>NC_058339.1:44419171-45900311 GCF_905475395.1 Chrysoperla carnea | reverse complement strand
AAAACTTTAAATAATATAAAATAAAATTAATAAAATACTTACCATTTTAAAAAATTTGAATAATTTATTTTAATAAAACACACTATATATATTTTTTATTATAAAATTGTCAGATCTGCGTGTATTAAAACTAAAGTGGTTTGATTGCAACTTATTGGACATCTAGGGGTAGGGGTGCGCATTTACCAAATATTATGTATTTAAATTACAACGCCAATATAACAACCTTGATGATAAAATAATTATTTATTAATTCATTTGAATTTACCCTTAAACTTTATATTTCTAGAATATCAAAATATTTTGGAAAATTGTAATTTAATATACATAGTAAAATGATTAAAATTTAACAATTAAAAGTAATTATCTTGGCAATTTGTTTTCTTTTCCGGAAAATCATAAAGTCTTTGGTATTATATGTTAAAAACCAAATTTTGAAATAGAAATAATTTAAATGGTTCTTAAGCTGGTACTAGAGCACCATATTTTATAAACAAAATTCCGACCGAAGTTTTAGCTTGAATACTACGGTCGGTCACAATTTCGTATTTTTTAAAAAATCGGACGAAAATTGAGAGTAAAAAAGAAATTTGTTTGTATGATCAAACATTGATTTAGTCATTCATTTTATTGTTAATGTCCAAAAAAAGAATACAAGAAATCTGTTTTTGCTGTATTAAAATTAATTTCGTAATATGTGAAAACTGTTGAGAGTTACTCATAGACCATAAATCTCTACAAAACGATCATCTACATTACCATAATAAGCGTCAATCGTTAGTTTATGAGATACTGAAGAGAATTTATCATTGGCATAACTCAACTAATTGATAAATTTTCGAGTTATTCGAAGTTTCAAAATTTGGAAAAAAGTTTCTTTACAAGAATCAGTTTATACGCAATACATATTACAATTATGTGCTATGTATTGCTTATTATACTGATTGATAAACAATTTGAATAGCTTCTTTTTAATATTCTCGAAATATCATTGTGAAATCTAATTTTAGGAGCAGGTAAGTTGAAAATCGGAGAAGATGGTAATTTAACTCATTATTTTGAGTTGTTCCAATATATAATTAGTATATATGTACCATTACCCCCAAAAATGTAAAAGTAGACTTGATACCATAACAAAATTTAAATGTTGAATTAAAATTAATTAAAAAACGAAAAAGCTATGAGCATTCAAAGATTGTTGCCCATCTCTTTCTTACAAAAAAGAGTTTTACGTGTAATCTCTATGGCGATACTCAACAATGACGTCCCTTTTAAATTATCTTCCTCTTTGTTTAATTAAGAGTTTTAAACGTTCATATTTTGCATACTTCACTTTTCTGTCCGTGTAGTGAGAATTATTCACCTAAAGTGATAATTAAAAATAATAAAAATTTAGAGTGTATTTTTTATATTGGCCATTCATATATTTTATTTAAGTCACGGTAAAAATAAATAGCTGTAACCGATTGTTCTTTGTATCGGGGAAGTCGGAATGCTATATGTTCCGATCTTACTAATAAAACTAAAACGTTTTTTTATAAAAACTAATATTTATAAAAAAACGGTCTTATTAACAACATCTTAGGAGGAGTAATTTTTCAAAATTAATATTGATAAAAAAACGTTTTTGATCACAATTACCTAGAACTTCTTCTTTTGAAAAATATATTCTATACATCATTATGTTGCTTTCCTTGTACTCGTTTATTTAATAAAAAAAATTTTAAAAAAATATTGCATTCAATTATCTTCTTAAATACTATAGATTTGGCATGTTTAAATTTGAATTACAAATAACAATTGTCAATCTCGACGATAACCAATCATTTTAAGTGTTATCATATTAAAAACAAAAAATCTCCATAGTGGAACCGCAGGATTATAGAACCAATTATGGAAGTCTTAGCGGTAATATCTTACGTTGTTCATATGTTGAATCGAATATTTCTTAGGCAAAGAAAACTTTTGAAGTCCGTATACAAGTAAAGTAAGCAACGTGGAGGTCGACATAAGATCAAATTTTTTAAGTAAACAGGGCTCGAATCTGGTTACAAACTTATAATAACTCTGTTTTCCATTGAAGGTTAAAAAATTACCACTTTTTTCAAAACTGTGAAAATAAAAAAATTGGGAAATTTGATGACAAACACGACATATGAAAATATATACCTCTTGTACTTTATTTTGAAAAATATCGTGTTCAAATATTTATATATACTTTAAATACATGAATGCTTATTAATTTGCTGTCATTATCTACAACTAAAACTTTTATTGGTTATTTTTTTAATCAATAATGAAAAATTAATAGAAAAAAAAGAATAAATATGAAAAAAAAATTCAAAATGTGCAAAATATGTAAGAAAATGCTGTTGCTAGCTTTTAGATAAAAAAGAAAAACTCTTTTAGGGATACATGTTTTCATTTTTCTTCTAGTAGCCACTGAATATAATAATAAATCATTCATTTTAGCTTTTAAAAACTCAAAAATCTGTTGTCAAATTCAAAATAACTTTTAAAATAAAATTTTTATTCCATTTAGAGAAAATGGCAAGAAAATGAAATACTGTTTGTAATACTTATAACCTTCATTATACAAGATGTAGATTAGTGCACAAAAATTTAATGTGATATTCCTTTCATTGAATTTAAAGAGAGTTTATAAAATAGTTTGTATTCAGACTTTTTGCAAGTAAATTGTAATTTTGGTTAAATATTTTCAACAATTGTTATAATTTAAATATTAGTTTTTCTAATTAAAACTACTTGATGTTTCTTCACTTTTCTACATTTCGAAAATGAAAAATTATTATTATTTTTTTGTAGCTTTTATTATTTATTCATCCTATATAAAAGCAAGTTGAATGTAAATATGATTGTCATTAAAAATTATCTGCTTTATTCTTGATACGACAATCCAGAAAACGATTAAGGTAAAATTTTATTCATTTGAAAAACTTATTTTAGTGTTTTATTTAATTGAACAAGAAATATGGATTAGCAAACTTCTTCTTATGAATTATTTTCTTGAAATAATTAAAACTAAACATGAATGAGTTATTATTAAATTTTAACTCCGGATCTAATGGTAGCTCTCAGATATACAAACCTTAAACTTAGTACGTATATTATGTATGTATATATTTAATTATATAAAAAATAAACTTCAAATCAAAATTGATAATCATATTTTTTTAAACTGATATTTCAGTTTTTTTCTTCATATTTTCTTACAATATTACATTTTGCTATTTTAAAATTTAAGAAAATTTAAGACGATATGGATTTTTCATTAATTTCCTTCTACTCATTAATAGTATTTTGTTTTATTTTCAATGTATTTTTATAAAAAAAAACTCTTAACATGGACTAAAACGGTCACATTCGAAGCACACGTAATTGGTAACTATAAAATTTTTTTCTTTAATTTTGATTCGAGATCTTATATGTGGCTTAATTTTCAACTCAAAGTCAATTTATTTTTACAAATAATTGAATTTATTTCAATATAAAATAGTAATGAAGAGTTATATAAATTGACGCAATTTCGAAATAATTCTAAGACAGATACCTTATCGGCGTGTGATCTGGCAGACATTTTGAGAGTTCCAAAAATCTAGTTACATATGTTAGCGAAGACGTTGTCTCCAGTGATTCTCTCTACCTCGGGAGAGAGATCTCGCACGTTGGCGCGTGCGATTCCAGTTAGTTTTGACTGTTAAAACTTCGAGCGTGGTCTACCAGACCAGTCGTCTATACTTGTGGTTTTAAAGAAAACGGTAGATTTTATTTATTTATTTTTATTGTTTAACTAAAATGATAAATGTTTTTGTTTTCCAAAGAATAAAATATAAGTTTTAATAAAATATTCCATTTCTGAACAACTTTTCAGTATTTTTAAGAGGTCTATCAAAATTATAAATAATTTCGGGTTGTTCGTTACTTCAATATATGTATTTACTAATAAAACTTGAAAAAAATCCTCCGTCTTAAAAACTCTTAAATGTGATTTGATTTCTATATTGTATATATTTATAAATTTTATTAATAATGATAAATGAAAAATTAAATAATATTTAAAAAATTCTAATAATTAAGTTTCACCAAACCAAAAATGTATTTTTTTAAATAATTTAATCACTTAATTAAAGATTTTTAATCCATATATAAAATAATATGTAATAATCTTAACAATTAAAACTCAACGCAAGTATTTATATTGACAACAATAAAAAAAGAAATATTATTTCATATTTTATTTACTTCAAGAAAATTTTGTGTGATTCTAAAATAGTAATCTTCGAATAAAGTAAATAAAATATAAATTAATTATACTTAAACAGAAAATTGTTAGAGAGAATGAATAATATATCTAGAAATATCATTCAAAATAGGATTAAACAGCTAATCAAATTTTTTATCACGAAAATACTTTACACAAATTAGCTGTAAATAGTTTGGTTTATTTCAAATTCAAACTTAAAACAATTAATTTTTTTCTATTAAATTTAAAAAGTCGACATAATTAAGAATTTTTAATTGCTTACTATTTTTTAAATAGTTCAATTAGATTAATTCATGCAAAACTTAAAAAAAAAGTGATGTCAACATTGGAATAAAACAAATAAAAATATCTACCCTATTCGTAGGTTTAGGGGCAGGGCACATTTTAGTAATTTATGCGAATAAGGAAAAAAATTTGAAAATATTTCGACGAGGTAGTGAATAACAACTTTTTATTCTACAAAAATTCTTACGATCGGGGACATCTCTTTTAGAGAGGACGGAAATGTTTTAATTGCGCTTTAAGTTGGAAATTAATTAATATTCATTAAGGTAATATTCAAATAAAAAGATATTTGAATACCAAATGCAAAAATCATTTAACCCCAATCAAGTTACGGTTATGTTTATTTTCGTACTCTCAAATGGTCTTGTTAAAATATGTTACCAAAATGTACCTTGGCTCTAGACCTATTCATTCGATAAAAAAAATTATTATACTTTTCAATTCACTAAAAAGCTTTCATGGTTGCCCGTTAAATCTGGTAATCGCTTCGGATAACCTAGAAGCATGTTCCAATATACACTAGTCAGTTTTTCAAACAATTATCAATCAATAAAGCCAATATTTTCTAATATACATTTTTTAAAGATTTTAATAAAATGATTTTAAGAAATAATAATTAAACTTCTTTTTTTGCCGTATTTTGATAAAAGAGTAGTTTTAAAAAGTTTTTATTCTATTTTATTTCAAAGCAGTTTTAGCCGAATGATTTAAAAAATATTAACCAAGTTCTCCGAAAACATGGTTTATGTATGTTTTTGAATGTCTTTAATACCGCCATTCCAAAACCAAAATATCGATTTTGATATAATATCGATTTAAAGAACTATTCAATGATTTATCAAATTCCGATGGATTGCACTTTAACTTATTCAACGCCTTAATGATTCCGGAAATTTTGTCTTTAAAGCCAATCATTCGGCTGGCACACACAAAAGTGTTGTAAAATGTGTCAACCAGTATATAATCCAAATTAAGTGCACATCGTGTTGAAATATGTAAATGTATGACCCATTTTTTGTTTAAAATAAAACCTTCATCAACAGTTGACAGTGACGTATGATAAGTTCTTTAACCGTTTTATTACCAATAGTAGTTGACAAAACAACTACAAGCCACGCCGTTAATCAACTGTGTCATTCGTTCCGAATGTCTTATTTTCATATATTTCGGAATATTGTACTTCACGATTTCACGATGTACATTGGAACATATTTCTAGTATTATTTTGAATCACATTGCAAATGGAATTGCATAAAAAAAAATAAATATAAAATAAAAAAGAAATAAACATCAATTTACAATTTTAAAAAAACTTTTATATACTGTACACTAAAATGATGTATACAAAATTTTAATTATTTTTTTTTAAAAAACATTATTATAAGTTTTAAAAAAACACAATCCTTTCTTTTAATTCCATCATAATATATATATATATATATACTTTTTTTATTAAATAAGAATATACTATGTATATAAAATTAAAAATAATATTGTCATTCATATTTAATTCGGTAAGAAATAAAGTAATAATAAATACACCTTGTATTAGCAAAAAAAACAAAAACCAAAAAAATTAATTCTAAAAAAATGTAAGCAATTTATTTTTTTTATTTATGTTTTTATTTTTTGCTGTGCTTCATCAAATAAATATCAAAGCCGAAAAATTATATCAGATGGAATACCAGCTTGTGTTCTTTAAATACATGTTTGTATGATGGTATTCGAATATTATGACGTCAATTTGAATTGTGGTAGATGAAAATTGATGACATCATATAGTGAGACCATTACAAAATCACACACAAGTGTTTAGGAACACAAGTGAAATTTGAACAATTGATCTTTATTTGAATCAATTAAGAATTCCATCATTAATAAATTCAGTAAAATTTTTTATATTTGTTTGAGATAAAATTATATTAAAGCGCATCATAGACCTTCAAATTTTGTCCTAGTTATATACCTATTAAATAACACCAGAATTTTCAAAACATTCATAGTTTAACAATTCATTCTTAAGTGTTTAACAATTTAACTGTACTTTCAGTGTTATCATTCAGTTAAATTAGTAGGAGCAAATGCAACATCGCTGACAACCCTATCTACCTTAGGTCAAGCACTCCAGCAATGATAGTTGACAATTCAAGTTAATAAGATTTTTTGCTGTCAATGATAAAACATGTTTATTTATATTGTATCAAATTTTGCGTATATATTCGAATATAATTTTTAGCGGGTTGTTTCGAGTGTGTATCGAAACCTATATAAACATGAAATATTGTTAGAATTTTTTAGGGTAAACTGTACACATTTCGAAAATAAAATTCGGTTTTTCACTACTGATTGTCAAACACAATATATAATGCTTATCGTAAGATTTAACGACAACATTTTATATTAAGAACCAAACTTCGCTATGTCAAAAAATTGGCATTTGACTCGCCAATTTGACTTTTTATCCACCTCTCTTTTGGAATATTTTTGTCAATTCTTGTTGTATTTCTGTCAGCGATGCTTTATCTATCCCTTCTTTAACATTTTTTCATTTCGATCGAACTTAACTCCACCATAATTGATTGGAAATGTTGAAGTTTAATATATTTTCAACAATGGTATACACCAATATAAGTTGTGGAGATACGCAATAACTTCCAGACATTGTCTACAGAAAACCTGCGAGTGTATAAGTATTGGCCTTTACATTCAACAATCTGTGAGGGCTTAATTTTAAATAAACCTACTATCATAATAACTGTATATTTTTGGTTACCTTATTTATAAATCTACAATGCGTCACTTCAACGTATACAATCGCATGTTAGTTAGCTATTTTTTGACTGCTACCATTAAACTGGTTCTTTAGTCATTCTATTCGTAGGCTTTCTATAAACATGTATATGTTATCTATCAACATGTTTATAGATATTACAATTAATATTTATACAATTATTCGTCACTTTATCATAAATCTTCATCGTCTGGGATAAAGAATAAGTCAAAAATGTTGATATTGGAACAGTCTTGACTTTTCCATTGTTTTATTCCTAATAGCGAAGGAAATGATTTTAAAATAGTGTAAACATTTTCGTAACATAATTTGACTTTCTTTTCGTATTCAAACTAAACATTGACTGTCTATGAATCGCTTAAAAATTAAAATTGAATATATTCACAAAAGATTTTTATGCAAAAACTATTAATAATTTGCAAATATGTTTAAATATTTAAGTTTTTAATATCAAAATAATATATTTATATATATATAATATACAATTTATATACTTTTTTTAGAATATTTTTTTAGTCCCCTAAAATTAAAATTTACGTTAAACTTTTGCAAACAACTTAATAAGTTTGATATACGTATAACAAATTTAAAAACGCTTTCGAGTGTTTTGTTTGGTTAAAAGCTCAACAATTAATAATTAAATTTAAAAAATAGATTCATGGATTGACTGATGATAATTTTCATTGCGGAGTATTCTTTCTTTCATTAACCATTTTAAATAGATATACATTAGTACATGATCATGGATTTATAACAAATGGACTTTAAATCGCTATCTAACACAATTCCCCACTCTTTCTATCCATTGTTATAATACATGGAAGTACCTTCTGTAGACAAATTAAAAATTTTTATTTGAAAAAGACAAGTCGTCAAAAGTTTTAATGGCCCCAATGCTCGACAATTTCCAATTTTCCGAGTATTTAAACTACTAATATTTTGTAGATTAAACTATACGTATAATTTTTATTGTATGGTATAAACACTAAATAATTGGAATTCAAATTATTAGAAAACGAGTTATTATTGGATTTTTTCGGGCCATTAATTAAAAACTCACAGGCTTTGACCATAAAAAACAATAATACCATTCAGTTCTCTTTTGAAATTATTAATTTTTCGTAGCTAATATGTTGTGCATAAGTTTACGATTCGATTATCTACAAATTCGATTTTCGGTATCTATTAATTACATCAATTAATGTTTTGTAAAATTATTGGATAAAAAACTTTTTAGCCATTTAAATCATGAAATCAAAATTATTTTAAATTTGTTTAAATATGAAAAGTATCATATATCATTCAAATGCCCGACACCTGTAGAGTACAAATTCCGAATTTAAATCTGATTCGTATATTATGTATATTATTTACATATTTAAAATACAGTTAATACAAAATACAGTGTAAAATTAAAATGACGGGAACTGTTTTTCTTTTTTTCTTCAAATTACTCAGCTTTTAAGTACTTAATAAATATGACAAAAATTAGTTCTCACAGTATGCTTCTATATAAAATTTTTTTTATCATTTGCAATATAATAAAATTATTTAATTTTTTTTTTAATTTACAGTTTCTTAGCATGAAAAAATATTTAATAACAAAATTATCATTTTTATTCGTAAAAACGCATAAAAATAATTTTTGCAAAAGCGATATATCATTTTTATACAAAATTTATAGATTTTTACGTTTTTTTTCCAAATATTTTTTACTTGGGGAAGTGTGTTTTTATTTAACAATTTAAAATCTTTTTTTTTTTTTTCAAATATTTTTAGTGGAATTGAATATAATTATTCCATAAATGATTTTAAAAATTTAATTTTTCCGTTAATCGACTTTGTTTCTAGTTTCATTAAGATTATCGTAAGTGTTTCATTTACTATCGTAAGGGCATCACGATTCCTAAACATCAAATAATCTCATGGAGGGTGTTTCGAATCATTAACTCGCGTGTTTTAATCAATAACTACACAAATATACTTGCATATTTTTATCATAATTAACCTGTAATGGGTAGTAAATATTTTGTGAAAAACTAAGTTTATCATGAAAGATAAAAATCCAAAAAGAATTTACTTATTTATCGTAGAAAAAGTTATACACAATAATGATAATTATTCACCATGATAGAAGAAAGTGATAAAATGAGTCTTGATTGAGATCAAATCTGCCCTATGATATATTTTACATTTACGAAAAATTTACGATATTAGTTAAGGGTTTTAATTGATAAGCTGCTTGTTAAAGGTTAGTTTTCAGTCCTTCGCCATTAATCATTTACTTACGAATGTCGATAATAGCCAAAATTGTTTATCTGTTTCTTAGGCGCCCACGGAGCGAGGTTGATCTTACTATCAAACAATAATTGATGAAAGTTTCAGATGTCATTGATAATATAATCATTCAAAATGAAACACGTATACGGTTAACTTATAGACTTTAATCACTAGACTGTGTGCCTGGTGTAAAAATATGTACATTCCACAGAAAAGAATATTGTCATCTTTACTTTGGTGAGCTATAAATTTCACACCGCTATGTTACACGTATCACAGTCTTGTGATTTAAGTTTTTGAATAAATTTATAATTGCTTTAAAAAAACTTAAAATCATTTTTGCTAAAACACATTTTTTTCAATTAGTATTAGAAAAACTAAAATACATTTGTTATAAATCGCATAGTGTGAGGATAATTACATTTCCATTAAAAACAAATAAATCTTTCTTTGTTAAATTATTAAATGATAAAAAAAGGTTCATAAATCAAAAATTGATAGTAAAATTATACAACAAACAATGCTTTACAAAAAAAGAAAAAAAACTAAGCTCAATACACTAGCTCGATTGTTGCGTCGTTAAAATTGCCTATTGTTGATTTTAAAAAGCTAAACAACACCGCTTCCGTATTTTGTTCAAAATTATAATACACACAAAAAATAAATCCAAAATCCTATTTTTTAATAATCTCTAAAGAAATTTTTTGATAAACTCTTGTTGTCTTTGTCCTTTTATGTACAAAACACACATTTTCCATTTATCAGGGCACATGATATTTTGACGTCTCAAGTAAGACAATCTCAACAGTATAAGAATTGAGTTAGTGAGAGCGATATGGATGATAATCGCAATAAACAGTATAGATCAGTGTTGCTGTTGAGTATTTGTCGTTGCTTGATGTAATATAGCCATTGCACCTGTTTCAGCAGCTGTTGGTAATACAACAGTGCTAATTTGTTGGTCATTTGTTGAATTATTATCACCGCCATTTAAATTTATTTCACGTTTGATATTATTTACTAGATGATGTTGTGGAACTTGTATTTGGACAGGGACTTGAATTTGTGTTGTTTCCGCTGCTGATGGTAACACAACTGTACTAATTTGTTGATCAGTTGAATCATCACCATTCACATCACCGTCACCAGCTGAATTGCCAATTTGTAAGTGATGTTGGGGCACTTGAATTTGAACAGGAAGTTGAATTTGATTGTTAGGCACCTACAAAAAAATTTTGGTTGAAATTATATTGTGTATAAAAACAGTTATTCAACTCATATCTATGTAGATATAATTTATATTTCATAAACGAAAATACAGAAAACATTATATGTGCGAAAATTTTATACAAAGTAAGTGTTTTTCCACTTCGTCCATTTGACTGTCGGTTCAAAAAGAAAAAAGCAAAATTGAATTGACAAAATTGGAGATCAGATGAGATTGATGTCAGTTTAGGAATAGCAATTCATTTCTGAATACAAATTTGAGATTTTCGCAATGTATTTTTTTTTAAATTATGCTTTTCAAAATTTTTTATGATTTAAATAGACAAACTCTAAATTTTTGTCTCGGTTTTTAAAATTTTATAATAAGTAGGATCTAAGAGTCCACGAAAATCCAGTTCAATTTACTCTTAGGCAAACATTTTCTAAGAAGTTACCTGAAGTCAATCCAAGAAATTGCCGTTCGTATGGGATTATGAACGACTTCTCAGAGTATTTTATAACTATTGGATTTTTATCGTAATTGGAGAAAAATAGTGCCCTCGATTTTTTTTCCTCGACATTTTATTTCGTAATTTGATTAAACTTAAGATACAAAGTAATTTTTAACAAAATCTATGAAATCTAAATTTTATTGTCAAATTAACTGAAATTTTGTGTTTTTGTATGTAGAATCAAAGACGTTTAAACGGCTCTTAGACGGGAGTTAATAAATTGGTTTAATTACTCCTGATTGAGACGTAGCGTGTAAGCGAAGCCTTTGAATCTACATAGACCAAATCTATTTATAATTTATTTGTGCTCATAACGTAATCAACCCTTCGTGAAGAGAATTTTCGGTACTTAGGAGTGTCGATAAGTGTGTTATGGGTTCTCGAGACTCAACACACGATTGATATTTTATAAAATATTAGCGACTCGGTGCGGCTTCGAACGCTTTCAGTTAGGATGTACTATACGAAATGCAATTATCTATATGATGGTAAAAACCGTTTCAAAACATGTTGCGTGGTTTAGAAGGAATTGGTGGATAAACAAGGCAGACGCGGAGGACGGACTTTTTTTTATACTATATATAGATAAACTTACATTGTTTGGATTAATACCCATAGCTTCCATAGCTTCGTTACTAACTTGGATAGTAAGGTGATGTTGTTGAGTTTGTGGCTGTTGTTGCTGTGGCGGTTGCTGCTGCTGCTGTTGTTGTTGTTGGGTAGTTTGCGGACTAGGTTGTCCTTGTAAAGCAGCTTTAGCCTGCGCTTGTTGCATTTCTTCTTTTAATCGACGAGCAGCATGCGATCGTGCATGTTTTCGTAAATGATCTTTTCTATAAAATCCTTTTCCGCACTCCCCACAAACCTCAGTTTTCTCACCAGAATGAATAACATAATGTAAATTTAAATGTTCTTTTCGTTTGAATCCTTTCAAACATACAGAACAAATAAAAGGTCGATCAGGGCTGTGGCCCAATTTATGCCGTTCTAAATGTTCTTTACGTTTCAAACCAGCACCACAAATATGACAAATAAATCGACGTTCAATTTTATGCCCAATTAAATGTTGCTCCAACAACTCTTTTTCAGGATATGCCATGTGACATTCAGGACAACAGAATAATGTTGTACCATCCAATGCAGTAGCAATTAAGACTTGACCTGGTTTTGGTTTTTTTGGTTTTGGTTGTTTTTTATATTTTTTACGTTTTTTACCCTTTTCACCGTTTTCAGCATTTTGATCACCCTCTTGACTCTCTGGATCCATACTAACTACTAATTGTGTTTCATCCGACATTGAGTTGTCAGGAGTTGAACCTAATGGACTGCATTCGATTTGAGATTCTCGTTTTATTGTCTCGGCAGTAAACTTAAGATATTGGTTGATTAATGAATTATTTTGCATTCTTTGTAAATAATCATTAACAATCGTATTATCATTTTCATGCATAATTTCTGTTTTTATATTAACTGTTTCCGGTTTCATTATCTGATCTTTGCTATTTTTGTCTTCATCTTCTTCGCCATTGTTTTCACAATCTTGTGGATGAGCTGCTTGTAATGTAGCACCAGCTTGTAACAATTGTAAATCATGCGGTTGTAAGGCAGCAACAACCGTTACACCCTCTGGAAGACCCTGTGAACCATCCGCAAGTAATACACCATTTTGTTGTTCGCCATTGTAGGCTACAGTTAAGACCGCTTGCCCATTGCCTTGCTGTTGAAATGAATGTATAGGAAGTGGTGCTACTTGATATTTCGGTTGAGGTTGGCCTGCTATGACTTGAATTTGAACAGTTTGCTGTGGATCACCAGGTTTTGCGCCAGGCATTGTGATTGGCAAAGTAATTAGCGTTGGGGATAGTAAATTTGCCATTTGTTGGGCAGCTGCTTGAGCTTGGTTATTACAATTATTTTGATCATTTGATCCAGATGCACTTTCAACAGGTCGTAAATAATGTACCCCACCTTCCCCGCCTTGTAGCACGCCAACTACTTGACCATTAATATTTTGTGGAAATTTTCCATTTGTTGTAAATTGAGCACTAACAGGTAACGATCCGCTAAACGGAACACCGAATGGTGTGAAATTCATGATACCAGCGATATAATTTGACCTATAAAATAAAAAAAATTAAAATTAGTTTTATTTTTCTTTTAACGGAAAGTTTTTGCTTAAGATAACACTCATTGAAGTATACAGTCAAGTTTTTATTGTATTCATGAGGTTTCTAAGTTTCCGGTGTAATATATTAAAATTGATTATATTACAAAATAAAATCAATTTATAGATTTAATTTAAGAAGATTCCTGTATTGGCGCCTTTGTGAAAATCCTAATACCGGAAGAATTTTTATATGCTAGTATGCATAAACTGATATTTTTGTTTTTCAGAATACTATTCGATCATAATACCACTTTATAGTAAAATTTACTTGTATATCCAATGTACGATGTTTTAACATATGTGATGGTTTGTGATTAAATGTGCAATTTTCTAGACACTTAAAATATTTTTTTGATTCGTGACAGTGGTTTGCATCGCACGAAAACTACTAACGATATCGAAACTAATTTTTTCTCTCCTTATATTAAGTAAGTCAATGTGCAACACAAATTTGCATTTTTTAATTTTATTCGAAATATGGCTACAAAAATAGAGGACAAATACTTTCTACTGTCTACCACTAAAATCGACAAGGAATTACGAGCAGGAGATTGGCAAAAAATGAGATGGCTTGACAATGCTTGCTCTGATCTCCAAACCATGAAAGTAATCGGTTGGTGCTCCAAGTCAAAAGATAGAACCGTGTTAAGGTCCATTGTTGAGTTCGAAGTTGATTTTTATTAAAATGTCTTCTTTAAATTCTTTAATACGTATAGATTTCCCCGATAGCTCCGACTTCTCCCAATTTGAAATGAAAGTTTATATGATATAAGAATAAAGGATTCATATTATTTTATAGTTAGTTATTAAAAATCTGGAAGAAATTTCATAATAAAAAAAAAAAATGTTTGTATTCAAAATATGATAATAAATAATTCTATAATCTTAAATTGGAATAATAATTTTATTTTAAAATATATTAAAAACTTAATTCCAAGAAGTATATAAGTAATTTGAATTATTAAAACAAGATAGACTCTCTTTTTAAAAAGTAAAATTTTTTCTCTCAGGTGTATATTGTATTGTTTTAGACGAAAGTTAATTGATACCACTTTCTAATCTTGAGTTATATGATGTGATTTAAAATATTTCAAAATGTACCAGATCATTCTCATTTAAATACTTAAGTATTAAAAATAAATAATTTTTGAAAAATATTATTTTAGTTATAGCAAAGAATTTATTATTAAAGAGTAAAAATTATTAAAAACATAAAATAAATTACCTTGTATCTAAGGGAAAATAACAATTATTTAACACTTTCTATTTTCATGTAAACCAGCATATTGACTAACACAAACCATAAAATTAAGGTCAAAAATAAAAACTAATAGAATATCACTAATTTTTCACAGAAATTTTCACAAATTTATTATACTTTTAACAAAATTGTCAAAAAGTCCAAAAAAATATTCAAAAAATTTGAAAATACCCCCAATTGATAATAATTACAATTAGAGGGGATGCTAATATTTACTACTTCTCCCCCATACGGTGATAATATGACTTAAGTCGGTTGTGGAGTTAAAGCAATCTGAAGAGAATGACACTATTGTAGTTGGAGGCTCGCTTAACATGCAAGAAGTGGGGTAACATATGAGAAAGCTGAATGTTGTGTTAATAGTATTACAGTAAGGTGAACAGAATAGGTGCCTCATTCAAGATATTATACACATGAACAACTTTATTTTAAACCAAAATTATTTTTGACCTACTAATGAAATTACTGTATATTTTTGTGTGTTTCAGTTTATGAATTGCTCATTGCAATAAGGATCTTGTTACACCTTCCTTACGTAAAAATTATTATTTTGATCCACGAAATGAAATGAGAATCCAATCTAGCTCTTTAGATTAGAAAAACTCATTCATCGGAAAGAAAGAAATGAATAAACCATAATGCAATATAAGGATCTTGTTACACCTTCCTTACGTAAAAATGGAAAATAAATTTTTCAAAAATTCTTGTAATCCACAAAGTTAAATGAGTTTCTAACCTTAGTCTGTTGATTGGAAAAACTCATTCATCGGAAAGAAATAACTTAATAAACCACAAAGGAAATTTTTTTAGGTAGGATAAAAAAGATGTCAAAAATGACCATCGTTAAAATTTATATATATGTATATACGTACATTATGTATTTGTATCCTCCTGTAGTGGTCGCAGTTAAGGTCCGATTTGAATAAAATTTGGTATCAAGAAAGGTTTTGGTATTTGAGAGGTCAAGTTCGTTAATGAGTAAAATCGGCAGATAAAAAAGGGGTGGAAGGTGTGTAAAGTACAAAATTTAAAATTTTTTCATAATAAAAGTTATTTTTATATTTTTTGATCAGATTTAAGCAAAAAAGTACTCTTGTGTTTTTTCTCTAGAAGCTTATTTTTCGAAATAAAAATCCTTAAAACTGTATTGTGGTGTCGACATCAAATTTTTTTTAAGAAAAATGTGTTATTTTTTTCAATATCTTAAGAGGGAATTCGCTTAGCTAACGCAGCTCGTGAGCTACGAATTTTAAACTTGAAGGCATTTCGATAAAATTTTTGATGACTCCTATCGAAAAGAAGTGAAAAGGGAGTTCATATTACGTAAAATAAACTTTTCATAATTTTTTTTTTTTTTGACGGATGTTCGATAAAATAACTCGAATTAATAATTTTATGACGAATTTTAATTAAATCTAGCGCGTAAATTAAATCAGCTGTCAAAATTTCCACTTCCTAAGGTTATTATAATCTTGTAGATATCAGTGGAAGATAATTAGACTTCCATCAAACCAAAGTGGCACTGAACAAGAGAGAGTGTAGATACCAGTGCTCATACATATACATCATGCACTCTCTCTTGCTCGTGCCACTTTGGTTACATAGACTTCTAGTAGGCAAGTGAAAAATATTCCCAAATTAGTAAATATACATCAAAAATAATCAGTAGTTCACTTTTTTGAAAAAGGAAGAATAATATAAAAATTGAAGAGGAAATGGTTTATTTCTACTACCGCATTCTACTTGAGTAGTGTGGGATATTCAATATTAATCCCACTTTCAAAGAGAAATTTACAGTAAGCATAATATATAAATGTATTTGATTTCATATTTTAGTAAGAAAACGGTATATAATAACCGATACATTGCATATACACTTGTGTGTATAATAATTGTCCTACATAGCCATAAAGTAGGTCCGTGTTTGTTGAATAGTGGATTCCTTAACAGTTAACTTTCACATTAACAATTGTAAGCGTGCGCACTCAACCAGTCAATCTTACTGAAATCACTGTATTCAATTAAACATTTTTTATTTTATTATTAATAAATAATCATTTTCAACATGATTTATCTGTAATATTCAATTTTTTTTAACCGATTTTAATGAAAAACAATCCTTGAAACTTCAAACTTAAACATGGCTCGATGCATTAGTTTTAAAATTCTTACGGGCGATCCAATTAATTGTTGATACTTATCGCAACGTAAATTCATACCATCAATTAAACAAGAGACCGATGGTCGAAGCAATGCAACATCTTTTGTTGTATTCTTGTGAATTATTAAACCGTTTGATCAATTTGGTAGTAAAGAAATTATAATTTTTATGGCGGGAGAAAATAATACCCACTACATTTGCTTACTCTTATAATTAAAATATTTTCATCTTACTAATTCTTTTAAGCTTTTTGTTTAAGAGTAAATCAAAACAGGTATTTTATCTGACAACCAAAGACTATGCAATATGTCCACTGATCGAATTAACAAGAAAATGTATTTTAATTTTTGTCTACTCATACAAGATTCGAATTCTTTATCACGAAGAATTCGAAAATATATGTACATTCATACAGTGTTAAGTTAGCTCCATATGAACAACTATATTATAAGGTTTGCGAAAAAATGTTATAAACATTGCTGCTTTTGAAAATATTAACATTCAGCTTTTCACTTTTGACATCGAATGTATTCCCACAAAAAAAAGTTCGATAGGAATGTTTTGGCAACGACTATTTTAACCTAAATTTTCAAAAAAATAAATAAATAAATAAAAATATTTGTGTATTTAAAGAATTTTGCAAAAGAACAATTTAACTGAACTGAAGATAACTGTTGTTACGTCAACAATAATTGTATTTGTAATGCAATTTATGAAAAATAAATCTTCTGTATTAATTATTTTGTTACATGTCATTCATTAAGTGTTTCAAATCAGCAAATATACATTTGAAGTCCGATGATTGCTTAATTAGGATAACAGATAACGTGTTTTATAAGTAGGATTTGCAAAATTTAATAATTGGAGTAGCCAAAACATTTCTATCCTTTTTCAATTTCTGGCCACCCTGTACATTCGATATCAAAATTTAATTGCTGACTGAATGTTAATATTTTCAAAAGCAGAGATTTTTGTAAAGAATAACTTTATTTCGTAAACCTTATAATAAGTTTTCCATATGGAACCAACTTAAGTAGACACACTGTATATTATTTTGTAACTTCTGCTAAAAAACGATCTTATCTAATTTCATCGAGTTTGGCGCCAAGGCTGGAAACTAGACACCGCCGGATTGAGTTAAAAATAAAAAAGCGTTTAATAAGGTTAGGCGCCGTAAAAAGGCAAAAAAAATGAGCTGCGAATGAACCCGATTGGTCCATCGATGTCCCCACAAATTGCAAAAAACCATCGATTTTGCTCGAAATTTCAAAACTTCATAACTCTTGTTGTTTTAAAGATTCAAAGCTGAGATTTAAATGGATTGTAGCTTTTGTGTCCATGAAATATCACACACAATTTCAGCAAGATCGAATGTATACTTTTTGTAAACCGCAGCTGAAAGCAAAAAACAGTACTTTTGTAAAACGGCCCTAAAAAAGTTGTGGTGCGGTAACATGCTATTTTTCTTACGCGATCATATGCTTCAATAGTTAAAGAAATACCTACTAAAGTTCCAACCTCTTATCTTCAGTAAAAGTGTGATATTTCATGGGCACAAAAGCTACAATACATTTAAATCTCAGCTTTGAATCTTTAAAACAACAAGAGTTATGAAGTTTTGAAATTTCGAGCAAAATCGATGGTTTTTTGCAATTTGTGGGGACATCGATGGACCAATCGGGTTCATTCGCAGCTCATTTTTTTTGCCTTTTTACGGCCCCTAAGCTTATTAAACGCTTTTTTATTTTTAACTCAATCCGACGGTGTCTGACGCGAAAGACCGGATTAGGCCACTTTACACTTTTTTTTGGACCCTTTCCGACCATCAAAAAATGTTAGATTTTAGTTTCTTCAATTTGTATCATAATTATCTACTAAATTCAATTTTTTTCTCCGAACTCAGAATTAAAAAATTCAAAAAGTTAATTTGATCACACTGCATAGGATAGGTTAATTTTCATTTTGCAACAAGAAAAAAATGCAAATACCTTTTCCACTTTTATATAAACGACCTTACAAGGATGTAATGTAAATTGCCTACAATTTTTGTAATCGATAGAAAATACTGCACTTTGGATACTTATTGTTGAATGATTCAAAAAGTATTATATGTAATTCAGTTATTTAACTATGATTGTTTCGAGAGGGATTCAAGGGGTCAATAAAAAGATACTTTAACCTCATCTTAAATAACAAACCTCTACAATACTGTAACGAGTCTGTTATCGTGGGTGGTTTTTGGAAGCAGTGGCGGATTAACCATTAGGTGGAGTAGACAACTTCCTAGAGGCCTGGAGGAAAGGTCAAAATAGAAAATGACAAATCTATAGGAGAAGAGCTCCAAGTTGATTTAAGAGTATCAAAAAGGAAAAAGACAAAAAATATGGAGAAAAGGTCAATTTTTATGAGAAGGGAACTACAGGGGGCACCAAGATAATTAACAAACAGTCAAAAAACCGCTCTGTCTGAGGATCCCGGAGCATTCTATTGCCTATGGACCCCGACATTGAGGCTGTGAAAAAAGAAAATTGAAAGATTTTCATGGAAACGATGTATATGGAAAAAGTGTAATTATGGTTGTGCTGTGAAAATAACTTCCAGTTCTTATGGACAGTTGGGTATGAATAGTTGATACGAACAGTTCAGTGCGAAGAGTAGTAAAGCCAATATTGTAAATTCATTTTGTGGAAAATTAAATGTACTATTGTTAAACCGTAAAATATATATCAAAGTTTTCAAAGTATTCACCCAGTATTGCTTTTATTCTACCGAATCTACGAAAAAACGTTTCTTTTTTTTATCATAAATGATCATTTTTAAACTCACATACCAACTATTTAACGACTGACGTATTTCAAAATGTATATGCAATACTTATTCGACGTAAAATTTTATATTCTTTAATTTGTAAAATACTTAAATTTACTTAAAAATGCACCGTTTAGAAGACACAAATCAAAAACTTAAAAATTTTATGAGTTTTTAAGTACTCCTTGATTCGCAAACGACGCGAGCAAAAAATTGGTGTAAACTTCAATAAAATTTTTTTTAAATCAGACGAAGAATCTTTCCGGATTTTTAGATTCTAGGAAATAACTGAGAATTCTCAGTTTTCGAGGTTTCCTATAACCCTGCTCACAACACCATTTTTATGATTATAAAGTAGAGATTTTGTTATAATTAAATATTAACAAATTGAGATGATTATGTCAAGGCTTTTAATAATAATACTAAAAAATATTAAATAAACCGCAAAAATTTAATTACTACTTAAGTAAATACATGCAAGGAATGTGTGATCTTATTGCCCCATTATTGGCCATCCTCACTTTTTATCTCAATTTCAGCTTGATATCTCTTCTCGTTTTTGAGTTATCGTGTCCACAGACAGACAGACAGACGGAAAACCAGAATTTTGTTCGTAGTATCAATATTTTAAAGCGTTACAAACTTGGGACCAAACTTATACCTTGATATATATTACATATATAGTATACCTTGATATATATTACATATAAACTGGTTAAAAACAAGATAAAGAACATTTTATCTTAAGGAAAAAAATTTCACCCTGAAAACTATTTTTTTCTTTAAGATAAGCATTCAAACGCCATCTCATAGAATATTGAGCTAAATAATAAAATATTAATATATTGATTCAAAAACAGGTGGCACTTTGTTAACATGACATGCATGTCTGATAAGATCCATTGATTAGCTATTACTCACGACAGATAACAGTTAACATAATTATTTTCAATATAAATTAAACTTTACGCATCCGAGCAAAGCTAGGTTGCCCAGGTACTTAGTTTTTAATGAGTAATGTAGTTGAAACATTTAAAGATTAAGTTTATTTAAATTAATGACTAATACAATCTTAGCAGCAACTTTTACAAATTTTATAATCAATATTAGGGATAACAATATCAAAATATAATCGTAGAAATATAAAATTTAGAATTGTATAAAAAAAAATCAATAAATCTTTTTATATTTCGAAATAAATTCATATTCAATCTGATCAAGTTTCCATTCATGTTCAATAATTTCTAATGCTTCCCATTCCATTTTAAATGGACGACCCGATGGTGTCATTGGTGACATTAGTATCTCATTATTATAATTGATTTCATCATAGTACATTTCATCTTCAGTTAAAAACAATGAATATATGTTACGTATACCAAATACATTTAAGAAATACCATGATGCTGATGATACCCATGATGGATTTAATGCTTCTAATTCAATACCTCGTTGTAGCATTGGTTTGAAGCGTAATGCTAATGGAAATGGTAGCTTTGTTGTTACAAAACCAGAGAACATCCAATTTATCCAACCGCCACCAATTAGCATTGGTATGATTTTTGTTATGTTACCTTTTTGATTTTTAAAATTTATTATTATTTTGTTTGATTTTGCTACTTACACTTTTTACATTCAAGTTAAGCGATTTTAAGGAAGCAACATGAACGCAAAAGTGTACATTTAAGTAGGTTTTTGTGAGGTTTAAGTTTTCTTTCACACATGGAGGTATTATAGAAAGGAGACGCTGTACTTCCACATAAAATGGTATACTACTACTTGAAACATGTGTAGTACCCATGGAGATATTATTTCTACATATATTAGGTTACGTCATATTAGGCCGTTCAAAATTACTAAAAATAAACGTTTTCATGAACTTATTTCAGAATTATTGGATTTAAGATCAAATAGCAGTTTTTTTGTCAATACATATTTTTAAATCATGTCTAGATAGAGCGTCTCTTAGCTGAAAACCCTAATACCCAAGAGCGAGCGTGTAGACATGCTCACATACAGTGGTGCCGAATGTTATCCGACGTCACTTTTGCTAACATGAATGCTTCAGTTTGACTGCGATAATCAAAATTCAATATATGATGACTTATTGGAGACTACAACCTAGCATCCAAGAATCCCAGATACACTTTGAAATAAAAGACAAGATGCACGGCAGACCCAGAACAAGCCAAATTGACTATAAAAGGCTACCAAAAATTCGATAAAATACACAATTTTAGAACTTAAGAACTACTCGTTTAATCATAGTGATAAATAAGCACCGAGAGGAAAGATGTGTAAGTAACAAGATTTTTAGTAACCCTTATTTTTTAATGCAAAGTAATTCCAGATAATCTATTCTAAAGGCATTGTTTTTGCTTTTAAAAGCGTCTGCCTCGTCGCCAAATATAAATTAAGTAGTACCATATACGAAAATCTGGCGAGATAAATCTTTCTTGATATTATGCTTGAAATTAGAAGTCAGGGGAGTCCATACTATTTCTAAAATCATACCTCAGCTCATACCTGACTTAAGAGATAATGGACAAATTCGAAATCCTTATGTAGCTACAGGAGCGAGTTTACACTTAAATGGAACTAAGCTTTTATTTTTAACATTGAGTTACTTAAATTTATAAGTTATTATTTTTTTAGCCTTAGCTAGAGCGGCGTTTAACAGATATATTTCTAGAGGACGTTTAACATCACGTTTAATAGAGGTAGAGCGTAAACAAGGTCTTTTAATTTAGCTAGATCAACTACATCTACAGTACAGATGTACTACCTTTAGAATTATTTAAAAGAAAAAAGGAACAAGAAAAATCATGAGAATACTACTTCAATCATCAATAATTATGAAAAATTGTTTCGGGCTGATTCTCTAAAGTTTCGTCACATGATTGAAATCTCTGATAGGCCATCATAAAACGGGGCTTGATTTTTATGACGAATTAAAAATGTATCACTGGTTTTCAAGCTGTAATTTCTATATTAAATAATTATAAGTAATCGCACCTTTTAACATATCATTAACAAATGATGGATCTTTTACTAAATTATGCATTGTTGTCACTGGTTCATTTTTAGTTTCATCGACAAAATAACCATTAACTGGATTATTAAAGAAACTATGCCTCATATGATACGCTTTATACGTTAATAAATGTCCATTTTGTCTTAATAACTTCGCTCTTACAATCGCTTGACTATCTTCAACTTGAGACAACTGTATAGTTTTGGGAGATCCAATTAATATTAGAGTAAAATGACTCAATATTCCTTCCAAGAAATTCAAAAATAATAACGGTAAAAATACCCAAAAACGTATTTGAGGATCCAAAAATAATTCTTGAGGCATTTTATTTTAAAAATCGTTGATGCGTATCTTGTTTTTTTTTTCTTTGGATTCAATTCGTTCAACTTTGATAAAATTGAAGAATGAGTAATCAATGAGTAACCTAACCTCAAATATAATTTAAATAAGTATAATATTTATGCACAACATAAAATTATTGACAATAAAAATCAATAATTGAATAACAAATTAAAATTTATTTTTGAAAGATTTTTAAGATGGGTGAATTTGAAAATAGTTTCAATATTTTGAAATACCGTTATATATTGTGACGACGTAATTACTATGAGGTTTTTTCTCGAAATCCCATTTGTTAATGTCTAAAAATAAAAGCTAACAATAAAAAAATATAATTCATATACTTAACTGTTTAAAAAATTAGCACATATTTCAGGAACGGGAAGAATTACAGATGCTACAGGTTATTGACCTTGAATGAAATCGCCTATCAAAATGTAACCAAAGAACAGTTGAAGCAGTTTTTCAATGTTTTCTTTTTATTTTGATTTTTTCACTCGCGGACTTTTTTGTTTTTTTTTTCGGGGTGACAAGCACCTGTTAGAACCGATGATATTAACGATCACCCCTCTACTTTTCCCGTATACAACCCCTACTCTTTCTAAAATCGCGACAATTCCCACCCGCGACTAAACTTGCTACGTAACAAACTGGCAATAACTAACGGTACTTTAAACCCCGCTTGTTGAGTATCACAGCGTCGTTCACTACAAAAACAGGTCACTTTATTTTATCATTAGAAAAACACCTTTCACAAACTTTTTCCACCTCTAAAGCGTTCAAACAAAAATATTCGAATTGTAGCAAATTTTCTTATTGTTATAATTAAATATTTTAGATGGATTAAGAGTAATTGGAAGAACGTAAAAACAAATAAAAAAAATGTCGTCATTGATAATGCACCTACAATAAGTATATTACATTTCAGACATATTGGTTTAATAGTTTCGTAAACTATCACTAGATGGGACAATAAACTTACAAATGTTTAATGAGGAGGGTAATTCAAACAATTTATTTGCGTTTGTTTTTCAACTACATTATAATTTTTTTATTCCAAGTAAATTTCAATAAATGAGAAATTAATTACATTATAGCTTATAATTAAAAGATTTTTTGGTGTAATTTAAAATCATTTCTTTATTACATAATTATCAATAATTTTACATTCAAATTTAAAAATAAATATATTTTCTTATAATTCTAAAAATCTGGTATACCACTTAAAAAAATCAAATTTTTTATAATAAATAGCAGTAAACTAAGTTTTGTTAAATAATTTTATTGAAAACCTTAAAAAGAATAGATTATGCCTAAATAAAAATAAGGTTTAAAAAAACTATAAATTACAATGTTTCTAAAACAGTGTCTATTTTTTACCAGATTGAAAATATAAAAATATATTTCCAACTCTGATAAGCTTCGTATCATTTTAGCACTCTTTTTATTAATATTCTTCAGACTCAAAAGTATGCTATTGTCTAACAATTGACTTTTTAATTATAATTGTACTTGGTATAAGGCTGAGAACATATGATCAGAAATTCTTATACGAAATTCTCTGCCTAAATACTTTCTTTTGAATCAGATGATACATATAATAAGATTAATTAATATCCAATTAAGACAGCTATTAAAAACAAAATTTATCATCTTTTTTGTTCAAAAATTGGCAATTAATAGCAGAGTCCATTTGCAAAATTTAATGAATTTATTAGCTTAAAATTTTGAAGTGACTTTTATAATTTTTCAGAGAGAGGTGGGAACTAAAATCAGACAATTTAAATTCTATTTTGACAAACTTGTTTTTTTTTTCTAGTAAATTATAATGACGAAAAAACTTACAAATACTTATAAATTTTATAAAATGGAATTTTTACTTGAATTTTTTACTTTTTTTTAGTGGAATAATGGAATTTAATGTTTATTTAATATTTTGAAATTCATAAATTTCAAAGTTTTACCAAAGACAGAGCCGTCTTTAAACATAGGCTTTATAGACCCCCAGGTTTTGGGGTAGGGGACGGGGGCTAAACAAATCAGAAACACAACATTTTTAGGACATTTTAACTTTCATAGAATTGACTATTGCATTTCAAAATATTATATTTTCATACCATGGAAATTATTCATTTTGTTAAAATATATCCCCTTCAGGACCCACAATAAAAATATTTAGGTAGATTATAAGCTTAGCTAATCATCATCACTACTAGTATAAAACAAAGTCGCTTTCTCTGTCCCTATGTCTCTTTGTATGCTTAAATCTTTGAAACTACGCAACGGATTTTGATGCGGTTTTTTTTAATAGATAGAGTGATTCAAGAGGAAGGTTTATATGTATAATAACATCCATTAAATAGTGGAGAAGTACTGCTATTTTTGAGGTTTCTAAAGTGATGTCGTAAATAATTACATTTTTTCCGCATACATTGCAAACGCAGGCTGAACCCTACGAGTTTTATCAAAATAATGTACTAAGTATTGTACACATTGAAAAGGTCTACAGAAAAGTTGCACCCGTGTGAATCCGGGACGGGTCACTAGTTAATAATAATTTTATAATTTAGCTAAATATTTTTACTGTGGGTCCTGAAGGGGATATATTTTAACAAAATGCATAATACAGCCCACAAAAATGCTCATCTTAATTTGAATAATGGAAATTATTATTTGAAATTTGTGTATATTTATTAAAAATGATTCGAGTTGTGTTTTAAATAAGAGATATTACTATATATACCAAAAAAAATTTCCTTGCATGGGCCACCAATCATCCTGAGCCTAGGGCCTCGCAATTATAAAAGACGGCACCGATCAAAGTGACAATTACGTAATTTTGGTCGTTTTCCACTTATATAAAAATGTGTGATGTAAAAGTTTTAAGTAATTAAAAACTGCATGCACAGAATAAAATTAATTTTCGTTAACTTCGACTAATGAAATTTATACATTAAAACTATAAACAATATATTAAACCTGATCTAGATAATTCGGTCAGCAAGTAATTTACAAATAATTGTTTTTTGGCAGTGAATTTAACAATAATAATTGATAAAAGATCCTGCACAAATCAAATACAAAAGACGTTTTGGTCGATTTCTTCTTAACTTGCTCATCAACCGTATCACTGGGCATAGTTTTAAAAGTCAACATTTTAGTGAACAGTCAGAACTGTTTGGAACAAAAATTATCAACCAAAAACTAACTGTACATTTAAAAATTTTGGGTTAATTCAATTCCTTGTTGAGTAGCATGATAAGAAGGACCTTCTATCAAATAATTTCACCATAATGCACATTTGTATTTTATTGTGCAGGTTCCAATTTAAACATCAATTTTTCAAATGTATACTTTTGAATGTTTATTTTTACAATTAGTATAAAAATTCAATAACTTTACTAATAAAATTTAAGTGTTATCAAAGTTTTTCATCAATCACACATGCTCAAATTTTTAAAAAATGCCTATTTTATAGTTTTATTTAAATGAATGCCATTTGACATGGCCGGATTATCTTAACTAGATTCACATGAGTTATATTAAAACATTAAATTACGTGGGTTTCATTTTACAATAATTTTAAACATTATCTAAACTATTGAGATTTTTGTCTTTACGTGGATTTATATAAACTAGATTTTAATTTCAAATCATTAAACTTTTCTACAATACATAAAAGTTTCTTAAAAACTAAAATGATTCTTATTTCCAACAATTGAAAATTACGTCAACTTTTTGTTATTCTTGAAACAAATTTTATTCCAATCCTGGCCTGTACTAAGGTCAAGAACCAAAGAATGAGTATCGATAAGGCCCAATTTTCGCCCTTCCAAAAACAAAAATCATAAATATTTATCTTCCATAGAAACAAGAAACTTCAAGAACTATTTTATAATTCAAACCAAAATGAATCTTTTATAATATGTCTGATAATCACAGATGACAGAACAAAACTAACAGAATTTTTATACAGCGAATTGAAGGTTGATACTTTAAACAGAGTCTTTACAGGGTGGCCCGGAACTGATGGTCATTGCTTAAAATCGTATTCTTTGGACAATTTTAAGTTGAAAGTGCCTTACGCTAAAATCTTTAAAAAAAGACGCATATTTATGAAAAAAACTAAATTTTTAATAATAATCATCTTTTTTTTAAATATACTAGAGCGATAAAACGACCTTATGATAATATTCCTTTCTAAATTTTGTAATAGGGTAGGCGCCTAAAATTTTTTTTATTTTTTTGTGTCAATCGACGTTTGTTATAGATCAAAAACATAATATGAAATCAATTTTTGGGATAACATCAAAAATTACGAAAATTTGAAGGATTTAAATGAACAAATAGAAAGGATTTAAATGTCATAAATTGCAGCTGCCATAGAGACTACAAATCAAAAGTTGTTATAAGAAAATATAGATAAAATTATTTAATTGCTTATATCTTTTATGTTTGCCAATCGATTTTAATTTTTATTTCATATCTTGTCATCATTCTCGTACATTTTCAAATTTTAACGAAATATTAAAATTAAAACTAAGCAACTACCGTATTGTTTACAATTATTTATTTTATTATTAAATTTCAAAAAGAACCATGTTCTCCGATCGATTTTATAATAATTAAAACTATGCATTTGAAATTATAACACTAATTTTAATTTTGAAAATAAAAATTTTTTCTTAAAATTTGTTAAAAGTCAGAGATTTAAGGACGTTCATGCGTCAACGATATTAGTAGAGAAATTAAAAACAATATGATAAAGCGATAGTTTAAATGATTTTCTATGATTTAAAACAGGAAAAATATCCTGTTATCGAATTAATTTCATTAAATTTTAAGTTTAAAAAGTGACTAAAAGTAAGGTTTAACATGAGACTAAATGGAAAATATAAGTCGATATTTTTCAAAAATTATATCGATAACCATACTTGAAACTTTTACCAGTTAATTATTATTTAAACTTTTAATAGAATTTCAAAAAAAATTTCTATTTTCTACTAATTTAAAATTCTTTAAAATTTACGTACTGTTTCCCTATGAACGCACATAGCAAAACAGGTTCACGCATGTTCGTCCTTAAATCACATCACGTTGGTAAAATAAAAATTTTTTATTAAGTGGATTGGATAAACAATGTAATATTAAAATTACACCAAAATTTCTCTTTAAACACAATTTGATTATAATAAATAATTTAATAACATAAATATGAAAATATGTTTCAGAGAAATTCGAAATAATTTCAAAAAACAAATATTGAAATCTAATACGCAATATCGAACTTCTTTGTTACATATTTTAAAATGCAATCGATTGGTGTAGTATATCAATAAATAGACTTAATAATTGTATATAATAGGTAATTTTAAAACGATCTTCAAAATGAAGAATAATAATAACTGATATGAATAACTATGTAAAAAAATACTTATTTAAAAAACTTAAATGCTCGCTAGAATTGATGGCCATTTCGATTCATACGCTCAATATACAAATCAAATAATAATTTGTTAGTCGTATAATAATAAGGATTCTGATTTACACTTAATTCGGGTTGATACTGTGGCTGTGCTGGTGGACCAGGTCCCCATTGTTCAATTGGTTGACTATTATTTGGTAAATTCCCTGGTATTGTTGAATTAATATGTAAATTATTTATTCGCTTTGATAATGGCATAAATTCTAAGCTGTCATCGTCGAATAAAGCTCTACTACGTTTTCTGAAATTGCAATAACAAAAAAAAGAAAATTATTATAAATGCTTAAAATTATTTATTTTGATACGATAGTACATTTTCATTACCTATTTGTTGTAGACATTTTTATGTATTTTATTTTGATATTACGTCTAAATGAAAGTCATTAAAAATAGTTAGAAATTTAAAAAAATTATTTTTAAAGACTGACAGGTTCAGTATTTGGTCAAGTTTATTTTTGTTTTTGACAAATGTTAATAGGTTATTTTATATGTAAGAATAATATCTCCTGTAACAATTACGATTTTAATGTAATATTCAAAATTTTAATTATTGCGTTTTGAGTTAAAAAATGATAACCAGTTTACGAAATAAATTGACTCTAAAATAAATAAATAGATACATCGAATTAAAAAAAAAAAGTTCGCTTTTAAAACTTTTTGCAAATTCTAGAGGGTATGAAATTCATACCCATAACTCACTAGAATTTATACTAATTCATATTAAGATTCATTCATTGAAATAAAGGATCGTTTATGTAAATTGTAGAAATAAAAGCTCTAATTGTTCGTATCGATATACTTTATATAGACGGTGACCCATTTTTAATCGACGGTTTCAAATATCCCCCATACAATGTGTTTTACGTAACGTGTTACGGCTTGAATGTTCGAAGATATTTTATGGTGCACTTGAATTTGATACTGACCCTCATTGATCAACATTCCTTTGAAAATCGAACAGATTAGGGAGAAATTTTACCTAAAAAAAAATACAACTATACTTACTTAAATTATGCCTTTAAGCTTTCCATTCAATTTCAGATAAATATTACTATATCATAAGATAGATGTTTTGGCAAGCGCCATTTCAGAGAAGAAATTCAGATTTTTAAAGTAATTAGTAAATAACTTGCAGTCCTTAACTGTAATACATAATAAGTTGGATAACTCGTAAATAATTTGTTGGATAATAGGCAGAATGAGATATCTAAGAAATTTTTGTTGAGATTTTCTCTAAATTTTTTCAAAAATCGCTCGGTACAATTTTTTTGTTTTCGATTTGGTTGAAAATCATTTTCTAGAATAATTCTGATTCTCGAAGTATTCTCTTCAGTCGACACATCAAAATCTTGTCGTTCAATGATTTACTTAGGGTAACTAGAGAGCTCAAAAAAAAACATAAAAATGAACCTTATTTAATGATTGGATGAGATCTCTACAGAATCGCTCCGAATTTAACATGCACATGACTGGATTTGTCCAAGCGATTACTTCGTACGCTTACTTAGTACTACCTTTTGATTGATTAGTTTAAAAACTAATAATATATATATATATATAGATTTATATGTATATTATATATAATATTAGACAGTTGAAATTTCGATAGTGTAATCACTACCATTGCGGCTATAACAACAAATAACAAAAATCAAAATTCTGAATTCCAAAATGACCGCCATGCAAATTGCGACAAACGATGGTATGGAACCTTTGTGTGCGAGCCCGACATGCACTACACGCAAAATACGCATAAATTCTTCAAGAAATATAAAGTCCCTCATCGCCCGATCTCTGTGGTATTTTTCGATGTTTCTTTCCATTTGTTAAAAAAAACAACAAATGTAAGAACGGACAGGGGGATTCGAGAAACCTTATGTATGCTTATGTGGTGGTAGGGAGGGGTCAAAAAAAGTTCATTCGAAATAGCTGCGTGGCCAATTTTAAAATAAAAGCACCTAATAAAATAAAGATAAATAATCTTCTTACATCAAAGTTAACGATTTCTTCACATCCATGCTCATACAGTCTCAAATAATTTTCTTTTCTTCATTTTTATATAAAGATTTCTTTATTTACATTACTTTAACAAGACACTCAGTACATAATATACAAAATCATACATTTATTTTTGAAGTATACAAATTGACTAAATCAGTACATTAATTTATTAAATTAACTTTTTATTATATAGTGTGGCTTGGGAAGAGTGTATACAATTCGAAGAATGTATTCCACATTAAAGGTTTACCCTCAATAACTTTGAGATAGTACGAATACCATTTTGATTTATAAATGGCTATTTTTTTTTCTTTTAGGAAGCAAATAAAAATAACAATTCGTGGAAAATACTCTTTGAATTTATTACGCTCCTACGGATTTATTTTATTGAATGACCTACTCGTAGCGGCACACTATTTTCTTCCAGATAAAAATAAAGAGATAATTCGTACCATTTTTCAATTCAAAAATAAGAATTGCGCTGTGGTTAATAAATTTTACAGATTCAGGTTATTTGGAATAATTTTTTTTTAAATAATATATATACCTATCTACTTTAAATAATGTCCTTTTAATACTTCATTGGTTTCCCTGATTTACTAAAAAATTGTATTTATTTGCTTCTAGATAAATAAGAATACTAAAACTATCGTATTGTTTACTGTAGACAATTTTTTTAAACAATAAGATGAAATATTAAAATGTTTTCATTAGTTTAAATTAAAATAAAATCATGGTTTTAAGACCAAATAGTAATTCATTTTAATTGCATTCGGATATTAAAGTGATACAAAACTTTCCGGATCCGATTTATCATTAACGATTTATCATTAACCAAGTAGAATCTCATTAATTATCATTGTTTGATTAATATTTGTAAATTTGAAATTTTTATAACATTGTAAAAAATAAAATTGACCAATATTTATTATCCGATCATTTTTTTCTAAGTTTAATTTTATAATTTGCTAAAACAATTAAGAGCTTTTGCAAGAATTTTTATAGAAGATCAGAAGTTTCCGACCCACTTCGCTGGGAAATTTCAACTTTAGACTGAAAACATATTACCGCGTTATAGACAATCAACCTTCACTTTTGCTCAAAACTTCAAGGGTTTTAATTTCAAAAGTAAAATATGACCCATGTTACTCGCTGAAAATGTAGCTTTCTATAGGTGAAATAATCTTTAAAATCGGTTCATTAGTTTTAGAATTTAACCGTTAAAAAACAAAAAAATCAAATCTTTTCTCTTTATACGATTAGTGTACAATAAGTTTTTTTAGACTCGAAAATTTTTAATTTTTTCAACCAATTGAGATTTACTATATTTGTTAGAGCAGCTTCGTCCATTTTTTAATTTTATGAAGTTTTATTTAATTGTTAATTTTATATTGCCGGAAATTTTAATAATAATCCGTAAATACATTATTTTTACGTAATGATCGGATAAATAAACATAAAGAAATGAGGAGGTAGTAAATTTGGCCATAAAACCCTTACATTTATTTTAAAATTTGTGATTCTGAACATTAATTGTAACCTAATTTAAGCGCAGCTTAAACTTTGACCAGATGTTTAGAAAATTCTTATGTAATATTTTTGCTGCAATTTTAAACTTCGTTTACTAACTTGCATTAAGACACTTTTTTTTTTGTAAATTCTTAAATGAACTTTTGTTTAATTTATATAAAATTAAAAGTCATTTTCACATATAAAATGAAATAATTTATTTAATAAAATTTTTTAACATTTCATCGAATTGACACTGAAAATATTACATGAAAAACAAAACAAAAGATGAGAGACAGTTTTGGCACATTTTTTGAAATAATTTATTTTGTTATAATTTTCTTATCGTATTTTTTTTTTCTAAATACCATTTACATATACTTATTAAAATCCAATATTATTGGTAACTGGACGGGTTAATACAAAGGCAACAATTTTCAAAGTTTCAGAGTAACGGGAGATATTTTTTTATCAGACTTAAATGTATTGTATTTGTATAATTTTTCTATATCTTCCATATCTAAAACAAATTACAGTTGCCTCTTGTAATTTAATTTATTTTTTAAATATCCTCTTGTAAATTATCATTCCAGTTATTAACAACCAAATATTTTCAATTTTTCTTTTTTCATTTTGACGAAAAATATACATCATGATAAAAGTGGATAACAATGTGATTGCATAGTTAATATTTCCTTGAGTTTTCACTTAACATACTTCAAGATTACTAGCATTGTTGACATCAATAGTTGATATGAAAAATATAGACATTTAGATGGGAATTGAACTCATAAACTTTTAAGAAAGAATTTTACCTCTCAGTCACTAAAATATATATTGCGGTTATGTGTAAGTATTTTCACTATCTTGACGTCTTTGTATATTTTATATTCGAACAGTTTTGTAAACAATGGATCAATGCATGTAAAGTTTACAAAACTATGCATTTTCTAAATCCATATAAAATGAAAATAAATTTTTGGTTGTATAAAAAACATGGAATAAAAATTTTTTTAAATGGAGTTATATTTTATACATTTGATTTATGTATATTATAGATGTATATTTTAATTTAATTAATATTTACATAAATTATTGTAAATAAATACAATAATAATAATTCGAAAACTAATTTTATTTAGCTATACAGGGTGTAATGGTTTATTATTTTTACAAGGATAGACGACAAGATTATATGAGATTTGAGTTAGGAGTAAGCCTTGGATGACAAGAGGCGGAGATAGAATTGATTTACCAGTGCGCTCGTTATTCCTGTCAGTATCATACACTTTTACATCCTGTATATCGGAGAGATAACTAACATTTTTATTAACATGCAATATAGTTCTTAATTTTTTGTTCGAATTTAATACCCTGCTAAAGCCATTCTTAGATAAATATATAATACTAAAAATTATCTAACAATCAATCTAAACATCGTCGTGCAAATTTCATTTCTAATTTTTGCTAGGTACATTATTTTAGGTTTACACAGTAAACATTAATGAAGCTATTACAAAAGGAAACAAATTAATGCTCTTTAAAATTTTTAAGGATATTTATGACGTATAACAGACTAAGTTAACATCCTTAAACTTGCAAAATAAACTCATCTTACAATTTTACAGGCCAGAAATTATGCCATATCTTGTCAATTATTGTCCTATGACTCAAATTTTACTAATATAAACTATTATTAAAAGAATGATACGATTTTAAAATGATATTATAAAATCTGGGGCTTGAATTATTCAAAGCTGAATAGTACAGGAATCTTCATTCTTACTTGGTAAATGTAAGGACTGCCCTTTCATTTTATAAAGAATAGACAAACTACTGAAGGTAGGATCAAGTCCGATCAGACAATTTAGGGATGTGATGTGAAACTCTTGATAAGTGGTTTCCCTGACATCAGAAAAAATGTATTACTGTTAGCAACTTTGCCTTTCTAAATGATATATGAAATATCGACGTTCGGTATATTAAAATTTATATTAAAGGCATATATTAATGCGAAGTAATTAATTAGATTTTCCTGAAGTTCGACCTAACCAAGCCCTTTGAAATGACCTAATATTGTGTAGATCAAAATTTTTTTTAAATCATTTAACAGGGGATAAGATGGGATATCAGGAAAACAAATAAAAACTTATATACCCTATATATAAAATATATTAGAGTATACTAAGTTTAGTCCCAAGTTTGTAACGCTTAGAAATATTGTTGAAAATTTTGGTACAATTGTTATTAAATCATTTAATTAGTCTATTGTTATTTGTCCGTCCGTATAATCACGAGCACGATAATTCAAAAACGACAAGAGTTATCGAGCTGAAATTTTTCTTGAGTGTTCAGGGTTTGAGTTCTCTTGAGTATTCAAGAGCAATATGACTCTTTTGCGTCATGGGTTCGAAGGACCCATCTTTTAAATCAAAACTTTTAACCATCTTTTAAAACAAAACTTAAGTATTTATTTTCTCAAGAACTATAAAAGATAGGTTGAATATTTGTAGATAGCTTCAAATAACGAGTCTCTTGATTCTTATTTTATACTAAACCCATTTGATGTTATGAAAAGGGTTAAAAGAGTTAAAATTTGTATCAAGGCGTATAGATTTAAAAAAAAATTCGGGGTAAAAGTCCGCCATTTTATCCTACATAAACACTGTTTATATAAGATATTTCAATAATTAACGAAGTGTTTATTTTCACTTAATACTTCTAGATTAATTTCATATTTAAATCACTGAAGTCGATTTTATCACAATAAGATATTTCTATGTTTTAAATAAAAAGTGTGACTTAAAGCAGGATAGGTCTTTTATCTCATTCTAAAGCCATATCATTCTGATTCCGATACTTTACATTATATAAAAAGTTTTGAACCATAAAAATTGATTATAAAAAATAAACATATATTGCCTGTTAATAAAAAGTTGTATAGAGAAAAAACAAAAATAAAAGATGTTTAAAAACAATACATAGGGGTGAGTGGAAAAAATAAATAAATAAATGAAATAATTAATTAAATAAATAAATAAATTATAAATATTATATAACATAAGGATATTGTAATAAATATATTTTTAATGATTTTGGTAATTCTAAATTATCTAATATATTTGCAAGTTCATATTTAGAATAAGTTTGACATGAACGTAATTGTTTATTGATTGCAAGTCTTGCACAATGTGTTAAACTAGGAACAGTACTACGTAATGGTTTATTTAATGATACAATTGAATTGATTTGACCATTTTCATCAACAAATACTTGATTACCAAGAAAATTATTATTATTATTATTATTTTTATTATTTATATTATTATTATTAATTAAATTACTATTCAATTTGGATGTTGTTGAATTATGTTTTGTAACGTAATATTCAATCAAATCAACAACACAATCAAATTGAGGCACTATTGGAGTAACATGTGATACACAATCAAGACGAAAATGTCCATTATCATACTGAATACGCACAGATGTTGGTTCTTGTTTTGTTTGTACAGTAATTGCAAATAAAAAATTTGGATTTGATGATTCACGTACAACAAACGTACCATTTGCGGTACCGGTTAATAACGTTTCACTATCATTCCAACTTAAACCCTCATGAAACCAACCGGATTCTTTTAAACGATTTACAGTCTGTGATAAACATTTCATATCATCTACTACAATTGGTTGAGGGGGTGGTGATGTTAATTTATTTAATTGTAATAAATATTCTGGTGAAATTGTTGTTGGGAAAAATATTTGTTGATTATTTTCAATGCCATTACGTATTCTTCGCGTTTGCCGTTGAGATGTATTTCTTCTAATTGGAGCTTGAAATATGGAATTATTGTTTTTAGTAGGCGTTGTTACACGTGGTACTGTGATATTTATTGAATTTGGTGATATTTCTAATGATGTATTTAATGATGTAGGAACTAGAATTGATATGTTAGATGATGTACTTAATGGTGATATTGAAATCGAGGTGCTCGATGGAGATGTTATTTCTGTTGTTGATATTAATAATTTTGTTGATTTTGTATCATTTCGTAATGATGGCAGTGATAATGATGCTGTGGATGATTCATGAAGAAAATCATCAATTCTAGTATTGATTAAACCACCTCCAGACATTTGATGCATGGGTTGTGCTTCATGAATTCGAATACCATTATTTTGACTATCTTGTACTAAACCACCTCCACTTAATTGTCGATAAACACGATTAGTTGGATTGGATATTGTTAAACCGTTAATTCCTTCACACAAACTAGGAGGCGGTGGCTGCTTAATTAATGGATTTGAGGTGAATATCGAAGGTTGATAATTATTTGTTGGTGAACTTAACGGTATAAAATTTGGTTGATTCGTAGATGTAACAAAACCATTTGGTTGTAAATTTATGTTACTCATTGTTACATATGGTTTTGTGTTTGTACTGGGGGTTGTTGAAGTTATTGGTGGTGGAATATTTGCATATAAAACTGGTTTTAATCGAGGTGGGGGTGTTGGTGGTATGTCTGTTTCACTAACACATGATGATGTTGTTAACGACGAAGTTGGTACTGCTGTCGTTGAGGGTGATGTAAATGTAGGAGTAAGGTCATCGTCATCCTCACTTTGATGTGAATGATGTTGCAATGATGAATATTCTGTAAATGGATTTGTGTTGTATGGGGATTCTTCTTTTTTTGTATTTGATGATTGTGTTGAGGTCATTGTTGGAAATACGTGTCGACAACGTGGGCAAATTGCATCTGAGGATGGCATCATCATAGTCACTGGCGAATATATTTTTCTATATTCGTGTTGAATCATTCTTGATTGCAGATCATAATTAGAATTTTCGTTAATTGTACCAAATTTTCTGTAACAAAAAAAATTATTGATTAATTATTTTGCATTGAGGTGTTATAAATTAAAAGTCAATATTCTTGTAGGCAGTTTTTAACGCATTTCAGTTTTATTAATGATACCAATTCATATTTGAAGTTAAAAAAAATTACAGAGTTACAAAGAAAAAAAAAATTTAATTATTATACTTGTGAAGTTAATAATAGAACAAATAATATTCCAAAGAAAAAAGAAGTTTTATATTAAAAAAAAAGGTCCTTTTTTGAGTATAAACCAAAATATTGAAAGTTATATTCCATATAATTGGGTTGTACATAGTGACTTCCAGCTACACAAGAATATTTTTGCAAAAAATTATTCAAATTTTGAAAATGAATTTCTTTTTATCATCTTTTAAAAACTTTTTATCATTTTTAGTTAGGAATAATTTTTCTTATAGAAGTAAATAAGGGTGATATCAAGACTAAATTTATAATTAAAGGCATCTAACTTATTAAAAAACAAAAAATTTTGGTTTGTTAAAAACAGAAATATGATTTTATTATTTAAAAAATTAAAATTAATCATAATGAATTAGGTAAATGTAAAAGCATGTGTGAGATAGATAAGCTTTGTGTTTTAGACCAAATGCGCAATTTTGTTTAATTATAAACAATTTTTTTAATTAAATTCAAATTAATACATAATATTAATAGAAATCGAAACAAATAATTAATTAAATTCATTTTTATTTAACACCGTAGGTATTTAAACCACATAATCTGCGCACAATTACGTTCAAAAGTGGGATTAAATGTATGAAATCAATTTGTGTCGAAAAAATTTGTTTTAAATAACTAAAAAAAAAATTGTTTTAAATAACTCAATTCTCTTTAATTAAGATTTACTCGACAAGTGTTATTTTTTGTTATAGTGTACTTTTCTGTATCATTAATATTATTAATAATCGAAAGACTTTTAATGTATATTGTAATAGCATATAGTCGAGCGAGCTTTAAGACGTTTGACATGAATCCACGAGACCCGAGTTTGAGTCTTGGTATATATGTATTAAATGTATTTTATTTATCACCGGAAATATTTATAGCGTTCACATAATCTGTATACAATTACGTTAAAAAAAATATATAAAAACAATAATAATTTATGTTGAATTCATTCCATTTTCCACAAACAATGTTTCAAATATATGTAATAATTATTCATTAGAAGCGACTTTGATTCCTAACATTCATTTCAAGACTCAAATATTGTAAATTGACAATAGTTTGAAACAAGTACATACCTTTTGAACACAATAACACGAAGTATACTATAGAAAGTTTTATTATTGATCGTAATATTTTATTTTACATTTTATATTAATTTTCATTTCCTGAAATTTTATGGAGTATACAATTCTGGAAATAAATATTACGTATTTCATATTTGTAAAGAATGATCAGATAAGAATTGTATGTTTTTAAATTGGAATAAAAACAAAACGGTATAAGATATGAATAGGTTTTTTTTTTAGTTTTAGAAATTGTAGTATGTGCGTACGAAATATAAGTAAAAAAAGTCCAAGCTGGGAATATCTCGAAAACGTTTTCTCTTATTTAATTTTCTTGAAATCTTTCATTTCGTTTTTTGCAAATATTATAATTAATATAAATTATAAATGTGAAAGTATGGATGTTTGTTTTGCTTTCGCGTAAAAACTACAAAATGAATTTGAATGAAACTTGACAATAATATAGCTCATACATTAGAATAACACATGAGCTATAATTTATAAAAATATGAGAAAAAAAAATTATATTTGTTGTTTTGACATTTCATAAAACAGGGTGTAGGACATTTAAAAAATCTTTGCCATTTATGTAAAAAAAAAAACGCCGGCGAAGTTGCGGCTAAAAGTTAGTGTAATAATATGTATATGTATATGTACGCGTTTTTCCATTTTGAACAAATGTTTCAAAGCACATAGATTTTGAGAGATTCGCAATCTCCGGAAAAAAAACTCAAAAATATCTACGTACGCGTTATGCCGGTGTGTTGAGAAACAATTTTTAAATTTAAGTCCGCATATAGCGATAAATAAATGGATGAAATTTCCATGAATTTGTTTTCATTGGTTTTTTCTAAAGGATGCTTTTCTACTATACGTGTGTGTGGGAAGCATCAAATACAGAGAAACCATAAAATAATTTTTTAAATAAAGAAACGTGTTTTTAAACTTAAAAAAAATATATGCTGTGTGCACAGATTATACTTTGTATTTGCTCTGAAGTGATAAGAAATTCTTACAAAAGTTTTTCGAGAAAATTTTCAAGGTTTTATACTATACAGGTACAATACGCATTTGGAAACATGTCTCTAATTAATTATTACTTGGTGACATTTTCTTATTTAAAACATTTTCTAATAGAGAAAAATTATTCCCATGGTCATTGAATACTTGTTTAATTAATTATAATTATTTATACTGACAAATTAAGTGTGAGGTTGTCTGGTAAAAAAAGAAGATAAAGATTTGATGAAAACCGAAATTCAGCAGCAACTAAACACAAAATTCTACAATGAATTTGTATTCGATTTCTGCAGAACCAAGTAAGTTTTTGGGAAAACAAAATTTGTATCTAGGAACAATTTTCTGATATATATTCATCTTAAAAAATACATGGTTATTCCCATGAAGATTTCTATTGCTTAGCTAGTTAGGAAAATATTAGAATGCAATAAAATATAAAAAATATCTACATACATCTTTTTATATTATACATGTAAAAGTAAGTTTGTTTGTTACGCTTTCACGCAAAAACTACTGAGTGGATTTGAATGAAAATTTAGAATAATATAGCTCATACGTCAGAATAAAACATGAGCTATAATTTTTAATATTAATTTTAAGATATATTTTTTAAAAATGTCTAACATTTCAATACACTATCTATGAACATCATTTTAAAGCTAAATGAAAGATTTCTGTAAAAATGGTGACTAGATACAATTTATGGCCATCTGTTCTAATATACTTAAAAAAATAAACATTAATTTGCGTCCTCGCGGGTAAATAGTGATGTTTTCGAAAAAACGTTTCAAACAAAAGTTGTTTATTTTTTTTATAAAGAACATTTTTTACACTTAAGCTTTTGTTTTTGAACGGTTTACAAGACCCAATTGACCTATGTTTGCTGATTTTAACGAACTAGGTCTCACTTTTTATGTCCTGAACACGCTATAAAAATTTCAACTTGATATCTCTTTTCGTTTTTGAGTTATCGTGTTCACAGACAGGCAACCGAAAACGGGCTAATTAGGTGGTTTTATGAACACCTGTACCAAAATGTTGTTGGTGGCATCAATATTTTCAAGCGTTACAAACTTGGGACTAAACTTAATACACCTTGTATATATTTCATATACATAGTATAAAAAAATTGCGTTATTTATCATTTTTGCATCTTTTATTCGAGTGTCGTCCAGATCAGAGTAGGTACCGAACCTACTTTTCGAGCTGAGGATATGTCTAATGAAATTTTAAGATCTTAGAAAATTTTATTTCAAATAAATTGAATAACTAAAAAATTTATAAATTTGAATAAACTGAAGTATTAACCCGGGAAGATATTACAAAACTTTAAAAACATCAAAGTTTAGTTAAACATTGTCTGTACATAAAGGAATACGATAAAACAATATAACTTGATGGTTTATGTCACTACGATGAAAAACATTCTGATCATTTTGTTACATTAAAACGCTGAATGCTTCTATAATTTCTGAAAATACAAATTACCATGACATTACCTTTGAAAAGTATTTAATAGTTTATCCAAACTCATAATTTTATAATGTATGTCAATCAACTTAATTTATTATTACTATCATAAAAGTTATATTTTATTACCAAATAACTTTGTATTCGTGGATGATGTACAGAATGATTCAGTAGAGTATTTTTAGAAATTAACTATTTGAATGAAATTATAAATATATTTTTGCCTTGGGAGAGTGATAACGAGTTCTGCGAGTTAGGAAGGTATGGCTGCGCAATTTTTTTTCTCTTAGCATTTTGCAGGAACGTTTGTGGTAAATATAGCAAAAATCGGAATTGGGTATGTGCTTTTAACTACAGTTTAGACATCATTTTTTTGAGCTTATACAATATACAGGGTTGAACACGCTATACGATACCGAAGATTATGGCTAAACGGTTTGATTTTAACAAAATTTTCTTTCAAGGAGATGGAGGATTATTGACTGTAAATTTTAAAATTATTTTCGTACTAAACAGGATGGCCGGAAGCACGGAATGCACCAAAGTTGTATTTTATTAATCTTAAATCCTGTTTATTATTTCATTTTTAGATGCTACGATCAAAATAAAGGTATTTTTCATTCAGGTTTACGTCACTTTAACTTCACGGTTTTCGAAATATTCTGTATTTCCTGAATTATAGTAGCAATTTTAACGTATAATTGCTCAAAGCTTACATTAGTTTTTTCAAATCGAATTTAACTTCTAGTCTATTAATCGATTGAGTTTCTTGTCACTACTGTAAATAATTGAATTACGTATATAGGTTGTCACAAAATTATAACTAAATAATTACAAGTTTTAAACGATAATAACTTGTTTAATTTAAATACAACACAGGGTTTATGTCAACTATCAAAAGCCATGTTAACAATGAAATACCATCAAATGTCCTATAGCTAGCTAACTGTGTAAGTTTTCATGAAAAAAGCACATTTTTAGAATCGACAGTTGATGGTATTTGTATTTCGTATAAATATTACTATATACTTAATAAATATAATTATTAAATAAAAGCTTTACTGGCAGGTTGGTATTCAGGAATTTGGTGTATGAAGGCAATATACAAAATTAATGTCCTTTACATTTTTCTTAATCTACTACATACTGTCTAAATCCGGGCCTGTTTACTTATAATTAAAATTAATAAAAGATTTATAATAATTTTATTAAAAAAAATAGTATTTTTTTATAAAATATTATTTTATGTCCCTACACACTACAAATAACCTCCTGCCAATTCGAATGACACAATATCACAAACACAACACAGCAAAGTTTTCCAAGAAATATTTAATATTAAATTTAATTGTATATTATAGGAAAACATTTATTTTGACGGCCACTGTTGTTGGTTTGTTCTATATAATCATAAATAAATAAATATATATTTTATAACCATCCAACTCATTTAAAATATTATATTTTGTTATATTAAATTAGTAGTGTATTCCTAGAAATAATTACATACACAAAGGCTACTTTTTTTTTGCGTGCTCCAGGTGCATTATTATTTTGGATTATTTTTGTTCGAAATTCGTTTTATATTTATACACGGTTTTTTAATATACGTAATTTAATATAAAAAAATTTGATTGTGACCGCCATTCAACCTCTATATATGTATCGTCGACGTGTACGATAATCAAAGTGTTAGGAAGCGAATTAAAGTTGGTAGTGTCAAAGTTATGAGAAACAAGAGCTAAAATTTTAAAAATCTGGCAACATCGTTAAGTCAACAACTATTCATTGTATATGTGAACGTACAAGCATATACAGTGTGTCGCATTTAAGAATAGACCAAGCGTGGGCGAGTTATATTAAGTCAAAGCCACCATTGTTATAAGTTTATTGCGTGCCATAAAGTTTATTGTGTGTCTCTTTGTGCAAGTTCGCATTGCTTATAGAGGAGGAAGCGAGACAGGTATATGACTCTTCTACCTCAGTTTCTCTAATAGTAATGAGATAGGTAGAACAAAATGTTTTCTCTCTGTCTTACTCGTATTATTGGTTGACACTGGTTAGGGTATCACTGTCTTACTCGTATGTTAGATACAGAAGTCTGAGTGAGTGGCTTCTCTAAGCCACGTTTGCCCATGGATGATGTAGACACCCTTACTTTTTCGTTATTTACAAAAATATCGAATTGAAATTTTGAATAGCCATAGATTAAACTCAGCCTACTACAAATTGACAAATAGGGCCAATTCTTAATTTTTTTCCTATCGTCAGAGATGGTAAGAGATATCTAAAAAAAAACTATTAGAAAAAGTTGCTTAGAATATTTTTATTTTTTCAATATTTCAATAAACTTGTAATAATTTGAGTAAAGACTTGTATTAATTTGAGCTTTTTTACTACGACAGACTTCATTTTTTAGGCTTCACTTTCTGCGCATTCAAAATTAAGTCTTTTTGCGATTTAAAAAAATATGTACAAAAGATATTTAAAAATAATATGTAAATAAATTTTGTGCAATAATTTTTGTAGCGCTTGTCTATAAGCGGTAAAAACTCAAAATAACATTTGAAGCCAACTTTTTATTGTACACAGAGGTAAAAACAAGAGGTAGATGTACCTAGTTAATAAAAATAACGAGTCAATTGTGTGAGTGTAACTAAAATTAATACCGGAAATATGTTATAATGTTCATATAATTTTTATTAATAAAGTTACAGGTTTATAAATTCTTTTTTATTCAATGGTTTTTTTTATACTAAATTTAGACACTATTATTTCTTTAGTTTTTATATATTGTTATCTGATTGTGTTTTTTATCGTCAACACACCTATTTACACCATTACTAAACTATCAATAGAAAGAAAAACTGTTTTTCAAAACTGTTTTTTATTATTTTTTGTGTAAGATTAAATCCAATTATTTGAAATTTACTTAGTCACCATACTTATAGTGGTAAAATCACACCATCGAAAATCAACAAAGATTATTAATGTAATTTGGAGTTTTGAAAGTATTATACAAATATTATTTTTGTGCTAAAGAACTTTTATTCAAAATTAATTACAAGTTAAAGTGAGCTAGCGATAAAGAGAGGGGGCATTGGTAAACGAGAATAATGAACTTTCTTCGTATCCGAGCAACCTTACTATTACTGATACTATTTTGAATCCTATAAACTAAAACTTTATATATATATTTTGAACTTAATCAACTCATATATCGGTTATAGTGACCAACTGTCCTTGCATTTCAGCAATTGTAATGTGTATATATGCACATTCTTTCAATTTAATATAAAAATGTGTAAATCGCTTACAATGACCATAATTATTGATCTCTAATAATCGTTATTTATTGTAAAAATAATCGATTTTGTGTATACCTTTGAAAACAATCACTTTCCACGAAATGATGAGAATGAATTTTCATACTTCGAGTAATTACTTTTTCAATTTATTTAATATTTTCGTCTGTTCACTGTTTCACTCAAAGTGTGCTTTTCCTTTTCACACACACTGTTAACAACACCTTTGAGAAAATCACTTTATTTATCTAAACTTTTAACCGAGTTTAATTTTTCTTAACAATTGTAAATAAATTTATTTGTCACACTCAAATTACCAACAGACGACAACCACTCTCATATTTGGTGTAACATACAATGAAATTGTTTTGTACAATATTATGAAATTGAATGTAAATAGTTTGCAATTCCAGAAAGAAATGAATACATATAAAATGAATCCAAGAAATCTTCACTGATTGCAATTCTAAGATTTTTATAAAAGTAGGTATATAAAATTAAAATATTTTTAAAGAAATGTGTACCACCAGCTGTGTTTCTTATAACTTAACAGAGTAAGACAGATTTGTATTATAACGTGGACTAATATGGTCAACTATGCGCATGCGAATTCATTATTGTTATTTTCGTCGTATGTTTTCCGTTAGTTTCTAAGAAATTTGAGCAATTAATTTTAAAGCGAAAAATTAAAAAAAATTTACTATAAATAAAATCTAATCGGTATTTTTAAAACCGAAAAGGTGGTTTATATGGATTTCTCCTGGCAAAACGTATAACATTAAAATCGTAAATCTCTGATTTCATGAAAAATTAATTTATTTTAAGTATTTGTATTTTTAGTACAGTAAAAGATGTTACAAAAATCTGCTAATAAAGGAAAATGAAAGAAACCGCTGATAAAACCACATGAATTGTGTTTCTAAGGTGTCAAATATCATTAGTAAAGCATAAATTAGTAGGGCAAATTTTTCTATTTGTAAATAAACCATAAATTTTTAATTCAATGAAACGATTAATGTTAGAGTTCACGTAGAAAACTAGTAAATGGGGATCTTGTATGACCTAACTATTAAATGTTTGTCAAATAATCGAAAACTATTATACATGTATGAAAAAGTGATTTTTTTGTGGAACGTCCTTAATATAATTAGACGATACTTCGGGATTATGTATGGTTTTATTTATCATTCTACATATAATATTCGATGGTTTTCGATATTCAATAAGATGATCTATAAATAACGGTTTCAAGAATATATATAGCAAAATATTTACTAGACGGAAAACGCTGAAAAACTTTTCTTACTTCGTTTTTACAGTAATTTTTAAGCAGAAATGAATTGAGAATCAATTGATATTTTTAATGTTAAATATATCAATTTTGTCTTGCGAGTTTTAAAAATGTACTATGGTGTTTTTTACAAGGAGAAAATTTCTTACTTTTCGGTGGTAAGATCCGAAGAGCACTCTACACAGTCATTTAAAATCCTCTTCTACCAAGGCGTGTGAATTTTTGCACGCAATACACTTAAAAATTTAAATTCTTTGCAAAAATTAATGCAATTTTAACAAAATATTACCCACGTTATAATGACTCAGCTATATTTAAGCATACAACCAACCTTTTTAAAATACGCAGAATAAATAATTTATTAAAAATTATACTTATAATGTTTCTTCAAAATAGAATTTTTTTTGAAAAAGCCATTCTAGGAAATAATAGTTGATTGCAATATTATAATAGAAATAAGGGGGGGATTTATTTATATTTTTCTGGTTAAATTGAAATTTTATAACAAACAAAATTATCAGTTTCTAAAAATATTTTTTAAATCGTGTGACCGGTAAAGAAAACTAACCCATTTTTAACAATAATAGTAAAAGAATTCGATCGTGTTGTTTTTATTAGAAAACTAAGCCAAGGTTAAATGTGCAATGACCTGCCTGATATTGCGATATGTGTAACTACCACCCGCGATAGCGTGAGCGTGCATGTTTCATGTAAAGTTCAAATTACATGAAATAGATAACATAATTCTAGAAAACATAATATTATCACACACAAAAATCACAAGAAAAATCGATAAGGATTTTTATGTTTTTTTCTGTAGTATAAAAATATTTCTAAGAAATTTTAATTTTATTATAAATACGATAAAGTATAAAAAAAATTTGTACACACATATAAAGTTATAAAAATAAATCTTTTATGATTGCGATAATAAAACAAATAGCTTTACTCAAAAACAGTTTTTTTTTTTTAAAGAAAATATACAAAGTACAAGGTGAGTCACTTTTTAAGGATATTCAAACTAATTTATATACAAAATACAGGGAGTCCTCTCGCTACTGTATCAAAAAAACATTTAGACTAGAGCAGGCATGGTCCAACGTGGCTTAAAGAAGTCCCTCAGACTTTTGTATCTAAAATACAAGTAAGACAGTGACAGCCTAATTAGTGATAACTAAAAACACAGAGAGATAACATTTTTTTTAGTGACAACTAAAAACACAGTAAGACAGAGAGATAACATTTTTTTTCTACATATCTCCTTACTATTAGAGAAACTGAGATAGGTAAAAGAGTCGTATACTCGTCTCCCTCCTTTATGAGCAATGCAGAGCAGACTTGGATAAAGAGACACACAATAAAGTTATAACAATGGTGACTTCGACTTAAAATAACTCGCCCATGCCTGGACTAGAGCATAAAAATAGTTATACCATTACCGAGACAGAGATTCTTTTTTTAAGAATTTCTCACTTAATATTAGTCAAATTGAAATTGTCATAACAAGCAAAGTTGAAGTTGATCCATGCTCTTAAAACAAAATGTATTTTAGAACTTTAAATACAACCATTTTTGTAAAAATTAAACTTGGGTTTCTTATCTTAGTTTTCCATAAAAATTCCCGATCAATCATCTTCTCTGATGAACCATTGATTTAATTTTAAAATCATTAGTTAGATCATGTTGACGATTCTTTTAACGCAATATTCATCATTTTCAAAATAGTGTCTGACAATTTTCAATTATCCCGATTTGTGGTCTAATCCAGAGCAAAATGAAAGGACGAAAAATGTAATACCTATAAGCTAAGTAATCAAATTTCATTTCATATGAGAAGCAGATTTTTCACATCGATAAAATAGCTTGTCGTTTGAAGTTGAAGATTGGATTGAACTCACAGACAGAATATTTCAATCTCTGGAACTACGTTTTTACAAAGGTTTATTACTATAAATGCATTTATTAAACAATTGAATAAGTAGCTTAGTAAAGCATTCTATACACGTGAATAGGAAGGAAGTGTTTTATGTGTATGTTGTTGAAATGTTAATTTAATAAAAGAAACACGACACAAAGTAGTACACTCGTCTTGGGTTTTTATTCCTTACTTTATGCAAATAAAGCTAAAATTTTGGTGACATACAGAGTTTGATGAGTAGAATCCAATAAAAAAATCGAATAAAAACTATGTGACAAACATAAAAACTTTGAGCCTTTTCTTCCCAGAAAAATATATTGCAAATTTCTATAAAACTATTTAAAAATTAATTCCTTTTATTGCGTTTTCCCGGTATCTGAAAAAACGAAAATTTATAGGGTACTGTTTTATATAAAAGTATACTCCGGTCTTTAAATCGGCAGTAAAATTTTTTTTATATTTCAAATAGAATTGGGAGGCAATGAAAGTTTGACCAGGCAGTAAGGGCCCCAAATATTTATGTATGGCTTGCGTTAAAAAGAAAACTTCCTTCTCTTGGAGTCTAATACACAAACTCTACATATCATCAAAAGTTTAGCTTGTTTACAATAAGTGAGAAGTTGGTTGAATAATCTGTTTCAAATGACTGTAGTAACAAAAAAAATATCAACATTTTCACGTGAAACAAGGGTAATCTTATTAAACAAATAAGTGCAATGTGCATATATGGATCTGTTGTTTATTTACGCACCTTGTAGAGTGTATATTCTGCAGGTAGAATATAAATAATACGAAGAAGAGAGTCAATTTACATATCTATCAAAAGGGGAATCCTATCAAAATAATGGATAATTTCATATATATATATATCTTTTAGAGCAGGCGCTGAATGGGACTGAGTGTAAAATATGAATACCGCATTTTGTCAAGTGATTCTTGTTCAGAAAAGATTATAGATTAATTTTCTGGATCTTGCCAGAAACCCTATTGGTCCAATTTTTGCATACCCTCTCCCCCTCTACAGAAACAGTTAAATGACATTTTTTAAACCAAGTCAAAGTTACTCTAGGTTCTTTGGGTCATTCAAAAACAAAAAGGCTCTTTGTGAACTTCTTCATCGTTTTCGAGATATTAACAGTTTAATGTTTGGAATTAAAATAATGTTTGAAGATCCTTTAATAAATTTCTGAAGAGTAATACAGGTTACTTCATTCAAGAGGCTCAATTTTCATTTCTTAAAAAGATGTTTAATTCCCATTTTATTAACAATGGGTAACATAGAGATTTTCAATATTTCAGTCTTGCAGACTGTTATTAATAAGAATTATAACATCTTAAAAGTTGAGGCTTTGGAATTAAAGAATCTGTAATTAATTACTCTTCTGAACTTCACAAAGGATGTTCAAACATTATTTTAGCATTTTCATTTTTGATAAGCTCAAAAATCAAATTTTAAATTTCGTTTTTTAGCTTTTAAAATGGCTTTTTTTGGAGTTTTTCCAAACATTAAACTGTTGACATCTCGAAAACGGAAGACTTTACGAAAAAATCACAAAGAACCTATTTGACGTTAAATGACCCAAAGAACCTAGAGTAACTTTTACTTGGTTCAAAAAATTTCATTTGACTGTTTTTGTGGAGGGAGGAGAGTATATGCAAAAATTGGACTAATAGGATTTCTGGTAAGATTCAGAATTATTAATCTATAAGCATTTCTAAACAAGAATCAATTGACAAAATGCGGTACTCATATTTTGCACACTCAACCCCATCCAGCGCCCGCACTATTTTAGATATTCCTTATTTTTTACTTTGAAGTTGTTAGCAGTAGATAGCGATAGTACAGAAGCCATCAGTATATATTGTTATTGATAAATACACCTCTAAAAATTGCTTTGGATTAATTATGCTTTTATTTTTATCTATGAAAATTCTGATATGTGGATCGTTCTCTTTCACGCGGCTAGGATAGTTTTTGACAGCGCGCGCAAGCTTCATTTTGTCGGATTTGCTCATTACTTTTACCAGAAAGATAATTGAAAAAAAAACGATAATTGAATAAATGTATCAATAGGCATAAATCCCACAAACATGGTGTATTTATCAATGATAATGAATGCTGGCGGGTTCCCGGCATTTGTACTATGAATGAATGGTTACATATTTTATCAGCAGTAGCAATAAAAAAATTTAATCAAAATTTTAATAATAGATTTCTCTATTTATCATTGGTTTAAGTATACAGATAACACTGAAAACAATGAATATTTGAATATTAATTGAATGATTTTTTATTTATTTTTAAGTTACGTTTAAGTTCGTTATTTAATTCCAAAAGTAGCGAAGCGATTCTGATTTAGACTGCTTTCGATTGATAGTTAAAAAAAAAAACGGTTTACCAGGTTAGAAGTTTAAAATTTTAATTTTCTTTGTTACCAATGAAACCTTTATCAATTTTCCAAAAACAAATGAGAATAATCAAAGTTTTATTTTATTATCATACTATCGAAGTTGCGGACATGACCTGTATTAATTATTCTTAAAATGTCACATATATTCATGGAACACTGATTCGTGGAAACGTAGGTATCATGTTGTAAATTAATTTGAAATTGGAGTATAAAAAAATTAAAAACTAAAACCGGACTACGCAGAATATGAAAAGAAACATAAAACAAGTGAAAATAAACAATTGACTGAGTTAATTTTTGAAATACCATGTATAGACAGTGTTAATTACGAATTCGTTTATCTATTTACGACATGTATGTAAAGAAAGATAGCCAATCTTACACACAAAGTAATAAGAGTTTCTTTCTTCTAACCTCGTCAGTGGATATAGTATATGCTATAAACAAAAACGCACATAATACAGTCAAACTTGGGAAAGTGAGAAAACTCTATAAGTGAGAGTAATAGCCAGGACCCGTCATTTTAAGCCCCCAAAACCTCTATTAGCGAGGAACAGAAACCTCTGTGAGAGTCGTTTTTCTTTCATGGACCTCCGTAAATGAGATTGGCACTTATCTATACCTCTATAAGCGACAGTCGAGCTTTATTTATTTATATTATTTAGGAGGAACTATAGCTACAATAAATAACATTTACTACATTCGTACATGCTATGACTTGTTATTGCTGCGTACCTCTATTAGAGAGAAACGCTACCCATGTATCTGAATTAGCGAGAAACTCGGGTTAGTGAGAAACCTCTATAAGCTAGAATGAGATTGTGCTTCCTTGAACTCTCGCTTATTCAGGTTTGACTGTATATGTAAAGTATAAATTTAAAATTAAAACAATAGATACCTGTATACATACATACTATATAATGTTTCTGCGTAAACACTGATGTTTACGAAAAAATGTTTCAGACAAAAGAAGTTTTTTATAAGGAACATTTTTTATATTTAAATTTTGTTCTATTTCTAAAAGTTTACAAGATGATAAGACTCAATAGGGAATATTAACGAAATTTAAATAATTGGACATCCGGTTACAGCACTTTAAAAGAGAAGAAATAAGTATTCTGATATTATACTTAATTTTATCCCTGTTTTGTAACTTTTCTTCCGAATTGGGAGTACAGAGTTTGTAGGGCGTTGACATTAGAGTTTTGATAAAACAATATAAAGATGAAAACAACATAAATTATAAAAATTATTACCAGATATTTTCTTACATATTTAAATTTTCATCGTCGTCATAAAAACAACAGTTTATACGCTGATTACTATTGACCGTGACAATGTTTATTCGTACGGTATTCATATGTATTTATATTTATGTAGAAAAAACAAAAACATTGTTTTTAAAACGACCAAATAATATTATTCGTTTAGTGTGTGTGTTTGTCAGAAAATTTTATTAACTTTAATTCTAAGAAAATAAATCTTTTTTGAAAAATAAATACAATATATATATATTTTTAAAGCTTTTGTGTCTGTGTGTGAAATACAATTTGAGAAATATAATATTTTAAGTCCATTTAATATTACAAACAATAAAAAAGGTTATTAATGCCATGATTTATTGTTTTGGTTGGAAACATTCAGACGGAGTGATATAATGATGTTATAAAAGTTTTGATATTCGGCAAATTTATTATTATACATTGGTTTTGTTTATTTTGTAAGGTTTTATCATTTATCACTTAATAGGTCTAAATTCACTTTTCTAGTTGATCTCTTTATTCAAGAAGAGAAACTATTCAAATTTCCACTTGACGTGCACGGATGTTCCCTATATAGTGCTTAAATCTTGTCCGCGATTTAATAAAAATATTGATCGCAATCACAATATCTTTAAATCGAAAAGAGAAATCGATCTGAAACATTGACTTCCAGTTCGTTTTACGATAATTATAACTGGAAAAAAGTTAAAAATATCATAATATGAAACATTTTTCATAAACTCAATGCATTTGTAAACTACCCACTTCTCTGGGCAACTTCAATTTTAAATACAAAGATTATTGTGTTATAACCTTCACTTCTTGTAAGGATAGCTGTATTCTGCCACGCTTCGCTATGGAACATAATGGTTGCATAGAAATAGATGAGAAGCGTCTAGTTTTATGAAATTTGATTAACTCCCAATAAAAGAGTTCCCCACTTTTAAACGGCTCTCCTGACTTTCATGGAACTTACAGTTTTTTAATGTACACTTCATGCTCTTTTATTTGATATCAGACTTATTTGTAAATATTCGATCCTTCATCCTCACTTTCAGTCCCTCTCCCCGTATCCTCGTGCGTCGGGGTTATAGTTTTGTAATATACACGCCAAGCTCTTTAATTTGATACTCCATTTGGGTATATCTGAAAATATTCAATTGTTCATCCCCACTTTCACGCACCCCCTTTCAACCCACCTCCGCATTTTAAAAATAGGTAAAAACAATCCTCGAAGCTGGTTGTATATCCTGTCAAAATTTGAGATTAATCGATGTAGAATTTTTTAAGTTTTTGAAGCACACCCTTTTAAGCACAGCTCTTTCTCATCCTCTCGGCTATCTCTGTACCAAATTTCATTTAAATCGGTTTAGTAGTTTAAGCGTGATTACGTAACAGACAAGCAGAGTTACTTTCGCATTTATAATATAAGCAACGAAGTAAGGTTTATAAATTCTATAAAAGTTGTTAAAATATTAACACCAACTCCATACATTCAGGAGTATTTAAACAATTAACGTTTATAAAGTTCATGTATTCAATTCAACACAGAATGCCGTGGTTGAAAGAATTTGTGTCACTATGTTAAACAAAAAACTTTAAGTATCTATTTTGCAAAATATATTTTCGAAATATATATTTGAAAATATTATGTTCTTGTCATTGAAAATAATGAATGATGTTTTTTTAAGGTTTTATAGTTTTATATTTTATGTTTCTCAAAATAAAATAAAATAAATTAAAATTCAAGCACACACATTCAATTAACTGACTATATTTAGCATGACATGCGCGTGTTGAGTCTGTTTAATATTTAATTTTAATGCTCAATAACATATCCACATAAAACTGTATACCTATGTATATCTAATAAATAATTGTTTGAAAGTCTTAAAATAATCATTTGAAACTTATGCCAATTTTGTTTAGAAATTGTAAGAAACTCATTACCTACCTATTGACTTTTTATACCTTGTATATTATGCAGTATAAAAGGGCACTAATTTTTACCAACGAATTAATACTTATATATTATAAATTTGAAAGTAATCCCTATCCCTACATGTTATAAACCGCGTTATTTCCAAGGGGATGTAAGTGATATTGGTTTTAAGGGGGGGAGACGGTAACCGAGGACAAGCGGGATGAAGGAAAGCAAAAGGGTCTTCAAAGTTGACATTGTATATATTGTGGCATATAAAGGGGATAAGTTGGCTAAAGACTGATTCTCTACTTGAATCAATGATTCACTTAATGAATCATGTATGGAATCAATTGAAATGAATCACTATCACGAGTGAATGAGAGAAAAATATGCTTTATCACTTTTTATTTCGTTCTTTAAAGGAGCAGAGCGAACTCCATGGCCGAATGCCGCGTTATTTTCCAAGTGGATGTAAGTAAAGTTGATGTATAGAGGTACGGCTAAGGTTGGAAAAACGGGTTGAGTGATAGCATGAGGGTCTTCAAAATTGGTTCACTAAATGAATCATTGATTCACTAAATAAAATACAATGAAATGAATCATTATAACTAGCGAAGCTGTAGGCAAAAGCTATGTTATAAATGTGAAAGTAAAAACTAAAAACAATCCTATGGATTTCAATGAAACTTGGAAATAATATAGCTCATACATCAGAATTACACATGAGCTATAATTTATAAAGATATATTCAAAAAATTATATTTATTGTTTTGACATTTCATAAAACAGGGTGATGGACTTTACTCTATTGTGTCGACTGTCAAAAATATGACAAATTTTGTAAGAATCCTTTTATTAGAGAATTTTACGTTTGGTACGTTCATTGTCATGACAATACTTCGATTTTTAGAGTATATTGAAGGAGCGAAATTTTTCATTTCTTTGAATTTAACGTGAGCCCTGGATCTTAAATTACTTTTAAGTGTCCCGTTTTTATTTTGCAGAGTGCATAATTAACCATCTTCCAGGTAAAAGCGAGAAAATTTTAATCGTTACCTGTAATTATTTTACGGTCCATAGAACAAAATATCTATTTCTAGTTAAGTAATTTTAGTTTAAAATACAAAAATTATTTACTTTATAACGACGCGATCCATTAATTTTTACTTAAGAAATAATTTCTAAAATGATTACGTAAACATGTAGGTAATTTGCCTTAAAAAATAAATATACAGAATACAAAACATAAAAATTTTTACAATTAAAATAAAAATACTTTTATAATTATTATTCTCATTTTAAAAGTCAATTATTGTTTTATTTCGCCATGCTATTAAATAAATTTACTCTTTTAGATTTTCTTGTTGCAAAATATAATATGTTCAACAGTAATTATTATCTTATTTCTAAGAAATTGTTGTTTAACAACCCAACAAACATAGGTACGTAATGATCATTGCTGTTCGTTCTTTTATGTTAATATCATATTTTATACTCTTTTCATGGCTTCAACAAGCATCACCAAGCTAAAGATTTAGCACGTTTACTCACGAGAACATTACATTATGTAGCCATATTATACAATACATTCACATATATGTACTAGAAGTTCGTACAGTATTGAAGGTAAAGAGAAGTATAAAAAAAAAAAGAAACAAATTTTAAAAAGTTGAGAAAACATGTATCAACAATCCCTATACTTCGAAAAGACTAGATTATAATTTTTCAGTCCATATTTTCTGTTTCTTTCTTAAGTTTATTTATTAATTTAAGAGTATTTTCTTCTTAGCCCTACAGTAAACAACTGTAGCTGAGAATTTGTTGAAATAAAGGTATAAATAATTTCAACCACAAGTCTAAACTTGCCTTGGCGCTCGTACTACCTTAAGTGGAGCATATAAAGCCTAAAAATCGATTTTTAGATATTGATAAAATGTTTTGAAGACCATATCTGAGTATTTTAGGAACAATTGGCATGCTGAAAGACCATAAATTGTAATAAATTTAATTTTCTAAAACTGTGCTTGTGGTAAATTTTTGCATTTTATTAAACTTAATCAAAAAATATCGAATTTCGTTATAACATTGAATGTAATTACTACCATTGTTAATATTGAATTTTACTAATATTAATCGGAAAATTTCCAAAATTATGTTTATCCATTTTAATCCCGTTTGTAAAAAACTAAAGGTAGCTTCTTACAGCCAGATATCGAATTTCGATAGAATGCTTTAGTATTTATTTATCAGTTTAAAAACTAGAACAACATCACAAGTTATGTCACCTTCAGGACGTTTTATAACCCTGTCTATTGATTGATACCACACATTGTTTATTTTTGTAAATAAAATCTTTGGATTTGTATAAACTACAAGTATGAGTGTATAAAACCCATGCGACCAACTTCACTATTTACTGACTTCATGACTGTAACCTTTACATTTAACAAAGAGACATAATATAACTTAGTACTATGACCCCTATTCGTATGATATTATTAATTTGTATTGTTTAAATATAATAAATGGTAACATTACCTGAATTCGAATAATTTATTCAATATTTATGTTTGGCACACAAGTAAATGATTTTTATTTTTTAATTTAAATTTGGCAATAGCAATGTATTTCATTAAAGATATAATTGTTAAATTCAATTTCAAATTACAAGCAAATTATTTAAGGTATTTTGAGACCTATTAAGTATCTAGAGTACTAGAGGAAATTTGTCCAGAGTTTTTAGCCCGCTTGAAAATATAGATGCTACGAACAAAATTTTGGTACAGGTGTTCATAAAATCACCTAATTAGCCCGTTTTCGGTTGTATGTCCGTCTATCTGTCAACACGATAACTTAAAAACGAAAAGAGATATCAAGTTGAAATATTTATATCGTGCCTAAGACGTAGAAAGTAAGGTTCAGTTCGTAAAAGAGCAACAAAGGGCAATTTGGTCTTGGGTACGTAGGACCCATCTTGTAAACCGTTAGAGATAGAATAAAAGTTTAAATGTAAAAATCACTGTTTACCCACGAGGGCGCAAATTTTTTAGTATGTATTATATGGGAATATCAGTTCCATGTTTGTGGCTGAGTGAATATCGTTCTTTACTTACATGACGTAAAACAACAAACGATTGAGCCATCAACACTGCCTATACGTGGTATTTCAACAATTAACTCAGTCAATGGTTTGTTTTCACTTGTTATTTATTATACCAGTCACTATGACGTTGTATCTTACAATTACCTTTACGAAAATTTAAATAGCCTGTGATAAATCTTTCACGGGGCTTGAAAAATCGCTTAAGCTTCTGATAATGGTTCATTGAACACGATATTCAAACAAGGCTATAGTAAAATAAAAAATGCAAAAATCCTTTTGTCCAACATTCAACAGTAATCTTTGATTTAAAACATTAATCATGCGATTTGATCATTGTGCTATTTTCTTTAGAGTTTATCTGGAAGAAACATTTCGTCAAGCACTGCAATAACCTTACATCAACTAAAATAACGGAAGTAGAAATTAATGTATGTATTATTTTCTGTCACACCCAACCATGAATTTTGTTTGCAAAAAGAAATGGTTTATTTTTGACACTATACATAATTATTATTTGAAAAGTCATGTATAAATTATTCGAAGTAGGCACTTCTCTAGAAAAAATTTCGATTTAATGTAAATAAAAATGAAATAATATACACAAAAATTACGAATTTTTCCATACGGTCATAAAGCAGGTGCATGTGTTTGCAATGTGAAACATGTTAAAAATAAGTAACGACAAAAAAATTTGCCAACAGGCAAACATGCAATAATAAATTGGAATGATTCTAAAAATGACATAAATACATTTATTAACAATAATTATTAAATGTATAACTATAATTTCTAGGAAATTGTTCTTTTCAACATACCGTATCACAAAACAAATCCTTTAAAGAGGATTTCTTCTACTGGTATAGACATCGACTCAAGATGATAATCAAATCTCATAATCGCTATCCTTATATATTATAAATATGAAAGTAAGGATGTTTGTTTGTTTTTGTTTGTAACGCTTTCACGAAAAAATTTGCGAATGGATTTGAATGAAACTGTACAACAATGTAGCTCATATATCGGAATAACACAAGAGTTATATTTTATGAAGTTATATTAAATAAATTAAACTTATTCTGACATTTTATTGCTCCATCTATGATCATCATTTTGAACCATAAATTAAAGATTTCTGTAAAAATTTTTAATAGGAAATGTCAAATAATTTATGGCCATCTTTTCTGATTTATTCAATTAATTATGACTATTTATACTTTAAAAAATTGAAAACTGAACAGAAAATACAAAATGACTTGATAATATAAAAATGAAGTTTCATCCGAAGGGAGGGGGGACATAATTAAGACTTCGGTAGGCTAAATGGAGGGCTTCAAAAAGGCTGGAGTTGAGCTTCAAAGTTTATGGACGCCTGATTAAACAGTTAAATTTTCATCGCGAGACTTTGGTATTTTGATAAAAATTTTTTATCGATTCTTTTGAACATATTCAATGCGAGTTAAGTAATCACTTATGCAAGCATTTCACTCATATTTAACAGATTATTCCATGTCTATGGAAACTTCAAAGCCATAATATACAATTATTTAATAAAATACCTACAACAAATATGTCAATAGCAACGGCCACTTTAAGTTAGTAACTCCGCTTTGATTTTATCTATTTTTATGTGCAGTTAAAATCGTTTATAAACACGAAATGACAAGGTCTCGAACGAATCTCATTAAACACATATTTGAAAATATATCTTTACATACTCTTGTTACTAGACCTATAGTGACAAAACAAAAATCAAATATATATATATATATATAGTCACAAGTAAGAGAAAAATGTGTAAAATAACTCGCAAAACGATTTAATTCATAGTTAAAAATTAACATTTACAATCTGTCATTCATTTGAATAAAAGGCAAGATTGTTGTTCAATCCAATAAAATTTAATTTGCAGACGGTTTTCTCGAGTACAAACTTTAAAATAACAATATTTTTGTTATTAATATTGGTTATGTGTTAAAGTTTGTACACGAAAAAACAGTCTGCCAAAAAAGTTTTAAATGTATTGAACAGTCTTGCGTTTTATTCAAATGAATGGCAGACTGTTAAAAGTTGTCCTTTTGGTTTTACAAACTAATATTAATTTTTAATTGAGCATTAATTCGTTATTTATGTTATTTTATACCTTTATCTGTTGCTTGTGGCTGTACATGTGTCCTCTATTGACAGACTGTAAAAAATTGATTAATTTTTTCTGTCAATAGCTGTCTACTTTCACTTAAAAAATGAACATATTGCTGTCATTATAGTTAATTTTGACTGTATATATTTTTCCAACAAATTTTTCTACACATTTATAAATGAAATATTTACGATGTCGGCATTCCACTCAATTACTATCATATTTTATTTACATGACTGTTTTTGACGTCTGGATTTTTTTAATTACTTTTAAAACATTTCAATTTTATTCAAGATTAATTTTTTATTCTACCATTGTCGCCGAGTAAGTAAGGGAATACAGTTCAACCTCTCCGAGAACCAATATTATTAGCTTCAGTTGTAGAGGCTACGTAATTAAACCTCTTCATCTCTGATGTTTAAAACAATTTATCCCGCTCAATCGCAGCTGAAAAAAATCATCGCAAATTTATTCCTAATCAAGTATTTTTTTAAACTATTTTCAAAATTACAAAAATGTATTGTTTCATACCGGGACCAGAAGTGCGAAAAGTAGATTGATATAATATAATTTTAGCGATTTATTAGTAAAAATGATTGTGGGGGCGAAAATTAGGGTTTCTGGGCGAGAAATTTATTTTTAGTCGAGAAAGAGAAAAAAAAACAGATAGATTATAAATTACTTCGAAATTCAATTTTTTATAGCTATCTAAATATGTACAAGTAATTTTGCTATTAATTTTACAAATTATTTTTTATATAATTAAAGATGTTATAAATTTGGGAACTAGTAGGAACCCAAACATAATAACAAAGTTGAGTACTACCCTTACTCTTTATAGGCAAGCCGAGTACAGTTTTGGGTTAGTAGGAACCCAAACATAATAAGAAAGTTAAGTACTACCCTTACTCTTTATAGGCAAGCCGAGTACAGTTTGTTTTATTTATTGTTTATTGTTAATTAATAAGAACAATTTAGGGTATTTCCCGTTTGATTTAATTGAGCTCATATATCAGTCTAATTTGTAATAAAGGAAAAATTAGAAAATAATATATAATAATATGTTTTATGATTAATTTCAAAATTTCTTGAGATACTCGGGAAACTCTAGAAATCCTGGTCGAGAAACCAGAAAGGTAAAAGACATTGTTTATCATGAGTTGTAAAATTGTAAATAAATCGGGAATGAAGAGATTAAGAAAATTTCTACTAATTAATAAAGTTTAAATAATAGAAGTTTTTACAAAGTTTCTGTATTATCATATAGTTCTACAAAAGAGTTACATTATTAAAATTTTTAATTAATTTAAATATTTGCTCTTTTTTCTGAATAAAATAATCTCATTAAACTAGTTAATACAATTTTTTTTCTGTTCTTAAATCAACAATCACGTACGTTTATACATAAATTACTTGGAAAAACATTCATTGTGACATTTTTAGCTCACTAGTTTGTATGTGATGCATAGACATTACATAGTATATGAATGTAGTATACTCGAGTAAATTTAATTTAAAACAGTGTAGTGCGTCTTCTATATATATATACATCCATTTCTATCAAGTCATTTTACCAAAATGTCTTGCAATTTTGTTTTCGATATTTTAAGATAATTGATAAATGAAATTTGCTTAATTACAAAAAAATATTGGTACGTAGGGTAGGCCATTTTAATCTATACACCTAAATATGCCGTTTTGCAGTTAACCAATCAAAAACTCACTTAAATAAAAGTAGCAGAGTTTGGTGCGGCAAATCATGTTCTGACATCGGATTGGACCTAGTTTTCCGGGTTCTTTACCGGCCAATTTAGATCCCAAATAATTAGAGATTATAATAACATTTGAAATTATAAAGTTTGTCTTCATAAAAAAACTACCAATTTTTGTTTAAAACATTTTTTTCGAAAAACGTAAGCTTTCGGAGGAAATGAGACTTAAAAATATGTCACTATTGCACTTAATCGAAAGAAAATACGCTTAAAGCTTATCGACAATTATAGGTCAAAGTCATGGACACAAGCGAATGTCTTCTTTTGCCCTTGACAACTTTTGGCTAAGCATTTAAGTCGTATATCCTCCGGAAGGTGAAGTTTTTCGAAAAAATGTTTTAAACAAAAATTGTTAGTTATTTTATGGGGTTCAACTTTCTAATTTAAAGTTTTATTTTATCTCTTATCGTTAAGGATATAAATTGGCTAGTAAAGAAAGTCGAAGAACTAGGCCCAAACTAATGTTAGAACATGATGTCCCCCATCAAACTCTGCAACTATTGTTATTTATTTATTGGTTAACTAAAAAACATGATATTTATGTGTATAGATTTAAAATATAAGCCAACAAATAATCGTAAAAAAAGAATTATTGTTTGGTGACGTAATCGTCACTTCGGAAGCGACATGCACACTACGTCGAAAACACCGACCCACGACCGATCACTGAAGCACAGTCAGTACTTAAATGGAAGACCGTTTGAGAACATTCTGTGCTGTTGCCCTTTTATTATTTATAATAGTTTTTTATACCCATTTTATGTCGTATATATAAAAATTTAACATCCCGATACCAAAGGATCAATTTCGCTAAAAATTCTGTAGTTTAAATAAAACTTAAACACCACTAAATCGTTTGCACCTTAATTACGTCGTTAGTATTAGAAAATTTATCTATTTTTCTCAGTGATGGTATAGCCTATGATAAATTGTAATATAACCTGCATAAAAAAGAGAATGTAAAAGATTTCATCAAACGGTGGATGGAAGTATAAATTTTAAATAAATTTACTCGACTAAGAATGATTATGCATGTAATGAAGGGGTATAATTGACAAGATGATGTGATATAATCAAGTTAAACATAAAGAATTTTTTAAAATGAATTATGCAATTTTTTGTGTGTTAGTTGTATATACTAGTTCTAGCAAATGTTAACTGTTATATTTATTTATCTTTAACATATAAAAGTGATAATCGCTTTTGTAAATTAATTTCTAATTATTTATTGTTACTTTGTATGTATGTTCATTAAAAAATTCCTACCTACATTTTTAATGAAAATACAACAATACGTATTGAATATTAAAAATGTATTTATAAAAAATATTTATTTTTAAACAAATCGTACTGGATATGATCTTTAGAAGCAAGGTCAATATTTCTTTTTAACTTTTAATTCAGTCATTTTGCTGAAACTACCTCTCGCATAAAAATTTGTCAAACTGGGGGTTGGATTCCATCACAAAAAAGGAAAAAAGTAAATCAATTTAATAAAAAAAATTTAAATTAGATGACCATCGCCGGTATAGGTTTTTACAAACCGCGATTTCGGACGCACAACCAATCTTCGATTATTCCTCATTTAATAAATCCCCTTCCATTTCTGTTGTAGAAGGTTATGCTCGATAAATGGACAAGGTAATGATTGAATCGTTCTTATTTTCGAACTTTTTTTTTGAAGTATCATTATTTGAAATTCTCCTATTCGAAAAAAAAAAAAAAAAAAACAGAAATATCTTTTTGCGGCATATTCTGATTAAAAACATTCAATTAGATAAATTGAAAAAACAATGATTTCATACAGAATACAGAATATACGCAGATATTGATAAAAAATATAGTCTTCATAATTCTATTATATTAAAATATTTTTTAATTACTTTCCCTAGTCGATATTAATTTTATTGAGAAACTGAAATGCATAATCTTACCAAATTTTATATTTTTGAAATAAAGTTGCATAATTTACGGGATACATACCTGAAAAACAAAAAATTCAATTAATTATTTGGTAAGGAGGTAACTAACAGACAGTTAAATTTGACTGCTGGACAAATGCAATTATACAGCAAACTAATTTGAACTAAAAAAAAAAAAATTGAATTTGCTTTTTAGGACAGTAACAGATGTTACAAATAAAGGAAAATGTTTCGTAGGTGTCAAATGTCATTAGTAAGGCATGAGATAATGGTGCAAATGTTTCTATTTGTTAATATACAATAAATTGTTAATTCAATGAAACAATCAATGTTAAAGTTGACTTACAAAATTAATAAATGGGCAACTTGAATTACGTATACGTTATAGATGTATAATAGTTTTCGCTTATTTGACAAACAATTAATATTTACGTCAAGCAAGTTGCCTATTTACTAATTTTTAAAGTGAACTTTAACATTGATCGTTTCACTGAATTAAAAATTTATTGTTTATTAACAAATAATAATACTTAACTTATTTGACACCTAACAAACACATTCCATGAGGTTTAAGCAGAATGCGAGCGGTTTCTTTCATTTTACCTTTATTAGCCGAGTTTTGTATCATCTTTCACTGAACTATTTAATGGACTTATAAGAAGGACGCTTTATCAATGTTTTGGGAAATTTCAATTTTTTAAGGTTATTTTATTAGACTAAGTCCTGCCGTTATAATTTCGACCACGCCGTATATTGTAGTGTTTTCAGAGAGTACAATTCGAACTTCTAATAAAAAAAGATATATTTTTCGAGGCAGCAGCACTCCGACGAAAATTCGATCCCTTGATCTATTATCACCGTGATATGTATAAGTATTATAAAAATTTCACAAATAAAAATTTGGCAACATGAAAATTCTAATTATACAAAACGATTATGTTTTTGATCAATATAAATATCTATTTATAGACTATCTAGAAGACACTCTAATATAACTATTATAGAAATTTAATTAAATTTGCGAAGCATATATTTCAATAGAAATTTAATTATCTAAATAAATCAAAAATGTCTTTGTAATATTTAGCAAATATTATTGAGCTGGTCCACAAAGTTAACAAGAAGGAGGTAACTTTAATTATTATTTTAACTATGAGAAGCCATTCTTTATGAAAACAAAACCGATGGAGGAGGAAATAAGATTTTCATATACAAATCTTATAGAGTGTCACAAAAAATAAGAAGCGAAAAACATCTGAACACATTTTTACAATCCCTTAATTAATTATTGAATTCTTTAATTTGATAAAATTTTTTATATGGAATTAATATACAGGGTGGGCCATTTTAATCTATACACCTAAATATCTCGTTTTGTATTTAACCAATCAAAAAATAACTAAACCAAAAGTTGCAGAGTTTGATGGAGGACATCAAGTTCTGGCATCAGATTGGACCTAGTTCTTCGGGTTTCTTCAATTCAGATCTTAAACGATAAGAGATAGAATACCAATTAGAAAATTGATCCTCATGGAAAAACTAACAATTTTTGTTTAAAACACTTTTTCGAAAAACATTAGCTTTCGGAGGAAATGCGATTTAAAAATCATTATTGCATTTAATCGAAAGAAATTTCCAAATTAGGAAATTGTATACGTAAATCCCAAAAATCTAATATTTGAAAGTTGGACTTGAAATAACCTTATCAATCGCGTTTTAGTAATTTTGTATTTAGTGATCTGTTTTAAATATGAAGTGAATTAATTGAAATCTTTTCTCATAAATTAGGTTTTTGTTGTACGCTGCTCTATTTTTGTATAAAATAAAAATAATTCATTTGTTCAATGTTTATTTACACTAAATATGCCAAAAAATTCAAGTTATGAACAAGAAATTCTTAAAAAAAATTTATATATTTATAATTTAAATTAATTTTGTAATGTTTTGGCGCACATATTCTTGTAAATTTAATTATTTATACACCAAACTATTTTTATTTAATATATTAATTTTTTATATTTGTATCAAAAAAATCTATATATATATATATATATATATATATATATATATATATATATATATATATAAATTATATCGACCTTCATCGAGTTGTTCGTTCTAATTGTTCAATATTATAATAACATTTCTTAGAAAAATACCTTTTTAGACAGTACAGTTTTTTTAAAAGAAAAATTATATATAGGGTGATTTTTCTAAAGTTAGCAGGTAATTCTTCCAAAAGCAGATTGAATTATCTTAAATCGATAAAACACTGGTCTGTTTATTTTCGGGGGTAATGAAAAAAATATGTCCAGTTCTATTTTCCAAGGGCAACTATCGAGTAAAACGACGGTCAACTTTGTTTCTTTTAAAGGAAACTATAGATTTTTGTGGAAGATTATCAATTTTTGCTGCAAATAAAAAATCAACTTTTGTTTGGAATTTTTTCTTTACACTGCAATTTTCAGTAGCTGATTTTGCGATTTTTTAAGGTAAAATTTGTAGGAAATAGTGTAAAAAAACTTTTTTTGTTGATCAAAATTCCTTTTTTTGTTTTACCAAGAAATAAGAGTGTGTGCAAAAAAATTATTATTTTGAGAAACTTGAAAATACCTGAAATCAGATATTTATACAGAAAATTGAGCTTGTAACGGACACATCTTTCTAATCAATAGTATGTATAGACGACTACCATTTTATGATATGTCATATATTGATGAAAGCTGTGCTCTTGCATTTACCATAATAACGTAATTTGTATAAATATATTCCGATTAATAAATTATTACTTTGAAGTCTCATTCGGGGATTTTCATCATTGCAGAAGAAGATTCATTCAAAATACAACTGATTGTTATAAGCTCTAGAACAAATTTGTAGTTTATAGTTCTATTTAAGAAAAAAAAAGTTGATTCCATTTGACATGGAAGGCGCTCTCGGCAAATAAATCTAGACCAGATATGAGCTAGTTATTTTAAGTCGAAGTTACCATTGTGTTAACTTTATTGTGTGCCATAAACTCTATTGTGTGTCTCTTTATCCAAGTCCGCATTGATCAAAAAGGAGAAAGCGAGACGGGTATACGACTCTTCTACCTATCTCCGTTTCTGTAATAGTAATGAGATAGGCAGAAAAAATGTTGTCTCTCTGTCTTACTCGTATTATTGGTTGACATTGGTTAGATTGTCACTGTCTTGCTCGTTATTTAGTTACAGAGTCACATTTGCACATGCCTGACTAGACTTTTTTTTAATTCTCGCCGAAAATAAGAAGAACTGCTTTTTGGATATTTAAATCAGTTTTGTTTTTAAATTATTTGGAAACTTTTTACAAAATCAGTCTGTATTAATAAATACACAAGTTTTTATTAAAATAAATATAATAAGAAATATAAATATTTTATTACTGTTAGAGTGAGTTAGCTGTTAGACTTTTTTGATAATAAAATTACCATTGTAACAAGGTTACTTTTAATTCATAGAAAAATAAACATAAAAATTTCTATTTATGATTTCTTGTAAAGGCTATTAATTTTATTAAAGATAGCTATAGTTTCTGCTCTTTGCTCTTTGGTGAATATTTTCCTGTACATATTGGTGGTGAGTATGTAGAACGTTCAGCTTTATTAATAATTATTGTAGATATAATTTCAGCTTGATATCTTTTTTCGTTTTTGAGTTAAATTCGTAGCAATATTCACACAAATATATTTTCATTTACAAGTGTGTGAATAAGGACTTCGATCTGTCTTCTGAAGAGGTAAAACTTAAAATTGTTTATCTAAAAATAATTATATTTCCTATCATAAATGCATAAACTTAAATCATATTTCTTTGAAATACATTCTTTTAGGTTATATAATGTTTTATATTACAAATATTTCTTGTCAGTATTTCACCAGAGAGGTTCGTACGATTCTAGTTTCGATCAAAATATAATTTAAAATGAAAATGTTCAGAAAATTAATTCAAATTTCTCACTTATTACGCCAGCTAACGAATCTTATACTTATACTAAAGTCGCAAAACGCGATGAAGCTACGTTTTGGTAGCAAAAAAAAAGTTGTGCTACCTGCTTAATCCGTGATAAACTGTATAATTTTCGGACTTTTTCAGTTTTTGCAGTTCAATTCAAAAACTATGAGCTTTTGATATTCGTTCCTACGTACTATAATTTTAAAAGTATATTATATTTAAACAATTGAAGTCAACACTCGTATGTCTAATAGTTTTTGAAATACAACTTTTGTTTGAAACAATTTTTCGTAAATGTTATTGATTTCTTGTGAGGGGGCAAATTAATGCAAAACTTTGGTGTCAATTTTCTGCAAATATATAAAAGATAGAGAGATGAAAAGTAGGTAACTTCAACTAGTGAACGTTGTGAAAAATTTTGGAAAAAAAAGTTTCTCGAAAATACTTTCAATTTTTCGAAAATTAGTAGGTACAAATATTTTCACATATTGCGTACGCTGGTAGCACCACTTTTTTTGCTTGAAAAAAGAAGTTTCACACTCCAAGTGGTCCAAATAACACACCAAAAGTTATTTGGATCCCTAGTTGATTTTTTAGTAAGATTTTGCTAGCGTATATCATAATAGAGCAAAAATAGATAATTTTTCTATTAAGATAGTATGAGCGCCTAGGCAAATTTAGATTTGTGGTGAAAATTATTAATACCTGATTTTCAACTTTGATGATAAATTTGGTTAATAATAAGAATAAAATTTTTCCATATCTGCCTTGATTTTGGAAATATCGAAAGCTAAATATTTTTCAATTTTCAATATTTTGAAAATTACTCCAGATATCGAAAAATATATTCTTATTTTTTGTCTTATAATGTCAAGTTATAACATAATTCACCATCAAAATTGAAAAGATATATTTTTGTAAATTTGTGCCCTAATATCGTGCTCATACATCCTTAATTAGCCGGACACAATGGTTTTTTCTTTAATTTCTACCAACTAGTTTTGGAGAAATCTATGAAAACATATCATCCATCTACCGTTTTCTCATAAAACATAAGATATGCTTTAAACATGAAAAATCCCCCCCCCCCCTAAAATTTTCAGAATTGAATTAAGATTTAGTCTAACCTCATATTAAAAAAAATTAATCCTTAAATCCAAAATTGCCCTGGCGCTCGCCAATCTTAAACTAAAACTTGATTATAAACTATAACATACCTAATAGCAAGCAGATAACAAATAATTTTTTAATTTGATAAAATGAATGTCATCACAATTTTACACATACGATTCACGAATATTATAAAGCAAACTAAACTGATCAAAGAGATACAATCTGATTTACTACACATAACAAACTTTAGTATACAACTGAAGTGAAATGTTTGTGTAATATTTAACATTGGGTTAGTGTTAGTATATAGTGTCACTGGCACTCTGCGTACATTAATTCTTATGTACTGCGTACATTCAGTTCCTGTGAAATGCATTTGTAGTGTATTTAATTTGAAAACTATGTTTACATAGCCATATAATAATAATATATCATCGAGTATCATCGTAGTCATTTAAAATAGATTATTCGACCAACTCTCTCATCTTTTGCAAACAAGATAACATTTTGGTTACAAATACAGTTTGACAAGTAGAGAAGGTCACGATATAACTTCCAACATAAAAATTTTGAGCCTTTCTGCTCAGAAAAACTTTGATCACAAATATCTCAAAAACTATTTGAAATAAAAAATAGTTTCCCATTTAATTTTAAAATTCGCACCCAGCTCAAAGTTGGTAGGATTGTTCAAAACACCGTTTAAATAGTCCTCATCGATCCTGGGAAAAAATTTACTCGGGATCAAAAGCTTACAAAAACAAATTTTTCGCGATTTTCAGCTAAATGGCAAGTTTTATAATAAAATTAGTTCAGACGAAAATTTTATATCAGATAATTTTCAATTTTTTCCCTAAGAGCCACTGTTTCTGAAATATTTAACGTTTAAAAAAGTTGCAAGAGTTGGAATCGTAAAAAACTACCTTCTTAGATAAGTTTCCAAAAAAAAGTATTGGGTCATTTTTTATACTTACATTATCTGACCTATAATTTTCGTCTGAACTAATTTTACTATAAAATTTACCATTTAGCTGAAAATCGCAAAAAACTGGTTTTTGCGACATTTGACCCCGAGTAAATTGTTTTCCAGGTATCGGATCGATGAGGACTTTTTAGATTTTATTTATGATGGTGTTTTGAACAACTACCAGCTTTGTGCTGGGTGCGAATTTTTGTACTTTCACTCCTATGTGGTGGTAACACGTGTTTTTAAATTTTAAATAAATGATAAAAATGTATTTTTTTCTGATAATCTTTAAAAACTTATTTTCTTTAAATAAAATCCTAAAAAATCATTTTTTGACAACATTTTTATTTGGTATTATTTACCAAAGATTCTTTTCAACATACCGTTCATCAAATATGCGTAAAATTTGACGGTTCGACAAACTATATGAATTACAGGGTGGTCGGTTTTAACTATGACTTTGAGTGTATTTGAAAAATTAAATTAACCCATACGTACGGAATCCTATAATGCACATTTGTTTATTCTGGGATTTACAATTATTTAGCTAACTACTTAAAAGTATACTATCAATTTTGTTATTTTTTGATGAATAATAACGATGGCGCCCGACAGTAGCAAGCTTACATTGATATAAAATTTACCTAGAATACGTATCGAAAACACCACCCCTGTTATATTATATTCTTGGATTTTTTAGTATTCAATAAGCATCGTACATGGTCTATTACTTGTAACTTATCATTCTATTATATTCAATTCATGGAAACAATGAAATACACTTCAATGAATTACAAATACAGTGTGTTTATAAAAAATGGTGATCATTTTTATATACAATGTTTCAAAGTTTTTAGTCATATTTCCCTCGTAAATATTGAAAACGATCGAAGTGTGTTTCATGTTAGAGGAATAAAAATCGGAATGTAGATTAGATGTTAAAGATATAGAGATACATTTTTTTATACAGATAAAGGATAAGTTCATTTTCCAACCCCTATATCGCTCTTTTAAATAGATTACATGTTTTCAAAAACTTGAAAACATCATTTCAGTAATGGGAAATTGAAAATACGAAAAATATGACTTTAGTTACTAAATGGAGCTCTGCATTCCATTCATTCTATTCCAAATAAATTTATAAACTCAAAAAATCAAATTGAAAAATTTAGATATTAAAAATTTAATTTTTATATCCAAGCATAACAATACAATAATTCAAACTGTTTCCGAAATTTATGGAGAATTCTCCACCAGACAACCACATTCCAAGGAACTGTATGAAATTACTGTTAGACAATTAAAAATTTATGGCGTAAGTCTGTCAGTTTTTCACTGAACATATGTTATAAAATTTATTCTGTGTTAAATAAACTTATTTTCCTAGGTCATACATGTGTGGTTTACATTACATACATAAAGGGCAAATAATATTTATAAAAATGTCAAAAAAATATTTGAAACAACAAAAGGATCCAATGATTTGATTCCAATATACAAAACTTTAAAAAAAATCGTTTTTTCACTTTTTGTGGTTGTCATGGCTAAAAATGTCTTTACCGTTGATTTTATCGCTCTATCATGATTACTGAATAAATTCTATGATAAAATCATAACATCGAAAAACTATAGTCATAAGAGTTCTGCTAATCGAAAACGTTTAAGACAATTATCGCGTGTCCTATACAAACTATTGGCATAAGCAATTACGTTTTGAAATCAATTGAATTCCAGCTAAGAATATGGTTAATAGCGTCGACTCTTATATAATTGCTCGTAAGGAAAATATTGAAGTATTTCATATCAAATTTATTTTTTACTTTTTTGTGCATTTTTTGAAGTTGGTTCTATTTTGAAGTTTTTTGGTACGTTTTAGTGATTTTATTACGTTTTAATAATCACAGAAACAAAAAATTTGGAACTTTTCATCCCTTAACTTTTGAGCCCATCTTAAGATTGTAATTTTTCTTCAAATTTAAACGTGATCACTCAGGAAGGGCTCGACGCTCTGAAAATAGGAAATTTTTTAAGTAATTTCATTCCTGCATATTTGAGGAAATAAGAAGATAAAAATGCTTTTTAAGAAACAAGCTTTTATTGTACTGAAAAGTAGAAAACAAGTTTTTATAATTTGCGCAACTAAAAATCACCATTTCGCCTAGCCTTAAGTCTATAATAATGATTTTCGATTTAAATAATAATTACCATTATTAATAATTAATATTTTAGTTGATTTTTAACCACACATCTGTATATTATTACTATCGAGAATGTTATTTTAATATTATAATTTTATGCAGTTCAGTACTGCATAAAATTATACGTAAGCCGATACGTACAGTTAGCAATAATAGGCGATTCGAATGGAATCCGATTTTCCATTGTTGATAGTGATTCTTCGGGAATAGTTAAAATGAGTCAAAAATAAACTTGAGAACAATTTTAACCTAAATTGAATGGATAAGTTACCACTTAAACGTAACACTTTTCCACTTTAATACATCGAAAACGAAACGATAAATCGAATAAAATTTTCACTGTACTTTTGTATCTTAGTCCTCTACAGTCTCCTAGTCACTAAAAACATGTTCCAGGTTCTCACCTGCTACACATAACGGACAGATTAGTTCCGGATTTCATCGCTGTTACTGTCCCAATTCTAGTTTCCTAGTCTTATTCTTGCCATTATGCGTCTGTTTTCTCTTCCACAGTACTCCAAATATGCCACTCCCTTCTGATAATGATGCAGTAGTATGTGTTACTGTGATGAGGCTACGTATAAAATGTGAAAATTTCTTGAGTTAGATGTTCAAAAAAGTTAACATATCGTTACAGTACTTGAACAGAGAACTTTCGAGTTCAACAGAATTCGAAACACCCTTGCTCTGGAAGTCGCATTCTTTTCGAAAAGTTGATCGGTCTGCGCGTAGTAAACAGGTACTGGGATCAAAATAGTATTTGACAGATATTTTTCTTACACTTCTTGGTTTTAATTTCTAGTCTTTACCTCTTTGTGTTACACGTTAGTCTTGGGTTTCCATATTTGCCTACCAAGACTAAATGTGGGTGTACGATCAAGACCAAAATACAGAACTAAGTAAGTACAGAATAAAGGCCTTTTATTTAACATTATTCAAGGTTATGAAATCAATTTCGTTTTTTTCATTTCTTATGTATTTCCGATTTGTATTCCAGATACATCAAATATTTTACACAAATAATAAATACGAACACAAGGGGGGGGAATCAATTCATAGGGGGGGGGGGAATTAAAAATAATACTCTAAGAATATTTCAGCAATGGCAAGGTTAATCGAGGATGAGAAGTGCAGTATAGCACTTAGATAAATGATCTTTCTGATTGGGGGCGACTAACTATATCATATGAGAAATAATTCCAAATCAATAAACTCTTATTCCACATAATTTCAGATATAGAGAAGCTCATTAAATTGAAAGATACTCTGTATCTACAGAATATTATCACTACCATGATATTCATTTTAATTATCTGTTAAATGAAAATACATAATTAAATTTAACGAAAATCAAGTTAATATAGGAGAGAGTAGCTTATAGCGTATCGGTGATGAAGGCCATAATTGTGTTGATTTTTTTAAACTTTTCTAATTTATTAAAAATAATGCAAGCACTGACATCTTATATTTTGTGCACATTGTATTTCAACAATTAACTCAGCCATTTGTTTGTTATCACTTGTTTTTACTATTAGATAACATCAACTTTATTTAACATCAAATATGTATTTTAAATTATAGAGGTTATTTTGATTCTTTTAAATTGTACCATGTTGCTCAAATGGTACTAATGAGAGTTGCTGAACACGTACATTTAACTTTTCATACTAATCGCACAAATTATGTTAAAAAATTTAAAGTATTTTTTGAGGAAATTTGTAATCAGCTGTATTATTAAGTTTATTTATTATCAAAAAGAAAAGTTTAATTTTGGAGACTACGGGAAAACCACACTATGTATATTGTGTTGAAGTTGTATATTGTTATATTAATTGATTAATATAAGAGTGGGCTAATTATCTCGTAAACTAGGCCTCAGATCCAAATTTGGTTAAGAACATTTTCTTCTTTTTTTTCTCAGCTTATTCAGTAAGCTCTTGTTTCTTATTTATAATACCGGAGTACCATTTAGGAGACGGAGTACTTTTATATACATTTTGTGAACCAGAAAACGTATCTATCGCGAACATATACATAAATAATACTTATCATTTAATTAAAAGATTTTTCTTTTAAATAAATCAGAATACCGCACAGCTTCTTTAAAAGTAAGGAGTGCACTTATGGCCACTGTCCTCTATATTTGTGAATATTCACAAAAACCACAAAATATAGTTATTAAAATATTAACAGCAAAATTTATCAGACAGGATTAACAAAAGGAGATTAGATTTTTTATTATTAATAATATAAAATTTATTCCTGTAATTTTAATAAATAATATAACATAATTAATTTGTAGTTTTGGGAATCCGTAAAATAATACAATTCACTCAGAATATACAATTGATCCACTTAAATAATTAATAGTTAATAAGTTATTCTTAATTAATAATTTTTAATAACCGATTTTCTCCATTTACATAACATATTTCAATCGTTAGTATTTTTAAAAAAAAATCAAGATTAAATGACAAATTAATTTGAAGTTTAAAACGTCAAAATAAATATCCTAATCAAATCAAACGCAATGAACTCACATATTGGGTTGACTACTAAATCAGAATAATGTCTTTTTTAAACTAATACTACAATTATTTAACACAGTAAAAACTAAAAGTAGCTATCAAATTATTTAAAGAATTAAACAATTATTTAACTTATAAAATTAATACCTTAAATTTGCAGGAAAATATTTTGTAAATACAAAAAGTAAGCGCTAAATTTATGTATTAAGGTTCGAATGGAATATGTTTGCTACCGGGTGTCCACAATACCTTTCGATCTTTTTTACATAGGGTTACGGAAAATCGAGAAAATTTTTTAATTCCAATACAAATTACTAAATTACTATAAATCAAAATTAGAAAACATTTTATCCTTTTCAAATTAGTGTTGGTTACATAAATGCCAAAAGACAATTCGTGTCAATTTATTCGTTTACTCTTCTCATGATCTATGGAAAATATTTATTTACACAATCCGTACCTACATATCATATTACTTTTATACGTCAATGTTGTAACCATTGTTGGTTGGTAACATGCCGTAGTATAAATATTATTTCATCAACATCAACGAGTTCTTAGAATTTTGAAGTGTGAAAACTCAAATAAACTCCATCATCGCATATCGTTTTGAAAACAATAGTTTATTATCATCAATAAATCTTTCATCTTCTGAATGTATTTATTAACGACATACGTTTTACCTCATCATTTTAAATTGACGTTGATGTTTATTCTTATAGATATGGAATTTAGGATTGTGTCGTATATGCCGATTACATTTTCCAATCCATTTTTAATTAAATTTCCTAATAATTTATGTAATTTTTTCTTTAATCCTTTATATAATATATTATCTTTTGTTATCTGTATGCATGATAAACGTATTATCACCGTACATGAGTTTTGTTTCAGCCGATTCCATGGTAACGAAACACTACTTTATTAATATAATTTTATGGATGGGCATATAGTCTATGGATTATATATCTGGTTTACATCGAAAAAAACTATTTTCAAACAAATCTTAATAAGTAATTATGTACCTTTACATTTAAAAAATATCATTTATGCAATTTCGTTTCTTATTTTCATAATTTCTAATGCAACAAGTTTAATTATTTATTATTTCTCAATAATTTTAATTTGACATTATATCATTTACATGTCCACACATTGACTGATCGGTCCACCAAGCAATCTCCGAACAACTCAACGAACCTATCTAGCCAACTAGTCAGTCTGGCTTATTGTTTAAAAAAATAATAACTATTATAAGTTATTAGTCAGTCACCGCAGTTATGGGTATTATGTAGCTAATACAAACAAAAACAGATTGTCACTCACAATTTTAATGTATATTATACACAGCATTGTAAACAAGCATGATGTATACAAGACAGATGCCTATATTTCATCATATTTACATAATTTAAGTTTAATTACACATTTAAATTTAAAGAGTAAAGTGGATGCTGAAAAACAATTTTCATCTTCCGCAAATACTTCGCCAATGCATTCATTCTCTTACCTCATAGCTTAGGAAAGACTTGGATTTTGTATCATTATTTTTTTGACGTGTTTCTTAATATATTCCGGAGTACAATATTTCTTTGAAATTTTTGATGTTTATAACTGTTTTTAATTTTTGATTTAATACAAAACTCAATAAAAAATTTTAAAAAATGATTTATTCTACTTTAAAATATAAATTACGAAACACAATATTGATCAAATTTTCTTTTTTATAATGCGTGATGCATGTGGACAAATCAAAATAATGACAGATTAGCAATTTTGACATTGCTTTTCCATTTTCTTTTTATAATAATTCATATGTTTAATTGAAAAAGTTTAAAATTAAAGAAAGTTACTAAAAATAATTAGTGAATTTTGAATTAACAAATTAGTTTTATTCAGAATTACATTTATGACTACGCAAGTCGATAAACATTCCTAGAATTTGTGTATCTTTTATTCATGTAAATATAGACGCAAGTTATAAAAGAAATAAATTGGTTCGAACAAAAAAAAATATTCAACGTATTTTTTTCTTAAAATATATTTTGATATGCCAGTGGAGCGTAAAATTATTATTCGTCCACAAAAAAACCGTCAAAAATATTTATGTTGAAGAAAAAAACAAAATCAATTTTGAACAGAATAAAACAAAAAATATATGCTGTGTCATGAAATATAAGCATATATTGAAGAAAAAAAGTGAGTGTAAGTTTTGTCAACGCATTTGCTATTATGACTCCAGAGTATTGGATTGAGCATCTCTGATACAGAAATTTATTCATTTGAATCATCATTCTTTAAATATAAGAACGTATTCTTTTTCCACAAATACTTTTTATATCCACTGTCCCATAATTCCCGGTTTACCCGTGAGGGCGCAAATTAGGGCAAAATTTTGGTGTCTATTTTCTCTAACTATAAAATATAGGGAGTTTAAAATTTGCAAATAGCTTCAACTAGTGGTATTGTGAAATATTCTCGAAAAAAGAAAATACTTTCCAAATTTTTGAAACCAAATAAATGGCCGCTGGAAGGCCGCCATAATTGTGTTGGTTTTTTAAACTCTTCTAATTTATTAAAAATAATGTAAGCACTGATATTCAACAAATTCTATACAGGGTATTTTAACAATTAACTCAGTCAAAAATTTGTTAAAAAATATAGTAAACTGGAAGTTGGTTATTAGTGCCAGACTTTAAAAAAATAAAACAAATAATGTAAAACTTCAAAGAGATAGGATTTTAATTGAATTGAAAAACTAATCTTCATTTTTTTATCTAAGTAAATCGTACCATATAGAAATAAAAATGAATTTTCTATAAACCTGAAAAGGTTATTCAACTGAATTACTTAGTATTTGAAAGTTGAGAGAAGATACCTTTTGTGTAGTTTTCAACAAAATTTGTACGATTTAAGTGATATTACAAAATATTTTCAAACGATACCTGGAAAAAGGATGTATATTTATGCTTTGGGCAATACATTTCTTACAAATTGTTGTTCAACTTTCTAACAGTTTCAACAAGAGAATACCATACCATAAATAAATGTAATGGACATTTTTACAACCCAAATACATACAATCAAGACTTCCTTGAGATTTTCAAAGCTGCAGATCGCTAGGAAAAGATACTAATAAAAATCCGTAGGGAAAAATAATTAAGTTAATTCGATGCATAAAGTGAAAAATTCCGTATTACATTGATTCCGTATTTAATTTGAAATAATTATTTTAGGAAAGATGGAGAGTTGGTAGTGTTGAACAGTTCTGTACGTGTAATATTCTTGGTCCTCTGATATATAAGCGGAGCTTTGGCATATTCTATTTTAATTTTTTGATTTAAGTATCACTAAAAGTAATCTATGGATAATCGGAAAAAACCTCAAGAGTTGAATATAAATTCTTTGTTCAAACTGCAGGTTCATGTAATGTGAACCTAAAATTGAATTGAATTATTTCTTATCTTTGCAAATCTGTGTTCCAGATTCATTCAATAAAGACATCCTCGGCCTGAATTTACCTTCAAAGATCTTATATATTATTTCTATGGCCTGTTTTCTGTAGGTCTGCGAGATCTTCCTCATTGTTTAATCAAATTCCATGATTTATCCCTCAATTCAAAGCTTGTGCCGCTTAATAACGAAAAACAAACACACGACACGCACCAGTCAACTAGTTAAATTCTTATTTTTCTCAGGATTTAGTAACACAAATAGTGCTCAAATTATATCCACCCATACAAAAAAGTATTAAATATTTAGATGTCTACCATTATTTTATTCTTTGCTCTTCGGTATCTATTCTATTCCACCAGTTCAACGTTTTATGTATATATGAGGAAGCGAACACTATCAACATAACCTATCCTCAGTAATCACCAGAGTCAGTTCATTCGTATTTAGTGAAGTTCTGCATGATATTGTGTGTTTGGAGTACCACACGAGTACACCATCAGTTGAAAGGTTATGTATCTCTATGACTATAAACATTTATGTATTATGTCGTAACCAGATCGCAATTTCAGCCAAATTATAATCCAGCTAGACAGATTATAATTTCAACCCAGAAAAATGATTGAAAACTGCACCATTCCGTGCTAGTAGCTCAACTTGTTTTAACAAAACCTTACTCAATAGTTTAGGCTAATATAATGAGTTGGTTTGATACAATTTGAGTTCTTACGATTTGCGTATGTTGGCCAGTGGTAGCCCGATCACAGAGTGCCGAAATTACAATGTGGTTTTGACTTTATACACCGTAGAAATATAACGTATAAATATAAGAACTAAATTGAAAAATATATTTATTTCTCTACAACTTGAAATATATATCCATGCGTTGCGTGCAGAAGAAAGCTAGTGACGGAGGAAATAAATTTACTAACCTCATACTATTTTAAAAATTTCCCATTGATTAAAAAGTATTGAGTCAATATTATTACATAAAAATAGCTTTTGCGTAGAAACTCATCATATTTAGAATATGAATTGAAGAACATTTTTTCACGCTCAATAGTAAAATACAAAAGCATTGCGAAACAATTCTTTCAAATCCTTTTTAATGTAGTATAGCGCCAAGGCAAGTTTAGACTTGTGGTTGAAATTATTTGTATCTTATTTTCAACTTTGATGATGAATTTTGTTATAACTTGATGAATGTAGACGAAAAATAAGAATATAATTTTTCGGTATCTGCCTTGGTTTTTAAAACATCGAAATCAAAATAATTGATAATTGAATTTTTTTTAAAGTTTAGAACGAAAAACTCTGATCGAAAGCACAAAGTTTTTATACGTGTGTTAACAAAATTTCCTGCATAAGACCTTTTTCTTTGGAACATTCCGTCCGTTTCGTCTTTATGATAACAACAAAACGTAGAGTTACCATGCTCAACTTTTAAATTTTTTTTGCGGAAAAAGTTTTAAGAGTTTATGCTAATTTCGAAGACGTTAACCTCATTCCTCAAAATAGTAACATTATTTTCGACAAAAAGCATTTATTCTTAAAGAATTATTATGGATCACAACTTCCTGTATAATAGTACAAATTTTTATCACCAGTTGGCGGGATTTATCTGATTTGAATTTGAATATTTTTATTGGCTTTAAAAAATTGTAAGTATACTCAATTGCACAAAAAATACATCAGATTACATATAATATTATATGTAAAACGAGCATTTTTTGTGACATTAAGTATACAAGTATTACCATCTGATAGTCGAAATTGTAACTATTGAATTCGGGTCTTCTTCTGATTTTAATTAGTAACTCCCAATTATCAATAAACGTTCAATTAATATACTTAAACGCTAAAATCTGACAACAACAAAAATTGTCTTACGTCAGCTGATGATACACTTTCAAACTTTTTATAATGAATAACTAGAATTTAGGCGACTTCAAAAGTAAGTCTAGACTGTTTGCCAAAAATATATGAAAATATAAATTTTCACACGTTACATTTTAAATTTAACGTGACTGAAAATTTTTAGATAAAAATATATTATGTCGTTATTTATAAAATAACATTAATAAGTAGATTGGCGCCAGATTTGATTATTTTAATAATAATTTTATCAAAATGTCTCTTCATGTACTAATGAGTCTATTTCAATGTAAAATTAAATCAGTCATATTTCATGGGAATTCACCTATATATATATTATTGATTAGAAAATTCTCTGATAAATATATTATTTCAATAAATTAATTGTAAGTGTTAATTATTTATTTTATCGAAGCGTGCATGAATCATACAAAAATTTACAGCCTTATTTAATAATTTTAAAATTAATTGTCTATTATTTTATTAGTAAAGCAGGCGCTAGATGGAGTTGAGTGTGCAAAGGTCGTGGATCGCATTTTGTAAATTGATTCTTGTGCAGAACAGCTTATAGATTAATATTCCGGATGTTGCAGTTGCCAGAAACCCTATTGGTCCAATTTGTATATCCCTGACCTTCCGCAGAAATAATCTAATGTCAATTTTTTGAACCAAATAAAGCTACCCGAGGTTATTTGGGTAATTTTACGTCAAAAAGTCTTTTTGTAATGTTTCCCCAAGTTTAACGTTTTTGAGTTATTAATAGTTTAATGTCCGGAAAAATTCCAGAAAGGTTGTTTTCAAAGCTGAAAATTAAGGCTAATAAATAAAATTTTTGATTTAATTTTGTTTTGCTATTTAAAGTAAAGTAATTTGTGGTTATAAAATTTACAAGTTATAACTTGACACCTGGTTTATATTCATTACTATAATAAATATGTTTCTAACAACTCAATATGTATTATATCTCTTTAATATGTGGTTTAATGTCCTAAAGCCACGATCATACACGAAGGCGAACACCAAACAACAAAAAAAATAAGCAAATATTAAACAGCATAATAAAATCGCAAAGTGAATACAATCGATTCATTATTTAGAATGATTTTAAAAAAAGTTTCCACCCTTGTATTTCGAAAGCGGAATGGAAAATCACACTGTCTATCCATCTGTTGCTTGCCTCTTTTCGTTTACTGTTTGGTGTTCACCTTTATGCCTGGCCACAGCATCCCTATGTATATTATAAATATGAAAGTAAGAATGTTTGTTTGCTTCGCTTTCACGCAAAAACTTCTCTTTGGATTTGAATGATACTTGACAATAATGTAACTCATGTATCAGAATAACACATGAGATATAATTTGTAAAGATATTATAAAAAAAATTATATTGTTTAGACATTTCATAAACCAGGGTGATGGAGATACAATTTATGGACATCCGTTAAACCAAGGTTATCGTACATTCTTCTTATTATTTTATGCTTGTACTTTTATCTGTGTTAAACGATCGAAGAAGTATACTTTTCATTATTGCATATTCATTGGAAAGAAGTAGTTTAACGAAACAATCATTTTTAAACAATAAAAAAAAATTGTTTAACGGTTAGTTTTAATCCTATTTTATCTGTATTTATCTCCATATTTGTAGGCAATAGATAAATGTTTTTAAACAAATTAATTTTTATGTAAGAAATATGTCTCATAATATTGATGAACAGATGTACATAAATTGTACCTCCTTCATCCTGCTTGTTTCATATTATTTTATTTACTTTCTTATAAAATTTGCCAGTTTTTAAGGACAAAACGCGGGAGAAGCAGCGGACAAAAAGATAGAAATAACAATAAGTTTAAATCTGTTAGTAACAACCCTTTAAAAACTTTCTTATTTGCTTTAAACTTTAAACAAAAGTTTCCACAAAAACTTGTCTAGAATTATAAGAAAATAACAATATTATTTATTATTTATAACATTAAAGCTAATTCCTGAACTCAAAATGAATGTCTTCTTCCCATTATAAGAAATAATTTAATTTTTAAACTTTTACACATTTAACTTTTTTTCTACGATTATGTTTTAACCATACAGAAGAGGTTAAAATATAAATAAACAGATATTTCGTACAAAAACAATTTTAATAATTTATGTGATTTTTTATTTTATATTACATCTCCAAAAAAAAAAATTTATAAAAAAAGGATTTTACATTTTTTAATCCTTTTTTGTTTTGTTTAATTCATAGAAATCTTTCAAAGAATTTAAAATTATAAAAAAATGTAGAATATTTAAAAATACCTACGTTCCACTTGTTTTCTCACGATAAATATATAAAGATAATGAGATCACTGTTTATGGGGTGTTTTTTTTTATTGTTTTACATGATTGGATTAATTGAATAAATATCAACTATTTTTATTGCCACTTGTTAACTTAGTGGGGTATAAATTAAGAGAAAATGGAGATGTGCAGCGTTTGATTGCTTATAACTTTTTCGTTTTTTAATTAATATCAATTTCACTCTCAAATTTTGTCATGGTGTCTATTTATTCATTTTTATGGGTAATATGGCCAATTTCACATCAGGATTATCCCCTATTGCAAATTTATTTTGATAAATGTGTATTACCACTTACGCACCCAAATTAAATCTTTACGCCCCACATTTAACATTAAGTCCAGTAACTTCATACAGAGTTTGTGTCAAAACCGTTAGTTCTGATTTTTTCGCGGTCTTTGTTCATGATGTTCGTCTAATGAATAATTAATTTGCCAAAATCTGAAAAAAGTTGAAAATTTCACGATTTTTTTCGACTTTTGGCAAAATAATTGCGTTTGGCATCATAAAAAAGGTCTGCAAAAAATCAAAATTACCGGATTTTACACAAATTTCCCCGTACTTTCAGGATATAAGGTTACTGGATTAATTGGGTTTTCATTAAAATTTCTTGAAACTTTAGATAAAAAGAACGATATTGTCATTCTGAGGAAGATATTGCAATTTTGAAATGAATGGCTTTAGAGTATTCCACCCATTAAAACTTTTGATTAATATGACAATATCGTCCTGTGTTTAGAATTTTAGATATAAAACAAATTCACAGTTCTTGTGATTAACGATGTAGTAAAAGTCTTTTTGGGTTCTCTTTCACACTACCCGTCACAACAGCGATGCTTTGTATTTGACAATCTGTGTTTTCCTACCATTCTTTGGCATGTCACAACTGAAAACATCAGCTAAAATTCACATCACAAACGTTTGATTGTGCTCTAATTTTAACAGCTATGGCATCTGTAATAATCCCGAAATACGAGAAGCATATTTTTTTTATTCTTTGATATCTAAATATTAACAATAAGTAATTTTAGAGACCTAGTATTATCAACACGTCAAAATTAATTTAATTATTAACAGCAGAAATGTGAAAATTCGTGCCATTCTGTTCAAATTCCAATGATAAGCTTTGCTAAGAATCGGTATTGTAATTACATCTTTACTAAGAATTAATATACTAAAACATCAATTCCGAAAATAATTCCAAACTAATATCTATATAATTAAGGAAATAATTACTGAAATAACTGAACTCAATTTATTGTCCACACATGTTTCCCATTTACTAATTTTACCTTAAAAATAATAATAACTTGCGCACTTTTAATATAAGTTGATTTGGTTCAGTGAACAAGTTAAAAAATGTAACGTATATTTAGTATAAATGTTACGGTAATAGTGAATAACATGGTTCATTTATTATTAAAAATGATCAATGATTATCAACAATATTTACCGATAATTATTACTAAATTTAACGAGATACATCAAGATAAAAATAAAATATGTATGTTTTGTTATATAGTTCAGTAAAATAATACATTGTGGTATGCAAAAGGTCGGGTAGTTTTGATTTTTTCCTATGTTGTTAGTGTTGGGCCCATGACTTAAAATCCAAGTTTTCCACCTCGGGGTGCCAAGGCGCGCCGCGGGGCGCGCCACTTTTTAATGAAATATCGAAAATTTGACCATTCCTAAGTGAAATCTCGCGAACGGTTTATTTTACAGAAAATATTATTTTAATAAATTAAAGGGTAATAAATTTGTGACAGTTTAAGCCCAACACCAGGTTTGTAGCGTAAATAATGGCTGAAATACAAACCTTCAAAATAAACCAATTTTTCAAAGATTTGTGAAAATCGTGATTTTTTAAAAATATTTCCACAATATGATTGTTTAAATCAAACGCCGTATAAATTAATTCTGTATGTTAGTTTATTTGCTATAAAAGAATAAAAGAAAGTATTAATAAAATTATGAAAGAAAGAATGAAAAGTGTGTTTGTAGGAGTTATATATTAACATTTTTTTATCAATGAATGTCCTATTTAGTTAAAACAATACAGTACACTTTGGAAGTATTTGTTACAAATAACGATAACAGTATCTATTTAAAGTTTTCGCATTTTTGATGGGCCAGGATGGAAATGCTCAATCTCTGCCTGATGCTCCTTGTTCTCTTCATCCAGTGGAAAATTTAACTCTCCTATATCTTCATGTTTAGAGTTATTTATTGACGCCAGCATGTCGTCTTCGTCTTCAAAGCTCCCCTCAAACGGATTTATTTCCGAAACGTTTTCGCAAGATTCTCCTAGAGAACAGGTGCATAGAGAAGAACATATAAGACCAGCTTTACGGCAACCACATGAGTTCTTGCACGCTTTCTTACAATTGCAAGATATCATTTTAAGAAGGGATTCAGGAGCTGCATCTCTGTCCATTTTGAGGGGAGAGAGCCCAAATCTGGTAGATACTCAGCCCCATTCAAGAGGGTTTTTCTCTTGACCTAGCCACTTCTGTATCTTAAAAATGATACTTTTAAGCAATAACCATGCACGAACATTCAGATCATTTTAAACAACAAATCTGACAATAACATGACAATAGAATTAATTTGTTTTTACTAAACTACTAACACTCAGCTGATCAATTAATAATGCAGGTTTACCAACCTATATCATTGATCCCAATTATCTTAGTTAATTTATTTTGAAGATCTATAATTCAGCCATTATTTACGCTACAAACCTGGTGTTGGGCTTAAACTGTCACAAATTTATTACCCTTTAATTTATTAAAATAATATTTTCTGTAAAATAAACCGTTCGCGAGATTTCACTTAGGAATGGTCAAATTTTCGATATTTCAATAAAAAGTGGCGCCTTGGCACCCCGAGGTGGAAAACTTGGATTTTAAGTCATGGGCTCAACACTAACAACATATCCAAAAATCAAAACTACCCGACCTTTTGCACAGCAACCCCATATTTTCATACATATTTACTGGATTAATACTGAAATGACGTGCATTCTTACCATAATTTGTATTTTTGCAATGGGAGTTAAATAATTTACAGGATACGTACCTGAAAAATAAAAAGTAATTATTAATTTTGTAAAATTTAGAAATATATTATTAAAAATTGTTTATTAGACAATTAAATGCACAATAATTAACATAATTAGCTGTTTAAACATCCTGTATCATTTAATATTGTTTGTGTATAAAAATAAAAAATTATTATTCTAAAAAATCAAATTATTATTCTAAAAAACATTTGCTTAGTTAGGAATAAAATCCACAGGATTAGACACGATATAAATTATTTTTGTGTAAAATCAAAATTTTGTTTACACCAAAACCATAGGTCCCCAGGTAAAACGAAGAGATTAACCAACCAAATTCTTAAACCTAAGCAGGCGGAATGATTTTGATTGTTTACCAACTCGAAATCACTTTTAAACACTAGAGTACAATTTCAAAAATAATGGTAAAATACCATTGTCTTTAGAATTCAACTTCTCAATCAACGCAAACTTCAGGGCTAGTAAGGATGTATGAGCACGGTCGTGGAAGCACAAATTTAAAAAATTGAAATTGAAAATTTAACAACATATTCTTAGAGTAAAAATCTACCTATATATAAAAAAATTTTGAGCCTTTAAATCAATTATTGTTGTCATGTTCATACATCCTTAGATCTTTAAAGCCGGTTAGGATGCTAATTTTGAGTAAATTAACTTAATTAATTATAAATTTTAATAAAATTTAAAAAAAGTTAATACATTCTCAATCTTTTATCGATCCGCTCATCTGAAATTGATTTCAATAAGCGGAGTAAATCGCATATTATTACGGCCTGGATTATAAATGATTTTACACTGCCAAACATTTACTACGCATGCTTTTAAATTTCTGTTTCCGCAGAGTAAAAATTAACAGTTCTACATCCATGATGCAGAACATGAATATTTTACATTTCCTTACATTTACTGAAAATGATTAAATGCATGTGATAAATTCTTACAAATTATATTCAATTATTCAATTTAACCTTTCTTTTTGCTTTAATAACAATAATATCCGGCTATTATAAAAGTAAATCGATTATTCATTTTTACTGTGACATATATAATAGGTACTCAATTTATTATTTGTATTATTATATACAAAATAAATTTTTTAATCAATTTTTTCTTAGAAACCATTAAATTAAAAATACTTTAAAAAAAATAAAATAATTTTTTTTTTCTTTATTATAAGTACACATAAATATTTCCAATGAAATATGTATTATGTAAATAATATAAAAAAAAAAAAAAAATTCTTCAAAAGGGATAAACCAAATAACACATATGTGATAAGATTAAGTAATTAATATTATTGACCCTTTTTAGGATTCACTAACCTTGTAATGATTTAATAATCGTAATTTTATATTTATAGCATAAACATATTTTCTTTTTTTATTAATTTTAAAGTGTAGTTTATTTTTTTTATTCAAACACTTTTATCTCGACAGATATTATTAAATTTGTCGCGCCTTACAGGCACAGAATAACAGGACGTTAAAAAACAAAGCACTTCTTCTAGCTCTAGCAATAATTCAATTTGACAATTTTTTTTCACAAAGAAAGTATATTACTTTGTTATACACAGAAAAAAAAATTGAAATTGAATTTTAATCTTTCGATTGTTTTCAAAAATTTTTAGCAAAACCTTTTTGTATACACACCGATTTTGGTAAGTTTTTATAGCGTACTTAGGACATAAAAAGTGAAATCGAATTCTTAAATGAGCAACATAGGTCAATTGGGTCTTGTAAACCGTTAGAGATAGAACAAAAGTTCAAATGTAAAAAATGTTCCTTATAAAAAAATAAATATTTATCGTAAACACCAAAGTTAACCCGTGAGGGCGCAAATTAAGTTAGCGCAGGTCATGTAAAATGCACACGACTGTTGCTATCTAAGAGTCACTGTCTTTACTTACATGACGTAACTGTCTAACAATCAACACTGTCTATACACGGTATTTCAATAATTAACTCAGTCAATTGTTTGTTTTTACTTGTTAGTAGTGTGTTTAAAATTACATTTTTTACATATTTTAATTTTAATTTTTTGCATTTATTTCTGCTTTGGTTATTATTTTAAATCAAAGTATAATATGGCATATTATATTAAATATTGAATAAAAACTATATTAAAAGCATCATGATATATATATGATTGGAATACTGGGAATATAAAAAATCAACTATATATAATAACATTTTAATTTTAACCAAATGACATTGATAAGCATGATAATTTTAAATGATAAACTAATTGTATTTTGATGGTGACGGAAGTTTTTATCCCACTTAAAATGTCATAAAATTAAAAAACAAATAACAACTTGGGGTTCAAAAATCATACCCAATTATTAAATGAAATTTTCACAAAATTATTTTACCGCTTAAGGTTCTGGACCGAAAGAAAGAATATCCTAGAAATGATAGACGGTAATTAAATACAATAGAAAATATTCAAACACACATACAAAGTCAGTGATCACTTAGTTTATATTAAATAAAAAATTTTACATTTTTTTTCTCAGAAAACTTAATGATTTATCAAAGCATTACTTCAAAAAATAATGGCTACCGTTTCAATTTAATGATTTTTATAATAAAGCCATTTTTTTATCTCAATAAAAAGACAATAAAAAATATTTGAAAGTTGAATGAACTGCCCACTCATTCAATCAAATATATACGATTCTAAAAATTGGATACTTTAATTTATTTTTATTTTTTGTTACATATGTTTTTTAATGTTTATAGTTTGTAACATTATCGGCTTCACAGCAATGTGATTCAACAACCTTTCTTTCATAAATCCAATCAATGTATTGTATACATTATACATTATAACGTGAGCAATCTTCAATATTATTAAATATGTATTGCTGTAATATTCTAACATTTTCGCATTCAAAGACGCAATCGCCTTTCACCGTTTGATTACTAAGACTTTGAAGTTGCGGGTACGAATACAGGCAGCAGCAGTTTGATCAATTATAATAATTAATTGGACCCCAAATGGATTACACTGTCGCAGCTCGGATAAGAACGAAGTATAACCAACTCCACCCACATTATAAAATTTAATTGTAGCGTTTTCCAATGTTGTTTAAACAAATAAAGATTAAAAATAATGGTGTGGGAGGCCTCTGTTATAAACGTACATGCCTGAGGAACGGAGGTTTAACCCTATTATTATTATTATAAAGAAACAAACAACTTATGTTCGCAGCATTTGTCCGTAAAATTTGTACATTCGATTTTCACGGAATTTATAAAATTGACTAACGTTATTAAAAATAACGTTACCAATTTTTTAATCCTCAGAGCATTATCACATAAAAATGTAATTATATTCAAATGCGAATCTTCAAAATACGCCCAGGTTATAATATAGTACCTATATAAATCCGAGAATAACTTAAATACTATTACGTCTCATTAAAAATAGTACTTTTCACGCTGAATTTAAAAAAAAATTCAATTATTAATATAATAAAAAAAAATTTTATTCGATTCGTTTCACGTTTTTACATGAAATAGATGTTAAAACATCTTTAGAAAATATAATTTTCTTTTATCCGAAGAGAAAAAAACTTCTCCAAGAACGTAATTCAATATTTAATACATTAAAAAAATAGAAAAGAAAAAAGGGAAAATCTTATTTTCTGTAGTTGATAAGAATTTAAAAAGAATAAAAAGTACTGATGTAAATACTCAAATGACTTCTATATGCATTTATATATAATACTACATCACAATAGGTATTAGTGATTTTTATTTATCCCCATACTATAGGTATAGTGCCTCTTCCTTACTACAAGTTTAAAACAGAGTTTCCCCCCGCGACTAAGATAATTATTGCACAATTTTAAAATAATAAAATAGTGATAGTCTTTGAATTGAAATTTAATAATATCTTAGTTTTAATGAATGTTTCTGAGACAAAAACTCTGCTATAAGGATAATCCTCCAGTTTCTTTAACGGTATGAACATTGAAAGAAAAAAAACCTTGGCCGTCCTGGGTTCCGTACACGGATACCGCGGTTAAGCTAAGTTATTTTTCTAAGATTTAACTTTTTTAAGGTTCCTCTACCATCGCTTTTTCTTAGGATCGCTATAAAATCATGTGTACACACTTTTATTAATTAGCAATGAAATTTTTTAATTTCCCTTATGATGTTGAACTAATAAAGTTTGCATTTTTAGCATACAAATCCTTTATTGAACTGTTTTCAAAAGGATGTTTTACTATATATTGTAACTATGGTTGGAATTGATTTGAAGCATGGCAAATATGTACCTGTGACGGAAATTATGGAAAACGAAACTCCTCCATAGAACTTTTCCCCTAAAATAAAAGTTTAGAGTGATCGTTTTCATTATTTCTATTTGTCTTATTTACTAAAACTAGCTCGACCCGTGAGGAATTTCACAGTGCGGTACCTGTGGCTAAAAATGGCTAAAGAAATAAAATGTAAGCTATACAAATTATCAGTATATAGGATGCCATTTTTGATGAAATGAATGTCATTTGTGTCCAGTAATAGTGCATTTTTTCTAAATATCGATTTCCTTTAAACCAGGCTTTGATATTTCTTAACTAATGGTGTACATCGAAAAATTTTACTCTTGATTTTCGTCAATTTCCTCAATTTCTTACATATTCCATTATAAAAATTCGAAACGGAAGTTTCAAATATCATCAATCAGTCAGTTATTGTGAAACTACCTTAACAAAATATTGAGAACAAAATTTTTACATTTTCAAGAAATGCTTTTTATACAGAAGTAACCTTAAGTATATTTTTAATTAAACAAGAAGCTGACCTTTGAAATTTTTTTCTAGGTAAAGGCTCTTGAAGAATATTTCATTTCTTTTTAAAATATATTTGCTGAAGACGACTCTTGAATTAATATTTGATTTTTTTAAAATATACATAGGTAGGTACTTATCGAAGATTAATTTTCTTATCATTTTCATATTTTCCACGAATACCATTTTTTATTACATTTTACTGTTGATTTTTTTAAATGACAAGTTTCACGAGAAAATTAAATTACTAATTACTAAAGTGAAACTAATATTATTATGAAAAAGCACAACAAAAATTATGAATTTGTTAGTAATGCATTTTGGAAAACGAATAAATTAGAAGTCTAATTGTTATCAAAAGAAAAAATGTTGGATTCAGTGCCTGCCCTGAGCACGCTATAAAAATTTCAGCTGGATATCTCTTTTCGTTTTTGAGTTATTGTGGCAGACAAACAGACAACCGGAAATGGACTCTAGATGATTTGATGAACACCTATATAATATTTTATTATATATAAATTTTTTTTGTAGCTTCAATATTTTTATGCGTTACAAACTTGGGACAAAAAGTAGTATACCTTGATGATATACTACTTTTATATATATTACATATATACAGAACTAGCTATGAACTACCCGCTTTGCTGGGCAACATCCCCACTTGCACCCCTCCCTCCACATTTCCTTGCGTGGGATAACAGTTTTGTAATGTACACGTCATGCTCTTTTATTTGATACCCCACTTGGGTATATTTGTAAATATTCGATAATTCCTTCCCACTTTCTCGCTACACCTTTCTACCCTCCGAAGGTTAAAAGTAGATAAAAACAATAGATCTTTGAAGCTGGTTGTATATCGTGTCAATATTTGAGCTTAATCGATGCACAACTTTTTTATTTTTTGAAGCATATCCCTTTCAACCCCTATTTCAACCCCTTACTCTACTATAATATGGATGTATTATACATAAACACCTTCCTCTTGAATCATTCTATCTATTAAAAACAACCGCATCAAAAGTTGCGTAGTTTCAAAGATTTAAGCGTACATAGGGACATAGGGACAGAAAAAACGACTTTGTTTTATAATATGTAGTGATATAACAAGTACGATGTTTGAAAACATAGCTATTCAGTTCCTCTGAGAAATGAAATTATAAATATTATCTTGACAGCTATAAAATAGCCGACAATCTATAACCATAGGTGTATTGCATAGATACAACCACCAAAACCAAAAGTTGAATTACTTTTCCAGGAAATAACATCTCCGTGAAATTCTAATCAAATTTTATAGACAAAAGATAACTTTTAATTGCACCAACAAGTATGAGCGTAGTGTTCTAATTGTAAGAACCTCATATTACCTCGAAGCAAAACTAACATACATAAACTTTATCTTAAGGTACTCCCAGCATGCATCATTTTCGATAAATATCTTCAAATTTAAAATTTTTGAATTTTAAGTATCTCGCATTATCAATACAAAGGTTAGCAATTTATCTTTATTTGCAAGTGTGATGAAACCTTCAAATCTTGAATTAAATTTAGAAAATATAATCAAAAATTAAATATCATTAATAAAAAATAATTAAGGCTGTTATCTCCGTATTGAAAAAATGTTTTGGGTTATACTTATAAAAAGCATGTATTACCATACTACACATAAATTGTCAACGTTACTTTTCCAATGTATAATGCGGAGATATTTTCGTAAAAAATAAAGTGTATTCTTACAATAAAGTCTCTCTTCAATTATCTATACTCTAACTACAGTCGTTCCTGTTCAACAATAAAATTCATTAACTTTGAGTAAATATATTTCAATAATTAAACGGTCAATAATTTTGGTTTTTTTTAAACTCAGAACAAGTACACCAATATTTAAATTTATAATTTTCTATTACAATTCCCATGTCAAGACAATACTCTTAACTTCATCTTTTAGTGTCAGATTTCACGTAAAAGTGTAAACAAAGCAACGAGTAACTTTCTCTGGAGAATAATTACGATTAGCAGTTACAACTACATTAGTCTAAATAAGGTTTTATAATACAAAAAGTTATTCTTGTCGCCTTTGGGGACAGTATTAGCATGTATACTTGATTCCATAAAAATCACAACAGTTAAAACATTCTAAGCGTACTCATCATATGTTATGTTATAATAGTAACACTTAGAATGTTTTAATTCGAGCGTTTTTAATGACATAGACTATATCTTGCGGTCAATATGCGTCACTTATGTACATCAGATATATTTGGTGGGCACTAAGCATTTTAAAAAATGTGTATTTTTCAACCATCAAATATATCTATTTTTTATACATACGAGCAAATAGGAAAATGACTATGTACTTATATACCATATTGTTAACTATTCTATATCATGCAGGAATCACCTTAATTAATTAAACTATGTGAAATGTAAATAAACAAAACTTCTATAATTATAAAATATAAGTTAATTAAGGAATTAAACAAAATTATATCTACAATTATCGCAGAAATAAACTCTGTTAATAAGCGCTTTAATGCCAATCACGTGTAAAAATAATTAAGTAATTCCTATGATTGATATTACATAGAATTTAGAAATTTACAGGTAAATAAATTATAAAAATCAAATTCCAATCCAACATCAAATTTACTGTTTTTATATCTTTTTGCAACAAGTCAGGTAAATAAGCTTTCTTATTTCTTTAAAGCACAAACTTTTCTACGACTTATTTTAAATTCTACGACTTATTATCTGGGATGGGATTAACTATAGTCAAATTAAGCTGGAAAATGTTAAAAACGTGTCGGGCAGCACCAATTTCAAAAATTCTTTTTTCGATATGTTCCTTAGACCTTTAGAAACTTTCATCACCAGTTACCTCTAGCTTGATTTGAAAATTGAAGGGCTTTCAAAAAGTATTTTATCTTAACTACTATGTTATTTCCTATAGTCCGCGGGACAGCACCCTTTTTTTTTTAAATGATTAATACATAATTGGAACTTAATGAGTGTCTTCCTTTTTTCGAGCCTTCTAAACTTTCTCTCTACTACTTTTTCGAAAAAGGGTCTGTTTTCAAATGAGCATGAAAACATCATATTTAAACAATTGGTCTGAAAAAACGAAGCAGGGAATTCGTCGGACACTATGACCACTTGATAACATTAATAATTATTAATCCATTTGGCAAGAGTGAACTATATATGCATTGAAAAACTAAAATACTTAAGTATGGCATGTTCGAGATGGTATAGACCAGGCATGGGCGAATTATTTTAAGTCGAAGTCACTATTGTTATAACTTTATTGTGTTTCTCTTTATCCAAGTCCGCATTGTTCATAGAGGAGGAAGCGAAATGGGAATACGAATATTCTAACTATCTCAGTTTCTCTAATAGTAATGAGATAGATAAAAAAAATGTTGTCTCTGTCTTACTCGTATTTTAGTTTGTCGCTGGTTAGGTTGTCACTATCTTACTCGTATGAGGAGTCCGAGGCACTTCACATGAGGGAATCACATTTGCCCATGCCTGGGATAGACAACCTTATCGCCGCAGTGTTTTTGTCAGTCAAAATATTTTATTGTTTAATAGTTATTTTTATTATCAAGTGGTCATAGTTCCGGAAAAATTTCCTGCAGCGCCTTTTCAGATCGATAGTTTAAATATGACGTTATCTTGCTCATTCGAAAATGCAGCACTTGAAAAAAGAGCACCAGAAAAAAGTCGTAAAGCGAAAGTTTGATAAACTCTCCAAAAAGAAGCACAAAGTTTCAAGTATTAATCATTTTCCAAAAAGGGGAAGAGGAGGAATTTACCGCGGATTAATAATTATCCCATTGAAAAGCCGGACGGGTTAATTTTTACAACAATTGAATTCAAACAATTGAGTATTTTCCGCCGCACATACTGCAATATTAGTCACGTTGATAATGAACAACTCTGTACTATTTAGCATTTGATGATTCCTTTCGTCTATTCTTAGCTCCTTTAATATTTGGTGAGGTATTCACAAAGACGAATGTTAGACAATGGATTTTTGGAATTTTCAATTATTATATACCTTCAAGATATACCTAGAATTTCCTTTTATAAATAAAAATGTTTTGAAATAACATGACTAACTTGAAATATTCACACCAGGTTTTTTTTTTAAATTTAATTACTTGACGTCATTTTAAAAAGAATTAAAAAAACTTTAGATAAAATTTTTCATGCATAATCAAAATAGAAAACTTTTATATGAGGTATTAATAGAAATAAAGGGTGTACGATTTAATTTTTCCAATTGAATTAGGTTTTTCCAAAAGGTGTGGATTTAATTTTGGAATAAAAAACATCGTTTACTTTAATTGTTTGAAATAAATTGCCGTGCGGCGGATAGCTATAATTTAATTAGTAGTAATTTAATAAAAAAACATAAATAGTAATTTGAGTGCAACAAGTTTTAAATTTAGCGAATGAACAAGATATAATTACTTATATATGAAAAATTCGAATTCCGACGTTTCGGTCAAATGGATTCACTGATCATCAGATTACTTTGTGCTTTTAATAACAACCTCGTATACAATTGAGGTTAACTGAAATCATATTAGACAAATGGCCGCCTTACCTCAATATATTGACAAGTTCTTCCTCATTATATTTATGTACTTTTTGCATATACTGTTTACATCCGACGTAAATAGTAAAACAAATCATAGCACTATCCTTTTCTATTTACACCTTTAAGTCAAATAATGTGTTATTTTTAACTCTAATGTATCATTTTTTTTCATATACAATATACAGTGAAGATGTGTTAAAAATTATGTTAATTTAGTTATCTCTTTTCAACTACCAATACTCTAACCATAGTCATTTCTTTTCAACAATAAAATTGATTAGCTTTTCCTTATTACATCTCAACCATGAAACAATCCTTAATTTTTTTTCTGAACAATATTAACTGGCTTTTGGTGGCATATATAATTTCATTGAGAAAGAGCATGAAGACAAAAATCGTGGCTGACATTAATGTAAATATATCTTTAGCTTACTTCTCTTTAATGATGGCAGTATGCTTCTCAGCATGGTTTGACGTTTCATGACCATAAAAACAGTATCATCGATGCCGCCAATAAACTGGACAGCATTTTGACATTAATAAAGGAAATCAAACTTTATATTATTATATTCGTAGTGAAAAATACTTTTTATCCCATGTTTATTGGAACACCCTTTATTATTTGAGATATTAAATAAAAATGTTTGAACGTCATTTGTGCATAAATAATCTTTCTTTGTACTTAGATTTGGCAAAAAACTTGAAAAACAAAATTTTAAGAAGTAAACGTCATACGTATATGTGCGTGCATAAGACACACGTTTATTAATCACATGTCATTTGGCTGTGAACAAAACCGTCATAACAATTAAGCAGCAAGTGGCTATATGTCTACCGAGAATAATTTTTGGCAATTTTTCAAGCTTCAAAATAATTCATTAATAGTTATTTTCCGCAAATTTTTCAATGTTTACCGAATTAGGCAACCTTCAATGTTTATATTTCTAAATATAAAAATTATTTACATATTTATTTGATGAATGATACTGTCTGTGAGAGGATGCACAAATTAAATGAATAATTAAATTTTAATGTAAAATTTAACGAGACCTTAATTTGACCTTAAATTTTCATGAATGAAATAGTTTGACACGTTTTTCTGGCATCTCTTTTTATCACGATTACTTCTAAAAAAAAAACTATTTGAAAGTATTATTAAAACTTTCTCTTAAATTAATTACACACATAAAAATAATGTTTAAAAAAAAAGTAGTTACGAAGTTATACAACTTATTTCTTCTTAGAAGTAATTATCATTAGATCACATTAAAATTACTAAAGTTAGATATAAGAGGTTTATTTACTAAAATTGATTCGTGGGAACCTTGATTTTATTATAAAAAATCAACTTCCTACTTGAACAAATAAAAAACGTCATAAGAAATAACTTACCAAGTATATAAATTTCTTGGAACAACTTCCCAACTTGTAGAAAAAACTGAACTTTCTCTAACTATTAGATACAAATGAACATTTTTTTAATAAAAAACCAAATCAAAACGACACACTTTATTACAAAAATTGATAAAACACAAGTTATTTCAAATCAAAAAACTAAAAATATTAAACTATGAATAAAATTTGAGGTTAAAACAAAATATCATTTTCTGAATGAAGTCTACATTAAACAACATACAACTACAAACTGAATTAATGGATAAAATATTAAGTAAAATTACCACTAGACTTCGTATGTCGTATTAAAATAAAAAAGGTACATTATAGTAAAATAAGCATGCAAAACAAAGATACAAACAAGTATATACCAACAATAAATATACTAATAACCGAAGTAAGAACGATACTTATTGTATTCAAAAGTGAGATAGCTCTACTATAATATATCGTATGTTAAAGTGAAACAGATATCTATAGATGACTAGAAATATTATGAAACATACAAGTGGGATATTTTATTGAAATATATATGTGCTAGAATAAGATAGATGAGATGGATGAAATATAAAATTCGTAGAAGTCCCTTTGAAACTTGTTTTTATTTCATGTTAAAACTGTAAGTAGGCAGACGTGTAGAGGGGCTTAGAGCAGCTAGGCTTATTTCAGGGAATCACTGATTCGTGGAAGGTTCTATAGCCTACAGCTAGACCCTCAATCTAAAGAAACAGTGGTAATAAAAATTTTCATATTTTTGTCATATAATAGTTTTTTTTTTTTTTTTTTTTTGTATTTACAGACAATGGGTAATCATTACTTCAATGCATTTGTATTGTGTTTATAATCAAGAATTCATGAATGTTTTTAATTTTATTAAAAGATTTTTTTATTATATTTTTATTTCGTTCCAATTTTTATTCTAAAAATTGCAAATTTTGTTTCCTTCAATCATTTTGTTCTTTTAATTTCGTATTTCGTTGAAATTGATAAAAGCAAAATTATTAAATTAAATCAATAGGGTATTCCACTATTTTTGAAAAAGTACTTCAAAATGTTGAATTTGCTAATAAAATGCCACCAAAAATTTATTTCAGAAAAATACACACATTTTCTTGCCAAAAACTTAAATTATATTTTGAACCTTTTTTAAACTGTCAAAAACGCGGGCATCCAATTTGATGACGTAATATGGGTATCACTGTACGAAATAACACAAACAAGTTTGACAGATATATTCATAGACATCTGATTATAATAAATATAAGTACTTATTGTCTATGGATAAATTATACCCAGCTGTCTACACTGAACTAACTGAAGGTCTATGGTTCATACCGATATGACATCACAACAGGGCTTGCCCATGCTTTAGGTCACGTGATGTACATTTTAAAAATTACGATTTTTAATTTTAATATTTAAAAGAAAAATGTGCTTTTATGAATCGAAATCAGAATATTTAAGTATATTTATACATAAATTTTAACTTTTTTCAAATTTCATAATTTATTTTTGACTAACGATAATACTCTATTCAATAACTTTTAAGTGCATATGGGGTATCCAATTAATACCATTATTATTAAACATAAATGTATAATATTGTTTGTTTGATTAAACAGGAATTATAATGTTTTCGCCAACAATTATAAATTATAAATAATCACGGAATATATTATTAGTGGGAGATTTGACTTTCACTTGACCGCATTATTATATTCTGATGGTACGGATTTCTGAAAATATAAACTTGACTTATGCCTGTGTACAAACTAAAAATATTGAAAATTTAGTTTACTAATCTTTTTTTATTAAATTTTACAAGTTATCGATTAAAAATATTTTAAATGAGTTTTTAATCCGCAGAATGGTTATTGAAAATATTTATCCTTATCGCACGTGCAGCACAGGCAAGGCCGTTATATAGAGTTATACACGTTATTCGACACAAAAGATTACGGCTAAACTACTTTTAAATAAATTTATCTTTCTGAGGCAGCTTATTTGTTGTACATTTTAAAATTATTTTCGTAATGTACAGGCTGTCCGAAAAACACAAATAGTATCAAAGTTTTTTTTTTTTTTAATGGAACACTCTGAATATTATTTCATTTTCAGGTTCTGCGGTCAAAATAAAAGTGAGCTTCGTCAGGGTTTACTTAAAGTTCACGGTTTTCGAAATATTCTCTATTTGCTTAAATTTTTTTAGCAATTTTAACGTACCTATAAATTCTCAATGTATCCGTTTTTCAAACCAAATTCAACTCGGAGTCTACAGTATACTAATCGCTTGATTTTTCTGTCGCAATTGTAAATATTTGAATTACGTATAGAGGTTGTCTCAAAATTATGGCTAAAGAATTCAGTTTTAAACGGTAATTCCATGTTTTACTTAGATAGATCATCCTATATTTTATCTCAACATCGGATGTAAAATGTAATTCTTTATCAAATACCATAAATTTTCTTATAGCTGTTTACGTTATTATGGAAAACGCACATTTTTAGATAATATGAAGGCGCTCGTCAGAAAACTTTTCGAAACATAAATCCAGAAATGTTGGCTATTTATATTCTTGCTTACTTGTACGTAATATTTAAAATATTGTTAATAAAATAATTTGTTGTAATTTTGCTGTTGTTTACAAGTAATTATCCATCCTCTAAATTATCTTAAAAAAAAGAAGTTTAATCGTAATTTTTCGTGTCGATTAACGTGAATTTCCCTGTTTAGTTTTTATTTGACATAATATATAAAAATCAAAATGTTAAACATAATAATTATACAGCAAAGAAGAACAAAAACAGTCATTCTACTTGGGATACGCTTCCCCTTTGGCAAGTATTTCTCTAAAATATGCATCACTGATTTTATTTTCTCCTGTTCAAACACATTCAGAATATCGAATTCAATGTACAGTTCGAGCTTAATAAGTTGATTTCTTTCTAAATCTGCAATAGGCTTTTATCACTAAGAATAAATAGGTTGGATAAAAGTTTCTAATGATTAATCATGATATTATGTAAACAGCAAAACACACAATTATTTTTCATAAAAAATAAGGATTATTATTAATTTCTTAAAATTATTTTAGTAAAATTAGGTATTCTGTCACGTGGTAGCAATCCACCAATCAGAAAGTATTGTAAGTATTACGTCACGGCATAACAAACGCAATGTAAACAATATTACATTTTAATAGAAAGAAGCAGGTTAATTGATTACAACTACATAAACTTGCATACAGTAAGATGCTTCTATGCCAAGTTGTGATGTCATTCAAGACACCATGACACTCTACATTGTTTTCGAAGTAAATTTGAATTGGTTTTTGAAAATGCAAAATACATAATGCAAATAGTGTTTTTTTTTTTAAATAATACTTTTTTGGTATAAATCGGATAGGTACTTATGTAATTTATAAGCCAATTTTTCAAATTTATTATAAAAGCCTAGACCTCCAGGACAGTCTCCTTTCAAATGCTTAAGACTTTTAACCGCGTCACACGTAGCGCATACTCTCACACCTTCTACTTTCGTACTGTTCCACTTAAACCCATACATACGAAAACTTGCAAACACATACCTTTCACTCTTCTCACTTATACTCAGATATACCTTGCTCCTTGCTCGTATACATCCTAATATCATTCAGATATTCAGTAATTGCAAGCTGTTTAATTATTTTGTTTGTAAATAATTTATCACATTCATTCATATTCCTCGTTCATCCAACAATTCATTTAGCCTATCCATTGGCTCTTCAATCAAACAGTTTATTTGTAGTCACTTTTGGTGATGTTTTGTACTCTTAAACGATAGTTAAAAGCTTTCTGCATACAAAGGTATTCCACACTTTTGTCTCAAACTCTAAATTATTTTCCGAATAATGTGTGATTTCGTAATTTTTTTAAAAGAAATGTATCTACATAGGAACATTAATTTTTTTACACGAAAATTTTCAAACTTAGGGGCCATTCATTAATTACGTAAGCATAATTTTGACGATTGTTGACCCCCCTGCCCCCACGTAAGCATGCATACAATTTCTCGACGTAAGATTAAATCTCGTTTTGCCGAATAATAAAACGTTGTTAGAAAAGAATCTATTACGCTAAAAGTCACAGATTTTTATTCTTCAGCACAGAGACTACAGTTCGCGATGTACACATATTATTATACCATGCATATATGAAATATACATAGTATATTAAGTTTAGTCCCAAGTTTGTAACGCTTAAAAATAACGATGCTAGGAAAAAAATTTTATCATAGGTGTTCATAGAATCATCTAATTAGTCCATTTCCGGTTGTCCGTCCGTCCGTCCGTCCGTCCGTCTGTGGACACGATAACTCAAAAACGAAAAACGATATCGAACTGAAATTTTTACAGCGTACTCAGGACGTAAAAAGTTAGGTCAAGTTCGTAAATGAGCATCATAGGTCAATTGGGTCTTGGGTCCGTAGGACCCATCTTATAAACCGTTAGAGATAGAACAAAAGTTTAAATGTAAAAAATGTTCCTTATCAAAAATTAAACAACTTTTGTTTGAAAAATTTTTTCGTAAACATCACTGTTTACCCGTGAGGGCGCCAATTAGGCGGAAATTTTATAATATGTGTACAAACTATACACTAAATGTCGGTCGGTAATGCAGAAACCTATAAAGTCATTTACATATGTACTATACTTTATTGGTTATGTATGTGTCACATGTTTGTATGTGTTATGTGATAAAGAAATCAACACTGACTATGCATGGTATTTCAACAATTAACTCAGTCAATTGTTTGTTTTCACTTGTTTTTAACGTTAAATTTCAACTCATAAAATCTAACGTAATAATGAGTTTAACGTAATTTTTTTTATAAGGAATATTTTTTATATGGAAAATTTAATCTCAAGTTCTATCTCTAACGGTTTACAAGATGGGGCCTACAGACTCAAGACCCATTTGACCTATGTTGCTCTTTTACGAGCTCGACCTCACTTTCTACGTCCCAAGCACGCTATAAAAATTTCAGCTTGATACCTCTTTTCGGTTTTAAGTTATCGTGTTCACAGACAGACGGGCAACCGAAAATGGACTAATTAGGTGATTATATGAGCACCTATACCAAAATTTTGTTCGTAGCATCAATATTTTTTAAGCGTTACAAACTTGAGACTAAACTTAGTATACCTTGATATATTTATTATATACATAGTAAACAAAGTGGCGGAAGAGTAATCGAATAGTCGTTCTATGTCTACTTATTTCATATTTTCTTTAACAAAGTTTACTATCCACATTTTTGCAATCTCTTTATCAAAACTGTATATGAAAGCGTTATCTTATTCTAGGTAAGAAAAAATCCAATATTGCCAGACCATCATTCAGTGTTTGATATAGTTGGGTTTCATCGTTTTTTGTTACATCTACGAATATAATTATTTTACGAACTTTTTATTCGGCAATAGAAAATAAATATCAGTGAATCACGATTTATTTAAATTATAATACTTATTTCATTTCCCTAATTTGTAATTTTTACTTATCTATAGGAATTTTTTTTTATCAGAAGTAAAATTATTAGCAATACCTTTAAAGTATAAAAGTTATTTGTGAGGGAATACCAAGTTTTAGAATTCAATTATTATTTTATTGTAAAAGATTGTACCAAAATCCATTTACGTATACAGGTAATACCCCTATAAATTTCTAGAAAAATAATCTTAAAAAATTGTAGTTGCTGAGCGTTCATCAAGTAGAAAATATCGAAGATATTGAAATATTTTTTAAAATTCATGTTCAAGCGTTATCTTAATCAATAAAAGTGAAAAGAGTTATAGCTGAAAGTTAAGAAAGATGACATTTTAAAACTTAAAATTAAAAATGGGAAAAAAAATTAAAATTTCTTCGAATTGCAGGTCGTTGAAGTAGGGGCTACAAAACAAACACGGCACCCTGATTGGCAAGATTTCAGCCCTCAACTGAATAAAAAAATTGGTCGAGTAGAACTTGAGATATCATGTCAACCACCTCCAAAAATGTAGTTTCAAGAAAAACGCGTTTAAAGTTTAACAGACAATTCCGGAAGAGTAACTCGCATAATAATTTACCTGATTTTGGATTAATCAGCGATCCCAGATCCATACTTCATATACAATGTCTTGCTTTTTTCTGCTAACCGAGTTGTATTGTCTTCTTTTGAAGCACTTCTTCTCACAATACAGAGCGATCAATTCGAATTTCGTAACCAGAAAATCCGCTTTTTTCCGAAAATAATTCGAATTTTGAAAAATTCGTTTAAGGACATATTCTTAACGCTTACTTTAAAAATATGCATACAAAAAAATTATATATACAGTAGAATCTCGATAAGTTAAAGTCCAAGGGAAACACAAAATATTTTAAGTTATAGAGGTTTTAAGTTATCAAGTGTCTATGTTAGGTAAAGGTTAATATAGAGGTATGTACATGTTTCTATGTACGCTAGTTAATATAGAGGTATGTACATGTTTCTATGTAGTGACTGAGGGCCTATACAGAGATTATTTATTTAAGTTATAGAGGTTGCGTATTTTAAGTTATAGAGGTTTTGGGCTCTGATGGGAAGGGAACATAGTATTTTTTGAAGTAACAGAGGTTTTTATGTTACCGAGGTTTAAGTTATCGAGATTCTACTGTATTAAAATTTCTAGACCAGAATACTGCCTTAATACATGATTACCATACATAATTATCTTGTAATTAAAGATAATAGGTATTGTGGTGTTATGACAATCGTACATAGTATTACATGTGATTCCTGCTTGATAATACTACACACAATATGTAATAACATTCTGTAGAAACGTAGAGTAATTGACATAAAGCACGGTCAATAATTATATGTATATGATCACTTAAGCTGTCTGAGCTATTTCATCAAGTCTCAGTAAATCCCGAGAGAAGAGAACTCACGTGAATCCCGATAGTCTAAGCTAGAGTTTGATACCACTTTCGAGTTTTTTGCTAAGGTATTTTTTTCTATCTTAATATTAAGTATATTAAGGGATCATCTCATAGACGCATTAAATTTGACCTATGAAAAATGGAAAAGGGTTTGAAAATTTTTAGCACAACCTTTTTATGCTCATAAAACGAAGTTTCACACTCCCTTAAGGGGTCCAAGTAACATATTGAAGTGGCTGCTTTACATCGTGTTTTGAAATTTTAAAGAAGAATTTGACTTTCGTATTAGGGATGTAAACTTTTATACCATGCATATGTGTAATATGCAAGGTATACTAAGTTTAGTCCCAAGTTTGTAACGCTTAAAGATATTGATGCTATGAACCAAATTTTGGCATAGGCGTTCATAAAATTAGTCCATTTTCGGTTGTCTGTCCGTCTGTCTGTCAACACGATAACTCAAAAACGAAAAAAGGTATCAAGCTGAAATTTTTACAGCGTACTCAGGACGTAAAAAGTGAGGTAAATGAGCAACATAGGTTAATTGGGTCTTGGGTCCGTAGGACCCATTTTACAAACTGTTAGAGATAGAACAAAAGTTTAAATGTAAAAAATATTCCTTTTAAAAAAATAACCAAGTTTTTTTTGAAACATTTTTTCGTAAACATCACTGTTTACCCGTGAGGGCGCAAAGTAGGCGTAAATTGTATATTATGTATTATATTGGGATATCAATTATGTATGTGTGACATGTAAGTATGTTTAATTTGATAGAGTAATCAACACTGTCTATGCATGGTATTTCAACAATTAACTCAGTCAATTGTTTGTTTTCACTTGTTTTTATTGAATTCTACTCATCAATTTTTTGTACATTCAAGTGATGTACAAACCTAAGGTGATTGTACTATTGCAACGCACTTTATATAATACTTGGTAGGTACTCAACGCCAACTTCATCTTTAACTCAATTTCAACTAGGTTTCCCAACACTATACAGTTAAAAACAGTATTATACTGTTTTTACTGTTCTATAAAAAATACTGTTTTTATGTTCGCTGGTATTCGGAGCCATACGTAGTAATACAGTTTTTAACAAGAAGCAAAACCATAAATGATAACATTTTAGTTTTCTACGTCATTTTATCATTCAAATATGTATAAAAGATAACAAGGCTAGATTAGATTTGACTTTCGTATTGCGACCATTTTGATCTATTTTATCTCCTTTGCTTTAAAGAAACTCCATATTCCCAGAGATGCTGTAGTTTTAATAAATTTTAGGATGTCTCTGGTCGACACGTTGATTACACCTGAAGGTTGATCAGTCCAGAAAAGATATACGTAGGTATCCAAGTGATTCTCCCAAACTTTTACTATAAGAAGCTTTTATAAGAACTTTTCTTCGCCATTAGAATTTACTCATGAACAATTGCACTCCCGTACCATCCATTCTTTGGTTAAGATTCTATTGTGCTTTTTTGGTACTCTAAGAAACAGTTCTGGGCGTTTAGTGAAGTATATGTGACATACACCCATTTTGGGTAATTTGTCAACCTCCGCCAATAGTGACTTAAGATGGTATATATATTTTTTATTTTTGTAGTTTCGCTGATGGATTTTGGTTGCATATATAATAATTTATGAAATACACCTCAACTTGGAATTTCGTAGGTATATTTATCAAGACTGATATAGATGTCGGTTTTTAGTCGCTGAGAATATATTCTTGATCCTACCCCGGTATCGGTCTAGACTCTGTATTTTTACTTAAATTCAATAATATCCGCCAAGGTACGTGCTAAGTGGCACTGGCCGCTTAGGGTGATTCTTCATTATGATAATTGCGCTACTTAAATAATAAAAAACGTTATAGATTAAGAAATAAAAACGGTATAACGGGAGACCTAATTAAAATACGGTAGATCTATTATTTTAACTAAGATTAGTAAACATTACATTGGAATTGGTATTCGGAATTTAGCCTTATATATTTTAACATTTATCAAAGGCCAAAAACGTGTTACAAGCATAAAGATTAAGATAAGAAATTAAAAGTGAAAATAATAAATTATAAAAGATTTGTCGACTTGTTGAAACATATTTTTACATGTTTGTTAAATGTTAGTTGCAATCATTGTTATTTTCTTTAAACTATGAATAGTGAATACCAAAATAATTTAGATTAAACGTCATAAAAATTGATAGATATTTTCAATAATGATTATTCGATATCCAATAACTTTTACAAACTACTGGTCTAGTTTAGGGAGAAAAAGCTTCTAGGATTTTCTATTCTATTAGTCTAGGTTTTGTTATAACACATCGAAGTTTCATTGAAACCTGGTGGAATAACGCTGGCGAGCTCTTATCCCTAGCCAGGGAGTCATACTGGGCAAACTTTCATTCCACCACAACCCTCCCCCCCAACTTTGAAATTTCAAATGGCACTTCCTATTTTATGAAACCTAATTTGAAATAGCATAAAATTATCTTTTTAACCACGTTAAAAAAAAAAAGAAATCGAAGATGGAGGGTATCAATTCAATCTTCTGGGTAGTTTATTTTAGAACCAATCGATCGATTTCATTTTTTTAGAGAGAATTTGATGCCTTTTGAAATGAGGAATCACAAAATAGGTAGTGTCATTTGAAATTTCAAAGTTTCGGATGAAAGGGTGAGGGTCAAGGAATGAAACCTAAAATTTTCTAGGTATCATTTTTAAACTTCCCACTTGATATTTTAATCGTTGTGTTTTCACTCAAAACAATAATCACATCAGATAAATTTTTCATAAGTTTTTAAGGGTGGATACTTTTGAAATGATCACACTGTATTTACCAAACATTACATAACATTGCAAAATGAATATAGCCCATTCATTTTACAATGTAATTAATATACCTTACGATTAATATACCTTATTAATTATGACGTAAAATGAATCCTAACAGAAGTGAATCTCCCAAACTATACCTACGTGTGAAAGTAACGTGTTGTAAGCTTTTTGAATAAAATATATTATATATTTTTTTCGTGGATTATTAACTTTTTTCAATAAAACAAAGGGATTTAATAAAAAGCCTTTAGGGGATTCCTGTATCCCATATATAATACCTTTTTATAAAACAGCAACAATAGCAGATTTTCAATATTTTTAAATCTACAAAAGCTTTGGATAATATTATTTCAGTATGAAAAGTCTAGACAGAAAACATTACCACATTATTAAATGTAAAAAATATTATATCTTCCTGGCATATGTGCATAGACCAGGGCATCCAACATTCAAGGCGTGGGTTGTATAATATTTTTCTTTCTCCCCTATTCTATAGTAGTGCTTCATTTAGCTCCGGGTAGGGTGACTTTTATGGCTTTTATCCACGACCAGAATGTTAGATCCCTTGGCAACTATGGCATACATTTACATCTCATACGCTAGAAAATTCAACATTCTAGTCGTGAGTTGTAGTCACAAAAGTGTCTCCTCCCGCAAATCAATGCGACCGGTTGTTACTGTACTTTCGGATACCGGAACAAGAAAATTACCTTCCTGAAATGTTACTCATGATAATGATGTTTATTTGATTCTATTTAAGAACAATTTGCGATTAAGAACATTTTAGCCACGCTAAAATATTAAGATAAAAGTGCTATGTTTTATTTGCCATGCGATGAAGTACTAAAGAAATTTTGAATTTGAAAAATTTTTTTGAATTTTATTTACTATTTGGGGAGTGTTATGAAGCTTACTTAAAATTAAAGAAACAGAAAAGCAAAAAAAAAATCTATTTAAAAAAAAAAAAAAATACAATAATAATATTGATGAGTTTTATTTGTACTCCAGGCGCTGCTTTCCATAAAAACACATATACGACTCGGGTAAATTAATTAATTTATATGTTTTTAGGGGCAAATATTACGAATTTTTTGATTTCCTGGATGAGTTTTTGACATTCTTTGCTAAAATAGCCAAATAAAGTCCTTGTTCGAAAACATATGTGCATAACTTACGAAGATCAGAAAACACCAACCAAGAAACTAAAAAACCAATAGCCTGTCCGAATTACATATTATGATATGCATATGAGTTTTATGGGTAGCGTCGGGAGTATCGTGTTTGTGCGTATCATTTTAAAATAATTAAATTTCTTAATAATTGAATCAGTTACTAGAAATTAATAAAAGGGCAAAAAATATTATTAAAGAGTTCAAATTCAACTGTTAATACAGATGTTCTTTTATTGTTGTTAATGATAAATTTAAGTTCTTCGAATCAGTATATTTTACTGAAATGTACTTTGACTTTGTATTATTTTCGACGAACTTTTCTGAAAAATAATATTTAACTATTATTACATACCGCTAAGTAGTATACAGTATGTTTAGTTTCCGATTGCGTACAATGAATGTTCAAATGGTGAAATGTATACGAGAATTTGACAAGTATTTTTTAGGTTTGAAGGGGTCAATTATTATTTGAGTAGGTACCACAATCACAAGTCTGCCACCCTAAATAAGAAAAGCTGTAAAACTTGTTTTAATGTCCAAAACTTTGTGTTAATATTTAGAAATATTTCTGTGAAAAAATGCTTTAGGACCATCCAAAACGATTTCAAACTGGAATTAGGACCAACATAAATTTGAAAAACTCATCACTTTATCACATTTAGAATTTTCTAATATCATCAATCGGTGTTTTCTTTAGGACAGATTCATTTTTGTCAATTTTCTTCCCTCCCCAAAAAGTATCTTAATAAAAAATGACATATTTTTGTACCTATTCCAAAACCATAAAAAAAGGATTTTGTATTTTATTTATTTATCTGTCATCGTTTTTTTGTTCGGCATGATACTGATTTTCTAGAAAACGAAAAATAATACAATATTTTTTAGTAAATTGTAAAATACAGAGTGCTTTTTTAAGTTGACATATGCTTGAAACTCGACAAATAAGTTTTATCGATTAAAAAAGCTTCAAGCAACAATTGTTGGGTTTGTAGGCCCACAACTTACGTAGACATTAAACCTGTACCCAGGTTTTCTGACTCAATGAAAAGCTGACTCTATCCCATACCTGGCAATAGATAGACGAAATTAGAAAGTTGTTATTGATTAAAAATATAACATTTTTTGTTCGAAATATTTTTTCGCAAACCATACAGTTTAGGCAAAAACGGTCTAAAAAGTTTTATCCAAAAATCCACTTCGAAACAAATTTTACGGGTTATAGCCAATAAAACGGGTTTGTTTTTCTATAAAGACCATTGCTTATAGGGTATTTTTGCTATCAATTACTGTATAAAGTATTCGGGTTAAAAAAAATGTTTGCGTTTTTATGAAGAACCACTTTCTAATTTAAAGTGCTCGTAATTTGAATGTAATCTTTGATTGCTTATAACTTCTTCGTTTTTAATCAATTTTAATTTCACTTTTAAATTTTCTTATGGTATCAAGTCTAGTTTTACATTTTTATGAGTAATTTGACCAATTCGACATCAGGATTATATCCTATTGTAAAACAATCGATGATTTCGTAAATTCAGTGAATATAAAATATATTACCATTTATAAGTTTGCGTTAAAACAAATACAAGTACGATACACTGAAGTGCATTTTGCAAAGGTAATTTATTATAAAACAGAATGCGATATGAATCGAACTGTACTTTTTCGTTTGTCGTTTTTAATATAGTTGGTTGTTTGAGTACCTTCTATATTGGTTCTATTATACACAGTGAGGGTATCTGAGTACATATTATACCGCATCTTCAGAATGTATTTTGTGTGATATGAACACCTGGACTATGAAACAGGGATAAAAATATTGTAACGAAACCATATTTTGAGAAAGAAGAGTAACATTATAATGATGAAACAAACATGCTTATTCACCTTTTTTGATTATCGGGGCATTAGTTGCAACAAAAACCGACTGTCGAATGCAATGTAAACATATTGTCAGATAAACATTTAAAATACATGTACAGAAAGAATTGCCAATAAATGTATAATATTAATAATTTTGAAACAAATTTTAAAAAACATTGCCAAATCTGCTACAAAAAACTGAAGATAATTTATTCTCACTCATAGTACACGTCTGACAATGAAAAAAGACGTCTCACCTCCGTGCTGAAAGTGTCAACTTTCTACTCACTGCAAAACGTGGTTACCGCTCTCCGCCTCCGTAGAGGAGAAAAATAGTATACACACCAAGGGAGCAAGTAAAAAAGGTCTCAGGTCTCATGCTTGTCACGCTCGGCTTCGTCTCGGGCGATAATGAATTATCAGCTAACTTTTTGTGATCTAATCTGCGTATTAATTACAGTAAGTGTGGACAAACAATATCAAACATTTCCATTAAATTCCTGGTTTATTTTCTATATTAGATATCTTCTAACCCAAAAATTTACTTTATTTCTGATTAATACTACAGGGGAGACGCGAGACGATATACAACAATAAAAATGCTTTGAGATCGATTATTTTTCGTGAAAGATAGATCGAGGGGGGATTTTCTACATTCGATTCAGGAAGCAAATTATTAAATTTGTGACCTATTTTGATTCTATACAATCCATGCACATTTTTTGAGCATCGCCGGTATGCATTTTCGTAAGTAGAAAAATTTAATACTTGGTAATAATTAATGAAATCGGTATTAAAAAAATTGGTATTTGAAAAGAGTATTCAAAACCTCCGAATAATTATTTTGACCCGCTTTGCTGAACTATTTCTCCTTTAAAAACAAAGACTATATATCACGTTATAACCCTCACTTATCCTCCCTTTTGTTCAAAATTAATGGATTTTATTTTTTTATTGGGGAACTTTTTTGAAAATGAAATTTTGTCTATGATACTCTCTGGCATTGTAACTTTCTATAGGTCCAATCATTAAATTAACCTGATTTTTATACTTTTTGGATCAAAATTACCCCATCCACTAAGTTTCATCAAATTCCAAAACAAAATTACTCTTTCGATTTTCTCAATTTTTTCAAAGGTAAAAAATTGCAAAAAACTTAAAAAATTTGTTGTATCCATTTTCGATAGAACTAAGTATATAAGGTAATTTTGACCAAAAAAGTTCAAAAATCGGTTGCATTTGATGACATACGGACGAAAATCGATCCAAATATTGGAAATCCTGATGTCGATTTCAATCTTTCGATAAAATTTGAAAATATGCGAGAATATATCACAAGATCTGAAATAAAAATTAAAATCGATTGATAAACACAAAAGATATGAGCAATTAAAAATTTTTTTTATCTTATTGTAACGTCACCAAGTGTTATTTCCCTTTCTTTCTATTTGTACATTTAAACCCACTCCACTTTTGTAATTATTACTGCTATCCTAAAATTGATTTCATACGATGATTTGGCTCGAGAACAAGATTCCTGTGAAGCAATATAAAATTTTAGGACAAAGGCACATTCTATGTGAATCCCATTCGTAATTTAATTATGTTATATAACGATATGATATATTGCTTGCTGTTAGGCAAACACAGTTACACTAAAATGGCCATAAATCATTATTTTGATGAATGACCCTGTAAGATCGCTATTATATAAACAATTCTTTATCGAAGTAATACAATACAATGTTTATACGTATATACCAGACATATTACAATAGAGAAGATATATGTATTAACGCGCGCTTCGCGGATATTTTTAATGTGCAACAACAACGCTATTAGCGCTTAACTCTAACCGCAACAGCAACGAACAAAAATAACACATCTTCTTCAGTTCAATGTTTGTTTCTAAGAACTGTACAATTTACTTGGAGAGATTTTTAAAAATATATTATAATATCCACCATATTAGCTCTTATGTTATATATATGTAAACATTTATTTTATTAAGTCGGGAAGGGTCAATATAACGCATTATTTTGTTTCATTTTTACTTTATTTTATATTTTTAAAATATTTCGTTTCGTGGAATTAATAATATGCAATTATAATTCCTGTATATGCAACAGATGATGATCTCGAAATACTAAAATAGTTTTGGTGAATCAACTTCTTAGCTATTAGAATACACTGCAATCATAAAAAAAATGAATCTATCAATAAATTTGTAAAAAGACTCCAATTTTTTTCTTTCATTTCTATTAACTTTTAAATTCGTAGGCAGTGCTCTAACGTCCCTTGCACGAATCTGTAATAAAAATTATTTGACTTTTCTTAAACCTTCAATTGGAAAAATCGGTATCCCTTGGGGCTCACTTAACAAAATCAACTCAGACAAAAATGCTGGAAATTTATCGATTTTGAAGTGGCTTAGGGTTGGAGTTAGATAATTTGACCTTTATTCTTTTTAATTATTAATATTTAAAACATTGTTTTTGATCGTGATCGAATTCAATTTGTATCGACAAGACGTTATTTCCATGGCCCTACTTTTAAAGTTCTAGACATGGTAACTAAAAATAGGTACTGGACTTTATTTGAGCGTAATTTCCTGTTAGTAATTCATAAATATAGAAAATATTCAACTTTGTTTTACCGAAAAAAATTATAAAACAAAAACTAATTATTGAAATAGTTAAGAAGCATAATTATGAAAAAATCCTAGCTATCTTATGTTTGGTAGGTTGATCAACGGAGTGTTCACGGTACCAAATGAACATCATATCATGCGGTCCGACAAAATTTTCACCTGTACTTTGTTCTTAAAATGATTTTTAACCCCAAAAAAGTGTTAAAATTAAAGTTTGTGGATGGAAATGATTGTTAATAATGGTGTGGGTGCCTCTGTTATAGATGGATATCTGAAAACGGGGCTTAAAACCCCTTGTTATTATTGTCATTATTATTATTGTAGATTGCCATGGCCATGCTCAATGGGAAGGTCAATGAAAATTATTTGGCTATTTAATATTTTGGTAACAGATAACAGCCAGTGAAGAAAATAAAAAATGTTTAATTTAACCTCAAGTATAAACATATTAATCTTACGCATACCTTCTTTATTCAATGAATAAATAATTTATGCGTAAGAAGACTGAACTTGAAGGACTGCAGGAGCCGTCACAGTAGTGAGAAGGAGGAGACGATGTCTCATCTTCTCTATCACTGCCCAGACCTTTTCATGAGGAGATGGACTTACTTGAGCCACCCTATCTTTGACGACCTCTACGACCTAAAGTCCGTCGACGTCAAAGCTCTCCTGCTGTTCTTAAACAGCTCCAAATGGTACATGGAGTAGTGGCCGGGGATGGGCCAATCCATTTCTGACTGTTTTTGTATGTGCCAGAATTAAGCCCATTAGTGACAGCTAGCGAAAAACTAACATTACAAATGAAAAGAATGACCCAAAATTAGTGGGTTTCAAAAAAACTTCCAATAAAATCGTGTAAAATTTGCCTGTGTTAACAAAAAAATTAGATTTTTTTAACTTTATGACGTCATCAGAATCCAAAAAAATTAATTTTGCTCGGTCACATCCCAATTTTATCGAATTTTGATAAACCAAGAACGTTATCCTGCTAAATTTGTGCCATAATTTTTAAATTTGTAATCAAAATTAACCTAGTTCTAATATTTTCCAAGAATGTGGTGTCCTGCTTCCGGAATTAAGCAAATATGTGATAGCTATCGAAAAACTAACATCACAGCTGAAAAGAATGATCCAAAATTAGTGGGTTTTAAAAAAAATTCCAATAAAATCGGGTCAAATTTGCCTGTGTTATCAAAAAAATAGATTTTTTTAACTTTATGACGTCATCAGAATCCAAAAAAATTAATTTTGCTCGATCACATCCCAATTTTATCGAATTTTGATAAACCAAGTATGTTATCCTACTAAATTTGGGCCATATTTTTCAAATTTGTGATCAAAATTAACCTAGCTCTAATAGGTTTCAAGAATGTGGTGTCCTGTTGCCGGAATTAAGCAAATAAGTGATAGCTAGCGAAAAATTAACATCGCAGCTAAAAAGAATGACCCAAAATTAATGGGTTTCAAAAAAATTCCAATTAAATTGGATCAAATTTGCCTGTGTTATCAAAAAAATCGAATTTTTTTAACTCTATGACGTCATCAGAATAAAAAAAATTTATTTTATTCTATCACTTCCAAATTTTATCAAATTTTGATAAACCAAGTATGTAATCCTACTCAATTTGGATCTTACTTTCTTACTTTCTTACTTACTTCTTTTTTTTTTTTTTTTAATTCCAAGCGAACGCTTTGCAGATGATTAGTTTTTTTATTCTAAAATTTTTCTTATGTATGTATGCATGATCAAAAAACATATTATACCGAGTGTTGAAAACTATTATAAGCAAATTTTAACATTATGTATAAAATTCTGAAAAAAATAATAAAAAAGGTATTGTTCAATCAGCTTTTTCAGAGTTTTCAGTATTAACAACTAGAAAAGACGTTTTAATCTTCAAACGGTTGAGAGGATTTTATTGAAACATAGCTAAGAGCATTTTCGATTATATTACGAAAATAAAAGAAACACAAACAAAAGAAAATAATCAAAATCGGTTCTTCCGTTTAGAAGCTACGATGCTACAAACGAATAGATCAGATCTGATTCTATGGCATCTCAGCTCAAAACGGATGAACCGATTTTAATTTTTTTTGTATGGTTAAAAATTAATTTGACCGAGAATGTTCTTAGCTATGTTTCAAGTTCAAGTTTAAGGTTCCGTACCTGATAACAACTGGAAAGGGATGATCTTCCAACAAATCAAAACAACTCACAAAATCAGTTCTTTTGCTATGATATGCTATCGGCGGTTTCATTAAATTTGCATTTTATGTGCTGTTGATGAAATACTCGAAAAAGTTTTGAAAAACAAAAGGTCTCAAACAAATAAAGATATCGAGGTTCGACTATAAAATAAACTAAGGATGTGGTTAAACATTTTGTAGACACCGTGTACATAAAACACATTCGTATGCAAGGGGCAATGAAGCATAATGACAATATACACGGGTAAATATTATCAGATTATTTGTAAGATGTAGGAATATTTTGTATTTTCTTTTATTGAAAATAAAGTCGTAATTATTGAAGCGAAAATTTAAATATGAAGAATTTAGAAAATAAATACCTATGTTATTTATTATTGATACTATATATTTTACAACGTTTTTCTGAGCATAAAGTATGTACAAAGTCAGAAATAATATTGAAATTCATGAAATTCAAGAATTTAAACTTGAATTTAAAAATAGTCGCATTTTTGTCGCATGGAAAGCACGTTTAAGGTTTACGTATTAAGCGGAGAAAGAAAAATGTTCGGATTACTAGTCGTGTCTACTGAGTGTTTGAATTATGAGTTACTTATATGATATACAGGGTCTTATATTCCTCTTAAACTTTTTCAATTGTGAACATCCTGTATAGTCGATGTCAAAAATTAAAGTAAAACTGAATGTAAATATTTTTGAAAGTAGAAATTTTTATAAAGAATAACTTTTTTTCGTAATTCGTATAATAAAAAAGTTTTCCATTTGTAGGCAACTTAAGTAGACACCCTATATATCATATAAGTAACTCATAATCCAAACACTCAGTAGACACGACTAGTAATCCGAACATTTTTCTTTCTCCGCGTAATACGTAAACCTTAAACGTGCTATCCATAAATCTTATAAATTTAGTATATTATAAAATTATTTATCGAGAAGTTTTGTAAATAATTCAAGAAATCCGACATATCTCCCATTTTTGATTAGTCTGAATTAGTGAGATTTTACTGTATCAACATCGCAATCGATGAGGAAGTAAAAAACATAAAAAAAAAAAACAAATAAATCTACATTTCCATAAATGTAAACAACATTAGATAATTAATAAATATTATTGATTACAATGAATTGAAGAAATCATGTTACACAATTATTAATTTATTTTAATTAAATAATGTTATATAGACACTCCGGTAGCTGGTGACAGTAGAAGGTTTCAGTTTAGACTTTAGAGCAGGCATGAGTAAATGTGACTCAGAGAGGTCCCTCAGACTTCTGTAACTAAATAACGAGTAAGACAGTGACAACCTTACCAGTGTTAACCAAAAATACGAGTTAGACAGAGAGACAACATTTTTTTCTACGTATCTCATTACTATTAGACAAACTGAGATAGGTAGAAGGGTTCTATACCCATCTCGCTTGGATAAAGAGACACACAATAAAGTTTATGACACACAATAAAGTTATAATAATGGTGGCTTCGACTTAAGATAACTCGCCCATGCCTACTTTAGAGTGATTCAGATATTTTTATTATGCATTATTACTTTTATTATACATTTGAAGACCTTTCCAAAGACAATAAGCAAAGAAACATTAGGGAATCATAAAGGCTGTTTTTTTAGTTCTAAATTTTAAATCGAAATTAAACATATAAAAATTATACGTTTAAAATGATCGATTCGCGATGATATTGGCTTGATTGGACCTACTACACAACTAAACCATTGCATTAAGCAGCTTATAGAGACGTAAACCGGCATTATAAACTTGAATTTTAAGTGGTCTTATGTCTGTGGTTTATAAGCATAATCTACCGACTTCATCCAGCGTTACAAAGAATAATCAATAGGTGTGAAATCACACAAATTATGCAAATTGTCACATTTTGGAAGCGTTATTCTGGCCTAAGTCTATTTATAACGAAAGAGCAAAACATACTAAAACCATTTATAAATCACAATTGATTAAATTTATCAAATCATTTCTATGCGGTTAAAGGATTTACGTCAAATACAAAAGAATATACGTTCTTTTATAAATTGAATTTGTCATTTATATGATAAGAATGACGTTCTTTTTTTTATTTATTGCTTATTTTTATTTGTTTCTACCTCTCAGTAATGAACATATTACAAGAACTGCAGTTATTTGTAATAATAGTGCACTCTCATAGTTTTTCATTTTCATCTCTCACTTGCCGCATATAAGGAATCTATTGAATGATGCGTAGAAGAATTCAGTAAAAAAAGAAGGCTATAACTCTATCGCGGGGTTAAATAAAAATTTTCGGTCTTTTATGACGAGAGAAACTTTGATTGCTAATATCTCTAATAAAAGTATAATATAATTTTTATAGTATATATAATTTTTGTACAAAAAAATATTCCTTACCAAAATTTTGTATTTTTCCCAGATCTCGTCGAAAACTCGAACAAAGTCTTGAATGATTGAAATCGTTTTTGAATCGTCGTTTTTGAACTATTTGAATCGTTTTTGTTCGTTTACAAAAATGCTCATAGTTTGAAAACGAAAAATTGCATGGGAATGAAACATAATCCAAATTCAAGAAGAAAAATAAGGCTTTATTATAAATGTTTTTTTTTTTAAAAATCAATTTTTATTCTGTATAATCAGCATTTAATATGTTAATCAGCATTCTCTTTGCTCTCAATATCGTACCATTAACATGCTCTCCCCCTTTACCATTAAATGCTATCTATGTACCTAAACTCTCTTTACGTTGTCAATTTTCTGCCCGGCTTTTACTATAATAATGATAATATATTACATACTAGGATGGATGTAAATAAAAGCTTGAGGACTATCGGATGACTCCAATTTAAGCGACTTCAAACAAAAAAGGAGGAGGTTTTACATTCGACTGTATTTTTTTTTAATGTGTGTTACCTCAGAACTTTTGACTGGGTGAACCGATTTTGATGATTATTTTTCTAATTGAAAGCTGGTGCTTCCCGTGTGGTACCATTTCTGACGATGGCATCCATGAGAAAACCATATATGTGCTTAAATTTGTATTAAGTATATGTTCGCGACAAATGGACGAATAACTAAATATCACGCCAACCGATTTCGATGATTTTTTTTTTATTGACAAATTAGTTTGTGTACTTCATATTTACTAAAAAAAAAAAAAAAAAAAAAAATAATAATAATAAAAAAACTATTCCAATACAAATTAATATGCACTAAAAAGTAAAAAAATAACTATAATATAATGTAGTTACAATTATTGCTATTTTTGCAGTCGGTGTCAGTCAAGAAAACAACTGTGACAGAACAGTTTGCTACATTAACTTGGCTGACACCGACTTCAAAAATTATATTATCGTAATAAGTTGAATGACTTTTAAGTTGAACTCTGAAAATATTTTGATTATTGTTTGTTATTCAGAAGAATACGCAATTATTTTTTTACTTTTTATTGCATAATAATTTGTTTTGAAATAATTTTTTTTTGAAGTCGGTTTTGTTTTTTGTTAAAAGTTTTTTTTTTAAGCCTAAACTTTTTTTACTTTTTAACTTCTAAATAAAATTCTGTGTTATAAAAAATCATTGTTTAAGGGAAAAATTCGTTTAATAAAAGTTTTTTTTACATTTGTTATATTTTTTGTATGTAGTCGGAACCAAAAATTTCCGCGGAAATGTGATATTTATTAATTCCAGTTATTATAGTTAACCACATTTATACATCTCTAGAGCGGGGTCGGCTAGGCTTTTATTTTTGTTTAATTTTGTATATGCATATTTCGTCGAAAATGTGTTTATTATTTGAATTCTAGTTATTTTATATGCATTTTAGTAAATTATTTTTCAAAATATACCTACCTATAGTTATACAATTTCAGGTGGTTGTGCTTTTTTTTCACTACTTCGCTATATTTATACTACTTAAATGAGTTTGAGTTTACACTCCATCAAATCGCCATTAATTTGTAAAATTTGTAAAATAAATTGAATATCATAGAATGCATATACAGTCGGTACAATTAAATTGTTTGAATAAAATACTAATCCATTCTTTTCAATTGAACTACCTTACCCTGTGCATGTTAATTTTCTACCATGTATATATAAAATAAATCAAGGTATACTCAAGTTTAGTCCCAAGTTTATAACGTTTAAAAATATTATACACATGCTTTTATAAAGGGCGTTCTGTTATTGACTGCAGATTATTTACCACTTTTGTATACACGATAACTCAAAACCGAAAAGAGATATCAAGCTAAAATTTGTATAGAGTGCTCAGTACGTAAAAAGTGCGGCTAAGTTCGTATATAAGCAACCTAGGTCTTGGGTCTTGGATCCGTAGGACACGTCTTATAAACCGTTAGTGATGGAACAAAAGTTTAAATGTAAAAAATGTTCCTTATAAAAAAATAAGCAACTTTTGTTTGAAACATTTTTGTAAACATCACTGTTTACCCGTCAGGGCGGAAATTATTTCCAAATTAAATTGTTTGTATTATATGGGAATATCACTTATGTGTGTATGTGACATGAATGTATTTGTGGTTTTCTAAGAGTGGTCATCTTTATTTACTTACATGTCGTAAATAAAACAAACTATTGCGTATTCAACATTGTCTATACATGGTATTTCAACAATTATTTCAGTCAATTTTTTTTTTCACTATATTGGTATAACTATAGTTATACCATGTATATGAAATATACCAAGGTATACTAAGTTTAGTCCCAAGATTGTAACGCTTAAAAATATTGATATTAGGAACAAAATTTTGGTATAGGTGTTCATAAAATCACCTAATTAGTCCATTTTCGTTTGTTTGTCTGTCGTCTGTCTGTCGTCCGTCGTCTGTCCGTCTGTCATCACGAAACTGTTAGAGACAGAACAAAAGTTTAAATGTAAAAATTGTTCCTTATAAAAAAATAAACAACTTTTATTTGAAACATTTTTTCATAAACATCACTATTTATCAATGAGAGCGTAAAATTATGCGCAAATTCTATAGTATGTATTATATGGGTATATCAGTTATATATGTGTGACATGTATGTATGTTTAATGTGACATGTATGTATATGTAATCAACACAGTCTATACATGGTATTTCAACAATTAACTCAGTCAATTGTTTTTTTTCACTTGTTTGTTTCTAAAAAATTGAATTAAATTTTTCATATATTCATCATAAATGGTATTAGTTGGGGTCATCAGAATTTTAATATGAATAAAATGTGTCAATATACTCACTTTATTGTAAAATTGCGTTTCTATTTACATTATTATTCATATTTGTTGATATTAATATTCGTTCATGATATAAAATGAAAAATGTTTAGTCTCTCTCTAAATTATACATAAATGTATAATTCATTCAAATTATTATTATACAAGATTGCTCAATAAAATGTTGCCTCGTAGATGTGAGTAAATAGTAGGAGCAGAGATGTTACCAGTTTAATGAAAAGGAGTTCGTGTATATGTTCGTGAGTTTTTGTATATTCTTACAAGAAAAATTTACAAAAATTAAAAAAATCCTCGTAAATTTTTTTGGGGATTGAGCTCGCACTTGAAACATATCTATAACACTCTCCATTAAATTACCTTTTCCCTTAAAGTCTTTTCCAAACTGAGCCGGTTTGGAGATCGTCGCCAATTTTATTTTTTTCTAGGCACAGAGTCTAGGAACGAGGTACGGAACCAATATTTTTTAATTTGTTCGGATTCGGAACCCTAAACTCGCACTTGAAACATATCTTAGAACAATCCTAAATTACATCTCAAACGAAACAAAAAAAAAAAATCAAAATCGGTTCATCAGTTTAGGCGCTACGATGCCACAGACAGACAGATACACACACATAGCGGTCAAACTTATAACACCCTTTATTTAGTTCGGAGGGAAAAATACCCCCATAAAGATGGTAACATCTTTTTGGGTAAAATGTATTCCATTAACGTGGTAATATCGTATTGAACAACCATGTATTTTCTAATACAGAAATAAATACATAACAGGTTATAAAAATAGAAATAGCATTCTAATAGAAAATTTTCGCTGATCAGAATGTTGGCAATAATTTACCCAAAGGATGGAACAAAAACCTCCAATATTTTAACAGAGCCTTAAATGAAAATTTTTTTGGAAAATCAATTTTAAATAAAAATTGTATATTATCCCGGAAATTTAAAAAATTTGTATCTTTACTTTTTTTTGGATAAAGGACTCAATAACATACCAAAAAAAAAAAACGTTGTAAAAATATTTCAACCAATTTATACTTAAAGAAAATAATTTTTCGATTTTCTGGCAGAACGGTGCTGAATAGAAATCGACAATTTGAAGTAATATTTGTTTGAAATTATTTTGCATTTGACGCTTTGGTCTTGAGATATTTTTTAAGGGAGGTTTTGAACATGTTTCGCACTCTTGGAAAATTCATCAACCGTCACCATCATAATAAACATGTGTTTTCCCGAAAGCATAATAAGAGTGTTTTTTTAGTGCCGTATACTAAAAAGTTTAAAATAAAATAAATAATTAAAAAAATTAAAATCCTATTGCGTTAAATAAAATCTGAAAAGAAAGAAACTAGTTATTTCATAGAGATTTTAGCATTTGGGGTCCATTAAAATCTAGACCAGGCATGACTTAGAGGACTTCTGTATCTAAAATACGAGTAAGACAGAGAGACAACATTTTTTTTCTATCTATCTCATGACTATTAGAGAAACTGAGATAGGTAGAAGAGTCGTATACCCGTCTCGTTTCCTCCTCTATAAGCAATGCGGACTTCGATAAAGAAACACACAATAAAGTTATTACAATGGTGACTTTGACTTAAAATAACTCGCCCATGCCTGATTTAGACCGGCTCAAATCTTTCCAATAATGAGTCCTGACTTTTAAAATTGTTATGTAAACAACTTGTTTCTTTCTTTTCAGAATTTATTTAACGCAGTCTGGTTTTTTATTTTTTTAAAATTATTTATTTTATTTACTAATTTGTTATGACGTTAAAGTCATGAAAATAAAATTGGACTATCTATATGATGTAGTTTAAAATATAGTTTTGAACATTTGTGGTAAAGTTCATTGTATATTTAGTAACGTTTCGTGGAATTTAATCATTCATACAATATTTCCAATGAAACGATAGACTACCCGCCATGATATTTACATTATGCAGTTTTAATATAACAAACATAATGTATATGCTTTATAGTGAATGTGTAAAAAATGTATGTGATATATGCGAAAAATACCAGTACTTGTAAATATAATAAATAGCATACATAATTAAAAATTACATACCGTTTTTTTTTTTTTTTTTTTTTTAAATTTAATAAATGTGATGGAAAATGTAAGTTCCGTCCCAAAACAATAAAAATGTTTATAAGTCTAAAAACTGATTAGATCACGTAAAATCATAAACCATTATCTTAGCTATACGCAGGCATGGGCGAGTTATTTTAAGTCGTTGTTATAACTTTATTGTGTGCCATGAACTTTATTGTGTGTCTCTATATCCGAGTCCGCAATACTCCTAGAGGAAGAAGCGAGATGGGTATATGACCTATCTCAGGTTTTCTTATAGCAATGAGATAGGCAGAAAAAAAATGTTGTCTCTCTGTCTTACTCTTATTTTAGATACAAAAGTCTGAGGGACTTCTCTAAATCACGTTTGCCCAGGCCTGAGCTATAGGTACCTACATATAAATCACCGGATTATCGGATTGTTTCCGATAAAATATTTCCTTAATTTTTTGTTTATGTCAAGCTCAATCTTTTTTATACAATTTGCCAGACTGACGAGTTGGCGAGATGAGTTGGCAGATTTATGGTGGTTAGGGTTGAGGTTCGTCAATGAATAAATGTACGCTTGAGAACGTTCATTCACCAACCTGTTTTGCTATGTACGTTCATAAGAAAACAATATTTTTTTAAATGGTTTTAAATAAATAGAAAATTAAAATTTTTTTTGTGAAATTCTGTTAAAAATATAATAATTTTTAGTTGCTAAAAGTTTCACGAATAGTTATCGATATTATTTAAAAAAATTGTTCGAAATTTTTTCTTGTATAATTCAAAATTATTTAAACTTTAATATTATCATAATTTTTTGATTTGTTTATTACAAGTCTCTCAAATTATTATAATACTTTAAAAAAATGAACGAAGTAATGGAAACAGGCCAGAATTGTCCTATGAAGCTATCTAGAATAAAAATATGAGTGGCGTTCATATCCAACTTTTTGGACATATCCCGACTCATTTTCTGGCAAAATACCGATTTATAAACAAAATTTAATTCTATTCAAAATAGTCTTTTTTATTAGAATTTGACCTTATGACAGTCAATTTTAAACAGGTAAATGGACGCATATTTCATATGTACCCTTAATGACGAATAATAAATAATAAGTTCATGTTACAAATGACTATAATAGTTCACGCCTTATTGTGTTTAATATGAATTAATTTAAATAAATAAAAAATGAATGGTGACATGCAAGTGTTTTTCCAAAAAATAATTTTTATAGCTATTTTTAAGAAATTTTATGTCAGTGAAATAAATAATAAATATATATCTATTTTAATTATAATTGCAGTTGATCAAATACGTGGAATCGATCTGTTTTTATTCACGCATTGTCATTTTACATGCTATCTATATCTATTCATACACAACAGCTGTGTTAGATATGATCTTTGTAAGGCAGATCAATACTTTTTGATTCCAGCTAATTATTGTGAAGGAACCTTTTTTTCAAATATCACGATAGAAAATGTCTGTTTTTGTGACAATGCTATTTCTTAACAGTATGAGCATTTTTCGAGAATTTAAATACTAACCAAGTGCCGTTAAAAACGTGTGCATCATGGTACAATATTATAATATACTATGGAACATACCCTATTATACCTAGCCGTTCTTTTGTATTTCGTTTACCAATACTTGGTTAACTTTTAAATAATAATAATATAATTCATATTTAAAACTTTACCTCCTCAAAATTTAAAAAATTTATGTTTAAAAGTGGGATATGGTACTTATAATAAATTACCCACCAATAGACAATGACGTTTAGTAATGATTTAAAAAACAAGTGAAAACAAACAATTGACTGAGTTAATTGTTGAAATACCATGTACAGGCAGTGTTAATTACTCTTTCACATTACACATACATGCATGTCACACATATACCACTAGTTCGATTTACATCTAGGCATATAAATATCGCGAGTATGACAAAGTACATGCGTTAAGCAATGCATCTAAGTAAGAGATATTATAGATGTTATATGAAATTGCAAAAAAAGACTTGTATCGTGGCTTCGATGTCTTTTCAGCTATACAACAGTTCTTCTGTTGTGTGCCTGCATAGAGTGGGAGAGAACACATGTATATAATACTGCTCACTTAGATGCATTATATAAAAATTTCAGCTTGATATGTTTTTTCGTTTTTTAGTTATCGTGATGACAGATGGACAGATGACATACAGACAGACCGAAAATGGACTAATTTAATGATTTTATGAACACCTATACCTAAATTTTGTTCATAGCATCAATATTTTTAAGCGTTACAAACTTGGGACAAAACTTAGTATACTTTGGTATATTTAACATAAACAAAATTATACATAAACTAAAGTACATCAACAAAAAATCGAAAAAAATTTATGGTTTCTGATTTGAATGAAACTTAGTATATAAGGTAATTTTGACCCAAAAAATTCAAAAATCGTATTCATTTGTTGATTGAAAGCATAGTTTTAGAAATATCACCCATTTTCTCATATTTTGGATCGATATCTCCGAAACTAGTTGCCTAACCGTTATATTAATACCATTTTTGTAATTTATGGGCCATAATTACATTATAAACTGACTTTTACCGAAATTGGAGAGAAAAAAATTTCCTCGATTTTTTCGATTTTTTTAAAGGGGTACTTTTTGAAATATCACCCATTATCCCAAATTTTGGTTCGATATCTCCAAAACTAGTTTCCTAATCGTTATATAAATACGATTTTTGTAAATTATGGGTCAAAATTACCTTATAAACAGAGTTTTATCGAAATCGGAGCCAACATTTTTTTCTCGATTTTTTCAATTTTTGTAAAGGGGTCCCCTTAAAAAAATTCCAAAAAATCGAAAAAAATTTATGGTTTCTGATTTGGATAAAACTTAGTATATAAGGTAATTTTGACCCAAAAAATTCAAAAATCGTATTCATTTGATGATTGGATGTATAGTTTTTGAAATATCACCCATTATCCCATATTTTGACTCGATATCTCCGAAACTAGTTGCCTAATCGTTATATTAGTACCATTTTTGAATTTTTTGGGTCAAAATTATCTTATAAACAGAGTTTTATCAAAATCAGAGACAAAAAAATTTTCTCGATTTTTTCGATTTTGTATAATGGGGTACCCCTTAAAAAAATTCCAAAAAATCGAAAAAACCAATACTTGTAATTTTGGAATAATTAATAATTTTGAATGGAATACGCAAAGTAGAGCTGCCTATTCGTTTAAATAAATTTTAGTAATTTTTTTATTATTGAATAGTTTAAATATTTATGAATAAACAAATGAAAACAAACAATTGACTGAGTTATTTTTTGAAATACCATGCATGGTCAGTGTTGATTTCTTTATCACATTACACATACAAACATGTGACACATACATAACTGATAATCAAGTATAGTACATATTATAATATTTCCGCCTAATTGACGCCCTCACGGGTAAACAGTGATGTTTACGAAAAAATGTTACAAACAAAAGTTGCTAAATTTTTGACAAGGAACATTTTTTACATTTAAACTTTTGTTCTATCTCTATCGGTTTACAAGATGGGTCCTACGGACCCAAGACCTAATTGACCTATGAGGCTCATTTACGAACTTGACCTCACTTTTTACGTCCTGAGTACGCTGTAAAATTTCAGCTCGATATCTTGTTTCGTTTTTGAGTTATCGTGTTTACAGACGGACGGACAACCGGAAATGGACTAATTAGGTGATTTTATGAACACCAATGACAAAATTTTTTTCCTAGCATCATTATTTTTAAGCGTTACAAACTTGGGACTAAACTTAATATACTATGTATATTTCATATATACATGGTATAACAATATGTAATGTTTAGCAACATTTGTTCACTTTTTTATTTTTAGATTATAAGCAAACAATTAACCACATTGACAATCAATCTTTAGCCTACCTGCATAAAATACCCTCATTTAAATAAAAATGCTGTCGAGTAAATATCAATCAGTACCTGCCGAGGAACTGAATGATTCACGATTCTTTGAATACCATATTTTATTTAAAAAATAAACTAAATTAAAAAAAGACCTAATTACTCATTTTTTTTTTTTATTACTACAATAAAGAGGGTATACAAAAAGAATAATTTGCTTGTAAAAAGTTAAATAACTTAAATTCCTCCTTTTTTAAATGATTATATTTAAAAATAGCCCAATTTTATATTTACACTGTTGGTGAATGACCTAAAGTAAACAAGCGCGGGTCCAGCCTTCAAAAAAGGTGATTGGCACGGCACAGCACCCGCAAATCGCCCAAATGCGTTTCGGAGTATGAACTCGCTCATGATCGATCATATTTTGCAAACATCTCCTTTGTAGGAATGCACAATTTCTACAAAGGAAGGAGTTACGAAGAGAAACAAAAGAGTGACGCTATAAATCTTGGTCGCATGATTCAATGAGATTCAAGATTCTGTTTTCCATTTGGCCATCCAGAGTCGGTTTTCATTTATAGTTGATTCACTATCATTAATGATAGCCGGTACATCTGAGCCACTTTTTTCACTGCCTGGATATCGATATTCAAGTATACTTGAAACCAACATTCAATGGTAACGGTTCAATGATAACGGAATCTAATATACAGGTATGTAAATTGATTTTCAAAAATACTCTTCTATCGAAAAGTGCCCCAAAAATTATCAGATGGGGGTTTAGTATGAAATTAGAAACAATAGACATGCCCATAATGCCCATGTGGGTGGATCCGCCACTGACAGTAAAATTGATTTTATAGTTTTATACCACTTTGTCTACTTTAGTACAAAATGTACACAACTCAAAAAGTAAAGTTTATCATTTATTTTTTAATTCGTTTTTCAGGGTGATAAACTTAACTTTCTACTGACAAGCTATATAATAGCACTTGTTATGATCGTTATTGGCAATTTGTGTCAAATGTAGTTTCGTGATGTTTATAATTCAAATTAAAATATTAACCTAATGCAAATTGCTTCGAGAGAAATCTGCTTGTGATCGGACTTCACACAAACACTATTCTTTTCGCCTCTCAGTGTATTAGATTATGTGTAATTAGAAAAAGATATAGTGCAATAAGTGTAATAAGACTATCTTTTTCGACTTACACTGAATGTAAATCGTGTATGCACTTGGATAGATAAGTACATAAACAATATAAAAATTTACACATGACGTGATAAAAAATCTCTTTTAGTTGGATCTTCAGAAACGATACATTCGTGATAAGTCATAAATTGCTTATATTTGCCACAACTTTTTAACTTTTATAGTTTTTTGGATACTTCCAGAAAATATTTCAAATCTAACGTCGGATGACGAAAATTGGAAATTCGAAATGATCATCAAACAATATGATCATATTCTTAAGCTTATGGTGTTAGGATCTTAAACTAACAAAGCACGGTGTTTTTTGCCGTTATTTTTAGTATGATTAGTTAAAATCTTTTTAAAATTACGATAAAGAGTTTCCGTTTCTTTCGTATTAAAAAATCATGATTGTTTTGAAAACGGTATAGTATACCATAATATAATATTATTTAAAATTAAAATATTACCATAAAAGTAAATTAAATAGTTCAATAGAAAAAGTCGCAATATCAAAATTAATTGTATTAACGCCACAAAACCTCTATATATTCGAATCATTTTTGTATTAAAAAAGGTGGGCCATTTTAATCGATAGAGAACATTCGCCTAAGTCAATAGAGAACATAACAATGACATATTTTTAAGTCGCGTTTCTTCGGAAAGCTATCGTTTTTCGAAAAAGTGTTTTAAACACAAAATGTTAGTTTTTTTTATGAGAATCAACTTTATAATTTGAAGTATTATTCTATCTCTTACCGTTTAGAACTAGGTAAATCTGATGCCAGAACATGATGTTCCCCATCAAACTGTATTTCGTTGAGGTCATTTTTAATACGTATGCTTCAGATGCATAGATTAAAATGATTCCACTCTGTACATGAGCGAAATAACACTCAGTGGCTGATCGATTGAGAAATAAAACAAAGTTACTGATTTCTCAATGTAGAGACATTCGCTAAGAACGGGTTTTTGGAAATTGAACTCCTATGGTAGTGAAAAAGGGGATGATCTCTAACCATATCTGACGACAGACAAAAAAATTAAGAATTGGCTGTATTTGTCAGTTTTTAGTAGGATTTAGAGTTTAGAGTTTAAAACTGATAACTGATTTCGGTTAAATAGTTCAAAAAATGTGAGCGATCACCCTATATGACTGTGACACACTGTATATGTAAAATAACTAATCATCTTAGTTAACCCTGGTTAGTGGTAACATGATTAATGTTTTGGTGGTTGATCAAACTTTAAAAATGGGCAATAAAACACGACTACAGAAAGGTAAACAATCTCGGGTAATATTTTCCCCATAGAGGCCCACTAGTAGGGTCTCGTATCTCATTGTAAAAATAGAATAAAATATTTTTATCGAATTTTACCATTCTGATGATTATTACTTTGGCCCCGAAGGAGAGTTTTATTATTTAAAGTTAAATTATGCTTATTTTGACATCCCATATCTTTAAAACTCGAAGAGGTATGGTTTCAAAAAGTATATATGATCTAACGACAATTTCATGTGAGGTCATTTCGATAGCTGAAATGAAAAATTTAGTCTGTATATTGGAGTAAAATTAATAATACTTTCAGTTATTAAAGTATGACTATATCGAATCGATTTGATAAGCACATATACAGTTTTTGTAATAAAAACAAACTCAACTGTAAATTTCTAATTCATTAAACATTGAAAATATAATTACTTTGCGCAGCAAATATATACAAACAAATTTTTTCAGATATAAATATACTAATTACAAAAACACAAATGATTTGGATGTTTGATTAAAAATATTTATTGTCGTCCTACAAAATGAAAGATACAGTTACAAAGACCTATGTTGTCTATGTTGTTGTTAAAAAGAAAGTGTTGTACGAAAATGTTGCAGAAAAAATTACATTAACAAAATAAATTACAAAATTTTCGTTATAAAATCATCAATTAGTCCATTTTCGTCTGTCCATCTGTCTATTTGTTCGCCTGTTGCCTGTAGGCGCGATAAAAAAACGAAAATAGAACGAACAACGAACTAAAAATATTATAGCGTGTTCAGAGCATGAGGGGCCATCAATAAATTACGCCATAAAAATTTTATAATTTTTATTAAAAAATTGTATATAATTTATAGTTCACTTAATCAGAAAGTTATTGATTTGATCCCTCAGGTCATATCCACGATGGCCTGTTGCCTTTGTGTTTTTATCTGTTATAGTAAATGGGAAAGTGTTTTAAGATTATAAATAAATAGACTTTATAGAGATGGTATCTGCCGTTAGATATTTTATTTTTATACTTTGAATAATTACGTTCCATTGTTTTATCAAATTATAAGATCTTTAATTCATTTATGAAAGTTCTAATTACTTAAATTTATTTTTCATCTGAATGGAATTTAATTTTAGTTGTTTATTTATATAATGAATGAAATTTAATTTTAGGTTGGGCCTATTTTACCTTGGGTTCAGTAGCGGATTAAGGCTGAATGCCGCCTTAGGCCCGGTTTGATATGCCGCCCTCTCAGCCGCTATTTATAAGGAAGATTTTTAACATTTAAACTTTTGTTCTATCTCTAACAGTCACAAGACCCCAATTGATCTATGTTGCTCGTTTACGAACTCAAACTCACTTATTACATCCTGAGCACGCTATAGATTGATATCTCTTTTTGTTTTGAGTTATCGTGTTGACAGACGTACAGACAGAGAGACAGATAGACAGCCGGAAGTAGATTAATTGTTTCAGGGTTCTGTACATTGTAAAATGAGATTAATTATACTGAAAATACAAAAATTTCACTGAAAATACAAAAAAGGTACATAAGTTCTCAAAATTTTTCAATTCAGCATTCTGTTTTTATTTTTTTTAATAATCCATAATATTTATCGATAACACTAATATTGATAAAAGCCAATTGATCTATTAAAAAATTAACATTGCGGCACATTAAAAAGTAACTTCAATCATTAGATTATTCAATAAATTTTATTGAAAAAAATTGGGCTTGCCCTTGAAATGGTTTGCTTTTAAAATTTTGACGTTTCGAAAATTTTGCCGCCCCTAAAATTGTGCCGCCCTAGGCCCGGGCCTCACGGGCCTAAGCCTAAATCCAGCACTGCTTGGGTTATTATTTTAAAAGGTACAGTTAACGTTAAAAATTGGAAATGTGCTAATATAATGATCGCACGGAAATCTGCACTTTAAAATATATATGTCATCAGATTATCTTCTTCTATCTTCTATAAATATATAGGAGACTTTCTATAGATATAGATAGTCACTCATCACGATATCTCTGGAACTATAAGACCTAGAGACTTGAAATTTGGCAGGAATATTCCTTTTACGAAATTCCACCCACAAGGGGGGTTGCGGGGGTATTCATGAATAAAAAATTCATATTTTTCAATTATGGCTTTGGTAATTATATTATAGCAATCTTTATCAATCTTTAGTTTTAAACCCAGCGAAGCGGGTGGGTATCACTCTTGTTAACGATAATTGTAATGGATAAAAAATCGAAGAGCATTGATTGCTAGTTTTAACGGTAACAGCCTATATATCACAGATTATAATTTATTACCTAAATAGATAGGCAACGTTACTGAACATGAAATATTGTCCAAAAAGCCCCCTGGAGTAAAGTCGCACTTACAATGAACAATTTAAAGGTACAAAAAAAAAGGTAATTAATGGGAATTAGGTATTATTTTAATTATTTCTGTTCAGTTTATCATTTATAACTTTATTGTATTATAAATATAATAAAGTATTGTGATCGAACAAAAATCGATATCGGGGTTTCAACAGAAATACACGTTTTGAGGGTCACTGATTCCAAAAAAGTGGTTTTTAAAAAATGTTGCGCCCGTCGGTATGTCTGTTACCAAGCTGGAGTCTTCAATATCAACCGAGTTTTCTCAAACTCGGTACATAGATTCAGTTTGGTCATAATTCCAGGCAATTTTTTCATTTTATCCCTAGGCCTTTTTTTAAGGGTACTTCCCTCTAGGCCAAAACAGGATTTTTGGGGTTTTCTCAAAAACGGCTCAAACGATGGCTAGACCTTAAGGTGTTACTAGGATTGGTATGAGCCACATATCCGGGAAAATTAAAGAAGGCCCACACTCTTGGGAAAAACTTTTCAATTGAAATTTAACCTGTATTCTCACCTCTATAAATGAACCCTCTGTAAATGATATCTCTGTAAATGGTTCTGACAGATGATAGTTGTAAAAAGCTATCATCGTAAATTAGTTTTTTTATATTTTTAAAATAATTAGCTTTATTGTTCTCATATTTTTATTTATTATTGGATATTTTCTGTTTCATCTGAATGGAATTTGATTTTATATTATTAATACAAACAAATAAAACAATTCTGGAAAATTTTTTTTAAACTGTCATTTATTCAGAATATTTGAGTTTCCAATGAATTCTTTTGTTTTATTTTACAGTTTTGTTTATTCATCATCGTTTTCAATTTCTAGTGTGAAATTTCACATACGTATTTTAAGTTTGAGCGCAGTGTAAATATTTTTTATTCGAGAATTAAACGTTCAATATACGTTTAATTATATTTCAAGGGAAACTTTAGTGTAGGAAGGATATCGTTGACAATGGAATAACTAATGTTGTGCTACGCTCTCTTCCTCGAAAGACGCTCTTACTGCTCAGTTATATTCATACTACATACCTGCTTGAGACTTCATTATTTTCTTGACTTAAGAAGCTGCTGGATGGCAACACAACATGAAGAAAGTAGTTTTGAACCAACTGCAGCCGCATGAAGCTAATCTACAAAAAAAATCGTTTCCAAACAGTTTGGTTTTAGAAGGAATCACTAAACAGTGACTCCACTTCACCGGCTTACTGACCACATTTCTACTGGATTTAGGTAGCAAAAAGGTAACATCATATATTAAAAAGTTGACAAAAAATTATTGGGTTTTATAAAAAATTCCATTGAAATCGAATAAAATTTGGTTTATAGTGGCAAAAATTTTTAAACTTGATGACGTGATCAGAATCCAAAAAAATTGCTACATCACATCCAAATTATATCCAATTTTGATAAATCAAAAATTTACTCCTACTAAATTTGAGTCCCACTTTCACATCAAATTTGTGGTTAAATTTAAGCTACCTATATAGTAGGTTCAAGAAAGTGAAGACAAGGTTCCCATATTTCGTATAAAGGTGAATAGTAGCAAAAAAGTAACATCATAGAATCATAGATGATAGGTTTGACTCAAAATTAGTAAGTTTAAAAAAAATTCAATTCAAATCGGATAAAAGGGTGTATTATGACACTAATCGATTTTGAAACCTAAAGACTTTAAAACAGAAAAATTTGAGAAGAAGCCCTTAAAACAGGAAATATTGAGGAAAATTTGAAAATTATTTTTTGCATGATTTTTATACTTTACCTATACTTGCTTCCTTAAAAGTAAAATAAATATCTCTATCTCTATCTCTATCTTTATATATTATAAATGCGAAAGTAAGCATGTTTGTTTGTTTGTTTGTTTGTTACGCTTTCACGCTAAAACTAGCGAATGGTTTTTAATGAAATTGTACAGAAATATACCTTATACTTCAGAATAATACATGAGATATAATTTATAAAGATATACTAATAAAAAATAAATAAATTAAAAGTTAGTTTAATTTGACATTACCATAAATTACAGATTTCTGTAAAAGTAGTCATTTGACATTACCATAAATTACAGATTTCTGTAAAAATAGTCAATAAGAAATATTTCACGGCCATCTTCTCTGACATACTCAATGAATAATTACTATTATACATTTAAAAAAATAGAAAACCATACATATATTTTACCTGTCTTAAGCAATTCTTACCATTATTTCGAGTGTTATAGAAAGGGGATAAGCGAGAGCAATCTTTATCAATCTTTACTTTAAACCTAGCGAAGCGGGTGGGTATCACTCTAGTATTTTTATAATTATGATTATTTTACATTGAGCTAAATAGCTTGCAATTTTTTTTTTGCATTATCATTATCACAATTTTGTTCTCGTAAAATATTCATTATCTGTGTTGAACGTTGGTTTGTAATTACTCGAATCTATGTATTCATTACGTATCTACATAATATAGTTTCTGTAACTAAAATATAGAAGTTTGTTTGTAAACATAATGCGGAGGTAATTTTTTTTTTAAATTTAAAATAGTTTTAAAACATTTTAATTGGCACAAAATTCTCGTTAGATTCTCTGAAATGTAACTAATTATTGTCATCACGTGATGCATCCTTTTATTATTATTATTATTATTATTTTGATTGTGTATAGGTCTCATTAAAAAGTACTTCTACGTTGTTTGTACATATAATATGTATATGTACACTGTGACTTTGTGCTTTGTGGGTAATTATTTTAACATAATTTTAGTTTTATTTTATATAAATAGTATTTTTTTTTTTAAATACAGCGTGTCAATCTTGACGTTTGACAATGCTTACTAATAACAACGAGTTGGCAAGGTTTTGGGTTTCTCGAGAAATTTTGAAATTTTTAATAAATCACAAAATTTTTATGCTTGGTTGTTCACCAATTTTAAGTAACCCAGACGATCCTTTTGGCGTTTCCGGTTGTTTTTTGACATGTATATTCAATTGGTTTTTTGCAAAGACACAGGTGCTTAAAATATTGGTAAAATTTTGTGTTTTTACAATTTTTTTTGATAATTCTGATGTGTGTGTTTGAATTTAACACACTGTAAGTTTTGACATTTCACATTATAAATATTTCTATTTTATTCGTTATTTCCTTTATTCGAAAAATAAACAAAAAAAATTATTCGTTAAACAAGAAAAAACTGACCATATTAAGGTTCTGTGGAGAGAAAAAATTTCATTACTAATTTCCCTAGGTCAACACTTTATTGGTGTTAATTGAAACCACTATTTTTACTGAACCTATGTAGGGGATAATTTCTGAAACTATTGGATCGATGAAGTATCGGTCGCAATGGGCAGGAAAAATTCAAAGTGGCGGTAACCAGACTGCATCTACATATAACAAAAATTCGAAATTAAATCATGTTTGACAATCCATGTATGTACCAATTGGCTGCCATATTGGCTTGAGTTTCTGAAAATCTATTCTACCATATTTCTATAAGTCTCTAATTTCTATATTCTATAAATATGTAAAACCAATACAAAGGATGATTTTCATCGAGTTGGGTATTTTTCTTCTAATTGAATTTTTTTTTTAGGGTTCCGTTATCAAAGATGAAACAACGGAAACTTTCACCATGTCTGTTTGCGAGATGTAAACATGTTAAAACCCATATAGCTTTGTCATTTGTAGTTTAATTTTATTAAAAAGTATATTGTTGGATTTCTCTTTCAGGCAAAATTCAGAGAAATTTTCTACTCAAATAAACATATCACCAGATACGAAGCTCTTAAGGATCCAAAAATTTTGACCCTACTCCCTCTAACTTTTAATCCATGAGATATGAAAATATAAAAAAGTTGAGGAGCAAAAGCCCAAAGCAAGGAGCTTTGGGGCTGAAACTTAAGTAGATCCTACGCTGCCCCTATCAATTTTACAAAAAGTTAAAAAAATAAAACAATTTATTCATACAATGTATATTGTTCCAATTTTGTATATTGAAAATGCGTTGATATCAATGATCTTGGAAATGGCTCCAACGATTTTCATGAAAATGAGTAAGCAAGGGTTTTTTTGGGGCGAAAAGTCGATTTAGCTAGGTTTTCATTTTTAAAAACATCGTTTCATCTGCCTTTCCATGAAAAACTGAAACACACAGTGCAAAATATGACTCTTCTTGACATCTATTGGTGAATATCGTAGTTAAAGAAATAAAGTACATTACCGGGACATTCAAATTTGTATTTATTTGGAGTTTTAAACGGTTCTTATATTAGTGATAAAATTTGTGTTTTTTTAACTACAAAAATTCCGATTTCGGTCATCCAGATATTGAAATATATACGTTTTCAGCATTGATTTATGTTATGACAATGAATAAAACTCAATCAGAAAAGGGATCATAATAATTGAAACTATCATTCTTATACATTATTTAAGGACAAAGCATGAAATTTTCATAATTTACAACAAAAAACTTCGCAATTGTGCTTTTAAAGGAACTTTTTAGAGTCACAGGGCACGTGATCCGAGGAACATAGTGAACACTGGTAGTTACGCTAATGGTCCCTGGGGTTCTCGATTTTCATATACAAACAACTAAACAAAAATTGAATGTATGATTATGAGTAATTTCATTCATGTTTTTTTCCAACAGAATTATTATCATCATTTTACTTAAATTACATGAATTCATTTCGATAGTTAATGTTTGGCTTTTATATGCACTTATACTATTTTATAAAATAACAAACACACATATACTTTACGTACTAGGTCAATAACTTTCTGATAAATTTAATTATTTTGTTGAATCCGAAACGATTGTAATTAAAATTGTATAGGTATCTTTAAAGTGTAATGTGGAATACCGGCTAGGGCAGGGGCAGTGCCCGATCCAGGGAGGCGTGAGCCAGGAAACCGCCCAGAGCAATAATTTCGGTTATTGGGACTCAATAAGACCAGGACTATTCCGAAAACCGGGATTGTATGGAAAAATTCATTATAATTTAAAATTAAAACAAAACACTGGAAAAACAATATTGGAATCTATGTATTTAAGCGAAACTGCACTCATATACTCACATATACCCTTTATAACAAAAAATGTTGAGTGTGTAGACGCACATCGCACAATTCTTTTTTTTTTTTGTTGAATGGTAATTTGATTGAGAGTGTTTTGCCTAATTCAAGAAAGCAAAAAACCAAAATCGGTTCATCCATTTACGAGCTTTGATGCCAGAAAGAAATCGATCAGACATGATTTTATGTCGGATGTTTCTTTAAATTTTTTATTTAAAATTGTTACAATTTCCTACAAACGAGAAATTCCAAATTTCATCAGAAGGCAAATTTTTATTTAATCAAAAATAATTTGTTCTAATTCGAGGAAAATACAAATTTAATTTCGAATAAACCATTCGACTATTTAGTAACTATGTACAAGTGGGTGCCTTCATAGCTATTATGTTGGTACAAGTGTAATGAATTCCTGTTACAGTATACTTATTCCAATTCCATTAACAGTATATTCATTCCAATGTTTATAAAATTAAAGATATACTTTGTAAAATTTTAAAATTTTGTGTTTATCTAAACTCTAAAAATTTATATAAATAAATATTAGATTTACAAAACAAAAAAATTGGTAGTTGATAAATTACTATAGAAATATTTTTTACCTATATTTTTGCCAACAAGCCGTGGATAAAGTCTGGTGCGACCCTTGAGCTCCGAGCAAAATGAAAAGTTTTTAAAGAAATAAAAATTCGACCGACTCGATCGAATGTTATGAAATTCTTTTCGGCATCTCAACGAAGTTGATATCATGTTTTGTTCGCGCGAAACGACGACGAAAAAAATGTCAACGGACGTATGTACGTACGTACACACACACCTACTTCTTCGCCAAATTAGTGATAATGCTTTGTCCTAACCATGAAACGTAAAGATATGTTGAAAATTTCGATTTCGAAAATTGGACCCATTACAATAACTTCCTATAGTGGGTAGTTAATAATAATATTTCCATAAATGAGAATTTCTATAATTTTTGTATTTCCCTCTTTCAATAAATATTAATTATTAATTACTTTAAAAGTTGGCTTGTTTACTTTGCAGAGACAGATGGGATGTGTACAAAATGTTTATAAATTTTTAAAATGCTCTTTTCATGTGGACAACTAAAATCACAGAGTGGCTTAGTCTGATGTTAATTATCGCTTCTCGGTCCTATAGCCGAGATTAATTTTCTTTTGGTTATTTTTGAATATACGTTCCCATGAAACGTTTGGGGGCGCAAAGTACGTACAAACACTTTTGGGTATAAACCATCCCAGTACTCACTGTGCCAATGTTACTAAACTTCAGTAATCGGCCTCGAACCTGTAGTACGTTGCCGTACAATTTATCGAATGTTTCAAAGTAACATTAATTGATTGATTCTACTCTAGGTATAATGGGAATTATGTTATATATAATTTGATTCTATCAACACATATTAACAAACGAAATGTAATAACCGAATATGTTAATTAAGTTATAGTTAAAACGTTTATAACCCCTATAGCGGTTGTCTTTCAGATCATTTGGTATACGATAATTTTACGTACTCAAACTCTCATATGAAAAATTATGTGAGTAAGAACAAAAAACGTTAAAAGATTTTATTTGAGTTCAAAAACATAATAACCTTCAAGATACTTGGGTCTAATAGACCCGAAATAAAGTGGATACTTCTAAAACTACATGAATACTGATGAATGAAGGAGATGTAAATAAAGTATGGAAAGGGGAAATACACAAAAAAATAATTTTACGTTTCCAAAAAGCCAAATTACGTTTCGTACGGGTCCTATGGACTCAGTTTTCCAAGAGTTAACTCTATATTATATGTTACAATTAGTATCGGCAAATGTAATAACGTTTCCAAGAAAACATTTTCGTTTATCTTCTAGGAATATCATCAACATCAATAACCCTAATAATCAATTTGAAATTAATGTTTATTATTTCGTTTGATATTATTTGCGACAACATTTGATATAACATAATCAATTTGGTGAGATCGAGTATGGTGTATAAATATACAGGATGTTCTGTTATTGACTGCAGAATGCCTCACTTTCGTAATAAGTTGATCAAGGCGAACGAAAAATCTCTATACCAAATTTTGATTTGAGGCCTGATTTACGAGATATGGTTATGGTACAAATCAAAAACAAAATAGGAGTAATCAAAAAATTTAACTATTCACAATGTCAATAAACCAGGTAGGCACACACTATCTTATTATATGTGTGTCTTTTTCATATTCTCGGAAATAGTAACAAATAAATAATAATCGAACAACAAGTGATTCAAGTAAATAATTATGCGAAAAATAAAAATTAAAAAATGTATTGGATTTTTATTGTAGCATTAAATTTTATAGTTTTTAATTGACCCTTCCATATAAGATAGTGTATGTCTACCAGGTCTATTGACATTGTGATTGGTTCAATCTTTTGATTACTCCCATTTTGTTTTTGATTTGTTCCATAGTCATATATCGCAAATTAAGCCTCAGATATAAATTTGGTAAAGAGCTTTTTAGTTCGTTTTGATCAGCTTATTACGCAAGTGAGGTGTTCGGTAATCAATAACAGAACACTCTATATATAAGCCTGGATATAATGAATACATTTACAAAAGTCTTTCAAAGGCTCAATAATTATGATAGATATAAGATCGTGCAAATCAACTAATTTAATATATCTTACTCAAAATTTCCTAGTATAGTACTTCAAACAATTGAATTATTTATCATTCACAAAACATTGTGTGTAATTTCACAACACATACTTTTTGATACATGTTGGTGTGAGGAAAGATTTTTAAATAAAATAATGGAGGATAATGTTTTATTTAGAATATTCCTCCTACATTAATATCTACTAGGATACCAGCTACAAAACGACTAGAGAATGTAAATTTATTGTATATTTAGCGATTCGGGGTGGATCCGTTTGCTAGGTAATTTCAACTTTAAAACTAACTATCGTGATTTAGCCTTTAACTGAATTTCCTTCACTGAAAAAAAAATTCTTAATACCAACCGATATGATGTCTCAACCTCACCGCGACATGGTGTATGATGAATGGTGCCACGAATGTGATACAACTACCGTACATGAGTTGTTCATCGGAACGCATCATTAATGGGCAATATAGGAAAAAGAAAAACGAGGATTTATATTATTCATTTTCGCTTCCAAATTCTGTGGGTAATATTGCCATTGTGGCAATAAGCATAAAACTATAAAAAAGGGTACCATTTATAATTTAAAAAATTTAATCTTAAAAAACCCATTTGAATCTTATAACACTGCAGTTAAATAGCCCGTACTGCCGTAATAGTGTGTATGGACTCTATTTGTGACTCTGGTCCTATTTGGGAGTGGGCTGAGATCTGAAATCAGGCTGAGCTTACACAGCGTGTCGCATTTAAGATGAAGACCATATATTTACGGGAGACATCGAAAAAAACTGTTAGAATAGTTTTATATATCCATATGCCGATTTTTATGCCAAAATTCGCAATTTTTTTCCCTACTATTTTGGTCCTCAATCATATTTAATACAAGTTTATTGAAATATTTGAATACATAACTCAATTAAATTTTAAATTTGTCATGTTTTTGTATTCCGTAGCACACTAGTTATAAATATATATAATAAACTTTCGAAAAAACTGGGCAAATGGATAATTTAATTATGTTATGTATTCAAATATTGCCATATACTTGTAATAATTATGAGTGTGGACAAAAATAATGAAAAAATTATAAATGCGAATTTTGTCCTGAAAATCGGCATATTGAAAATATTCTAAGCTACTTTTTCCAAAAGTTTTCTTCGATATCTGTAGCCATCTTTGACGCTATAGGCAAAATATTAAGAATCGGACATGTTTTTCAATTTTAGTAGGCTGAGATTAAAATTCTGATTTCGGTTAAGTATCTTAAAAAATCTGACCCATCATTCTGTATGAGTGTAAAAACTTTCAAATCGATATTCCTATAAATAACGAAAATATGAGATTGTCTTCATCTTAAATGTGACACACTGTATAAGCAATTCCTACTTGTTTTTTTTGGAAACAACTTTGGTTGGTTTTCGTAAAAGTAATAAATTTGTAAAAGTAAGAAATGAAAGAGTAATAAATATGTATAATAAAAGATTCCAATATTAACATAAGATTTTTATGAAAAAGTGAAAGTAAACAAAAATTCATTAAAAATTATGCAAATTCGTTTAACGAAACAAGTGTTAATCCTACAAAATATTAACAACCAAAATTTCCCCCGGATATTCAATTATATTGTATGTTCGTCCCAATCCATTAATTAATAATAATAAATAAATTCAAGGTTTTAAGTTTATTAACAATGTGTCGTGATTAAAGTTTTTAAGTAAAAAAAAAATTTTTTTTAATGAAACAATTAAAAAAAATTATACTATTTCGTAGAAAATGACCTAGACAATTATTACTATATACATACATAAGTATATAAAATAGAAATTAAGGTAATTAATTAGGATGTAAAATATTATTGTTATTGACGTTGAAAATACACAACAACGACAAAAACTTACGAGCAGCAGAGTTCCATTACTAAAGTCATATTTCCCTTTCATCAGAGCCTAAATGGCCGAGCGGTCTAAGGCGTTTGTCTTTGTCTGTTTGTCCATTTAGACTTAGGTTACGGGTTCGGATCCAGGCAGCGGCAGTGTGAACAATTAATTGTATAATTAATGAGAGTGCAGAATTGATCACATTGTCGTCGCTTGGATAAGAACGAAGTAACCGACTCCACCCACATCAAAATGTAATTGTAAATATGTTTATAATTAAATAAATAAAGATAATGATGTGGGTGGCCTCTGTTATAGGCGTATATGTCAGAGAAACGGAGGTTAAACCCCATTATTATTATTATTATTATGATTATATTTACCTTTCATTATATATTTTTATACCATGTATGTATGAAATATATCAAGATTTGTTCGAAGTTTGTAACGCTTAAAAATATTGATGCTACGAACAAAATTTTGGTGTAAATGTTCTTACAATCACCTAATTAGTCCATTTCCGGTTGTCTGCCCGCCTGTCTGTGGGCACGATATCTGAAAAACGAAAAGAGATATCAAGCTGAAATTTTTATAGTGTCTTAAAGACGTAAAAAGTGAGATCGAGTTCGTAAATGAACGACATAGGTCGATTGGGTCCGTAGGATCCATTTTGTAAACCGTTAAAGATCAAACAAAAATTTAAATTTAAAAAATGTTTCTTGTAAAAAATAAACAACACAAATTAGGTTAGAAACATTATATAGTAGGTATGTATACAGGTATTGTATTTATTTAAATTTTTATACTATCTATATCCTGTCAGAAAATGAGAAGAAAGATACTCTTATTACTTTGTATGTAAGGCTATCACAAACCCAACCCACCTACCGACCGATTTTTGACTCTCTAGTTAAATTTGGCGAGGCTGTTCTGAAGTTACAAGCTATTACATTCGCAAAAAAGCACCATTCTTCGACATAAAAATGGGAAAGAAGGTGCGAAATTGATACACAAAAGGCACATCGGTGGTGGTAACTCCAACCCATACACGAGTTTTTAGCACTCTTGCTTAATTTTTGGAGAATGTACTATAGTTGTAAACCATAAAAATGAAGAAAAAAATTGCTGAAACATCCTTTATCCTTTGTATAACATTGATTTGCCTAGTAAACAACCCTATATATCGAATTTTAGTTCTTCAAATAAGGATTCATTGAAAAAAGGTATAATTTATCACCAAAAACCCATAAATTCCTTACTCTTTCCCGTTGATATTTGATACAATGCATAAGTATATATTTTCAGAGAAGATTTAACTAAAAAAAAACTTTAGATTAATTTTAATGTATATGACGTAATCGTATTTAATCGCTGCAATTATCAATAAAATTTTGTAGTTTCAAATTGAATTGCAACTACTGATGTGTACACAAAATTTGTAATTTGTTTTGTGGAAAACCACAAAAACCATTTCCATTATTTTTCATCGACAAATGTGCTGTATTTGTTTATAACACGTAAAAGGAGTTTGTAAAATAATGAAAGTTTTTTTTTTATAAAAATCTATACATGGTATTTCAACAATTAACTCAGTCAATTGTTTGTTTTCACTTGTTTTTTATCATTTTTACGTAATCCTTTGATCCCATTCGGCTGTTGTGAATTGCATGCCAATGGGTTTAAAACGCAAAAACCAGTACGGGACTCTGGCCTGGAAGTTAGAATATGATTTCATTTTGAAAATAACGCATTTTAGGTTCACTGCTCTAAGTCGTTACAGTTCAGTTAGATACAGTTCAGTTTCTGTACAAGTAGGTAAGCAAAATATATTTTTCCTGGCAGTATTTAATGAATTTACTGTAGTTAAAATTTTTGTCTATTTTAATGGAAACCGTTGAAATATCAACAAATTAAAAATATATTCTTGAACATTTTAATTTTGGAGTTGGAAATTGGTATGTGCCATTTAAAAGTAAGTGCAAGAGTCCTCTATTCACACCGAGCATTAGTTTTAATTAAGGCAAAACTTTTGTGTTCATTTTCCCCAAAATTCTAGAAGATAGAAAGATGGAATTTTGTAGATTGTTTTAACTAGTGTGTTTTAAGAAAAAAATTTTATATTTCGAAAAAAAGAAACTACTTTTCCTAAAATTTTGATGGGGCTATTTGTTTTAATTTTCGTAAATCTAATTGCCATTTGACCAAAAATTTTCTTCCTTTCTCCTAATTTTCTTCTATTTGCACACTTTTTCCTTTTTTTTAGTTTTCTTGCATCTACCTAGGGCTTGTTTGTGGGGACTTCTAGTTTCAGATAATTCTACTTTTAATTATAATTTATACTTAATTTGACCATCCCCTAGATCCGCACTTGACCACCATCCAATCCAATATTGGCCGAGGATTTCGGACAACGAATGTCTGTTATTCGTGGAAATTATACATGTTATCATTGAATTTTGAAGATAGGTTGTAGGTAGTGTGGTTTAGTGCGAGGATATAAAGGTTATATTACTACGAATTATATTGATTAAATTGATTAAAATACTCTATTTTATGAAGCTCATATTGTGAGTCAAAGACTTGTTTGTTTTCAAGGTGTAGATTCCGTATCTGAGGGGTAACATGTGAGCTCAACAATTAATACAAATGAAGTATGTACAAGAAAAATATATTTATTAAATACCATATAAAATTCAATGCAATGAATCGATTTAGTATTTAGGGGAGTATATGCGGCGGATATTAAAATTTTTAAATAGGCTATGGGTAAGGTTGAAGCAACCTAAGCCCCCCTCTTATTCATATACGCTCGTATTTGTTTCTACAATACCTACTTCATTTACCACAGTTTCATTTCGAATTTGTATCAATAATTATTATTATCTATACGCTTGGTAACGATGATTCAATAAATAAAGCTGATATTACTAGAATTGAAAAAGTTTATAATTATACAGGATATGCACATGTAATATAGGGTTACGGGATTACGAATGCCTAACACGATATGAAAGAAATACAGGTTATCACTTTGATAAATACTGAAAAAAGTTAACCCAAGATAGCTCATTTCCCCAAGTTTCCCAGGAATCTTTGTTCAGTAGATTATTTTTCACATGTCTTTTTTTCACTTTTTGACGTTATTTTTCTGGGAACCTTTTTTGTGGCTCTGACACTTTAGCATAGAGTCATAAGGTCATTTTCTTCACTTCTAACTGGGAAATTATTCTAGCTAGAGTTACCGTGAATATAGCAGGTAGAACTACGAATGTCAAATTTTAAGAAATTCTACCTTTACCAACTACAACACTCATGATAAAATCAATCCAAAATATCTGCAACAACAACTTCATTATTTCTGAATATGGCGGCAATATTTAAAACTATTACCATCATAGAACATAACATTATGGGAATATTTTCTTATTTTTTATCGAAACCTACTCCATTTTATTAAGTTTAGTCATGATGTAATGCTTAAAAATATTGATGCTACGAACAAATTTTTGTTATAGGTGTTCATAAAATCACTTAAAATCCTTAAAAAGTCCGAACAACCATTGTTGTTGTTCGGACTGGAAAGCGGCAAGCAATAATTTACCAATGAAACATCAAGAAAACATACGAGAAACTCTCTTTTCTAATGACTTGAAACTTTTTTCATATGACTTGAAAATTTTTTCATTTTCAGGTTTATTAGAGCACTTTAAAAAAAGTGTACGGCATTCTTTTTTCAAAAAACGTTGAAACTTTTCAGCTATTTGACGCTAAATACTCTATAAATTTAATTCGCCAATAACTAGGAAAATATTGATTTTTCGAAATATACTTAAATAACTCTTTTTGCTTCGATTTCATCACTCTATCGATTCTCGTTACCATTTTTAAACATAAATTTCCCTACCTCCTAAAAGAGGTGGATACCACTTTCTGGGAAAAAGCACCACTAGCCACCATGTATCTTTTGATCTAGAGGGTGGACAAAGCTTAATTCCATAATTTCATTAAAATCGGTGCTTTAGATCGAAATTTATAGATTTGGTCTATTTTTTATCTTCGTTTATTGGAGAATGTATTTTAATCGAAAACCGAAAGCGGACCATAAAGTTTTGGTGAAATTTTAATACAAAACGGGAATATATATATATAATTAAAATTTCTGTTATCTTACTAGCTTGATACCCGCCCGCTATATCTTTATAATTTATAGCTCATGTGTTATTCTGATTTATGAGCTTTATTGCTGTACAGTTTCATTAAAAACCATTCGCTAGTTTTTGCGCGAATGCGTAACAAACAAACAAACAAACATCCTTACTTTCACATTTATAATATATATAGGGATTAAAATGATTAAAATTTTGATACATAAGCAGGTATTTCGCTATAATGATTTGAAACATCCTATATACCAAATAAATTATTTTGTATTGGTTCATTATTTTGTTATTAACTAAACTATTAATACTAGCACATACATACATTCATTAATTAATTCATATTAAACTTCACAAACAACACGGGAGCAGCGCATACATGTAGTATGGAACTGATAGTTGCGGTAAATTGTTTAGCTCAAAAGCCCTTGTCGTTTACTAAAATAGACTTCAAAGCGGCTTGTTTATATGTAGGAAGACATCACAACCACCGATCGTATGTACGTACGAGAGCTAGAGGTATCATTTTAACATCCTAGTCGACTGATTTGTTGCATTGTAAGGATATATTCAATTTCAAATGTTTTATTATTTTAAAGAAATTAAATTGTGATTTATTTATCAAAAGGGTGAGAAGCGCGGAACATAGATAATAATAACAATGAGAATCTGGCAATATCGTATAAACTGTTCATTGTACATGTACACACATCTTTCTATACATACAATGTGTCGCATTTAAGATGAAGACACCCTCTTATTTCGATATTTATAGGAATATCGATTTGAAATTTTGCACAGTCATACAGAGTAATTTTTTTTTTTGTTTACTATTTGCAATCTGTAAACACAATAAGCAAAGATGTGGAAGATGAAAAAATAAATGACATGATATTTGTTACCCAATGATAACAAATTTTTTTTAAAAATTGCTTATTAATAACTAGCTGGGAACTACCCGCTTTGCTGGGCAACATCCCCACTTGCACCTCTCCCTCCACATTTCCTTGCGTTGGATAACAGTTTTGTAATGTACACGTCATGCTCTTTTATTTGATACCCCACTTAGGTATATTTGTAAATATTCGATATTTCCTTCCCACTTTCTCGCTACACCTTTCTACCCTCCGAAGGTTAAAAAAATTTCTAAATGTAATTTAAAACATTCTGACCAAGTTTTGAACTATTAAAAGCCATAATTGAAAAATATGAATTTTTTATTCATGAACACCCCCGCAACCCCCCTTGTGGGTGGAATTTCGTAAAATCCGTTCTTAGCTGACCTCTACTTGGCAAAAGGAATATTCCTGCCAAATTTCAAGTCTCTAGGTCTTATAGTTCCAGAGATATCGTGATGAGTGACTATCTATATCTATAGAAAGTCTCCTATATATTTATAGATGAAGTAATACGCATGGAATACAATAGCATATGTAGAAACAGAGTAATGTGTCACTTTTTTTAAGATACTTAATAGTGATGGGGTGAATATTCGCATTTTTTGACAAAAAATATCATCATTTTGTACCATAAATTGCAAAATAACCCCAAACTTCACTACTATGTACTTTACTCATATTTTTATACCATGTATATATGAAATATACATAGTATATTATTATACCATGTATATATGAAATATACATAGTATATTAAGTTTGTATATAAAATTGCTAGTATAGGCATGGTAAGTAACTGTCTATTTATAAATAAGCGTTTCCAGATTTACAAAATATGTTATCTTTTTCGCCAAAAGGAAGCCACTCATGAAATTAAAGGTATGTATTAATCATTTAACAAAAAAAAATTGCTGGCCAATGAACTGCAAGCTATTAAATAATACCAACCCAACAAAAAACTGCAAAACGCACATTCTTATGAAAATTATTTTTATTGTTGCAGAATATGCTTTTAGATCGATTCTATACAGGAAACATCTCCCTACGTGCTACATTATACATTGAAAATAGTTCCATTGTATCTTTTCAAACTCTTTCTCCATTCAGTTCTCAGAGCTATAGTTTAGTGTATAAGATACGTAGATAGAATAATTTGTATATTCAAGAAAGTTCGATGAAAGGACGATGTATGTTTCATGGAACATCTAGACATTGAATTTGATTAATTTTTCAAAATACAATTTTTTTTTACCTACTATTAGGAATACATGAAAATACAAATTTTCAATAGAATAGTTCTGAGAAATATGCTTATAAATTGTTTACCTTAGAAAAATGATTGTATAATATACACAAATTTCAATTCCACTTATAAGGATGATTTTTTGATCGTTTTTTTATTGTAATCGTATTCAATTGGAAAAATTTTTTATAATATTTGTTTTACATATTTTAGAATATCAAGAGTCAAAACCTCAAAACATTTTTATTGATATTTCCAAGAAATATCATAGATATATCAATTTTAATTAATTTTATTTTTAAAAGTTTTGTTTTTATGTATATGTTACAGGAAAAGTTGATCCTCCAGTAAGAGTTGACTCTTCCCAGGTAAAGTCGATTGTTACTGGGCTTTTCAGTATACCACTAGTTCGATTTACATCTAGGCATATAACTATCACTATTATAAGAGAGTACATGCGTTAAGCAATGCATCTAAGTAAGAGGTATTATAGATGTTATATGAAATTGTAAAAGTGACTTGTATCGTGGCTTCGATGTCAGTTAAGCTATACGATAGTTCTTCTGAGGTGTGCCTGCAGAGAGTGGGGGTCAACACATGTATATAATACCTCTCACTTAGATGCATTGCTTAACGCATGTATTCTGTCATACTCGTGATATTTGTATGCCTAGATGTAAATCGAACATCCTGTATATAGAGAGAGATATCATGTGAGGACAGGCCAAAAATTTTCTATTGTCTCGGCACTGACAGTCGCCATATTACCTATTTTGTAAAGCCAACTATCCCAGATCTAACGTATCACTAGAACGATAATACAGTTATTAAAATCAGTTTAGATGTTTTTGACAGTGGAACAACTAAAGACATAGAGAATGGACTGAGCAATACCTGCAAAAAATTAGCAGCTCTGTAGAAAGAGACAAAGCGGCTGTGTGGCTAACACCTGTATCTTTTCTATAGGTCTGCAGAAATTGTAGAAAAAGACAACTACTGGCTGTACATTCGCTTTATCTCTCTCATAGTTTCTTGCTCGTATTTACTATACAGATGAAAAAGGAACACTCTGTCCATTCTCTAGTCTTTGGAAACAACTAAAATAAAACAGCCAAAGATATGAGAAATACAAATATCTTCCTCAAGCAGTTAAACACACAGTAAAATTCCAAATAAAAAAAAAAAAATTTCCTTTTTTTTGTTGGATAATAATCAATTTGTCTTTTTGTACTTCTGTTTACGTTCCTGCTCCTTATATCTGAAAATTTGGCAGTATCTCTATAACTGTGAAAAATGCTCAATTCCTTGAATTATTATCCTGGTTCAACTGTAGGTATATCTTTGAAAATCGATTTTGAGTGAGAAGTGTTTGTGTGAGAAGATTTTGTGTGATATAAATAACATGAATTTATTATATGAAAACCTTCATCATTTGGTATATGGTTTTGTCTGATTCGTATTAATACAACACCTACTCGATACTTATTTTTAGATTTTCAACTTTTTCCCATTTGCTATCCCTATATATTATAAATGTGAAAGTAAGCGTGTTTGTTTGTTTGTTTGTTTATTACGATTTCACTCTAAAACTAGCGAATGATTTTTAATGAAACTGTACAGCAATATAGCTGATATATTAAAATAACACATGAACTATAATTTATAAATTTACATTTAAAAAAAATTAAAAAATTAAATTTAATTTACTATTTTTTAAATTTTTACAGAAATCTTTAATTTATGGCTCAAAATGATAATTATAGGTAGAGCAGATCTATGATCATCATTTTGAACCATAAATTAAAGAATTCTGTAAAAATTTAAGATAGTAAATGTTAAACAAATCATGGCCAACTATTCTGATATACTCAATAAATTATGACTATTTTACATTTAACAAAATTGAAAACTGTGTATAGAAGAGAGGGTGGAGGCTATAAAGCGGTGGTTTTTACTTTTAAGCCCAGTGAAGCGAACGGGTATTAATCTAGTATAATATATATTCATAAATGAAAATTGACATACGCATTTTCAAATTTTTCAATGAGTTGCTTTTTATTTAATGTTTTATTTGACTTTTTTACCGTTTTCACTATTTTTGATACTCGTAACTTTTTTCTTTGTTACAAAAGAAGCCACATCTGTTTGAAAATTTTTTTTTCTAGCCATGGGCATGGATAACATTCGGGAAGGTGCATCTGCATCTACACTTGGGTGGCTCAAAACAATCGACTAGGGTTGTCGTGCACTATAGAAAATTAGATCCAAAAATTAATATAAACAGGAAGGTCCTCCTCATCAAAGTTTTCATTTTTACCTCAACCTATTACGAAAAAATTAATATCTTGCCTTTATTGAACGTACAGCAAACCAAGAAACTTAACTGATCTACAAAAATGGTCTCGTTTTTTATTAGATTAATGTAGGCGTTTAAAAGATATCCGTAACCAAAGTTCAAAGCATTCCGATTTTCGAAGTTTTTAATAATTACCTTAGAAAATACGATTTTTAATCATTTATTTTTGAAAGAATTTCTAAATAATTCGAGTTTTCGAAAACTTTTGAAACTATTTCTAGATAGACACAAGTAAGGCAAAGTACTGGCTTCATCTCCCTCCAAGGCCTGTAATAGTAAGAATTAACAAGCAAAAATTCGCTTAATTCTTCTCGGGATGCATTATCTCGAAAGTGACTCAATATAGAAGAAATTTCCTTCGGAAACTTGTGACTTAATAAAAAATAATATAAAAACCTACATAAGGTCGCATAAAAAGTTTTTGCATTCTCCAAAAAAGAGGAGGGGTAATCTGACCTTTTCTTCCAACTTCTTAACATGGATTTTCGAATACTTCATTGACCCTTAATTAAACTCATAAAATAAATAAATTTTCTGCACTCTTGATTATTTTTGCGTCGTTTTGTGTTGCATTATAGTAATAGTGGTAGTAGTACTACTAACATAGTAATAGTACTACTACTAGATTGGATATTGAGAAGAAAATCTTATGTTCTAATAACAAGAAAACTTTTCTCTATCTGAGAATTTAAATGTCAATAAGAAATTCCAAGAAATTTAATATAAAAGTATATAACAGATACCTACCTATAGAGAGTATAGTGGATGAATGGATGGATGGATGGATGAATAATATACTATTGAAACTATTAATGTTGTTGATGCACTGGATGTTATCGTTAAGACTCGTCATTTTATGCATAGAACGTTGTATACTGAATAGGGTACTTTCGGTAGTGCAAAATAAATTATGAAATTTGAAAAAAGTTAAAATTTATGTAAAAATATACTTAAATATTCTGATTTCGAGTCATAAAAGCACATTTTTCTTTTATATTATTAAAATTAAAAATCGTAATTTTTAAACTGTATATGACGTGACCTAAAACGAGGACAAGTCCTGATGTGATGTCATATCGGTATGAACCATAGACCATCAGTAAGTTCAGTGTAGACAGCTGGGTATAATATATCCATATATAATGAATATTTATATTTATTATAATTAGTTGTCTATCTGTTAAATTTATCAGTATTATTTCGTATAATGATACCGATATTACGTCACCAAATTGAAAGCCCGCGTTTTTGACAGTTTAAAATTTAATTTAAGTTTTTTGCAAGAAAGCGTGTGTATTTTTCCGAAATAAATTTTTTGTGGCTTTTTATTAGCAAAATCAACATTTTGAAGTACTTTTTCAAATATAGTAGAACACTCTATTCATGCAATGCATTCTGTAAAATTCTACTCTTTCTAAGGACTTCACTATTATACAGATTGTCCTTTAATTGATCCTTCAAAGCTCTCCTATGAAATTAAGCTCATCAAGATAAATGACAAACGACGTTATCAAAATTCGACCTGATACGAAACTTCCGAGATATTCCGGAATATGAATTATTATTATGTTAGTAAAATTATTTTATGAACAGAAAAATTGGATGCCATATTATAGATACATATAGATACATAGTGCTTACATATAGAATTATAACCATTGTTTCCAATTTTCCGTACAATGATAAAATTTACTGTGCAAAGGAACTGTTTCTGATATAAGAGATTTCCGATTTATAAAGAAACATTCCTAACATACTGCTTGTGAGAAGAATAATTAGAATTATCGTTGGAAGAAAACCTTTGTAACATTGACATTACAGTAAACATTGATCTATATTTGTCTATAAGATTTTTTACATGGGGTTTTCCTAAAATAACTATCATTCCTTTTTTCACCAACTTAGGAGTAAAATTTTCAAAAATCTGTTCCCAGTGTTAAGAGGTATTTACATTTTACTAATTAAGTGCATCGAAAGTAGCTAGTCTTAACGGTAACAGATGATATAAGAATCTAAAAAGGGTATATAATTTTCTTTATAGATACTACAGACAAAGTAAATAAGATAGTATTTACTATTTATAGATTCCGCGAAAAAACTTTCCAAACATTTCGTATAAAATCAACATTCTAAGAGATATATATTTTACCGGATGTTTTTCTTTTAAATTGCTATTTTATAATAAATTTAGTAAGATTGTAAACTGACGATAGATTAACCTTTAATTTGGCGGAAACATATCCTAAAAGTCATGAAAGTCTGCTCCGGAAGTCAAATCATTTTTATGATGCAAAGACAGGTAGCTTTTATTCATTTTAATGGTGGTTTTCTAAAAAACTTACTCGAATAATAATGCCATAATATAATTAAATATAAAAATAAACTTATAATTGGGGTTGAATTTTTATGAATGAATTGTGTTATAACTTAATGTGGACGAAAAATAAGAATAAAATTTTTGAAAATTACTCCAGATATCGAAAATCATTATTGTTACTTTTCGTCTTAAATTGTCAAGTTATAACATAATTCACCATCAAAATTAAAATAAATATTTTTTTTAATTTGTGTCCACACTACCGTGCTCATACATCGTGAATTAGTCAGGTACTACGGTGTTTTATTTATTTTCAATAATTTATGAAGGTTTTAACTTTAATTTAAATAGTTTTTTTTTTAATTTCCACCGACTAGTTTTGCAGAAATCTATGAAGACATATCAATGTCATCCATCTACCTACCGTTTTATCATAAAACCAATCTTTAATATGCCTACTTTTGAAGTCATTTATACATTTTAATAATCGAGCACCTCCCTCTAAAATTTTCAGGATTGAGTTAGACTTAATCCAAATTCATATAAAAAAAATTAAGCCTTTTTGTTGAAAAATGCCTTGGTACTCGTACATCCTTAAATCTACTATTCGATAAGTATCGGGCTAGCCGTTTTTTCCGGTGCAAAAAATGTTTATTTGCTGATTAGACACATTTAATGGATGATATGTAACAAAATAAATAATACAGAACATCTATTTCTAATACATTACATCAAAAATACAGTTGGCGTAAGTAACTATAGTGGTTATCTTCAATTCATTTTTGCCTCAACGCATCCACCTTCACGTTCCATACATATCATTGTTATTTTACAAAATTCTTTAAATACACTCCTACATCCTTCGGGAGTTATTTCTTGAACCGTTTCTTTTATTATCTATTCTAAAAAGTTTACATTTCTAACCGACTGTTAATGGTCGAACTATTTCAATTTGTTCACACTCTGTACATTTGATGTCAAAAGTGATTAGCTGAATGTTAATATTTTCGAGAGCCGAGAATTTTATAGAAAATATCTTTTTCTCGCGAACCCTATAATATAAAATTTTTCTATATGTAGCCAACTTTAGTAGACACGCTGTATATTTTCACTTCGAATTGATTTAGGGAACATTGAGGTATATCTCTAACAGTGACAATTTTATCACGTATACTAAAATTTAGCATAATAAAGTTAATTAAAGACAAATATTTGCTTGAGGAAACATAAAAATAAGTATAAGATTACAAAAAGAAACAAAAAACAAACTGATGTAAGCAAAAATAAAAATATACAAAAATAAAAAATATAATTATATACAATTTTTATATCATGGAGCATTTGTAATATAATAATAAATAATAAGTAATTTTATTCAATGAAATAATCTTTTCTTAGAAATAAAATTAGGTAAATTTTTTAATATACAATACTTAAAAACTTATTAATTTTATATTATTACATGTGAGAAGTCCGTTTTTCAACTCAAAACATTATTGCACCAACTATTTAAGTTATAATAATTATAAAATTATACATGTAGTTGCAAAATTAGTTTTGAAAATTATTTTAAAAACTACACTTACCTCAAAATATTTAAAAACATTAAAATAATAAAAACAATTTTGACAAACATTAATAAAACACAAAATGATTAATAACTCAAATTCCTTCTCATTTAGAAAGCTCGATTATATAAGTTGACTAGACTCGTGCTTACGTGACCAAAGTCATGTTCTTACCTAAAAGTCTTTCCATTCTCCAACTTTATGAATCCCCCACCTTGCAGCACACGCTAAATGATCTGATTAGTGACAGATGAATCATAAGAGAGAGTAGGCTATTGCTTAAGGGCCTCGGGGACTCGGGGAAATGTAATTTTTATGAGATGTAAACTTGGCTTAGATTAAAAAAGATACTGCGCTGTCTGATTTTCTCATTTCCGGGGCTAAGTGCCCCGGAGAATTGCATTGTCTATGGGCCTCGACATTGGATTCATGATATTTAATGTGGTAATAGTTATTCGTTCACCCTGTAAGAAAATATTAAAAATTTTAATTTTGAATATTCATTTCATTTTTAATTAACAATCCTTTTAAGAGCATCTTTCTTTAAGATATTATTTTATTCTTAATTAACAATTTCTAACTTTGGAATGAGTGTTAATTACTCATTAAAAATTTTCCTTTGTGTGTTTTCCACGAAAATGGAAATTTTAAATACAGACACATTAAAATTTACATATATAAATATAAATTTCTACATCATAAACATAGAAGAAATAAAATTATACAAACAGGAAACTTAAATAAAAATGCCTTTTCATAAATTTTCTAAACAAAAAAAAATTAGATTGATACACCTATATTATCTTTTATAAACTTTCCCATAAATATTATAGACCGTGAGTTTATTTGGAACCAAAGATTGTTGGTGTTAATTTTAATGATTTCGTTGAATGATTCGTCTTTTTCAACGTTTAAACCGAAATACACAACACATATACGTTGATCAATATGGCGAAATTTTATAAGTACCTACCTATCGGAAAGGTTGAAAAACGATTTTCTTTTCCGTTTTTCAACGGCAACGAAAGTTGTAAGCTGATTATATTTTTTTACGTAATTTGTAATTAATGAATGACTTTTTGATAACATATACGAAACTAATTCTGGAAATGAAGTCGGAAAAAGGCCAGTGGTTGCAATTAAAAAGTACAATATTATAATTGATGGGGCCCATCGTAAAATATTCATACGAGTGTGTAGAACAAAATCATAGTGATTAGAAAAGTTGCTCTCGCGATGGGCACATGCAAGTGCGCCTTGGAATTTAGCCGATGCAATTCTCTTGAAAAATTATGAAAAAAATAAAAACAATTGGATTTCATGTGTTCGACTATTCTAAGTATTTTATACCTCTAGGCGATTTTTCGAAAATTAACTGTTTTTGAGATACAAGTGATTGAAAAAAATAAAACATTATTTTTAAGAAAATTTGATATTGTCGAAATTAACTATTATTGTGTGGTTTCGATCAAATATTTAATATGAAACTCATTGGATAATCTATTCGACAATTCTAAACAATTTTTACTTCTCTATTTTTTTACCTAACCACACCGTTTTTGAAAAATCAGCGTTATACCGAAAAAATTTGCAATTATATGCTTATTTGCTTTGATTGGAATAGAGTCCAGATTCCATCGAAAATCATATTTTAGTTTTTAATTGCAACCTCAAATTCTTCATTTCTTGCAGGGAAGGCAACAACAAACCTGAAAAGCGAAAACCTTGATATTACAACCTTACATTTTTATATTTACCAAAGACAGTAAAAAGGAGTAAAAAAGTTTTTGCTACATCATGAGCTCACGATCTATTATTCAAATAAAATGTTATTTTTGTCAGATCAATATTTAATTTTCCTTCAGTTTTGATTCGTTGAGGGTGAAAGCAATGTGGGTAGATTACATTTTATCATCTAATGTAAGTATGAAAAATTACGAACTCATCAATTTATTTTCGTTTCACTTTCATGTCATGAAAACACACAAAAAAAGCGTTGATTTGCAAATATAGGAAAATTGTATTTATTTAACAAAAAAAAAAAAAAAAACAAAAAAAAATTGGGGGTGCCTAACATGTTAGATGGATTTTTATTTTGTATGCATCAATCTATTTTCGTTTCATTTTCATGTCATGAGAAATAAAATAAACAGGCGTTGAGCAGCAAATAAATATAGGAAATTTGTGTTTTTTCAACAAAACAAAAGACGAGGCATCTAATGAGTTTGACGCCTATTTTTGTATCCTTGTAAATAGTGGATGCTCAACAAATCGAAGTTTTGACAGTTCCCAACGCTCACAAAAATATTTTGACCTATCAACGAATTTGAGATTAATATTAATTAAACTGAGAAATAGAAGTCCAATTAAGTTTTTTTTTTTTATATTTAGCCAATATAATATAATCTAAAATATTTTCATAAGCCAAATCATTAAAATTAAAATGTTGTAATTTTTCCAAAAACAAACAGATTTTTTTCGAAAAATTTTTTCGTTAATCGATATATAATAAATTGAGCCAAGCTTTAGCCAAGAGAAGTGGAGATGAGCTTTTTTAAAATAAGGAAATAAAAAGTTTTTTGGAAACATTTTATCGCCTCTAATTTCTGCCGAAGCTATTTGATTATCGAATAAATATTTCGAACAAAAGAGGTCTAGTTTATTATAAGGACCACCAACGGTTAAAGTAAAGAACGGTGCTTCATCTGATACTAGGTGCTTCAAATCCTGCGGAAATTTGATCATCTTTAAGACTGTTCACTTGGGTGAATGCCATGTTAGGGAAGCCTTTTCTTGTGACTTAATTACAATTCGTTAATGTTCTTGAATACTTTTTTATGAAATTTTATTAAAACAGTTTTTAGTTAAAATACGATAATTCACTTGAAAATACAATGTATGTAAATTGATAAGTTTTTGTTTTTCAGCGTTTTCAAAATGGCATACATCACTGTCTCACCTTGTATATACATCAGATTTTATTTTTAATCATGATTACAAATTGATTGATTATTTAGGATAAAATGAATAACAACAACACAATGAGATTTTTATCATTTTTTACATAACATTTTTAATTTATTTTCAATAATATATTTATTATTAATTGGATATAATTAATATAATATACATAATTATTATAGTTTGTTAAATTAATATACAAAATGATTTTTTTTTTTTATTCTTCATTAACACTTAATTATACTTATTTTTATATATAAAAAAATTAATAAATTAATAACAGTTCAGTGTGGGATGGTACTTCCGCATCGAATTTATTACTTTATTATTGAAAAATACGATTTGTGGCTTACGCAGAATATCGGGTTAATTAAAAGAAATATAAATGTACTTGTAAACGATTTATATAATTTGCATCAAAATGACGATATGAAGCGTATTGTTGATTCGAAATATAGCCCTATGTACCGTTTAATTAACCACGCTCAAGACAACATGTCACTTCTGTGTTCGTCAATCAAGAAACTAAGAATACTGTTTCAAGTACGAACAACAAACGATGTAAGAATCAGCTTTTATTGTAATGGAAATGGCTACAAATGGTACCCGAACGAAATTTGTACTATTTGTAATTTGGGCAAGATGGCAACTTTGTACCATTTTCTAATTGAATGTCCCATTTACAATGGACTACGACTCCATTACCTGAAAAAGTACATGCAAACGTTATCCGTAACGATAGAGCCTGAAAATTTTGCACCGCTCCTATTGAATGTCGCCAATCTTGACCACCTAAATAACTTATGCTCCTTTGTCGAGGGAGCTTTGCGAACACGGTCATTCATCTTGAATGAGTGAACTCTAGTTACTCAAATTTTTGTGTCTTTTCCTTTATGCAATAGATTAGTAGAATCCATTAAGGCCTTTTTCGTATATATTTACTGTACTTTTTTCTTTTTTTTTTTTTTTTTCTATTTTTATAATGTTAATACTTTTTTTTTCTTTTTCTTTTTTTTTAAATTTTTGTATCTATATGCCAAACTTCTTTGTAATGACGATTGTAGATTTACAAATAAAATATCTATCTATCTATTGAAAAATACGATTGATAATCGATAATAATAAAAGTAGTGGCAATCATAATAATCATCTTTTTTTCTTAAAATTATCTATTGATTCTTATATTGGTTGTTAAATTAGTTCGGTTATTAACTTTTACTTAAATCTTGGATAGTATTTGGCACATATTCCAGATATACTGAAAATTTTATATTCTGTTGAGAAATAGATTTCTTCTAATTTTCTTAGCCATTTTCATCATCATCAGGAAAAGTGGAAAACTTTCATTGCATAGTAAACTTAAAGTTGGCGAATATTCATTTATAAAGACCTAAATTAAAAACGAAAATAAGATTGAAATGGAATAAGAATTAAAAAATCTTTTAGCGCGATCATTTGAACAAGCAGGGTGTGCATAGTCTGACACCTATTTTTAAGGTGGCGGATAACGGAAACTGATTCTGGACTCCTAAAAGAGAAATATTCAACTATACAAATTTTCATAGACAAAGAAGTTGAAGTAAGTGAAAGTATCAATTACTACGCCTGAGTCTAGACCAATATATTTTTATATCACAATTTTCTTTTTCATATTATGATATTTTCATAATGAGTTACCGAGAGACTAAATTTTGTTTTCTACAAACGATTCATTTGAAAATGTTGTCCAAAGATGGTTTCACTACGCTTAACTCTTGAACTACTTATACTTTATTAACTAAATTGATTTCTGTGCAGGGAATCCATCTCACACTAGACTATAAAACAAATAATTATTTTAAAATCTTTTGTAAAATACGTTTTTATTCACTTTCTTGATTACTTTTTTTTTTCAAATTATATATTCAGTACTTTTATAGACATTTTTATGATGATCATCACCACCAATTAAAACGTCATTAATGACGTCATTACAAAATATTATTGAAAAAAATATGTGTAAACATAAACAAATAATAAAATATTTGTGTTGTATTGCCATATGGTTTAAATTATTATTATTCATCTTTTTTCTTCAACCTGCGGATATGTTGATGCTAATTAAGACACTTTACGTCATTTTTGTAATATTTATAAAATTCTGTTTATTATTTATAGTTTTTTTTAAATAAAAATGGTATTTACCTACGGAAGCCTGAATGTCTCACTGTCAATTTATGGGAAAGTGGGGACACTAGCATATTTTTTAAATGTGTACTACCCACAAGTATAAAACCAACTTTCAACAATTGCACTTGTGGCTTGTGGCATTATGGAAACGAACCTTTTTGAAGATGTCAGTCGGTAATGAATATCCTTTAATTAGACACTACCAAAACTGTCTGGAATTATTAATAATTGTATGTCCCGATTTAATAATAATATGATAACGTTTATAATTTGTCTTATGTAGTTAGTTAGAAATTTTCTTTATATAAAAAATATAATACTTTAATCGTTGATGTTTTTCTTTTGCATCTGCACATTCCTAATTTCTTACCTTTAAAAGTATTACTAAGTGTTTATTACGCCGTTTAATTAGAAATCTGCACATGACAAAATACCGACACCTTCAAAGAGTTTCGTTTTCATAATGCCACAAGTCACAAGTGCACTTGTTAAAAGTTGATTTTATACTTGTGGTCAGTACAGATTTCAAAAATAAGCTACTGTAGTGCCACTTTCTCATAAATTGACAGTGAGCTATTCAGGCTTCCGTATTTGCCAAATATAGAGAGTTTGACGATTGTTGCTATGTTCTAAACTTAGCGACTCGTACTACTACATTTTTAGCACCAGAAAAAAATCCGTTTGTAAGTCGTAAAATCAGTAGAACATGTTTAGAAGCTATTCATATCAATTGCTAGAATTCTTTCAAACAACAGTTCTAATCTACCCGGATAATTTTCATTCATGTCTACTCGATAATGAACGATTTTATTTTTCTTAAGATAGTACGAGCACCAAGGCAATTTTTTATTTAGGGTTGAAATTATTTGTACCTTATTTTCTTCAACTTTGATGATGAATTTCGTTTTAACTTCATGAATGAGCTAGTTTTCGAAATATCGAAAGGTAAATTATACAAATTTTTTCAATTTTCGATTCTTTGAAAATTACTCCAGATATCGAAAAAATTTTCATTATTTCTTTTCATTTACCTTCATGAAGTAATAACAAAATTCATCATCAGAGTTGAAAATAAGGTAAAAATGACCAAATACTTTCGTATCGTACTACCTTAAACATGACAAATGATTATATATGCTTTCGTCTTATGTTGTCAAGTTATATCATAAGTCACCATCAAAATTGAAAATATATTAAATTTGTGTCCCCATTAACGTGTTCATACATCCTTAATTAGTCGGGCACAGCGGTTTTTTTTTTGTTAAGTTTTAATTAACTTTCATTTGAATAGTTTTTTCTTAATTTCCACTGACTAGTTTTGGAGAAATCCAAACATATCATCAAAGGTTTTTATTTAAAATTGCCTTGGCGCTTGTACATCCTGAAATCTTGTTTTGCAATTATATATTAATACACAACTATAAAAAATTCGTCGTAATATTTGTTTGTTTTAATCAGAAATTTTCAATGTCATTTCAACTGTTTTGCAAAATAACAAATTCATAATTTTAAGAAATTATATTTCAAGAATTTGATAAGATTAATTTAATTCATTAATGAAATTGTAATATTTGGGAATCCAACCGGATATTTGATTGTTTGCTTGATGAGTAGACATTGAAAAAATTATTATTCAGTGTTACCAAATACCAATATTTATTTGGTTTTTTAAGATAGTGGTAGAAAACGATTTTTATTTGACACTACGTCATTTTAATGAATATTAAACGTAATTGCGGTTAAGAACTGTATGCGATTGAGGAAGTAACTCTGAGGATCTTCAACAAACACCTTAGATGTAAAATAGATTTTGGCAATTTGGAATGTGGTCGATTCACTTCTTTTTTGAGGGATGTAAATAAACTTTTCATCTGATACATACATATATTTATATGACGTTACTTATAAAATTGGAGTTTCCTAATTATTTTTGAGTGGTGTCTCGGTAATCCGGACTCAATAAAATCCATGCGGTTTTGAATTACAAGTTTTTCGTACTTGATCAGATTGAATTCGGTACTTAACTATCTTTTGAATTATTTATTCCAATGTACCTGCGTATAAGAAAAAGAAAAATATTTCAAGCAAAAATTGTTCTTATCAAATAAGCAACTGTGATTGGACTTGATCTTAAAAAAAAAACTATATTTTTTGTTTTTAACATATTTTTGAGTTGAATAGATTCTGCACAAATCGAATGTAAAAATCTATCGTAAACATCTATAATAATATGCATGCATGAAAATGTCTTGAAATTCAAAATTGTTTGTGAGACTGGCTTTTTTGGGTGCCCTTAAATTTTTGACGGCAGAAATACTTTCAACATAATGATTATTAAACTTTGGTATAAACTTAATCTGCGTAAGAATATAAAATTGAATATTCAAAATGCTTCATTTCCAGTTTCATTCCATTTTAAATTTTTTAGTACAACTTTAAATCACCAATTGACAATTTAATTAATATCTATATAATTTTGAGGTGGAATAATCCAATTTAGTAAAAAATCTCTCGTAAAATTTTGACGAAAGTAACATTAAAGGCGTATACTTTGTTTGTTGAGTATAAGAAAAATTTACAAGAAACAGTTAAAGAACATCTTTTATAGGAAAAACATCTTTTACAGGATCATTAAGCTTGAAAGAAGTGTATTCTTTCAAAACTTATAAAAACTAGAGAAAAAGAAAAGCTGGAATACTTGATAATGTAGTTTATTTATAATTAGATAATTTATGCTACGGATTTTTGAACTAAGAACTAAATTTTGAGGTGGAATAATCCAATTTAGTAAAAAATCTCTCGTAAAATTTTGACGAAAGTAACATTAAAGGCGTATACTTTGTTTGTTGAGTATAAGAAAAATTTACAAGAAACAGTTAAAGAACATCTTTTATAGGAAAAACATCTTTTACAGGATCATTAAGCTTGAAAGAAGTGTATTCTTTCAAAACTTATAAAAACTAGAGGAAAAGAAAAGCTGGAATACTTGATAATGTAGTTTATTTATAATTAGATAATTTATGCTACGGATTTTTGAACTAAGAATTTAATTCATGTATAGCTTTTCAAGTTATAAAATATTTTCCTAATGTATGAATACTTATTTTTATGTACTTATCTCATATTTGATGACATCATGAATTAAATTCCTAAATAACAAAGTAATTATCAGTGATGGGTTTTACCGTACTTAAGAAACCTATCCGATAAGAAACTTTAAACGGGCGCCTGATAATAATTACAATGCATAATTTCATTTTAAATAAATAGTAACCTTATCAAAAATTATTGTAATTTAATGGATCATTTGAAGGTCATTAAATTAATTAATTAAAAGATGAAATGAACAAAATTTTTTATATAAATTCAAATTTAAAATTATATATTATATTGTAAATTGTTCGTTATTGTATTATCTTTTTCTCTTTCCGGAATATATTTTTGATTATCGCGAAAAACAAAAGGAAATAAAATGTTCTTAGAACTGGTGAAAAAAATTTCCTTTAACAAATATAACCGAGATAGTTAATAATGATTTATGATAAACCCGACCACAATATTTGGTGACATCATGCATTTTTTCATTGGTTGGTACCTTAGCTTAACCACAAACGAAGTATTTTTTATACGAGCTCGCCTTTTTGGGTCTGCTCTAAATGTCTGTGCCTTTACACACTCTAGCGATTTGTCCATATACAGAAAGAAATTTGATATTTTTACATTTTGCTACTTTTAATATTTAAAGGTTGAGTTCATGGGTGTACCCAACTTTTGGGTGCAAAAAGTGGGGGCAAAAACGTCTGTTAAAAATTTATTGTAGCTTCGAGTTACAGTTGAGTACATTTTCGATACCTCGTTTACCTGCTAAAATGATATGGGAACAATTTCTTTAAATATAGATTGTTATCCAATTTTTGGCGAATTGTTTTTCTTCTCTAAAATTTCAGAAATTCTCTAGAAAATTCTTTGGTATCATTAACCAATATTTAAAGATGCAGCAAGTTATGTGTATGGGTATGAAGGGTAGCGGTGAGAGGGGCCATCTTAAATAGGGGTCAAAGTAAGTGTCCAGCTGAAAAAAAATTAAATAACAGTTCTAGACTTGACCAGAATAGGGTTTGTGTAGAAAGAGTGTGTTTGAAGAAGTTGTTTAGTTTTTCATCCTAGTTTTATTACTTTGAACACTTCTTTTAAAATTTACACTTTTTTAAAAATTTTCAGCTTATTTAATGTTTTTCGCTTATTTAACTTTTGCCACAGCAGTGCTATTCTTATTTAATACTTTTGGGCGGACTACAACCTTATCTCTACTCTCCATAGTGTAGGGCACGCCACCAAAGAACACTATCAACATTCACTACTTTAACTAGCTCTTTAGCGTTACCTAAAATACATGAAGTAACCAATGTAGATAGTTTTTCTTTATATGAAGGTGGCGAGTAAAAAATACCATTCTTTAGTTTTATACTAATGTTAGAAGTCCAGCAAACGATAAAAATGTAGCAGGTCACTGGATATATAATGCACTCGCAAGTTATTTTTAAACCGTGATTTTTTTCACGGTTTTCAGAAGTGTATTCTTCCTCGTAGAGCATTCTTCAGAATTCATTTTTGAAAAACATCATTTTTTGTATTTTTATAACAATTTAAAGTATGATAATGCGGGGTGAAATAACATATACATATATTAATCAAAGCTTGTTTTCCAAAATGACGCCAGAAACAACGACCCCGAGGCAACAGAGCTTATAAGCTACAAATTGCTTTTCTAGAGAAATGTTAAATTACCTATCGATTGAATTATTACTAGGTAGTTATTGGGAATTGATGTTATCAAAGACATTGTCAAGTATGTATATTAACAAAAATAAAGGATTCTGTATTAATCACTCAAATATTTAATTTCTGAATTCAAACAAAATACAATGCTTTTAAATATGAGATAAGAACAATAATTACAGAAGGGTGATTTCGTTAGAGTAAGACAAAATTTATGCGCGTTTAAAGATGAATATCTCCTAAATAAAAAACAATTTATGTGGAATTATTCTTTGAAAGGCTTCGTTTTAGTCTGTAATTTTGACTTTTGTCACAAAAAAAAAAAAACACAATTACAGTTACAAAAAAGCTTAAAAGCTATTGTAGGTACAATTTTGACGGGTTGCATCCCTCGAAGAATGACGTTATCAAATTCAATTTGCTAATTCAAAGTTGAGGTGCCTGATTTCACCCTACATTACCTTACTTGACAATTATACTGAAATTTTCAATCGAAAAACGTATGTGTATACATCAATTATGTTTTTTTTCCGATGAATAAACAAGAAAACGATATTCAATGGAAAAGCTAAAATATAACAAACAACATATAATTTAAATTAATAAATAAACAGAAGAATAACAACAGTAATAACATGAACAATATACGTATTAATTACGAATTATAATTAATTAATTAATAACGAAAACAATAATATTCGTATTTATAAACCTAATAATATCGTTTTGTAGCCGGGTAAAGTGTTGTACCTTGGAGACATATGTAGGCATTGTTTACTTACCAAAAGGCGAGCAAATCAGACAATGCTTTTTCAAATAAAAAAGACTATTGTTTATTTATTTACAAGTTGATAATTATGTTTTGTGTTTCAAATCACATTCTATCTAAATCTTTGCATATTAGTGCCTACTTAGTCCCAGTTTTGAACAAAATATAAAATGTTGAAGTGGTAAAGTTTGTAAAGATGCACCGTCATGTACCTTGGATTAAATCAACCAACTGTTCTTCTGATCAATGATTATAGTTACTTGTAACAATTTGTTGTGCCTTCGTTATAAGTTACCAATCCAATAGTTGTAGAAGGCTAGAGGCTGTTAGAGAGATAATAAAAGAGATACTTTAATTCATAAACTTGCCAACTCCATATTCGTAAATTTTACAATAGCCATTTTTTTAAATTATAAACTCTGAAAATCCAGTTGATTTGAAGTAGAATAAAGTTTTTATTAATGGTTATCTACACTTGAGATGACTGATCGTAGACACATGTTTAGTAATTTTTGTGTGTATAAAACTAAATTTTATTTATGAGCGGAAAAATTTGGTTTAAAACTTTCAAGTAGTAAAAAAATTACAGCCGTTGTCCTGACACCTGTTTTTGTTGACATCGTTCATATATAAAAGAAATGTTTCCTTCTTTAAGGAGATAGATAAAACATAACTGTTATTTTTAACCGGCTCCCTGAAATATTATATTTTAGTATTTTTTAATATTCTTGTCTCAACTTTTATTTACTTTTTTTTTTTTTAAGAGAAATGGCGTAGGAGTTGAAGAATGTAAAAAAATAAAAGCTTTTTTTGTAAGGAAGGAAAAAAGAAATCAATTTATTATAAAATAAAAAAATAAATAATACACTTACTAACATTGCTTTCTTTACTTTAATAATTTAAAATCTTTTTGATAAAGAAACAGATTACACACGCCGCAAGTCTATCATGCAAAATTAGGAGTTAGATATTAAATTTTGTACTCATTGGACACCTTTGGAGTTGTTTTAATTTTAAAAACAGTGATTTATTCAAAAAGTAGTAATAACTAGTTAACCTTCTAACACAACTATAGCAGAATTGTTTTTAGAATATGAATACAATATACATACAAAAAACTTTTTTCTGTAGAATTGCTGATTGAAAAGTGGAAAAGCTTAATCATATTCCTCACATGATGCTGGTCCCTGGAATAAACTGGTAAAAGTAACATATTAACAAAAGCGTTCCGAAGTACGCTCAGTAAAGGATGGTCCAAAGTACATTAGGGTGTGATTCATGGTTCATTATGTGCTTGTAACATGAATTACTTTTTTTTTAATGTTAATTTAGTTTAAATCGATAGCTTTTTAGCATTTAAATTTCCCCAAAAAAAAATTAATATGTCTTAAATAATTATGCTATAAAAGAATATCATTTCCATTGTTATAATTTAAGTAATGGCTTTATAAATGTAAATTGTGATCCAAGGTACAACATCCTCCCATAATAATATATTATATTATTTAATCGAATTAAATACTACACAGGTGTCGTACGACGTAAAGTATCAATCGAGTATTCACTACGTATTATTTGAGGTCGTATTTGTACAATATTTGTTGTATTATTATTTGTATTATTTAAATTATTATTATTATTATTAATACAATTACTATTGTCTGTTTGTTGACTTGTTGTTGTCATTAATGGTAGGGATGTTGGTGGGGATAATGGTGGAACAGCACCAACACCAACACTGTTACTACGTTGATGATGTTGTTGTGGTGGTGGGGGTGCTGGTGGAGGCTCATCTAAATCAAATGTTACAAATTCATGTTGTATACTTGGTGAATAATCATCACAATTATTTAATAAAAACTGTTCATTATCACTTGTTATTTCTGCAGCGATTGTTGTCGTGATATCACGTGGTATTGTACGATGTTGCTGTAGTTTTAAGTGATGTAATAAAGTTGTGTTACCGTCACCACCTGGACCACTATTTCCTCCTCCACCACCAGGACCAGTAAATGGTGATGATTGTAAATGTAAAAAATCATTTGAATCGAATCCTTGATAACTGATTGTTGGTAACGGCGGTGGAGGCGGTGGTAAATCGTATGATAGATCTTTTAATGAATTCGTACGATGTATACTACATGGTGATGTCATTTGTGATGATTGACCAGCAGAATTATTTGTCGTCGTTTCTTTATTAAAAAAATAACGTCTTTGTGGTATTTGTGTTGGATAAAAATGTTGTATAGCACTATTTGAATTAATATATGCACCAGGATGCCGTTGACATGCTGGATGATACATCATTACATGATCTAGATGATAGAATGCTGAGGCGGCACTTGGTGCTGGTATTGGACGATTTATGTATTTTCTATTCGATGATCCGGATGTCGAATGATGATGATTATGATGTAAATGATGATGATGACCGCCACGTGTATTATGATGGCCACTTGGATGTAGATAATCTTTGATAAATTTTCGTCGCCATTCACATTGATGTGAATATATGTATAAAAATATTGCACTTGTACCAGCTAATTCGGTTGTTATAAAACCACTTACGTATAATAAAAAACTATAACCATATTGATAGGTGAACATTGCTGGTACGAGTTGCGAACGAGGTCGTAATTTTCCACCAACTTCTGCTTTAAATACCGATATATACATTATTAAGCCGAATAACATTATTAAACCTGAAACAGACAGAAAAATCAATCATTAGTAGAATAATGTATTTTTTTAACTTATAAGTAGATAAATTTCGATTTTTGCCCCAATTTCCTAGATCAGTTTTTTGTATTTTTAAAATACGTATTTTCGACTACCAAGTAGTCATCATCAGTAAGAATTAGCTAGTGATTACTCTTATTATGAATGTTACTCTTTGCTAATTTGGTGACGGACTGCATCAAATTTGTGCAGTTTCAGCAGAAATTTATTTCGATATATCCTATAGAGTTCTCATTTATAATCTTCGAAAATATTTATATTATATGTATACATCTTAATATCTCGGTTTGTATCTAACCAATCAAAAAATAACTTTAACAAAAGTTGCAGAGTTTAATGTACGACATCATATTCTGGTATCAGATTGAACCTAGTTCTACGGTTCTTTAATAGCCAAATGGTAAGAGATAGAATAACACTTTAAATTAGAAAGTTGACCCTCATAAAAAAGCATACATTTTTTATCGGAACCTTATTTTCGTAAATCGTCAACTTTCGGAGTAAATGCGACTTAAAAATATGTCATTATTGCATTTAATCGAAAGAAAACGCAACAGTTATCAAAGGCAATAGAGGACATTCGCCTGTGTCCTTGATTTTGGCCTACAATTATCGATAAACTTTTAGCGTATTTTCTTGCAATTAAATGCAATAATGCCATATTTTTAAGACGCATTTCCTCCGAAAAAATGTTTTGAACAAAAATTATTAGTTTTTTTATGAGGATCGACTTTCTAAATTAAAGTGTTATTCTATTCCTTGCCGTTTAGAATCTCAATTGGCTAATAAAGAAACCCGAAGAGCTAGATCCAATCTGATCGGAAAAAATAGACCCGGACGATCCGGGGTATTGAAAGAGAAGTTGGTTGAGTTCTAAACTTTTTACCTTTTGCATTCATAAATGGGACACTATTACAGAAATTCTTTTCGGTCTACTTTTCCGGTCTATTTTTTCCTAAATCCAATTTTAATCATGAAAATATGTCATTTAAATTAAAAATCTTTCCTACGCATATCTCATTTCTATTTTCATTATTCTGTTCGTCAAAGACAATTATTTAATTCTCAGAGATTATGCTTATATGTATATACGTACAAGTTTTTTCATTTTATGAGAAAATAACGCCAAACAAAAACAATATTAAAAATAAAATAAAAAAAAAATATTTCCACATTATCTAAATATGATAACAGAGAAAAAATATGTTCCGAGGAACAATCTTATTCATGGAGTAAAAAACTAGTGTGACAATTATAAAAAAAAGTAATGAATAGATGAATCATGAATATAAATTTCTTTTATTACTTTATTATTGAATTAACGATTTTTAGCCTGACAATTCGAAAAATCTTCTCCTTTATCATCTTCCCAATAGGGAATATTCATGTATTTTTTTATATTTTTAATTCATTGTTTACACCGTTATAACAAAGTAAAAAATATAAATACTGCTTAAAAATGCTGTATTTAAGTGTAAAAAATATTTAAAATACATTATAATTTTGAGATATTTAAACGCAGTTTTTTGGCGCTCTCTGTTGATGACGTATAAGTACGTGCTCTATCGTACCATGATGTCATTCAAGCCCGTACTATGATGTCACGTCCGTATAAAAATTTGAATTTCCATTTTAGAAATTTCAAATGGCCTCACTGAATTTGTACTTTTATTAATTAATTTTAAGTAATTAAAAAGATATAAATTACTAAAATAATGGTTTAGTTGAAATGTCCAGTCATTAAAGTTACGGACGAAAAATATTTGAACCAAATTTTTTTCATGAATATTTTCTATTTAATGACGATTTAATCCAATTTTTTTTATAATGAAAGTTACCTTAAAGTTTAGTTTAAACTGTAAAGTGTAAAGTTTTTACGCATTTAATTTGACATATTATTATTTTTTCCGCTCAGAATTTCAGTTTCATCGGAGGGATCCATCATATATAGTGGTAATTTTGGACACGCTGTATATATTTTTGAATTATATGGTCAAGTCCTTTCTCATTTGGAGAATGTTTATTACTTTTATTTCTAAGTATTGTTTAGGTTTTGATATTAGATATTATGTGTAAAAATAGAACAGAAAAATTAAACGTAGTTTTCACAATAACAAAATGAAAGATAATATTAAATTTCCCAAACAAAATTTTTCGGAGTAAAGTAATTCACTTAATTCATAGATATTATTTTTTATCAAAAACTTGAAATGAAAATAAACTGAATTTTTTTTTTTTTGGAAAATCCCTAGAAAATTTTATTTATGGCGTATTAATGAAATTAGGAAGCTTCCAGTTGTCCAAAATTGTTTGTCTTTTTATGGTTTCTTAGTAGTAGAACATATTAGAAACAAGTGAAAACAAACAATTGACTGAATTAATTGTTGAAATACCATGCATAGACAGTGTTGATTTCTTTATCTCATAACACATACACACATGTGACACATACATAACTGATATTCTAGTATGGTAAATACTATAAAATTTCCGCCTAATTGGCGCCCTCACGGATAAACAATGATGTTTACGAAAAAATGTTTCAAACAAAAGTTGTTTATTTTTTGATTAGGAACATTTTTTACATTTAAACTTTTGTTCTATCTCTAACGGTTTAAAAGATGGATCCTACGCGCCCAAGACCCAATTGACCTAGGATGGTCATTTTCGAACTCGACCTTTACTTCCTGAGTACGCTGTAAAAATTTCAGCTCGATATCTTGTTTCGTTTTTGAGTTATCGTGTTTACAGACGGACGGACGGACAACCGGAAATGGACTAATTAGGTGATTCTATTAACACCTATAGCAAAATTTTGTGCGTGGCATCAATATTTTTAAGCGTTACAAACTTGGGACTAAAGTTAGTATACCTTGCATATTACCATATATGCATGGTATAAAAATTGTTTGACATCCTTTAATTTGACATACAAGTTTTATAATTGTACGACAAGTTTAGTATCATATATTGATTGATAGTCTATTAATGGCGAATGTCATCATAGACACTTCTTGCTAATATTATAAATATTGTCTGCTCTATTAAAAAAAGAAAATGTATTTTCAATTATTAAATATTCTTGCACTCTGGGTGTCATATTATTAAATACATATACATACTGTAAACCTGGGTGCCACAATTGATTAAAATGTAATGTATTCTTAGAAATTTTAAGAAAATATTAGGTGAAAAGGATACAGTGTGGACCCTTTTAATCTATTACGGCTAAAAGCTCTTTTTGTAGGTTAGCCATTCGAGAAATAACTAAGTTGTAGAGCTTGATAGAAGATATCGCGTTCTTATATCAGATTGGACCTAGTTCTCCGAATTACTTCAATAGTCAATTTAGATCCTTAAAGGTATGAGATAAAAAAAAAGGTATTTAATCACGCTTGATACAGGAAAATACCTTTCACCATAATTATCAATAAACTTTAAGCGTATTTTCTTTCAATTAAATGCAATAATGATATAATTTAAAGTCGCATTTTCTCCGTAAGCTCCGTAAACAAATAACGTCAACCACTTTCTTACGTTCATAATGATTCAACTCAGAAACGAGTTGATGGACTAATAGTTAATCTGTACTTACTTATTTAACAACTTAATAATTTTTACCGCAAATTTAAATGGAATTAAATATTACAAAAACAATTTACCACAAATTTAAAGAATCATTTTTTTTTTTTTAATAAAATTCGAAATGGATTCATATGAATTCATAAAAACGCAAATAAATTAGTAAATTATACCTGATTTAGTTAAATCATCCATTTTTCAGAATATTATTATTCATTTAATATTGTTTAACTGGAAAACAATAACTTCTTTTACTGGAAATGTAAATATTTTTATTTCTTTAACATTGAATACAGAAGTATATTTTTTTATTCTTCATGCAATCTATTCCACATTTAGAGAAGACACAAATCGTAAAATTGTAAGTAAAAATTATCAGATGAAACAAATGAAAACAACAAATTGACTGAGTTAATTGTTGAAATACCATGCATAGACAGTGTTGAATACTCTATCACATTACACATACATACATAACATACAAACATAACTGATATTCCCATATAATACATACTATACACTTTGCACCCTCACGGGTAAACAGTGATGTTTACGAAAAAATGTTTCAAACAAAAGTTGTTTATTTTTCGATAAGGAACATTTTTTACATTTAAACTTTTGTTCTATCTCTAACGGTTTTCATGATGGGTCCTACGGACCCAAGAGCCAATTGGCCTATGTTGCTCATTTACGACCTCACTTTTTACGCCCTGAGTACGCTGTAAAACTTTCAGCTTGATATCTTTTTTCGTTTTTGAGTTATCGTGGTGACAGACGGGCGGACGGACGGACGGACAACCGGAAATGGACTAATTAGGTGATTTTATGAACACCTATACCAAAATTTTGTGCGTAGCATCAATATTTTTTAGCGTTATAAACTTGGGACTAAACTTAGTATACCTTGCATATTATGTACATAATATGCAAGGTATAAAGATATAAAAAATAAAATTTACTATAAAATTTATCGTGTGATGGAAAAATATAATGCCAATACTCTAAAGCTAACTTTTACTAATACCTATAAATATAGTAGGTAATACCTACTAAGGTAAATTATTCAATTTCCGCCTGGGAAATTAAAACTTTTTTAGAAAAGTGTTTCGGTCACTTTTCAATATTATAGTTTAAATAATTCCGATGATGATGCAATAGCATTACTCAATGTATAGAACATACTTTTTAAAATTGTTACGTTTTTTAAAATAATGTTTACGGATACTCAAAATTATTTACACGTATCTCAAGCAATCTTACTTCATCATTAATTTTAATACAATTTTAATGGAATTTTATAAATTCTTTGTTATTTTCAAACAAACAAAAAATTGTTCACAAAACCAACAACCGAAATTCTTATCGAGTATAATCAGGAAAATAAGAAAATGAATGCTGTTGACTTTGTGCTGGGATACTGACATCCGCTCAACGTTTAAAAGGCGGCTATTGGTTTTTTTTAACGCATACATATACAATACTTGTAGCTCAAAAAATTTCATGTAAAAACTTAAGTGGTTAAAAGAATTACAAACATGTTTTTTTCATCCTCTAGGTTAGTGATGGTGAGGATACTTAGCTTTCACCCAGGAGGCTCGGGTTCGACTAACGGTAACGAAATCAAAAATTTAAGAGGTTGCTCTTACGTATGAATGTTAAAACTTGAAAAAGAAATGCAAACAACTTGAATGATGTCTTGAAGTCCATTTTCTGAAGGTAATTGGTTGTTGGCGTAATCAAAAAAATATATGCGTGATAGTAACTACGGATCTCATTCAATTTGTATAATATCATAGAAATAAGAATCACCAGGTCTTTACAAAGGCACAAATGTCAATTTTCACACTTCTTATTATTAGCTTGTAGTGATTAACACAACCTGGGATTTATTATTAATAGTGCAATCAAATGAATTTTAAATTTAAAATAATTATCCAGTTCGGTTTTTCAACGGGATAATTGTGATAAAAATAGTGGTTTTTAGAAAATATACTTTGGAAAAAATCAGAGTGTAGGAAGTTGTATAAAAACCATGAAAATGATTTTGATAAAAAACAAAAAATAGAGCGCTTCAAATAAGAACTCTGCGCGACTCTAGCGAGATGTTCGATATCTGCCAAATACACTAACTTCAAGACTACAAATCGAGAACAATCCAGTGGATTTGAAAAAGTACAAACTACTCTTAGATTATTATACAAAATTAGTTTGTACTCTTTAGTTCACATCTTAATTAAGCGTGAACGTATTTTTAAACTATATTTTTAATAATAATAATTTATCCAATTTCGGGTTTTTATAATATTTCCAGTATATTTTTTATCAAAATATTTTAGATACAGAATTAAACTTCAAACTACAAATTTAATTAAGAATTCTTTGGAAATTACATTATTTTTGAAATTAATGTTTTCTAGAATAAATAAAAAGAAATAAACATTTAAAAAAATCGAAAAAGCAACATGTGTTGTTACCACGCCACTTAGCAATACTATTACGTATAGACACACAAACTTTTTTTGGGTAAATTATTCGAGAATGACATGCCAAAAAATAAAAATCAAATATGCCAAAAATAAATATTTTAGATTGATGAATTTTTAGTTTGCGGTCTAGAACGTAACCAATTCTAGCCACTTCTGTTCTACGTATAAGTGACTCAATTACCAACCTCTTAGTGTATTATTCTATTTGTATGTTTATGAATATTCGTTGGCTGTGTCGTCATGGTAGGGACAAGAAAAGAAGAAAAATGCGCAAAAAAAGATTTGGATTAAAATTTTGATTTTTTGTCCATTGAATTTTCTAATAACATGATCAAATTGTTACAAAAAGCCATTTGGCTTTGGTTCCTACAGAATCCCCATGTTTTGTAAGTGTGCACATTTCGACCTTATATAATTATAGTGCGCAAAGGTTGATCTCAACAATTCTGCCCATGTGTCGGAATATTATAACTGCGCATAGATAAGTCTCACATTAGCATTTTCGAGGAATAGCGATGCATTAAATTTATTAATTTAAGTTCTTAATTTGCAGATATTTTGCGTTGAATGCAAAAAACTACATATTTCAAACATGTAAATTAGTAAATAGGTTGTTTTTGGAGGTGTTTTTTCCATTTTAAAATGAGTGGCGACATATTAAAGTTAATCGAATGACCTCATTAGTTTGAAAAATTCCACACCAAATGCAAAAAATCTCATTCCTTAAATTTTTTTAAACAGTTCAGAATATTCTAGAATGATCATCATTTTATCTTCATTTAAAACAAACATCTCAATAAGTTTTAGAGCTTTCTAGGTCTGTCATAATAATAGATTTTAGAGCTTTCCAGATTCTTCTCGTGGTTTACAGATTGATCTGGAATATTTCTGATAATTCTAGAAATGTCTAGATTAATAAATAACGTTGTAAATCAGTCCATAACAATGAAGACGAATAATAAAGTAGTAACATAGTAGATTTACAACGTTATTTATTAATCTAGACATTTCTAGAATTATCAGAAATATTCCAGATCGATCTGTAAACCACGAGAAGAATCTGGAAAGCTCTAATATATATATAGCAGAAAATGGTACCAGTAAATTAAGCTTATCAAGACAAATGGAAAAGCTCTTTACCAAATTTCGATATGAGGCCTGATTCGGGAGATGTGGCTATGGGAAAAATAGAAAGATTTATGAATTCACAAACCTATCAAATTCATTAAATTAGTAGGTGTCACTTTAGAATATAAAGGGGACTATCATAAAACAATAATTGATTGTAAATTGATTTAATTGGGTAGCGAATACAATATTCTAAAGTGACACCTACTAATTTAACGAATTTGATAGGTTTGTGAATTCATAAATCTTTCTATTTTTCCCATAGCCACATCTCCCGAATCAGGCCTCAGATCGAAATTTGGTAAAGAGCTTGCCATTTGTCTTAAAAAGCTTAATTTTCTGGTACCATTTTCTGCTATCAATAACAAAACGCCCTATATATACAGATTATCCTGACAAATAATATGATGCAGGCGTATGAAATTGAAACATATCATTATTTTATTTTTATAATACTCGGAAATACGAGAGCTCTCCATTACAGCTGGGTGACATATAATAATCATATTTGAGAAATGTGGTGCACTCGACTCATTACGTCTATATACAAGGCATGGTTGGATAGAGACTGTATGGTTCTAAATTTCTTTGACAAATATTTCACAAGAGAAGTTAATACTAAAATACATAAAAGTGGGTTTGTTTGTCTATAAAATCTTGCATCAGCAATAAATTTTTAAAATTAAAATAATAAGTTATTTATGAACATTTGATAATAATTATCTAACTACCACATGTACGGCGACGAGAATAAGGAAACCGGTGGTGAAAGTCGAATCCTAATAGCTTAGGATCTCTAAACGTTTTCGAGAGAGAATTTATTAATATTTATTCTTCATGCTCTTTCAGTTAGAGTTTGGTCCATCTGGTTGGCGGTAGTGGTTACGTTTAGTACTGCGCAGCCTAAATGTACAGGTAATAATCCTAAATTTTAAAAGTATATTAGTATGTCTGTAATTTTAATATTATGTTATTTAAGTGTACAAAAACCTAAAATTAATTTGCAAATTAAATAAATCGTCATACCCGTATAAATCATAAAAGGTTAATGATACAAAAAAAATTTAGTTTACAAGGTAATTTAGTTATCTACAATAAAGGTTATTACCATTTTTGGTCTCAAGATGCACGGTTATTGAGATATAGCCTAGAACGGTTTTTCTTAAAATGAAGGAACTTCCCCCGCTGATTTTTGTAATAATTTTGTGCATTTACATTCAGTACGTCATACTGAACCTATTTAAATAAAAACAAGGGAAAACAAACAATTGACTGAGTTAATTGTTAAAGTACCATGCGTAGACAGTGTTGATTACTCTATCACATTATACATGCATACATGTCAAGCATACATAACTGATATTCGCATATAATACATACTATACAATTTGCGCCCTCACGGGTAAACAGTGATATTTACGAAAAAATGTATCAAACAAAAGTTGGTTATTTTTTATAAGGGATTCTATATATTGGATCTTACGGACCCAAGACCCAATTGAACTATTGTTGCTCATTTGCGAACTCGACCTCACTTTTTACGTCCTGTGCACGCTGTTAAAATTTCAGCTTGTTTTTTTTTTCATAGCATCAATACGTTTAAGCGTTTCAAATTTGGGACTAAACTTGGTATACCATGCATATTACATATATGAATGGTATAAAAATAGCTCCTGTAATTTAGTGCATTATGGACAAGAGTAACTATTCTATATAACCTGTATTACTATATTTCTACTTATATAGAGGTAAAAGTAATCATTGTATCCGATCACATATGCAAATAAAAAAATAAAATAAAAAAACAAGTGAAAACAAACAATTGACTGAGTTAATTATTGAACTACCATGTAGAGACAGTGTTGATTACTCTATCACATTACACATACATGTCACACATAACTGATATTCCGGCATAATACATACCTACTATACAATTTGCACCCTCACGGGTAAACAGTGATGTTTACGAAAAAATGTCTTAAATAAAAGTTTTTTTTTTTTTATGAGGAACATTTTTTACATTTAAACTTTTGTTCTATCTCTAACGGTTTACGGACCCAAGACCCAATTGACCTATATTGCTCATTTACGAACTTGACCTCACTTTTTACGTCCTGAGTACGCAGTAAAAATCTTTGAAATCTTTTTTCGTTTTTGAGTTATCGTGTTTACAGACAGACGGACGGACAACCAGAAATGGACTAATTAGGTGATTTTTTGAACTCCTATACCAAAGCTTTTTGTTGGTAGCATCAATATTTTTAAGCGTTACAAACTTGGGACTAAACTTAGTATACCTTGATATATATAACATGTATACATGGTATAAAAAAAACAAATTGCTAACTGATTTTACAAACTAATAATGAATAATATCTAGACGTAATAATGTAATAATATTTTTTAAATTTATTTTTCTGTGGAGAAATGTGACTGTCAATAATAATAAATAAATCACGTTTCTTTTTTCCAACGCTGCACGTCATTTCAAGGTTATATTTTTAGGATAATTTAACAAAATTTTTTTTTTTTTTTTTTCTTGACAATTCTAAGAAAAACTATTAACCAATGTATCAATATTACATTAAATTAATTTAAATACGTCTGAAATATTTATTTATATAAGATATTAAATAGATTCATTTACACGTAAATATTTATTATAGATAATTAAAATGATTTTATTTAATTATATTGTTATAAATAATTAACATATGTATATTTATTATCATTGTTAATTTAATGAATTTTATCATATTTGCACTTTTTAAATAATAGGGTAATTCTATCGTATGTGGATAATCAATTCGGAAAATTTTGGGAGAAGGCTAATTTTTTAGCCAGATTTCGGCCCAAAATCAGGTTTTGAAATAAAACTTTTGGCACTATCCGAAAGTACATATAAAAACCTGCAATTTAAAAAACAAGAAGTTAGGATCCGATGATACGCCTGAACTGTACGAAGCTGTTGAAATTTTTCAGAAAAATCGTTTTTCTCAAACCTGAGGTTATGTATCGAGCTAAAATTTACCACACTTTTTTATGATCATAAGCTACATCTTTTTCCAGATTTCAACTCAATTCCTTCATTTTTCGAAAAATTACCAGAGAAAGTTCAAAATATGAGGTTACTAATTTTGAGGTAATTTTACTATGGTCAGGGTTCGATCACATTTTTTTTTTCGCCCCAATCCGATCAGTGCAGCAGAAGCAGTGATATTCAAGAAAATATCACCAAAGAAAACAATGTAGAGATAAATTGTTCCAAGTGTGCAGAAGGTCGTGCGGATCGTTTCGAAACCGGAAAACTCCTTTCCTGTATTTTTTGTAAGGAATAAAACCTATTAAAAATTATTAAACCCATTGAATTTTCATTATTATCATATCTTCAGTAGGTCTCGCAAGGTTAAGACAAATCGATTAACGTCTCAATCATCAAAATCGGACCACATGTTTGGTCTCTAGTATGTCATATAGGAACACACATATATAGACTGCTAAACACATTACCACTTCTTCGCGTTGCTCAGTTAGGTAAAAAGTAAGTGGTACGATTAAAGCGACTCCCTATCCATTAAAGAAAGAAATGGGTCAAGTACCCACTTAAGTTATGCATGTGCATGGTTTAATATTATTTATAAAATTTATTTCACCATCCTGTGCTAACAAAAGACACACAATGCATTCTGCTAGGCCCCTACTGTCCGATATAGTTACAAATACTACAAGTTATATGCAAATGCAGTATAGTAACATATCTACAGTTACTTTTAAAATATATTTATTAGAGTGTATATATGATTATTATTCCTGACGTCAAATTCGTCGAATTAATAATCAATGAATATTAATTTAAATAAGGATTTAAGTATTTATAAAATATTCAGTGTTTCTAAAAATTTTGTATATGTGTATGTGTTTCAAAGGGAATCCATAGTAATGACGTGGGTAGATTAGTAAACTTCCGAGAAACAGTTATTACTTTTGTATTTTAATCACCTTGGTCATCAGACGTTACATTCAAGGTGACATTTTCATTTTTTGTCCTGAAAATATATACTTATACACTTAATGGCTTAGAACGGTGTGGATATTATGATATTTTCCCCCAATGCAGTTGGATATCTCTTGTGACCCTAATAAATTTCGTATTTTGCCCCAAATTCCTAGATCAATTTTTTTGTATTATATAAATATTTCGACTACCAAGTAGTCATCATCAGTATAAATTAGGTAATCATAATTACTCTTATTGTGTATGTTACTCGTTGCTTATTTGGTGGCGGACTCTTATTGTGTATGCTTTGTGTACACTTTTCTGTTTACAATGTAGGAGTCTTTCGAACTATGTATATAAAATTCATATTTACATTACCTTTAACATTCAAACTAGTTATATAAGATAAATTCCTGGTATTTATTGCCGAAGTAATGTAAGCAAAGGTATTTATTTATAATAAATGTTTAAGATCGAATATTAATTTCAAATTTTTCTCTTTAAGTACTACGAAGTGAACTACGAAAAGAGGTTAAATTTTCAGCTTTGAAAGCTACTCATATCTCTTTCAAAATGTCTTCGATCTTCGAATATTTTTAAAAATTATGATCAAAAACCAAAATACGCCTTTTTAAATTTCCCTATTGGAAAAAGCAAAGTGGAGCTTTATGTTTTTTGATTCAATTATTTCTGATTCCCGAAATAATGCAGGGTACAGTGCTAGATTTTGCTCTATTTTTTGCGTCCCAGCTGTCAATTGTGCAAGAGAAAGATATTTTTCCACTCTGAAAAGGGTAAACATTACGTGCAAGCATGAAACATGTTAGACTTAATGATCATGTATTATTGTTTATTGGAAGCTGAATTAGTGTAAGAAATTGATTATAAAGATATATAATCGACGTTATTTCGCGCAAACCAAAGCCAATTAATTATTTATTTTTGAAAAATTATATTCGAAATTATAATATTTGAAATTATATTCTATTTAATAAAATTTTATCCATAAAAATTTAAAAATATTTGAAAATTAGATTTTTAATTTCAATAATCATTTTTTAAGGAACTGATAATAGAATATTAGGATTAGGATACCAACAAAAAAAAGTAATAATAATCACTCACTCATAAAGCAAAAAGGGCGGCATATCAAACCGTGAATAGGGCAGCATCAAGCCTAAATCCGCCACTGGCAGGGAGTACTGACAATTAATAGGCCTTTGACATTTTAATGTAATATTTTTTGTATGATTAATAGAATTCAAATCAATAAAGTAATTAAATAAATTCTTAGTATACAAATTGAGTTCAAAATGCTAAAAATATACTATTTTTGAGAATGTAATTTCTTGTGTAAATATATTTTATACCGGGCGTTGTTGATTAATCTATAGTTGTAACAATAATTATACCATAACAGACAAATGAATACCGAATTCTTTAACAGTAACAAGTCTACAATCACTTGCTTATTTTAGAAGGGAATAAACTTTCGAAATTCTGATGAAAAATTATCATTTGTCATAACGGGAAAGAAAATTTAAACAATTTAATGGCCAAGAAAATTGATAGTTCTCAATTTTAAATATGTAAATTGTACTTATTTCTGGAAATATCTTAATTGATATTCATTCAATTGAGAAAAAGTATGTTTTATTTAATAAAATCTATTGAGGTATGTTCTGGTAAAAAATAGTAGTCCTTGGTCTGCTTGGTCAATAATATATAGTTTTTAGGAGGTAAAAAACTTTTCTTGAAAAAAAGCAAAATGGTACAGGCGATAAAGAATTGAATTTAGGAAAAAGAATACCTACTCCTGGTCTATTAAATTTTCGGTCTATTTTTTCCGACTACCGATAGGAATAGTTACCTTGGCACTCTTATAAATAATTACAATTTGCTTATTTTTAGCTATAGCAGCCACGTAATATTTCACATACAACATTAAGAACAATTTCTATTTTGAGTATTCATAAGAGCAAATTGTATTCCACCATTCCATATTTCTGTTAAAATTGCTCGTTCTAATATGTTATATGAATTTATTTGGCAGGTTTTATCTATTTATTGGAAATTTATATTTCTCTGAAATTTTTAATAATAGCCTTTATATTTTATTCATTATTCACAATGAATTCATAATGTTATCAATTAGGTCACAGGTTACTTTTATCAGGTGACTGAATATTTAAAATATAATTAAATATATGTTACTATGATAACGTTATTCTTTTGTTTGTGTTCACTCCCACGCCCCTCGCCGTATTGGTCAAGATCTCTAACCTTATTATTATAATATAATAATTTCGCTATAATCTATATATGAACTATCTGTTTAAAAAATACTCGAAATTATAAAAAAATTATGATTAAATCATAGTCGCTCCGTGCATGAGTTTTATTTCTGGGAGTTACCATAGTGACGACACTCGACTATTATTTTATGAATGGCCATATAAGTCTATGGATTATATATACGAACTAAAAAAAGGAGTGTTATAAGTTTGACCGCTAACGTGTGTGTATCTGTCTGTCTATCTGTGTCCTCGCAGCGCCTAAACGGATAAACCGATTTTGATTTTGTTGTTTCATTAGAAAGATAAATTAATGGAGAGTGTTCTAAGATATGTTTCAAGTGCGAGCTTAGAGTTCCATACCCGAATAATATGTCGGGGTTTTTTTATAAATTTTGTAAATTTCATAATCTAACAAATTTAAATAAGTAATAATTATGTTAATTTAACGCCAGTTTAATTTATTATTTTTTTTCAATAATTTTAATTTGGCATTTACTATACCAATTATAAGTAAACAATTGAAAATTAGTCATAAGACTATCCTTTAACGCCAAAATTATTCACTGAACTCCATTCATGGTAGCAATGATAAAGTTCTCACCTTTTTTCTTTGTAAATAATATGTTAATGTTTCATCTGCAATGTTCTTAATACACATAGAATTGGGAAAGTGTTTTTTTATGGATTCAAAGTGTTGAAATTTTGGAAAAATATTTATATATAGGTATTAATATTTTTGACCATTCATGTTTTAAGGCCTATGCTGATAAATTACGCTATCCAACAGCAGAAATGTGGGTCTGTTATCACGTAAACGAACGTTTCCGTTTCGAGAAAAATCGCTATAGCGACTGACTAGTGCAAATATAATTACATCATGCAATTGCCCCATGTTTTCCTAACTATAAGTATTTTGAGTAATTGTCATAATCTTAACGTTATCCACCATTTGATGAAATTCCTTATGTGATACAAATATTATTTTAATTTTAGAAAACGTAAATCGTGTGTTTGAATGAAATATAATTTTATTAATGAATTAACAATTATTGAAAAAATATTTTCTTTGAAATGATTTATGATCATAAATAAGAATGAAAGGTTTATAGGGCAATATCAAAGTTAAAATTGCACAAACTAAAATATTATTAATAAGAAGATAAAATAATTATTATCGAATATCTATTTATAATTATAAATCATATATATTTTAGTAACTTCCCAGCAGACAAGTTATTTAATGGATGCGAAAATTCAAATAGAAATTTATCTTTTCGTTTCAAAGTCAGAACATTGAATTAACACCACTTTAAGAAAAACTTTTTTTTGAAAACCACTAATTTTGGTTCATTCTTTTCAGCTGTGATGTCAATTTTTCGCTAATGTGCTGAATTCCGGAACCAGGATTCCACATTCTGGAAACCTATAAGATCTAGGTTAATTTTAATCACAAATTTGAAAAGTATGACCCAAAATTAGTAGGATTACATACTTGGTTTATCAAAATTGGATAAAATTTGGATGTGATAGAGCAAAATAAAATTTTTAGATTCTGATGACGTCATAAAGTTAAACAATTTAATTTTTTTGATAACACAGGCAAATTTGATCCAATCTAATTGGAATTTTTTTTGAAACCCACTAATTTTGGGTCATTCTTTTCAGCTGTGAAGTCAATTTTTCGCTAGCTATCACTTATGTGCTGAATTCCAGAACCAGGATTTCACATTCTGGAAACCTATAAGAGCAAGGTTAATTTTAATCACAAATTTGAAAAGTATGGCCCAGAATTAGTAGGATTACATACTTGGTTTATCAAAATTGGATAAAATTTGGAGGTGATAGAGCAAAATTAAATTTTTGGATTCTGATGACGTCATAAAGTTAAAAAATTTAATTTTTTTGATAACACAGGCAAATTTGATCCAATCTAATTGGAATTTTTTTTGAAACCCACTAATTTTGGGTCATTCTTTTCAGCTGTGATGTCAATTTTTCGCTAGCTATCACTTATGTGCTGAATTCCGGAACCAGGATTCCACATTCTGGAAACCTATAAGAGCTAGGTTAATTTTAATCACAAATTTGAAAAGTATGACCCAAAATTAGTAGGATTACATACTTGGTTTATCAAAATTGGATAAAATTTGGATGTGATAGAGCAAAATTAAATTTTTGGATTCTGATGACGTCATTAAGTTAAAAAATTTAATTTTTTTGATAATACAGGCAAATTTGATCCAATCGAATTGGAATTTTTTTTGAAACCCCCTAATTTTGGGTCATTCTTTTCAGCTGAGAAGTCAATTTTTCGCTATCTACCACTTATGTGCTGAATTCCAGAACCAGGAAAACCTATAAGAGCTAGGTTAATTTTGATCAAAAATTTGAAAAGTATGCAAAATTTAATTTTTTGGATTCTGACGACGTCCCAAATTTAGTAGGATTACATACTTGATTTAACCAAATTTCCAATAAGGTACGTTTTGATACCTTTTAATGAACAGCGAATAGGTATATTAATAATAATACATTGTAATACTAATAATTACATTTTTCTATCCAATTTTGTTTGTATTACTCTGTAGTTCCTTATGCAAAATACCCCAGTTACCCCATTTACGAGAGTAAAGATTTCCTTGTTTTGCTCGGAAGCGTATAGAGAAATCAATACTTTAATTTGATACTCTATCATTTGAATAAATTTAAGTTTATCAATTAATTAACAGACTCTTTAAGGTAAAATATCACGATTATGGCGACTCTCCCCCGTTTTGCCTTTATTCTTATGTTAAATACTATCAGTATACGAATTTTCTTCAAAATCGATAGAGCCGATTCCGATATATATATATATATATATGGCTTGACTTAAACACTTGCCACCGGCGCTATGTAGCCTCGTTACGCCTCTGATTTTCAACATCAAGTTTATGATGTGTCTCATAAAAATCATACTCACACAAACAGCTTGTGATCATTAATAAATAAAATATTTTTGTTAATTAAATTAAAATTGTTGTTTGAGTATTTAAAGTTACGATGTCAAATTAATAATATGCTTATTAACAAAATTTGCAACATTTATAAAGTATATGTCTTAAATAGAGACTTTAAATGTTTAAACATATGGGTAAAATAATAATATAATAGTCTGCAGACCGACTGAACACCGACAAACTTACATCATCGTTGAGACGTTGTATACATTTTCGATATGTCCTATTGTACAACTTCATACATAAGACAATTCTCGACAGTACTTGAAAATTGCATTTTTCTGCATATCGGTTTACAGACACCTCGTTTATTGAATACCCGGCAAAATGATTTTCCCATTAATCGATAATCTTCAAGACCCAATTGACCTATGTTGCTCATTTCGACGAACTCGACCTCTCTTAGGTCCTGAGTACGCTGTAAAAATTTCAGCTTGATATCTTTTTTCGTTTTTGAGTTATCGTGCCCACAGACGGACGGACGGACGGACAACCGGAAATGGACTAATTAGGTGATTTTATGAAGACGTATACTAAAATTTTGTTCGTAGCATCAATAAATTTTAAGCGTTACAAACTTGGGACTAAACTTAGTATACAACTTGCATATTACATATAAGCATGGTACCTCAAAACCACTTGCTTTGGTAGGTGTGTATCCGCCTTCACATATGCTTTGAAAAGAATGTTTTATTTCCTTACAAAAAATATTTTATATCATAATTATTATTAGTAGACTGCTTGACTGTTTGAAGGTATAATAAATTTTACAATATTATAATCAAAATATATAAAAAGGAATGAGCTAGTACAAAAATAAATAATTATATACTGTGGTGTAGAATGAATGGACTGAGTCTGTCTTAATATACATTTTACAACGGAAATTATTTCATAATTCGTCATGTTGCAAAAATATATATTTTTAACTTTTTAATAGAAAGTTTTTTTTTTCATTCCAAAAATCGAAATAAAAATTTTATGAGATCTTTATGATTAAAGGTGCCCCCATACGAAATTAACTTCCGATAGCTTCCGAATAAATCATTGATTCACATTGAAATATTTACTGGTGGGTGCGGTTGAAACTAAATTTGTACGACAATTCTTGAATTCGAAACTAAATTTGGAATTTGTCGAAAAAAATATTATCGTAATATTTGTTTGTCATAAGTTGCAAAAAGTAAATTTATCATCTGTACCAAACACCTATACCAAAATTTTGTTCATAGTATCAATATTTTTAAGCGTTACAAACTTGGGACTAAACTTAGTATACCTTGGTATATTTCATATAAATGGTATAAAAACAGCCCTTTTTACATGGTGGTATATGAAGAAGTTGTAATATATTTCATATACCAAGACTCTCAATAGTCAAAGAATATGAACAGGTTACAAAGAGTATACGGGAGAGAAGCCCTCAACAAATGAATCTGCCGTAGTTATTACTTCTTCATTATCTGATCGCGAAATATTCAAGGTGATAATAGATACTAGATAATCTAGTAATTATAGACAAACTTATGGTTGAGCTTCAAAAGATACGAGAATTGTACAGCAATTCTTACAGTAAATTTTCGGTTTCTTTAATCAATTTTTCAATTAAATTCTTCAGTGTTCAATTTGATCAATTTGAACACTGAAGAAGTTCAAAATAGAGCAAGTATTAGTAGCGATGTATTCTGGTGATTTAGAAAACTGCTTTCATGACTAAGGTATTCATCTATGTTTCTTATTTAATAACGATAGTTCAAGCCAGAGAACTGCCCCGAACAACCAACCAACCTTGAAACTAATGAACTAAAAAAAGGACTTTATTGGTCGACCTTCCAAAGGACATATCCATCATAACTTATATAAAAATTATACCGACTATTTTTAAAATTTATAAATATGTATTCTTTAGTAAGTATTTTTTACCCATTTAAGGTACGTTCACATTTGGTCGATCGACGTGACTTCAATCATATCGACGAGTTTTCATAGACTGATCATATTGTTAATTTTGTGAGTGAATTGGTTTGCTAATTAACTTTTGTTTATAACATCTGGTGCTTCAAATTTATACTATGAATGAATTGAATTACGTAAGTTCAATATAACGACCTGGTGATTCTTAATTTCTATTGATCTTTTACAGTGTGTCGCAAGCTTAAACAGTGTGTTACAAGATGAAGACACCCTCATATTTTCGTTATTTATAAGAATATCGATTTGAAATTTTGCACAATCATGGGTTACATATAGTGATGGGTTAAAATTTTTAAGATACTTAAACGAAATCTGAACTTTAAACTCAGCCTACTACAAATTGACAAATAAGGCCGATTCTTAATATTTTGTCTAGCGTCAGAGATGGTTAGAGATATCGAAAAAAGTTATTAGAAAAAGTTGCTGAGAAATATTGATACTAAAATAAAATTTTGGTACAGGTGAGTCACTTAAGTATTCCATTTCCCCTTGTCTGTTGTCCACCCATCCATCCGCCCGCCCGTGAACACGATAACTCAAGAACAAAAAGAGATATCGTGCTCAAAACATAAAAAATGAAATTGAGTTAGTAAATGAGCAGTCTATTGAGTCTTGTGAGTCCGTAAGACCCATGTTGAAACCGTTAGAAACAGAACGAAAATTTAATTTAAAAAAATGTTCCTTTTAAAAAAATTAACAATATTTGACACATTTTTTCGTAAATGTTTACCCGTGTGGACGCAAATTAGGACAAACTTTGGTATTAAATTTCTTCAAAATTGTAAAAGATAGGAAGTTAAAAACTTGTAAGTAGCTTCAGCTAAATAGTGGCACTGCAGTGAAACATTCTTGAATAACGAAAATATATCTAGAAAATAGTTTTGACAATTTTCGAAGCTTTCGAAAACCAAAACAAAACCTAATTGTGTTAGTTTTTGAAATTTTTCTAATTCTTTTTTAAATAATCAAAGCACTGTTATTCAATTTTCTAAACAGAGTATTTTATCAACTAACTTAGTTAATTGTTTATTTTCACATGTATAAATTTAAAAATTTTCACATTTTGAAAAATTTACTATTCATAGAACCAAATAAGGCTTACTTGACGGTTCAGAACTCGATCTGCCAATCCATACCTAATGTCACACCCCAAGTTTTATATTTAAAAAATGTCAGCTGGCGATATTGAGAGATAACAAATCCATTACAAAGATTACCAATGCGGATCAATCAGAAATCAGAAAACTGTATTCAGAATTTTTTAACCAAATGCATTATGTATTTTAATTTCTCAAAAATAATTTTATTTCATTCATGAATTTCGAAGAATTATAATATCATCAATTTAGTGAACTACTAGACTTTACATAAATTTATTCGTAGAACTCATATAGAAGAAAGTTGAATAAAAATATTTCTGTTTTTGAGAATCAAAATTTACAGACATCCTATTTGCATGGGTGTGTTATATTTAGATTGAAAATTCACTAGAAATCCTAATTACATTAAAAATAATTCATTAGTGTTGTTACAATGAACCACATTTAAAACGAAATTAAATAAAAATCATATTAATATCACTAACAGCCGTTACCCGTACACTTCGCTGGACTATTCCAACTTTATAAAATCATCACACAGTATTCCCATTTAATCTTTGATTCTTTTCTCACTTTAAAACCCGTTTTTCCTGACTGCCCCTTAAGTGCAAAGTACCCTTGACCTAAAACGAACAAAAACAACCTAACGCTAATTCAGAAACAACCCTATAGTATAATTCTGTAATCGCTGCTACGGTGTTGCACGTCGAATAAATATTATCATGGAAAATCCTCAATTTTTCCTAAAATATTCAAAGCAAATTATGTATTTTTATATCAAATAATTTTGAACGGACTTCTATCAAGCATCGTGCATTTCGACTTCTATAAGGTCAGGCAGGCAATTTCGGTACAATTTGATGCCAGAAATTTTTTCTTGGATCAAAAATATTTTTGCAATCTATGAGAGAGAAAAAACATATTTGAGAAATAAATTTCTTGGTTCTAGAATTTTTTTCTCTTGATTCAAGAAAATTCCTGTCTTCCTTTTAAAATACAGAAAATATTATTGAGTTAATAAACCATTTTTCCCTGTACCTAATACAATACCTTAATTTTGTTTCAGAAAATTCCCTAAACATAAACTAAATAAACATAGTAAACAAACTCAAACAATTTAGTTCTTACATACAAATTCCCTGCTATTCAAAACAGTGTGTCTACTTTTGTGAGCATTTGTCAATGTTAAGTAAGTAGAAAGCGTATTATAAACACATTATTATGTCAATTTCCATTTAAAAATACAATTTTATGTCAATCAAACTGAAATTCGTAGTATCTATTACCACCCCACATTATGGGGGCTATAAAACCTCATATAATAAATAATAACATTAAAAAAACCAATAAATTCGAAGAAAATTTTAACTCATTTTTTTAAAATATAATTGATACCTACACCCCCACTAGTTAGATATACCTTGAACTATATCGATATTGCTTTTCCAGAAAATAATATAAAAATTAAATCATGCGTACTTAAACATTAAAATACATGTGCTAGAATTAAATACTAATTATTTATAGAAAGTTTCCTTTAATCATTTCTAAGAAATTAATTTATGTAAAAACTGGTAAAAACTGAATGGTTGAATTATTCCTATAATGTTAAATATACACGGTTGTATACAAAAAAGTTTAACAGTTATAAAAGTATTTTAATATAAAATACTAGAGTGTTACGCACCCGCTTCGCTGGGTTTAAAAGTAAAGATAAAGATTTCTTTCGCTTATCCCCTTTCTATAACAGTCGAAATAATGGTAAAGATTGTTTTACACAGGTAAAATATATGTATGGTTTTCTATTTTTTTAAATGTATAATAGTCGTAATTATTCATTGAGTATATCAGAAAAGATGGCCGTGAAATATTTTATATTGAGAATTTTTACAGAAATCTGTAATTTATGGTAATATCAAATTAAATTAATTCTTAAATTATTTATTAACATATCTTTATAAATTATACCTCATGTGTTATTCTAAAGTATGAGCTATATTGTTGTACAGTTTCATTAAAAACCATTCGCTAGTTTTAGCGTGAAAGCGTAACAAACAAACAAACAAACATGCTTATTTTCGCATTTATAATATATAGAGATTATGCAAACAAAATAAGGGTCACCTATTCACTGATTTTTAAAATTAGCAACTTAAATTCAGATAAATGGTATTTAACTTTAGCCGTAGTTTGAAGCAGGTGGAAACTGACTTTGTCGATCTTATATATTATTTCTCGAGCCTATTTTTTCCTGAGTACGCGATATCTTCCTCATTCCTTTATCAAATTTCATGATTTCCCCTTATTTTAACGCTTATCGTGCTGCCTTATGACGAAAAATACGTCATTAGCGGTCTAAAAATGTACCGAGTAGGGAACAACAGGCTGAATAATAGAAGGATTTAATTTTATTCACTATGTAATTTGTATATCATATCTGTAATAAAGTTGCCTATGAATAAAAAGAAAGTAAATTATATTGCTTATATATTATTTCTCTAGCCTGTTTTTAGCCACGGGAAAAATGTTTCAAACAAAAGTTGTTTATTTTTTTATAAAGAACATGTTTTACAGTTAAACTCTTGTTCTATCTCTAACGGTTTACAATAGATGGATACCACGGACAAGACCCAAATGTTCTATGTCGCTCATTGACGAACTCAATCTCATTTTTTATGCCCTAAGCACGCTTTAAAAATATCAGCTTGATATTTCTTTTCATTTTTCAGTTATCGTGTTGACAGTCAGACGGGCCGGACAGCCGGAAATGGACTAATAAGGTGATTTTATGAACAGATATACCAAAATTTTATTTGTAACATCGATATTTTTAAGCGTTACAAACTTGGATTTAAACTTAGTAAACCCTGATATATCTCATATTTTCATGGTATCAAAATATTCTTTCATGGTATCAAAAGTTAAATTAGACTCCGTCTTTAATTAAGTGAAAGCTGAAGAAACACGACGTATCTCTTTGTCACAAAAAACGCAAATTTTAATATATTACTCTTTATTAATCCGGGCGATTTTTGTGACACGTAAGGTACGTTTAATTATGTTAGAAAAACGTGAAACATTATCTTACGGGTCTGAATACACGCTTCCAGTAAACACTTGTTACGATAAGGAGATATGCACCATGAACAGTTAATGTGAACCACTTTGAATAAAAAAAATGATTTCGATATAAAAATGTATGTATAAAAGATACGACATATTCAACTACCTTGTAATGTTAATACCTACATAAGCATATAACCCAGTTTTTAAAAAGTTTAATGCATTTTATTGGAATAAGGATAAATTATAGTTTTCTATTGTTCTTCAATTCTAATAATAAATATTATTTTTGCGTTACATCATCACTATTCAAGTCATTCATTTCTAATCGACGTGATCTTTTAATAGAACTGTCAAGTTAAAGTGTGAATCCAATGTTAAATTTTATTATCTTGATATACAGCATGGTCCAAGTTATAACAGCAGGAACTTTATCAAATGGTAGATACCGTCAAAATAACAATTGCTCAACTTAGAGCTGGAAAAAATTCCTTTCCTAGACACAGTGTTTGAAATTTCAAATAACAAAGGATATTAGTTCTAATATTGCCGAAGCGATTGTATAGAGTATTGCATAAGGTTATAGTATTGTCAACCAAGTCAAATGCGATAGAGATTCTTTCTCGAAACGGAAGGATGGCAGACCCATGTTTCTACCGCTATTTGAGTTATTTATCATCATAGGTCTCGAATCGTAAAAGATTCTTAGCACATCAACACCATGTATCTAGAAAAATATACTTTGCCTTTTTTAAGTGTATTGTTAAATTGTCATTATTTTCACGTTATCTACTTTTTAAAGTCCTACTGTTATAACTTGGACCACCCTGTATAACATATAATACATGAACAATCGGTGAGTCAGTCACCTCTGTACAGAGGAACACCTGTACATTAGTCACCAAAAATTATCTATATATATTTAATCAGCTGCTACATGAATAATTTTTTTAATTCTTATTTATTAGCAGTTGGCATGAAGAAACAATCACTTCTGTTTTTATGATGTATTATCTTTTTTACCTGATATTGCAAATGAAAACAGTTATCAATCATAATCATCATAATCAAAGAGTTAATGAAGTAATTCTTCATTATATAACTTTGTTATGGTACTGCAGAAAACAAATTTTTAGTTTTAACGATTCTTTTTTACTTTCACTTAAATGTAAGTGCGAGGCGATCATAAGTATCCTGATTTTCAGACGATTATCCTAAATCTTTAAAAATTTATCAATCATAAACCGACAAAGTTTGTCAGCTTAGCTTTTTACTTTTCCTTTTTTCAAAGCGATTACCTAGAAAGCAGCTGTCGCGCGACTGTTTGTAATGATGTAATCAGATATAATGTACCAAACCGAAGTTGCCTGAATGGAATCGTAGAATAAATGGAATAGTAAACGTAGAATGAACATTCTGCATCTTAGAAAACCTCGTAATCCTATCAAAAATGCTACAAAAATTGTATTTTAAAGAGACATGAGATTTATATTTTAAACTGACGTTATCTGATTTTTTGACACTTTTATTTTTTACATTTAACCATCATAAATGATCGAATTGATCGTGAGACTTCGCATAAAAATCACCGATTGTGAAATATCACCGGGCAGTATGAATTAAACACCGATATGTAATATACTACTCTTCTCTATAAATCAAGATCATTATATACCATGAAATTTATTAAACTTTTGGAATACACTGTATTTAATACAATTTTCCATATTTTTTTAATAAAAATTCTCAGTAAAAGTTTTATATATATATGACTTTTATTATATGTTTAACTTATGCGTAAATAGTAAATTACTATGATAATAATAGAAATAAGTTTTTAGTATATTTTCTAATGAATTCTATTTTCAATATTGACTATATAATAATATTAGGTATAAATGGAATAATTTCGATATGCTATATTTATAACAAACGATTGATTGTTATGTTCCAAAATTATTTATTGTATTAAATGTAATAAAAATTCTACGAACTAATTTTTAATATTTAATATAATAACAATAATAGTATTAAGAAAGTAACCTAAATTTTTAATGATAAAAATAATATTTCATAATTTTGTTTTTTGTTTTTTATTACAGTTATTTGGAATTGTGATAAATTGTTCATCAATGAGTTTGCTAAATATAATTCTTAAAAGAATGTTGATTTTCATTGTACTGTATGACTATGACGCCAACTGTTTTCTTAATAATGATAATACCTAAAAATATTTCTGAATTCAAGTTTAAAATAGATGCCGAACAGATGAAGATAAAGTTGGTGTCCCGAAGTTTTTTGAATTGAAAACTTCTATAGGCGCGTTAGACGATTCTTTTAGTGGAAATTTTTATGAATTCGCTTCAGAAATGCTACATCATCATCATCATCATCATCATCGTCAGCAACATGCTACGAATATAGCTACAGATAGAATACGTAACCTAGGAACCTAGGAATAGGAAATTAAAACTTTTTACAATCGAAAGAACGACATCTATGTAATAATAATTAAAGCTGTGAAATTAATTATTATCTTAGTGATTCTGATATTGGTAGCTTCTAATAACTGTTCATAGATGGTGATACTTATCATTTGCTTACATTTTTATAATAATTATTATTAGAATAGTTTTTTATACACGCGTTAATAATTTTAACTTACAAATTATGATTATTCATACTATCATTAATTAATTAATTTAAAAAAACATACAGTTATTCCAAAGTTTTAAGTTTTCACTTCCGTCGAGAGTCTCCAATGACTGACTCTCTTTTTCATTTTTATAGCTGTCCAATATGATCTAATAATTATTCGAACCGATGATATAGAGAATAGACCGTACAGTCGATACCTGTCTCTTTTCCATAGTTCTGTATCATAGACACGTGTTTAGCTACGATCGCTTTCGCTTTGTCTGTTTCTGTTTTCAAATGTTTTGCATCAAAGATATTTTCATGATTCAACTGTACATTATTTTTTTGGAAAAATTTCTCCAAACCGATCATTCATCATTTGATCATTGCGCCGTTTACTATATTTACTATATGGTAACTAAGGTAAAAATTTAAAACTTTCATTTACCGAAAATTTTAAGAACGATTCTTATCTTGGTAAGCTTTATGGCTGTCACAAATTAAAAAAGCGTAGGACGTATACAAATTGACTAAAATATGTCATACTTCATACTTTTTGACGGTTAGGAGAATGAAATACTTGTCTCTGATTGGTTTATTCGCTTAATTCTTACGTTTTTTAATGTGTGATAGCCTAAAAGTATAGGCTATCAGCTATCTGCATTAAGTTTGGGGATAAGCGCACCATATTATAAATACACAGAGTGTTAAAAAAATATCGTTATCCCAAGCACTGAAAAGGGTGCAGTAACTTTTAACTAATTTAGAGATCGCAGAAAATCTTGAATAAGAAAGTGGTTCAACACAAAAAAAAAACTAACAACTTTTTGCTTTTTTGGTCTCTTACCAGTTCGAAGTTCATTTTTCAGTGCTTGGAGTTCCGGTATTTGTTTACACTCTGTATATAATCTACGGTTTTCTCTTATCAATGTAACGCTATCTATATATGAACATTAGAGTTATTATATTATAACATATCCAAGATACAAACCTGTGACTATAAACAGAACACCAGAAATAAATGTAAATAATCGACGGTGGCGTACGAAGTGTCCAATCAAACAACTACAATATCCACCACATAGCAATAATGTCGCTGCTAGTATGAATATTGTCGATCGTGTAACAGCATCTAAAACAAACATAAATTGATTTAATATTACATTTGGAACATATTTTAGAATAAATTTTAATGATATACGAAGAAAATTCCTGTTTGAAAATAAATCGTGAAGCATAGAATTGTTTTAATTATTGCTACTTTTGTCTTGAATAATAGCTTAATACAATGAAATCTAGATGTCACTATCACACTTTTGTATAGTAGTGACACCTATTTCGAATATCGGAACTAAATAAAATAAAATTTTTATTCCGTTGATTTTTCAATTATATTTAATTACTAGCTGTTACCCGCCCGCTTTGCTGGGCAACATCCCCACTTGCACCCCTCCCTCCACATTTCCTTGCGTTGGATAACAGTTTTGTAATGTACACGTCATGCTCTTTTATTTGATACCCCACTTAGGTATATTTGTAAATATTCGATATTTCCTTCCCACTTTCTCGCTACACCTTTCTACCCTCCGAAGGTTAAAAAAATTTCTAAATGTAATTTAAAACATTCTGACCAAGTTTTGAACTATTAAAAGCCATAATTGAAAAATATGAATTTTTTATTCATGAACACCTCCGCAACCCCTCTTGTGGGTGGAATTTCGTAAAATCCGTTCTTAGCTGACCTCTACTTGGCAAAAGGAATATTCCTCCCAAATTTCAAGTCTCTAGGTCTTATAGTTCCAGAGATATCGTGATGAGTGACTATCTATCTATCTATCTATCTATATCTATAGAAAGTCTCCTATATATTTATAGATTTGGTTAAAATCCAAAAAAATAAATAATTCACTTCATTAGACGATTAGATAAATAGTTTCCTCAATATTGATCAACTCTTCAATTCCCTGCAACTTCAATCAAATTAACTTTTCCTTATATGTGATAGACAAAGAAATCATTTGAGTCCGAAAAATATATTGGTATATATGGTGAGCTAAACAAGCTGAACTTCAAAAATTCGTTGTTACATCTTTGGTCAAACCGGCATCTTGAATTTAATGGTTTTAACGAAGAGAGTAGAGAGATAAAAGTTAACGTAAATTAAATTTTTTACAAATAAGGCCATATAACATTTTTATTTGAAAAGTTATTGCATAATTACGCCTAAAAAATAGAAAATAGGGGATGAAGTGTTTTCCTCGCCCTTTCCGCTTCTTTTTGTAAAAATTTGGTAGAATTTTTTTCATAACATTCTGATGAAACTTTGTTACTAAACTTTTGTTTAAATATTATCTATGTCTAGTACGTATAGTTCTGTTATTATAGAGTGTTTCAAACTTTAGTGAAATTGATATATCAGTATAGATAAAAGAAACAAAGATGTTATGTTTTCTACTTGGTCGGGGAAAAACGGTTTTGGATAGTTTCAAAAATTTTAGTCATTTTATACCACACGGTAATATTATTTTTTAATTCTACCATTATAATTTTAGTTCTAATTCTACCATTATAGATAATTGAATAATGTGAAATCAATCAATTTTTTTCAAAAAAAATATTTTTAAATAAAATTCTGTTCTAATTATAAAAAAATTCAGATCAAAATTATAAAAGTGTTAATGGTATTACGGACATGTATGGGCAATGCCCTAAAATCTGTATTATTTTGCCATGACAAAAGGGCAAGTAGGCAAGTTTAGTGGGAATTTGACAGTCCAAATTTCCATGTGTGCAAAATATTAAAATCGTCGATATTTGAACAAACAGGAGGTCCCCAAAACCCCATAAGTCGAGATAAAGTAAAATGGATTTGTAACACACCCCCACGTCTCTCCGCTTACCTTAGATACAGTGCCTAAGTGCATATTTTCGGAGAAATACGACAAAAAAAAGAGTTGATTAAACGAAACATTCAAGAGAGATGGACCTGTTTTAGTATATTTATATATTATAGTATTTTTAAATAACTGGAAGCTTTAGATTTGGTTACTTTTTTATGAATTTGAGTCAATCACTGATACCTGAATATCCTTAGCTTTATCAAAGAAAACGTATATGACTGTATGAATCGATCGTGTCAACTATCGTGTCAAGTGTTTGAGAAGCAATCAATAGAAGGAGAGAATACCTAAAGAAGCCGTACTTTTCAATTAAACTTAATGGATTGGTGATCTCAAAAGTTGAAAGTATTCGAATATTGTATTATCAAATTTCTTTCATGTAAGGCTCACTTGAATGTAATGAAATATAAGACAGTGTTAATGTTTATTTAGTGTTTGAACGTTTATGATGTGTCATTATTGTCTAAAGTCTAAACAAACTTTTCATTATAAAATATTATGAACTGTATACTTAACTATGTTTGCAATGAATATTACATAGTTTGAAATACTATTAAAATAACAAAAAGAATATGACATTCTGTAAATAATCTACCTAGTGATCCAGATGGAAACAATTCAGTGATGTTTACAAAAAAATGTTTCAAACAAAAGTTGTTTATTTTTTGATGAGGAACATTTTTTTCATTTAAACTTTTGTTCTATCTCTAACGGTTTACAAGATGGATCCTACGGACCCAAGACCCAATTGAACTGTGTTGCTCATTAACGAACTCGACCTGACTTTTTACGCCCAGATTGCGCTGTAAAAACTTCAGCTTGGTATCTTTTTTCGTTTTTGAGTTATCGTGTTGACAGACGGGCGGACAACCGAAAATGGACTAATTAGAAGATTTTATGAACAAGTATACTAAATTTTTTTTCGTAGCGTCAATATATAGCGATTTGTAAGCGTTATAAACTTGGGACTAAACATACTATGTATATTTCATATACACATGGCATAATAACATACAGTAATCCAGATTCAGATGCCGACTAATCATACGATAGTTTTAAAACATTATACCTTATATAAAGTCGAATATGTAGTAGGATACTTTTCGAGTAGAAAACCGAATTTTCAATTTACAAAAGCTAGCATTTCTTAAAAAAGAAAGATAAACCCTCATTTTCGATTTGAGAATTGAGTTTTTGTTTGAACTTTTAAATCATTTTCGTCTGAAAATATGCATTGAAAACTGATACAATACAATTGTACAGTATTGTCTACCGGCTGTCGTAATAGAATTCGACAAAGCGATACGAAATAAAAATTTGAATAGTGATAATGGGGTATTTTTGAAAACATGACGTAAACAAGCTTTATCAACGCCTGAGCTAAAAAGTACAAAATTATAAAGCGTGGGGTACTTTCTACAATCAATTTTGTAATAAATTAGCCAACAGAGTGACTATAAAACGTACCTGTTTATAATAATAAAACTAGAAAGAGCATATGATCAAGTTTTTATGCGTTTCAGTACAAGATAGACATTACAATTTACAGCCTTCAACTCAACACATAAAGCTTTGGAAACGTGACAAACATTTTTCGGCGTCTAGATTTAATAGTTGAAACAGTCAGTTTACAACCGTAATGCTTCAAAATGTATAGTTAATCTTTTGTAGTAACTCTATGTTATCAGATATCGACCATTCGAGCCATCCCATGAGCCATCCCGAGAAAACATTGAATTTTACAATTGTATTTGAAATTTAAGATTAAAACCCAGTGTTTACATTAACCACAGATATGGCTTCTCGAGATCTCCACCATTCAAATTTCTATTTCGTATCCTATTTTTTTTAACTTGCTCTATTCTTTTAGAAATAAGGACAACCCTATACTTCTGTACCGATTGAGAATAAGACCCATATGTAAAGTAACTTTTAAGTTCATCATACGACCCTTAACACGTATCTAAATATTTTCTATTAATCTTGAAACATCCTGTATCCAGTCTAATATTCTAATCAAACGCTATATAAAGTTTTTCGTTGAAAAACGTTGGTTTCATATAACATTATTTGAAAGAAAAACAATAAGATGGATTCTTCCATATATACAAACTTGTTAAACTCAATTTTGTTTACAGATGTAATCAAATATTTTACAAGTTTTAATACAATTCATAAAATTATATTTTATTGAAACTGACATAGGAAAATGATATGAAAATATTTGAATAAAAGAGCTAAATAATTTTTCATAAGTAGATTTATTTGTGTATATAAAATATATCATTTTTGTGCACAAGGATTGTTACTTAAATAATATACAGTTCGTAATTGAGCTACGAAAATTTATATTTGTTTGTGTATTTTTGTGAATGAACCTTTTTTATCCCTATGTATTATATATGTAAAAGTAAGGATGTTTGTTTGTTTGTTTTTGTTTGTTTGTTACGCTTTCACGCAAAAACTAATGAATGGATTTGAATGAAAATGAAAATTAACAATAATGTAGCTCTTACATCAGAACACATGAGCTATAATTTATAAAGATATATTAACAAAAAAAAGATTAAATTTAATCTGACATTTTACTGCTTTATCTATCATAAATATTTTGAACCATAAATTAAAGATTTTTGTAAAAATTTAAAATACTAAATGTAAAACAATTCATGGCCATCTTTTTTGATATACTCAATGAATTATGACAATTTTACAATTGAAAACTATGCATATATTTTAGCTGTGTAAAGCAATTCGAGTGTTATGGAAGGGGGATAAGTGAGATCAAGAAAGGTGGATGCTATAAAGCTGTGGTTTTTACTTTTAAGCCCAGTGAAGCGGGCGGGTATCAAGCTAGTTTATGTAAATATTTTACTTTGATATTCATTGGGTAGCAAATAAAAACCAACAATACTATAACCCAGTTTATTCAGCGTTTGTTAGTATATATATATTTTTTAAATTTTGATATCTTTAATAATTAATTAATTAGGGATGTTATGTACAAATTTTTGATTGGCGTGAAACTTGTATGGAAAAAATTTATAAAGGAAAGCGGTTTTCCAGATAAGAATGGTTCAAAGTACAATTGAATATACACATTAAGCCCACTCCTTCGATTTGTATAATACTTTTATTTTTCGAAATTATTCTTTTTAGTTCAGATAGTTACACAAGCATGTTTTTTTGTTTTTTAAACTAATATAATTAGTTCTTGATAAGTGTGTTTCAATTTAATCCGACGTTTTGAAGTAGAATATATAGAGATCGCATTAAAAGACAATAGTCATGCGAAACCATAATTTCTATTACGTTTATATAATACTTTTTTTGCAATATTTTTGTATTTGCTTTTATTAATAGTATATAAAAAATTTAGTAGAAATAAAACATCTTAAATTAAGGCAAAGATAATAGATTCTTAGAAACTGTAATATATGATAACATATATAATAATAATATTCTTTATTAAGAAATTGTATTAAAAACAAGTGAAAACAAACAATTGACTGAGTTAATTGTTGAAATACCATGCATAAATAGTGTTGGTTACTCTATCACATTGCACATACATATACAATTTATATAATACATACTATACAATTTACGCCCAATTTGCGCCTTCATGGGTAAACAGTGATGTTTACGAAAAAATGTTTCAAACAAAAGTTGTTTATTTTATGATAAGGAACATTTTTTACATTTAAGCTTTTGTTCTATCTCTAACGGTTTTCAAGATGGGTCCTACGGACCCGTAGGTCAATCAATTGACCTAAGTTGCTCATTTACGAACTCGACCTCACGTTTTACGTCCTGAGTACACAGTAAATATTTCAGCTTGATATCTTTTTTCGTTTTTGAGTTATCGTGCCCACAGACGGACGGACGGACAACCGGAAATGGACTAATTAGGTGATTTTATGAACACCTATACCAAAATTTTGTTCGGAGCATCAATATTTTTAAGCGTTACAAACTTGGGACTAAACTTAGTATACCTTGCATATTACATATATGCATGGTATAATAAATACTCATAAAAATATAGAATTTTAATGCCTTTAATATTATATGTTTTTTTGATGACAGAAGATTTTATTAATAATAAAAATCCCTAAAATGACTACCTTAGTCTTATTGAAATTTTTTTTATATTAGTAGCAACCCATTTAACTTTCATGTGTATACAGAGGTGATTTTAAACTTAATCTCAAAAATAGAAGGAAATACAGAAAAATTTCCCAACTTCAAAGTGCAAAAAATTTCTTCGTAAATATACCAACAACTACGCAAAAATTATTATTTTTGAAAAATTAAAAAATTTATTTATGATTGATTATAATTGTTATAATTTTATAATTGATTCAATTTACAGAGTGTTCCAAAACCATGTATCTCAGTTATTTAAAGCGTAGCCAATTTCGTATGCAGTATGCCTAGGTAATTTAATTAATGGTGTTATTGTTTGGCAGAGTTCGTGGTACATTCATGAATGAGGTGTACTCAGTCTCTTTCAGTCTTTTTTCAATGAACTGTAAGACACCATTATTAATCACTTTTCAGCAAACTAATTATAGATCCCACAATGAAACCAAATTCCCATATTTCACCTGTCTTCTTGACAGCTGATAAAAGTAAGTTTTATTACAAAATTTGGAAGTTTTAATCGTGGCTTGGGTATCAAATTTATGGAATATAATTTTTCATTTCCTGTTTTTCGACGACTTTTTTGTTTGCTGTATTTATTAAAAGAAAGTTAGTGACAATTGGATAGTTCAGTAGGACTCCTATTTCCAACTGTTTATGGTTGCAAACTTCCTGTCATTTTTTGGTGAGAGGCGGTTTTAACTGTCTGTCTTAGGCGTTCAGAATGTCTGCCGCTTAATCAGTGTCCAGTATTAGCCCCAACAATTTTGCTAACAGATTCTTTAAGACATAAGATCTTCGGAACGTCCACGATTGTGCTTAGACCATATCTGTCTTAAAGTACCATAAGACAGATAGCCTGTCTCAGATTGGCCTTTTTTTAAGATATCCTCTTTAAGGAGCAGGTTGCAGTTCGTAACCGGAACCCTTGATGCTTGTTCCCGGAAGCAATGTGCCATTTCTAGCAAGATGTCTTCGTGTCCTGATACCCATACCAAGTTTACATTAATTCGTTCCACCAGCTGATTTAAGGACGTTAGGCAGTCCTGTAAACCCTTTGAAGCTAGGTAGACCGAGGTGAAGGATTTTAGCGCTGCTTAGCGGTCGGTAAAGTAATGACGCTGCACATGAGAGTGTTTAGTCTTACACATTTACATTCCACGTAAATAGTCACTTCCGCTTGATAGCCACCACTTTCGCTTCTCGGCCGGAATGATAACCGTGAATCTAGATTTTCAGAGAAAATCCCACAACCTATTTTCTTCTCTAACTTAGATCCTTCAGTATAAAATACCATTACACATGTAGTAAAATGAATCCCAGGATGAATCTGGGTAAACAATTCCAAACACCAGTTAATAATCTACTTTAGAAAATACAGATTGAAGGGCATTTCAAACACATATCAACAATTTCTAGTTGAGTAATAATGTATATTTATACGCCCCATAGCTTTAGCCATGGATAAAGATGGTATTTATAATTTTTTTCATGACAGATTATTGTTATAATACAAATATCACAAAGATATTCTTGGGGCAACATTGTTAGAACTATGGTTGGAAGATATTTAAACAGGAGATGAACAATGTTTGGATGGATTCTGTGAAGGCTGTATGAGCAAAGGCGTTGGTAAATGTATAAACCTTAAATGTTTTATAAACTAGATATAAAAATGACTATATGACTACAACATTTTTTATGTTAAAATTGACAGATTATTCTTAAGTTATGGGAAACAATCATACCCAGAGTGTATCCAATGGATAAAAGATTACCCAGAGTGTATTCAATGACAATAAGGATAAAGAACAATTTTCACCGAAAAATGAACAGACTTTCAAGTCCTTTTGTTAAAATTCTAAAATAATTTCTAAGATTTTTGTACGCAACCCAAATGTATAAAAAATTTAGAGATAAAATTGGTAACCCTTTGAGTACAAAGCGATTGATGAATTCAAAAACTATAAACTATAAGACGTGGCAGAATCCGGTTTAATCAGATTTCGCAGAGATACAGCTAAAATTTGATGTGTTCAAAATTATCTTTTAGTTATTTTGCATGTAAATAGTATATATGAAATTATCGAACATTCTGACATTGACTGGGTAATAGAAAAACTGCAAGAATTGCTTAGAAATTTTTATATTGCGAATGCAGAAAGTTTGATCTTTGTGTATGGTTTTGTATGAAACGACAAAATAGATAATTGCTCGTGCGGAAACAAAGTTTTTTGCATTAGAAAAGAATTTCCAAGAAGCGAAAAAGTGGAACGATAGTAGCGTGTTTATTTGTTGATAATTGATGTCATACGTACTGGCTCCATGGTCTCGTTCAAGGTCAACTAAGGGTAGAGTAGATGGCACAAATAGAGAAGGTGGTCAAAATGACGTGTGCATTGTCTATATAGTTTACCAGATGTCAAAGGTATTATCACAATTCTACGCTATAATATTGGGTAAACGATCATGGGAGCGATGGGGCTAATGTGGCTTTTGTTGTTTGTTTAAGTAAATGGTATGAGCGTTTATATGATGTGGTTGATTATGGAAATACACATTCTATGTATAAACACATCTATGTTATATGTTGACCACTTGGTCTCCTTATCACGTCATGCGTCATTAGAACGTTGGTGGTTACTTGGTTAGCTGCCATTTATTTACGTAGTTGAGCTATGTAGTACTGACTGATTTCAAAGCGAAAACGATGAGGTTTTTTGTACCCTGTAGGCTTCACATATTTAACTTTCTGAAAGAAAGATATTGTTTTCAATTCGAAAATCGAAACGAAAAATTTTCTTTTTCATTTGGAGGTGTTTGCAAAAACGTTGTCTTACTCCGTGTTTTTAAAACGAATTAATATTATTGCTTATTATGTACAAATTATTTAAATAAACTCGGATAATGTTTTTAAATAACTTTCTGAATATGGCTAATAATGGCGGATTTAGTATTGATATATTTAAATAAAAGCTGACTCAAAGCTTCGAAATGAAGTATTTCAAAAAATCTAACGAAATATACTTAACATACTCAAAAAATACATTAATGTGCTTTTGTGTTTTTGCATTAATAAATAAATTCGTTCCAAAATCCATTATTTAATTTAATACCATATATGAGAAAATATCATAAATTATAAATGTATCCTGATTAATATAACTAAAAACTTTATACTGTAAGACGAAGTTGAAGGATAGAATGATAAAATCCAAAATAAAAAACCATTAGTCCTCGAAATTCATAGCTTAGGTTAGGTTAGATTTATTCGAAGTGTCTCACCCCTTTCCTGGGGTGGGACATACTTTGACCATAGGGTCCGTTGTAATACCGAAAAAGGGCCCGGCCACTACTCCATGAACCATTTGGAGCTGTTTTAGAATAGTAGAAGTGCTTTGACGGCAACGGATTTCAGCTTGGACAGGTCGTCAAAGAAAGGCTGGCTTAAGTGACCTCCTCGTGGCAAGAGCTGGACTGTGACAGAAAAGATGAGATATAGTTTCTTCCTCCTCCTCACTGTGACAGCTCCTGCAGTAGTCATGATACACTGTCAGACCCAGACGTTCAGCGTGTCTGCTGCCTAGTCAATGTCCTGTAGTAGCACCCACAATTTTCATAATAGAGACCCTTGGAGGTGATATAAGATCTTCGGAGCGCCTACGATTGTAGTTACACCATATTTGTCTTATAGTACGACAAGTACGTTCCTGCCTCCATCTATGATTGGCCGTTTTTAAGATATCCTCTTTAAGGAGCAACTTACAGTTCGTAAATGGAACTCCCGGATGACTATTGATGCTTATGTTCGGCAGAATTGTGCCCTTTCTAGCATGCTCGTCCGGTTCACAATTTTCGGAAAATCCCGTGTCCAGGTACCCATACCAGGTGGACATTCATTTGTACCACCAGCTCGTGTAAAATTCATACTTTTGGTTTGAAATTCATACTCCTTCCCATTAAAATCATTATTAACTTGTGGATCACAGGTTGAACGCAAGGGTAAAAATCTCGCAAACTTGGGCATACCCTTGGATCATAGGATGAATATAATCACAGAGTTTGATATATAAATGAAAAATCCGCCATTTTTCTTCATATTCAGAAACTTACCTAAAAGCATTATTTTATTGAGTATATTTTTATAGTTGTTGTACACTTTAAGCATATTTAATAATAAGTAAGGTGGTACTGAACAACTAATTTTTACAGGCACGAAAAAACTTTTATTCACAAGGAAATTTTGTAATTATTTTCATTAATTAAAGAAAAATTGTTCACAATTTCCGTCAACGAATTCATTATACGTCAAAAATGTTGTCCTTAAGTTCTTAGAGCATTTTTAAGAAAGCTGATATGACCGTTTACCTCAGGAAGTTACTGGTCTATCCTCAAATGTCAAAATGATCAATGGTTGTTTTCGGTTTTTCGCTCGTCTATTCTAAACGATGTGCAATAGTATGTGTTAAAAAAGTAATATTATACTTGTAACTTTTCTTTTCAACAGTCTTCGTTTACAGATTTTCTTTTTTTACTTAATATTCTTAAAAAGTTTAACAGTATTATTAAAGTGAAATGTCTATACAAGTTTTGAATCGAAAATGAAAATTTTCGTTATCATTGTAACCTTTTAGATTCGTTGTTTTGTGTGGTAAACTAATAATGGCCATTCTATTTATCATTTTTATAACTTTCTTCTGGATATTGAAAATTTTACTTTATTGCTAAAAAATACAATACAATACAACTGTAATAATTGAGTTGTTAGACAATAATTTTGTTTTACAAAAATGGACAGATTGCTTTATTTTTATGAATCAACTGTTTCTGTTTTGTAATATTTGAACGTTATACAATTTGCGGTTTAAGAACAGTTCTAAATACTACTTCAATCTCAAGTAACGGGAACGACCGAAACAAAATCATTGAGCAATGTAATACTTTTTTTAAATATTAAAAATGAAAGTTATAGTTGCGCTGTAAACTTAAATTTGAGGCACATTCATTAAAGATATAGTCGCACATACAAAACACTAAAAACAGTCAACAAATTTGAACAGTAAGATGGATTTGAATGCGGTTGTTTCTGCATTAGGTTCGTTCCTGGTACCCAAATGCGTTCCTGCTGCGTCCGAGATAGGTACTTGGTGAACAAGGTGTCCAGGACTTCCCTGTGCCCCAAGTACCTCGGTGACCAATTCTGCGATATTCGTATTTAGTGACCCCAAAACTCTCGGGTAAAAAGTTTGGAATCATTTTCATCATTATTAACCCAATTGTAAATTTAGTATAATTACGTTTAATTTAAAATGAAATTATTAAATGCAAGTTATTTATGCAGCTTGCATATTTTTAATTTCTTATAAATCAATTTAGGTCATCAAATTTCTTGACACTCTAAGGAATCGAATGGAGAATCGCATTCAAATTCGCCTTACTGTTCAAAGTCTCGAACTTCAGTGCTTCGTTTCCGCGACATTTTATATTGAAATGAATAGATAAATGATTAAAATGCAAAACTCATTTTAATCGAACGAAATTTTGAAATTTGAAATTTGTAAGGTGGCTAGAAAAACGGAGTAACGTAAAAGTTTAAAAGCAACGTAAAAAAATTTTTGTACGGAATCGAAAAATTTGTACATTTTGTGACTTTCGATTTACGTTATATGGTGAAATAATAAATAAGAATTGGAGGTTTTGGTAACGAATTTTAGTGACCAACTAAAACTATACATATACAACCTTGTACATATGTCTATCTCTGTTGGAAAAATCTCTAATTACATCAAGCAGCTAATACGACAGTGATAAACAGGTTGGACTCTTATAAAAAAACACAATGCAACGAACGACTAGACCATTAAAAGAGTGGATTATTTTTATTAAACAGTTCATTCGTACATTTGAACAGTTTTGTCGTAAATTACTATGACTTGCTAATATCCGTCCAATTTATTCAACGCCTACGGAAGCCAAGATTAAGAATGTTGTATAGTATTTCTATTTTAAAGCAAAATTGTCTCCATAAAAAATTAATTTTTCCAATAATATCTTTACTGATTTGTGAATGAAAATTGAAACTTTACTTACATGGTATAGCCATTGTAGAATCATTTGGATCCGGACTATACTCTTCCTTGGAAAAATATTCAATATTTGAACAGGAATATGTGCGTTCACCAGCTGAAACAAAGAAGAAATTATATCAATGTTTTTTATATTTTAAATGGAATTTTTTTAAACGATAAAGCATCTGCCTGTTAAGTATATTAGTGATAATAGTAGGCAGTCTGTCGTTCTTTAGCATGTGGATGAAAAATGTCACCAATTGACATCAAAATATTTAACAAAGTTATTCAAAGTTTAATACAGAAATGGAGTTTATGTTTATTATAAGAATAATGAATAACTAACAAAAAATAAAATTTGCATCCTCAATTCTACTTTCCACTCAAACAAGTACGTTTCATCTTTGGATCTGATCTCTGAAGTGTAGGTAAATGAACAAGAAAATAAATGAAGTTTTGGGATTCGACTAAGGTAAGTTTCAACACTATTCAAGGACCTCGGCTTAAGTTTTTAACTGTACGAATAAGCTTTAAATTGTAAGAATAATATTAATAAATAATCAAATGCAAGAATAATATTAATAATAGAGAATAATATAATAATATAACTATTACTAGAATTATATAATGCCTTTTGATAAAATGTCCAACATTCTGAAAATTACAATTCAAAGGCTTTATTGAACGTTAGATTAAATTTTTTTTTCATTACGTGAATCTATTGCGAGATATACGATAATAATATTTAGAATATACAAAGTGAGACAGAGAAGTGTGTCATTTTAAAAACGCTGTAAAAAAGAAATTTCATCAATTATTCCGAATTATCTGTTTACCACTTTACATAAAAAATATAACTTAAGAACGTTATATCCTAAAGGGAATGAATTCTGTTTTTAGGCAAATTTTACTCATGTTAAAGATGAGTTCCTCCTAGGCGTAGACATTTTTCAGTCTTGAAGTAATTCAACATATACTGATGATAAAATAAATTTCGATTTTTGCCCCAATTTCCTAGAAACACTCGGAAAATGATAAGTATGATATGCCTAAGCCTAACAGATAAATAAAAATGTCAAAACTTATTTGATTTTTATATACCACCGCATAAAACTATAATTTTTTGTCTAGATTACGAGACTTCTACCCCTCAATTAGATATTATTTTTACCAACAAATTCTTAGTTTGACTTGTGTGTTCTTCTCTAAAATGAATTATTGATTCTTTTTTTCTGGAGTGTATTATTTTAATATATTTATATGACATAAGAATTGTATATTAAATTGTAAAACGGTGGAAATTGATGGTTGGAAATTAATGTACCATAATGTACGAGTATAACGCAATATAAAAGCGAGATATTTTTTATTTTTCCAACTATATCATTCGGTCACAGATTTTATGTGTTACAGAGAGAGAATGTCGCGTCAACTTGATGATAAAATTGTGTTTTTTATAGTTTTTTTTTTTTTTTTTTTTTAATGTAGTATTTTTTTCCTGTAATTTATGTGGATTAAACATTGTTTCATACAAAATAAAAATTTTACATAAAATGTAATTATTCATTCATGTCTTCAAAGGTTTTGATATTTACACGTTAACGTATAAACAACGTTTGATTCATGTATATGTATTTCAAAGGAAAGATACCTTTACTGTTTCGCGTGAAGTTTTTTCCTACTTAGTGTTTCTGTTATACCAAAGAAGTACAGTTTTTGGTAATATTAGAAAATTATATAAATATTGGATTATTTATTTGTCTCAATCAGAATGGTATCGTGTAGATTAGACAAAGCTCTAACGTTAACGTGTAAATTCGACATTTTAGTTTTTACTGATAACTGTATATTATCTATCATAATCAAGCTATCCATCTAATGAAGAAGTTAGTTCGTTACCACTTAAATAAATTGAGTGTATATTATAAAATATTTTAAAATAAACTTTTAAATTTAAATGCTTTGGATTTAAAATTAACACTAAAATATATTATCTAACTACCTTCTATATTATTTAGTATTGCTTTTACGAGTAAGAATATAGGCATACTAAAATATTCGAATGTTTTCTAGTGGTTCTGTTTCCAGCATGTATTATTATGTCGAAATTCAGGAGAGTTGGATTTGTTAAGCGTAATGATTTTTAAAAAGAAATTTTTGTTTTTGTTTAAACTGAGATAAATTAACTTAAATTTCACTAATGATTTTGAAATTAATATAAAAATAACAGGTCTCTCAATATCGTCCTTGCTTAAAATTTTTTACTTGTTGTAAAAAAGCCCAAAAATTGTATGTTAGCTTTATAACATATTTAGATAAAAAAATTTCTAACAAAACGAAAACCGACTTCAAAAGAAAAACCTTTCCAAAACAAATTAATATGCACTAAAAAGTAACAAAATAACGATAATATAATGTAGTTAAAATTATTGTTATTTTTGGAGTCAGTGTCAGCCTAGGAAACAACTCTGATAGAACAGTTTACAACATTATCTTGGCTGACACCGGCTCCAAAAATAACAATAATTTTAACTACATTGTATTTTCGATATTTTTTTACTTTTTAGTGCATATTAATTTGTTTGGGAAAAGTAGGTTTCCTTTTTGTTAAATTTTTGTTGTTGTTGTGATTTTTAGTGAATCTAAAGTACTAATTTGTCACTAAAAAAAGAATCATCGAAATCGGTTGGCGTGGTATTGAGTTATTCGTCCTCTTGTCGTTCATACATAATGCAATTTGAAGACTTTTATGGTTTTCTTATTTATGCCGTTGTCAGACCTGGACAAAAATGAGACCACACAGGAAACACCAGCTTTCAAATAGATAAAGAATCATCAAAATTGGTTCACCTAGTCGAAAGTTCTGAGGTAACACACTAAAAAAAACAGTCGAATTGATAACCTCATGCTTTTTTGGTTGAAGTCGGTTAAAAAGAAAAACAAAAATCGTTAATCGTTCATTTTTCTTTACTTCCAAGTTGTCCCATATTAATAGGGACGTAAGAGAATTACAGCATTTTCTTTTCATTCAATTATTTGATATAAAACATATACCTACACAAAATTAACTCTTTTCTTTTTTGCAATATATTAATGAATTTTTTTTTGTTGGTATTAAGTGAGGTAAGAGATAACGAAATTAGTACCGGAGTAACGTAATAAGTACCGAAGTAACGAACGCTCATTCAGTTGAAATTGTTATTATCTAATAATAATTATTCCTCATAATTATTATTATATCCTTTTTTTTATAATATTTTGAACGGATACAACAGGTAATGGAATAATGTGAATTTTATCTTACAAAAATTTATTATTTTTATCGGAAAATCCTTTACTTTGTTCAAAAAATATCTTAAAAGAATAAAATAATAAAGTGAAAATAATTTTTAAAAATAGTATGCTGTAAAAATATTTTTACGAGATGATTTTATATCCTGTGCATGTATAGAATACATAAACGGGAAATTTTTTATACAAACTTTTACTGTGCGAAAACATTTATATCAATTATGGAGCCTGATAACCGAATAACTAGGTAACCATAATTTATGGTAAAATAGCTCTGACTAATAGAAATTTTTCTTTTAATTATGAGTTGAATACAGAAGTTTTTTGTTTTTTTTTTTTTTATCTAGGCGACTATAATTTTATAACTAGGTAGTTTTTTATCACTTGTATAATATTAATTTTAATTTCTAGTTTTCTGGTTAGAAAATCATATACCTATGCTGTTTGTAAGTGAAATCGTTTGCAAAAAGTAAAGTTGTTTTGTTGAGACTACAAGATAAAATACAGGGATACACTTACCGAACTAAAATTTTAAGTCGAAAATTCCAATTCTAACCATAGAGTTGATCATCAGTTAAAGAAGTACGAACAAAGTGGGTGATTTTTTCTTTTAAATGAGTGAAATTGATGTGTTGGAATTGTCGTTGTAATTTTCCGATTTTGATATTTCTGAGATTTGTACTTTTTACTGTACGTAAAAACAACTGGCTAATTTTTTTTCTTAATGTTATCTATAGCTTTCTGTTTTAACGTATACGGTAAAATAATAGTTTAAAAAAAACTAAAAAACACGCTTTTGTAACTAGCTGAACTAAAAGGTAGAAAATAATTTCTTTAAATTCAAAAAAACTATTTTATTATAAAAAAGCGTGGGATGCTAAATTACAATTATTGTAAATATTTTATAGACAGATATTGGCAAAAGAAAAAGCCATTATAAAATATCGTAAAAAGCACCACACGCTTTTTTACGATAAAACAAATTTTATGAATTTAAAGAAATTATTAAGTGTTTTTTAGTTTTTATTAAACTATTATTTATTTTGTGTTTTTAGTTTTTTAGACTATTATTTTTTCATCAAAAATTCAGTATGAATATGATGGGAGCGCAAATAAATGTATAGTTTTCAGATATAGAAAATGTGTTTCGGGATTATCAAATAAACTTATTAAATATTACTTATTGTATTGTCATAATGTTCAAAGTTTCCGTTACGTATTAACATACTAAAATACTAACATACCAACATACTAACATACAATAATTTAAAAACATAAACTTTATAGATTCGACACCTTGAGAAGGAAAGAAAGGTTGCATAATTGAGCAATTACATTACATCCCATTAAACAGAACTACTCGATACATATTTAAACATAAAATTTTATCGGATTTGTTTTCGTTCATAATAAATTAATAAAATAAAAGATGTATTCATATTTGAAAAATTATTTAGTCATAATAATAAAGGACAAACGGTATTCAACATTTAACTACATAATAGAGATATGAATGTTTTAAATTTTCATGACTTTTGTTAGATAACAATTTATTTTTAATGACTTGGTAATTCAATATATAAAAAGGTATTAAATTGTAAAATCGTTTAAAATATAAAAAAAAAAAAACATGAAGAAACAATGAATAAAATGAACTAAATTAATTAATTTTTTTCATAATATTTTTCTATACAAATTGTTTTATAATTTTATAGTTTAGTTATACAAGATGTCAGGGATATTCAATTCAAAACAAAAACATCAATAAAAACTAAAAATAGTTATTTACGATACTAGTGAGCTACGATACTAGTGGGAACAGCATTATTAACGTAAGCCTGTAAAATTTGCACAACGAGTGCGTAGCACGATTTGGACAATCGCAGAAGTACGTTAATAATGCGTTATCAGTCACACGTATATCGTACAAAACTTTATCTACGCCTCTAAGATGTGAAAATAAGCGATTATTAATATTTAAAATTTGTCCTGACTTGTTTGGCTGGCTGCTTCTAGTTAAAAATTGAAATCGTTATACGTTTAGTTATAAATGGCTATTTCATGACTCCCATTCCTTACTGTGTGGGATCTAATGTGTTAAAAATTGGTATAATTAAGTTGTATTCGTTGTTTTGCAACACTCTGTATGTAATATGTATGCAATTTACTAGTTCCATTTATATATAAAATCCAATTATTTATATGCATTGAAGCTTGCATTAATATCGCAATAACGTCGTTTTATTATTTATTTAATATGAAGTATATAAATAAATAAATAGAAATCGAATTGTACGTATATATAATATTATATATATACTGGGTATCTAAAGACCTAAGACCACTCAAATGTAGGGTACTACGTTGTAGTATAAAAATTTAGGTACTAAAATATTTTTTAAATTTCACGTCAATTTCGTTGTATAAGAAATTTAAAATCTTAATTTAACTAATTCGTCCATGTCGATGATTGAATAACCATGTGTTCAGCTTTCGTTATAACCGAAAATGGCTTGTTCATGTTTTCAACAAAAATTTTGTTGAAAAGTGTTTTATAATAAATTAATTTCTAAATTGAGTATTCTTCTATTTTTTTGACCCCCGAACCAAAAAAAGGGGTGTTATAAGTTTGACCGCTATGTGTGTGTGTGTCTGTGTGTTAGTCTGTCTGTGGTATCGAAGCGCCTAAACCGATGAACCGATTTTAATTTTTTTGATTTCGTTCGAAAGATAATTAGGGGTCAAGCAATGTTTAGAGGTCTTTTAGGCGAGTTAACGGTTCCGTATCCGAAAAATTTGTCGCGGTTTTTAAATTTTGTAAATTTCACTTCTATCAGTTACAGGAACGAGACTAAACAAACCGGCCGAACTCGGTGAATGTTCAATCGGATTGGTATTAAAAAATAAGCAATATTTAGTTTTGATATTTCAACGAAATGCTTTGCATTTTAGAAGAGTATACGTGTTTTCTGAAACATCCGAGAAATATATTCTTCATCTATAAAGAAATCAGAGAACAATAAAAAGAAAAAGGTAGTCAGTTATGAGGACTGTCGGTGGAAGGGAAATCTTGAAACTTCGAGAAAACTGTATTCTTTTTTTTTTAATTTTTTAATTAATTATAGTATAAATAATTAAAATTTCATGATTTGTAAAGTGAAAATAAACGTATGTATAAAAAACTATTATAAATAATAAAAAGAAAAATAATACAATAAACAGTGTTTTCAAACGGTAATCCATCCTAGAACTAAGTGTGTTCAATGTTGCTTACGTTCAGTGATCGGTTGAGAACCTTTATTTTCAATGTGGTATAAATGGAGCGTGACAAAAAAATGCTCAACGCGGCTAAAAAAGTTATCATTTGAATTTGGAAAATCAGAGACTATCTAAACATAATTTCAATCGAATACAATGTACAGTTTACACTTAACGTTTACATATCTAAGTTTGTATTTAAATATTATTATTCTGTAAATATATGTGCATCCATGGTGAATACTTGAAAGAAAATAATGACTTGAATTCAATCTTTTTTATGAAAATTCTTTAAAAAACGTATTAAGAAAAAGTTTGAAACACAATGAAATATATAGTACTAGTTAGTTATTGTTCGCAACTTCGCTCCGGCTATAGTATATATGGTTCAAAAGATGATCGTAGTCAGTTTCCACTGGTAATAATTATAAGGTTCAAATTTAGGTTTTAATTGAAGATTGTAAAACATAGTTCATTATTTAGAAAAGTTTTTAATATTTTACCTGTAAGTAGCATTCTACAAACCTGAATATAACTTAGCGCTCTCCAATGTACCAATGCCCCGTAAAACCTATTCGGGTAATTAGATTAGATACTATCTACCGTTTGGAAATTAGTTTTCATTTTGTCTCCCAATTTAAAGTTAGTGGTTACACTGATTCTCAGAGATTGCATTTAGTATAATACCATCCTTGGAAAGCATACCAGGGATTATGTTCTAGAAAATACTCCTTTTTATTCCTAAGATGACAGTGTCTGCATTATCGGTTTTCAAAATTACCTGCAGGTTCAAAAACCAGGAAAACTATTAGAAAACGTTTTCTTGTGAAATTTGTCACATTTTATATTAATTTTTCAAAGCAGTCCTAATAAACGACGAAATTTTTATCTTCTAAGTGGATTTCTTCTCTCCTGGCCATTTTTAGACAAGAAGTTAAAAAAGGTTTTAGGAAAGGTAGGTTTTTCTTGAAAAATTGACCAATTACGACTTATTTACGAATTCCACACTTTGCAGAGAGTTCTTTAGCAATAAGCTCACTAATGGCCTGTCGTCCATCTAATATGGTTCAAACATCCAAAAAATCAAGTGGTTATGAGTTTCTCAAAATTTATTTTTGATGTTTGAATTATGTGTACTGAGCTATACTATGGTTGAAGAATGATTCTTGGGTAACAAGTTCATTAATTGGTAGGCATGTACCTACCACAAATGTCCGTTAGTTGATATAACAACTCCTCTGGTATAAAAGAACATGTTTTCCATTTAAAATGGTCGAATTCAATAAAATAATTCTATGAAATATCACAAAAATTTAATTTATTTGAAAGAGTATTTTATGGCAAATGTATGTAATCCACAACTTCATTGGGAGGTGCGTTTGTGAAAAATAAAATTTTTCGATTACTTGACAGCATAGATTCGGTTTTGTAACATTGATGGTGCTATTTGGTTACTTTTATGGACACTCAATGGATCTAATGGTTCGTAAACAGTCTCAAGTTGTATTATTTAGTGAATAGGTTGATTTAAATTTCTTACCAAACAAAAAAAAGTAGCCTCAAACTGAACACTCACTCAGAGTTTTTTTTTGTAATAATTTCGCATTTAGGTCACTCCTTCACACTATCATAAAACACATCCTCTGTTTAAGAAGTGTTTTATTGGATGACTTTTATTTTGATCAGTGTATTTTTTTATTAATTGATTAATATAAGAGTTGGTTAATTATCTCGTAACTTAAGCATTAGATCGAAATTTGGTAAACATTTTTTTCTTTTTATTCTCAGCTTATTCAGGAAGCGAAAGTTCTGCAGACAATTATAGTACACCTTGTATACTAATAAATATTTTTCTTATGATTTCTTAAATACAAGTTCTTTTAGTTTAAATATTTATCGTTTGAAATGGAAAACCCTCAAAAAGGGTATAATCTTTGTACGTATTTCTATGATTCAGAAGTCATACATTCTACGATCGAACATCGTTAAATCAAATTTACACAAAACATTAGATTTATGTGTTATTAAATTACATAAATCAAATTGTACCTACATTTGATTTAAATAGAGTTATTATTTAAAAGAGAGAGTGTATTTTATTTAAACACGACATACATCCTTTAAAACAGTGATTGTAGTAGATAGATAGATAGATAGTTCATTGTTGGCATACATAAGACAGGGCAATCAGTAAGGCAATGTGTTGTGTATTAATATAACAACATTGAATTGAACCATCATGGAAGTGATGAATATTTTAAGCATATACAACATTGTCATCATTTTAATATACAACAACTCAAACTACTTAAAACATTATAAGACACCCTAAGCATCGTTGTAAGATAGTTTATTCAAAAATATCCACACTTTAAAGGGTGTTTATTTATATTAAAGGTAAACAAATTATTATTTTTTGTGTTGTTTACTTTTAATCATGTATACGATATTTATTTACATCAAAGTCTCTAGATTATAATTGAAGATTTTAATATGATACATACAGCGTAAACTAAATATTGACAAATATCTTCTCTGGTAATCTTAATTAAAGAGAATAAAAATACACTCGAACTAGGACTCAAATCCAGACTTCTTGGATTCATGCCAAGTGCCGTACCAATTAGGCCATTCGAAAGTGTCTAGAGTTGAAAAAATTGCACTCTGTGTCTAGAGCTTCAATGGCCCAATTGATAGGGCGCTTGGTATGAATCCAAGAAGTCCCAGTTTGAGCCCTGGTTCGAGTTTTCAATTCTCTTTATTTAAGTAAACAAATTAAATTCGCAATTAAACTGTTGGATTTCTTGTGGACTATTTGATTTGTTTATCAGTGCAGCCTAGCGATTCTAAATACACCATATTTCAAGCCATCCATAGATCTCACAAGTTGACCAATGGTAAAAATTTGTTGGTATGTTTTTCTAGCGTAGATGTATTTACGATGAAATAATAGATTAGATCGAACACAAATCATCTATCAGCTGTAAAATTGACTACTGCTAAAAATAGTGCAGTCATGTGTCGTTTTTCCATCATGCGTACTTAATCTTCATTTTCGCTATCCTTAGTATTCTAGCCAAAATTGTATTTAAACAAAAATGGCATCAAATTAGCTATTCAAAGAACCCAATAACATGGTGATTGATTTTATTTTAATGTGTTTAATCTCGATTTAAAGCTTATAACTTAGTAAAAAACAACCTTTAGTACTTCAGACTTAGTTGGTCATTTTTTGTTAATTCCCGAAAAAACTGAAGGTAGTATTGGTTTGAATCGTCTGTTTTTCTGGTTATGTTTCTGTGCATTCATGTTTCGGCTTTTAATCAGGGTTTGAGAAAAAAATAGTTGGCACTATTTGAAAGAACATAAAAAACATGCAATTTAAAAAAAAGTTAAAATGCGATGATTTGCCAGAACTGTACGAACTGTTGAAATTTTTCAGAAAATTCGTTTTTCTCAAAATCGAGTTTATGTATCGGGCTAAAATTTACCACCCTATTTTATGATCATAAATTATATATTTTTTCCGAAACTCAACTCATTTACTTTATTTTTTGAAAAGTTATCAGAGAAAGTTGCAAATATAAGATTACACCGGTTTTCTTGAGATTTTGAGATTATTTTGCTATAATCACCAAAGAAAACAATTTAGCAAAATTTTCCGAATTGATGATCAAAAAACGGTATATTTACCCAACTAAGACTCATTTAAAAAAAAATTGTTTGATATTATTATTTGGTGTATTCTTATGTTAGTACTCCCTTGCGCTTCCACCAAATGTTATATGTAGGAAATGCTTCTCGTTCTCAAAATACAATTATTTTCAAATGCGATTCCTTATCACATTGTTAAAAAACTTGTGTGTAGTTTCCTCGAAGATGAAAGTACGACGTTGGAAAATAAAAATCAAGTGACCGGGATGCATTAGCAGACAGTTGAAAAGTTTACTTGCATGTTTGAATTTTCGGATCAACTTTGGCAGTAATAGTAAAACACATCAAGAGTAGGTATTGTGTTCAAAGAAAGCTAGCTATACGGTACAGAAGAGACTCACAGAAGAGAACGATGCGATGATGAAGATGACGATGATGATGTCCTCCTCCTTGTATCTTGTATACCAGTAAAGTGAGTATGTATTTTCTTCTTCTTCTTCTTGTCTATTTACACAGTTAAGAGCTAATATATAATAAGATTCCATTAAGACGAAGGAACGAAGGAAAATAACGTATATATTCAAATGGAGTAGTAAAGGCAGTTTTACTCCTATAATTTCCTGTTAGATGACAAGTTCATTTACTTGATGTACGATTTTACAAATTATCTAATGTATTTTATTATATTAGAGAGAATGATTGTGGGTGCTAGTGGGTGATTGGTGTGAGAATTTGAAAGTATGTATGACAATTGACAAATGATTTTGATATTCTGTATGAAACTAATTCTCTATACTACTATGGCAATTAAATTTGATTTTCTATTTTACAATGTGATGCTAATATATTACAGTAGAACCAAATTCTGTGTTTTAACAGCAAAAACCGTAGACTCCTATCTAAAGTACTAGTCATTCGAAAAAAGGAAGAATGGTTCGATTAAATCCTTAAATGTTTACCGGAAATTTTACTCAGGTGGGGCTATAATAAAATGCTACATATAGTACTTGCAAAATTGAAGACCAAATATGTAAACAAAATATTTAAGCGAAGCCACATTGAATTATGTTAAATAGATTTGGCTTAAAAAATAAGGAAAAATATTTATTTTAAATATAAGCAAAATATTATTTACAGATTATATATTGGTTTGTTATTATTTGTTATAATATTTCGGATTTAGTCACCATACTCACGATAAAGTCGATAAACCAGTGTATACTAATTTTATTTTGTCAATTTCCAAACGATGGTTATACTTCTAAGCTCAAAATATTTATACATTTTCATGTAGGTAATGGCGTATAATAAACTTTGGTATATTTTATTCACGTCTATTTCTACTATTTTTTTAGATATAAACATTTTAATTTTTTATTTAAAAGTGCACTATTTGCATTTTCTGCTATACAAATTGTCTTATAGGCCAAATAATATGTTTTAATTAAAAAATAAATAAATGAAAATAAATCAAAAACCCGACTGCGTAAAATAAAATCTGAAGAGAAAGAAGCAAGTGCAGTAGTTTACATAGCAACTTTAACAGTCGGGGCCCATTACAGGGAAGATTTGAATCGTTATAGAATTTAATAGGCCCCGACCGTTAAAGTCGCTGCTAAGTATGTAAACTACTGGAATAGTTTCTTTTTTTCTGATTTTATTTAACGAAATAGGGTTTTTGATTTTTTGAATTATTTATTTTATTTTCGACTTTTTCCAGCACTAAAAACCATCTTTATACTATATTAAAACTTTAAAGCCAATTTATTATTCCTAATTATAAAACAGATAATTTATATATATTTTTATAATCCCCTTTAAATTTCCTTTAATTTGAGACCATACTCGAAAGGTTTTGTTAATTTGTTTTATTAACGTAATACTATTTCGCTCCAAACTTACAAAAATCCTCCTTTCTTTCAAACACCTATCTAAGAAAACTTGGATTTTTGAGATAAATATAATGATACCTTAAATATTGAAATCCATTGAGCCGTTTGGAAGGTACGAGGTTATATTGAAATTACCAAATATACTTACATACATACAAGATCCTCACGGAAAACAGAACCAATCCATGACAGTCGAGTAAAAAGAGAAATAACCAATATGACTATGTATAATGGGTAAAATATTTTGTATATATCAGATGGGAAATCAAATTATGATTCTAGAAAAAATTTTTTTGTTTTGAAGTTTCCTATAAATGCTCAAGACTTTTGCTCTTGACTTGTAGAATTTTTGAAATGCTCTACTAGACCATTTTGCTGTACACGATTGAAAATAAGAAGGATGGTGATGTGTGATTTTTGTGTCGAGAATTTGAATTGAATTATCACAATCAGACTCTGAGCTTTGTAATGATGATAATAAACTTCTGTGAAGTGACGATGTCAAACGGAATTTTGGAATGCATGGCAAGATGTAATAACTGCGGAAATCTTAACATGATTTCATTAACTTTTATTTACAAGATTTTACTGTAATAATTTTCTAGACGTAAATTAGATATGTGTACTCGTTTGTTTTCGATGGAAAGTTTAAACTTGTTAAGAATAATTTTTTTCAATCAAACAAATTTTGAACAAATTTTTGAAGATGATGAAGGTATTATATATAATATTTTAAAATAATAATGTAATGTTATTTCTCTATTGACGCCTTTTTGTTGTCAAATAATAATTTAGATTGAAAATAAACTTAATCGTAAATTTAATCATTCTATTTAATGAAGACATTTTTTCTCATTGTGCAGCTTCGTAGTTGGTAGGCTTGAAGGAGCTCAATAGATCCGATGATGTTGAATACAGTATTGTTGAATTACGCGGGCGACAAAATGCTAATAATTAAGACATTGTATTTTCTTCGCCTAGACTTCTTCTATCATGCTATTTTAGCAGCAAGTGAAAAGTTTTGATGCCGGAATCGGATGCTTTTTGCGCTAAAAAGTAATGCTCATATAAATCGGACTTACCAGACGTCAATCGATAGGATTTTTGAGATCTATAACTTTCCCATTTAATATTTTTGCATTGGATTTCAACTTTTATTTTATCGCAAGAAAACCGTTTTTTTGACTTTAGCAATTTTTTTGGGTTATATACAGTGTGTTAGGTTCTCGATTGCTTATAGAGATATCAATGTTGAAAGGCCGGAGCCTTTGGGCTGTTATTAGAGTACTAAAAATTAAATATAGAATTTGAGTATACAGCAACGCTTCGAGTTATACTTCGTCTACATGGGAATCATAATTTTTTAAAGATTGGAACCTTAATATTTCTTCGTTAGATTAAATATATCAGATGCAATCAATGTATGTTTTAGTTACTAAATTTGTTTTAAATTGAGACATTTTGGAATATGGGTGTTTGAAAGTGTTTAAAAAAAATTAATATACTAATCGTGAACCATGTTTTCAGTTTATTTACAAAAACAGTAAAGTTGGATTTTTTGTTATCTAGACAGGCTGAATCTGAGTATTTTAACTACAGACTTTTTAGAGATACACTATAAACTTAATTAACTTTTTGCAAAACATGGAAATAAAACTCTATAATCAATCGAAAAGTGAACGTACAGTATATGATACTATGATTGTCTTATCCTGTGGATATCCTGTGTATATCATATTATATCCTGTGTATCTATCATATAATGAATGAACTTTGTATGTGTATGTACACACTATGTGACAATTAGTTCACTCGCAATAATCTATGGATTATCCACATTATTATATAATCATAATTGCTATAGATGTTATATGTACACAAACAGTATTCAATATCAACACCCATATGAATGAATGCCTTGTTATAAGTTCATTATTTTTATTTTCATATTATTTCACTGGAACATAAATTAATAATAAACAACGTTTAATGCGTGGTGTCCCACGTTATGATGTATGTCTACCTGTTATCATAACGCAACTCGATAACATTAAATTAAAAAGTTAAAGAAACCTCTGATATTACATTATGTCTGGTCGATTTTTTTGTGACTCTGTAGATCCTAAACAAACGAAACGATTTTGATTTTTTTAAGGAAATTTATTTGAGAGTGTTTCTAGCTATGTTTCCTACTCAACCGCTAAAAGATCATCGCCTCTTTTCTAGTTATTTCCTGTATGGAACACGAAACTGGCATTTGAACAGTGGCGTGCATTACATATAGACAGAAAGATACTGTCTACCCTGGATAATTCAGAAAAATATAATTTTGCTCTGATATTTAATATTATTTATCTACGAGTACTATCAATAAACACAAAATCTTAACGGGTATCATCTATAACACTATACGGCATAATCTATATGCCAACTCGTTCAACGAATTAAGGAACATCGCATTGCACTGCACTAGCGCTTCTGAGTGTCTCCAGGAAAAGACACGAACTATTATTGTCTTAATCTTTATGTGTATGTGTGCATTCATAGGCATACGTGTACTGTGTGCGTTCGTATAAATACAATAAAATGCCACTCATACGAACGCGAACGCTTAAAAGACATTGTCTTTTACAACACGACAAATTACGACATTTATCGAAGTAGCTTCGTTTCTTTTTCATTTAATTACATCTATACTACAAGTTTGATTGGTCAGTTGACCACCTTAATTTATGTAACGATTAGTGATCTACGCACAAAGAGCACTATTACTTTTTCGTATCTAAGAACACCGCCGAATAAATTATTTTCAAACAAGTGAAATTTACAAAATTTTAAAGACCGCCGATAAATATTTCGGGTACGGAGCCCTGAACTTCCACTTGAAACGTACCTAAAACACTCTTCATTAAATTACCTTTGTACTTAGAGCCTTCTTCAAATTGAACCGATTTTAACGATCATAGTGTTTCACTATTTACACTTAGTCTTTGTTAAATGATTGATGCATACTTGAAACTTCGTTAGTGGCTTCCTTTTGACGCGTCTATCAGAATTTCTCTCTACAATTTTACTCGAAAGTTTTTCGTTTTCAAATAAGTATGATAACGACATATTTAAGTTATCTGTCTGAAAAAAAGTAGCAGGGAATTTGTCGGACACTATGACCACTTGATAAAATTATTAATTGGTCTCTATTCCACCCTATATATTTATTACAAAATATTGTTTAAAAGACAATCTGAATTCCTCGCTCATTTAATAAAAAACAAAATAAAATTCCAACATAAAATAGGTAATAACTCTGACAAACATTCATTGAATATTTGAACCTTTGATGTTATGTTGTTTTTCATCCTAAATTTGTTTCTATCCCATATAATAATAATAACTTCAAATATGAAGAAGATATACACATTCAGCCATCTTTTAAGTAGAAAATAACAATCAAGCGAAGTTTGTAAGTCTTCAATAAACTGACGAACATGATCACGAGCTAACCATTTAGTTATCCTTTTTCAAGGATTTTCTTACAGAGTAAGTATTTTTATAGTTCACGGATATTGTTGCTACAACACTAACTTATGGATTGCACAGAGAGATAGATACTTCTGTTTGAAAATTTTTTTTCTTTGACCCCCATCTGTACTTTTTAAGGATAAAAACGGTAAAAATGGTAAAGGAAAATTTTGTTACTTGTTTTTTGTTTAAAAATAAGAATTACTTTGTGAAATTAATCAAAAATTTTCTTGCTGGGTATTTTTAACTTGAAAAAAAGTTCGTAGCGCCGGAGCTACGTTAGCTAAGCGAATTCCCTCAGAGATTGAAAAAATGACATATTTCTCTCAAAGTCGAATATTGCATTTTTAATTTTTCTAGAATTTTTATTTCGAACTTTTTTCGAGTACTTTTTTGCTTTAAACTGAACAAAAATACAAAAATATTTTCAAAAATTAAAAACTTTGTACTTTGCACGGCTAATATCTGAAATCAGTTATCAAAAACTGATATCTAGGAGAAAAAAATTTTTAACAAAAACCATGGCCTTATAAAAATAACTAAATAGTATATTTTTGTTTCCCCTTTATTGTCAAGTCCGTTTCCGAAAAGTAGGGTTGGAGAATAAAAATCACCCTGCGTCTATTCTCAATAAACCACTTCTTTTACTGGCAATATTTTGGAACAATCTTTGATATAACTTACATTTCCTCATAGATGTAAAAGGTAAAGAAAACTTACTTTATTTGTTTTACTGAATTTATAGACAATACATATAATTTCACAGATCTACGTTTTATTCTGTTGCTAGTTCAATGGCTTATATTCGATTATAATATTCTCAAAATCATATATAATCAAGAAAATTACAATATATAAATATTTGTATTTATTTCATTATTTCGGTTAAAAAACCAAATCGCGAGTTTATTTTTCATCAATTTCCAAATTGTAGTCAGGAAATAAAAGTTTCCCACACAAAAACTATATGAAAAATTTGTATACATTTAACTTAAAATTTTTAAATTCAAAATGTAAATAAAAAACAATTTTAAAATTTAGCGTCCTTTTTATATAACAAAACTAACGACAAAGTTTATATAAAAAGTAAGAAAACTATCTACAAAAGATTCGGGGACCAAATTTGGCACAGTACATTTAGATGTATACTGAAGTAGGCATCTTTAGTCTTTTAATTCAATGAAAAAATTAGCTGAGGGTTTAGAGTATGGTTTACATTTTTTATATACGTGGCGCTGAAATCTTAGCGTTAAGATAAAAATTTTGATATTTTGAACTGTTTATATTTTTTCAGCTCTTCAAATTGAATTTTTAAAACACAAAAGCATGCTTAGACGTCTTCTTAGGTTTCATTTTCATAACATGTGATGAAGTCTATTCCATGATACTCAATGGGTCAACAAAAAGATATTGTTGATTTTTCATCTGGTTCTCTTTTCACTTCTCTCATTTGCAATATATCTTCGAACGCTATTTAATAAAAACTGTCGCTGTTATCAAAACATCGTATAAATTTTCTTCTTACAAAGTAAAGAAGTACATTTGTTGATGGTAACCTCGTTCGCTAGTATTCGTTGTGTGCGTAGTCATGGTAGGGATAATAAAATCGATGCCAGCGCTTTAAGTGAAAAATTTTGGAGATAAAGTGGGCTGTTATGACTAATTTGCAATTCTTTACATGTTAATGATATAGAAACTGTCAAATTAAAATTATTGAAAAACACTAATTAATTAAACTTAATGCATTAAAAATTGTGAAAATAAGAAATCAAATTGTACAAATATTATTTTTCAAATGTTAATTATCGTAATTATTTATTTAAATTTGTGAAACAAGAATATTAAATTTTAAATGTAAGTTTTCAATGCAATCCACACAATTATATATGCATCCATTAATTCTATAATTAAAGTAGTGTATCGTTGTCATGGAAACGAAATTCACGCTCGGAGCGAATATGACAATATGTACACTGTACTGTACAACTTGTTACTTAACTAACTTGTTGGGTCCACACTCGTACATACATTTTCTAGTAACTAGTACTACAAACATATATCTGTTGTATATTAAATAAGATTTATGTAATAAGTTACCGTCCAAAATACACAACAAACATTCATACATGAAAAAGAAGTTGGGAAATGTGAGTTTTAGAGGCCAAAGTCCCACCAACTTTCTGATAATATAAATATTGATGGTACGGGACGAGTGTATTCGCACCGTGCGTGAGTTTTTTTGGAGGCGTTTCCATGGTAGCGACACACTACTTTAATTATAGAATTGTATGGATGCATACATAATTGTATGGATTGCATTTATGACTTACCTTGAAAATTTAATATTATTGTCTCTCAAATTTAAATAAATAATTATGATAATTTACATTTGAAAAATAATATTTGTGCAATTTGATTTCTTATTTTCACAATTTTTAATGCATTAAGTTTACTTAATTAGTGTTTTTCAGGAATTTTAATTTGACATTTTCTACAACATTAACATGTAAGAACTGCAAATTATCATAACAGCGTCCTTTATCGCCAAAATTTTTCACTGGAAGCGCTAGTATCGATTTTATTGTCCCTACCATGACTACGCACACAACGAATAGCAGGTCTGATGTATGTATTAGTTTAGACTCACTATAGTTAATAATTTTTTTTGCACCACAGCAACTAAAAAGTCAGTTTAAACACTTCTTAAATTAGTAGAAACTATAGAAAAAATTACATAAATGTCAAACTGTTTTGTGCTTACAGAATTTCTACATTTGAATAATCTAATTGTACAGCTGTAGAGTATCAGAGAAAATTCTCATCATTTTTCTCTAGAGTATTGAAAGTCAGGATTTTAATTTCCATCTCGTAAATCTCGTAGGTTTTTTGTTGTTTTTTTTTCTCTTATCTATTGCGGAATCACTATTTTCTACGATTTTGAAATTTTTCTTATGGTCAACATTTCGCTTTACTAATTTAAGCTTAGAAATTGTAAATTTTATGCTTTAGAACATTCCAATCGTAATTGTGTAAATGTTATCTCATAAATGTATGTATCTGTAAATCGTATCGTTAAATTTATTTTCGACAATTTTGCTAATCGTAATAATATTTCCATTTGATTTACATGGATCGAGAAACTTCAAGTTTTCGTAAATATTCCGGTAAACATTAAGCTTACAAAAAAAACAAATAATAAATCGAGTACTTATTGTAGTATTCATTTTTGACAGCCTTGTTTATGATCAAACTATACTCAACAAAAGTATTAAAGAATAATTTATTCCACAACAAAATTTTACTGAAAATTCAAATAAAAAAGTGTGTCGGAATAATTTATATGTCCCACTTTTTTTACAAAATGGAGGTCATTGCTGAAAAAATGTATTATTTTTAATTTTAAAATAGGAAACCAATCTTCACATCTTCAAGTATATTTTTTTATGTACCTACAATATTTTTAACCCCCGAACTAAAAAAACGGGTGTTATAAGTTTGACCGCTATGTGTGTGTGTCTGTCTGTGGCATCGTAGCGCCTAAGCGGATGAACCGATTTTAATTTTTTTGTTTTTTTTGAAAGGAAATTTAACAGAGAGTGTTTTGAGCTATAAAGCTATTACCTGAGCTATTCCAGTGCAAGTTTAGGGTTCAATACCCGAAACAAAAATTTGTGACGGAAATGTTTTAAGGAAAAGGGTAATTTTATGGAAAGTGTTCTTATATATGTTTCAAGTGCAATTTGAGGGTTCCGTACCAAAATTTGTACTCTTTTGACTCATATATTCAGCTTATAATATTGTCTTGAATCTTTACTATCCTTAATGAAATTCAGCATAAAACCTTGAAACGTAACGATGTATTCAAATCTATGTTATTTTTAGTGTGTACGTTTTCGATTTTCGGTGGTAACACAATAATTTTGTGTGGAGTAACCTAAATTTGTGAAAATGTTTTATAACATGAAACAAAACACACATATAAATTAAATGAAAATGTTTTATACAACATCCTATAATTTTACTTAAACACATGTTGGCATCACATACAGTTTCTTGAATTAATGTCGTACAACGAAAACCATGTTCGAAAATAAAAATAATAAAAAGACAGTGCCATGTTAGAATGCAGTGCTGTGCAATTATATTTGCAATATTTACCTTTCTATATCACTGTTATTGTAGAAACGTTAGTCAAGTCAACAAGTTCAAATTGGTGAAATATAGAAAAACTGGTTAAAAAAATTCGTCTGATAGCTCGTTGGATTCGGAACGATGTTTAGAAAAATGTGCCAGCATCGTTTTTCAAGACATAAAAAATTGCTAAAGTTATAAACAATTAAAGGTGAGAAAAATAGTATTTCGTTTTTCGCCAATACTCCATAAAATATTAAATATTTAAGAATTAAAAAAAAAAAGATTTTAAAAGCGCAGAAAATTTCCAATAAAATTTCGTACTGCCTAAACTCTATCTTCATTATTTTTAATTTAACGCTGAAAGTAGGTCTTTTTACGTAATTTTTAATCAAGAACGAGTATCTCACACTAAATAGTTTTTTGGACATTAAAAATTAATTTAAAAATTTGAAAAAATTATGGTTGCTTCTGAATACTTGAAGGAATTTATTTTTCCCTAATATAATTGTTTCCAAACCTTCTTAAGACTATTACGAACATATTAATAAAGAATTATTCGAACCGGTCAAGCCGTTTTTAGAGTATTAGCCAGAAAACGAACAGGTGAATATTTTTATATATATATAGATTTAAAATTATCAAAATTATTTTGATTATAATTAAATCATTACTCAATATAGTAGAAGCATTTATTTATTAAAAAAAAAATGGATACTCTACCCTGAGTTCGAACAATCACATTCTACCTAAATCGCTCTTTATTGGTGGGTATTTTGTTCTGCTATATAGTAAATAAGCAAGATGGTAAAGTTTTAAAAGACACACCTTCATGCAAATCTCAAATGCGATAATTGCTTTTGTAATACGATTAATTAGGTAACTTTACTAAAAATTTAATATGTTCTAAAATCGGCATCTTATTTGGTAATGTGCTCTCATGCTTAATATGAATAGCCTGAATAGGCTACATTCAAAAATTTTTAACTCTTTCAAAGAATCTGTGGTTCTGAAATCAATATAATTATATATATAAAAAAAAAAAGTTAAGTAATCTAAGATGAGTGCTTTAAAGAGTGACCTAATTACGATAGTATATGAAAACAAACCTTGTTTAACATAGGATGGATGTGTATTTCAGTTCAATGAGCTTTATGTATGTATATGCCCATATACTTCTATTATTATTAAATGATCTCATAAAAGAGTTTGGAGAATATTTATAACGCAGAATAATAATTGTACATTGTACATAGTTTGTTATATAACTCTATGAATAATTTAGTATTAACATAACAAAAACGTTTTAATTTATATATTATGTTGTTATACATATAATATTCAACCGCCGAAAACAGTCATGAACTTGTTAAAAGTGACAGCAATACGTTAAGACATAAAACTAATATTTAATACACTTGACAAATGAGTTACTTCAGTGTTTACCGTAAACGGTTAAATACACGGTTAAAAACAGGCAGAGGTGACGTGTGTTAACGTTGTAAGAAAACTCTCAAGAAAATTTTTGAAGTTATACTTCTTTTGGCGCGTTTGGATGAGAGTGAATTTGTGAGCTGCGCGCGCACGAACGACATGATGAAGTTAGCCACAGAATTGAAATAATAAAAAAATATATCAACACTGAATATAGTTACAGTACAGTGTATAGTTACAGTGTTTTCAAATATTAGAGGTTAATTTTGTAAGTATAATATATAGATATATTTCTAAAGAACTTATTATTTTTCTAACAAATAATCAAATAATAATAAAATTTAATTATTTATTATTTATTATTTATTACTTTAGATAATAATATTTTATCATTTTGTGAATCGAATCGAATAATTTTAATCATCTCTTTTTAATTTATATTACAGATTACTTGACAAATCTTTAACAAAATCTTTTTGATTGATTTTAATATTTATTGTCGATTACTACTGCATTTGAGTTATTTTAAATTTTTTTCATACGCCAAAGAAGTATAACTTCTAACGCGTGTACATAAGTACACACACTCTTTTTTTTTTTTTACTTTCTGAAATTTTTTAGAAAAATTTGTTTTTCTCAAAATTGAGGTTATATATTGGGTTAAATATTTACCAAACTTTTTTATTATCAAAGTTACACCTTTTTCTAGCATTTCACCTGAATTATTTCATTTTTGAAAAGTTATCTGAAAAAGCTGAAAATATGAGGTTACTGCAGTTCTCTTGAGATTTTGAGATTATTTATTATATTCAGGGTTCGATACAATGGAAGGTCGAAGCAAAAATTCATAAACCAAACAATTCTATTTTTTATTCGTCTCAATCCGATTAATAGAAGCAGAGATATTCAAGAAAACGTCACCAAAGAAAATAACGTAAAGATAGACTGTCTAAAAACCACGTGCAGAAGGTCGTGCGGAACGTTGCGGAACCAGAAAACTCTTTTTCTCTGTTTTTTACAACGAAAGAAACAATTCCTCTCGGCCGGTGTCTTGTTAATCCTGTCAATCACAACATTGGGTTAAAACAATGTTTCTCTCTTGAAATTTTTCTTTTTCTCGTATGAAATATGCTCGGCAACTTTATTGAAAGTCAAGAAACAGGTACTTTCATCTTGGTAAGACCCTAAAACCTTATTGTCTTCTTTAAATTATTTAATCTGAAAATAATCTACCTGTTTTGTGCATTTATGTCATGGTTTGTTATTTTCGGGATTATATGTGTATAATATACCATAGGCTTTGTGTATGATGCACTAGTTTTAATAATAATTCATAGAGCTTTTATTAAATTATAAAAAAAAGTACCTACCTACATAAAAAAAAAGCGTAATTTATTCTCAGATTACGTTTGACAAATATAACAAAATTATTTTCAGTCAGTAAACCAGTAGATCGTACTATCCAAACCCAAAGTTTTATTATTTTCAACTTCAATCTGACAAGTATGAATTACAAAATCTTAATAATTCTCTTAGCTGTTGGCTTTTTGTTGCTAAGTTTGTAAGTTTGTGTAGATTTTTGTTAATAATTTGGAGACCATAAGTCAGAAAAATAATAATGTTTAGCTAATTCTCTGATGATTACATTTCAGTTAAAACGCATGTTACAGGAAAAGTTGACTCTCCTTTGGTAAAGTGGAATGTTACTGGTATTTTCAGTAAAAGGTTATTCAAGTCGAAAAGTATTGAAATTTAAACAACATGTTCTAGTCAGAGTTGACTATAGAAAGGTAAAGTATACTCTTACTGACTTGAGGCAGTAAAAGTTTAGTTTTTGCAAGGAAACGGTCTACTTAGGTTTCAATTTTTAAATACAAGGTCCGTCACTATTGCTAAGAAGATATCGATCAAAACAAACGCTTATTCACCAAACAAAATATGTCTCTGTCGAACTTCCAAGCGAATCAACTATTACTAAGCCACAGCAGGAATAGTTATGATATAATCATCTTAAGGTTCCATCTCGGAATCTAACGGAATAAGAAGTGTGCTCACTTATTTTCAATTAACTGTTATTGATGTTCTTAGTAAGAGTTTGCTCTGCCTAGGCCAAAGCCAACTCTTACCATCAATCGACTTTTCCTGTAACATATATAAAACAATGTGTATGTAATATGACATTATACTACAATATAATATTATTATTATGCATTTAAACACATACTTATAATAACATATTTAATTACATAATATGAATATATGGTGTTGTCAAATAAAGTGTTTATATCTCCACATAAATTATGATAATTATGAAAAATTAACTAACATTATTTAATATTATCATAGATGATATTACGGGTGTTCAAAAACTTCTACACTACCCTGAATTTTAGAAAATAATCTTAGAAATAAATGACCAACACAAAAGTTGTAGGATTTGAAGGTACAATATAATGGCACTATGTAATCATTTTTAACTCCCCGAACTAAAAAAATTAGTGTTATAAGTTTGTACACTATGTGTGTGTCTCTGTCTGTCTGCCTGTGACATCGTTTGAAAGGTAATTTAATGGACAGTGTTCTTAGTTATTTAGATATTTAGTTAGAGTTTAAGATATTAATAAATCCCTCAATGCTCGATTTACAATAAGATATTTTTAGTTTCACATTCAATTGTTTTAGATACTCGATGGGATGTAAACGTAACCTGAAACACTCGGTAGTATATATGCAGATTAATATAGATGACTCTCATATAATTAAATTTATTAGTGGGTACTTATTTTATTTAATGAATATTATTTTATTTGTTTATGAAATACCAGCTTTTAGCCCATTACTTCCTTCTCGTGCACTAGTTCACACACTTTATTCAGTTTAAACGAAAATCCAAATCGAAATCGACGTAGAGAGACCTAGCCTATATAGACATAGCATATATAGTCTTGGTTTCAGTCTTGCGATTGTAACCTAGCCTTGGTCTTGCAAAAGTCTTGATCTTAAATGCAATCATAAATGAAACTTTGTTGTTCGACTTTAGACGTTCACTGATGTCTTTAGAAATCAGTACATATTTTTGAAACTGCATTGTATACACAATATGCCTCATAAGTACTTGGTCACTCTTTAATAAGATATGGTATTCAACTACAAATATTTAATAGGACAAGAGTGAAATTTAAATTTAAATTTTCCTTTTTACATTCCATAAAAATATAATTATTTTTTGAAAAATTAAAAAAGGCTTTGAACAAGAGTGAGGAATAGCGCTCCCATCAGAAGTTAAAATATGGCCTAAAAGTAATTGAAAAATAATTTACAAGAAAATTGAATAAAATTACAATATCAATAATTTTATGCTAAATGTGAACAGTTCGTTAAAATCCAATAAAATGTCTCTATATTATTCTATAACTAAATACCCGCCTGCCTCACTGTGCTGAAAAGTAAAAACCGCTATATAGCCTCCACCCTCTCTTGATATACACAGTTTTCAATTTTTTTAGCCATGATTTGTTTCACATTTACTATTTTTAATTTTTACAGAATTCTTTAATTTATGGTTCAAAATGATGATCATAGATATACTCCATCTATAATCATCATTTTGAACCTTAAATAAAATATTTCTGTAAAAATTTAAAAATGGAAAATGTCAAATTAAATTTAATTTTTTAATTTTGTTTAATATATCTTTATAAATTATAGTTCATGTGTTATTCTAATATATCAGCTATACTGCAGTACAGTTTCATTAGAAACCATTCGCTAGTTTTAGCGTGAAAGCGTAACAAACAAACAAACAAACATGCTTACTTTCATATTTATAATATATAGGGATTAAGCTTCATATAGTGAAAAACAGATCTTGATTATTTGGCGAAATGAAACTAGATATACTATATATACCTATATATATATATATATTTTTTTTTTGTAATAACACTGCTGCTGTACGCATATAGATAATTTTCACAAAATTAAAAATAATATAATAATCATCGCACAATCATAATATGTCAAAATATTCACAAATATAATGACACAAGTCGTCATCTGTTGACTGCTGTATGTATGATCTAATAAAAAAATTATTATTACAGTTTTTTTTAATACTAATTTGAAAAACAAACAGTGGCGAAACATATCATTTTATTAGTTATAAATAAATATGACATTCAAGATAGTACGAGCGCCAAAGCAAGTTTAGACATATGGATGAAATTATTTGTACCTTATTTTCATTTTTGATGATGAATTTTGTTAAAACTTCATTAATGTAGACGAAAAATTAGAATAAAAATTGTCGATATCTGCCTTGGTTTTCGAAATATCGAAAACTAAATAATTTAACAAAATTTTCTATTTTCGATATTTAAAAATTACTCCAGATATCGAAAATTGTATTCTTACTTTTCGTCTTATATTATCTTCAATAATTTATTAAAATTTGAACTTTAATTTAATGGGTTCCAAAGCCCCTTCCTTCCCCCCTAAAATTTTTCTGGGGCTAATACATCCTTAATACAACCTCCTCATCTTAGAGGTAGTATGTTTAATATGTTAAACGTGAATAATTTATTTGTGAAAATCAGTTTAACATTTGCGTCAAAATTTATTTATCACACGGAAATCGTGCTGAAGAAGAGTATTTATCCTACAATGATAATGAAATAAGATGTTAGACATACCTATAGAAATCAAGAATTATTATTTTTTTAAACGGAGTGTCTGTGGATATTTGGGAAAAATTTTTAAGTTTAAGTTTAGTCTCAAGTTTGTAACGCTTAAAAATATTGATGCTACCAACAAAATTTTGGTATAGGTGTTCATAAAATTATCTAATTAGTCCATTTCCGGTTGTCTGCATGTCGTCTGCCCGTCTGTCATCACGATAACTCAAAAACGAAAAGAGATATCAAGCTGAAATTATAATATATAGCGTGCTGAGGACGTAAAAAGTGAGGTCGAGTTCGTAAATGAGCAGCATAGTCCAATTGGGTCTTGGATCGATAGGACCCACTTTGTAAGCCGTAAGAGATAGAACAAATTTTAAATGTAAAAAATGACCCTGATAAAAAAATCAACAAAATTTTGTTGTAAATATTTTTTTGTAAACATCACTGCTTATTCACGAGGGCCCAAATTAGGTGCAAATTTTATAGTATGTATTATATGGGAATATCAGTTATGAATGTGTGGCTATCTGAGAGTGGATATCTTTCTTTACTTATATGACGTAAATAAAACAAACGATTGCCTCATCAACACATTCTATACATGGTATTTCATTAATTAACTCAGTCAATTGTTTTTTGCACTTGTTTGTACATTACAATCAGCCTATGCATTGCGTGCAAAACCTACTTAAGCATCGCTAGTTGATATATTGTAAATTATATATCGTTTCTTCATATTATTACCTACTTTGAGCTTTAACACAATGTTTGTATTATTTATGTAAAAATATTGCTAGCATTTTTAAATAATGATTTTGTCTATTTATACTTATAATAAGCAATATCATTACATAAATGATGGAATCAAGCGGAATTTAAAATGATTGTACATACAACGAATAATTCTATTACACAAGTAGGTGTATCTTGTTTTAACAAAATGGCATGTCGCCACTGAAAATGTTATTAAATTTCGTATGCGTTTGCAGAGTAAGTATGAATATACAGTAAAAATATTCTAATTACCGCTTTTTTATTGCAAATGTAGATAGTAATTTTGAATATAGAAAAACTAATTATATGAATATTGAGTGTTAAAGCGAAATATTCAACAATTTAAAAAAGAAGTAGTAGCATAACCACTCACGAGTTATTTGAAATACCTTGATCCCATTGCGAATATGTTAAATAATATTCTATCACATGATAAAAATCGATTACTTAGAGAAAAAAAAAATTATTGAATAATGACAGCCACTCTAACCTAACCTAACCTAAATGGCTTTTGAAGAGGAGAATGTTTTAATTAAGAGAGGAATTTCTCAAGAATATTAGCTGTTGGAGCAATTTGTATCTATCACGTTAGAGTAGTGATGAGCGAAATCAAAACAAAACCAAAACCATAGTTACCTTGGTCTGTGTCTTGATCTTAACGACTTTAATTTGATATTGGTTACCTATACATTTTCTAGTTGAAGTTAAGAATTGGTTTTGGGCTTGGTCTTGGTATTGCAAAAGTTATCTCAGTCTTGGTCTTGGTTAATCGAGCCTTGTTATTGAATTATTTCAGAATTTTTGGAGGCTTACTTTTGATAGTCGTTACAAAATTAATTAATTTCCTACATATATAATATTATTTATATAAAACGATGAGAACAGATAATCAAAGTCTGTCAACCAAACTGTGTTATACCGAAAGTGAGTAGACTAGTTATTGTTTTTTTCTTTATTTTTCTGGTTTTATTTAAAATGCGAAGTAAAAACTCAGGTATAATAAAAAAGCACATAAAAAAATTCTCTAGGAGAATTATAAATTATTTTGAACAACGATTTTGGTAAAAGTCTTGCTTTGAGTCTTGGGCTTGCGCAAATAAATCTTGGTCTTGTAGAATTTTGCGTCTTGGTTGCTTGGTCTTGGCATTGGTCTTGCCGAGTGATAGATAGATTGATCTTGGTTTTGCCCTCCTCAAGACCAAGAGAAATTTTGCTCATCACTATGTACAAAGTCGTATTTAACGCGCCAAAAATTATCCAAAAGGCAAACATGAATTAGGGGAAAATTATTGCCAGTCGGTGTAACGAGACTGAAGAAAGTTGAAAGGCAGGTTTAGAGCCAATTTTTAAGCACCCTATTTCTATTTGAAAATTTTGTTTTTACCAAGCCTGTAGTATTAAATAAATTATTATAAATAATCATAATATAAAATATCACCACCAATTTTAGTATAGTATAGTAATATGATTTTAGTAGAAAAAGATGGATGGATACTCATTTTTATTTATAAATGACATATACTTTATCTGATACTAAAAATGTCATAATAATTTCATTTATTTGATAAATTTATTTTAATTGTTATAATATTTTTGAATAATGTACTTCGACATTTGCTTTGTTTAAATGATGCTTGTTCATTTTTCGATTTAAGCGAGCCTTGTTTATATGCAGTGTGTTCCGGGAAACACATTTGATATGGATTCAATATATTCTATATAAAGCTTCTTAAATTTTTAAGCTATATGACAAAGAAAAACGAATCGTTTTTGGAAAAAACTAATCAAGTTAAAGTTGTCCGCCTTAAACTTAAAATTCACAGCCATCTTAAACTTAAAAACACGCAGGCTGATAAGTTATTTTTAATAAAATAAAAAGAAACTTTTGTATTGGAAATATTTTTGCTTAAATTTAGTGAAACCGACGAAACCAGTTTTCACAACCTGAAGGGAGTACCTTATCGCACCAGTAGCGTAAAATTATCGTAAATACAGGAGAATAATCGTACTTATTAATATATATTTATTTTGTTTAATGTAAATCCCTATATCCTTATGTATATTATAGATGTGAATGTAAGGATGTTTGTTTGTTTGTTTGTTACGCTTTCACGCAAAAACTAGCGAATTGATTTGAATGAAACTGTACAATAATATAGCTCATACAACAGAATAAGACATGAGCTGTAATTTATAAAGATACATTTAAAATAAAAATTACAAAGAATTACATTGATTTTTTTGACATTTTACAAATCAGGGTGAAGCAGAAAACTTATGGACATCTGTCAATCACGGATATCAGACATACTTTCAACATTTAAAAAAAATTAAAAACTGATTAATTATTTAACATTTCGTAAAACATTAAAGATACAATTTATAGCCTTTTCCATTTTTATGTTCTCTTTAAGGCAATAAAAACAATTTATATTATTTTATTCACTTTTTTAAGATCTGGCCAGTTTTTTACGTATCAAAACGCGTGCGAAGCCGCGGGTAAAGGCTAGTTGATTATATAATATCATGCCAATTAGTTTGAAAATTTCTAGTAAAGGACACATGCATTGTGGAAAGTATAACATCCTATACACACAGTATATATATTTTTTTATTGTATGGTTTTTGTAATATGATTTTTATTATAAATATGGGTCATTAAAAAAAAATATTCATCTATTTTGTACCTCTATATTCAAAATTTACCTTGGTAACATAGAGATTTTGTTTTGCTTTTAATTATCAGTGATACATACTTAGAGCAGAGTTGGTTATTTCCACGGGTGCAGTGTAGTAATTATAGTAGGAATGTATAGTATAAATTCCGATTTACGACGAGGGTAGTGTAAAACTCAAGGGGGAACTAATGTGCCTGCTTTTGATTGGCTGCGGCTGTGCGCTCTCTTAGTTGCGGGAAAATTCAAATAGAACGAGTATTCTGCGCGTGTTAAAGATTGCCCCGAACAAAAAATATTACTATTTAAAATAAAACCTTTTATCCTAGAAAAAAACATTTATTATTATTCTTCTTTTTTTATACCACTTAGAAATTATTACAAATATAATATTAATTTCCCTATATCCATGGTTATTTTATGCCTCTTACTTTTATTCTTTTGCGATTTTGCATTTTGCACCACACCAAATTTTATCAAAAGCGCGCTATCTGGTTTAAAGTTATGGAAGAAAAACTATTTCAAAATTGTAACTTCAAGAACAAGCAAAATTGCAATTTGAGCTAAGCTATATGTGGTAGAGCGTTGTAAAAACATTTTAGGGACATCAACGTATATCATTTTGTTGTTGAAGAACCGGAAAGCATTCAAAACACTTACATTTCATTTTTTTGAGTTTATGTTGAAATGGTAAGAAAAAAGTCACATGAAAAAACAATATTTTCCGAGAAATAACCAGGCATAGAAACTGAATATAGAAATGGAAAATGGACAACTGCAGCAACAAATGACCTCCGTACAAAGTAATCTGCCAAGCATATTTCGAGTTTATCGATTAATGTCAGAAAAAACAAACATGGTGTGTGTCATTTTGAAAAAAAAAATCACTTTTGTACTTTTCGTATTTTACATTAACTTTTATACAAATTGCTAATGTAAACCTGAAATAAAAGGTTTAGTAACTGACATTTTAATTTTGAAAAAAATCAAAATGGCACAAGCATTGAATGGATGTTTTTAATGTAATTTTTTTAGTTAAATGTATGCCATTCATACTGATTTTATGTTGTTTAAACAAGAATTTACTGTTGACAAATTATAAACATGCATCGTATTTTTGACTTTTATGTCAATATTTGTCACAATATAGATAGAACTGACCTTTATAGTTTATAGATACATTAACGATGTAGTAGTGTATATTTATTTGTAAAATTTGATTTAATGGGATATCTATCAAGGATTATTATATTTTAAATTGAGTTATTTTTCAAAGCATATTAGAGTTATACGCTTTTAATTCAAATAAAAACAAAGCGGTATAAGATATCAATAGATTTTAGATTTAGGATAATGGCATTTGTATTTTAATATGATTTTTATCTGTCACCATCTCCAAGTGTAAGTTTTTTCCATTAAGTCATTAGATGAGCTATTGTGTAGTATAGAATAATTGATTTTAGATTACTGTTAATTATTGAATCGAAAAATTATTAATTTTTCTTATAAGATAATATAACAGCAGAAATGAATAAAAAATGAATAAGTAGATATATATCAATGAGTAGGTATTAAATAAAAGAATAAAAAAAATATAAATACTAGAAATAATTGAAATGCTTAGTATCAGAAATAATTTGAATTGATATTAATCAAGTGAAGATAAAGACTAACTGATTGAATTCTGTAAATACCCTACATATACTTGTGTTTCAATGTTTGGACAATTTATCATTTTTAAAATTCTTAAGGTTCAGAAGTTTGACTGAAAGCCATTTCATACAAGAAAGGCTTTAACTTTTACCTACTGTATAGATTTAATCTTGCAGTTCTTGCAAGATCAATGCCAAGGCTGTAAGATCAAAACTAATTTTCCTAGTTGCATATATCATCACTCTGAAATATTGCTCCCTAAGAAAGCACTCGACCAAAATAATTTTTAATAGAAAGGCTGTTTAATTGAAATCATACTGTATGTAGAATAAAAACATCATGGACATTTAAACGTAGCCCATAAAAAAACAATCAGTGTGCGTAACAGTAATAATAATCTATACAAAGACTCTTTTACCACATAAAAGCTAATATAACAATTTTAAAAATATTTATAGAAACTCTACCACCAAATAAATGGTTGCTCCAATGTATTTAGTGTAAGAATATAACGGCACAACCAAACATTTATGAATCTGTAATCCTCTGGGATATTATATATAACACCTAAAAAGTAGTATTATTATGATTATTAAGGACACACGCCGAAAAGATTTATGTAACGATAAGTAAGATGCACAGACTACAAAGCTATTCTGCACCGAATTTACAGAGCGATATATATACGGTGTAAACTTGGACTCAAAAAAGTTGATTCTATCTACATTAAATAATCTTCATCATATCTTCAAGCATATTATTTAAATTTCGTATTTCATTTGTCGAAATAGTCAAACTTTTTTTAAATCATTCAAATTTAGTGAATGAATTCTATGGAATGATAAAACCAAGCAGTGGAAAAGTATAGGCATTAGATATGAAAAACGGAAAGTAATTGCAAATAGCAATAGTGTTGATATTTTAGAAATCAACGATGTATAAGTGAAAACTGCAAGGATCACAAAAAAGTATACCTAGTCATAAGAACCTGAAAAATAGAAAACATAATGTCTAGTTGATATGTTTGTTATTCTTGCAGAAATCTCGGATCATTTTCCTCATTCTAGTCAATATTGAAATATTTTTCAGTTCCCTATTCTTTAACTCTTATATGCGTTTATTATTTTAAGTATTGATGATGATAAGAGTTTATATTTTGAAATCTCTGTAGCCGTCAGCTAATTAAAAATTAAATATTACAAGGTTTACGTACTTAAAAAAAGTATCAATTAACATGTATTATCCAATTTAATCATTTTAACACTTTGCAATAATAGTTTGTTAGTACAATTATGTAGTTTTTGATTTGATTAAAATTAAATCTATGTTAGAAATATACTCCTGAATGAGAGTTGAACACACGGTTTCTGGATTTCGGAACCATTGCCAGATATACCAGAGCAATGTATACCAGATATACCAGAGCAATGTATACCAGATATACCAGAGCAATGTATACCAGATATACCAGAGCAATGATGGCTATGGAGGAAACTGTAATACAACAAAATTCAAAATTTTCATTGATGTGATTTTTAAAGCCATTTATTTTGAAATATAATTGTGGAAATTGTCTCTCCTTATAACATTCTTCTTCTATGCTATCATAGACAAATAATTATGATATAGATGCGCAAGTCCAACAGTTTTTATCATATGAGCTATAGAAGCTCCAAAAAATTGACTCGAAGCAATGGATGTCACTACAGTACACTACAGTTGTTGGCAGGATAACATCACACATTAGGAAATTAAAAATCGAGATTTTGGTTTTAGATTGGCTCACAATCATATTATTAACCCCAAAAAATCAAAACATGAGAGGATTTGGAAAATTTGCGAATAATTTTTAAAATTAATTTCGAATAATTTTTTAATTAAAATTTGATCACTATAAAGTATATTAACAACTTTGTTAAAAAATGCCTTAAAATATGTTGCCACCCACATTCATTGTGATATTTCAGAGGAAATGGAAAAAGAAAAACAAATTTCCGTGTCTCATGATTTTTGTTATTTAAATCAATATAGAGTTTACATATAGTATCTGTTTTAATAGTAAAATATAAACAATATTCCGGTATTTTATGTAAGTCTTATTTCTTTAATAAAAACACCTATTTTACGATATATTTGCATTTTTCCCACTTTAATCAGAATTTTCCAAACTTGCCATTTTTAGCTTCGTTTATTTTATAGGAAAATATAACTATCTGCTGGGCTCTGTAAATTTTTAGAAATAAGTAGTACTTACTTAATACCTGAGCATTTATGCATGTGTTTGCCTGACCCATCGGGAGGCATCAGGTACTGCGCATAATAGAAAAGTGTAAAAAAATATGGCCCAAAAGAAGTGTGTGAATCATAGGCAAACAAACATTAATCGAAAGTTTAGGTTATTTTAAAACTAAAAATAAATAAAGTAGACACTTTTAAGGGGGCTAAAATTTTAGAAAATCACTTCAAAGTAAAATATAAAGTGCGTGATTCTCGTTACCATGAAACAGCGTGTTAATTATATATAATAAAAATATTAACGAAAAAGCAGACACCTTTGTAGGTAAATTTTTTTTAAGTTACGCCTTTACTAACGGAGGTAACTTTGACTTTAAGTGATGTGTCTTAAGTTATGCAATTTTTTTACACTTATAATTGGATCCATTTCCCATCAGTTCAAAGTTGTTATACTTAAGTGTATGTAAGGTATGTGCCTACTGTACAAATAGGAGAAATATGGGTGGTACACGTATTCCTTTAATTGTATCACGTAGACGAGTCTGTGTGAGCATACACATACCGGTCCTATTTGTGGTTTTGTACTGAGAGCAAGAGCTAGGTAGCGAGGACCTACTAGCTGTACATTATTGTGTAGCAGTAGTCGAAACATGAAGTTACTTAGACTGACGTCAAATCATGTGGTATTAGAGATATTGAGAGGTAGAGATGGAGATGTGTGTCGTGTTTTAAGGTACTACCTACAACTACTATACGGTACTATTATTACTTTGGAATGATGTCCATAAAAGAAAGAGAACATTGGTTATATTATTTTATAAAGGGTGTACTTCTAAGAAGTGGATAAACTTGTGGAAACACAATCAAAGTCATGTATTTGTTAAATTGACTATTCCGTCAATTAAATCGTACCACTAGATTTTCGATTAAATAATCAATTTTTTACTCTGGTAACACTAAACCATTCTCTAATGATTCATAATTACGTTTTAAGGTAGTACCAGCATGAAATCACTTTTCGACAGATTTGGCCGAATTTTTTTTCTCGGGTTTATAATAGCTTTATTTATGAATTCCTAAAATTTCATAATTTTTGACCGTTTAGATCGCGAGATATTTAAAGACAAAGTTCGCGATTTTGAGGGTCATGTCCCATTTAAAGCATGTAAAATGTCCGGTCTCTCCAACTATTTTTTATGATATTATTATATATTGAAGAAAAAGTAGAAAAAAATGTTTATACAATACAATTCTAAAAAAAAAATTTAGAAATTAATTTTCACTTTCGAGATATTAATTTTGACGTAAATTGATCGAAATTGGGACGTTGGCATAATTATTTCCCATTTTAAACGGTCAAAATTTCTGAAACTTTGGGAATTAATAGTAAGCATTATTAAATTCTTAAATTTAATTTTTCGTTAAATTCTGTCGAAAAAAAAATTGTACCATTGCTTTAACATAGAAACTGCAAATACCATGCTGGAACATCGTTAAGTAGAATTCGATCAAAAATTTATGTTGTCTTGTAACGAGATATCTTTCAAAATTATGCAAGTGTAGGGTATTTTTCTACAAAACCATGAAATATTTTAAAACATGTACTCTTTAGTTTTGGAATCTATTGCTCAAAAATTGTTATTACCCAATGTCGCTTTGTAGTTTAGAAGTTGTGAAGAAACCAAAATTTTAAAAACTATTTTACAACAAATTTGTTATGTCCACTCGAAAGCTTGTTTATATTTCTTGAAAATGAGGTATAACAAATTTTCGAAAGAGCTTTTTGGACAAAGATATAAAAAAAGTGCAACAAAAAAGGCAACACCAAAATCGGACCGTCTTCACCTAGGTCACCTAGAAAACTAAAACTTTTTTAAGCGACTCAGATTGCTATGAATCTGAGAATATGCAATCATATTTTTATAATTTGTCAATTTGTATTTTTTTCAAATTCAAAATTTTATGTTTTTTTCATTTAAAAAATGTGGAGTTATTACTTTATCATGTCAACTCCAGTAGCTCAGTTGGTTAAAGCGTTATCAATTCCGTTCGCGCTATCTTTAAGGTAGCGGGTTTGATTAACGCCGTCACAACAAAAATTTACAACATAAATCTATGTTGTTTATACTTATGATCCAGCTTTCTTGATTCTGGAAAAAACTCACGCACTGATAAGATAAATGCAGTTTCCCAGTAACTGTACCTCTATTGGGCTCAAATAGAGCGCTGATCATATAATAGGAAGTATTATATGTATGATTTTGGGAGACACTCTTTATAAATTCTCTAAAAGTTATGTTTCGTTAAATGTGTACATGGGCGGTTGGAGGTGGTTGATGATTACTGGTTGCCGTTTTGTACGGATGTTTTGAATATTAATTGATGATCACTATATACCAATTTAAAAACGCTTTCTATGAGTTATATTTATGTACCTACACATAACACAGTATCGAATGAATGGATGTAGTATTTATTAATATAATGCACATTTTATGAAGTTTTCACTATGATTTTATGAATTCATAATTATGTATGTTTTTATTTAAACAAATTTTATTTTTATTTTTAGTGTATTCTGCAGTTTGTCTTAATTAATTGCTTGCATGGATCGTATAAATGAATAAACAAAATGTAAAAAAAAAACACTGCTAATTATTCTATACAAACTTCGTTAAATGTAAGGTAATGCACTTTATTTCGTTAACTACGATATACACCAATATATGTCATGAAGAGTCCTGTTTTGCAGTGTATGTTTCAGTTTTTCATGATAAAAAGGCGTTCTTTAAAATGAAACCTAGCTAGATCGACTTGTCTTCCCTAAAAAACCCGGCATACTGATTTTTATGAAAATCGTTGGAGCCATTTCCAAGATAGGTATATATATAGAAATTCATTTTTTCACAGTGTTATAGTCAGATTTGAAGAGGACAGAAAAGGGTAGTAATAAACACGATTGTTAAAATGTTAATTTATTATTTGATTAGATAAACATTAAGCCGGAGTAATAATAATAAAAAATATATAACTACAGCATTTAAGTTGAATATCAGAAATATCGATGTCCTCTATCCAAGAATGTGAAGTTACTAAATATCAAAATATCACATGTTCGTCAATTTTTCGAAAGTGATACAGTTACAATAAATATAAGCAAGTAGAATGTCTTTGATGGATAATACTTTGTTGATTGTGATGTCAACGAAACTCTTATAATACGAATTTTATGTAATATTTCGATTCTCGAAATGAAAACAAAGTCAAAAATTAAGGTGCTTCCTTAAAAGTTGTTTGTTAAGTAGAGTAAAGAAAACTTATAATAATTAATGTTTAGGATTGAAAACACGGCGCAGGATATGGCAGAAAAATGAAATTGAGTGGGAGGTTTTATTTAATATCCATTAATAATTCATGCACCATCCTTAAACCAATAATATTCTGTAAAATAAAAATTTTTTACGTAAAGAATGTACCCTTAGTTTTATGGCATTTATAGAAAAATTAGACAATTATTATTTATATTAATATAATTAATGTTACCTAATTAAGCTAATAACTTAACACTATTAAAAAATTAATAAGCTAGACCGATCTATTGCCTTAGCAATATTCTTGTGTAGCATTAAATACTTAAAACTAAAATAAAAAAATCAAAATAAAACCAAGCAAAACAAAAAAAGATAATGAACAATAAACGAACAACATACAGTTCATTCGTAAATTAAAGTAAATCCAACACCAAATACTTTCTTTTACTATAATAATAAAAATTCCAAGCGAACTTGTTTGAGAGCCACAGCTTGTAATAAGATTATATGTTATAAATGGGGAGTGCTTTATAATCTATGATAGGAGAGACTATGATTTTAATTTTTTTGACTTTATCTTAAAATGCATATAGGCTAGTCTGTCCAGTAAAAGACGAATTTTGTAGGGCCAAGAAAGAATAAACGAAGTTTACTCACTATTCCTTAACGGGTTTTCTTATTCGATATGAATTGAATGATTAATAACAAAACCATGAAAGACCAAAATTAATTTTAAACATAAACGGCGTGTGAAACGGTGTATTGTACATGTTCTACTCAGATATGACTTACATGTATCCATCCAAATTACATTGTTTTAAAGTGAAATATTCACATCAATATTTGTGTGTATTTGCAGGTAAATTATCTTAAAACTATATCTTTTAAAAAATTTGCGATTTTTTTATGTATTTCGTCAGATTATTGCCGCGTTAACACTTTTTTTACATGATTAGTGCATGTATTAAGTAGACTTGTTTGAAGTGTTTGGAAATATTGAATCTTGCTTGATAGTTAATATTAATGGAGTTTTACTAAGCAAATTGTAAACTCAGCGCGTCAGAAAGCCAGATAAAAATTTCAATCAATATGAACATTTGCTGAAACATTTAATTTTGACAGTAAAATTGTCTTTCTTATATTTTTAGAATATCAATATTATGCATTATTCCATTCGACCACTCATTAGAGTCAGAAAAATTCTGAAAAAGTCAGAAAATATTAAATAAATTATTAATCAATCATTTATTTTATGGCAGAAAATGGTATTACATTGAGACTCTTTCGGATGAGTTACTACTACTTTGTTACACTTTTCTGAGATAGTGAAAAACTTTACTTTTCTGAAAAAATTTTTTAGTAACTCTAAATATTTATTCTGAAAGAGTCTCAATCTATAACCATTTTCTGTCATTAAATGATCGCGTTCAAAAAAGACGAAAATAGTAAAGATGACATTTGGAATTTCAAATTTCAGGTGGCTGGGGGTGAAGGGATAAAACCTAAAATTCTCTATGTACCATTTTTGAATTTTTCTCTTGATGTCTAAATCGACATGTTTTCACTCAAAACCGTAATCACATCAGGTCAAGGGTTATTAAGCGGTGGATACTTTTGAAATGGCTGTATGTGCCGTTCATTTAATATTAATTCTGTCGGTTTATATTTTTTTATATTAATTACAATTTTACGACCATATTTCTTTAGTTATTTTAAAATGATAAAAGTATGGAAATGTACTTGGTTCCTATTGTGTATCTGAAAACATCTCAGGTACTTTTTTTTTGTCAAGAGTTAATTACAAATATTTTTAGGATGTGTATCTCATTTTTTAAATGGATATCAGTGGGGATATTTGAGCCCCGCTCTGGTCAAATTAGGAGAAAATGGATATTATGAAATCCCACCACTATCTTCAAATGCTCAATCTTGGATGGTCACATGGCTTACTATAGGATTTAGCCCTGGAGCATTTTGCGCTTCATATTCAAATGATGTTATTGGCAGAAAATATTCCTTAGTGTTGTTATTTATACCAAATTTATTGGCACATTTATGTACATATTTTGCTGTAAATATTAACATGTTTTATTTATCACAATTTTTACGCGGTTTTCATACTGGATGGATATTTGTGTCTGTGCCAAATTATGTGAGTGAAATTGCTTCTTCAAAACTGCGTGGGTCATTTTCAGCTTTAGGTATAGTATTCAATACTATTGGTGCTCGATGTGTTTCAAGCTCAGTCCAAGCAGTTACTTCTATTGAAACCACAGCTTTAATTGGAATTGTGATTGCATTTATCGATCTACCATTTAACTTATGTATCAGCGAATCGCCATATTATTGTCTAATGAAAAATAATGACATTAAAACTATGAATATTTTAAGAAAACTTCGTTCGACCCAAAATGTAGAACAGGAATTTGAGGAAATGAAAACAGCTTTTAACAGAAATCGTCAAATGAAAGAATCAAGTTCATGGAGTAAACTAATGACTGTATCAGTAAATCTTAGAGTTTCACTAGTTACGGCTGGAGTTGTTACAATACTTCAACTAAGTGGTCATTTACCAATGAGTCATTATGCTCATAAAATTATTAATGATTCTGGACTTAATATACCATTGTTAACTATTTCATTAGTAATGGGTGCAACGCATCTAATATCAAATCTTCTCAGTACTCTTGTCATAGAATCTTGGGGTCGAAAACCATTATTTATTACACTATGTGCTCTATCAGCCACTGGCCATTATGTTATCGCATTATCGATGTTTTTATTAGATAATACGGACGCAAACAAATCAAAATTATTAGGTATTTTTGAATTTATCGGGATTCTATTCTTTGAAACAGCTGTGGGATTTGGTTTTACTCACATAGCCTATACTTTAGGAGCAGAATTGTATCCTACAAACATTAAATCAAAAGGTGTTTCGTTCTTAAAAATTCTTATGTCCGGTGAAGGAGTTTTAGCTGTGCAAATTTTTGAATTATTGACAAATATTAATCCATATATTCCATTTTGTTGTATGGCTGTGGCTAGTTCATTTGGTGTTGTTTTTGGAATTATTTTTGTACCCGAAACTAAAAGTAAATCTTTAGCTAAAATACAAGAAAGTTTGAATTTAAAATAATTTTGTGTATCATATTAAAATTGCGATGTTTTGCATTTAATTTTTAAGTAGAATATGATTATTAGATTGGGAAATAGTAACGTAAATTACACAAATTAAGTCGTAGTGGCACAGGCGTACAATCCACTATATGATGCTGTAACAAGGATATGGATTTTCTGAGACTCTTAACCCCCTCAGAAAATCCCAAACCTTAAATACAACTTATTGATACGTAAGTTTATCCTTTATAAATTAGAGGCATTTTAGCCTTTTAATTGACATTAGCCATTGCTTTTCTTTAATTTTCCAATTTTTTTTAACAATAAAGGCACCAAAGCGATAAAAATTTTGAGATTCCACTGCGAAGTGGAAGACTGAAATGAAATCTTCAAACCTGTGAACACTAGACTTTTGGACCAGTATTATTTAATAGAAAAGTCTTAATTTTTTTTTATCTCCAGAAAAAAGAACTAAAAAAATATTTTAAAACCACGGCTAGCAATAAATTTTAAAGCTCTTTAGATCGAATTTATCAGCTGTTGGCGCTTAAAAGATATAATATATTTAACAAAAAGCACCGCGTCAATATGCTAAGTCGGATATAATCGGTAATACAAGTGGTGTGTGAATCAAAATTTACGAAAAAACTAAAAACCAGAAAAAGTAAGGTGCCAGGTGTAATAAGTACGTCGCAGCCTGAGTGCAAACGCACACCAAATTACAGAAAGTATGTATTTTTATGCTTACGCTTGTAGAATCTCTTCTAAAATTTGGTAAAGTTTTTATAATTTCATCTAGTTGTTTATTTTTCGTTGGATTTCATCAATTTTCCAGTCTGCTTGTTCCGATAGAATCTATCTGTAATTGATACACCTTATTTTTTGGAGCATTATCTGCATTTTGATTACTAGGTAGGTGCTCTTAGTTTTTTGTAATGTATGTTGCTGTTTCTTAGACAATATTGTTTTAAGTAGCTCATGTATTCATGTTGCGATAATTATTAAATTCAAATAATAAATATTGTATGTCTAATACGAATTTTTATAAATTTTAGTCAATAAATCCTATAGACCCATTATCCATCTTTTAAAGCATAAAAGATAGAAGAAAAATTACAAAAAAATGGGTTTATTAATTTTAATTAAAACAATCTATAGATTCGTTAAATTGTAGGTATATGTATTTTGTATTATTTTACAACCTCAATACTAATAAATATTTCTAGCATTGGTACCAAGCACATAAAAAGTTCTAATAGAAATGCTTCAAATACAAGACTATACAGAATGTCTTCCCCTACCTAAAACAACAGGACATCATGAAATGATATATTACGTTAAAATATTGAAAACCTCTCAACTCACTTATGGGCTTGAGAGCGTATCTAGGCTAAAAAGCCTAGAAATTTGACGGTATGGTTTCCTTCCTCCCACTTTATATTGAAAAAAAATTGATAAATTCACATTTGTGAATGAGAAATAGAACAACAGAGGGGATACCAAAAGTTTTTTAACATACCATCCTGATAATGTCACTTTTTTACCAATTCACTCTCTGTGATATTATTTTCAACCACTAACTTCATTGCAAATACATCAAGCATTGCCCAATTGAGGGCATTGTGAGCCAAATTTTCAATTTATCTAACTAGCCACTATGGTAATATTCACAATAATATCCTTTTTATCTAAAATTATAGCATCCTGTTTCCCGAATAGGACACTTTTCCGGCTATAAGTGTATGAAGAAACTGTCATTATTCTCACGCTATCTGCCATTTGATGATGACATCCTGCTGTTATAACTTGAGCCATTCTGTATAAATGGAATGCTTGCGAAATGTGTTATTCTTCTTACTCTTATAAAACGAAACTAATTTGTCTTAATTAATTGAAAATAAATACATGATTGCAGAACCCGACTAGAAATTGTCCCAGTACTTATATTGGGGCCCGCTTGGGATTTGTTGGGGCATGTCCCAATAGGTCTATCCCAATTGGGATCCGATTGGGAACCTTTTGGGATAGCCCAATGTAAAAATAGGCGATTTTATAATAGTTTTTCCCAACTGGGGCCTATTTGGGAACTTATTGGGAAAGCCCAAATTAAATTAAAATAGGTCTATCCCAATTGGGATCCAATTGGGAACCTTTTGGGATAGCCCAATGTAAAAATAGGCGATTTTAAATAGTTTTTCCCAACTGGGGCCTATTTGGTAACCTATTGGGAAAGCCCAAATTAAATTAAATGATAAACACAACGGTTTAATTGTTTGAGTGGGACCTGGTTGGGAACACGTTGGGATAGCCCGATGTAAAAATTAAATAATCTTTACTCTATTTTTACCGGATTTTGAAAAATTTGATTGCTTTGAATAAAGCAAATATATATGTTCTTAATCTTAGTACAGTTAATTGATTTAAAAAATTTCCTACTTTATTAAAAACAATCATAATTTTTCAATTAATTTTTTTTGTTTAAGTTATTTTTTTATAGTAAGTAAATAGTTATAAATTTAGAAAAAAATAATTTCCCTAAAAAAGTTTTAATTCAAAACGCTTTACTTCACTTTTAACTCTGTACTTTGAGTATTTATAAACTTTTCGTTTTTTACATAATCTATTTTTAATCAAAAGTATCAGTTCTTCATTTTTGAATTTTCCGCGTTTTATTTATTTAAAACATTTCAACAGATGGCGCTACGAGAAGTTTTTTATTTGTCATAATAAAAACACTGTGATTAACAAACGATCGTGTATGAATCGAAAATAAGTGATTTTTTATAGTTTTTTTTTGTTATTTTAATTTATAAAAATTCAGCATCATACTATATCATAAAATTTTTTAAGTGCATTAACGTTTAATTGAATTATATTATTTTGACATATGTGTAACGAACTTTTGAGTGTAATTGAAAATGTCAATTGTAGATTGAGGTTATGTAAAATGTGAACTTGGACGTCTACGGACCAGAAGTTTTTATTCAAGTATACAAGGTAAAAATTTTGATCACAAGTTATATTGTAATTATTAAAAAAAATAGTTCTTACATTAATAATTTTTTTTTTTAAATTATTATAGATGTCTTTATTAAAAAACTAGCTTCCAGTCCCGAAAACCCACTAGACGATAAAGAAATTTTGAAGGCAATGACAGCAGTGATACAAGGTGCTCGAGATTGGGATGGCCATCGTCTTCTTCGTTTAAAAAAATGATCATTCTATTGACTGAATCTATTGTATTTTTATAAATTTATAAATAAAAAAATTTGCTTGGTAATTTCCAGTTTATTTTTAATTTGAAGCTATAGGCTACATCATGATTGTATTGATTAACAAGGGGCAAATGATTTACAATAAGGTAAATTAAGCGGGAACAGACCGGGATTATTCGATTGGGAATCCATAGGGCTTGCACATTCGGGAACCTATAGGGACTGCCCAATTGGGAACCAATTGGGATAGCTCCACCGGGCCCCAAATAAGTTTCTGCGTTACAGCCCAATTTGGGGTCCCAATTGGGCAACCAAGCTGGGTCCCAAATGGGAGCACGTGAAAATTTCTAGTCGGGAATATATCTAGTCTATATGTTAGTAGGGTACGTACACGAAACATACCAATACACAGAGAATCCAGAAATCAATTATTACCCATGTTTTATATAGAAAATACTAAATTACAGTCAAACCTGGATAAGCGAGAATTCAAGGGAGCACAATCTCACTTTCGCTTATAGAGGTTTCTCATTAACCCGAGTTTCTCGCTAATGCAGGTACATGGGTAGCGTTTCTCTCTTATAGAGGTAATAGCAATAACAAGTCACAGCAAGTACGAATGTAGTAAATATGTCTCCTAAATAATATAAATAAATAAAGCTCGACTGTCGCTTATAGAGGTATAGATATGCAGCAGTCTCACTTACGGAGGTCCATGAGGGAAAAACGACTCTCTCTTATAGAGGTTTCTGTTTCCGGCTAATAGAGGTTTTGGGAGCTTAAAATGACGGGTTCTAGCTATTACTCTCACTTATAGAGTTTACTCACTTATTTAGTTCTCACTTACCCAGGTTTGACCGTATTTCTTATAATATAAGTACATAACATTTAAATCTAATCTTTACACTGTTTAAATCCGAAAGCTAGCAATGGAGTTGGGTATTTCACAATAAAAACTCAACTTCATTGCATCTGCTGGTTTCGGAATTATTCATAAATTATTTTTTTTATAATTCATGAAGTATCCATCCAAAGGTTATATTACTAGCTGGGTTAGGGCTCAAGAACCAATCGAATATAATTTTCTTCTTGATATAATGTCAAAAATGTTGTACAGGCAAAGTGTTCAGACATATTAGGTTATATAGCTACTACGACTAGCGTTTAAAGTAGGTACAAATAGGTAGAAATTGCGGACGTGATCCCGTTTAAATACAGGTATTTTTTTTAAATCTAGCATTTATGTCAAAAATGTAAAATATATTTATAATAATTAGCAATAATAACTTTGTTATTGTCTATCTCTTGCATTATATGATTCAACGAAAACAAGTAATTTTCTATTGGCTGACGCTACCTTGGTAGTTCCATGATAAAAAAAAATAGAAAAAAATTTTGATATAATCATAAATTTTAAACGTTAATATCAATAAAATCAATCCAAAATCAATAGAAAAACAACATAAAAAAAGAAAGTTTGATTGCAAATTGAAACAAAAAATAAACCCTAAAAATCTATATAATAAAAAAAGAAAAAACCCAATAGAAAATTATAAATAATAAATATAAATTGCAAAACCTTTTTGCTCCATAGCAAAGTAATCATAATTTACTTTTCTGTTGTTACGTTTAGTATACAGTGTGATTATTATAACGATGTTACTGAGTAAAAAATTGCAAATGAATGAGGAATGTCTTGAAAAAAGTAAGCGTATTTTTTGTTATTGTTAAAAACAGAAAACTAAAAATATAAAAATAAAATTTTAAAAGATCATTTTGAATTTTTATGTACTAAAACTTTGCAATATGTTGTTCAAGTTTAAAAATTAATGCCTTACCGTGTAGCTCTGAAAATCAACTCGTGATTTCAGGTAGTGATGAGCTTGGCTAAAATCAACGCAAAGACAACCGTTTTCTTGGTCTTGATTTTGATGGTGATTAAATCTTGGTATTGATCTTGCATTATTAGTTTTAATCTTGCCCTTGGTCTTGAAAAAAATATGTCTTGTCTTGCAGAGTTGAGTCTTGGTCTTGCAAAAATAATCTCACTCTTAATCTTGGTCAATCGAGTCTAGTTTTTGATCTTGCATCATCCATGTTTTGAACTTTTAAGTTTCGATTGAGTCATATTGTATTATTTCAGAATTTTCGAGAATTTCTCGAATCTTAGCCTTGAGCAAAAAAGTCTTTTCTTGCAGTCTGGTCTTTCAAAGTTAAGTCTTTTCTTTGATCTTAATTCATATAGATAGGGTCTTGGTACTAGTTTTGTTGAAGTGATACTATAAGTGGTACTGTCATGGTCTTGAAAAAGTTGCAAGACCAAGAATAAAACTAAGACTGCAAGACTGAGACTAATTTTGCTCACCACTAATTTCGAACCGTAGTTGATGAAATTTTGCCTGGTTTTTCTATTGTTAGCTGATCAGCTGCCATTCACTTCTATGGTAAGAATCGTACATACTTGGATCTACTAAAGAGACGCTCTTAATATAAAATCGATAACAAGTGATTCTATAAAAAATGTTTTCCATATTTTGCAGAACCAAAAGTGTAGAAATGTAGAATCTTGCAGTATTTCAAAATTCGCAAACTTACTATATTTGATACTTCGGACTGGAATTATGTATCAAACATGAAATTACTGGTATTTGGTTACATTGGTTCAAGTTCTTAGGAAGGGGTGGCTTTTTAAGTGCTCTTACTTGATTCTTCGTTGTCGATGTCTTTAGATGAAATCGGGTAGAAAAAAGTTGAAGAGCCCTCTTTGTATATATGTTGTTAAAATATTATTCCTTAATAGAAAGTTCTATTAATATTAATTATTTATAGTAATAGAATTTATTTCCAGGCTTATACTTCTCCAGACTACTTGAACAGTTTGATCGTGGTTTAATAAAAGTATATATTTATTTTATTCAAATGCAAGTAAATAGACACCATGTATAATCGGAAAACTATAAAATAGCCTACCCACATTGAATCCACATATCCCTATAATACTTTTTATCGACTAAAATGTTGTTTTATTTCAACCTCGAAAACATTTCTCTTAATAGGTATCCAATAATTTATGTAAGCATTATGTCCATAATACAAAATACTAACCCTATAAAGAACATTGTTTTATACATGAATATAATATATTTCCCATGAATGGAATATACATAAATCGCAAATCCATAAACAAATTTCGAAAAATAATCCTTTGACCAATATTTTTTCGAAGAAAATTGAAAAAAAGGCAAGCTACTGGTAGTACATTATAACAATTAGCACAAGAAAGAACAATTTAATCAAAGTATGCGTAACCAATATATTTTCCTAGTTTACAGATCTGCTGGACCCTACAGCGGATAGAAAAGGCGTGGAAATCAAATTTGGCTTCTTTTTTTGTAATGAAAAAAAGCCAGTCACAACAAAATACTTCAAACAAAAATAGTTTCTTTCAAAATTATATGTAAATTTTAACGATCTGGTGATTCTAACTTATTTCTAATTCATCTTCAAGATCAATTAGACCATACCGAAATATTACTTTGATTACACCAACAACCGTTACCCTCAAATTGTGAACAAGAAACATGATACTTTGGTTGTTTTATTTATTATCCATTATTTATCTTCACATGTAAGGACAAGCCCTTAAATAATTGGTATCGGTATCGGAAATTGAACCCGAATCTTATCTTGGTGGTTTTAATTATGCTCCACGATTTATTTTCATATGTAAGAACAAACCCTTACAAAGTTTTTTAAACACCATCCAAGTATAACTACTTAATGTAAAAAAAAAACCGTAAAAATTATTCAAAAATTTGTAATTCTGTCACAATTGCAATTATAAAACACAAATAAAGCAACAGTTGACTGAGTTAACTGTTGAAATACATTGTAAAGAAAGAGTTCATCCAAGACCTTGATCTATGTTGCTCAATTACAAACCTTCCTTTTTACCTCCTGAGCATGCTCTAAAAATTTCAGCTTGATATCTCACTCGTTTTCCAGTTATCTTGCTTCCAGACAGATAGACTGACAATCGGAAATGAACTAATTAGATAATTTTATTAACATCTATACGAAAATTTGGTTGGTAGCATCAATATTTTTAAACGTTACAACTTGGGACTAAACTTAGTGTCCCTTGATATATTTTATATATAGATGGTATAAAAAGTAGAATCAATTAATGTAGAATCAATACTGAAGCGTTTTAATTGCTCGGAGAAAGCATTCAACACTTTTAAAATGAGCTTTGGTAGAATTCAAGTAGGTTATTTTATTCATAAAGTTTTTAAAATGTTCAGTTGAATGTTCAGCACAATTTAAGTAATACCTACGACGCGACGCGGTAAATATTTTTTAACTAGCTCGATAAATCACACATATTGTATTCAAAAATCCGCTCCCTGTTAATTCATTTCCTATATTTAACCAATGTAAATATTCTACTCTATCCACAATGAGTGTGTTGATACTTTATACCTCATTCGTACGTTATCAATACAAAATATGGCTACAGAGCGTTAGGTATATTATTAACAGTAATTTACAGAATATACGGAAAAATATTTGAAACAAATTAGACACAATATATTGCACATCACTAACCGTTGCCATTCTACATATACTGACTGATGCTATCTTAGACTATGTCTAAGATCTTTGAAGACACTGAAGCAAAAAGGCACCAAAACACCGATATATCTACTTTCTTTATAACAATAATTTTAAAAGGAAGTTATAAAATATGAAATTATAAAATATATAATTTGATAAAAAATAAAATTGGTACAAGTAAGATTTTTCATTATTTTTACCTTTTTTTTGTGCATATTTATTTGTTTTGGAAAAGTTTTTCTTTTGAAGTTGGTTTTCTTTTTGTTAAAAGTTTTTATGATTTTGTGATTTTTAGTGAATCTGAAGTACACTAACTAATTTGCCACTAAAAAAAGAATCGTCGAAGTCGGTTGGCGTGATATTGAGTTATTCGTCCTCATGTCCTGCATACTTAATGCCAATTTAAGACTTTTATGGTTTACTCATAGGTTCCGTTGTCAGAAATGGAACCAAATGGGAAGCACCAGCTTTCAAATAGATAAAGAATCATCAAAATCGATTCAACCAGTCGAAGGTTCTGAGGTAACACACATAAAAAAAATACAGTCGAATTGATAACCTCCTCCTATTTTGTTTGAAGTCGGTTAAAAAATGTTGACGATTTTGATCGATAATAACATTTATCCAATTTATTTATAAATAATGCAAATCGTTTCTTAACTTTACTTTATCAATCCTAAGAAAATATTCATTTAAAGAAATATTGAAAAATGTTTAATTAACAACTTATCTGTAGCTAATTTTCTACACTTTAATAATTCTGTATATTATTTTCCGAACACCCGATATAAATATTCAAGAGTAAGTGTATACACGAATATATAAATGTATAGAAACAGTACTAACGGGAGACCGGAAATGAATCGTTAAACGTTCGTCCCGGAACATTGCCGGAACATGTTTCAAATTGCAATTCCTATAACAACTCGACTCTTCTCTCCTGTATTCATTAACAAATATATATATATAATGTATATATTTGTATGGATATTAATTTATAAAATATATCTATTTTTCATGAACGATTTCTTTTAGTTGAAAATCAATTTATTTAAATGGTGTTCACAGTCAGTTGAAGCAAAAATTTATTTTAATACAATTTTATCGAAAAACTTCATTTGAGGTGTATCCATTTTATTTCGTTCTTGTTATTAATCTAAAGCATTGAATCTGTCTTCATATAAGCTTAAAATTGTAAAATTAATTTTTTTTTGTGTTCTCGGTAGAAAATGGTTAAGAATTTAGAAAACCTGATAAGAACAAAAAAACTTTTAACAAAAAGAAAACCGATTTCAAAAGAAATCTTTTCTAAAACAAATTAATGTGCACCAAAAAGTTAAAATTATTGTGATTTTTGGTGTCGGTGTCAGGCAAGGAAATAACTCTGACAGAACAGTTTGCTACATTAGCTTGGCTAACACCAATTAACAAATTAAAATTTTTTTTTTTTGTGATTTTTAGTGAATCAGAAGTACACTAACTAATTTTTCACTAAAAAAAGAATCATCGAAATCGGTTGGCGTGATATTGAGTACTTCGTCCTCTTGTCGTGCATACTTAATGCAAATTTAAGACTTTTATGGTTTTCTCATGGAGACCAAAATGAAATGGGACCACACAGGCACCAGCTTGCAAATAGATAAAGAATAATCAAAATTGGTTCACCCAGTCAAAAGTTCTGAGATAGCAAACTTAAAAAAAAAACAGTCGAATTGTTAACCTCCTCCTTTTTTGAAGTCGGTTAAAAATAAGAAACCTGATAAAAAAAGTGGTTAAAAATCTACTTTACCACCTTTTTTTAATAAAATTTGTTACATTTTTCAGTAAAAATAGGTTGAAGAAAATATTTCTCTAGAAATTTTGAGAGGATATTGCTTTGTACACTTTTTTCAACACTGAATAGTTAAGGAGCTATAAACCAATTACCTTAAGAGATGGTTGATTATAAGCAAACAATAGTCTGAATAAATGTAAATGTGTAGTTTTTCGAATTTAACTCTTCGATTTTAAGAGTATCCTACTGAGCCTATTGAACTATTGAGCTGAGGAAAAGTATAAGAAGATTTCGGCTTCAAATTACAGGAATACACCCTTAAATTTTGACCAGTTATTCATGTGTGCTCTATACAAATAGCTATTTTAATAGCTGTATGGTAATTGTTATATATAAAAATTAGCCATTTAAAAAACATCAGATCGCTTATCTCTTTTTATAACAAGCTTGAAACAATTAAACTATTTTTCAAAATGCTTACTTAAGTAATTAATTGATTAACTTAAATAATTAATATAATATAATTATTTTATTTTGATTATATGGAATTTTTAAAACTTTTGATTATTTCAAAAAACTATTAGAATTTATTAAATTGTTACTTTAATTATGTTTTTTACTTTACTTAAAAAGAAGTCATATAGAACCCCGTATATTTAATATTAAATTTGGTTTTTGGTGAAAATTTTTTTGGGGGCCATCCATAAATTACGTCACACCTTGAAGGCGGGAGGGTATCATTCGAATGTTACATTGTGTGACAAGAGGCAGGGGGGGTCAAAAGCTTTGTGACATCACATTTCAAAATTTGTGATGTTCAAACGCGAAATTTATAGGTAAACAACAAGATATTAAACATTTGCAAACGCAATCTTTATTAAACATCTTTATAATAAGGGCGTAAACATCGTAACCATCGGGTGCAGCTGTGGCTCAAGGAGCTTAATCTTCAAGCCTTCACTGTGCTTGAGTCTCGATTCTGTGGTTACAGTGTAGGGCCTGAAATTTGTGTGACGTAATTTATGGATGGCCCCTTGAAACTCAGGACGATATTGTCATCCTGATCAACAAATAAAAATAGATGGAACACTATAAAACTTGTTTTCGAAATACAACCCTTAAAACGGACTTAAGAAAAAATAAACCGGCAAAAATAGACCCGGAAAAGGTAGACCGAAAAAAACATCTGCAATATTGTCCCATTTTTGAAAACTAGGACTAAAAACTTCAAAACTCAACCAACTCCTCTATACTCGACAAACTCAACCCAATCAACTCGTAATTACAACAATTCCCCGTGTCTGTAAAATTTTCGCTCTATTTTTCCGGGTTCCTTTTTTCCCAATTACCCCTTAAACAGCCAAAATCCAAATTTTCTGTTTCCATATTCAATTTCTTGCATTCAATGTTCAATACTGACGTATAAAGATAACAACCACCCCAAACCACGTTTAAGAGTTCATTTTAATAAAGCTTAAACCATTCCTTGAACAAAAAAGTTATCAGCCGCGAGGAGGCAGCGGCATCGCTATCGGGTGTTTTTGTTAATTTTGAAGATTACAATTAGCTCTTATAATACAACACGGCTGAAGCCGGGACGTGTCGCTAGTTTTAAATAAAATTGTATTATCTCTATCTCTATATATTATAAATGCCAAAGTAAGAATGTTTGTTTGTTTGTTACGCTTTCACGCTAAAACTATCGAATGGATTTTAATGAAACTGTACAGCATTATAGTTGATATATCAGAATAACACATGAGATATAATTTATAAAGATATATTAATAAAAAAATTTAAAAATTAATTTAATTTGACATTGCCATAAATTACAGATTTCTGTAAAAATAGTCAATATACTATATTTCACGGTCATCTTCTCTGATATACTCAATGAATAATTACTATTATACATTTAAAAAAATAGAAAACCATACACATATTTTACCTGTGTAAAACAATCCTTACCATTATTTCGAGTGTTATAGAAAGGGGATAAGTGAGAGCAATCTTTATCAATCTTTACTTTTAAACCCAGCGAAGCGGGTGGGTATCACTGTAGTATTAAATAAAATACTTTTTTAAAACAATAAATCGACAATTGAAATAAAATTCATATTTAATAAAAACATTCTCAAGTAGAGTATAAATACCATCGATGTTATTTTACATTAAACACTTGTATCAGCATTAATTCCTAATAATATATAAATAATATCGATTTGAAATGAAAAACTATTCAATTTTTATATTAAGTATATTATTACAATACCATTTAGTGGTTTCGGTAATAGCAAAATTGGATTTGGAGGATCCTGATGAAGGTGAACTTATTCAAGGCTTACCACCAAAGTGTAGTTTAACAGATCATAAATGTCTACAAAAAGGTAAATTTTTATCCATTTTATTTATTCTATTTAGAACAGGCATGGCCAATTTTTTTAAAGTCAAAATCACCATTGTTATAACTTTATTGTGTGTCTCTTTATCCGAAGTCCGCATTGCTCATAGAGGAGGAAGCGAGACGGGTATACGACTCTTTTACCTATCTCAGTTTCTCTTCTTTCTTATAGTAATGAGATAGGTAGAAAAAAATGTTGTCTCTTTGTCTTACTCGTATTTTTGGTTGTCACTGGTTAGGTTGTCGCTGTCTTACTCGTACTTTAGATAGAGAAGTCTGAGGGACTTCTCTAAGCCACGTTTGCCCATGCCTGATTTAGAATCTCTTATTTCAACTATGAAAGCACGTGGGTGCCTGCAAGTGCATGAAACTCTCAAAGGCTTTAAAACGAGTGCCCATATGAATTCTGTATCTTTACAACTCATCAGAAAATTCCAACTTTCTACCCGGGTTGTACAAACTATTATTTGCCAATGGCTTCGTTGATAATCGGAATTTAGCATACATAAAACTTCTTATCTTTTTTACAGAATGTCCAAAGCGTCCATTTGAAAGATTTCATCGTTGCTTGGCTGCATGTCCACAAACATGTGAGAATTACGTCAAAATAGGTAGTCAAGTGTGTAATAAATGTGTTGCTGGTTGTGTTTGTATTGATGGATTTGTACGTAATGAATATGAAAGATGTGTTCCTCATAACCAATGTAAAAGAAATTTTCACTGACAATTACAAAGTACGTAATTTAACATATATGAATAAAGTTAACGTTTTCCATAACAAATTTTCCAAAATTATGGTGTTGGTTCGTTTAATCTATGACAATATTTGACCGCCAATTAGATTTTTTAGCGACTGTTTTTTGCATAAATAAAGCAAACGGCGATTCTTAAAATTTTCAGCTCACAATTTTAGGTCAGTCATTGATACTGGCGAATGTCTTCTATCGCCCTTGACAACTTTTGATTTCTTTCGATTAAATGCAATAATGATATATTTTTAAGTCGCAATTTAAGTCGGTATTTCAGTAATTAAGTCAGTCAATTGTTTATTGTGACTTGTTTTCAATAATTTTTCTGTATTTTAGTTATTCTACAAGATTTTTCAACTTATCAATTACAAAAATGGTGCAGTCTGTAGCGTAGAAGAGAATCGAATTTAAGTTACATACACCCATGTACACCACTGTCAAATGTTTATATGGAGGGATAAAATACTACAACTGGGAATTGTAATTAATCTATATTAGTTAATAATTTTCTGTAGTAATATAAGTTTTACATAATATAAAGTATGAATGTATGTATACCAAAATATAAAATGATATAATCAAATTGGTTTGGTATGTCATGTTGGTATGTTGTGTATGGTATGCTGGTTCACTTCAAGATGTAAACTTTCAGTAGTTGAAACCGCATCGCACTTTAGATTCATTACAGTTGCTTTGTGGGAATATTAAGTAGTACGTAAATTTTGTATGTATGTACATGATGATCATTTAGATAGTTTTGGTGTCAAGACAATTTTTGTACCCGTTCGAGATACCCGACGACATCAAAGTTTTCTTATATTGTATATTTTTATGCACTTAATTTTCAAAGCAACTCTGCTGAAATATGTTGACAAAAAGTGTTATTCGGGAAAAAGATGTGAGCAACATGATTCATTCAATTGAAATTATAGAACGTCAGGTTGCCAAATGGAAAGATAATGTGCTTGTGCAAATATTAGTATAAATAGCTTTTTCTCGAAGGAGGCTGGCTTATACAGTGCAACCTCGATATAACGAATCTGAAGGGAACCAGTAAATATTCGTTATATCAAGTAATTCGTTAAACTGAGGTTTGTTATATTGAGGTTAAGTTGGTCTAAAATTCGTTATAAAGAGGAAAAAAGTGTCGGAACCTCTCGCGACATGAATTACATACTATGGAGTATACTAACTGTCATATATTGGTGGGACTTTATACGTTATATAAAGGTTTTGAATTGACGAATTTCGTTATTTAGAGGTATTTAAATTTTTTATGTAGTTGAAAATTCGTTATTAAGAGGTTGTACGCAAAAAATATTCGTAATGTAGAGGTATATTTTATATTGACTCTTATGGACAATTCAAGGGGATTGCGAAAAATTTGTTAAATCGAGGAATTCGTTATATTGAGGTTCGTTATATTAAGGTTGCACTGTACCTACGATATAACGATTAGTCGTATGAATTATTTTTTGTGAGAATATGCTAAGTGTGTACACATATAACCACATAGAATCTAATATTAGATTAGATTCAAAGTGGTTACATGTGAACACACTTAGCATATTCTCACAAAAAATAATTCATAGATATGAGACAGCATAAAAGGTACAATTTTTACATTTTGGAAGTTATGGCGTAGGTCTATTTATGATGAAATAACAGAACAATTTAAGCACAAATCATCGACCAACTGTTAAACCTCAACTTACCAGAAACCCTTGCAAGAAACAGTCATTTGTATAATTTTTGCATCCACATTTTCGATTTACTCATTGCAGCCACTAAGCTTGACTCGCATTAGAAACTCTATAGCATTTTGTATCGTTTTCGCATCATACACACTTTAACTTTCATTCTTGGCAACCACAAGATAATTTAGAAAGTTCATCAGTTTAATTGAATTTTAATATAAACACTTATTAAAAGCCAAAAAAATCTATGGAAAGTCTACGTCCAGGTGGGTGGTAGTTGGCCTGAACTACTTCCTTTTGGAACGCACATAAGTTTGTGCCCCTCAGTCCAAGATTAGTTTAGAATATATTGTTACACCATTGTTCCGATGATAATCCGTGGATTATCAGCTTCTCAATTATATTGGGCTTAGCACATCTCCTTCATGCATCATTCACTACACCAGCCCATTACAACTGTTAGTTAAATTAATTTTTACTGTAACGTCGCGAATTTAACCCAATCCGTACGCATGCCGCGTACGGATTTGGCTACGCTTTAATCAACTGAGCTAATTGAGTTGTCTTTGAGTTTAACTTTGATTCAAAGTTATATCTTTATAAAAAAACACCATTTATTTTCATTATGCACATACATCGTATTACTTTCTTGTAAATTAGGTATATTTGAAATTGGTTTATATTATACCTAGACAACTTAACATATTCAGAACAAGCTTTTGGGTAGTAGATTTATTTTGTAGGTATCTATCTACATATGTAGAGTAATGTATATGATTTTATTTATGTAACCTGCAGTTACTTGTTACTTTATAGTTTATACTTTGAAAATGATGATTTTTATAGACCTAGAGACGATCGTTCGAAAAACCAAACTATTGAAGACATGAATTTAACCGAATTAAATTGAATTAAATTTTGCAAATGGTTAAATTATGTAGTGCGGGGTCTTGACATAGTACTTGATGCGGTAGCAGTTGTTATCCCGTAATCATTAGTTCCGCAATGAGAGATTTGCTCAGGCTCTCTGCATATGTGTGAAACATTTCGCTCGTTAAATATTCTTTAATTTACTAAGTACGAATTTGAATAATAATTTTAATAGAAAAATCAAAATAATAATAATCATATTCATTAATTGTACTGTGAGTATTTATTGAAGAACTAATGCTTCGCTTTAAGAGCCTAAGTGGCCGAGCGATCTAAAGCGACAGACTTTAATCGTTTGTCTACTTAGACTTAGGTTGCAGGTTCGAATCCAGGCAGCGGCAGTCAGAGCATTTATCGTCGCTTGGATAAGAACAAAGTAACCGACTCCACTCACATCATAAATGTAAATGTATATATGGATGTAGTTTAATAAATAAAGATTAACCAATAATGATATGTATGGTCTCTGTTATAGGCGTACATGTCAGAGAAATGGAGATCAAGCCCCATTATTATTTTTACCATTATTTAATGCTTTGCATATTAAAAATGACGATTTTATATAGAAAATAAATATATTTATAAGTCCATGTACCATTAAGAATACTTTCATTCAAATAATAATTATAATAACGATTATTATTACTAAAATTATTACACAACTGCATATTAGGACATATAAATTTCAAGAATTTATACCGTACAAACCCATGAATACACGAATAGGTCCGAAAATTTACGCAGGTAATATTTCTTTAGAAAAAAATATATTGAAAAAAACTGTAGATACGTTGAAAAAATTATAATTCGAAAATTGATGAAATTTTAATAACAGTAAGACAGAAAAAGTGCAACCACATATACACCATTTGAAAAATTAATAAAAGCTATTTATGTTTTAAATCTAGCATGAACAAATTGCTCATAACGGGAGTGCTGACTGGTTATATAATTGGCAGGGTTTTTTACATTAATTTTTGTTAATCTAATTAGTGTTATCTTTTAAATTAAAATGTTTAGCTTTCTGATGGAGTAACATTCTGATGGTTGAATAATCTTGAATTCATAATTCCATTTTTCATGTAAATAAAAGAACTAAACAAGAGAGGTAAAAAATATTATTTTTTTTATATTCCATGATAAAATGCTTTTAAATTTTCATATCACTCAAGCTTTTTCGTATATAAACAAACAAAGTAAATAAATTAAAAACGAAGTTACTTTTTTGAAATGTTTCTAATGTTAACGTTGTAATAGGTGCAATTACAGAGAGCTAAAATATATATGTGTATAATTTAAATTAACTTAATTTTTTATTCACTTTATTTAATTATTTTTAAATGAAAACCCGTTAAAGCTATAATGGTACTTATTATTACATATTAATGGTACATACTAATGATATTTAATTACCTGAGCATTAACTTACAATTTTGTTGTGAAATTATGCTGCAAAAGGCAAACTATAAAGAGTTTTTTCAACTTGTTATATATGCTCAAAAGTTTTGAGTCTAAACTGTCTCTCGAAAAAAATATTTTATCAAGCAAAGTGCTTCCAACAAAAAATGTTGGGTTCAAGATCACAAAAGCTCATTTTGACCCATAACTAGTAAGAGATAATAGAGTTAGTCAGTCATGTGGACTGTCAACGGCAGTGAAAACTTATAGCTCTGGAAAAAGTGGACTTCGGTCTAGCTCGCTGCCCTCGCATAGAGCTCTAATTAATACCGAAATAATAATAAGAAATATCCGCACATATTCAGGCAACTATTAAAGAAAATTTTAAGCACAGAAACGTTTATAATAAAGCACGCGTATATGAGCTATTGGAATTTAAAGAAAAGCGGTTTTTGCCCAAAATTTTCAATATTTTTCAAATTTGCAAAAACGCACTTCTTGGGCATATTAAAGACTAACTTTTCACTAAGGGTCGTTTAAAAATATATTTTTTTCAAGGAGATATGGGCGTTTCAAAAAAATTCTATTTCTTACAGTTTTTTCAATAAATTTTTTATTTGATAATTTTTTGACATCTAACTGGGCTAGATCGATCCGAAATAAAGATTTTTGGTCGAAACTTTTTTTGATACAAAGCTTATTTTTTTGAAAAACCTAAAAAAACTGTTTTCGATAAACTTTGGCAGCCATTTTGAATGTCATCCCGTACTTTAAAAGTGTAAAAAAATAGTGCATTGAATTCTACGGAAAATTTACGACATTTACATGGACTGGTTTGCTGTATCTTGACTTTGGCTTGAAAAATGTAGATTGACCAGTCTATTGTATGATATTGCATCTCTCTAATCCAAAAATTTAACAGTAAATTATCACTTACGGAATTTTTCCATTCCACAACTACTGTGTAAAATGAACACTTACCTGAAAAAAAGAAAATAATTAATTTCTGAATAAAACATATGCCAAGCAAAACCATCGAATATTTTAGACATTCAAGATTAAGATTTTTTTGTAGTTACAAACTGGTAAACCATTTTTGGTACAAAAATGTAGTACGTTCCTGTTATGTTTTAAACAACGTCTGTATATTCTTAAAAGATTAACGTCAACGTTCGAACTTTTTATTGCTAATTGTGAGAATTCTCTGCTGGTTACTTATTCTTTCAAACTAAACAGTGGCAATGATAACAACACATAAGACAAGCTAGTAGCATAGTGTAATAAACTGTACCAACGAAACATTCTTTATTTAGTGATAATAATATCTTTTTATATTTTATTAAAACTAGTTTAAGAAAATTTGCTAGAAACGCGTTAACGATAAAATACCATTGTTATTATATATTATATGTTTTAAGAACAGAAAATCAAATTAATAATTTCTAGAAATAGTTAAAAATATTAATATAGTAAACGATTCTTACAAAAAGAATAATGGGCTACAAGAGCCATAATAAAGGTTTGCAAGTGATAACTCTCTTATTTATGACGAACACCAAGACTAGCTTATTTCTGTTTTTGCTAAGTGAAATCTAAAATGAAATTTTATTACTCCAATTAAATACACTTATGAGTCTAAGGAAGGGAAATTTCGATTATTATTTTCGTCAACCATTTGGAAAACTGAAGAAGATAAGAAAAATGAGTTTTTAATGGTGACATGTACGACGAAGTTATGGAAGTCAACATTTTTTTTGCCTGGAGCATTTGTTAATAAAAAGCCACTGCCACCACAATACGTTCAAACAAATAGCTCCATTTCTCAACTTTATCCAGAGAAGCAAAATTAAAGCCGAAATGAACGACTTTCTTTCATAAAAATTGTCAACAAATATGAAAAGCGAAAAACTCGCTTTCTATAAATTCGACACACAAAACAAAACTTAAAATTTATTTTTCTTTATTATCAAACTTCCATTTATCAATTACCTGTACAAATAACATAGAAAAAGAATCACGTTCTATAATAATAACTCACGGTTACTATATTTGATAAATATCCAATCAATTAAGACTAAATTAAAAATTTTATGAATGATCCCTCATTAAAATGTAAAATAAGATAGCTGCAACCATTGGTAGGGTAAGGTGCTTAAGTCTGCGCGGTTAAGGAATATAATGGCATTAATCTAATAAAAAGACATACAATGATATCAAAAACAGTTTAATATACTGATCAACAAACCAACTTTTATATTCTATGAGAAAAATTAAGTTATTCTCTTCTTAATTATGAGCCTTATTGGGACTATCATGCGAACGCGCATGATAGTACCAATGAGTACGCATGGAAACTCAAAAGTGTGCAAGCTTATTCACACACATAAATCACTCTTGTAGATTCCAATTCCGATGTAGGATGTGTATTTATCTTGAAACAATTCAGTGCACAAGCTGCACTAAATTCAATCTTTGACAATAGACTCATTACAAAACTGGTTGAAGAAGGTAAACGAAATGATATATCTTGGTAGCGACCCATTAATTTCAATAAAACTTTATGAATACATTTTTTGAAAGTTTCCAAAATCCTAGGTCACCGGGCTTTTTATTATTATTTTATCGTTCAAAGTTGACTGAAAAAATGATGAATCATATTGGTTATCCTTTTCAATTGGATATTTCTATATCAAAAAATTTAGAGAGTGTGATAAAAAACTATCTAAAATAAATATACCATAATATAAAATAATAATACCATCAAAATATAAGGTTGCCGATGATCTAAAAACAAAATTGTAATTTAATTGTGAGTTCACCTAAGGTCCATCATGTGATGAACAAAGACGACTATAGTAAGAGTATTGATGATTGAAGAGCGATATCTATATTATCAAATTTATAAGCATCACTTGCACACAATATATTATACATTTTTGTAGTTGCGTGGTATTGTAAAGCCAAAAATAACTCATTACTTGACTACAAAGCATGCATTTGGTTTATATGTATGTACCGTGCAATAAACCAAAACTATTTTTCAATACTGTAGGTTTACATTCACCTTAAAATTAATGAAGTAAATAGTAAAAGAAATATTTTATACCGTTAAAAAACTCTTTTGAGTAAGAACAGGATTCAGAAGAGTGCACGCGCACTCTTGCTATGCGAATTCTTACGGAAGGGATCGGGCTGGAAACAGAGGAAAACAAAATCAACGCACACTTGTGGCACTTTACTCTACTATTTAAATAAAACAAACTACACGGTAAATTAAATTTATATTTGAAAATTTAAATACAAATAAATTATTTATCAATTTCGATTGAAGTGATTTTGCGGTAAAATACTCTTTTGATAGTTAATTGGAATATAATAATATTAAGGCCATGCCATGGTATATAAATATAATATAATAAATCAAAGGACTAATAATAATTTATATATTTTATTTTATATATTGGAAAAGTATTGTACCTTGAATCTAAATTTACGTTTGTGGGTTGTTCTACGAACTAATTGAGTAATGGTGCAGTAAGTTGGTTTGATTCAAGGTATATGACGGTGTATATTATAAAAACTTCACCTCTTCGACATTTTTATCTTACGTTTAAAACTGAAATTTGTGGGCACCACAAAATATCTATTAATAAGCCGTGAGGTAGACTCCGCCTTAAAACACGAAAGACAACAGTAAAAGCCAAATTTTTTACTATTCACACTAAATTTATATTTTGCACCTTTATCAGAAGCACATAATTCTCTCTCTGCTTAAATAATTATCTCGGTTGCCTTCCTTCAAGTAAGTAAACTTTGCCTAGCTATTTTTTTGATACCGATATCTCTAAGGTATAGTACACTACCTTAAATATAACATTGACAAGAGCCTATAAATTTATTTTATATATATTTAAATTTTGTGGTGAGATCACCGTCAATATGTATTGTATAACACAATCAGAATGTGAAATATATTAATAGTTTGTTTTGGTTGAAAAATTGATGATGAAATGAGACCTTTCTATTAACAAAATATATATGTATATTCTTCTTCAACTTATAACATCCAAAAGACGTATACCATAGAGTAGGTACTCAGGAGGTACTACAGATATAATGGGCGTTTGCCCTAAAACTTTTTTACTGCTTCAAAAGACGTTGTTATAGAGCCATAACATAGTGTGAAATCAATTTTTGGATAACATCAATAACTACGAAAATATGAAGGATTTAAATTATAAATAGAAAGAAAGGAAAGTAACACTTGGGCACGTCATACCCTGCAATTGCCATAGAGACTATATATAAAAAATTGTTTTGCAAGAGTAAGATAGAAAAAGTTATTTAATTGCTTATATAATTCAAATTTTAATGACATCAGGACAACGCCTATTAGGTATACTCTTTTTGTTGTGTACATGTTGTGTAAAACTCAACAGTTCAGGAGTAAAAAGAAATAATTAAGATAATAGTCTAAGCCAAATTGGCTAAGGCGCTTGACTTGAATACAAGAGGTCCGCGTTCGACGTCCGGCACAAGTGTATTTTTTTCAATTCTCTTTAATTAAGATTAACTCGACAAGTTATTTGTCTATATATGCTTACACCATTTGTATCACAAAAAAAAAAACGTTAATTATAATCAAGAGACTTAGACGGTAAATAAAAATTGTATACAAGAGTTTAATAAAGAAGACATAAAAATAATAAATTTAATAATCAATGGTGTACGAGCGCTAGAACATTTATTTATCGTCAACAATAACATAATAACATTTAAGGTAGTACCAGCATGAAATCACTTTTCGACAGATTTGGCCGAATTTTTTTTCTCGGGTTTATAATAGCTTTATTTATGAATTCTTAAAATTTCATAATTTTTGACCGTTTAGATCGCGAGATATTTAAAGACAAAGTTCGCGATTTTGAGGGTCATGTCCCATTTAAAGCATGTAAAATGTCCGGTCTCTCCAACTATTTTTTATGATATTATTATATATTGAAGAAAAAGTAGAAAAAAATGTTTATACAATAAAATTCTAAAAAAAAAAATTAGAAATTAATTTTCACTTTCGAGATATTAATTTTGAAGTAAATTGATCGAAATTGGGACGTTGGCATAATTATTTCCCATTTTAAACGGTCAAAATTTCTGAAACTTTGGGAATTAATAGTAAGCATTATTAAATTCTTAAATTTAATTTTTCGTTAAATTCTGTCGAAAAAAAAATTGTACCATTGCTTTAACATAGAAACTGCAAATACCATGCTGGAAATACCTTAACATAATCATAATAAAAATAATATTTAATTTGTATAATAATGTTTACAATTAGTTTTCAATTTTTTCTAGTTTTCAATTTTTAAAACCAGAATATGGAGGTTTAACTTTAAGCAGAAGAATTATGTAACATTTAAATCTTCTTGTATTCTAGCTAATGATTTACTTTTAGTTTCAGGTACAAAAACAATGCCAAAAACTATACCAATTGAACTAGCCACAGCCATACAACAGAATGGAATAAATGGATTAATATTTGTCAATAATTCAAAAATTTGCACAGCTAAAACTCCTTCAACAGACATAAGAATTTTTAAGAGTGATACACCTTTTGATTTGATATTCGTAGGATACAATTCCGCTCCCAAAGTGAATGATATGTGTATAAAGCCAAACCCTACAGCTAATTCAAAAAACATCACCCCAATAACTACAAAAATACCTAATAATTTTGATTTGTTTGCATCCGTATTATCCATTAAAAACATAGACAATGCGGTAATATAATGTCCAGTAGCTGATAGAGCACATAGTAAAATAAATAATGGTTTTCTACCCCAACACTCTATAATAAAAGCTCCAAGAATGTTTGGTATTAAATGCGTTGCGCTCAAACCTATCGAAATAGTTAATAATGATACATTCAATCCAGTATTTTTCAAAATTGTGTGTACATAATTACTCATTACTAAATCTCCACTTAGTTCAAATATTGTTAAAACTCCAGTGGTCACAAGTGTCACTTTAAAGTTGACTGGTGTTGAAAATAGTTTAATCCATGAACTGGATTCTTTAATTTGAAGATTTCTAATAAACATTGATTTCATTTCCTGGAATTCTTTTTCTACGTTTTGGGTATTACGAAGTTTTTTTAAAATATCCTCACCTCTGCTATCGTTATTCTTCATCAAACAATAATATGGAGATTCGCTAATGCAGAACAAGAATGGTAGTATGGTTAATGCAATTATAATTCCAATTAGAGCTGTAGTTTCAATAGATGTAACTGCTTGAATTGTGCCTGCAACACACCGACTACCAATAGTCATGAATGCCATACCCATGGCTGAAAATGAGCCACGAAGTTTTGATGTGGCTATTTCACTCACATAATTTGGAAAAGTCACAAAAAGCCAACCACTATTAAAACCGCGTAAAAATTGTGATAAATAAAACAATTTAATATCTGCAGCAAAATATATGCACAAATGTGCCATTAAACTTGTTATAAACATCAATATTAAGGAATATTTTCTGCCAACTAAATCATTTGAATATGAAGCACAAAAAGCACCAGGACAAAATCCTATAGTAAGCCATGTAACCATCCAAGATTGAGCGTTTGATGAAAGCGGTGGGATTTGATAATATCCATTTTCACTTAATTTGACCAGAGCAGGACTAAGATATCCCCATTGATATCCATTTAAAAAATAACATAAACATCCTAAAAATAGTTTTAATTAATTCTTACTGTGTATTACTAGTGTAATGGGAAATTAAAAAACTGATGAAAAAATTATTATTTTATCTTTAAATTTGACTAATTCTTTAATTAAATTTCGATTTTTGCCTTAATTTCCTAGATCAGTTTTTTGTATTTTACAAATACGTATTTCGACTACCAAGTAGTTATCATCAGTAAGAATTAGCTAGTCGTGATTACCCTTATTATGAATGTTACTCTTTGCTAATTTGGTGCAGTCCGCCACCTTTTGCTAATAAGAGTAATCACGACTAGCTAATTCTTACTGATGATGACTACTTGGTTGTCGAAATACGTATTTATAAAATACAAAAAACTGATCTAGGAAATTAGGGCAAAAATCGAAATTTATTTAGAAATATCCGAGAGTTCTCATTTATTATCTTCGATAATATTTATATTTCTTTAATGCTTTTATATTTATACCTCAAATATAGTTTCAAACAATGTTCTACGGGCGATTTATAGCGATTTACGTCATAGACACTTGATAATAAAAATACACATTCACCCTGAAATAAGGTACAGGAAAATTTTTAAAGATGTATGAACACGGTAATTTTCAATTTTGATGGAGAATTATGTTTTAACTTGACGATATAAGACGATAAGTCAGAATAAAATTTTTCAATACCTGGCGTAATTTTAAAAAATTCAAAAATTTAATAATTTAATTTACTTAATTATTCAGCTTTCGATATTTCGAAAATCAGATATCGAAAAATTTTATTCTTATTTTTCGTCTACATTTATGCAGATATAACAAAATTAATCACCAAAGTTGAAAATAAGATAAAAATAATTTCAACCCTAAACTTACCCTGCTCGTACCTTATATGTCATTTACTATTCTATTCAAAAGTTTTTTTAATCTAATTTCATTTATTCCAAGTGAAAATTATCAAAAACTTTCAAAATACGTTCTTTTAGATTTTTCCATGAAGCCACTGTATTTTATATCGATTTTCAATGATTTTTTGCAAAATCTTGAGCCTTTAAATCAAATATTTTTCATGCTCATACATCCTTAAGTACAAAACTGATCTTTGTAAAATAAATTATGTTGTGAACTTTTTATATGCTCAGATTTTGCAGAAATCAAATGTTTAATATCTATTCAATTTCCCCAATACTGTTTCCAAAATATTTTGGTCTTCGTAAAACGATTAAAGTTCACTTTAAAAGTAGGTACCCTTTATCTCATATCAATTACGAACTTAAATTTACTTTTTCGGTATTTGAATGGAAAGATGCAATCCACGAAAGGCACTTACATTTCCCGTAAATGTGTAATTTTTCCACTTAACTTTAAAGTGACAATATAACAAAAATTATTTACAAAATGTATATTAGTTTAATTTACCTGCAAATAAACACAAATATTGATGTGAGTATTTTACATTGAAACAGTGTAATTTGGATGAATATAGAGTCATTTTACAAAGTCATGTCTTTGTAAAATGTTTCCGCATCGCAAAACTTTACACGTTTGAGCACGAAATTTAATTTGGCCATTTATTGGTTTATTGTTTTAAAATGTTCTATGTAAAGTACGATAGAAAACCCGTTGAAAAATCAGGTATTCAATTCTTTATACGAATAGGTTGAAGTGCAAATTCAATTCTTACCGAGTTCTCCTTTTTATGAAAATTTTTTTGATCTTCAAGAATAAATTATTGATCGCGAAGTAATTTTTACTGTCACTTAAAAAATGAACATAATATTTCGTAGCAGACTCTTAAAATATCATGTAAAAATATTGCACGCATTCGTAAGTGATATGGCCAGTTTCTATTCGATGCTACGCTTCTACTTCTGAAGACGTACAGATTTGGGATCATTTTTTGAAAGAAACATCGGGCATTGAATATAATTATACTAATGATTTTTTTAATTACTAAAACTTAATGTTTATCTAATCAAATTACAAATTAACAATCGCGTTTATTATCATTTTTTATTGTTCAAATGTAATAAAATTATAATAAAATATTAATGAAGCAATACATACATCAGTTACTTTTTTGAAATTTTCCGACAGTTAGTTTTTTTTCTATAAAAAGCACATTAAAAAGCATAACCTCTCCAAAGCTCTTCCTTTGTTAATGATCCGAACTTTAATTAAGTTTATCTACAGTTAGAGACTGCCAATCCCCTTCAACTTTTGAAGATAATTTTATTATAATATCCTTAATAAGAAATTTAGAATTTTCTAACACTATGCCCATAGCTAGATAATTATTACCTTAGCACAGATAATAAATTTTTTTTGTTTAATACTCCCTGTAATGTAAATTTTTTATTATTTCATTTCTTTCTTCTTTTTGTTTTTAGTAATTTCTTTAAAATTCAAAAGAATTTATGCAAATAAGTTACATGGAAGAGAATTTGTTTGGAATTTTAGATATTTATTGAATAAATATAATATTATTGTTCGTTAATTCTCTGATAGAAAGCTATTCTTTCTATTCTGATAAATACAATTTTATGAAGTCTCTTTATGCTTTGATTGTATTAGATGTTTAATTAGGCACATTTAATTGGGATACTCTCCTTCGGTACTTCTTTATATGTAACGGTATCGAAAATTTTGCTATTTCAGATCCAAGAGCCGCAAAATATTGACCAATACTTGATGTACTGTTGTAACATTTAGTTATGCAGGCATATATCTCTTTTTATACTTGATTAATTATAGTCGTAGAAAAACTTTATGCTATTTCAGTTAAAATATATTCGAAATTAGTCTCTAACAGAAAGAAAAACAAAAGGTAGACGACAGTAGGGTATGATATTATAGTACCTAGATTCAAATAGATCTACCTTGAAATATTTTGCGTTTCTCAGCAGATATTGATGATAACTGAACACAGATTCTGATTTAGCTATTTTGCTGCTTCGGGCAAAAATAATATTTGCTGCCCTTTACATAACATATCGGGGTGTTTTAAATGGACATATGCTTGAAACTCGATAAATAAATTTAATCGAGGAAAATTCTTCAAACGAAAAATATTAGTTTCAAGGGAACACTTCTTATGCCGGCATCGAATTCGATCTAAGTTTTGAGTTTTGAGTTTTTTGGCGGTTGTCCGGGCCGCACCTCTCCTGGATTGGACCGTGAATGAACAATATTTGTTGCTTAATATTTAATACATAATGTTGATGGATAATAGTGTTATAAACAGAGACAATGATATTTTTTTTCATTGATTTTAAATACACATAAGTGTAAATTTTGATTCTACCTCATGATAAAATCACTCTACTGTAGTTTTATTTTACCTTTGGCTTAAAATATTTTTCACCACTTTATGCTGTAGGTAGGTATTATTTTTATTAAATACTACGTAGGTACCGACAACGATGCTTATACCTCTTATCTTTACGTGTGTATATTATGATACCACCATAAAAAGTTAAATATTTGTAAACAAAAGTTTATTTTTTTTTGTCATAAATAATAACTAAATTTTAATTAAGGGTTTATTCCAGTGAAAAGTTTTTAGATAGATAGATACTCGTTAAAACTTTTCACACAATATATTATGTTGTAAATGAGTGTAGCAATTTGAGATATAAATTACAGTACACCAACCGGCTAACAGAATCAGATATTAAATAAATATGATCACATATTAAATAAACACTACCCACGAAAGTATAATTTTAATAAATAAAAACATGATGACCCGTGCAAAAATTTCGTACCACCCAGTATAGTGCGTTTTCAACGAGAACGTATTTAATCATAATTTTGGGACAACTTGTATACGTAATCAATTATTCACAATTGCGACAGAAAACTCAATCGATTAAAGTAAATTCCAAGTTGAATTTGGTTTGAAAAACGAATATAGGCATTGAGAATGAATTATTATTAGTTTAAATTGCTACTACATTTTCAGAATATAAATTTGGAAAACTGTGAATGTGAAGTGAAGCAAACCCAAATGAATCTAAGTTTTATTTTAACTCTAGAGTCTGAAAATAAAATAATATACAGGCCGCTTTTTTTATTTTTAAAAACACCAATTTTTGATGCTTTTCGTTTTTTTGGACATGTATATAATAATATACATGTATGTATATAATCAGCATGCGTCTATCTCAGAAAAAAAAAAATTCTGAAAATCAAGCAGTTTACATAATCTTTCATGTCGAATAACATGAATAGCCCTGTATAGGTTTTATATTTTTCAAATTAAAAACGTATCTCCAATTTTATTACCCTGTATTACTGAAGTAATATAAGTGTATAACTTAATAATTGTTAAGTATAATGACCTTGGTGAAAAATGTGCCACCACATTTTTCAACAAAGCCGTTTTACTATTCGATAAGTTTGTTCCATGTTTGATTTTCTCGGGTTTTCCAGCTAAAAGATTCTCTAACTAGCGATTTTAATTAGAGCCCACGTTGTCGACAACAACATTAATACTTACATCAGTAGTTTTTGGTAAGTTAAAATCTAATAATATTTGGTAGGTTAAAATCTTATGGTTTTGCGCCAGCAAAATGCTATGAATATACTTCGATAGTACCCATGACTGACTATCTTATTTTTAGACACAATTTCCTAATAATCCGACTGAATAATTTTAGCAATGTTAGTTATTTTTTGTTTCCAAGGAATCAAAATTGTATTGTTTGTCAACAAGTTAAATACTTGTTTTATTGTTTAAAGAATTTAATTTTAGAGCTACTTTTAGTTTTTACTGTATTAATTTTAATATAAGTTTAAAAAAAGGCATACTTCTGATTTATTAGTCAACCCAATATGTGCGTACATTACCCACAATATGTTTGGCCTGAAAATGACATAACATAATATTTCATTGTACTTACTTTAAATTATCTCTAGTAGGTTTAACTGCTAATAATTCACAACTGATTTTTTTGAATGAAAAAACATAAATATTTGACATAAAATACTAACTATCCTGGTAAAATATTTAGCATATTTTCTAGGTAACCTACAGGTCTGATTTTGGGATAGTTTTAAATTGTAGCACTTTTTTTGGTATTTCCTCCCAACCAGTAAACAAATCATAACGTGCGATAAGGAACATATAGTTCTAAAAATAATTATTTGACAAAAATTAATAATGATTTTCAACTTTTATTACTTAGTTTCTATGTTCTTAAAAAAATTAATATTTAGTATTAAATATACTTACATAGAAAAACTGCTATTTAATTTAAAATTAAATAAATTTGATAAAAATGATTTATTTATAGCTAGACTCACAAAAATTTGTAAATCCAAGTGAAATTTACAAAATTTATAAAACATCCGACAAATTTTTCGTTTACGGAACCCTGAACTTGCACTTGAAACATATATAAGAACACTCCCCATTAAATTACCTTTTTCCTTAAAGAATTTTGAAGATCTGTTAATATACCTAAACAAAAAAATTAAAATCAGTTCATCCGTTTAGGCGCTACGATGCCACAGACAGACACACACACACACATAGCGGTCAAACTTATAACACTCTTTTTTTTAGTTCGGAAGTTAAAAAACAGCTGCGAAGACGTTGATTGATAATTGGTGACATTATAGCGATAAAATCCTAATTGAAAAATCCAATTGGAAACGTTGACACACAACGAATGAGTCACTCATTATATCAATCAGTGTATATACATAGGTATGATGGAATTAATCCTATTATATTGTTAATAATTAATACATAATTATGTATCCATTATATTATTATTAGCATATTAATGAAAAAATAATCTAATAAAATTTTCATCAAGCAGAATTAAATACCGACACATATTAATTAATAATAATTTTTTTTTTATAATATAATTTATTAACTTTCATTATTACATTTTTTGGAAATTGAAAATGTCTGAATTATCATCAAAAATCGAGAAAAGAGATTTTTGTACTAGCCTCATTTTACTTATACTTTGGATTTTGTTTACATTGTTTTTTAAGCTGAGGTAAAACTTAAAAACAATGGGCACAAAAGGATAGATCGAAATATACTATAGAAACTTCAACTCGTCGATATAGGTTGATTCTTTCCCCCCTATTTAGCATAAAACTTAAAAAAGACAGATGGGCATTTTGTTTCATTATGAAAAACTAAATAGAGCAAACCAAAAGCAATCCAATATTAAATAAACGACGTCTTTTTTGCAAAAAATAACTCACATGAAAAATATAGAGAAAAAAATTAAATTTTATAAATGAAGAAAATTATCAAAATTAAGAGATTCAACCTTCAACTGTCAATTAAAAAAGATAAAAACAAAAAAAGTAGGTTAAAATATTTATTTAAAAAAAAATCGTATAAACTCCACTCAACCTCCGTATATATAATTGGAAATTATGATTTATGAAATTGGTAAAATAAAGCTCAACGCTACTTTAAGCTAATGGTGTTAACTCAACTAAACTAATTAGGTATTATACCTTTATTTGCTGCGCCTCTTTATTTATTCTTAACTTAAAGGAAGGCAAATAGTAAAAAATTCTTAAGCTTCATCGACCTTTTTAGCAATATTTTGCTCCCAAAACCTTTCAGAAGGAAGCTACCCTATAGTCAAATCGTTCAACTTCATTCACGTAACTTTTTTGAGAGAATTTTGTAAAATAGTGTGTAAGTTCACTTTTATTGCTGGTTACTTGAATCTAGGAAACTTTTAAATTCTCCAAATCTAATCTCTTAATTACTTACTACGTTATAATCTGTGCCTACATAGAGGTGACAAAAGAGAAGTAAAAAAGAAAACAAGATTTGTATAAAATGTCACCCATTTATACATAGAAATTTTTTTCTTTACATTATATTTGTAGATAGTCTCTCCGCGTGTTTGTAATTAGGTACAAATCCAAGTACATCAACTTAAATTGTATGTACATTAAACATGCACTGAAAATAGCAACAACAAAGGTAAAAAGGTTCAACATTTTCCACTTATATTTTATGTAAAAGCAAAGTATTATGTAGGTATATGGTGATGGAGGTTTACAAAATATTGGTAGTGGAACTACAATTAATTCTAGGAATGCCGTAATATCCATTATCAATCCTGGTAGCTCAGTTGGTTAAGGCGTATCCAATTCCGTCCGCGGTATGCCTAGGGTAGCGGGTTCGATTCCCGCCTTCAAAACAAAAATTAATTTACTTAGGTTGTGATGGGCTGGTGTAATGAATGGGCTGGTTAAGTTGTGGTGGGCTGGTGTAATGCATGGTAAATGCATGAAGAAGGTGCACTCAGCCTCTGAAAGTAATTGAGGAGCAGATAAATGAAATTATCAGCGTAAAGGTGGTTATGAGCATTTTGCTTACGCTCGATTTAAGACCTTCAAATAATTTTTCTATCTTCAAATAATTTTATCTATTTCGAATAATGAATTTTTCAGATTTTTTCAACCTATGTACAGTTATTTTAAATATATTTTTGTCAAGCCCTTTAGAAATTGTGAGTAATTTCCTCATCACGAGACTAAAGATGTAAGTAAAAAATATTACCTTCAGAAATTTTCGGTCCATTTTGTGCAGTTTCGTTAGTTTACGAATATCGATTTGTAAGGTATTAATCATTGAAAAATATTTGTCAAAAATATTGTAATGTCATAATATTTAAATGTGTAATAATTTTAGTGATAGTAATGAATAACTATTAACTAATTTTAATAAATGCTGATGACGTTGTTGTAAATTTTTTATAATTTATTTATATTATAATTTTTGTTGAAAGCATTCTTAAACCTCTTGTTAATAATCAAATCACTGCTTAGTTCCGAAATGTTTCTTGAAATTTTCATTCCATTTTTTCCAAAGCTCTCTGTATCTTATATCTAAAAGTAATAGTAGAATGGTGTTGGTGTAGCAAACAGCCAGTATTATGAACATAAGTAAGTTTCTTGTAAAAGATAAAATACATACCAAGAAGATACTTCGGGATTTAACCACCATGCCATCTCAACCAGTCCTACACAGTAGTTAACCACCATCTCATATACAAGTGAAAATATCTTATATTTACATAGCTTTACAGCTTTCATTCATATTATATATGTATGCAGAATGATGAGCTTTAGTGGTATGTACTTTGATTTTCTAAACTTCCATTATTTTAAATAGTGCTTTTCAAACAAATATTTGTCTATTTGAGTGGTTTCTAGAAAAGAATATTGCTGTTCCCAATAACATTTATATTTCTCAAAAACATTAATAAATTTCAGATTTCCCAAGGCATTCAGATGTATGTTTTCGAATTACAATAACAATTGCCGGCGATACTTTTCTAGTTTTCACTAGATAGATTGTGGAGTTGGATATTTTTGATTAGAGTTGAAAATCCTAACGCGGGCTAGAGGCTTCGTAGAAAGTAAAACCGGGATGCGTAGACGCAGTGTTTTCTAAAGGTTTCTAGATCGTTGTTTACGAATATGTGCTCAGATTTTTCGTCAGGTGAGGCAAACAAAAGTTATTAACAATTGAATAACATACAATCTAACTTTCTCACCTAATTTTCATCTTCACGCTCAAACTATGATGCTTACGAAAAAATAATTCAAACGTAAGTTGTTTAATATTTAATTTTATAAAACATTTTTTACTTTTAAAGTTTTGTTCTATCTCTTACGGTTTACAAGACGGTTCATACAAACCCAATTGACCTATGTTGCTCATTTACGAACGCAAACTTACTTTTTACGTCCTAATTATGCTCTAAAATTTCCGCTTGATATGTCTTTTCGTCTTTTAGTCATCGTGTTCTCTGACATTCGTACTCGTAAAATTATTATTCGCGATTTTCTCATGAAATTTGAAGTTATGTTTATCTATTTTTTACTATCTACAACTTTTTTGCAGAAAATTTTTCGTTAGAAGATCAGTTTTGGCTCAGTCAGGTAAAGAGCATACCAAAAACCATATGCAATTTTTCTTTCGTAGCATGTTCAATTTTTGATTAGTGACGGGCTAGTATGAACGACATATATCTTATATTATGCACCACACCTCTTTAAATAAATGATAAACTTGAATGAACGTCGAAAAGTTAATATCTAAGTGTCGGTAAGTCTTATAATTCAAAGCAAAGATGCATAAACATTTTCCAAAGCCAGCATCTGTAATACAATGGAAGTTATACGACGTTCGTTATAGCAAACATTTTCTAAAATATTTTTTTACACATAATAAGTTCAAAAAAAAGGTCGAAAATGTTCTCTTTTGTGTTCGCGTCTGTTGAAATGATGGTCGTACAAGTAGCATAATTTGAATAAATGTAAAAATGAATCTAGTTATGTTTATACAGAGAGAAATTTACAGCATGAAACAATGCTCTTGTCCACATGCTTATAATACCTACACAATTTATTCTGCACTTACTAATCGTTTAAAAAATGTAAAAAAAAAATAAAGCACCATATGTAAATGATTTTTTTTTAAATAAATGAAACAGTTTATTTCAAGATAAATTTAAATAAAAATTGAATTAATTTATCTTTAGGCTTAGTACAAGCATACATTTATCTTGACCTCAAAATTTTTAGGAACTCTGAAAATTTGGTTATAGATAGTTGAAATAATGTGCAATAGCATATTAAAGTTGCGAAACATCTGAAAAATTGTGAAATGGAAAATGAACAAAATCAGGTTTCCACAAGTAACATGAAACATGTGTTGAAAAAAAGAAAGTTCCAAATTTTACAGGAATGAAAAACAATCAAATGTCTTTTATGAGATTTATTGGGATATCATAAAAGACATTTGACTGTTTCATTCCTGTAAAATTAATACTTTCCAAGCATGTCTCACTGAATTTAGTTAAACACTTCATATTTCAAACTTAAATTCGGCACTTTAAGTTTTTACTAAATAATATTTCTTCTTTCCATTGAGCGTTGATTTGACAATACAATAATTTAATTAGTTCGTGTCATTATCTTGATCAGGATTTTCAGAATTAACGATTAACTAAAAATCTTTACGGTGGAAGCGCAGATAACATTTCATAATATTAACAAATACTAGTAAAAAAAATTAAAAAACCGACTTTTTAAGCTAGCTGAATTAAACAGGAAAAAATAAATAATAGTTTAAGAAAAAATAATAAAAAACCCTCTTTTATAACTAGCTGAACTAAAAAGTAAAAATAATTTCTATAAATTCAAAAGAAAATAGAGTGATTTACCTACCGAAAAAAATTTACCGAATGAAAAAAAATCATTCGGTGAAGTACCTACGTAACAAATGACGGAATTTTATAATTATAACCAAAGCGTTGAAAAATGAATTGCGGTTATCGCAACGGGTCGAGAGCAAGAGCTGTTTTTAATATATACGGCAAGCAAAAACTTCGTCAAGAAACTTAAAAATTAAAAGGATTTCTCTAACTTGGCTCACGGTTTAAGCCGAGCTTTCTTGATTACCCAACTTGAGTAAGTAAGGAAGGAAAGAAAATTATTATTACACAGTTTTACTTCGTTATGGGCTCTCAGTACACAATAAGTTTTTCGTCCCAAAAGAAGCGAAAAATGATAAATATTTTTAATATTTTTAAGTTAAATACTGTACTAACTTCAAAATCTCTTATTTTCAATCATCGAATTACCTAACAACTTATTCGAATGGTCGATCAACTGAGTCAATCATATCGCTCGATGCGGACAAAATTTCGTTAAATTATGCTTATACGTTCAGAATTTTAAAAAAATTTTATATTTTGAAAATAATAAATTCCATTTAATATCTGAAAGATGAAATCTGTCAATTTGATAGTTCACATAATATTTGTTTTCATTATTGCTTTTATTATACCATGTATATATGAAATATACATAGTATATTAAGTTTAGTTCAAAGTTTGTAACGCCTGAAAATATTCATGGTACGAAAAAAATTTTGGTATAGGTGTTCATAGAATCACCTAATTAGTCCATTTCCGGTTGTCCGTCCGTCCGTCCGTCCGTCCGTCCGTCCGTCCGTCTGTGGACACGATAACTCAAAAACGAAAAGAGTTATCAAGATGAAATTTTTATAGCGTACTCAGGACCTAAAAACTGAGGTCAAGTTCGTAAATGAGCAATATGGGTCAATTGGGTCTTGGGTCCGTAGGACCCATCTTGTAAACCGTTAGAGATAGAACAAAAGTTTAAATGTAAAAAATGTTCTATATAAAAAAATAAACAACTTTTGTTTGAAAATTTTTTTTGTAAACTTCACTGTTTACCCACGAGGGCGCTTATTAGGTGCAAATTTTATAGTATGCATTAATATGAGAATATCAGTGTGTGTGTAGCTATTTAAAAGTGGATATCTTTTTTTATTAACGTGACGTCAAAAAACAAACGATTGCTTCATCAACACTGTCTATACATGGTTTTTCAACAATTAACTCAGTCAATTGTTTGTTTTCACTTGTTCTACTTAGTTTTTTCAGGTGATACTAGGAAAAAAATTTAATTCGACTTATAACTTTTATATAGGAAGAATGTATTTTTTACTTTAAATTCTTCTTTTTAATAAATAATTGGCTTTCAACACATAAGAACTAATGTTCTAAGAGCATGATTTAATGTTGTCGTCAGATTTCGTTTTCACCGCATTTTCTACGAATTTACAGTCACAAATTCTTAGAGAATAAAACCTTTCTTTGACCAAAGGCTATATACCTATACTTAGTACCTTCCTCTATGAACATACTTAGATCACCTTATATTTAAAGATATGAAAATTATGTATTTGTTTTTTCATCTTAAAAAAAAAGAGTGTATTTCTTGATTCAGAAAATGAACTTAATTTAAATATAATACGTGTTTTGAGTAAATAATATTATGAACAAAGTTAAAAAAAAATTAGACTATTGCACTGCGGTACAAGTGCAAAATATATTTACATAGCATATAGGAACGACCACTTCACCAATCTCAAGATTATTCAAAACGAAATATTGTGTTAATATTTACAAAAATTTCTTTACGTTAGTTAAAGATTCAAAAATCGAGCAAAAGGCACTTTCTTTTCTTTTCTCAGAATTAAAATTTTTGAAAAGATGATTGCCTACGTCTGAGAGCTGTATAATGAATCTCTTTTTTTATACATTCAAAAATTAAAGAATAATGAAGTTCAATAACGTTGAATAAATGAAATTTTTTTTGAAAAAATAAATTGGATTAAAATTCTTGATTAAATTATTGTATTTTTTAGTAAGTATAATTTGAATTCTTTTTAATATTTATGAGCTTTAGTACATATAATTTTTTTTAAATAGACTTAGTAGTCGAAGAAATGCTTTTGTGTTTTTCACTCGCTTCATAAATTGCTGATTTGAATTTCTTTTTAATTATATTTGTTCTTAATTAAAAATGGTTAAAATATTAAGAAAAAAAAATTATAAGCTGCATAAAATATTTAACAGCAGTTCAAATTATAGTTTTCCCAAAATATTTTTATATATGAGCAATAATGAAGAAGAATACTCAAAATTTCATATTTCTATGAAAATTATAAATAATGATACTCTTATTAACTTCCCAGAGGAAGTTATTGTAATGGGGCCGATTTTGGAAATCTCCAATTTAACATATTTCCGCGGTTTTAAGGCCGAAATATCCGAATCAAACCTTTAAAATGTGATGTCTGTGTGTGTGTGGTGTGTACGTATGTGTGTATGTTCGTATGTTCGTTCGGATTCTTTCGCCTCGATTATCTCGCGAATCAGTTATGACATTAACACGTGACTGGGCTTATTCGACGCGTAATTGCGTATTTAAGAACTGAAAGAGTTTCAGCAGAATTAGTTGAGCCGTTTTTTAATGGTAATAAAAAAACTGGAAAAAAATGAATAAACAGAATCAGAAAAATGGGTAAAACACATCATTTATCTATGGAGATAATGATCGTTCCAGCATAAGCTGCAATACATGTTCCGAGAATAATCTATAAAGGCTAACAAGAACTTTTTTTAATGTTCTTTCCCCCTCTGGGAAGTTAGTCGTGTTGACTACAGGGTCGCACTCACACGACTTCAGTACCACACCGACTATGTACTGCCAATTTATTGTATTTTTATTATTATTATTGAATAAATAAATTACCAGTACCACAAATCTTCAAGCTCAAATCACTGGCATTCATTTAAGCCGTTTACGTACAAATAGACAAAGATATAAGAATGACTACATACGTGATGATGATGATGTAAGTAAGATATTTTTATAATAAAATAATGTTTTATATAACTGTCTATTATATTCATTCATCTTTAGATTATATTTTTCATAAAAATCAACACCACCTAAATCAAATTAAATAAGTTTCACTTGAAAAAGTTTTATTAACTTGACTTTCTCTCTCTCTTTCTCTTTTCACCATCGCACGGTCGCCACCATCTAAATCTAAAGAATAACGGCGGTACCTACTTACAGTGTATCATATATACATTATTGTCTTCAATTTCCACTGTTTGATGTTCTCCCATATCCCAAAAACTGTAAAACCTATACCTAATTTTGTAAGCGTTTGCTCTAACTTCAAATCTGATCACTTAGGGGACTAAATTAGAATTAGTGTTATCAATGACATCCATTTAAGGTCGTTTAACATTTCATCGTCATGCGCAACATAAGCCATATTTGACATTTGTTATAGAAAAGCGCGTCGTTGCGCTTTGTACCATATTTGGTATTTTAAGAGTATGATTGATAAAGATGACTCACGATTACTAATTGTATACTAAACAGTAGGGAAAATCTCTGGCTTATTTCTACCTATTATGGCCACTAGTTTCAATCTGCAAATGCAAAGATGTTAATTTTAGAATATAATTCGTGTTGCTTACATTAAACACAGCAAACAAAATAATTGTTTACAACAAATATCTGTTCAAAATTTAATAGCTACTATCGAACATGCGAATAATTGTTGCATTAAGCAAAAAATTCATTGCTAAGAGTAGTATAATAAACATATTGAAGAATGACTATTCTAAACAATATTAAGAAAGCTTTTCCCTCTTTTACAGAATTGTGAAAGGCTACTTGGAAACGGAGAGTCTGACAAAAGTAGCAGCAAAGATTATGAACTCACCGCTACTCGCAATTAAATCTCAAGTAAGACCAAGTGAATACTGAACCATTAGAGGAAACAAATGCACATAGCTTTAGGAGTAATTACCGAAAACTGTGTTTTTTTTTGGATTAGCTCTAATAAATAAAGGATCGCAACTTACAACAATTGCAGCAAAGGTGATGAAAAAAGGGAAATCATTCCAAGATGTTCTAAGTTTTCTGGAAGAAATAACAGAAATGGCCAGCGACAAAGTAATGAGAACTATAAAAATCTAAAAATGCATTAAAGCGAAGGTTTAAAAGGAGTTTTAAGTTCCTTAATACAGAGCCGCGTCATCCATAAGCATTCAAATCTGATTGCCTTAAAAAACCAAATAAACTTTTTTTTTCACGTACGACTTGTTTCTCAAAACAGGTAACGTATGCGTTTCAACTAGTTTTCCCATCTTATAAAGATAACAATAAAGCCGTTTTCTACGTACAAGAAGCACAAAGCTTATGCGATACCTACATACAACTCTCTTCAACACAACACACAAAATAAAAAAAGTGATGTTTGCTGAAAGAATTTCTTTCATTTAAGTATATATTATTATTATTTCTTTTACAATATTTCCATCTTATTCTTCGCCATTCTCTCTTTCATCACCGTCATCTTCATCATGTGAATTCATTAATTAAATAAAACATGTAATTAAGTTATAACACTTGAAGCGATTGGCCACTTTCAACTTATAAATTGTTATATTAATACTATATAAATATATACAGGGTGTACTCAAAAATGTCAACGCTCTGCCACGTATAGTCCACCTAAAAATAAGTCGGTTTAGCTAAACTAACATTAGTGAATGCTACAAATACTGGAAATCAGAGTCCCCGTTTCTGCTTACAACTGAGAGTGAAGCACTGCTTTGCCAGACACTTAAAACTCATATAAAAATCAAGATTAATATGAATTGTTTTGCGTCGAACTCGGAGATCTCTGCTTATAATAATTAATTTATCCTCCAATAGAGATAACGTATTGAGTATGAAATTTACATTAAGTTAGCTATTTAATATAAAAAGTACTTGGTATGACTCAATCTATGGTTTACTCGACATTTCTCTTATGGTTTGCTCGACATTTGCAATTTTAAGTATTGACAGCAGTTTCAACTCAAAAATGATATGTAATTGTTTTGTAAATCTAAAATATCAGTAATATAGTACTTAACTTTTACACGATTTTTAAATACGCTCAGGTTTTTGTCGATTTGTTTAGATGTTTTAGATTTATTCAGATGTTTAAATGAATTCTTTTGAGGTGTATGCTATACATGGTAGAGCGTGCTATACACGGTTTACAAGGCCACCTTGTATATGATAATGTATAAGGTATTTACAGTGAAAATGTTTTATTATATTTATCTGTCTGCTTTAAAGTATGTCAAGAAAAATTTTTAACGAGTAATTTTCATTTAATATTTTATTAGGCCCGTTTTCGATTCAAATTTATAAAAGTAGATTTATAATAGCTTAAACATAGAGTACATTGAAGGCTCTCATCTCAGGCCCGGAGTATTGTTGTAATTACGAGTTGATTGGGTTAAATTTGTCAACTATAGAGGAGTTGGTTAAGTTCTGAAGTTTTTAGCCCTTGCGTTCTAAAATGGGATACTATTAGAAAAATTTTTTTCGGACTATTTTTCTGGGTTTACTTTTTCTTAATCCGGTCTTCTATATCCCATCTCAGACACTTACAACACAACGTAATTCTAATCTTTTATCATTTTCCTCAAAAGTAAAAAAATTTTCAGATGTAGGTGCTTCAAAAGCTATCACAAATATCGTTGTTTTTTTTTTTCTTCAAACTGAATACAATTAAATTTTTAACAAAAACTGCTACTAACATTTGTTTCATAATCATTCATGTTTTCGAAGAACAAAAGAGTCTCCATCCAGCAACTGCAGTTGAATTATTTATTGCTAACATGAAAGTCACTTAACTTGTATATGATCTTGTTCCTAAAGAATATTGCAAATCAAAAACTACCAGGTGCTAAATACCAGCCAATAATAATAGATTTAAAAGTCTAGGCAGATGTTACTTTATTTTGCATGCACGTGCCAGCCTTCTATTGATTGTTTACAATTACCTTTTGATTTCAATTTACGATTATCTTTAATTGTCTGTCGTTATGACAAGTAAAACTATAATAAAAATGTGTTCAAAGTTGAAAAAAAGATATGAATAGGGCTGGTTTAACAAAAAATATATTAATAAGAGGACACGAAGAAAAAATTTTGTACAATTATTTGGACTTCTGTTTTAATTTGGCATTTTTGAAATTCATTTTTTTCAAGACTTCTTAATGCATGATTACAAACAAACTGAGTCATAACGGACCCATGAACACTGTATATGAGAAATAGCATTCGGTTAAATGTCATTAGAATTTGGAAAAATTGGGCACATATTACCATCAATACGTCTATTCATGGCGATCTCGTGCCTTGAAGCATTCTGTTCACCGTTTATTCGTTCTCGCCGACCAAGTGCGGTGTTACAAATATAAGACTTAACCCGTTCATTCGAATTGCGTTGATTTAACACAATATTTAGATTAGATTGATTCATAGCAAAAGGTTACTCTTGGTCCATATCATTGTTCTAGCTACCTTCACTGCCATTGATATCTGGCATTGATATGGACTTGGCATTTAATACCGACATTTGAATATACTAGTATTTTGCTTTGATTTTTGTTCAGAATCGCAAGAAGAATATTTACCCAAATTCTGGTGACAAAGTCATTTTCTATATACAAGTGGTCAGGGGTCCTTTCTACTCCTCCAAAAGAGTATATCTTCGAAAACTTATATTCCGTCTCTATGCCAAGAAGAACCTAAATCAAATGAGACATCCTTAAGGCTATGTATTTTTTAATATCAAATTTGGGGGAGAAAATTGAGAGACCTTCGGTAGCGTTTACCTTTTTCGGAATTGATTTAATAATATACTATTATCACTTAAAAGTAAAATAAAAAAACAATTTATGAATTTTGCATAAAAATTATTTATTTTTGGCAATTGTTTCGAGATCACAGTCAAAATGTTCGATATATTTTTTATAATTTTGCCGTAAAGAAGAGACTGCGGCATCGAAATAATTGTAACCAATAAATAATTTTTACGAAAATTCAAATAATGATTATTTCAAATTGAAAATGGATTTTTGTAGTATCGATCCAATCAACACACAGATTTTACTTTAATTTTCTTTTTTTTCGAAAGTACTTGATGAAGTTTTGTTTTTTTACCAAAATCTATATCGTAAGTATATCAAAGTTTTACACAGGTAAAAGTAATTGTAATCGAGTTTCGTAAGAAAACTTATATTGTTAATAAGTGGAAGTTTTTCTAATATAAAATATCTTGGATTAAATTCTTATATACGTACTTAATAAATAAGCTCTCAAAGTATAATTAATATATGTCATAAAATGTTTATGATAATTCTGTAGGTAAAATTCAAATTGTTAAATTATAAGAAAAATTATTTTTTGTCATATGTTAAGAAGATTCATTTTCCGTCCGAAACAAAAATACAATTTTCATGATTACCTTCTTATTTATTTTACACAGGTTTTAAGCCATATTTCTCCGGAAAATCTGGGCTTATGCACTATGTGTCAGGTTGATGGGGAGGCTTAGGGCTGTTATAAATTCGTTGTTAGGAATACTGATGTATATATAGAGTGTATCAGAATGAATGGTCAATAATCTAAGGGGTGGTATACAGAACACATGCATATATCTTCCGTTGATTTTACGATTTTGGCACTGCTTAGAGCTTCCTGGTTAATTTCATACTAATTCATTAGTTTCAGCTGATTGACTAACAAACATATACATCTAAACATCTATACAAATGCTTAAATTTAACATGAAAGAGGTAGGATTTACGAATGGAAATATTTTTAAGAAAGTTCTAATTTGAAAAATAAAACGTTTTCGAATTTAATTATGTTGAGGAAATGTTTATTATTTTGTTCAAAAAATATAATTATAATCGAATAAACATAAAGGATCTTCTATCACATTCATTTAAGAAGCTTAACTTGAAACAATGTAAAATTGATTTCCGTTTCCTCGAAGTTTCATTGCCTATAAAAAAAATATCTACAATATTTTCATCATGTGAACTTTGACATTATACAGAGCTAAGACATCATCATCGTTATGGGTAAAACATTTTCAAAAGATTTTCTCAAGCGTTAGAAGTATTCATCATATTTTTATAACATGATCAATAGATAAGTAAAAAAATACATAAAAGTTTTTTTATTCATTCAATAATTTACTAATACATCGGCGTTATAAAACTGATGGGCGTATAATGGAAGAAGAAAAGGAACGGTAAACACCTTAAAATTAGGCTTACGTAACAATAAACTGAGCATTAAACTACTCGAACATTAACTCTAAAATAGATTTTTGGAAAACGTTCATTTGATAGCTTGTTTATAAAACTTCTCCAGAAACTATCAGTAAGATCCGTATGTAGCTCATATTGGAGGAGACCATCGATTTTTATGTTTTTTGGTAAATGTATTACGAATTGTAAATACTTGGGCTGCATTTTTGTCCCTTCACATATGGCCATGATCAGCTTGGATGCAATTTTGTTCTATTGTACATTATTTTCTTCGGGCTCTATTAATATTTTTAATTTCTACTGGTTCCGTTACTCATGTCAAAATCTTTAATGATCGTTGCCAGCAAGATTAATTGATTTTGCATATGCATGAGTTATTTAATGAACAATCAGTTCCCATAAAGCTCCTCTCTTCATGAAGTAAGATATATTAATATTATGTAAATACACATTCTACACTTGATATCTTGGGAATATACTATTATGTAAATACTTATAATGATATATGTAGGCAACTTATATTGCACATATGTAATAGTACAGATTTTATTAGTATATCTTAACAGTAATATTACTAATAAACAACTAAGCCAAAGTTACCTTCCTTCATTGCTTAAGTCGCTGCTAGCTAGAAAATACCGTGAAGAAAGCTTTTAGAACGAAACAACATTATAAAACATATTTCCATTCAAAATATTCTTTTCACCGATGCTAATTTCTAAGAATGATTGGCATTTTTCCAATGTTTTTAGAGATTTTTTTAAATCTTTTAACGATTTTTAAATTGAGATGATTCAGTTTTCCGTTTGCAAAACGTGAAGCAATTGGTCGGAAGTACTAAGCCCAAATATGTTTTTGTAATATAAGGTGTTTACATCAGTTTTTATCTAATACAAACTGCTCGGTAATAGCTTTTGAAAAGTACAGTGAAAATTAAGAAATATGTTTCCAAACTTAAGTTATGGGAACTTCTTAAATATAATAAATTGTATTTCATTGTGTCCCAGGTGAGGGATACAATGGAGGAAAGTGGAACAATTCATGGTGGAACAAGATAGAAACGGAGCCATAGTTATACTATTTCAGATACCAAATTACAATATAAAATACAAAAAATCAGTTTTATTTTCATCTACGACCAAAAATTAATCCAAATAAAATAATACCGTATGCTCCAAATGATATATTTTGTGCACGTACTGATATTAAAAATCTTCCGCCTCGTGTAAGTTTTCTTTCTTTAACTTATGTTTCTCTTTGCCCCATAAGCACGTTTAGTATGAAACAAGGCTCGAACAGTTTTCTACTTTTCATGCCGGCATTTTCGTGTATCAAGTATTAAGAGAAATTATACAAAATATTAGGAAAAATAAAAACATTCACAGCAATCAAAACTATTGTGAAAACATTCTTCGAAAATAATTTAAAAATCTTCCGAATTATTTTCCAACATCAATATTTTCGGGAACTAAAATCAAAATAACTTAGTGATATTCGGTCCGAAAATTTTCTTGAGATAAGATACAAATATTGAAAATTTTCGCTGCGTCCCATCTTCTCTACAGTCTACAGCTATCTTCAGTTTTCATAGGACAGTTTTAAGGCTGAAATGAGAACAGAAATGTCTCCGGTGAACTACTTTGATGAATTTCATTTTAAATGACAGTGAATACAATCCTAGCAACATGATAATAATAGAACCAGGTAATACATCAAAAATAGAAATAGCTGAAATAATAATAATAACAATAACAATAAACTACCTGGACAAAAAAATACCATTTTTATTTACTTTTTTCAAATAAATTCTTTCTTTTTTATAAACAAAATAATTTTAGTTAGGTAGGAAAATTATTATTATGCAGAGTAATTTTTAATATTTTAACAAACACAATAAGAATAAATAAATGCATGTATTTCATACTTATTGTGTACTTACTGAATATGTACGAAGGAATAAAAGAATGAGCGTTCGTAAATATTCGAAGTGTATAACACTAAATCTCTTTTGGTATATTTTTAACCACCTTTTCAATCGTTAACTGAACTGAAACACTGGTAAGGTTAGGTTATATTAGCTGTCCACGAAGGACACACCTAGGCTATAGAGGAAATTGTGTACCATATATATATTTTACCACCTTTTCCGCTGATAATTTCATTTATCAATTTCAGAGGGTGAGTGCAACTCTTCCATGCAAATACCATGCACTACACCAGCCCATCACAACTATTAATTAAAATATTTATTACGCCTTAACCAATTAAGCTACCATTGCGACAACTAAAACACTGAGGAACTGAAAATTTATTTTCTTAAACTTAATTTATAAGAAAGGCTTTTTCTATAAGTTTAATTATTTCACGTCACTAATATTTATGAATCATTAAATTTCTTGTTATGCCTTCCATCCAAATCTTTCCCTTCTTTTAAATTCAAACATCAAAATATCATCACATATAAAATTTCGATATGGTCGGTCACATATCAAAGAAACATATATACTTCCAAAAAATTCGTTCAAAAACTAAAATAAAGATGTCAACTGAACTACCATATTTAAATTTAAATTTTGTTTACATTTTTGTGTTGACTTCTATCCAATTGAAGGGCTCTTATAGAAGATAATGTTCGACGTCATCCGTATGGTTTCGTTGGGAATGACCATGAGAGTTTCGTGCACAGGCCTATTAAGGAAATAACAATCTTCTCCGCGATTGATCCAGTACAGGGTCAGTATTGGTTCAAACGTGGGAGAAGATAGTTGAAAAGAAAATTAAAATCGCATTCAAGTCTGGATGCAAGATAGTGATCGATGTCTGACTACCCGTCCTTCAATTAAATCAAATTTTAAATTTTATAACATTGAAAATAAATTATCTGTAAATAAACTTGATCGGGAAAATGATGTGACAGTAAATTCTAACAAACTGTATGACTACTACTTCGGCATTGAAATTTCTCCACTTTCAATATTTTACAAATCCTTTTCAAACTGCAAACCATCTACAGAAACATAAACTTTAGTAAAATAAGAATACTGCATAAAAACTTTCTTTTCACCTTTTAACGATTATTGTTTAATTATTATCATAAATACTCAGGTAAAAATAAATTTGAATTTCTTTTTACTTTGCCCCAACGAATTATAAAATATCCCATTCGTAAATAAGTATCTTTCTATAAATAGATATATTATCGGTCCGTTACATAAAATAATCCTGAAAGTTTTAGGTATATATAATATTCATATTTGTTATTACTTACTGGATGGTCAAAATTTCAATATAAAACAAGTAAACTTTTTTAATCTTTAGAAGATAATGGGTATTTGTTGTGAATATTATTAGTTGAATCTACAATAATACAATTAGTATTAAGTTTCATACCGAAGGCGTATAACAATACCTTCTTGCATTAAGCTAAAGTTTTTAAACAAATACGGTAAACAATAGTTTTAAAAAAAAAGTACCAAGAATTTTTAATTTGAAAAGGTGAGGGTAATGACAATGAATTGGGTAGATTTAAGACCGTAGCAAAACTTGGAAATAAAATAGAACTTGATTGAAGAAAATAGAACTTATAAACTTTCAAAGATTATTTCCCATCTATTTATTGCAAAATGGAGTTTTAAATGAAGTCTCAATGACAATTCAAAGTGGCATCAAATCTATTATACCCTTTCTTATAAACAGTTTTAACCTTCATATTTTGTGTTTTCTTAAACATTTTCAAAAAACAATTTTCTACAAAAACTCTTCTCCTAATATGAAAAAAAATAAAATAAAGTAATCATCATTATTAGTTCTACCAAGAGCTGCCAAAAAATACACCCAAATTGCTTAAAAATATAGGCCATGTTGATTCTTTTCTTTTCTAATCGTAGTTTGCTCTATTATGAATTGTGTTTAACGAGAGACGGTAAGAATTGTAAAATAACAATTATCACTTTTCACGACGATAATGAACTTTTTTCAAGATTTTGACTGAATTTAAGAATAAAGGGGGTAAATACTTTTGATAAAGTAGCTTATTTACCAGGATTAGATAGCCTGAAATCTATTTTCCCAGGTTATGCCCAGCAAAATATATGTTGATGGGCTTAAACATCATAAAAGCATCCATCAAAAATATTTTAAAAAAACTTAGCAATTATCAACTTTATAAACAATCCAAAAGACAGCTAAAATAATCTTACTGATTACATCATCCGTGAAGCTCTATATATGGGACGTTCTTTTTCAATGGGCTCGGAAAATTTTTGATTCCATCTTCAAGCCTCAAATTGAAGAATATTTGTTTTATATTCAGAAAGTGGATTAAAATAAAAAACATTTAATCTTGATCTTTAATAAAGTTTGGGTGTCTGACTGACACCTTAAAAATGGCAATTTTCCGAGAGTCGTTTTACGACCGTAATATTAAAGGTCTTGGAAAATGATATTTCATTTTTTATTCGATTAACTTTCTGTTAGAACATCAAATAACGTATATCTTTCAAAAACGTATATCTCTGAAAAACGATCCCGAATTTTTTTATGTTTTTTATGCTTATAGCTTGATTTTTTATGTTAGACGTTAACAAGCTAAAACACCAATATATACAAAGTATCAACAGTGAGGTAATCAAGCTTTTCTGAGTGGACCTGCCAAGTTTTCCCTATATCATTCTGTAGGACATTTTTAGTAAAATATCTTTTCATTAACTAAGATGACGTCATAAATTGAGCATCTCTTGTTTATATTGAACAATGCCAAAAAACATAATTAACAAAAATATAAAAAAAGGCAGAATTGAATAAAATTTAAACATAATAAAAAAAAACGAAAACAATTGATATCACTAATGAAAACATTTGGAACAAACAACGAAAAAAATTTCCAAAGTATTTTATAATAAAAATACTGAAACACAAACAGATACACATTCCTTTAGCCAAGTATACAGTTGGTCCATATGAAGTTCAAATAAAAAGAAAATGGAATGATGAAGGGGCCGGTTTTTTTTTTGTATTGAGAAATATAAAAAAAATTTAACGTCTTTTGAATTTGAATGGTAAATCAAATGTTAAATTGTGCCCCATAGTTATACATCATATAAAATATCTATGTACAGTTTGTCTTGAAAAAAGGCACCCCAATTTATTTTATACGTTTTTCGAAGGAAATCTTTCTTTATATTCTACCTTCACTATGATAATATAGAAAAATAAATAAACTAAAATTTAATATGAGTAATAGACTTTCTTTTAATTTTGTTCGAGATTGTTGCTCAAAAATTAATTATCCGGACATCTCTTAACATGAAAATGCTCAAATTGACTGAGAATTTTTCTTGAAAAATATTTATGAAAAAAAATGAGGCAGAGTTGAATTCGAACTTTTCAATAATACGATTTGGCATGCAAAATGTCATGACATTAGGGTAATTATTTTTTAGAGTAAGCTCGCAAAAGACTAGGACCAAGACTAGGACCAAAATTTGTTTAAAACACTTCGTTTTATGAGCTTCGAATCTTTGGCTCACTCGTAAGTATTCGTCTTGTAAGTATTGAGTGTGCTAAGAACAAGATCAAAATAAAACAACAAGTATGCAAGATAGAGGTAGTTATTTATAGAAGGATCAGGAGTTTTCGAAGGAATGGCCAATGTGCAAAATGAAGAAGAGCAAAGTGCAAGTCTATATGTGTAGCAAAAATAAAGTCAAACTAGCAGATACCCGCCCGCTTTGCTGGGTAATTTCTCCTTTAGACTATCACGTTATAGCCCTCACTTATCCATATTTGTTTAAACAAACTTTTTTGAAAATGAAGTTTTACCCATGATACTCGCTGACATAGTACCCCATCCACCGAGTTTCACCAAATTCCAAAAAAAATTTTTTTTGCGATTTTCTCGATTTTATCAAAGGGTACCCCTTAAAAAAATTTCAAAAAATCGAGAAATTTTTGTATCTCCAATTTCGATAAAACTCAGTATATAAGATAATGTTGACCCAAAAAGTACAAAAATCGGGTGCATTTGACGCTTGGTCGAATAGTTTTTGAAATACGGACTAAAATCGATCCAAATATTGCGATATCTCAGAAACTCTGCATCCAATCATCAAATTAACCTGATTTTTATACTTTTGGATCAAACTCACCCCTTCACTGAGTTTTATCAAATTCTTTTAATTTATAAGAAAGATGATTTAATACGGGTACAACATACGCTACATTTTGGAAAAACTTTCCTAAACAAAAAATACCCGTCATCACGAAGTTGTGATAGTAAAATATATATCACATATAGCTGATATATATATAGCTATATATATCACATGTGATAGTAAAGTATCACTAAAATATCTAAAATATATGTAAATACTATAAAGAAGGGACCGATAAATTGGTAGTATGGTGTATAAAGAAGCTCGAAATTTCTTTTCTGTCATTTTTAACTTCAAAGCTTTTTCTCAGAAATTATTTGATTTTAGTGAAACAATAATTATTTTCAAAGATTTCTCGATAAAAGAAAACCATTAAATGAAAGAGTAAACTTAAAAATAAGAATTAATATTTTCTTCTGCTCATACACTTATAATAGTTTCATCTCCAGCCCGAACCCACAAGTTTTCTTGCAGTTTCCTGAAAAAAACTTAATGTGGAACAGCTTTAAGAATCACTTAGTAAATTCAAAATAATAAAGGTTAAGTATATTTTATAGTAGTCACCAAATAAAATGCACATGTTATAAAACATAAGTGTATCCGATCTTATTGTCCTCGAAATCAACAATTGTTAATATTTGGAATGGAAATCAACTTTAATCCATTGATTTTTCAGCTTATAAGCTCCATCTAAGCCATTTCTAATTTTATGGCTACGAATGAAAGCAGCTTATCTATTTGTGTAAAGGTGTTGATCACAATTAAAAACGTAAGGCGTTACTTTAGGCGTAAGGCTTACTTCTTAATACAATCGAGGTTATTTTTAAATAATTGTAATTCAGATAAAAGAATGTTATCGATATTAGCTTTCATTTTCAGCATGAATTTTTTCTTTTTTTGCAAAGTACACCAGTGATTTGAGGTTTTTTCAACTGTAAGAAATATCTAGTTCTTAAGCTTACGGATCTATGTCATACACCTTAACTTAACCGTCTTACGTCTTTTTATTATTATTTTTTCTACTTAACTAATTTTATGTGTATTTCTAATACTATTTTCTGATAATACAAGAAGGTGTTAATAATAGTGGAATATATGTAAACTGAATGAATTAAAGCAATATAATCCCTTCAAAGGCCTGGGCATTATGTATACTGCCATATATTATTGGAAAATGTTTAAATTTCCCGGTATGTTTTAGTTCTTGTCTACAAAGAGTTTATTTTACTGGGCATGGTAGTGTGCCAAGATATGCTCACTCACTTTTCCTGAATTCCCCGCTTAAATGTCCTTAGATTGAAAAAAAAATCCCCTGAATCCCTGAAATGAATTTTATAGTTAATAATGTTTTATTTCTATTAAAATATGCAGATGTAGTATTTATTATTATAATATAAATGAATTAAATATATTTTTCTTATCATTGATAATTTATCTCTAAATAGTTTCTAATACGTCAATTTGTTCTTCTCTTTTTGATCCAAGGAAAAAACATTCCCTGAACCAATCTCTTAAAAATAAATTCCCTAGATTTCCTACTAGACCGTATAAATTTCAGTACTTTCAGAGAGAAATATACCATTTTGGTGACACTGCTGCACGGATACATCAATGACATTTAGCGATTCAACTCTGATTTGTTTGACGTTTACTACATTACAGTTCACGTATGAATAAAAATAAAAAACAAATGAATATCTATTGAAAATTAGGTAGTTGAATTTTTTTTATAAGTATAGTAATTTAATCATAATTCCTTCCTTGTCGATCTTGAAGCTGCCAAAAAAAGTTCTTTTATTTAGGACACGCACGTGTACAAAACATGGTCAATAAAAATGAAGTTAAACGATTACAAAAAAATAAAAATAAAAAACTCACACAGGAACGAATTTATTATTTGTTTTGTTACAATGAATAAAAATAATGGGCTATAACTAGACTGAGTTATAAAAAAATATTTAATACATAACACGAATCAAAAGATCCTTATGTTTAGAAACGAACTATAGAAAATATAATCTAAAAAAAAAAAGTTATAGAATAAAAAATATATATAGGTTAGAGTTTGAAACCATGAATTTAGAAGCGTGGATTATCAAATTCTGCGGTTAACCTACAAAATGGTCAAAAACAAAATACCAAAAAGGTTTTAAAGGATTATTTTGTGCTTGATAGATCCTGGTGTTCAAATTTCAATACTTTAAATTCATTGAACGCTCAAGAACTTTAGACTGAAACAAAATTGGAAGAACTTATGAAATAACATAAGAAAATGTTATTAAATTTACTATCTTCAACACAATTTATTACTTCTCAACACAATTTAATCTTCATAATAATATCTGGACATAATGGTATGGTTGGCCTTAATGGAGAAAGAGAAAGGGTGATAGGAAGAGAGAAAGGGATAAACACCAATAGATATCAGGAAGAGTCACATTTAACAGTCAATATTTCAGTTTTTAAAAATGATACCTAGCTAGATCGACTTTTCGCCCCGAAAAACCCCCGCATACTCATTTTCATGAAAATTGTTGGAGCCATTTCCGAGATAGTTGATATAAATATATAATATCTGGATGACCGAGCTTTGCTCGGTTATTCGCCAATAGATGTCAGCAAGAGTCATATTTTTCACTTTAGACTACTCAAACGCCTCCTTTTTGTTATGTTATAATTTGCATTGTATTTCATTAACTACGTTATACACCAATAGATGTCAGGCACAGTCCTATTTTACATTGTATGTTTCAATTTTTCATGAAAAGACGGATAAAACGACATTTCTGATAAATGAAACCTAGCTAGATCGACTTATCGCCCCAAAAAACCCCTACATACTCATTTTCATGAAAATCGTTGGAGCCATTTCCAAGATCGTTGATATATATATACAAGAATTACTCGTTTAAATATATAAGATATATACAAGAAATGCTCATTTAAATATGTAAGATTAGCAATAGCAGAGAAATTCATTTCAGCGTTATTTAAAGTCGAAGAACCAGCTATTTTTGTTTTAAATATTATAGAATAGTTATCAATTGAACAATTTAGAAACAATTCTTTACATGTTAAAAATTACCTCTAATTAACTTGAATATATTTAATATCATTTGTAACATTTCCCAAATTTTAAAATATATCTAAGTATTTCATGTACTATTGAGCTTAAATACAAGAAAATATATTATGGAAAAACTCAGCGTCTTATACTATTTGAAAGTAATTTCGGTGTGCAGCATATACAATTTTGTAACGAATTTCATTTTCATTTTGTCTTTAACAATTCCTAGTAGGTAATACATTTAGCCAAGGCAATAAAGGTCGAAAATAGAATCAATTTCGAGCAAATTATTTCTCTACTTATTCTGATGATGTTGATGGTACTACATAATTCAATCTCTCACGTGTTCTAGATCAAATAATGTACTCTTAGTTCCATCAAGTGAGAGAATTCGGAAATTTGTGGACTTCGTAATAAAATATAGAGTAAATTCGTACAACCCCGTATAATTTTTTTTTTATGTCTTTTCTTCTTAGAATCTAATGTTATTTTGAAACCAGACCCTTTGGAAAAATCGAGAAAAACGCAAAAAAATTTTTGTTATGGAATTTGATGAAACTTTGTGGAGGGAATAATTTTGATCCAAAAAGTATAAAAATCAGGTTATCTTAATATAATTGGACCTATAGAAAGTTACAATGTCAGCGAGTATCATGGGCAAAACTTTCAAATAAGTTAAATTTAAATCCATAAAATTGTTAACAAAAGGGAGGATAAGTGAGGGGCTATATAGTGATAGTCTCTAAGAACCAGGCTTTTTATCTTGATTGTATCCAGGATTTTTTTTTAGGAAAATTTGAAAATGCTTTCATGATAAATTTCTAAAAAATTAAACAGTTACAACTTTGAAATCAAATTTGAGAAAATAAATTTTCTCAATATCCAGTTTTTCTTGAAGTACCATTCTGATCAACGTTTTTATGCTTTTTTTACCGGGGGTTTTCTTTAATTGATAAGTTGTATGCTTTTTTATTATTATTTTTCACAAGCTTGCTAAAAAATTTTTTTAGCAAGCTTTTTTCATGTAATTTTGCAATAGAAAATGGTTTTTCTAAACTATAAATTCAAACGGCAGGGATGACAACAAATGGCTTTCGTAACGCCATCGCACGGAAAAATTATAATATAACATGAATAATGATAAATAGTTTGATTCTCAGTTGGCTTTTACTATATTATAACGCTAAATTTCCATAGAAACCGATTGACTCACAATCTCAACGAAGGTTAATACGTCACTACCGTTTTATTTATTCAAAAATATTAATTATTAATAATTAATAAAAAAAATTACTTAAATATACTTTAGATGAATTATTATTTCATTTATATATGAATTTGTAGCAAAAAGAAATTAATGCAACTTCTCTATTCTGAATATAATATTATTCTGTTATGGAAGTTTTTCTAGCAGCGCAAATTATGGCGTCTGAAATACAGGTTTATAAATGAATGGTTTTTTTACTTCTAAATTACCCGATCTAAGTAAAATATTTCACAGTATAGGAATAAATGATATAATACTTGAATAAAGGTAATAAGCTGCTCAATTCTACTATAGCTGAGTTACAAATGAATATATAAATGTATTAAAACTTTATAGCGTTAATTGCATTAAAATACAACAGCGTTATGAAACAAAACTAGTTACGTTTTAGCATGTCAGACACATAGGTATATTTATATGTATGTATATCTTATGGATAGACACAATGTGTGCAATATATATTTTCTTTCGTAAATTTTAACGCTTAAAATTCATGTCGCGTTATACCAGGTGATCATTTTACTAATAGTACGAATTTTACTAATTTGTATCAGAGAAACATAAAATTTTTATTTTATGTATTCTTATTTTTCTTTTTGTTTTACTATGAACCTATCTATATTTTACATCCATTGGTTATACTAATAAAAACCTCTCATGAATTTGAACCGATTTTGTATCTGTAAAAAAAACGGTTTTCTCTGAAAATATGACTCAATAACAGTGCTCATAAAAGGATGGACCACTTTCAATAGGATTTGTTTTTAATCCCCGAACTAAAAAAAGTTCGTCTGTAACATCGTAGCTTCTAAACGGAAGAACCGCTTTGAATTTTTTGTTTGTTTGAAATGTAATTTAGTTGAGAGTGCTCGTGGCTACTTCTCAAGAAAATCAGTTTCGATTGTAGAGGTTGGCCGTTTTTTAATTTTGTCAATTATAAGTAAATGGTTCTACGGTAAAGAAGGTGACTAAAGTTAAAATAGAAATTGAGACTCGATACTAGATATTCGATTTATGAATTTTTTCGGTTGTTATTTTCATTGGTTGTTGTTTTCGAAAACATAATCAAAATATATTTTGCTATGATCTATACATGGAGGTTAAAATTATTACTATTTCTACATGAGCGTAACGATCTTTCAATCGGACACCTCATTAATTTCATAAAGAATAAAAATAAATTACAAAATCAATATATAATATTTAGATATATGTGTAAAAGACTCTATGCTTGAACCGCACTAAATAACCCATGTAAGCGTTTGCTGAGATTTTAATTATAGATTTATACCACACTTGAAACCGCTAAAGAATTAGAATTGATAAAATTCGCAGCGATATAAATGCTCAAGCACACTCGAATTCTTTGCAACAGAATTTAAAAACTCGCAAAACAGACAGTGCTACCTCAGACCTAAAAAAGATGACCAAGTGAAGTTGAACATAAAAATTTAATCTTATTAGAGAATTTTAAAACAAGGTACAGTATCTATTCGAACGGTAATAGGAGACCGTTCTATCAGTTTACTTATCGTCGAATCTCTGCTCCGTGCAATAAATATAATAAACATAACAGAGAACATAAGCGCGGTTCATTTATACCGCCGTTTCAAAATAAAATAAATGGTTTTTCAAACAAAACATGCTGTATATAAATATGCCACTGACTATATTAATGTTTTCAGAAAATAAGCTATGTAGATTGGTATAGATATCGTTCGTTATATATATATATATTATAAGCCGTTACCAGTCCGCTTCATTGGACAATTCCAACGTTATAAATAAATATTACCACGCAGCAATCCACATTGCACTCCTGATCAACATAACGCCTCTTTGATTTCCTTTCCTTAACGACCTGAAATCAGTCTTCGACATCAGAGCGTTCTCTTCTTAAAATATGGAATAAATATGTAAGTTAATCACGCTAAAAAAGGTCGAAAAGGGGTAGTAGCGTCAAGCTCGCATATCATATTTACACAACTAAAAATAACTTTGAGAAAGACTACACACTTTGAGAAAGATTAAAAGGGAGAGAAGATGTAAATCTAAGAAGCATTTGGTGTTGTTTTAGAGGAGGATTTCGGCTTATTCAGCAAATGTACTTCACTGGAGCTGTGCAGATTAAGAGAAGTAGAGACTTATATAGCCAGGAATCATTCTCTAGGCAAAACAAATTTTTTAGAGGGCTTTATCGCCAGTTGATCAAATCGTTACACGTTTACATACAGACGCACCAACGATTTTTTATATAAAGATATATGTGTGTATATCGTTATCTTAACTTTTGTAGGAAGGAGATGTAGCAGCTCTTATGTAATGTATAGATAGGTACGTGTAATATATACCTATCTTGAAATACTAGGCAATTAAAAGTTAATAATTTCATTTGAAAACAACTAGAATACGAATTATGAATTATATTTTCTTGTTAGCTCTATGAATTTAATACCACCAACATTTGTAATACTAGAGAGACATAAAAAAATAATAATTTTTATCTAAAAATTGTTTATTTTGAATTTAAAACAAAAGGGGGAAAATTTTGAGATTTTGAGTTTACCGCTATCATCGATAAATTATCGATGAAGTCGTAAAAGAAAAAGTAGAGAGAAACGTGGCAAGATGAAGATGATTATATCATAGCTCGTAGTCCAAGGCAACCTCCAAAAGTATGTCACAAATCACAAATGATAAATACTGTAAACAATGCAATTAAGACGAAAAATCGCTAGATCTTTTTCTGTATTGATGCCAGCTAGTAGAAAAGCGATGTTTTAAAATTTAAAACCAAAGCTTTCTTAACGGAATATTGTACACACGGACCTCAAGAGTCCTAGTAGGATGATAACTTGCAACTGTTTGTCTTCCAACAATGTGAATGTGCAAGAATATATTTAGCTAAAAGCTCTAAGGATGCTAAAGCATTTACTATATCGAAGTGGGACTCAAAACTCAGAGAAGCATTGCAAACTAGATCCTTCAATCCACACTGAGAAAATGGAACTGACACAAAAGTTTTTTCTTACACCGAAAAAAATAAAGTTTTGTGTTTTAAGAAGAAAAAAAATTTAAAATGAGAAGAAATTGGCTTGAGGTAAGAAAAATTTCTTTGCTCAAGAAATTGTTTTCTTGACAAGAAATTTTTTGTCTTTCTGCAATCTAAATGTGTAACATAGCCTAAACGGAATGTTCAAAAATACTTTAGGGAGATTTCATTTCTGGTTTTTTCTTGTGAAAGTAAATATCACAAATTATTTTACATAAAATGGATGCAATTTTTTACTGTACGGCCTTTGTGCATGCATTAAGACATTTAAGTTTCATCCAAAGAACAGTGGAAATTTAGTAATCTTGTGGTTGAAGGGAAAATATTTCCGATTTCTTTAAAACTTTGATCTGATAAAATCTTTTATTGTACGTATGCTTATTCCAAAGGAATAATAAGGATATCATCAATATGTATTTGTGCTCTGAGGTCTTTTTAAACTGAAAACAAGCATGGATTAGCACAATAACTTTTTTTTTGTAAATATGTCATGAGTTCTTTAATCGTGACCAACGAAGGCTAAATTCATAGAATTCAAATTCTACCTTCATTTATTTTTCTTTGTAAGTATGATAGATTGTAATTGTGCTTATATTTAACTTAAAAAGTTTATTTTATTTTTATGAACGAATACATAAATGATTAAAAGCATAATAACATAACCAGTTATAAGTAGATACCTATAACATTAATAGATATTATTAATATCAAAATATTATCAATAACTCTGAAGAACACTAGATTAGTTATAACTTCTACTTATTCGAATATCAAACACGGGAAAAAAACTAAAAGAAATTATTAATTAAAATTTTATTACTTATTGCAGGCTAACCTTATGATTAAATCGTATCCACTACGCTAGTACTAGGCTCAATTCCTGGCACAATAAAAATTAACTTAATTACTTGTTGTGCATAGTTAATGCATGCGACATGTGTTATAACTTTATAAGCAAGAAATGAAATTTACGAAATTTACAAAACTCCCGAGTAATTTTTCGGGTGCGGAACCCTAAACTCTCATTTGAATCATATCTAAGAACACTCTCCATTAAATTACCTTTTTCCTAAGAGCCTTCTTCAAACTGAACCGAATTTGAGGATAATCGCTTAATGTTTAGTTGTTTCGGGTACGGAATCTCAAACTCGCACTTGAAACATAGCTGAGAATACTCCCCATTAAATTACTGGAAACTCCGTTTAGGCGCTACGATGCCACGGACAGATAGACACACATAGCGGTTAAACTTATAACACCCCTTTTTTTTGGTTTGGGGGTTAAAAAGGGAAAAGGCACTGTTTAATCAGTCCTTCGACCTATCAAACTACTTATTAATAATTTCTCAACGGTTGTAAGCCATGCCTGTACTCCAAAAAATTTTAGTGTACAAAAATAAAAAATTTAATTCACGTGTGGGCTAAAAAGCGCAAAATTGTTTTATGATACCAAATAAAACATGCTAAATTTATTTTAGATGTAATGTTTTGGTAATAACACTTAGAATGGTTTAAGTATTGCGTTTATTTTTCATTGAATATATATCGGTTTTCCATTTTTTGAACAGTTTTATTGAACTCATTAAATAAAAACCTAACAAAAACCAATATTTATTACGACTTCTTCATTTGTACCATCATGTAAAAAGGGCTGTTTGTTAATAATTAATTTCACGTAAACCGTACATAGAATCGACACTTTCGTTTTGGCTCGATATCTATGCAGTCTTGGACTTATTCAAGCGTGTATGATTCGAATTTTTCACGAAAAGAAGAACAGTGTTGAAAAAATACCAAATTGTCAATGTAGTATTGTCAAAAAAAACTAGATTTGTACTTTATGAATTGAAGAACCTCAAAACCGGAAGTAGTCTGGTATATTATACGAAAATAATTAAAATATTCTTTAATAACAAAAAAAAATTTAAATAACAATACAGAACAAAAAATTATGAACGATGAACATCTTCTATTCACACAACAAAAATTTTTTTCGTTCAAAACGGAAGAAAAAAGATGATTTTTTTTTTCAAGAATTCTTTTTTAAATCAACTTCACAATGTAAGGAAAAAAAAAGAAGTTTGTAAAAAGGATAAAAAAAAGATATTATAATAATTTTATACATGAAATAATAATGAAACTGAAAAAAAAATTCAGCATCTGGAAGACTTACTTAACTGCTTGCTCTGCTCTGTGTGTGCTCTGTTTCTCTTGTGCGTATACCTAAAGGATATTTCTTCATTGTATTTTTGTGTATTAAAACTCCAAACATCTGTATTTGCAAAAAAATTTTTTGTTTAACCAACACCTGCCATTCACTATCTCTGTCTAAATTCTGTACATTGGAATATAATTATTTCGCTTGTTTTTTTTTTCGCACAACATAACACAAGAGAGATGGTTTTCTTTTGAAACTACACACTAGTTTTTAGGTTGTTGCATTACATAGTGTAGTAACTGTAACTAGAGTGGTTTCATTAAATGTTGATAATTCTATTAGTACAAGATCCGAGCTAGAGTAAACCTTCACCCATCTGTTTATCGAATGAAAGATATATTTTATGAAATGTAAAATATTAACAAATATCCCTGTAATGGGTTGCCTAAAAAGATATGGTCAAGACTACTTTTAATAAAAATATCAAAACTTCGAAAGCTCGTAAATGTTATTTTTTGGTCGATATTTCATGCAAAATCATATACTACAGTATTTGCAATAAAATTGTCTTTATGTAGATGCAATTGTCAATGAATTAACAGTTCAATGTAATTACTATTATAAACAATTGTATATATGCGATAATAGTGGACTAAAAGTTAATGTTCATGATACGATTTGTAGCTTGTTTACATTCCGTGTAAAAATACATTGCTTTCAAAAGAATTTTTCCAAACAAAAAATATTTGAAGTTAAAATCAAATGAATTTTTAATTAATGAAAAACTACCATGAATACGCACTGCAACTTCTTAGAAAGTACTCAAAAAGTGATTATTTAAGCTTCTCTTTGCGTCCACCATTAAAGTTTTTGTTAATCTATGTATTTGGAAAGCAAATAGCTATACATGAACGAATTTGTGGATAATATCTGATATGTTAATAAAATATGACTAGTATTTCCAAAAAAGAAGGTGAATATCCACAGGTCCGAATTAAAATAATTTTAAAAGCTTTTCGAATTTCTCCCAGAATGTTATACTTTAATCAAATGGAGGTGAAATTTTATCATAATCCTCGACTGAACAAGCAACGTGATAGAAAGACAAGCAAACACACATTAACATTATTATAATCTAAAGTACGTAAATACTACGAAATATAGCCCATTGCAGTTAGTTAAAATTAATATAGGGGACAATATTTAGTGAAACTACTGTAACTACACAAATTCATATCAAAATGTTTTAAATATTAAAAATTCGTATATTTTTAATCGCAGTTGAGATAACGGTTTTTTTTTTGTTTTGTTTTTCTGCATTGTTCTTATGTTGTTGATTCATTGAAGAGAGAGCGTTTTAATTGAGTCAAAATTTAAAATCTGTATTTTTTAGAATGGATTTTTTCGATTCATTCAATCAACAATGAGTATTTTATGTGTATTTTTTTAGGCTGACGGGGTAGTAATGTAATGCAATTGGACGAAATTTTCATTGTTTTTATTTGCATCAGATAAAAAAAACATATAACATGCAAATTCACCGAATGCCTGACTGTCATCAGTCACAATAACCCACACACGTTGAAAGCTTGCAAATACATTCAAATAAAATTCAAATAAAAACATTTAAAATTCTTCTGAATATTTTTTGTTGGATCAATGAAATATTTTTTCTGTTAGTTAGAGAATATTGATTGTAGTTTGTAGTTCAGCTTGTGAAATGTATATAGAATATAGATGTGATTCGACATTTCATTGCAAATTTTACGATGCTTTTCCTTGGACCATGTACAACCAAAAAACATGAATTTCGATATTTAAGAGATAATCAAAATATGAAAAAATTAAATAATGTGAAACATCTGCAGGACATGGCAGCAGTCCTCACTAAAATGTAAGACATTCTGCATAGCAAAACAATATATGACCTAAATTCCTACTCATATGTAGAAGTGCATATGCATTAGGGCTGATTGGACTGCAATCCAAGACCTTTAGGTGCCAAAGGAAATTCAAAATAAAAATATTACCATCTTTAAGTATAAATTACCTATTCATAAATACAAATTTCAATTCATACATTTTTAATGAAAGGAGCTTTTCTAAAAGTGATCTCATCAATTGTTAAAAACAAATTTTGATACACCTAAATTTTTATAAATTTTTGTTTGTTTCAAATTTTTTTTAAAGTCTTTTGCCGGTTTTCCACTAAACGGACAAACAAAAACAAAACTCAAAACTGCAACAAAAACAAAACATTGCCAGTCTTCAAAAAGTTTGTAAAAAGTTGAAGGTTTTTTTCGACTCGAGCATCAGTTTTGTTTTTGTTTGCCTGTTTAGTGGAAAACCGGTTTTTTATGTTAATATTATCTAATGCACTCCTATACATTTTCAGATTTATTAAAAAGGTTGTCCTTCTTTGTTCTTTGAAAAATTTGCAAATAATTATTTATCAGGTTCATTAAAGAAAACTTGGCGTAAGAAACTTTTTTCTTCTATCAAGAAAATTTTCATTTTCCATAATATTCTTGAGACAAAAAAACCATTTGTTCCATTAATGTATACCTATAACAATATCTAATATAATAATAAACAAATATTGACCAATTTTATGGCTATAGAAAAAAAATTTTTCTTTAACCACGTCCGAAAGTACGCACTTTCTGATTCGGTTGAGAGCCAAAAAGTCCGACATTTATACCACCGAACTTTCGGCCGAAAATAAAGAAAAATAGTATACATCACACGGACAGAAAGTTTGAGACCCCTGAACTGGCCACCATGATGATCATATTGCGCAGTGTATGAATCTCAACTTTCTGCCCTTGTAGTGTAATATACTATTTCTAAGCACTGTAAAAGAGAACGCTTTATTTAAAAATTTGTTGGGTCACAGTCAAGGATATCTGTTATTAATGACTAAACCTATAGTTGGATTAATTTAATTATTTTTAAACAAAAGAATTTTTATACAAAATGTTTGTTATTTCCAACAAAAAAAGAGTTAAATTAGAAATAGTGCCTCCGTCACTTTTAAAACTTCATTATTACAGGTAGACATATTTTATTTATGTCAAGTAATTACCATTAAATGTTTCTAAGAAAAGACAGCTGTTTGGCGCGAGCGAGCGAGCGTACCACCACCACCACCACCAGCGAACATCTTACCACTTATAACTTCCGGAGAACGTCAAGTTATTTTTTTAAAAATCACCTATCCACATTAACAATAAATAAATACTATCTATATGTTACGATACGTATGGTGGATGCCTACATCCTTTACTTTAGTTTTTTTAATGAATTTTGAAAAAATAATAAAAATAAATACTATTTTTACTGTCGATATTTGTATGTACAGAGTGGGGTAGAGAAGTGTGTGATTTTGAAAACTCTATAAAACAAAAACCCATCAACCTTATTAGTAATTTTTTGCCAACCTTTATGAGGAGGGGGGGGTTATTAAAATAAATAATTAACTTCAAAAGTAATAATATTGGTCTTATGATATAGCGGCTGATAGACGCGATATTTTGATAATTGTCACCAAGATTTGACCGTAGAAAATGAAAAAAAAAAACTATCTAATTCAAAGTTAAGACCTTAATACAGAAATAAAAAATAATTAAAAAAAGAACGAGAGGTGTCGTGGGACATCCGGTAGGAAATATGTTATTTTCGTACAAATAACGGCATTAGTAATTAATTATAAATATTAGATAAATTATTGTTTTATTGTTTAAAGAATTAGATATTGTAGCTACTTTGACTCTATATTTTATTACTTGATTGTAATATTAGTTTTAAAAAAGACATACTTCTGATTTGGTAATCAATCTAATATGTGTGTACATATACTCATGATTTGTTTGATCAGGATATTTAATATGACATTACATAAAATTTCCTTGTACTTACTTTAAATTATCTCTATTATGTTTAACTTCTGATAACTCACAACTCATTTTTGGACAAATTGACAGATTGTAAAATATATTTGAATACTCTCAAAATTTCTGGCAAGCTGAATCGATTAAAAAAGTTTTAGATTCCTAGGTAAGCTACACTTTTTTCGGTTTTACCTCCTAACCACCAAACAAATTATAACGTGCGATAAGAAACATAGGTCCAAAATCGTGTGGACCGAGATTAGTGTTAAAGTAGCTTCAGGTGTAAAATTTTTTGTTAATTATAGGTATTTTCAATTTTTAAATGAATTATGCTATACCTTCTTTGATAAAAAGTAAGAAATTTTTTTGATATCTGGTTTTCGAAATATCGAATATTGAAAAATTAGGTTTACTTATTCACTGTTCATCTTCGTTATTTCGAAAATTAAGCCAGATATCGAAAATTTTTATTCTTATTTTTCATATTAATTCAATAACAAAATTTATCACCAAAGTTGAAAATTTAACATCAAAATTTAATCTACTCGACTGTCCAGGATATAGAAACTTTACCATGGATAATCGACGTACAACATCTGAATCATTGAAAAGATGAAACTGACAATAAGTGGTTCAAATCCTAAGGAATATGACGAACAACTTGATCGCCTTAAAAAGTGGGTAAGCTTGAATGGATGTCATCTGGCTGAAGTTATTATTTTCACTCAGGTACCTACGTCAAGTTAATTTTCCTGATTGCTTTTTTATGTAATTTGTCGATGCATTGTTAAAAATATAAAGTCTTTAAATTGTTTAAGTTGTATGTAAAATATTTAATTATTAAAAATACAATTTACTTAATTTAATTAAAAATATAATTTAAAATTCCCTTGACAATAAAATTTAGGTAATTTTTTAAGTACTATTTAAGTGTATTTCAAGATGGTAACATAAAAATTTAGAAAATTGAAGGGTTTTTGTTTAAAATGTTTTACATCGTTTTCAAAATCGCATACTTCTCTGCTCCACCCCGTATATTGTAATATCATTTATTTTAATTAAAAGAACCACTAGGTATTAATTTAACACGTGTTGATTATTGAAGGACACTTTTAATGTATATTTACTTATGGTAATTAGTTAAGAAAAAAGAAAGAGGGTACGAAATTTTGAAAACATTGTATTTGTTTACACTTTTTTTTAGAACACAAATTGTTTTTAATTCAAGGCTTTCCATTCGCTACACAATTAAATTCAAAATAAAGTGAGTAATTATTTTAATTCCATTTTAACCCAAAAAAAAAGTTCTATTAAAGATTGCAATGGACATTGCAAATATTTTCTATATAACTACAAAAATCTGATTCAATCAAAATTATTGAATTAGAAGATGGATATCTAATCTCACTTCTAATTTGACCATGGCCTTCGGGGACATTCTTAACTAATGTCAACTTAAATTTCAAACTTAACTAAAAAAATATTTTTTCGGTGCTGTTTGGCAGGTTTTTCACATTTTGCAGGCTTATTTTCTTGACTTTTAATAAGACACTTAAAAAAATACCGTTTTTAATTTTTGAAATTTCTCGACTAATATTTTAGGAAATTAAATATATTAATTTACAGAGAAATTTACGTTCAGAGTTGTGGTACCTATAGAACCCATTGTGGTACCATATATGTGTTTTACCACCTTTCCGCTGAAAATTTATCAACTCCTCAATTTCAGAGGCTGGGTGCCCCTCCTTCATGCATTTACCATGCACTACACCAGCCCATCACAACTGAATTCTTAATTTAATTAAGCAACTGAGCTAATAGGGCGACTTGATTAAGGCTAATAAAACGGGTCTTGGTTTGTCTAGCTTTACCCAAGCGCTGGCTAAATATAATAAACCTTGATTTGCCCACTCTTTTCGAAACCTGGGCCAAGTGCGAAAAGATCAAAAATTGGATTACCTACCTTCTTGCTCTTATAACCAGACCTTTAATTTTTTTTTTATGTAGAATGTATTTGTTTATTCCAAAATTTGAAATCCAAACATATGTCACTTATGGTGATTTAATGACTGTCAATCCTTAAATAAAAACAATCTACAGACATAAAGCTTACGTTAGAAAATAATAATGTACATTAAATTTTAATGATTATTAATTTGACTAACAAAAAACGAAAAAAAAAAAAAAAGAAACAATTATACCCAAATAATAATATAAAACAGAAACAAAAATAACAACAAAATGTGTAGCTTCACACATGTAGCAAGCAGGTTGTTTTCGTTAAAATTGGAGGCATCTGGTAAGCCAGTCTACGTAGCCACTATATTAACCAAATGGTTGTTTCATTCGATTCTCCTTCGTTCTTCTATATAAACTATAAAGTGATTTGACCGATGAATAAAAATATATACACAAATTGTCTTAAAAATGACCGGTGGATATAGTGCAGTTGGGCTGTTGGAAGTAACATTTTGATGGTATAAAGATAGGGTCTAAAAAAGCCTAATGTTTTACAAGACTTTTTAGTACATTTGTAAGTATATATTAAATTATAATGTAATATTTATCAACTGAATATAGAGACATTATGGTTCGTATAAAAGGTGCGCAACTGTAATTTTAAAGAGATAAGTCTAAAATACGCTGAATTTTCAAATATTAAATGTGTTTTATACTCCTTTCAATTGGGATGATTACTGAAATCATTTTTATCACTTCAGATGAAGAATTCTCATTGCACGAACTAAAAACTGAAGATGGTTTTTGAAAATCTTTAGAAGTACTCAAAATATGAACGTTTAAAACTCCTAATTAAACAAAGGGGATAATATTTTAAAAGTGACGTCATTGTTGAGTATCGACATAGAGATTACATATAAAAATTTCTTTTGCAAGAAAGAGAAGGGCAACAATCTGTGAATGCTTAAAACTTCTTGTTACGGTGTCATGTCTTCTTTTTCATTTTTATGGATAATTTGGCATTTTTATGGGTAACAGTCATCAACTCAATTTAAGTGCAGAATATAGAACTGCATTTGAAAACCTTTGACCCGTGATGATTATCAAAGTAACACTTTTTTAAAGAGTTATTATAAACATTCTATGGAATACTCCAAGAGAAAACTACAAAAAAAAACTAAAATCGTTGAATGGTTTTGGAAAGGTTGAGTTTTACTCTCTTCTACCAATCTTTTCTTGCTCATTCTAATCTTATTTCGTAACAAATTTTGAGCCCATTTTAAAAATTGTATAGTCTTCCAAATGAATTGTATACCTTAGAAGTTTACAAACGTTTTCTTTATCAATACTTAGAGAATTCACTTCGGCCAAAAAACATTTTGTTCATTCACCTCATTATGTGGAGCACTTTTGGGTAGGATTTGGAACTTCAATAATTGAATAAATCGTCCAGTATATTTTCTCTTCTGGCAATATTTACGTGTTATATACCTTTCCGAGAGCTTGTACTTTGATCCTTCGTAGATAAAACCAGTATTCTTAGGACGTTGCATATGTGGATACTTTTGATATGCTCATAAATGGTTTCAGAATTAACTAAAAATAATAAAATGATAAAATTTTGTATTCTTCATATTACAAGAACTATTAATTTCCTAATCTATTAAATAAATCAATGTTTTCAGCACATATTGATATTATAACGAAGCGATTGGTGCAAATCCGACATTTTTATAAATTGCTATTCATGATAAATCATGAATGAAAAATGTGTACGAATGAACACATATGCTTACACAAAATCATCAATCTAAAAGTGGTTATTTATACGCTGACATCGAAACGTAAAAATGGAAATTTGAATATGGATCTTCGGATCCATTACCTACAATAACTTTCATTTACTGGGAAATTAGTAAACAAAGTACTTTTTTTTCCACAACTCTGTAGCCATAATCTTACCCACATATGCTTGATTATCTTTAAATAATAAATGTGTGTATATATTGAAGACACGCGCCAACTTAAAGAAAAATCTTGCCGTATCACCTGCTCGTACTCCTAAAGTTTGATAGAAAAAGTACAAATATATCAAAATAACAGTTATCCAACAAAGATATCAATCCATACCTATATCATTATTATTATTATTATTATTATTTACATTTCATATTATGATGATGATATCTGGACGGTGTGTACAAACCTCCCACCCCCCGGTGATATTGTTATTGTTGTTGTTAAATTTAGAACAATCAAACCCACTATATATAAATCTTCAACAGTTATAATGAAAAAAAAAGGTGTAAAATACTCAAATGACTCCTGTGTACAGATTTGCATTACAAGGAACACCTGCTTCTAGAAAAAAAAAAACCTGCGATATTTGTAAAATAATAAAAATTTGGGCAAATAGATCACTCGAAAACAAAATTCATATTCAATTTTTTTTCTTAATGTCTCTTAAAAAAAAAAAACCTTACTCCTTTACTTAAGAAAGATGACTTACGCTAGCAAGAATATTCAGAGAACCATTTTGTATTTAATTTTTTTAAACCATTTTTAACAAACACAAGAGACAAGAAGTGATGGAAATATTAAACCATAACACTCTTCGGTGAACATGAAAAAATAGAAAGAAAAAAGTTACCTATAGCTAAGAATTTCTAAATATAAGTACCTGCAATAGCACTTTGAATCAAAATACTGTAAATGGAAAAAATTTTTTAATTTGAGTTTGTCTATTATTTAGTTGAACTATTCTGGAAAAACTACCATCAATTTTTTCTTTTTTCCAATATATTCAAATTATATTATTTATATAGAGGACAATCAATACAGATGGTTCATTAAATCTATATATTTATGATTTCAAAGTACCTATATTTTAACTTTTGTATTAAAAAATTTTTTTAATTAGTTGCTAATTAATATTATTTATATTAATTCAACTCAATATCAGCTGTTTGTATTTCATTTGTGGTCAATTACTTTGATGATTCACAAAAACACTTGTTTCAAAGATAAAATAATGTTTTTGGATTGTAAAAAGAAGGAAACTTTTAAGGTATTACCAGCATGAAATCACTTTTCGGCAGATTTGGCCTGTTTTTTTCAAAGACACAGCATAATATTAGCTGGAAAATTCCAAAGTTACAGAATTTTTGGTCGTTTAGATCGCGAGATAATAAACTGCTAAGTTCGAAATTTCGAGGATTAAAGCATGTAAAACTGACTGCCTCCCAGCTATTTTTACGATATTTAAAAATTATCTCGACAAAATTGAAAAAAAAAGTAGGAGAGCTGAAAGGAATGTTAAAATTAATAAATTTCAATTAAAATATTTTCAAAAATTTGTCCCAAAAAATGATCACTCTCTAAATATCCTTTTCATTTCATTTTATGTCCTTGACCACCACTTTGATATTGATTTAAGGACTGTTATAAGTTTAAAACGTTTATCTGTGCGTTTGTGTGTTTCTCAGTGGCATTGTAGTTCTAATCGGTCGAACCGACTTGATTGAGAACATTTTATAGCTAAGTTTCCAAAAATCGGTTTATAAGCAACAAATCGCATTGATCGGGGGTTTTTTTAATTTAGTAAATTTCACTTGTTATCATCTTTATAGTATTGTAACAGTTTATGTTAGTACAAATTTAATTAGATATTTAAAAAAAATTGTTAAATTTCTTAAAATAAATATGACGTAATATAATTCAATTTTGTAAATTTTACGAAAATATAAAAAAATTTTGTAAACAATCGAGATACGAGTATAACTTTTGGGCTGATTAGTAAGTATGAAGCAATAAATATCTGAAGAATATCATATTATATACAAATATGTATGTATCATACATACCTACTATATATACATACGTACATGCAAGCTGTCATACAATTTCTTTGGGGGCTTCAAATACTGATGTTGATGATGGTATGAGGAGGAACGGGGAGTTGATACCTCTTGAGAAAGGGCAGCTGCTTGATAGCCAGGTGCACAAAATAATATATAATAAAAAAAACAACATCGCAATAGTAGTTCCTTCTCGTTCATAACCTTTATCCTCTTAAAAAAAATTTTTGATATCAAAACATCTTTTAATATAGACAGGAGCATTATATTTCATTTAATAAAAAAAAAAAATCTACAAAAGATTTCACAAAACTTTATTTTAACTCATCCGTTTCATAAGCTTCTGCCCAATGTTTTTATATGTAATATCAGATTATTAAGTTTAGTCCCAAATTTGTAACGCTTAGAATTTTGAGCTCATGTTCTTCACCACGATAACTCAAAAACGAAAAGAGATATTGGAACTGTCATTTTTAAAGCTTTTTGAAGACGTCAGAGTGACTGTTTATAAAGGAGGAAGAAAAGTCATTTGGCTCCATAAGTATAAGACTTATCTTGTAAGTTGAAAAGATAAAACAACGGTTTAAATACAAAAAATATTCCTTGTAAAAAACTAAACAAGTTTTGTTTGAAACATTTTTGTTTTGTAAATATCATTGCTTTTTAATGAGAGCGAAAATATGGCCCAAACTTTAGTTTCCAAATTAAATACCTAGCTTCAAAAAGTGAATCTATTGATTCAAATTTCATACAAAATCCTTCGGATAATATTGAGGCTGTCAAAAAGATCTATTTTCGTAGGACATTTTTTTTAAATTAGTTAAAATGGGCATTTGTCCCTAAGCCTTATCTTAAAGGCTTTTATCCAATAAGAATAAATCGGTTGGATACAAATTTCTAATGATTCATCATGACATGTAAATAACAAAACACAAAATTAATTTTTATAAAATATAAGGATTATTATTATTTAAAAAAAAAAAAATTCTTTAAAATTATACATCACCAATCAGATGCCCTTTGAAGATTCTATGTCACGTCATATGAAAGGCTATGTAAGCTTACAAATACAAAAACATGTTAATTTGGAAATACTTGTAAATTTGCATATGCAAACATGATTGTATGTCACGATTTGATGTCATTCAGGATGCCATGAACTCTACACTGTTGTAGAAGTAAATTTGAATTGGTTTTTTAAAATGCAAAATACATAAGGTAAAGAGTATTTTTTTAAATATTAGTTTTTGGTGTAAATCAGATACTAACGTAACGTAGAATCAACCAAATATGCTAAGCCAAAATCAGTCGGATTAAATCTATAGTATTTCGAGTGAAACTTCAAGACTTTGCTAGCAACAATTTATCTGGCGAAAATTTTGATTGACCCTCGTAATCTTTCCACATTTGATGAAGTAAAGTCACTTACCCTTTATTGACGAATTTATTGAAACACAAAACCCCAAGTTAAAGTTTTTACAGTTCAATGCTTTATTTTTAATATAGAAATAAAGTAAAAGTATATAAGTAATAAGTATATAAAGAAAATTCTTTATTGTTTTGTTTAAAAAAAAATAAATAAAATCAAACTAGAAGCAAAAAACATAGATATTGAGAAAATGCTTTGTAAAGAAATAGCTGCTCTCTCATTCAAGTGGAAATCTTTCACAAAAATATATTTTTATGACTGATTCAAGTTGTGTTTTCTTCCGACAGAAAAAACTTCTATTTCTTTTACCTAAAATCTTAAGCATGTGTAATCGATTGGACAATATGTCTGTTGCATCGACATCATTGTATATTTTAAAAAAAATTCTTCAAAATCAAAAATATTATTATTTGAATTAAAAAATATGGATGGGGATAGTATAGAATGTTGCACAATAACACATCGATAAACTTTACAGAAATATTTGCGTTACTTTATCAATGCAACCAGCCCCAAATAGATTATGATATTTAGATCCCATACAGATACAAATTTTTAATCATTAAAAATAACTACTACAACTGAAATTTACAAAATTTTAAAACCCCGGCAAATTCTTCGGGTATGGAACCCTTAGCTCGCACTTGAAACATGTCAAAGAACACACTTTATTAAATTATCTTTTTTTCTTAAAGCCTCCAAGCTGAGCCGATTTTGAAGATCGCCGCCTATTTTTAGTGGTTTCAGATACGGAACCCTAAACTCGAAATACAGCTAAGAACACTATCCAGTAAATTGCCGTTCAAACAGAAACACACACATAGCGGCCAAACTTATAACACCTCTTTTTTGGTTCGGGGGTTAAAAATACTTATTATCAAGGATTTGAAGAAATAAAACTTCCAATTTTCTTTGCTTAGACCACTATATTTTTAAATATGTTTTAATGATTTAAAATAGATTGGCTTGTTTCATATAATAGTTTTGAAAACGCAGATACAGTTCTGAAAATGTCTATATAAGATGAAACATGTCAATTTTCTGAAGTTCTGATTCAATGAAGTTTTCTTTCTTCAAATACTAATTATGGAGTTCCATAAAGTGAAGCTCTCTATAATTAATTACCTTATCAAGTGCATAATATCGTTCTAAAACTTTGAAAATAACCATCATGTTTGCTTGAAATTAAATAATTTTACAAATAATATACCGACAATAAAATTTACTTTGAGCTTTCAAAATCTATCGGTGCAAATCCTGGCTTTTATTTTTATACAGCAAATGATTGGCTGTTCGTATGCGGTATAATAATGTATTAAAGTAAGTTTTTGGCTACTAGTTTTGTAGTTAAACTGCTTGCGGTAACCTATATTACAACCAACAGTGATCACCTTCGTCATTATTATTAACCTTAAAGAGAGGAAATGATATGAAAGCAGAGAATTGGAAGGCCATGAAGACAGTCAAATACGGTTTTGATTTTGACCTTCAAAACATGACTTTATGATTTCTAAGATTATGGATACCGTCAGTATGCTAAAACCAATGAATTCGATAAATTATTAGAAGATATGTATTTTCATCGACAACAAAACGATTCTAAGTGAAAACAAAATAATAATAATCGGTAGGTAATCCCAAAAAGTCCTTGGAACGATATTTTTAGTTTATAATATGACTAATTGAATACAATTGAAAAAGTTGCAAATTTTTAGTAAATTATGAGAGTAGGTAATTAAATCTTACCATTAGTACTTTTTCTGTTTTAAGCTACAACTCAATACTTTACAATTTCATACCTTAAACCGTTTATTTTCTATTGGTGAATAAATTTACCGCTTTTTTATTTCAAAATTCAAGAGCCTATGTGGAAAATGTGTACAAAGTTAAATTCAGCCATTCAAAGACACTTCAATATTTCATAATAGATCAACATTATAAGTAATATTTTATCCAAGAGGAATCGATAATTTTAATTCATTTTTTCAGTCATTACATTGAATGAAATGTTTATTTTAACTTGACGTATATGAAACCTTTCAATATGTTTTTCAAATTCTTTGATTACATAACATGAAATAAAACACATAAAAGGAATGAATCAAAGTAATTTAAATTACTAATTCCTATCATGGGAACGTGTCGTCGTACGTAGTACGTGTGGTTATTTGTTATATAAATTCACGACTGGATATCAATCGACTTGATTGATTTTCATTAACTTCAGATCTAAATATAAAAATCAGTTCTCGATTAAAAAGCATATAACATTAATTTTTCAATGTTGAAGTATGGTTACGAAAGATAAAACAACTTATTTTCAAACGGTTCTTACAAAATTTTACACCGTTCTAAGCATATCATGAAGAAGTACCTCTTATAATGCTCTGGCGTAAATTTTTTACCAAATTTACTTAAACTATATACGTATTCCTTTGAAGAATGAATTTCAACCCACTGCTCTTGATAACTCCTAAAGTCAAGCTTTTGTAGATTTATCATGCGCCATTATATCAAACTAAGAAACCTTTTTATAGCTTATATTGCAGTAACTAAATAGTAGTCACTGGTCTATAAAGTAGATATAACGCTAAAACGAGTAAGAAATGACCAAGATTGCATCGTGTTGGCTAAAACATATAAGCAGTGTTGAACCGAATAAAAATAATCAAGTGTGGATCCAGAAAGAGCTAAAAGGGAACATAACTTTTCAATAAAAATTTTTCCCATTAATTGAATATATGTTGTTTCTAGAGTAATATTGACCCAAATTATACAAAAATCTCCCCATTGTACAACTGGGCATGTATTTTCTGAGATAACACTGAGAAACCTATACAAAGGGCGATATCAAGAGGCAGTCTTAGTTTCAGAAATTAATGATTCAATCTCAAAATGAACCAATTTTTTTATTTTTTGTTTTTTTCAAGCAACCAAAGGGGTCAGTATCAGTATGCAACAAAACAAACTAAAAATTGTGAATTATGAAATGCTCATAAACAGTTTTTTGGACTTCCTCTGAGCAAATAATATTACCCTTTAGGGTAATATTAGTATCAGAGATAAAAAAAGAACCCCTTGTAGGATCATTTCTGCTTCACCCTGTTTAGGCTTTTGGAAGGAGTTGCAACTTGTTGTGTTTTACGGTAACAGTTGTACCTAGTTTTTAATCAAAACATTGGATGTCGTTATGGTAGATTACAGTTCTTAATATAAATAGTATACTCAATATAATTTGATGGGTGTTTTATGTATTACATAAAAAATAATTATAATTCATTTTCTGTAAAAAGGTAGGTAAATTTTTCTATAAAATATATGTAGAAACCAAGTATAAAGTTAAAAAATTTTGGATTTAAAATGAATTCAATGGCATTTTTAATTAAATAACTTTGTTACACAAACAAGAAAGACAGAAAAAAAATCTAGCTGTAAGAAAAGAAAACCTGGTGAAAGTTGCAAGACCTTTTTAATCTATTCCTTTATATTTATTATATGATAAAAATAAATTTTAGTGTATTTAGATATTTTTGTAGGAAAGATAGCTTATGTGGGACAGTTTTCAAATACCAAGATAGTATTATTTTGAATGAATAGAATTTTTAATTTTTAAGTAAAATAGTTCATGCAAAAATATTATATTCATATTATTGTTATGGTATTTTACAGTGCAGATTACAAATACAACGACAATGTTTTTGTGTGATCGTATTTTTCATAAATGAGTTGACGCTGTTTCTTAATATGTTTCGGTACCTAGATAGGTAATATTCAATAGATTATATTAGAAGAACAGCTGCATTTTAAAACTGTTAAATATTTTTGAAATTATTATTTACTAACACGCATACATCCGTCTTTTTTGTGTATAGGTATTTTAAAATAGGTAATTTTTAAAATAAAGTTTTTTTTATTTAACTTTTTCAAATTATTAAATTATAATATATTCTAAATATCACAATCAATCAGTCTTTGCGAAAGTGTCTTAAAGTTATCGAAGTAAAAGTTATGGACTTGTTTGTAAAATATTATAGTTCGTGATGAACCTGCAAAAATTTTGCATTAAATTTAGATATAAAAAGAAGCAGTTGGTTAAAGCGATTGAAGTAGGGGAGAATGTAGTACCAGAAATAAGTAATTGTTATGTTTAAACGACATTTCATTTTTAATTATTTAACTATGGAAAAAGTCCTTATATTGCATTATTAATTCACATTTGCTATGTCCCACGATCATTTAGCCATCTCTACAATTCTGTTTTCGCACATAACAAAAAAAATTTGACTCAAAATTTATGGTAGGTACTTCTAATCATTTCTCCAAATGTTTAAAGGCTCGTAGTTACATAATTTGAAATAAATTTTTCCGAATGATTATATCACCACGATGAACAATATATCTTTCGAAAATACATATTCTGAGCAAATTTATGTATTTACTTCGGACATGAAGCGATATTGTTACTATTGGTGACATCATCGTAAGCTATATGTCAAATTTATGATGGTTCATGGGCGATTCTACTTAATTTAACATAAGAAAATAGCGTCGTGAGCAGCGTGCCTTAATAAATTGTCAATTAGAACTTTTAACAAGACTATCTGGCTAAGCTAATTACTTTTCGTATGTTATTGATATCTATAAACAGAACATTCAACTGTTTCTTCACAGCTTGTACACGAATTCAGGATTATACTATATTGAATGTCCGTTAAAACTTAAAAATGAATTAAATCATAAAAAAGAGACAATCCGAGTGAAAAGAAAAAAAATTACTAACGAGTTAAGATTTATTTTATTGACCAAAAAATAAACATATACTTTTGAAATCCAGTTTAGGGTGCATTAAAAATAATAATAGGGTGTAAAACTTAGTAAAATCAGGTTCTTTTTAAACCTAGTGTGGTGTAACGTAAGAAGTATTCTAAAAAAATATATACGTAGGTATGCAAATGAATTTATATCCTATAATTTTTTCCCAATAAAAAATAGGTTATGTAAATCAATTTAAAAAAAAAAACAGGACGTCCCTACACTCATTTAAAAAAAGTTTGTAATAATAGTTTTAACAGATAACCCACATTTTCTATGTAATTGTTATGTTGATAGTCTTTTAAAAGTATATCTTCTTCTTCAAGAGATATCAAGCTGAAATTTTTACAGCGTGCTTAGGACGCAAAAAGTGAGGTCGAATTGGTAAATGAGCAACATAGGTCAGTTGGTCTTGGGTCCGTAAAACTCATCTCTTAAAGCGTTAGAAGTAAAACAAAAGTTTAAAAGTTAAAAAAAATAAGCAACTTTTGTTTGAAACATTTTTTCGTAAACATCACTGTTTGCCCGTGAGGGGGCAAATTAAAGTAGAAACACAAAGTGTTACAAAAAGAAACTCACGAAAAATTTTTTGACTTTGAACACGAATAACTTTTCTACTATCCACAGTAGCGCGCACTTTGATGATTTGAAGATAAAACGCTGGCAAGTCTACCGACATCAAAAACATTTTGATTGAATAGAATGCAAGATATGGGTCAAAACGTATAGCAAACGTATAGCAAAAAATTAGATTTAAGTTATTCAAACAACCTCCTATTGAATGAATGAATCAAAAAATTTAGTTTCAAACTTTTGGATCAGATTCTACGATTTACGTAAGTGCACTGGACCATAATTCAATTAAGGAAAACCACACTTCATAACTTTTGATATTAAGGTTAATTTTTACTTGAAGGGTACAATTAACCTGTTCCTTGCCTCAAAACTAGCATACCCAATATAAAAAACAAAAAAAAATATTGTAAAAATATTCACTCTAGCCATAAGATCCGTAGCATTGATTTAGTTCGGGACATCCTGTATATACGTATGCTTAGATAATACAAACTATCCCATTTACAGGTTCTATTCATTTTGAAACACATAGAACCCCTTTTTAGAAAAAAAATCATTTAAAAAAAAGGGTGGATTTGAAAAGTGACACTACACAAATAATACAAGCTTTACAAGTTTCTTTTGATATCAAAAAGGAAGCGCAATAAAAATTTTATAGAGGTAATCTTTTTATAATTATTTTAATTTATTTATAAACTCGTCAGAGTGGCTTAATAATAATAATAGCAGTTATAATCAAAACTTTATAGTTTGTATCACACGCCAGTCATTTTGAAGTAATAAATTTCAAAAATAAAATGTTCTGGAATTAAACAAAGAATATTTTGGACTCAAATCAGAGAATATTAATATTTTTCATATCTCAATGAAAGGCAGGATTTGGAGTTATATGTGTACAAACTGTGTACTAAAACTGATACTGAATATTATTTAAAAGATTTTATAAATACTTATTCATTAGACACAAATTTCAAACAAACTAAATATCCGGATAAATCGGGGCTTGTAAAGCTACGAAGGTATCTTAAGGAGACATGCAAGGATTGAATAATACTAGGGATTTCAATAAAATTTCATAAATACATTTTTTGATTAACAAAATTTCTAAAAATCACTAGAAATTCATAGATTATCGGGCTTTTTATTATTATTTTATCGCTGTGCCCTCGTGATTAAACAGTGATGTTTACAAAAAAGTATTTCAAACAAAAATTTTTTACATATAAACTTTTATTCTATCTCTAACGGCTTACAAGATGGATCTTACTGACCTAAGACCCAATTGACCTATGTTGCTTCTTTACGAACTCGACCTCACTTTTTACGTCCTGACGGCGCTGTAAAAATTTCAAAATTTTGTTCGCAGCATCAATATTTTTAAGCACTACAAACTTGGGGCTAAACTTAGTATACCTTGCATATACATGTATGCATGGTATAAAAATGCAAGGTCAGATATGGAATACTGCTTATACAGGGTATTTCAACAATTCACTCGATTGTATATTTTAACTTGTTTTGTATAATACTGTCCCTAGATTTGAAACAAACAAAGTTTCCACTGTTTTAATCAGAAAACTTAAATACTTCTTGAGCTTTTAAATTATTAATAAATGTAAATGATCAATGGTTTGCATTTACTGTTTCAAGTCATAATAATTTTATATCACAATAGTTAAGCAAATATCAAGAATGTATTGTTTTTACATGTTTCGTATTATATTTTCATATAATTGCATAAATATGTTATGAAATAGGCCTTAGGCAAAATGTTTTAAATAATTTTATATATCAAATTCCTTGAATATATGAGATATAAAAATATTTATAGCATAAAGTTTCTGAAACTACGAGACACTCTGGAAAAGTTGACAACAAACTCTGGTTGATGAAATCATTTATGGTGATGTAATAAGTGTAAATATAATATTTTCTATGGGAAATTTTTTCTCATATACTAATAGTGAAAACCTTGCAAACAATTCGACAAGCATAATTTAATAAAAATTTTTTTTAAATGTACAAATTATCTTTTTGGTACATGGTTTTTGGAATCCAACAGTATTGCAAATATTTGAATCCAACAGCATAACTAAAACTTCGTTTGAAACTATGTAAATTCAAAAATGATAAAAAAGCCATAATTCTAGAAAAGAGTAGGTACTATTTGGAACCTAAAATATATTCAGAAACTGTGACTGACAATTTCTTTCCACTCCCCAAATATTGTCGTGGGAAGGATACATGTCTAGGTTGATCGGATATTAAAATCAATAAACCAACTATATGAACCTAGCTACAAACTTACTGCCTTCAATTTTTCATATTGAAAGTATTAAAAGCATTTGTTTATCTTCCTTTTACCTGAAAGTATTAAAAGCATAATATATGTTGGTTAGGATTTAGGAAAAAATAAACCGACAAAATTTTTGTAATAGTGTTCCATTTTTCAACGCAAGGGCTAAAATCTTCAGAGCCCAACCAACTCCTTTATAGTCGACAAACTCAACCCAATACCAACACGTAATTATAACAATACTCCAGGGCCTCAAATTTTTCAGTCTATTTTTTCGGGGTATATTTTTTCCGCTTACCGTTGATTGCTAAAAAGAATTCAATACAAAAAATTGTTATCGGCAGAATGCACACACAAATTTTGGAACTCTTCGGCCGAGAATCAAAGTTTTACGAACTGTAAACAACAAAATTAAGTTTTACAACAAACAATTAATATGTATGCGGCTCTTCATCTATATACTTTTAGCTGTATACTTTTTAATAAAAGCATAGAGCATATGAATTCCATACAATGGTGGTAGTTTGACTGTACCTGCTTGTGTCCTAAATGTCGTCTAAGTATATGAGGTGTTTCTACCATCTCTCTTCCAAATAAATCCAAGCTATTTATTGAACACAAAAAGGTACAAGGTACCCCATTTACACCAACAATGTTCTAGGAAAACAAGAGAACGCTTGGGAATGCATACTCTGAGGTTCTGCACATTCAGAGCACAAAACCGGTTGCAGTATAATTCAAACGAAAAAGTTCGTAATAGTTTACTACGATGGTCAGACTTTCAAGTGTTTCAAGGTACACAATAGAAGTTAGTTGTGAAGAAGCGTTGTCCTTGTACACAACGCCAAGATCCTTTTATGCTCACCAAAGTATTGTGAAAGGAAACGTGGAGCCAGATAGACTGACAAGATCAGTAAAGAAAAAACTGTGGGAAGGTTGCACAACCGAACAAATCGATCAAAGCACTAAAGGTGTGATATCTATGAAATGATAATAACTAGATGATTGTTGAATAACAAAAAGAACGAACCCAGTATCGACCTCCCTCAAAAGCAGGGACATCGCAAATGGATACTGCTGTAGGAAATCCGAAGGGAGATTGACGAAATCAATCACAGAGAATTTTGTTTAATCGTGTAATGCACATTGCCAAATTTAAGTTAAGTCATAAGAAAATTAAATTATCTTAAATGTCATTAGTCCAAAACGTACTATTATGATATATTTTTAGAAACCCACCGATTTACTGTACATTCTGTAATTTCATATAGGTATGCAAAAATCTTCAGTATGTATATCATCATAGATTCGACAAATATGATGGAGTTCTTTATATGAATAACTCCACCTATAAAGTTGACCTTATATTCAAAGAAGGTACACAACATATCACCTTCTGTGATGCACAGTACCTATACTTCTACCTTTGCTAGTCAATCTTTGTGTTCTCTTTCTGTTGTTATATGAATACGAGAGCAAAGCGAGTAAGTGAGTGTGTAATGCTCAAGTAAGCAGGAAACAAGATTTATTTTTGGTGCAATTGTTTGTATACAGAAGAAAGATGGACCCTTTTTTCCCTTATATTCTTCACAATTTTTTTTTTCTTTTACATTTATAAGTACAATATTTGAAATAAAGATGATTTAAAATTGTTAGTTATTTGCCAAAAAAATAATGCAAAGCGAAGTAATCTTTGATACAAAGTTAACAATTGTTTTGAAAACCTTGACAACTTTAAAAGTTTACCGAGATTTGAACAACGGAAGATAGAAGGTTTATGAGGAATTACAGAGCCGAGTAACTAGCTGAAAATGGAACGTATTCGAGGAGAAACATTACTACTTATTCAGATACTCTTTAAACTAGTCTGAAATACGACAATCTTAAAAAAAAGTCTATACAAAATGCAGGGTTGGTCAAACTTGCAGTGGGGTGCGACAAATGTATCCAATGCAAATATGCAAATTGTTTTAGCTTTACTAATGCACTATTGAAAGAGTTGCCATAGTTAAGAAAGCACGGATTAGGCCCTCTGTGGCTACCAAGATGCTTCTAAAACATATTTTTTTTAGTATCTTGTTGGAGTAAAAGCTCTTACGATATTTCTCAATAAACTTAAATAGTTTAAGAAGTAATAGCTCGAGATTAGTAAGCTGTTTTTCAGGTAAATCTTTTGATTCAACGCTTCCTTCCTAGGCATTCTTGCCCTAGCCTTGTAGTGTAAACAATTTGAATTTTCAATACAATTTGATTTCTTACGAATTCCGTTATTAAAATGACGGATACTTCTCTTAACCAATGAGTTTACAAAATTCGAAATGCTTAAAAATTTTCCTTCCTAATGGACCTCTCTCCTGAGTTTATTTTCAAAAACTTGTAATAATCACCTATATATGTTTATAAAAATTATATAAATATATAAATAATGAACTATATTTACAATTGATTTAAATAAAAGGTGTACTGAATATTTTTAAATAAGAGCCTATTTCCATCCACTTTTTTTCCCACATACCTTAGCCATATTCTGTCACAAGTGGAATTTGAATTAACGACATTTCCCTTTCAAAATTTTGAATTTCTTTTAACATATATCATGAAAAAACTATTTTTGGGTTCTTTTATTGTGTTAAGTTACCACTGTTGTTTCGCAAAAATATCATAAATGTAGATTGATACTCCCTAACAATCCGATCATATTACGGTTTTATATCGAAAGACTTTTGACCAGATATTCACTGAGTGTGAGTAGTGTATACATTAGAGTATAAAGTGAACATGGAAGGCAGCTAAAAAGGATTTTTACCTAAAGTTTTATATTGGCGAAAATATGAAAACATTGTTTGGCAGAACTGTAGAACTTTGAGCTTCGATTTTATTTTTAAAATTTTTCGATTTAAAATAAGAAAATTTTTAATTTTATAATACTTAAAATTTGTTGGTTATTTAAGTTTTATAGAACTTAAAATGTTTTTATTTTTAATCTAAAAATTTTAATAATTAAATCGAAGCTCAAAGTTTTACAGTTTTGTTTGAGGGCTTGTGATTATTTAAACTTTTCAAACTTTCGAATGTTTACTTTATACTCTAATGTATACAATACTCACACTAAGTAAACTACATTGGGGCAAATAGAATAAAATAGTAAGAAAACCTTCAAAAGCTGATAAAAATTTTTTTGCTCTAAAATGGTAATATGATTGGATTGTTAGGAAGTTTCAATCTGCATTTGTGATATTTTTGCGAAACATCAGTGGTTACTTAACACAATAAAAGAACCCAAAAATGGTTTAAGCCTTTTTAGGTATTAAAAGCATCGAAACTAAATAAATACAAAGCAATCAAGGTACCTTCTTATATTTACTATACAGTATACATAAAACTATAAAAAAAAGTGCCTCCTTTAATTCAGGTAGGTACTTTATTTTTTACTTAATGTTAATCTTTATAATGTATCCTATAGTCTATACCATAAAATAATCTGAGCAAATAGCTTGTTAATTTTGACATTGAATCTATTATGATTTTAAAGGACCCCGCACTAATGTTTTGCAAAGTGAGCTAAATTTTTTCATATAACGAGATTTTGTAGTTCTTGATATTTTCTCCACCCCCCCCAATAAGTATTTGGGCAACATCAATCTCACAGTTAACAATCCTGCATATTAAATTAAATTCTGTATGACAACAACACCATTAACAGGATGGACTAATTGCCATTTAAGTGAAATACATGGAGTGTTGCCCAAGAATATCGTTAAGTTGATTAAAGCTGAAGATCTTCTTAGACTTAATGGTTCTCACACTTATTTCGTCTACAGTCCACGTCGATAAGCAATTATATTTCAGCGTCCTTAAAGCGTGTAATATCTGTCTTATCCTATTACATTTATCCCATAAAAATTACCCTTACCGCACCTTGGTAGGGTGTTTAGCGTCCACAAAGGGACATTATTGACGACTTTCTAACCGGAAATGATTGTAAAAAGCTTAGAAAAATCTTTTTGATTTATATTGTTTAATGCAAGTTCTGTTATTTTTTTTAAGCAACAGTACTTATTTCATTACTAATTTTGAAAAGAAATTCTAAAAGAATGAAATTAACATCCAAAACAATATGGCAATAGTTATAAAATTATTCAAGTTGTTCAATGAATAGAAGTAGTATATACTTATATACTTTTTTTTAAAGATTTTACAAATAGAACGTTCCAATAGGTAATTAAAAAAACAAAAAGAAACTTCGTTTTTCTTGCAAATATTATAAAGTCTTAACGATCTCAAACAAACGGATTATTATTTGCTGTTCTTTAGAAACATTTTTTTAAGCTTAAACTAAATTATTATTTTGTTGAATTTCTTCTCAAAGGTTTTTGCGACACTGAAGATAAGGATTCGATTGAAATTTTAAAATAAAATTTTCGAGTAATACTTCTCATTAGTTATTCAAATTAACAAGTAAACAGAAGCGTCAAGTATTGAGTACTGAGAACTTTCTGAGGCGTCAAGTATTTTCCAACGAATTGTAGGGAAATGGCGACGAAAACAGGCTACTATTATGTTTATATAGTCAGTCTTTAATCTTAAATATGGAACTAATCTAACGGAAAGGTCTTCTAAATGGTATGTAATAGCTGGTGGAAATGGACATTGAGAAAATTTTGCTAGTGTAAAATAATGTCCCTCAGGTCTGTGAATAAGTGTTTGCATCCCCATTTGCAAGTCCTTCAACCTAGCTTAGTATAAACAAGAAACTTGTAAAGCAGCCCAGTAAATTCTTATATAGGAGGTTTGCATAGTAATATGACTAATTAACTGAAGATTGAGCAAAAGATTCGTAAACACGATTAAACCTTGTGTCTGTGACTCATTTTAGCAAGATTAAAGAGAAAAACGGTAGTCATACAAACTTTAATCACCTTATTGGTCGGTAGAAAAGGAACACGATTCACAAAAAAGGAACAATTAAATTTGCCGTAAGTTTTAAAGTTTCTGTATTTATTGCCGATGGGCATTGTTTTATTTATTCTATTAGCTCGTTTAATTAAATGGAAGCCTTGATTTTAACATTGATCATGGGATCTGGGACAAAAAGGTTGGTACCAAATAGCATGGCATTGTTATGAATAGGAAAATTGAATGATTATGAACAAAAGTTTACCAAAGAAACAGAAGAATAACTTATTTCCGCTCTTTCATTCCGTAATCTTGGGCAGAAGAAAGTTGATACGAATATAACCGATAAAAAAGACACCAAATTTAGAGAGGCAAGAAAGACACTTACTCTGGATAGGTATCAAGGAAAAAGAAAGTAATGATCTAAACAATGTATGTATAAAACGGATGTTTTATTTTTTCTGTAATCATATCTTCCATTTGCAGCTGCATTTTTATCCTGCATCTTTTTAAAATAAAATATAAATTCTTTATATTTTTCTTTTATATTATGATTATAATTATTTTGTATTATATAAAGTAGAATATGTTGGTTGTTTCTTCCTCTGCAGTATAATATTTTTACATGTTGTTTGGTTATACGAATTACAGAATGATTTTTATTAGATTTAACACTATCTATAGGTTTCATAAGGGTAGGATAATAACAATAATCAATAGCGTCCTATACGCGCTTAATCAGAACCTTATATTCATTCACAGGTGTGTAATCACAAGCAACCTGAGATGGCGTGATAATCCACACTTTTTTTGCAAACAGCATCCTCAAATTGAAAATCTAGAATTACATATCTAAAAGGATCCAATTATTATTATCTTTCTACCATTAAACTAGATAAAAGTAAGTAATTGTTGCACTCACTATTAAAACGGCGAAAGGGGGGGGGGGCAGGTAGAGTCAGCTGCCTACGATGCGATGTTTATCGGTATGATGTATTGAGGAAATAGTAACATTAGCAATAGTTCAGATAGGCGAGTCAATGCAGTATGTACGTCAGGTCCGGCGATACCCACAATACTTCTGGTGGATTTCCTTATTCAATACTGTAAAATTATTTATGCTAACATAGATAATGTATGCATCTGCCTCTATACCATACCAGCAGTAAATGCCATGCATTTCTTACCGTGTACTATATGGAGAATACTCATATAGAGAATACGGAAGAGAGTCAAGAGTTTTAGTCAACTTGTTGATTAATTACGGTTGTGTGTGATCGATATATCCGTTTTTATCGATTTGTATAGATCGATAAAGCACTACAAGAGAATGTGTATTAAATATATCTTGCGTTTCGTATTTTAACTTTTCTCTTTCAGTTTTCTACCAAAATTGTATTAAATTTTATTAATTTCCTACACACACATGTCACAGATTATCCTTTAGCAGAATAAATTCTATCCACCATCTGAATTTTTGATGAAACTCCATATATTTTCATTTCTTGGAGATAACAGGCGACCAATGACCGCTATCTTTAATTTTTTCAAACATCCTATACGTTATTAATTTAATATTATGCTCATACAAAAATGATTGAAAAAAGATTTTTATAATAAAAAGAACATGATCTTAATGGATGTGTGTAGTCATGTATATTGTGTGTTAAGGGCACAAATATTGTAGCTTAGATTTATAAAAAAAAATCTGGTGTTAAAACAACATAACCTCTATATATTGGTATCGAATTTACACCCACTTATCAAATATATTTCGGAAAACTATTACAAAGAAAAAAAATTATAAAATATAAGTGAAATTTACAAAATTTAAAAAAAACCCCAACAAATGCGATTTAATTCTTGTAAACCGATTTTTGGAAATTTAGGTATAAAATGTTCTCAATCAAGTCGTTTTGACCGTTTAGGGGCTACGATGCCACTAAGAAACACACAAGCGCACAGATAAACACTTTAAACTTATAACACTCCTTCTTAAATCAATATCAAAGTGGTGGTCAAGGACATCAAATAAGATGAAAAGGTAGTCGGAGAGCTATCATTTTTTGGCACCAATTTTTGGAAATATTTTAATTAAAATTGAAATATTTGAGTTGACTTTGTTCTTTTGAATTATTGTTTTGAATTACCTAATTATTTTACCATTTCACTTTTCGAAATGAATCGAGTCTGGTTTATTTAACCATTCATTTCCATAGTAATTAATTATATGTTAAAATTATATGTCATGCCTTTTCCAAACTGATTTGATTTTGAAGATGATCGCCAATTTTATAATTTTTTTCGGGTATGTAATCCTAAGCTCTCACTTGAAACATAGCTAAGAACACTCTCCGTTAAATAATCTGTCAAATGAAACCAAAAAAAATTAAAATCGTTTCATCCGTTTAGGCGTTTCGATGCCACAGACAGACAAACGCGGCCACTTTTTATCGTTGAGAGGCGGTAGTTCGTAGTCAATGGATCCCGGTCCTAACCTCCGTATGATCTGAGTATGATCATAATGCGTTTTCAGTAGATAGTGAAACCAGAATAAATCAAAGAGGTACGCTGACCGCGTATCTTCCTCAATATAGGCTACTTGGAAGTAGATGTAGAGGCAGTACTTTCGATGATTTGGTGAAAACTTTATCATCGAATGTTCATGTGGAAAATACTACCTCTCTATCACGTATATATAGAGGTAAAAATACACTAGTCTCTGCGTGTATAAACATCTTCGTTATAAATTATGAATTACCATCAGCAACCAACAGCAATCACCATGATTGAGAATTGAATAACATAGGTATAAATACAAATATGAAGAGAAGAACTGAGTGTGTAACCCAAGAGGAATAAAAATAAAAAAAAGAATCAGGAGCAGCTTGCTTTTGTTTGTCACTTCTTTTCATTGAGTATCACCTGGCCTCTGACTATCATATACACATACTTACATCGTATCGGTCGAACGACCCATCATTTTATTCTTGAGTTTGTTCTCTTCTCACACGTTTTCTATTCTGAAAATATTATTTGGCCATTGTAAGGACAAGAAAAACTTTTACTTTCATTTTTTCCCTTATTTTGGGCGAAAATGTCCAAGTATTATTCAAGCTCGCTTAGTTTCTTTGCTTAATATCTAATGAAACTATTCGGAAAAATTGATATGAAGCACCTATTTGTGATAAATTCTTACTGAAAATGACTAGATGTTCAACCAAAATTATTAACGCCATGTGCTTAGAGTGAGATTAGTAGAAAGTAAATGCTGAATTATTCCATACCTACCCCTTTCTTACTTCATTAAAAAAAAAAAATCTTTGTCCAGTCTGATGCATTTTTTTTTTCGTGTTTATTTAAAGTCTCTTCGACAACCCAGGTCCTTGGCAACTGCACTTAAATACAATGGATGAACTTAGTAGATCTGTGGGTCTGTTTCGGATTCGGATCCAGATGACTGTCCGGTTTTTTCAACGGGCGCAAGGTTGAACTCCTCGGTAATTCGGTATCTTAACTTTGTGAATTTGGTTTTGGACCCTCTGTTAGGTAAGTTGTTGTATAGATTTGTCAGCATGGACCTGGTCACGATTGGGTCGAAGCTGTATTCTTCAAACACACAGTAAAATATTTGGTTGATTCGATATAATATTTTGTTTCCATCTTATGAAATGTGGAGAAGAAATTAAAATTTTTTGATGAATCGATTCCAAGCAATGATGAGTAAAATCAATCTCATCCTCTTAACTTCTCTTGGGATGAGTCTACCTTTTGTTCGTTACTAAATAACTAATCCCAAATAAGAACAAACTTAAAATATTATAAATACTACAACTACTGTACACAGCTTATACCATCTTTAAGAACTTTGTTCAATACTTCTTTTAATGTTTTCTGCGTGTTCACAAACAATAATACTTTTTTTTTTTGGGAATCACACATGATTTGAAAAATATAAATTTTGATGATTTTTATTAAATTTTAAAAATAAAAAATTTTATGTAAATGATTTCAAAAGCTGTTAACGAACAGAATTGTGGTTACAATATATTATATTTAGTATGACATATGCATGCATTTTGGCTGTCTATTCTTACAATAAGTCAACTCTTACTTCCATAGTTTTTACCTTCCCATTGTGGTTTTGATCTCTTTAAAATCGAACCATAATGGTGGGAATAAAATTTATGGTCAAAGATGAATTATGAAGGGTTTTTAGACAGTTAAAAATAATTGTTTAGTTCCTGAATTTTGTATAATATCTTTGATAAATTGTTAAATTTCATTATTTAAGTTTTAACAAAATACATTGGGAAGAATGAAGTAATATTGATAGAATTGATTATATTTTTTGGATATAAGCTTAAGGAACTCAGTATTAAGGAAAATCAAAACTTTAAAATAGTATTTAAATCAAATGTTAAATCCATTATCCTGAATAATTACACTTGGTGTTATGAGCTTAGCAACTTTGTTTTACCCACAGGTCAAACTTCTTGCAATGTTATTTCACCTCGCCTTGGTAGCTCCTGCATGTCGCCCTGGTAGCTCAGTTGGTTAAGGTGTAACCAACGCAACAAAAATTAATTTAATTAAAAGTTATGGTGGGCTTGTATAGTGCATGGTATATACGCATGAATGAGGTGCACTCAGCCTCTGAAATTGTGGAGCTGATAAATGAAATTATCAACGGAAAAGGTGATAAAAGACATATATGGTATCACAATGGGCTATATAGCCTTAGTGTGTCCTTCGTGGACTGCCAATATAACCTAACCTAACCTAACTTATTACACCTTGCATTTGTACCAAGCAAAAACAAAAAATACAACAGCAAGTATTCAAGACAGAGGTAGTTGATTATAAAAATTGTAAAAAAAGAGCAAAGTTCAAGTCTTAGTGCGTAACATAAAGATGGTCAAATTTGTCTTTTTTTGGGATTTTAGCGCTCATCACTAATCCTGAAACATTAAACTAAGAGGCAGAAGAAGAAAGTGAAGACGCAAGATCACATGGAAAAATATTACTGATTGGCAAAATCTCGGCTTTATAACTCCAATAATATATTTTCACTCTTACAACTTGGGTATATACGAGTATCTCTTGCACAGTCTTGCAATTACAAGGTAAAGATTTCGTTCATCAATAGAATAGAGCATTAAAGGAAAAAAATTAAATAGCACATCCAAAACTGTGAAAAAGTAATAAAAACGGGTAAAATTAAAACCAATATAAGAAAACGTCTTCGATTGATAGATTTTGTTGGCTGCATAAACTGAAGCAATTTTTTTCGGGTACGGAATCCTAAACTCGCACTTGAAACATAGCTATGAATAATCTCCGTTAAATTAGCTTTCAAACGAAGCCAAAGAAATTTTACACCCCTTTTTTTTAGCTCGGGGGTTAACAAAAACTAGGACCTGTTTTGGAAAAATCTCTTACGCTACTTAACGTTGTTGTGTTTGCAATAAAGTCAGTGACAGAAGAGATTTCTGAAACTTGGTAATGGAACACCCATATCTGCTCCGCTGGTTTTCTGAACAGCTATTTTAGCAATGCTCACAAAAATGTCTTTTTTCCAATATTTCAACACTCTGTATCTAGGAAACGGGTCTTTTTCGGCTATAAGTGTGAAATTATCATTATTTTATTCTTATCTACCATTTGATGGAATACAACTACTATAACTTGAACCACCCTGTACATTGGTACATTCAGCTTTTAAAGTTGCTACATGCAGTAAGTCGTTTGAGCCTCAATTTTTATGAAACTAAAATCTTGATCTTTTCGAATACCTGTTGCCTCTATGTCTACTGAAAGTAATACATATTAAAGTTATTGTTAATTGTAATACAATTTACTAAAATTCGAAGAAAATTGCGGGGGATAACTACCTACTACGGTTTTATGTGGATTACCGTAGGTAAATACAAAAATTTTCAAACAAAAACACCTGCATATTATAAAAATTAATTTCTGTTAATTTACACAAATTACCTTTAAACAAATTATCTCAATATTTATGGTTATATATATTTATTGTGCAACGCCCTTATTTCCTCAAAAATTAAACTAATAAAGTAGTAAACGATTGATTTTAAAATATGGTTGTAAAAAATATTATTGTCGCTAACAATATACATACACATACCTACTACATACCGATTTTAACTTTTTGACTTTTGTGTAAATCACCAATCATAAATTATTGAATAAAATTATGAAAAAAAAAAAAAATAGTATAAAGTTTTACTGTTACTTATTTAGTTTTAAAATGACTTTCTTTAACTTTTGTGACTGTTTCTTAAGATTGATTTATATCTTTGAATAATTTTTGAAGGATTTATTTTATTATTGGATATATGAGAAAATTTTCTAGGGGTCCGTACCTTGAAAAGCAATGAACATAAAAAGACTTTAACTATAACTTCTAGAAGTGAAGCTAGAATTCGAAAGTGAAGTGGTTTTTATAAACATCAAGGGCAATTTTAGATTTAGGGTTGAAATTATTTGTACCTTATTTTCAACTTGATGAATTTTGTTATAAATTCATGAATGTAGACGAAAACTCAGAATGAAATTTATCGATATCTGCCTCGGTTTTCGGAATGTCGAAAGCTAAATAATTAAACAAAGTTTTCGATATTTTGAAAATTACTCCAGATATCTCTTTTAACTTTTAAATTTTGCTCACTCCACCTAATGGCTAGTCCGTTACTAGAGCTTTGATTCTACGATGAATCACATATTGATAACAAAATACATAAAATGACTGAACAGACATAATCAAATCTTTCGAAAATGCTTATAAAATCGATTGAAACACAATCAGCCAAATGACTAGAACTGATTGTTGGAACAGACACAATCGTATCTATCGAATATGTTTATAATCGATTGAAACACATTCAGACCAAGTCATAACAAGCCCAAAATTATCACACTTAGGTTGAGTTTTCTGATAGTGCCTAGCAGCTGTGTCTGCAAGTAGACAGTTTTTTGAGCCCAAGTCAGCTATTGTCTATGCCAACTTGCAAGTTAGACCGAGCTCTGCAAACTGGAAATCTGTTCTAACTGTTAGAAGTTATTTTTTACACTGAAACTATAGTAATAATAAAAGAGGTAAAAAGAAAAAAAGTATTATGATATTATGTTTATATACTTCGATCGAACGTAAAACACATAAATATAATGTACAAAACAATTTCACCTTACTTTTCTAAGTGGAGAACCCTAAATACATGAGCACAGCTCATTCTTGATCGATTTTTTTTTTTTGAGTTGTGTTTCTATCGAAAATTATAAATTTTTATTCTTGTTAATTTGTTCAATTTATTTGTACAATAATTAACAGATGTTTTAAATATACGCAATATAATAATTTTCTGATAAAAAATCCTATGTGGACACCACATGAACTTTCTTGAATACTCATAAAATAATCAAAATAGAATCAGAAATAGTCTAAATCGATATATCTATTGAATACAAAACTCGCAAATTTTCGATAACAACTGCAGAATAGGTGGGGGGGTGGCGAATATAACTGATTGTTATAAAAGTTCCAAATCCAAAATTTTAACATTTTACATTTTGAAATTTGAGATATGCAAGAAGTACATTCGTACATGCAGATCACGCCCAAACTATTTGAAGTCGCTTCAGGACCCCCGAAATTGGATATTCTCGTGAAAATCTAAACGTCAAAGTTTTATTTTCTTTCAATACTTCTTTTAGCTTAAATAAATGGCTAAGAGTTTTATTTCAAAGCTAAAAATACAAATGTTGTTTCAATACAAACCTAGGAATGTTCAAAGATATAGGGTGGTTTTGTTAAGTTGACATATGCTTGAAATTCGAAAAATAATGTTTATCGATAGAAATGCTTCAGGCAAAAAATGTTGGATCTAAAAGCGCACATCTTAGGCAGAAATTAAAATTAATCCAGGTTTTCCGACTCAATGTAAATCTCACTCTATCCTATTTTTGGTAATAGATAGATAAATACTTTAAATTAGAAAATATTATTGATTAAAAGGGTAACATTTTTTTAATCAATTTTTAAGACATACAAAAATTGCTTTTTTGTATGTCTCCTGGGGAATGTAGGCACTCTTCCAAAAAAATATTTCATTAAAAGTGGTTTGTTTTTCTTTAAAGACCATTTTTGTTAAAATTTAATGAAGAAATAGGGCATTTTTGATATCAATTACTGTCTTAACTATTCGGTTTACAAAATAATGTTTCAAACAAAAAATTTTTACGTTTTTATAAAGAACAACTTTCTAATTTAAAGTGTTCCTATAAAGTTTGCCACTTATGAATTAGAAAGAGGTCTTAATTGAACCAGAAAACTTAGACTGAGTTCAATACCCGTATAAGATGTGTGAAATTAACATTTTTCGTTTAAAGTATTTTCCTCGATTAACCTTATTTTTCGAGTTTCTCCCATATGTCAATTTAAAAAACACACCCTGTATATGTTAACGTTACATACCACAGATTGAAGAAAATTGCAGACTTAATTCAAAAAAATAATGCATGCAAAAAATAAACACCCGGTGGTTATAATGAGCTTTAAAATCGTATTAATAGTCAAATAAACAATAATACAAAATTCCAAGAATATTCCAAAATAAATTTGCCGAATACAAGAATAATTCCGATATAAACATTCAGTAATACATAATCTGTTTGTTAACCAATGAACGATTTGCGCGCCATGCACAACATAATTATGCTTTGTTATATAAAAATAAATTTAATTGTCCTGTTTATCCCCACCAGATGCATTTAGATGGTAACAAAAATTTTATAAAGAGATGGTATGAAAAATTTCTTATCACTTACAAATAGTAACTGTTTGAAGTAAAATATTTCTTTCATTTTTCGAAAAATTTTGGTAAAAGTACTATCAATTTTTCTTTGTTACAACAACATAACATACAAGATAATATGTAACATATATAGCAAACAAATGGTAGAAATTTACCGGTGTTATGTTCAGTTTATTTTTTTTTTTTTTATAACGGGTTCTAAAGTATAATAATTTATAATAAAAAAAATAAAATTATTATACCATTTTGGTTGTGTTTTAATAAGTGATATGAAATGGATTATGTATATGAATTTGTGTGAAGCTATCTCACTTACTGAGATGTCTTTCGGGTCATTCAATACCATATTTAAGTTTATAAAACTGAGTAACCTTAGCTCATGATTGCTTAGTCTTGTGTTGACCATCATTTAGTGATGATGTTGTGTTCTCAACAGTTTTTTTTTGTGTACTTTTTGGTGTTGATTGTTGGGATTTTTTTCTGAGTGACTTCAATAATTGTGAAACTAAATTGTGTAGTGTTTTCATTTTTAAAAATGATCTGGAGTTTTCAATTTAAACAATTGGTAAGATATTATTTTTAATAAAAATTAAAACAAAATTTAAATTGTTATTGTTTTTAACAAGAAATTAGTAATCATAAATGAATATATAAAACCCACGTGGGTATATTTTTATAATTCTTTCTTTATTATGAGTCATGTTTGAAATTCGCGGTAATAAGTTTCTTTGTTTTTTAAACGTTTTACAAATCACATGAATATTCAATTACAGTATTTTTAATAAAACAAATCATTGACGATATTAACACTGACCAAGGTTGTTATATAAATCAAAAGCACATGTTTTCCTTTGGTTATAAACAATTTTTTGTTTTTATGTATACAACATTTTTAAATTCGAATTGCGTAATCTATTACTTAATTTTTTTTTTTTTGGTACAAATAATGTATTTTTTGTTTTTTGGTTTGTAACACAAAGGAATAATGATTTATTTTTAATAAAGGTTTTTTTTTTGTTTTTGTACCTGGCAAAAAGGAAAAAATTCATTGTATTTTACCTTTTTTATAATAATTATTGCGATTTTTCAAATGATGAAGAGTGAATGTCTATGTTATTAACACAGTCATTATGTATATGATTTACACATAAAAAATGAGAGGTACTCTGTAAAATATCAGTTTTATTGCTGTTTTGAGGGTTTTAAAGTACACCCTTAGGCTTAGGAGAGAGAAGAAGAAACGTTAACACTAAATGATGTACGAAATTTGTGTGAGAAATTATGAGAACAAATGTTAAATGTTCATCATTAAGATATATACAAAGATATTATACAAAAAATTTTCAGAGATAAAAATCTATTTTGTAAAGTTGCTGTCTGAGAGAAAGTTATTGTATTCATCTCGAAGACCGAAAAGAATGAAAATTGACACTGTTCGATAAATGGCCATATATTAATGCAAAATTGTGACATGGAAAACCTTGTAAATCGGAATATTAAAATTGTAATGTTATGGATATGGCCAGAAAATTTTAGTCTCGATCGGGAAAATGATGAAAATATTTTTTAGATAGTCTGTCTAATAGTTTAGATAGTTGACATCTCGGAATCTATATCCCAAATTTTTGTCGGTGTATATTAGGATTTTATATTTTTCGCATAGTTATGACTTGGAAAACAATAAGGGGATTTTTGCTTATTTCATACTAGTGAGGACAAAAATCAGTAACTTTCATGAGACCAATTTGAACGCCATTCTGATTGGGCCATGAACAATCGATACCATTACAATTGCAAACAAATACAAGCATTTGCGTAATCAGAAAGCTATGCATCTGGCACCCTAAAGTCATATCTCACACGACGTATTTCTCGCAGATGATTCTTTGTTTTAATGTCTCTTAAAACTTCAAAGTATGTTAATATGAAGGCCTTATTTATGTATATGATAATTTTTTAGTTACGTAATGTGTCCTAAATATTGTAATGAGTTTTTTTTGTCCATTTTGGATAGTCCGTGATTACGTGACAATATTTGTTTTTTGTTTTATACACAATATTGCACTAGTCCCGGCCTATCTAAGGTGGAAACAGCAACAACTTCAAAACAACAAATTTTCAAATAAATTGAACAGAGAAGACTTAGAAATAATTTGTATGCATTTTTCGTCTGACCTTCAACAAAGAATGATGTTCAACAATGCAAAAAAAAAAAACACATCTAAAAACTATACTGAACATCATAGATCATTTAAGGATGTATAGATATAATCGTATACTAAAAATTGTATTTGGCAAATATTAATCATCGGGACCTTTAAATAAAGAACACTTTTCGCCAAGCTACACAAAAAATGTTACATAGATATTCTGGATCCATTAGCTTCGTCCGTTTTTGGTTAAAAAATAAACAACTAGTCAAAACATTTGTTTTATAAACAAAAACTGTGTGAATTTGTAAAATTTTAATTGAAATATAATATTTTGAAATATTATTTATTTTTATTAGATGTGCAAGGAAAATATATATTTACGCCTTTCGATAAGTGTGACTAACCGGCCCGTGCGAAATTCCGTAGTGCACACCAAGTCGGTGCGGTAAATTTTTAGACCGGGGGTCTATTTTTCGCCGTTCGCCCGCACGATAAGCTATAAAATCGGGAGTAAATTGGAAAAAGGAAGATCTCGCAGATCGGCAGAAAAAAAAGTCTAGAGAAATAAATAATAAAGGAGGCTGTTATGACTAATTTGCAATTCTTTACATGTTAATGTTATAGAAAATGTCAAATTAAAATTATTGAAAAACACTAATTAATTAGACTTAATGCATTAAAAATTGTGAAAATAAGAAATCAAATTGCACAAATATGATTTTTCAAATGTAAATTATCACAATTATTTATTTAAATTTGTGAAACAATAATATTAAATTTTCAATGTAAGTCATATATGCAATCCATACAATTATATATATGCATCCATAAAATTCCATAATTAAAGTAGTGTAACGTTACCATGGAAACGCCTCCAATAAAACTCACGCATGATGCGAATAGAAATTTTTAGAAGGAGCATTGTTATTGTAATCCTCTTTATTGTTAAATTTGTTAAAAACTGAATTTATTACAAAACAGAAAAAAAACCATGGCATTTGTTAATTATTTTTCAACAAACTTCAAAATCAATTTGGTGTATGATTTTAGAGCTCCTATACATCCTTGAAGACAAAAAAAAAAGATTAACATAATACACAGAAGAAGAATGAGTACCTCCACATAATGTTATTTTAAAAGTATCAAATAAAGATTTACAAAGAGATTTTTTAGTATAAAAGGGTCCGAATTTAACAAAGCTTGAAGTAATATTTCCTGACATATAATTTATGGTTTCTACGAACTGTTTCAAGGACTTTACCAATATTAAACATACCTATTTTTAGTATGTGGATATAATATTTACGTGTCAATTTATAAAACTATATAGAAATATATATAATAAACAAAATATCCTTCTGTTTGTTAACAAAGAAATATTTTAAAATCAAATTTTAAGAGACAATAATTATAATCAAATTTTGTTGTTGATATGGTTCAAAATCGTTCTAAGGCTAGTTTTGCAAAAAAATTTGTGAAAACGTCTATAGACGCGGTAGACGATATGTAATATATGTGTTATAAATAATATTTGGTAGATCAAAATTTTATATGGTTTCGCGTCATCAACATGCTATATAGCTACAGATGTAACAAGATAAATTTTTCAATAAAAAAAAAACGACATCTATGTAATAATAATTAAAGCTGTGAAATTAACTACTAAGTGATTCGGATCTTTGGTAACTTCTAATTACCATTCAGAGATGGCGTTTTTCATTATTTATAATAGTTTTTTATACACACGTTAATAATTTCAATAAAACATAGTTATCCCAAAGTTTTAAGTTTTCACTTTCGTCGACAGCCCCCATGGCTTACTATCTTTTTAATAAAATTGTAATTGGGAAAATCGGGAATCACCAATGTATATATTAGTACACGGGACAGCACCCGTTTTGTTGAATTATTAATACATAAGTACTTGGTACTGCGTGAGTAGCTTCGTTTTGGCGGGCCTACCAAACTTTAATTTGAAAACGTAATACTTTTTTATTTATTTAAAAAATTTGAAATAAATGCTCCACATTCATCCACAATTATAGAATTGTAGCAATTTATGACAGTACTAAGCTCTACTATTACTTAATCTGTTTAAATTGACTGTATATTAATTAATAAATTGCTTTTAATATATTCTATATTTATAAGTTTGAGTGATGGCGCTACTACTCAACAGCTGTATGAATATTCAAATGTAATAAACAAAGTTACTTGAAAACATGCAAATTTTAAGGCAATATCAGAGACTCTCAAAGTCAGGAAATTTGAGTTTCGAGCAGGAAAAACGAGAATTCACAATAGTTAAAACGCGTTGAATGAGTCCGATAAAAATTCGTAGCGGACAGCAGTTGTATTCGGTCTGCATCTGTAGTAAAGCCCTGCTGTAAAGTGATATTTAGTTAATGTAAAACTTCAACATGTTATTATAGATCCAGGATTATACTGCACACATGGACTGCATTAATATAAATATTTGATTTGCTGTAAATTATTCCAAAATATGTACGCTTGGTCAAGACGGTCAACATCATTCTTTTCGATGAAAGGCTAAGATTTATTTTTGTGAATTAATCTGCCTGAATGTATAACTCCGTCAATTTTACTTAATATGAAACCGTGGACGCAAACTTAACTCAAGGCTTTGGACGATCTAAAAGGTAACTTAAAATATGACGTATTGCTGGACTGAATGCCTTAACTGTATCCTTGAGGATATTTTCCACTGGTTTTATATTATCCTAATGTACGTATAATGCTGATATGACTAGAAAATTTTTAAGAATTGCATACCATGAAAGTATTGTATAACCAAGAAATAAAAATATCAGTAGATACTTTTAAAATAAATTAGTTAGGTAGGGCTTTGGACACAACCCAGTTGAATGAAATGTATGCAAGCATGTATATAATAAATAATAATAATAAAAAAGATAAATAAATTCAAATAACATCATAGTCATCATTTTAAAATTAATAATAACAAACAATTCCCTTTAATAAATAATAATAATCATATAGTAACGGAACACTGTTGAAAAAAAATGTCTATTGTTTATTTATAAATACGATAAGTGTTCTTGGATATATCTCTTATTGAAACCATTATAGCTAATAACGAGTGTTTGTCAAATATTCGTAGCGTGGGCGCGCAATCATAGAGTGATAAATATCCTATTAGCTAGAGATAAATATCGATGTGTAACGTGTCCATTTTTATTTTTTTTTTAAAGCAAGACATTGTTAAAATTTAGAAATTTTAACAATTTCTTGACAGTTAAAAAAGTTCCTTGGCGTTTTCCTTGGTCACTTGTACATCTTTCTTTTGAGTTTTTCACCCACTAATAAAAGGCATCTTTCTATCTTTTTAATTATAATTTTTGGAAAAAATGACAGCTCTTCATAAAGTTTATTAAGTTCAATTATAAATCGACTAATGTTGGGGTCGCCAGATCAGGATACTTACCAAAGGGACAATTGCCTTCCATGCAAGATTTATGGTCACAGTACTCATGCAAGAAATAGGAACTGAGGTGGCTTTTTAGGATTGAATCATTTTTGTAATCAACGACTAAGTTATAATTTCAAATGATAACATATTTCTATCCATAGATGAGAAGTCAAAGAAAGAAATTTTTCGATTATAATAAACTTGATGGTTGCTGTGTGTACAATGACGTAAATGTATTAGGATTTACGTTTACTAAACTTTGGATTTTCCTATATTTCCATCATCTAATCATTACATGTTTCTACACTATATGTGTTGCTGTACATGTCGGAAGTCGAGGTTCTCTCGGTTATTTTCGGTTCGTTTGACTTGGCTGCTGATGCATCGGCAAGTCCGACAAACAATACGAGCCAAGACAGTAAAATCAAACTCTGATTTACTTTGGTCGTGGCTTGAGAAAAAACTGATTTGCAACCCAAGGCCAAACCTGTTTTACCATAATTTTAAAAATATTTTAAAAAATTAAAACTATCTCAGTAACTAGAGGCATACTCAGAAAATCAAGAAAAGATGCAACGCTATGGCTTATCCTGATTATTCGTTACAAGATATGTCCCCTTAAATATCTCTTTGTATTTCGAGAAAAAAATTTTTATGTTTAATTGGATTCAAGAAGTAAAATTTATCGTGGTATTTGTGAATTTAGAAAATATTTGGTGACGGTCCTTTTGAAAATGGCAGAAATATGTTACAGAATATAATTACCTTTGCGTTTACCCTTCTGTTATAGTACAGTTAAAGATGCTCGCATTTGGTAAAACCTCGTGGAATGTGTTTCTTAGGTGTCAATTATCATTAGTAACGCAGAGTTAGTGGTGCAAATGTTTGTATTTGTTAATAAACAATAAATTGTTAATTCAATGGAACGGTTAATGTTAAAGTTGGCTTACAAAATTAATAAATAGGCAACTTGAATTACGTATATGTTATATAGGTATAATAGTTTTCGATTATTTAACAAACACTCAACATTTACGTCATACAAGTTGCCTAGTTACGAATGTTTTAAGTGAGATCGTTACATTGAATTGAAAATATATTTTTTATTGACAAATAGAAACATTTGCGCCACTAACTCATGTGTTAGTAATAACATTTGACACCTAAGAAATACATTCCATGAAGTTTTAGCAAAATGAGAGCGGTTTCTTCCATTTTCCTTTATTAGCCGATTTTTGTTACATCTTTTACTGTACTATTACGCAAATGAAAGTTTTACTGGCAAAATTCAAAATACACACCATGTACTTCAATATTTTACAAATAACCATTACGTTATATACACATTGTATAATATAAATGACGTAATCTAAGAAGTATGAAACAACTAAACGTATTGTCGTTTAGTTGTTTCGTTGAGCCGTTGTTGATGATGGCCACCGCCGACAGAAAAAAAATCCATCGTGACAAAAGTCGTCTCTTTGACTATATATACTTGATATATACATACACACAATGCTGCTTCAGTCACCGCATACAGTGGTGTTGTATATTTGTATAATACGGTACATATATAATATCGCCCGTAGTCGTGTATGTTTTTTTAAAAAAAATATTTATATTAAAAATATTTATGTGTTTATGAAATGATAAACTGTTTGAAACATATATCTTATAACAAAATATGTTGACAGAACGAAAAAAAAAAGACAAATTTGTTTATGTATTTAATTATTAATCGTCTTCTTGTTCATAGAATTTCAATGCGTATGAATGTACAGATATTGGATTATAATATGGACAGTTTTCTCGATCCACGAAAACCTTCCAGTGTAGAATAATCAGTCTTAAATAGCCTAAAATTAAGATTTTTTTATTTGATTAAAAAATTTCATTTCAAGGTACAAAAGTTTTCTTACAAATTATACAATTTTAAATGGACCCATAGACCAGGCTGCAGGCATGGGTGAGTTATTTTAAGTCGAAGTCACCATTATTATAACTTTATTGTGTGGCATAATCTTTATTGTGTGTCTCTTTATCCAAGTCCGCATTGCTAATAGAGGAGGAAGCGAGACGTGTATACGACTTTTCTACCTATCTCAGTTTCTCTTATAGTAATGAGATAGGTAGAAAAAAATGTTGTCTCTCTGTCTTACTCGTATTATTGGTTGACACTGGTTAGTTAGTCGCTGCCTGGCTAAAAGTGTACTTTATACCTAAGAATAAAGTACACTTTTTACACTTTTGACAAGATTTATTTAGAAAAGTTGATGAAAAGCTACGGTCAGATTTTTCCATTAAATATTATCCATCAATCATAAAAAAATTTTGTTATTTTTAACCCTCGAACCGAAAAAAAAGGAGTGTTTTAAGTTTGACCGCAATGTGTGTCTGTCTGTCTGTGGAATCGTAGAGCCAAATGGATGAACCTATTTGGATTTTTTTTTGTTTCGTTTGAAAGGCAATTTAATAGAGAGTGGTCTTGGCTATGTTTCAAGTGCGAGTTTAGGGTTCCGTATCCGAAACAACTAAAAAATAGGCGATGATCATCTAAATCGATTCAGTTTGCAGAAGGCTACAAGGAAAAGGGTAGTTTAATGTAGAGTGTTCTTAGATACGTTTCAAGTACGAGTTTAGGGTTCCGTATCCGAAACAACTAAAAAATAGGCGATGATCCTCTAAATCGATTCAGTTTGCAGAAGGCTCTAAGGAAAAGGGTAGTTTAATGTAGAGTGTTCTTAGATACGTTTCAAGTACGAGTTTAGGGTTCCGTTCCCGAAAAATATTTAGGGGTTTTTTAAATTTTGTAAATAACACTTGTTTATAACTCTTCTCAGGATAAGCTTTGATAATTAAGGACGACAGATGTGTAGACGTGTAGACAAATTGATAATACACAGTATTAGTCAGCGCAATTTAGTTTTAACACTGATCTGTAGACATAACAAACTACGAAAACGCTTGAGACCTCAGTTATTGCAGCATAATAATAAAGAACTGATCAACGAACGTTAAGTTCACCATAACAATTAAATTGAAATTTAGAAATAAATGTATGGGCAGTTATGAGTTTATTGTCTAATTAACATTAAACAATGAACAATGACTGTTGTGTATTACAATATATCCATGGGTCATTTATAGACCATTAGATAATGGTAGGTCAAGGCACTACATTTCTCTTTTTTGTCATGGATGGATCTGATATCTATATCAATTTTATCTAGCATAAAGGAAAGTTTCCCATGCTTACTGAATCAATTTTACAGGGATATTTTCAAAAAAGTTTTGGAAATTCAGAAACGTAATGAAAAAAACAAAAATGGCTCATTTTTAGGGGTACTGAAAGTAAAATATTTAGTTATCATGGTCTAACAGTAGAGGTATTTATGGTCGTCAAATAGAGAATGTGCATGACTTTCATTTCTTTAATAAAAAATCATTAATCTAACAATCAACAGAGATTATTTTTGGAATAACTATTCAAACAACTAAAATAAAAGCCGAAAAAGATTTGCTTGTATCTTTTTCTGACAAAACAGAATTTAGCATGCAGTTCTTATAGCAAACATGGTATATGACATCAAATACTATGTCTGATCTCTCTGTCTAATATTTGTCTACTTAGTTCTACTTCTTTTTTTCCGATTTTAATTTTAATTTAAGTTTTTTACGGTATTTTCATATTGATATTCCCGTTATAAATGAGCTGATGCGTTTTTTGATAAACTTTTTGTTTTCGAACTAGTTTTAAAAACATCACCCTGTCCTATAAAGATCTCTTTTTCTAAGGAAAACTTGTCATTTTTTTGCTTTGTATTTTAAAAATGTTTTACAAATCAAACGTATAAAAGTCAATACCTACGGAAAGGCGAACAATGTCTTCGTTTTACCAACGCAAGTTTCTCACATATTTCCCCTAATATTAGTCAACGGCATCAAAATACTCTTCAGTCTCTGTCGAGACAGAGGTAAGAAAATGTGGAATCAAAATCACTCAATGTCTTCCGGTCTATTAGATTAAGTTATTCTTTTACCCACATTGTTATATTTGATCTATACAGAGTATACATGTATAGCTAACTAACTCCTTTGTGTATATATTATTATCATTATTACGATTATTATTTTTAGAGGTAGGTGTATCACTATTCACTGATGATGGTGTAAGAGTAAATGAAGGATATTAATTATTCCCTTTAGATAAAAAATATTTTTAAATGAAATATTTAAATTAACGGTTCAGTGCGTTCATATCGTATCATCATCAGCATCCGTATATCTGACTTACTCTTCTCTCCTTCATTATCATAAAAGCTGTGTCTAGAATCTAGATAATAAAAAGGTAGATTTACGTGAAAAAAAAATATGAGGAAAAATCTAGGCTAAAAATGGTTTGATAATGACTTGTAAAGGTATTGGGTGATTTTATTTAGTATATTATTGTTGGTAAATTAAGGATTTGTGGTGTGGAATAAGAGAGAATGAAACTGTGAAAAATATCTTAAGTGGTATTAGTTTTTTTTTGTATTAAGTAAACAATAGTTTTCTAAATTAATTCAAAGAGTTTAATTAAAATGTATATGGATGATAAATAAAATCATTTAAAAGAAAATATGATAGAAACACTTCGAAATAATACGAATTGAAAAATTAAATATGCATCACTAAACACTAACGCATAGTCCGACCGCGTAGTCCGAATGTTAACAGTGGCCCTGGTGTAATTAGAGATTAAAGTATTTTTTTTCTGACAAGCTGAAATCAAATTTAAAATTGGATGCGAAACTTGAAAGCTGGTGGAAAAGTTTATTTAAATTATTCTTGTAGGAAATTTCAAGCTTGATTGTATAATCGAGGTTATGTTAGTTTTGAGAATTGAATTTTATGTGACTCAGGTCTGGGTGAAGCTCGATTTTTGTCAACCATGCAATCAATCCTTTCTAAAGCCTATGCCACGTTTTATAAAATGGACTTATAAATATTTAAGTCTGAATTTCTCAGTTTTAATTTAGGTGATCAGATATAAACGAACGCTAGAAGACGGGGTCACTGAACCTCAGTTCAATTTGATAAATCAAGCGTTAGTTTGCTTCGCAACTGTGTATATCTGACGTTTTTATCGTATGTTCAGTAAAATATTTCTGGCAGTCAAGTTTTTTCTTTACCAAGACTTTGTTAGATTATTTTGTTCTACATAATCTTTAATTTCCTTTGGAAAAATAGGAAGAAGTAGGAATGTTAAAGAAGAAATAGGGATCCAATGCAATGATTTTCAATCTGATGAATTTCGACGATATGACCCATCGTTTACAAAAGGCTTTGCGATCTAACCTTAAAATCAAAGTAGTTTTCTCAAGTCTGCTGAATACCTACACTTTAAAATCATTTTTAGATTATTGTAACTAGTTTATAGTTCAGTAGAAGGTGTAACATAGAAGGCTGCACTTCATTTACATGATATTTGAATCAAAGGAATCGATATTTTTAAGTATCGAAATTTAACTACAATATTTAAATTGGAAAATACTTACTATTTTTTTACAATTATTAGGTACTTTTTTTTAAATACACTTTTAAGTAAATTGTTGCAAATGCAAATAAAATAGATAGACCGCAACAGATTCGCACAACACAATATATAATGAATAATGAATGCAATGATTAAAAATCCGGAAAACAGCATAAATATTTTTCCGTTACCTCAAATAAATACAAGGGTCTACTTTCCACAAACCATTCATTACTATATATTATTCACATTATAATTTTTGTCTGTTTTTTAAATAATGAATCATGTTGTAAAATTAATTGACTATAAAAAATGATTTGTCTGTGAATATTACAAACAAAGAATAAAATGAACCCCGATATCATTATAAAAAAAAAAAAAACCACACGTAAACTGAGTGAGCATTGCAATATATTACCTCTATGTACAAGGACAAAATATACTAGAGATCTAGGTATTTATTGTTAGTGGTAGAGATGGAATCTTAAATAATTCATCCAAGGAAAATCGAGCCGACCTAAACTTATACGATGTTATCCGAATCGCTATGAAAAAATGTTTTAGCCAAAAGTGGTCAAGCACAATTTAAGTACAATAGAGGACATTCGCATGTGTCCATGACTTTGACCTACAATTATCGATAAACTTTAACCGTATTTTCTTTCGATGCAATAATGACATATTTTGAGGTCGCATTTTCACCGAAAACTAACATTTAAAAAAAAATTTTTTAATTTTTTCATGAAGATCAACTTTTAAAGTGTTATTCTATCTCTTACCGTTTATGATGCCCCCCCCCCCTAATCAATCACTACAATTTTTTCAAAGTTATGTTTTGATTTGGTTAACTAATTAAGTTCATCTATCAAGAGTTTCTCGATTCCTGTCAAAAGTACTACCGGCATGTAATTATGTTCTTCCGGTGTTAGCGATATTTTTTTTCGCTCAAGAAAATTTTTAATCAGTCAAATATTTTTTTGAAAAATATATACTTGTTATAAGAACATATAACAAATTCGTTTACTTTTTATACCGTGCATATATGAAATATATCATAGTATATATTAAGTTTAGTTCCAAGTTTGTAACGCTTAAAAATATTGATGCTACGAAAAAATTTTTGGAATAGGTGTTCATAGAGTCATCTAATTAGTCCATTTTCGGTTGTTCGTCCGCCCGTCTGTGCACACGATAACTGAAAAACGAAAAAAGATACCAAACTGAAATTTTTACAGCGCACTCAGGGCTAAAAAGTGAGGTCGAGTTCGTAAATGAGCAACATAGGTCAATTGAGTCTTGGGTCCGTAGAACCCATCTTGTATACCGTTCGAGAGAGAACAAAATTTAAATGTAAAAAATGTTGCTTATCAAAAAATAAACAACTTTTGTTTGAAATATTCTTTTGTAAATATCACTGTTTACCCACGAGGGCGTTAATTAGTTGCAAATTTTATAGTATGTATTAATATAGGCATTTCAGTAATGTGTGTGTGGATATTTAAAAGTGGATATCTTTTACACATTAGATGCAAATTTTATAGTATGTATTAATATGGGATTATCAGTTATATATGTGTGACATGTATGTATATGTAATGTGATAGAGTAATCAACACTGTCTATACATGGTATTTCAACAATTAACTTAGCCAATTGTTTGTTTTCACTTGTTTTACTGTGTATTCAACGCTTTTTAGAACTCTATTTATGTATAGATGTCGTGTGAGCTTTTACATACAATTTTTTAGTGAATACATTTTGAATTCAACTTGTGATTTTAATCTGTATCTGTGTACAACAGAACACAACACCATGTTAAATTACATGTTTTCAAATATTTAACAAAATATAAATGACAGTAAATCTGTAAGTATATATGAATAATAAATTAAAAATAAATTTTTTGTTCGTTTCATAAATTATTGACATGTTAGAGGTCATTTTAGAATTGTTAATAATCCACAAACATCACCCACTTACAAGTATGTTCTACTTACATGGTATGTAGTTATTACGTATGTATGTATGTACGTTTGTTGGAATTATTTTTATTGTTGTGTGGTGTTATTGAAATCAACTGTAAATTAACAGTCACAAACAAGTGAGTGTATTATTATTAATTTGTACAGTGTAGTTAATAAAACTTATCTCTCGTAAGCGTAAAGATAGTGATCATATGTCATAATAGGTTGGCTGATAAGTCCCCGGTCTGACACATAAATGGCGTCGCTAGTATTAAATGCATATTATTTTTATATAGTACCAACCTTCAAATGATTCGTGTCAAAATTTGACGTCTGTAAGTCAATTAGTTTGTGAGATAGAGCGTCTTTTGTGAAGCAACTTTTGTTATTGTGAAAAAAATGGAAAAAAAGGAATTTCGTGTTTTGATAAAATACTGTTTTCTGAAGGGAAAAAATACAGTGGAAGCAAAAACTTGGCTTGATAATGAGTTTCCGGACTCTGTATTTTTTCCCTTCAGAAAACAGTATTTTATCAAAACACGAAATTCCATTTTTTCCATTTTTTTCACAATAACAAAAGTTGCTTCAAAAAAGACGCTCTATCTCACAAACTAATTGACTTACAGACGTCAAATTTTGACACGAATCATTTGAAGGTTGGTACTATATAAAAATAATATGCATTTAATACTAGCGACGCCATTTATGTGTCAGACCGGGGACTTATCAGCCAACCTGTTACACAAAAAACTTCGTACTGCAAGAATAACGTAGCTAGCAGCAAGCCGGATAGAAAGCGTCAGATATGGAGGTTAGGTTAGGTTATATTGACTGTCCACGATGGACACACTTAGGCTATAGAGCACATTGTGATACCATATATGTGTTTTACCACCTTTCCGCTGATAATTTCATTTGTCAGCTCTTCAATTTCAGCGGCTGAGTGCACCTCCTTCATCCATATACCATGCACTACACCAGCCCATCACAACTAAATTAATGTTTTGCGACGGCGGGAATCGAACCCGCTACCCTAAACATACCGCGGATGGAATTGGTTACGCCTTCACAAACTGAGCTAAGAGGGCGACCAGATATGGAGAGGATGGAGAGGTTACCTAGTCTGTCAATATCATGAAGCAATTCTTCACCACATTTACGAGTTATCCATAAATAACGACACACGATATTCAAGATTTTTAGACTGCTCCTTCTCCTTATGTCGCATTTTGTCACATTTTTACTAATTTCGCCCTCTTAGCTGTCACATGTTGATATCTTGTAAATAAGAAAAAGTTCTAAAAATACCGAGTTATATTTATACAGTACCCAGGTGAATTGAAAAACATATTTTTTAAAGATTTGACTTTGTGACGTCACAATACTTAAACAACAAACAGTTCCACTATCATGCCACATGTTCCAAATTTCTGATGACCTCCTTCCATAAAATGTGATGTAATCTATGGATGACCCTATAATTCTTAACACTTTGATACTGCGTCAACTATTTTCTATTTTTCTTGAAGACACTATCGGTAGGTACTTAGCTCTTGTAACTACTTCCTCAAACAATGGACTTGATTAGAGTCATCTAGAAAACATGGAAATGCAAGCCTTTTTGATGGAGAAATGCAAAACATGGAAATGCAAACTTACCCTTTTTTAATCAAATGTTTTAGCTATTTCTTAGAATTATTTTGAAAACTAATCAGTTAAAATATTACTCGGAACAATTTTTTTTCATGGTATGTGTTTAAATTGATCTTCATTGTGTTTTTGTGCTTTGTTTATCAAAATTATCAATAAAGTGTGGTTTTTTTGCCATTCACTCCTAGATTATTGATAAGAATGGCACTTTCGATTAAATAAATTTCATTTATGTGATTTTAATGGCATATTTCTTCTAAATATTCTTCATAGTGAAGGTAGTATAAAGGTAGATATAGAAGACTACTTTTCATCTAAGAACATTAGAATGTATATTCTTCTAAAATTACATTTATAAGAAAGAATATTTGACGATACTAAAATTACTAGATTTCTTTAGGCTACTTTTTAACAGATTTATGGTAACGCAGAACTCTACAATTATACACGATCTCAACAAATCTAGTTAACTGTTTTTTAAAGCCACTTTATATATATATTATAAAACTTTTACAATATAAACGCTTACGGCTAAAGTGAATATTGAATAAAGTAACGTTGTGATTTTTATTATTATGATTATTATTATTATACGAATCTGTTGTTAGCATGAGTCAGTTAATATATGCATTGCAAGGTAGCATTTTTCTTCTACTGTTCTGATTTGACCGACCGTTATCTTTCATATTTATATTATAATATTTTATATACGAAATATAGTCAAAGTTTTCGAAAATGCTTATAAGTTTAGGTTTGTTTTGTATTTTACTATACAAAAATGTTCATAGCGTACGAATTACCATTCATTCAGACTTACGGTTGTCCAAAAGGTTGGAAGTTTTGAGATGCTTAGAATAAAAAAAAATACTTTTTAAGGGACAAGCTTTTATTGTACTAAGTATAAAATAATTTTATCTATAAGTCACTCATACCCGACTATTTGTAAAAGCTTGAGACGGTTAATTTAAAATATCAAAAATGAATCGAAAGGGCTCATCTACTCCACATGCCTAATTACTTTTCGATTCATCCTTGATATTAAGCGCCTCAAGCTTTTACAAATAGTCGGGTATGAGTGAATTATAGATAAAATTGTTTTTTACTTTTTAATACAATAAAAGCTTGACCCTTAAAAAGTATTTTTTATTAAAATGTTTAATTCAAGACTAAAAAAAATGTATTTATATAAAATATGGTGGAAGCGATGGTGGAATCAGGACGGCGCAACCTTACAATGCATTGTCATCCAAACTAAATGTGCATGCAAAGTTTCAGGTCAATCGGTTGAAGATATCTACTTCAAAATTGAGTTCAAAGAATCCACTGTAACATCCTTACATGCATTGTAAGTTAAATAAAAGTTAATAAGTGATAACATAAAACAGAAATTTAAAGTTTCAGGAAAATATGTGCAAAATGGCATTTTTATGAATCAAATTTTAGAAATGATAAAATTTCAAATGTCTCAAATTTCCTGGGTGTTTCAGTGGGAATCTTAAGAAAAAAAGCTCCAATTATTTTTGGGAGTCAAAAAAGATGATAATTTACTATAGAAAAAAACTATTCAATATTCAACCAGATCTGAAATAGTTCTGTAACGTTTTGTAATTAACATTGTATGTATGATAGAATTTGCTTAGTTGACTTTCGGACGGTAGATCACTGTGGAAGCAATTTTAGATAAGTTTAAGTATTTAGTTATATGGTTAGTTAAAAAACCAAAGTAGTAAGACACCATAAAAAAGGATCAAAATGAAACTTTTAAATTTACCATTCATTTTCTTCTAAAGTGTTTTGTAATACCATAATCTAAGATTGTAGTTTGACTAAATGGTTGTGCAACAGACCCTCCAAAATTTTTTGTAAAATTATCACTTAAAAGTTTAACACTGTACCTACCTACGTATTTGAGTTTTAATTTTCGTAGAAAATAGTTAATTAAATTTTATTATGAATGTTGTAATATTCAATAGTTATGTTAATTATGTTAACGCCCTCGGATAACATTTCTAATGTCTTTTATACTTCGTTGAATTTGAATGAGATGGTAAAATTTTAACAAATATCTACCACCGTTATTTTGTTCTTTATCTCGTCAACAAGCGGTATTCGAGAACATTCGAAAAATATTTTTAGTATATCAAAGTTCTGTAAATGAACAATTGTACATTTTTATAAGGAAAAAAATTAATATTAAAAATGTATAATTTAAAATATTATAGTCATTTTCTTGGGGAGTTACTAAAAGGTGCTTAAATAACAGTACAGTGTCACTAATCAAGCACTATTTAAAAACCAGAGGGTGTCGGAAACCGGAGGATATTTACGGTCCCTATCTGGACGGATTTATCATCAATCACTTTCAATCGATTGAAAACAAAAGAGAATTGAAAACCGATTCTCGCACTTCAATATGCCGATCGGTGATTTAGACAGTACTTCTTAATTTGAAATAAATTTGCGTTTTCATTTATATCGGAAAATTTATTTTAAGAAGTCGCTGAAGTGATTTTTTATGATGAAAGCTGAAGTTAGAGCAAAAGGCTACCTTTGGAGAAAAATGACGGGACCCGAGAGGCGAGGGCTTATTATCCAGTTAAATACTTTGTAAATATCGTAAAGATGTAAAATTTGTCTTATTATAAGAAATTGACATTTTTCTCTGCATATTGAAAGAACAGTCGGCTTTTGTCTGATGTTCGAATGGTTGGTTTATCTTTTAGATTTAGTTTTAGATGCTTTGCTAAAATGAAAAAAATCTATATAAATTCATTCGTTTGAACTTCTATTAGTAGTACCATTCTTATTTTATTCTTCTGTTTAAACCTACCACACAAACCATAAGTTTTATTGATTTAAAAATAAAATAAAATGTAAGCACCATATAACTTCCTTGTACGCTTATAAGCGTGTCAAAATAGAATTGAAATCGAAAATCCATGTTGCTACGTACTGGGAAGTACAAAAATGGAGAAACACATCAAGAAGGAACAAAAGTTCTCATTATGTTCTCAGTTTTTGGACATCTTCCGTACGTACAAATGTAACGCGGATATTAGTTGAAATAAATTCAGGAATGTCTAAATATTGAAAAATCAAAACCGAATTTTTTACGATTAAAATATTTTCTTTACTTACTAAAAAATGACCGAATTAGTTATACAAAAAAAAAATTAATAGGCAAATTTATGTGAACAACTTGGTCCACGAAAAAATACATACAAAAATTAATATTTTCTATTTTCTAAACCGATTCATTCAACTGAATTGAAAATTTCTTGCATTTCTAATTTCAAGTAAAATATTTGTCTTAAAGGAATTTATATAATATATATAAATTAAACTGTTTCTACATACAGATAAGTGGAAATTTTCTTTTTTAAACTTACGATTTTCTTAAAATATATTTCGCTATTCAACTGCAAATATTATTTTAAACTTTACTAAATACAGCAGGAGTAAAAGAATGGGATAAATTCAAGATTTTATACCGAGTGTTTACCAGTGATTCCTTGTTTCATGAAAAAGTACCAAAACATATAAGTCAAAATTGTTAAGGTAAAACTAGGATTCAAATATATGTCACGTGCTTAAAAGCTGGTAATCCTGGACACACACAAAATCACACACACAGCGGTCAAACTTATAACACTCCTTTTTTTAGTTCGGGTTTTTAAAAATAACTTAGATATTAGTAAATGAATTAATTTTTCTCACCTCCGTGCAGAAAATGCTAACTTTCTGCCCACTGTGATAAACAAAGTTGCCGCTTTTTGCCTCCGCCGGGGAGAAAAATAATATACACACTTCGAGAGCAAGTTAGGAATCTTTCAGATCTTATGTTTGTCACATTCGGCTTCGCCTCAAGCGACAATGAGATCTAAGACTTTACTTTTGGTCCCGAGGTGTGTAATGTACTATTCTTTCTATAAATTTTAAAAATAATATCTCGTATAATCTTGAGATATACCGGTATGCACACTTTTCATACACATTGCATGCTATATTATATTTTAACAAAATTTATTCTGTAGAAAATTATTCAAGCAAAACACTTCGTTTTCCTCTTACACAACCAGAACCATACCATTAAGAACTATCAAAACTTAACATGTATTTCTAGTTCTTCATTCATCTTTAAATACATAGAAATAATTAAATTTATATATACTTTTCTTGTTCACATCATATATATACAAAATGAAGGAATTTTCACATGTTATTTATTATCACATGAAGAATCAACATTGATTTTTCATCTGTATATATTATTTGGTTATTCTAGTCCAAGCTCTCGTAACAGTAACTAATATGTCGTAACATGTATAAAAAAAAATTAAAATTCGTTATGGTTTAAGGATGTATGAGCGCCAGGGCCATTTTTGTATAAAAAGCTTGCTTTTTTTTATATGTAGTGGGACTAAATCTAAACCAATTCTGAAAATTTTAGGAGGGTTGCCCGATTATTTACATAAATAAATGACTTCAAAAGTAGGCATATTTACCATTGGTCTTATGGGAAAACGGTAGATGGATTGTATGTTTTTATATATTTCTTCTAAACTAGTCTGTAGAAATTACAAAAAAACTGTTTAAATTAAAGATAAAACCTTAAAACAAAAAAGGAACTCGTTGTGCCGGACTAATTGAGGATGTATGAGCACGGTAGTGTAAACAAAAATTACAAAAATATATATTTTCAATTTTGATGATGAATTATGTTGTAACTTGACAATATAACACTAAAAGTAAGAATAACATTTTTCTGTATCTGGCGTAATTTTCAAAATATTGAAAATTTTGTTTAATTAGTTTTCCATATTTCGAAAACTAAAGTCATGTAGATAATTCGTAAACTATTGTCTATGAGGAAACTAAATTCATTTTGTTGCTCCTCCAAAATTTATCAATTATACTAATTCTTCAGTCTATCGTCTTTATTAATCCTCTCTATAAAATTTTACTAATGTCCATTCTTTTTATTTTCAGGTGTTTATGTTTGGGTGTTACTGCTATGGAAGCTTGGATTATTTACATAAACTGATGATTAAATCCATCTTGGATTCTAAAAAGCTTTTTCACCATTGACGTAAAGTATTATTGTCTTTCAAGATAAATGTAAGTTCTGTTTTCTATAGATATATTATATACTTAAAAATTATCATCTGTCAATTTATATTAAGCTTGATTTTATAATCTTATTTGTATTTCTCTTTTGTTTTTAACACGCTTTTATTAGCTTGGCATGTATCTGTGTAACGGAATATTTGAACGTGATTGTCACCCACTTCAAAAAGTCGAAATGAATAGAAACCTTGCACACTTATCAAGGACCGATGTCAATAAAGTAATTTAATAAGTTTATCCGATTATCCTGATCAGAATCTTCAGGTTAAACCATGAACTAAAAAGTCTTTGATGGTGGAAGCGCTGATAACATTCCATATTATTAATTAATAATTGTTAAAAAACTATAATTGTTTATTTTATAATAGTAAAAAATAATTCAAAAAACACGCTTTTGTAACTATAGCTATCAGTTAAAAAATAAAATTATTAAGAAAAAAATCATTTTACCGCAAAAAAGCGTGAAGTGCTTTTTAAGATATTTTGTAATGACTTTAATTTTATCAATATCCGTCAATATTTACAATAATTGAAACCTAGTACCCAGCGCTTTTTTAAGATGAAATGAATTTTTTTAATCATTCTATTTTCTTTTATGAAAACTATTTTCTACTTTTTAGGTCAGGTATTTTTTTTTTAAATATGTGACAATGTATCATTAGATGGTTGCTATCAAATTTTCCAAGGGTAATTTTGACTGCTTTTTAGCAAATACTGATCAACGAGTGCTAACCTGATACGATAGAGATAGATAGCTACCTTTTTCCACAAGTGAAAAAATGATCGATGTGTGTTTTCTCAACATTTCATTTGTAATTGGATTCTGCTTAGAGTTAGTAATCATAAAAATGTTTTTTTTTCTTCAAAATTTTGACAATAAAAGAAACAGACAAACCAGATAAAACTCCCAAACTTGAAAACATTATATTTAAGTTATAAAGATTACATATACAAGTTCTACAATCAATCAGAAGCAAAATGTTGTTGCAATCTCCTAGAAATAGTGAGATAACCGCGGCAATTTTGTATCTAGTAACAAGACTATTTGATTTCGTGACCAGGTGTTGAATCATCATCGGATCTTGCTTCTCTTATTCAATGATCTGCTTACTCAACTACCTCCAAACCATGATCTAGAAAATGTACCAAAATTTGCCATTCCCATTGCACGGTAAGCGTGACACGGCAGGAATCTCTTCAGACTTAGTTTTTTTTTTTAATTGGTACATTAACATCTTAAATTTTATTCTACATTTTCGTATGAAGCTCAAACAGACTTTGTGGTAACTTGTCAGGTGTGTTGAGTGTAACTATTTTAAACACTGAAAATCATTCTACGGATGTTCTTAGTTTGAAGATGAAATGAAAAGATCGTTTTCTGCATGTAAATTCAAAGAACCGTTTAAATCTTATTCAATAGAGAATCGTCATAAGTATTAAAATAGTGATGAAAACGTAAGCAATTATATGCATTCGTAATTATCACATATGTAAGAAAATAAAATAAGGCCAAGGGGAAAAACTTAAGGTTAATTATTAATAGGTAAAAAGTGTGCTTTCAAAAATCTTGGTAATTTATTCGAAGCCTACATAATAAATTTAGTCTTAAAATTAGGGAATGTTCGGATTTTAAGAATTGAATTCCTGAATGCACAGAATAAAGCCTTTTTTATGGAATGTCGTATACCAAATCGTTCATTTTAGTGATGGAGTCACGATCGCACCCTTTGTAATTTCGAAGTGGGCAGGTGGTTTGGTGGGGAAGTTTTGCCCATGGTACTCGCTGACATTGTAACTTTCTACAGGTCCAATCATTAAATTAACCTGAGTTTTATACTTTTTGGATCAAAATTACCCCATCCACACCGAGTTTCATCAAATTCCAAAATTTTTTTGCGTTTTTTTCGATTTTTTGAAAGGGGTACCTCTTAAAAAAATTGCAAAAAATCGAGAAATTTTTTTTATCTCCAATTTCGACAAAACTCAGTATACAAGATAATTTTAACCCAAAAAGTACAAAACATCGTTTTTAATCGGAACTAGTTACAAATAAAAGTTGAAGCTGTCATACTTATTAATATTTTAGTTTTTATTTAACCTTTATGCGATATTTTCACATAAAAAATGGCCAAATGCTTTTTTTAATTTATGAAACTTATTGAAATGATTATTTGTGGATTACTAGAAAAACCGTACATTCATCAAAAAGACATAAAGATTTAGAAAAAGAGATTATTGGCAAAAGCTATTTTCAAATAAGCGGAAATTTTGCACACGGTAAATAGTATATTATGTTTTGCGAATCTGGGTTGAGTAAGCACGGCTTGGCGTCATGTTTTAGACCTTTTCTTTGAAAGTAATACAATTTGACTAGTTAGTTTACAATCTTACAAAAATTTCAATATTTCGGTGAAACATACTCTCTAGGGTTACTTTTTATAAGTGGTGATATTCTACCGTTGATACTCTTCTCACAGGGAGTGTTAAATAGATTTTTCTGACCCTGAAAACATAAAACCATCTCTTGAAATCACCAATCAGCAACTTAAGTTGTCTAGCGAATAAATGATCAAACTTCGATTTTATGAAAGCCTAAAATGCGGTAAATATATCCAGTAAATCTTGACTGGTATACAAGTACACCCCAGATCCGTTTGAAAAGAGAGACGTTTTAAAAAATGTACTGTGAAGAATCAAAATAAATTTTATTAAAATTGTGATAGTAATTAAAAAATTTAAATTGTGATAAAAAAATTGATATTAAATAAAATTCTTCGAAAAACTTTTTTAAATGAAAAAATTAGATAATAAATGAAATTCGTCGAAGAGATTGTTAATTTGTTAAATTGTAATTAAAACTAAAAATAAACTACATTACTTTTTTCATAATATTGTTTGCCCTATTTTTGACCATTTCTCAAAGGTATTGATCCACCATTTTTGGAAAAAAGTGTAAGTGGCATTTACGGATTAATTTATCATTGATTTTTCGCTGAATATCTTGTAGTTCAATTATTATTATTTGATGTCAAAAAATATTTCCTGAAGTAATTATAAGTAAGTTTTATTATTTATAATAAAATTGTTTTAACGGTTGTAATTGAATATTCAGATTTATTTTATTTAGTTTTTATTTGACATTTTGAATGTTTGATATTATTTATTATTAATATAATTTTATTTTTGCAAATAAATATCTAAGCAGATTAACGTGTGTTTCTAAATACATAATAATAATTTAATCAGGTATAAAATATTTCTATTCGTTGTGTGCGAAGTCATGATAGGGACAATAAAATCGATGCCAGCGCTTCCAGTGAAAAATTTTGGCGTTTAAGCAGGCTGTTATGACTAATTTGCAGTTCTTTACATGTTAATGTTATAGAAATGTCAAATTAAAATTATTGAAAAACACGAATTAATTAAACTTAATGCATTAAAAATTGTGAAAATAAGAAATCAAATTGCACAAATATTATTTTTCAAATGTAAATTATCATAATTATTTATGTAAATTTGTGAGACAATAATATTAAATTTTCAATGTAAGTCTTAAATGCAATCTACTATTCTATAATTAAAGTAGTGTATCGTTACCATGGAAACGAAATTCACACACGGAGCGAATATCTCACAGGTTGTCAAATCCCATCAAAAAAATATCGACCTGATTTATTCCTGATTATCGATATCGATATTCAATGATTTAAAATATTTCTATTTCGATATATCGATTATTTATATGTAGACATTAAAGTTGTTTTTGGTAACATTAGTCATCAACGATGTCGGCTGTTAAGCGCGTAATAACTTTTGAACTTAAATTTATCAGAATATTCCCAATCCTGTATCGTTTTAACAAATGGGCGGCTAAGAAAAGAGAATGAATTACCTATAAAAAGTTGATCAACAACTCCAGGGATATATTTCTAGAATTATGTAAAATCTGGCTGTAATCTTGTATTGAGCTTTATAACGAGAAACCTCAAAATATTTTTAATTGGGAATTTGCAACTTTTTTTTTATCACATCGGCCATCTTACACACATGTGGTACTTGCCGGTTAAAGTAATTTGTTCATTTTTTATTCAATTTTAACATATTTAACACATACTTGCTATCAAAACAAGCGTGCTAATAGCGAGCTTTTATTTAATTTTATTGCCCGCTGATTAGTTTTATCGCTGGATGATTATTTTCTTACACGATAGTCTATAAAGCATAAACTAACAAGATTATTGAATTTATGTAATACAAAAAATTATTTAATTAGAAATTAAAGTTTTAAGAAACAAATAAATGAATAGTTTACGATTATAACTAACATAAACTGTTATTCTTGTTTATAAGAGAAGTTGTAGTACCTAGAATCAAAATTTTATGAGTTCTTTAAAGCTACGAATTAAAATGTAATGGAAATTGTCTCTGTTTATTGCACTGTTAATTCTCAAAATTATGTAATTTTTGTTGAGAATTTAAATAATAATTATAAAAATATAAGCTAACTATCGATTAATACGTGTGAACCATCCTACAACTTCATAATGACCACGGTCACTCCCATGTATCGAGAAGCACCCCCACTGATCAAGGCGGTTTCTTCAATATGAAATTGTTGCAGTTCACTCTAGAGAACAGTATCATGGAATTGTATGTGATTAGATCATTGAATAATCTACATATTTCAGACTGTCATCTACCCATAATTAATAATTATATTAATTAATTTTAATTAAAAGTTTTAGATATGTAGATGAAGTTGTTTTAAGAAAATTTTTTTTTATGATTTTTGTATATTATAATTTTTATTGAAAGCATTCTTACTGGCACATTACCTATATGAATATTTATTTTCTATATAGAATCGTCATTTTTAATATGCAAAGAAATAATTCAATAAATATTTACAGTATAATTAATGAATATAAATATTATTATTTTCGTACACAGTTAATTATAGAATATTTAACGTGCGAAATATTTGACGCATGTGCGGAATGCGTAGCGAATCTCTCATCACGGGACTAAGGATTACCGATTAATGGAAGTGATGACGAGTTTATATCAATCTGTCGAGATACACAGAATGATTCAAAGTACACTTGAATTTAGCCTCTAGGTACTATAACATAAATTATACACAAATGACGATGTTAACTGATTCATAAAATTTCATCAGTACTTTGAATGAAAAGAAAAAAGAAATATTTTAAATTAAGTACTTAATGTCTTTGCGCTAAGTTAAGTAACAAAAACAGAAAAAACGTAAATAGATAGTCAATTATTATTAATCTGTCACTTAAAAGACATTTAATAAATTTGTAAATTGCAGATGATACATACAGTGTATCTTGTAGTTAATTATAAAGATACTTCGGGCATGGAAAATATGCTTCTTTTCAAAAATTAATTTCTATTAATTCAACATGTGTTACTATAAATGTTTATTTTAAGATTTGTTTAAAGATCTCGACACTGTTGAAAATATTTTTCTTGTTGGTACTTTCACTATTAATATTACTTTCCAAGCGAATTTTTTCTAATTTTTTCAAGCGGCATAGAATTTTATTAAATATGATAATCAAAAATATTTTTCTTTTTTTATTATAATAGCTGAATAAAATTAATCATACTTAATAAATAGTAATTTTGTTAGGAATAAAACGTATTCCTAAAATTGTATTTATTGACCAAATTTGGAATTTTTCACCCTATATTTAATTTATTGTTATTTTAATGAATGATCAAATTAATTGTTTTACATTACCTACTCTTATTTCTTGTAAAATTATATTACAGTAAGTATAAAAACCAGCGTACTCACCTGAAACAAAAATAATTATTAAATAGAATAATTCTAAAATTAAGATAACGACAATTAAAACGAATTACTTATGTTAAAATACAATTCAAGAGAAAATTTTCAATATTTGTATGATTCAAATATAATTTATTACGATATTTGGAATATGTACATCTACCTTGGTTCTTGCGTAATTCCATAGTGACCCGTAGTTAAAAATAGGCTAGAGAAATAAATGACAAATGTCAACAGAAATGTACTTTATTTTTATTTATAGGCAATTTTATTACAAATATGATATACCTACTTTACATACTTAATATATATTTTCGAAAACTAAACGTTTAGAGAAAAAACGTGGGTACGTTTTTGCTTAAAACTGATCAAAAAATATAAAAATTTTGTACTTGTCGAAATTTTGAGTTGATTATTTTATAATACTCTTGTCGAGACTTGAAATTGACATATCTGAGGAGCCTTGTGTAGGTTTTCTGTAGTTACAGGAACCTAACAAAAACAGTCACAGAGTTTAAATAAAACATTTAAAAACTCAAAAGGAAAAACCGCTTCTATGCCTATGATATTAAAATAAAAAATAAAAATAAACATTATCGCAGACTAACTGGAAACAAATAAATGACGTGTATATGTATAACTGTTTTTATTTTGTTACATTGATTATATAAAAATAAAAAACAATGAATCTCTTTCATTAGCGAAATGAGTATTAGCTATCCTTGTTTGGTGTGTTTAAATTACTAACTTGTTGCTTTTACTATAATGTTTAAGTATTAAAAATAATAAATTTTTATTATAAGTTATCTTAAATAAATATTCAATTAGAGTGTATATTAATGTACAGAAAGTTTCAAGTTTGTAGGTGGTACAAAGAAAACATTACATTATCGAATATTAATACCCAAACGTGACAACGTTTTCGCAAATACTTCTTTAAAGTCTCCTGATAATGAGTATTAATTATAGCTATTGTAATTCATTTTGTTTAATTAATAGAATAGTATCTGGATGAGTGGCTTGCTCAATATTTTTTTTGTTGGTAAATCGAGTGTTGCCAAAGCCATGGCCCTACTGAAACCTTGCTTTAGTTGCTCCCAATTAAAATAAGCAATAGTATTATTACTCACCAATAGATGTCAGGAAGAGTAATATTTTTCAGTTTTTGGTTTCAGCTTCCTGAAAATACTGATAAAACGACGTTTTCTACAAATTAAACCTAGCTTAATCGATTTTTCGTCTCAAAAACCCGCTGCATACTAAATTTCATGAAAATCGTCGGAACCATTTCCAAGATTCCAGGTATCTGGTATATACAAGAATTTTTGTTGTAAAATATATAAGATAATTTTATTTAAAGATTATTTTAGATAATACTGTAAATATCATTAAGAAGTAGGGTTACAATTATAACGAAGAAAAAACGAACGCATTCTCAAATTTTTCATCAAATACCTCATTTATTTATTTATTTAGTTGCCTCGAATAACGTACAGTTTTGATACATTCTGTATAAATAAAATAAATAGAGATATTTTTATACAGCTACATTTCTATTATTTTTTTGTTCATTTTATTAAGCATTCTATTTATTGTTAAAAATATTTTAATAATAAATAATTTTATCAACATGTGACGGAAGTTGTTAAATTCAATTCAGAAGTCAATATATTTGTACTTACTTTATATTGCTTTGTTAATAATTATTAGTAATTATTACTTTTAATAATTATTTTAAATTTATTAAATACAATATTTTTTATGGGTAATAATTTGTACAGGAATTTGACTAAGTAAATGGCGCTGGTTCGTAGTTCTCACGAAGATATATTATCGATAATTATGATTCATCAATTAGTGAAACGATTTAACTGTATGCGAAATATTTTCCTTAGTAATATAAATAAAATATATTAAATTTAAACTCATTAAATTGAAAATGAAGGCTACTCGAAGTTACCAAACGGTAAAAAAGTGAATATTGGGCGAAACTTACAGTTATTTTATTAAGATTGTTCGTGGATTAAAGCAAAATTAAATACCAATTAATTGAAAAAGCACTCATCGCTTTTTTACGATAAAATGTTTTTTTTTTATTCATATTATTATAGTCATTTTATTTTTGAACTTTCAGTTCAACTAGTTACAAAAGCGTGCTTTATTTTTGTTTTTTTAAGCTATTATTTATTTTCTACTTTTTAGTTCAGCTATCTACAAAAGCATGTTTTTTAGTTTTTAAACAATTATTTATAAATATTATGAAATATTATCTGCTCTTCCACCAGAATTATATGAATTTTTTATCTTATAAAATCGTTACTTCTGAAGATTCTGATCAGGATAATCAGACAAACCTATTAAATTATTCTATTGTAATTTATCCTTGATAAGTGTGTTAACATACCAAGCTAATAAAAACGTGCTAAAATAGCCCACTCTATTAATAATCCAGTCCCATAGGTCATTGCTATTTTTTAAAGGTCTAAGCCTGCTTATGACTACCATATTGACTGGTTGAAGTCATTACTGATCTTTTAAATAATTTAACAATTTACATAATTACAAATAGTCAAAACATAAATACTCGGAACATATGCACGCTATTTAAACAATTAATTGTTATCTTCACTTGTAAGTTTATAATAAGTATTTACATATTGAAGAAATATGAATGAATTAAGTAGGAATACGTATGAATGTATAAAACTGTAAAACTGAAATAATTATCTTTTATGAATGGTCATAAACGATTACAAATTTATTGTCATATTTCATTTCAATGTTAATTTTATAAATACATATATCATAGAAAATCATGAAGAAGAAATAAGAAATGATTTTCATGTGCTATTATTCTGTCTCTATAAATAACAATGTTAATTATTCACAATATACTTTTACTACTAAATTTTTTTAAAATTATATTAATTAACCAATTTATAATAGTTAATAATAATTTTGTCATAATATAATTTTATAGTTTAAAATAATTGCCAAACATAAATTTTATTTGATTAATAAGCCAATAAACGCTATTACTAGTTCCATCTGGCGTTTATTACAGTACATAGTTTGTTTTTACTTTCCTACAAAAAATTGCGAAAAAAAGATTGTGAGTTATCAACGGAACGGAGAATATTGATTTTTGTTTTGTTTTTCTAATAGCTATTAAAACAGCTAAAATTCATCAAAGATTTGTTTGTATCTCTTTCTGGCAAAACAGAATTTAGCATGGCGTTCTTATAGCAAACATAGTATATGACGTCAAATACGATGTCTGATCTACCTGTCTAAAATCTATCTAATTAGTAGTTTACAAGTGAAATTTACAAAAATGTTTCAGGTACGGAACCCTAAACTTGCACTTTAAACATATCTATGAAAACATTCCATTAAATTACCGTTTTCCTTAAAGCCTTTTTCAGAATTGAACCAATTTAGAAATTCACCAATTTTCTAGTTTTTTCGGGTACGTACCCTAAACACGTTCTTGAAACCTAAGAACACTCTCCATTAAATTGCCTTTCAAACGAAACATAAAAAATCAAAATCGGTTCATCTGTTTAGGCGCTACGATGCCACAGACAAACAGACACACACACATAGCGGTCAAACTTATAACACCCCCTTTTTTTTAAGTTCGGGGGTTAAAAATATTTATATCATCCACATTTCTTGACCGATTTAAATTTTAATTTCATTTTTCCTCATCTCTTGTTGCATTAATTGTGAAAATCAGAGACGAAATTTCATTAATAATATTTTTAAAGTTTAATTAACATAATTACTTATTTAAATTATAAACTTATATGTTCATCCATACAATTATAATTATAGAATACTGCCTGAAATAAAACTGGATGTCAATAATATAAAGAATTCGCAAGATAAACCATTTATTTTGAATGAATGTGTACTTTTGATAAGTGTACCACTCTCACCATCTTCTAATTCTATAACAATAATATGTAATTTATAAATAACCAGTTGTTTAATAATAACAATAATATTAATTAGTATGTTTTGTTTCAGATGGATCATGATGACAATGTATACGATCCTTCAGTAGGTATTGTATGTATAGTAGCTAGCTTACTAGTTATAGTATTGCTAACATTTGGATTGTTATATTATAATAGCAATCAGCTAACATGTCATCACCCAAGAGCAACAAATGTCATCCAATCAATAATAGATAATGGTGGTGTTGATAGGTATGTGTGAATTGTTATATTAAATGTTAATTTGTATTATTATACGCTTCAAAAGTACTTGTGTTACTTTTAGACTCATGTAGTAATGAGTATATCTGGCAGGGAAGATCAAGTTTAAACTATTTCTAATTAAAATTACCTTTCGGATTTTGTTGAGGGAGGTTTAAAGATTTTTTAAGAATTTTGGCAATCTCTAGGATTGTTTTTCTACCTTGAAAATTTTTCAAAACTATTCTGGAAAACGGTGAATTTCACGAGATTTTTTTTTTAAATATAAAATGACTTAAGCGACTTATTTTGGCATGTAATTAACTAAAATATTTTTGGCTAATACAAGTTAAACTTCCATGGCTTTAGATTCGCAAAGAACTTTGTTTTAAAACAATCACATCTATTATTGCGGCACTGATTTACAAGTAGGCTTACAACTACATTTTTCGAATTCTTGGCCAGCAAAAGGTGACTGATTTGTACAGTTTCAATTAAATTTTCTGAAAATACGCCAGCTTCTTGTATCTGAGTACTGCAACTTTTGCCGTGAAAACCAGTTTTTAATAGTAGTTACTCTACTTAGCTACAACTTTTTGTCATTACACTTTTCCATTGTACTTGTTTTGCGTAATTGCAAGCAAACTGTGAGCAGCACCAATACTATTGTTGCTTGCCGACGCCATATTGACAGTGTGTGAGTTACAGTGCTAAGTGGCAGAAAGTAGAACTAAATTACAATTACCAGGCTAGGAAAGTAATCAATTGTTATCGATCCAGTTATTAGCGTAGCTGTCTGATTGAATTGCTCAATATCGTTTAGGAAGCTATTTTAGGCTCCGTTTAGTAAAAAAAAAAACGAGGTTGTTAATTGAACGGTATATTAAGCTAGTTGGCTGCGACATATATATCCGGGAGTGAAGGCAAATAGCTATTATGTAAAACATGATAAATGATTAATACTGAAATTGAATATTCTATCCTCTTAATTAACCGATATATTTGTGATTAAATTATTCATTTTAATACCTAGGAATATGAACTTTCAGTCTTTAAACGATCCACCACATTCCCAACATTTCAAAATAATATAAAACCTTTTAAATAGTTTAGTAAAATCACACATTTGCAAAAGTAAGTGATATGAAATGAAACAAAATTGTTGACATCAATTTTAAATAAAAGAATCATAAATTAAGGACTTAGGTACACCCTATCAATTTACTATCTACTAAACATAAAATCTATTAAAATACTATTTTCCATTCAAAAAAGCTATTTTCTAGACTTAAAAATAAATCACATCCGAAAATTACTAATACTATTTACACACAATTTAATTCTTATCCCACATATACGAAAATAATATATCTGAATGTATTAATGAAAAATATCCACTGAACTGTACAAAATAATGGGATATGTTGAAATATTATATTGTTCCAAGAGTAGAAGATGTAACTGATAACTCATATTATATTAGATGCTATATGTACACCGTGTACCGGAAATAAATGATGCAGATTGCATCTTTCAATGTGGGTGCAAATTTAACCTACCTCAAGGTTAATGCAAATAACAAATGCGATTTATTCCTTGTAAACCGATTTTTTGAATCTTTGCTGTAAAATGTTCTCAATCGAGTCGGTTCGACCGTTTAGGGGCTACAATGTCACTGAGAAACGCACAGACGCACAGATAAACACTTTAAACTTATAACACTCCTTCTTTAATCAATACTAAAGTGATGGACAAGGACATCAGATGAGATGAAAAAGGATACTTAGAGAGCTATAATTTTTTGGGACAAATTTTTGGAAATATTTTAATTGAAATTGAAATATTTGATGTTGCCCAACAAAGCGGGTATTTCACAGCTAGTAAAAATTAAATCTTAAAATTGAAAACCGTAACTAAATATGAATTTCAAAATTAATTAAAATTAATCGTTAATGTTTTTTGGAAAACGCGGCGATATATTATTTTCGAGATTGCAGATTCATTTTATATTCATTCATCTTTGGTTCAAAATTTGATTCTTTAAGATGAAAGCTATACTATTTTTGAATTTTCTTTAATTAAGATTACTAGACAAAATATTTGTCCATTTTTGATTTACGCTGTATGTATCATATTAAAAAATCATCAATTATAATCGAGAGACAATGATGTAAATAAATATCGAATACATGATTAAAAGTAAACAAAAACAAAAAGTAATAATAGTAAATAAGTGAATAAACAAAGTAAAAATAAAAATTCAATGAGTTGAAGAAATTGCACTCTGTGTTTAGAACTCGAATGATCAAATTGGTAGGGTGTTTGACATGAATCCAAGAAATCCGGGTTCAAGTCCTGGTTTGAGTGTATTTTTTTCAATTCTCTTTAATTAAATTAAAGATATATATTGGAACCATTAATTTTTCGGAATGAAAGCCGAACGTATTCTGAGAAACTATCTAGACTTTGTTTTAATTAAATCTTGTAACTATAAGGCCATTAAAAATAAAGAACGTTATTACTATGGCAGCCTGTAGCATAATATAAAAACAATAAATTTTACTTACCAAACGTGTTTATTACATTAATAATGATAGTAAAAATCATTTATCATATTAACAACCATTTGATTTGACAGCAAAAGTTTTACTTCTGTGACAAATAAATTCTCAATCAATTTTACATTTAATCAATAATGAAATATAATTTATTCTTAATTTAGCACCTTTTATATTACAGGAATTAATCACACTAACTTGTTTAAACTGACATTAGTAAAGAGACAATAGCCATCTAATCGTTACTATAAAAATTAGATTCTGGAAATTACTGTTTAAAATTTTTCTATTTATGAATAAAACTAGTAATTTTTTGACTGACTTTATTCAAAGTTTAGAAATATGTAGAGGTGATACGTAGTAAAACCGAGTGGCCCGTGGGCACAAATGCAAGTGCAAAATTATTTTCTTAATCAATTTTGACTGAACCAATTTATTTATGTAAATGGGCCTAAATATATTAGTCTCAAAGCAATTTTTCTTACAGAAAGAAAGCACGCTGTTTAGTTTCGCCGATTATTCGTATTTTTATAATAGTTGGTAATATTTTAGAGTTGGCAGTTAAATTTCGGCATCCAATATTCAAATATAGTACAGATTTGTGTTACAAGGTCTTTCAAATTACACGAGCCACCACCTATAAAGATTGTAAAAGTATTTTTTTTATTAAAACGAGTTAATCTCATGAGTAATTTCGCGTTCTCTATCGATTCCCCATAAGATCAACCCACTACTCCTATTGAGAACGTTTTATTTCCTAACCCAATTTGGCCCCTAGACCAGTTTAGGGCAATCGATAGAACAGGTTAAATTACCTGAGACGAACTCGCTTTTTTTATTTACAAAATTGATATGCGGTGGCATGGTTGACTTAAATGACTCTGTGTATCAATTGACGGTTTTTGGAGAAGCTGTTTACAAAAAAATGAAAACGATTTAAATTTTATCGATTTATAAACTCCTAAACAAAACAATGACAATTAAAAATAATAAAAATAAAGCTAGATTAATGTTTAACAAAACATTAATTTTTTTACTATAAAACATAAATATTTTTTACTTAGTAATTCTTATGTATTGAAAAAAAATAATATAATTCGAAATAACTAAATAAATAATATTGAAATACAAAAATCTGAGAAAAATTATTATTTTATTTCTATTTATGTACATTTTTTTATAAGAAAATTCAAAGAAATAAAATTGAAAAATAAATTATGTGCGAAGTAATACAAATAATTAATTCGCCTCCATTCTACATCATCCCTTTCTTAATAAATGCCACTTTTATTTACCAGAATAAAACCTCAAGAAATGTTGTGGTGAATTTTAGGGCTCCGTATAAAGATGATTTTAAGAAAATTGGGAATTGAAGATTGAGAAAGATGGGATTTTTTGGTTTCAGATTGTTTTTCGACTTGTTTTATGGACCTATCTATTTGCAAACTTCTTTTCTAATAAGAGTTTTCTCGGAAAGCGGAAGATCTAGGCTGCATTAAAATTCTTGTATAAAATTAGACATTGCTGGTGACAAACGAAAAGCTATTTACCAATTTTTATTTAAATTGGAGCTATATTTTATTGTATACCGAGTATGATTTGAACCGGAAAACCATAGATTTTATTTGAGAAACTTGATAATAGGAGCAATTTTTGCTCGCCCGCACTTTTCATATAGCTCTCTACCAATCACTTAAAAATGATATTATTTGCTTGTATGTATACTCTGTGTCACAAAATCCCAGTAATCGGAACACCTTCTTTTTTGTTGGTTGAGATCCCTGATTATCGAAACTCTAGTGTACTTTATATAATTTTTAAGGAACATAGCTGAAAACCTACGGCTCAAAATTATTTCTATGGCACAATAACTAAATTTTTGACTGATATCGAACAATCGTATCTCTGTCAATAGCTGACGCGTGCTGACCAGTGCTTCAGAAATTCACACTATTTTTTTTCGATAATTAATTACTTCTGAACTTAAGTATTTAACTTAACCTCAGGCTAAAGGTTTACAAAGTGATAAACAATTGTGCCTACCATTTGTATTTGGTACGGGCGTCTTTATTGACTGGCATCTAACCAGTTTATTTTTGCTAGTTTTTTTAATTACAATATTAATACCGTGTAATCAAATTTTATAGATGAGAGAGATAGCACAATATGAAATATACGAAAAGTGTCACTCAACATTGTATTAGACCGTGAGCCCATGATAAAATAAAATTTCTACGATTGTTTTTGCCAGCCATTTGAAAATAAAGATAAAGTTTGTTTACAAAGAAATGTGTTAACTCTGCTTGAGTGTTTAATTTATGTAAATCGAATTTGTTTGCCTGTCTTAATGTTGATAGGGGTTATTTTTTACAATTGCACCTCCAGTTTCCAACAATTTCTACTTTTGTAAATCTTCTAACATTTATTTTCACGTATTGTGACCCGTACAGATAAAAAAAATGCAAATTACATAAATTGAACACTCGAGCCTTGGTTAAAAAAGGATTTTTCTTTATTGTAACTAACTTTTATCAATCTTCAATACATCAGACAAAATGAATCATATAAATTTCGCTTTCTAATGGGCTCACGGTCCATAAATGTGACTGTGACTGACTGTATGATGGAGATGAGGATTTGTGAAATATATAATTAGTGTTGATGATGATAATAATGCGTTAACTTTGTTAAAAATTTAATGATAATTTTATATTTATACAATTAAAATATAATTTATGATTTTTTTTTTTTTTTAATTCTTTTAATTTTTAATTTTGCAAACAACAGCTATTACGAGAAAAGATTCTCACATGGTGATTAATCATATTATACAGTAGAACCTGTATTACTCGAATTTCTATTTCACAGAGAGGTTTAAAACATTCAACTTACTAAGTCATTTATTATCCCGAGTTATTCATCTATACTGTACTATCAGAGGTATCGGAGTAGAAGCTGACACAACTTGGTTTCATACAGATTTTGGAATCAACTTTCCAAAAAATAAAAATCGTGTTACTAGATTTTTGCTTTATTTTGTTTTAGTATTTTGATGCAGAACTTTTTCTTCAAAATCTGACTTCTTTATTTGAAAATGTTACAGAGATACATTTCTAATTGTGTCTCTAAAAGACAGACCTTATTTTGCTCCCACTCAGATACAGTGAAGCTCGATTTAGGTCCAAAGTTAATCATTTTTGAATCAGAATGTTATTCCGCGTTTTTTAGCTTTTAAAATGGACTATTTGGAGTTTTTCCAAACATTAAACTAATAATATCTCGAAAACGAAGAAGTTTACGAAAGAATCACAAGGAGCCTTTTTGACGTTAAATGACCCAAAGAGAGTAACTTTTACTTCGTTCAAAAAATGTCATTGAATTGTTTCTGTGGAGGGGGAGAGGGTATGCTTAGCCCCATCCAGCGCCTGCTCTAACATTGAACGTAAATATAACAGTATATGAATTTCAAAGAATAATAGTTGGACGATAAATTACATAAAAAACAAACGATAATTTTAGAACTCCTATCCGAGTACACAAAACATTTTGTTCTCTTTGAGACTGCGCCCTTGAAATCTCTTATTATGTATAAATATTTGTTGGTGATCGTATAACCTTAAAAATGTTAAATAAATCTTCATTAACCAGGACTTAATTTTGAAAAGAAGCGACAAATATAAATGATGTTCATAAAAAATTAGACAATTTTTTTTAAAGATATTTCTAGTTGACATGATAAATGATAAATGAAATTAAGGTAATAATGTTATTTTAATTATTATATAATCTAATTAATGTTTATTGTGTTAATTACATGTAATATTTATTATTGAATGAATTGAGAAATTTTGAACCGTACTTCAAATCAACAAACCATTTTGCCATTTTGGTTTTTGGTATTGAATAAATACAAATACGTATTGTGTAGTAAATGTTTTGTATACATGATATATACGAAAATAATGAAAATTATTTCGTATAGGTATTGTATTTGTAAGGGTTATTTATTTTCAATTTTGATCGTGTGTATTTTGGTAATTTATTTAAACAATACAGTATGGTTTAAATAAACTACCTACACATTATTGTTTATTTACCACCTACATCATTAACCTTTAATTACAGTAGAACCGTTATTAAGAATCTCAGATATAAGGGTTGACGTTGGCCACCATCATTATATTTTTAACCCCCGAACTAAAAAAAAAAGGGGTGTTACAAGTTTGACTGCTATGTGCGTGTGTCTGTGTGTTTGTCTGTCTGTGGCATCGTAGCGTCGAAACGGATAACCCGATTTTATTTTTTTTGGTTTCGTTTGAAAGGTAATATACAGAGAGTGTTCTTAGCTTTCAAGTGCGAGCTTAGGGTTACGTACTTGAAAAAACTAAAAAATTGGCGGTTATCTTCAAAATTGATTGAGTTTGGAAAAGACATGACATTTTCAATTTTAACATATAATTAATTACTATTGAAATGAATGATCAAATAAAACTGACTAAATTCATTTCGAAAAGTGAAATGGTAAAATAATTAGGTAATTCAAAACAAAAATTCAAAAGAACAAAGTCAACTCAAATATTTCAATTTTAATTAAAATATTTCCAAAAATTGGTACCAAAAAAGCTCTCTAAGTATCTTTTTCATCTCATCTGATGGCCTTGACCATCACTTTGATTTTGATTCAAGGAATGTTATAAGTTTAAAATGTTTATCTGTGCGTCTATGTGTTTCTCAATGGCATCGTAGCCCCTAAACGGTCGAACCGATTTGATTGAGAACATTTTATAGCTTAATTTCCAAAAATCGGTTTACCAGAATTGTCGGAGGTTTTTTAAATTTTGTAAAATTCACTTGTTATCCGTTATTAAAGCATCCATTGACCTTTCGGAGGAAAGGAGATTAGGATTAACAGAAGAAGTAGAGAAGTTACAAAAATTTTTTTTGTCTCAAATTTCATGTATAAATGAATGAACAATTAATCTAAAGTATATTTAACTTATTAAAAAAAAAAAAATAATTCGTAACTCGACATTCGACATTCGACATTCATCTGGTATTACTGTTCAATTGCGAAGGCAATGATAGTCAATAACGGCCCCTCTAATTATTCTAGACACACTGCTGCTAACTGCTTAGTTTCATTTTTATGTCATACTTTTTGACACGGATTATGACAATGCAAGAAAATATCCGAGCCTAAATTTAAAAAAAAATATTCAAGTGCATGATTTTTTATATTTTTTTTATAAAATTGATTGAACGCCATACAGTTTGTGTTAAAAATTATTTGCTCACGTGACAGTTTCAATAACATTTCGCTTATTTTTTTAATTGTTTTTTAATTTATTGCTTTATATGCAGCATATATGAGACATAAATTTTTTTTTAAAATTATTATTTTGCGTTTGTTTTGTACCTTTGACTCCAACATTGGTGTGAAGTGAATTTCAGAATGCTAATTTTTGTGTGTTTGTATGGTTTGAATAATATTTGAACATATTTCATACAATCCTGTGATTTTATTTCATAATTATAGCTCAAGTTTCTATAGCAGTATCACAAACGTAATCACGAACAGAAATTGTTGCTAATAAAAAATAGCAATTGAGTATTTGCCATAGTTTTACATAAATGTCTAAAAACAATCGTCCATTTTTAAATGCCATAAATTCATATATGACGGAACAAAACTATTTTCTAATCAAACGCACATGCGTGTTAGTATAGGTCATTGTCATTCAAAATGAAACAACACAATGTGTATAGCGAATTCGTTTTTGAAATTTACAAATATTAAAAAAACCCCCGACCAAATGTTTCGAGTACGGAACCCTAAACTCTTAATTTGCTATTGAAACATGGCTAAGAAAAATCTCCATTAATTTACTTTTTCCTTATAGCCATCTCCAAACTGAACCGACTTTGAATATCACCTCTTTTTTAGATGTTTTGGGTACAGAACCTTAAAGTCGCACTTGTAACTAAGCTAAGAACACTTTCCATAAAATTACTTTTCCGAAATAAGAAAAATTAAAATTAGTTCATTCGTTTATCAGCTACGATGCCACAGACAGGCGGACAGGCAGATAGATACACCCACATAGCGGTCAAACTTACCCCTCTTTTTCATACAGGGGGTTAGAAATATTAAATTTGATTTTCACAGGCCATGACCTATATAATCAATCGAATTTTTGCGGCATTCTATTTGGATATTTGGGCAATTCAAAACGAACGATAACTTTTTAACGTTTATTTAAAATTTATGCCAAAATCATCGTATTTGTATCATTTTAAAATTAATCGTTCATTATTTACTTCTCAGAGGAAGTTAATGTAATAGGGCCGATTTTGAAAATCTCCAGTTTTACATATTTCCGCGGATTTAGGGCCGCAATATCCGCATCAAACCTTTTCAATGTGATGTCTGTGTGTACGTATGTGTGTATGTTCGTTCGGATTATTTCGCCTCGATTATCTCGCAATCCAGATATGACATTAACACGTGACTGGGCTTATTCGATGCGTAATCGCGTATTTAAGAACTGTAGATACTTTAATGGTAATAAAAAAAATTGGAAAAAACTGAATAAACAGAATCTGAAAAGTGGGTAAAACACATCATTTATATAGAGATAATGATCGTTCCAGCATAAGCTGCAGTACATGTTCGAAAAATAATCTATGAAAGCTAACAAGACCTTTTTTTAATGTTTTTCCCGCTCTGAAAAGTTAGTCGTGTGGACTACGGGGGTTCCACTCGCACGACTTCAGTAACACACCGACTATTACAGCCAATTTTTATGAAAAATAACCTTGAAAACTTAATAATACGCGAACTGTTTAAAAACAACTATTTTTTTGTAGTATAATATTTTATTATAACAAGTTTTACTGCCATTTGCACAATTTTATTTTCATTTGCTACTGCCATGAGAACTTGGACTACTATTTAAAAAAAAAAAAAACAATTTCATCGTGTTTAAGAATAAAAAAAATGGATAAATTATATTTTTAATCCTTTTTGTAGTCACTTGTAAATTCATTATCTGGATTTAATATTAATTTTCAATAACTTTTAAAATTCTTAAAATTTGTTTTATAACGATGTATGCCTGCTATATAATAAACACATTTTTTAAATCGTACATTAAAAAAAAAATTAAATTATGGTATGTCTGAGTAAGTTCATTTTTAAATATACGATGGTTGTATAATAACGGTAAACTTTATTATATATTGGATGTATAAAAATATAATATAATAAGTATTTGTATGTTTAAAAAGCATTTAGTTTGGTATTATTAAAATTTGATAACATTTTAAGATTATGAATATTGTTTAAAAATATTTATTTAATTCATTTATTATTATTATAATAACTAAATTATTATTATTGTATTGCGATTTCTTAGTTTAGTGTTTTAAATAATTTTATATATTATTTTCAGTTTGAAGTGTGAAGTTCCTGTTTTTTGTTTTATTGGTCCGCTCAAAATAATGTTTTTACGTGAAATTATTCAAAGACAAAAAAAAAAAACTAAAAGAAAAGGAAGGTTTTGGCATCTAGTTTAAGACCATTCTAACGCGTATTCCCTAAAAAATTTTGATATCTTCAGCAATTTTTCCAAAAATTGGGATAAACGGCCAAATATATATATTTATATTTTAATTAACAATATCTTGAAACTAATTGATTTTATAAAAAAAATTTTCTAACGAAAGTTGTTTATGTTAAATTTATTTCGAAACATTTCATCAAATGTAGCAGTTTAGGTCATGACTGGTGCAAATTTGTTATTTTTTGCGTCAAATTGCACTAGTCCCGGCCTGCTTTGCTTACATTGAGACCATCAAAAAAATATGTTTCTCTAGTTTATTATTTACTGTTTAAAAATCCTTTTCTTTTGCACGAAGATACTTTTGAGCTGTACATTTAATGAAAAAAAATTAGATAGAAATATTTCCATGGATAAATGAAGTATTCCATGACAAATCAGAAATGAACGAGATTTCATTTGTAAGACTATTTATTATATGTTTATTTCAACGTCCGTTATAACGTTCACAACTTTTAACGTGCGCTTTGGAAATCTTATATATTATTACTATAGCCAGTTTTTTCCTATATCAAATTCCAATGATTTACCACTCATTATTAAGTTATCGTTCTGGCTATTGAAGAACTAAACTCACAGTCTAGAGAAAAATGTACCGCTGAGGAAAAAACAGCCTAGAGAAATAATATTAACATTTAAGTTTGTCATTATGTAATTTGTGTGTCTTATCTGTAACAAAATTGCCTATAAATTAAAATAACGTAAATTACTGTAGATGTTGGTCACTTTTTTTAGCCACGATTATCGCACTGCGGAAGCTTGCACGGGTCGAGCTATTATATACTTCATCTTACTTCTTTTTTAGAAAGGGTTCCAGTTGAAGTCTTCAGGTAGATTTACGAAGACTAAAAATGAGCATCAACGAGGCGGAAGAAACTTAAGCCCGCCTCTGCTTAAGTAGGCCTACACCAAAATACGCCTACAATCATCCATCTACCGATTCCCCATAAGATCAATATTGAATAAGCCTACTTTTGATGCCATTTATTTATTTAAATAGTCGAGCAACCCCCCTAAAATTTTCAGATTTGGTTAAGACTTAACCCAACTACATATAAAAAAAATCATGCCTTTTATCCAAAATTATCCTGGCCTCGCTCATCTTTAACAAATTTTTTTTTGAATTTTTGGAATCGATTTTGAACAATTGTATCTTTTCCTATACCATTTCTTCGTTAAGTTATTCAAAATATTTCTAATATTTTTGGGATAATTTTGCAGCTAAGTGGAAATTTTCTTTTTCTACTATGTTTCTAAATGTTATGGTCAAAGTGAATTTAAAAAGTGATTTCAGCACTTGAAAATACATAACAAAATATTTAGTGAAAAGCTTTGAACTTCAATCAGATACAAAAGTGACTTGCAAAAGTGGTACCTATAGTATACGGTATTGCGGTGAATGAACAATATTTACGATATAGTCAATAATTCGATAAACTCAAAACTTAAAAAATAATCGCATGTGGATTATTTTAACACAAAATTCTGCGTGTTTACTTTTTAATAAAATCGTGGTTTTTATATATGTGGTATTTATTATAGAGTCAATCGTCAAGAAGTGTGTATATTGACTGCTGGCTGTGAACAGCTGATGCTGATGAGATGAGTGCTTTTGGTGGCTGGCTGACTCTGCATGCACATTATTGAGAGAGGTGTATAAATTGTTCAATTCACAAGAGCGTTGAGCTGCTCTCTCGGGGTATTATACATATACTTTAGTTTTAGTGTACTATAGTTTGTATAGTATGTTTTGTGGAGGCTGTGAACACAAACCAAGTTCATCGACACGACGACCACTAGGGCAGCCAGATATACATATTAATATGTTGTGTGTTCGTTCATAATATGATCTGCATTGCATTCATTGCTCTTGCTTTTCTGTATAGTCCACAAGTTTGATTCGGTTCTGGTTACAACATTTTTTTTTTTTTTTGTTTTGTTTTATTATTTTCATTTATGTTTTGTTTAAATGAATCATTATTATAACTCAGATAATGAATATATTTTAAATTGTATGTAAATACCTTTTTAAAATCGTGTACAGCCACAATGCAAACAATTGATTCAGTCTGAAATGATTGCGAATACGACTGCAGCTTTAAAATGCTTACCAGTCTTTAATAAACAATTATTTATCAAATAAGATTGTATGGTTGTCAACTGGAGCTTTTTCCGCGTTTGGCATAAGTAAATTGGGTCCAAAGGAGGGAGCAGAAAACTATTTCCTATAGGGCGTAAAATAATAATTTTGTTCTTAAAATTTCTTAAATTCAACAGCATTTTAGCAAAATTACCCCCTTAAACTACAAAATCTATAAGTCCATATAAATATTATATTATATTATTATAAAGATAATAAATGAGAACTAGGATAATTCGAAATAAATATCGATTTTTGCTCCAATTTCCTAGATCAATTTTTTGTATTTATAAATACGTATTTCGACTACCAAGTAGTCATCATCAGTATAAATTAGCTAATCGTAATTACTCTTATTGTGAATGTTACTCGTTGTTAATTTTAGGGGAAGTTGCCCGATTATTTAAATAAATAGATGATTTCAAAAGTAGGCATATTTAATATAGGTCTTATTTTTCTTATTTTGATGGTTATATAACTTGATAATATAAGACGAAAAGTAAGAATACAACTTTTCGAGATCTGGAGTAAAAAAAATATTGAAAATTTTATTTAATTGTTTAGATTTCGATATTTCGAAAACCAAGGCATATATTTAAAAATTGTATTCTTATTTGTCGTCTACATTCATGAAATTATTACAAAATTCATCATCAAAGTTGAAAATCAGGTACAAATAATTTCAACCATAAGTCTAAACTTGCCTTGACGCTCGTACTATCTTAAAACAGTTTTCCATTAATTTTATAATACTACGGCAAAGGAAAAGCATGGTATTCGACCAAAAGAATTTTTGTGTGTAAAACTAAGGACTCTTATCCCTTGTTTATATCCATTCAATAAATTCAAATTTAATTTAATCTGGCATTGCACATGTACGCATTACAATTCCAAACAATAATAATTATAAATACGCGCTGAAAGCTTTTTACTTTATACACGAAAGGGAATAATTGACATTTTTGATTTTTCGTTTGTGTGAATATATAAATAAAAGAATGGCTGATTTACATTCGTAAAAAAAATTGTTTTGTTTAGTCTTCATACAAAATTGTACATTGAACTGTCAGTCATCAAATTTGTGTTGGTTGTTGTTTGTTTGGTTTATTTAGGAATTTATTGTATGCATTTAATTTTAAATTAATTACCCTACTTGAGATAACTTATGTATAGTATTTAATTTACTCATATTCAAAATGTTTGTTGGTTTATTCAATATGCAATGAAACTGATGGTGATGATATTACTAATAAGATTGGTGTATTCGCACCGTGCATGAGTTTTATTGGAGGTCTTTCCAGTGTAGCGATACACTGCTTTATTAATATAATTTTATGAATGAATACATAATTCTCTGGATTGCATATATAGTTTTTATTGAAAGTTTAATATTATTTCTAACAAATTTAAATAATTAATTATGTTTACATACATTTAAAGAATATTCTTTAAGCAATTCGTCTCTTACTTTTACAATAGGGAATATTCATGAAATTTAAATTTGGTTCAAATATTTTTTTTCCGTAACTTTATTGGCTGGAAATTTCAACTAAACCATTATTTTAATAATTATTATCCTTTAATTACTTAAAATTAATTAATAAAAGTACAAATTCAGTGAGAGAAATTCAAATTTTTAAAACGTATGGTATTACATATTATTTTACGGCTTTTTATTAGAAAACTTAATAATAACGTGTGTAAATTCTGTGTTGTAAATTAATTTTTTTTAAGTGTAAATTATACATTGAACTGTCATCAATTGACAGGTCACATGTTAATACGTCATCGACAAAGAGCGCTAAAAGGACTGCGATTAAAAATCTCAAAATTATTCCCTATTTTAAATATTTTTTTACACTAAATTGCAGCATTTTTAAATAGTATTTATATTTTTTCTTATGCTATTTTTTATTATATTATCGAAATTGGTATCAGAAGAAAGATCATTTTCAAAAAATTGATTAAACTTAAATTTAATTTAAAATATCCATGAACCCTTTTCGATAGAAAGACTATGATAGGAGTGTTTAAAAATCAATAACAGTTCATAAAAAATAGCCTCATCTGGTTATCAGATGGGTGAAGATCGAACTTATATCGCATTGTACTATAAAATTACTCTTGAAACTTTGAAGTTTGAAGGGCTGTAGCGACATCCGTACTAATTAAAAATTTCTAAATGAGAGAGTCTAAATGGCCGTGCGGTTTAAAGCGCTAGTTTTAGAACGTAGGATTATTTAGACTTAGGTTGCGGGTTCGAAACCAGGCAGCGGCAGTGTGAACAATTTATAATTAATGGTAGTGCAGATTTGATCACATTGTCGTCGCTTGGATAAGAACGAAGTAACCGACTCCACCCACATCAAAAATGTAATTGTATATGTTTGTAATTGATTAAATAAAGATTAACAAATAATGATGTGGGTGGCCTCTGTGATTAGGCATGCGTCACAAAAACGGAGGTTAAACCCCATTATTATTTTTTTTTAAAATTAAAAATTTGCATTGTTTTTTATTTTACATGATTTATTAAAGGGTTGGAATCGTATTAACCAGGTTGCATACCATTTTTTATCTCACACTTTATCCGGCTGTTACCTTTAAAGTTAATCTAATTTGTGTATTTTTAAAATTTCAATAAATATCTGTTAACAAATGTAAACTAAAAATATTTTTAAGTTTTTTATTCAATACCCGAAATCTGCTATTATTTACACTAGAATATTGCCTGAAAATAACTTATTATAAGTATATAATAAGACATTACTCTTATGTTTTGATCTTAAAATATACGTGTCACTCCTTTTTTTTGGAAAAAATGATTCCCATTTACCATTTGTTCGAACAACCTAATCAATAACAAGGCATATTATTTATAAATTACTAGGTTGATACCCACCCGCTTCACTGGGCTTAAAAGTAAATAACACCGCTTTATACCCTCCACCGTCTCTTGATATACACAGTTATCAATTTTGTTAAATGTAAAATAGCCATAATTCATTAAGTATATCAGAATAGTTGGCCATGATTTGTTTGTCATTTTCTATTTTAAATTTTTACAGATTTCTTTAATTTATGGTTCAAAATGATGATAATAAATCTGCTCCATCTATAATCATCACGTTGAACTATAAATTATAGATTTCTGTAAAATTTTAAAAAATGGTAAATGTCAAATTTAATTTAATTTTTTTAAATTATATCTTTATAAATTATAGTTCATGTGTTATTCTGATATATCAGCTATATTGCTGTACAGTTTCATTAAAAACCATTCGCTAGTTTTAGCGTGAAAGCGTAACAAACAAACAAACATGCTTACTCTTACATTTATAATATATAGAGATTTATTTTAGGTCTTATCATTTACAGAAGCAAAGATGAAGCAATAATTCTGTACACTTAAGAATCTATTTAATATAAATAGTAGCAAAGAGGATTAACATATAAAACATTGATGGTAGGTTATATTTTATCATGTCTTCTAGCTAAGCTTCAATCATTCAAGATCATCCGTTATAAATTGTTAATTTCCTTACTCAATCCATTACATATGTTTTTATAAATTAGTTTTTAATAATTTATGATGGTCATGTTTAATTTTAATATGCAATAATATTATCATATTAGGTTTAGCATTTTATTTGAATATTATACAAAGAATTTATTTTGTATATATATATTTATTTTTTTTTAATATACCTATTTATTTTAAAATATTACAAATATTGCAATAAAAACATCACAATTTTTACAACATGTAATTATAAAACGAAAATTAAATACGATATTTTAATATGTAATTTCATTTGATTTGTTGACGTTGACGTTAAATTATAGATGTTTCCTTGATTTGAATGTACCAACCTTCAGTACACTTAAATTCAAGGTATATGAAACAGTAGATTTTAATAAGTAATAGGTTGGCTGATAAGTCCCCGGTCTGACACATAGATGGCGTCGCTAGTATTAAATGCATATTATTTTTATATAGTACCAACCTTCAAATGATTCGTGTCAAAATTTGACGTCTGTAAGTCAATTAGTTTGTGAGATAGAGCGTCTTTTGTGAAGCAACTTTTGTTATTGTGAAAAAAATGGAAAAAATGGAATTTCGTGTTTTGATAAAATACTGTTTTCTGAAGGGAAAAAATACAGTGGAAGCAAAAACTTGGCTTGATAATGAGTTTCCGGACTCTGTATTTTTTCCCTTCAGAAAACAGTATTTTATCAAAACACGAAATTCCATTTTTTTCACAATAACAAAAGTTGCTTCACAAAAGACGCTCTATCTCACAAACTAATTGACTTACAGACGTCAAATTTTGACACGAATCATTTGAAGGTTGGTACTATATAAAAATAATATGCATTTAATACTAGCGACGCCATCTATGTGTCAGACCGGGGACTTATCAGCCAACCTGTTATCATATATGTGACTGACACTACATTTAACACAAAACGCGCTTTTATTTAATGAATACTATTATTTTATCGGTTTTAGTTTTAGTATAATTTAATGGTTGATTTTTCATTTATCCGTAGTAGAAATAGTGCTCATAAAACTTTATAATATATGATTTATATAACAAAATGCACATGTGACTGACACTACTTGCAAAAAGAATCATTCGAGACTGTTTTTAAACTTCAAATATCTTTTTCTCTGCAGGATTTATAATTTTAAATCATGTATGGGGCCAAATTACATAAAAAAAATGATTGGAAAATGGTAAAATAAAGAACTTTAATAAAATTTATTCGAAAAATAAATCATGACTGATACTACATAACAAAACGTGACTGACACGACCGAATTAATATTACAGGACACAAGAAACGAACTTCAAATCACTTTTTTGAGACAAACAATTGACTGAGTTAATTGTTGAAATAAAATGTATACTCAGTTTTGATTACGAAATTGTTTGTTTTTTCACGTCATGTAAGAAAGAGAGATAGCCAGCCATACATACATATGTCTCACACACATGACTGATATTCCAATATATTACAAACTATACAATATTCGAACCTAATGCGCCCTCACGGGTAAACGCTGATGTTTTCGAAAAAATAATTCAAACAGAAGTTGTTTATATTAAGGAACATCTTACACCTCAACTTTTGTTCTATCTCTAATGGTTTACAAGACCCATTTGACCTATTTATGAACTCGACCTCACTTTTTACGATCTGTGCACGCTGTAAAATTTCAACTTGATATCTTTTTTCGTTTTTGACAGACAGACAAACGGACAGCCGGAAATGGACTAATTAGGTGATTTTATGAACATCTGTACCAAAATTTTTGTACATAGCATCAATGTTTTTAAGTGTTACAAACTTGGGACTAAACTTAGTATACTTTCGTATATTTCATATACATGGTATAAAATGTCATTAGAACAATTTGAAAGAATTGGAATTATAATTATCGTTCTTATAAGCATAAATAAATAATCAAATTTTAATGAAAACTTAACACTCAAGAGGAAGAACAAATATTATTTGGGTACATAAGATTCCGAAAGCTCAAAGTACTACACTATTGGCACCATACTAAAGTATTTTTACTATTAAAAACAGTAATTTTTTTTTGCCATGGTACACTTCATGGAATCACCCTATGAGTCCACTGTAAGCTTATTACTAGATATGAAATATTTATTGAGTCTGCATCTTAAAAACCACTCAATAGTCCACGGTTCTTATGAGAACCAAACATAAAAGAAAAAGACTACTACTTATTGTACTGTTTGGGATGTTTTAAATTGGTTCCATTTTGCTGTTTTTAACTGTACACAAAGTGAAGTTTTTATTTTAACTGTATTTATACAGGTTTAATCAATATTCTTATCAATTTGGTGAAAAGAGTACAGTTAGTGATTGAATACCAGCTTAATAATCTTTGAGTAAATTCAACAAAATCTTTTTGGTATGAGAGATAATTTTACTTGAAAAATTTTATTACTTTTATTAAAACAACGAATATTTTTTATAAAAACTTTTTTATTGATTTAATAATAGATTTTTTTTCATCATCCCTAATTATTGATCTATAACAGGCATGGGCGAGTTATTTTAAGTCAAAGTCACCATTATTATAACTTTATTGAGTGCTATAAACTTTATTGTGTGTCTCTTTAGTCCGCATGGCTCATAGAGGGGGGAGCGAGACGGGTATACGACTCTTCTACCTATCTCAGTTTCTCTAATAGTAATGAGATAGAAAGAAAAAAATATTGTTTCTCTGTCTTACTCGTATTATTGGTTGGCACTGGTTAGGTTGTCTCTGTCTTGCTAGTTACAGAAGTGTTAGGGACTTCTCTGTGTAGGGATATTTGCCCATGCCTGATCTATAATACAACGTACCAAAAAGTCACTTATCTAACTCCAAAGAAACAAATCAATCTGTAATTTTAACGCAAATTAAACTTTTTTTTTTTAAATTTTGCAATATTGAACTTTTACTTGTATTTTGCATTTATAACTACATACGTAAGTTCATAATTTCTGCAATTTTGAATAATTGAATATTAAATATTTTATTTGTAATTTTTTCACCTTTTGTGTAGGTACATATAAAAACATTTATTTATATTATTATAATATAATTTTTCTAATAATACTTTGATATTATAATTACCGTTAGTTTTAAATATTTAATAAAAATGTCAGATACAAAATATCTAATGATGACTTGTTTCTTGATGCTTGACTTCACTACTCGAGCAAAAGATTATTATTTAATATAAAAATAATAAATATAAAGATTCTTGGATATGAGTTAACTTACAATTTTGTATATATATATATATAGTTTATTCAGAAATATTAACAAATCCTTTTCGAAGAAAAAGGCCTACCCAACCCAATCACGTATATTTTAATTTAGTTTTATGGATAGGAGGACTGCATTATTTAAATTTTTGATCAATTTTGAGACAAGTATATAAATTTTATTTTGATTTTGATCTGTTGAAGTTCGGTACACTGAAAAAAATTTACAATAATGACAAACTCCCTCAAACATCCTGAAGTTGACCGTTTCATATTGAAATAAAATAAAAATACTTTCAAAGAATTGCCTAATGATCAACAAAATCATTACTTCTATGAAAGTAATCGATTTTAATTTAAAGCTATGCATTTTATTGATGGAAAATAAAATTGTACTTAGTTGGAATATATAATCGTCTAAATAAAGGGAATATACAGATTAAAATAACATCTTTACGTTTGCTTTAAATATAGAATTAGGTTAATACGAAAACATATCTATCATGTCTAGTCTATATGTGATTGAGACAACCACACGAAGATTGTTATTAGTAATAGACAGGGAATTTGAAATGAACTAATTGATCATTTTTATAATATATAGTGTATTTTTGTACTTTTATAACAACCATTGGTAGTGTAGATGATAGAGTAGTGGACTAAAGACACTAAAATCAATAGTAAACTTAAATAAATGAAATAAAATTTCCAAGGGTTAGGATTAATTAAATCGATGATCAAGCATTTATGCAATATTTTGAGGTCATATTCTCTTTTCATTTTATGATCACGAGAAAAAAATAATTCAAAAATAATTCTAGATTGATTTCTAAATGTACGTGAAGGCTGATATTCCTATGCTTGTATATTTTTTCTGTAAGATATCTCGCAAACGAGAAATTATAATCATCGCTGTGTACGAAAAGCAAGATGCTCTAAAAATGCCGAAAACGATGTGTTTAAATGGGAGGATAATCTTAAAATTTGAATTAAATTATTCCATGATAATTCGTGATCTATAAAATAAGATGATATAGGCAAGATGAAGGTATGAAAAGAATTAATAGACCTTTTTCACATTTTTTTTTCCATTTTTTTAAATGAAAGTAAATGTGTCGAAAAATGGGCTAATATTTTTCCCCGATTTTTTTGGAGCCATTTTGTATAAGTACAGTACGAATGTTATCATTGTCATGATGAACATTTTCTTTTAATATACATGCTGAAATTTACCAAAATTCAACATGCTACAAAAGTTCCCATAGCTCTCCCTCGAAGACCTAACAATTTTTTTTTAAATTTTTATTAATCATATTTTTTTTTCTAGAATGTTACGCATTTTTTTATTAAAATTAGTACTCGTAAAGTTACTTTTACTTCACGCACTTCGAGTGCATTGAACATGTCATATGGCACTAAAAACTCCCATACCATAATGATGGTTATTTTCGGTAGATTTTCTTGATCTTGATATAATATAGACAATACCGCTTTAAAGTTGATACTATCGATATATTAATACGACTGTTAACACTGTTTTATTGTCATTACTTGTCGAATTTACGTCACAAATCACGTGGGTGGTGGAGCCAAAAAAATCGTTTTAAATTATTTCAAATATTGTGACTTTTTTACAATTTTTTTCATAGTGTTTTTATTGTCAAAAATGCGTAATTTTCGAGTTACAGCTACAGGTTCTACTCGACCTATATTTTCATAAAAAATTAATCAAAAGCATTTTTTCATGAAAAAGGTCTATTACCTGAGCGGTTAGTTTGTCAATATTTTTAAATGAATTTTAGTTTAATTTCTGTGAACTAAGTTAGTAATTTATTTGAGTTCGTCTGAGTTAGGATTTATATGTTTGTTCATCATTCTTAATTTAAAATAAAAATTTAATTTATTATTAGTACTTACAATTATATACATATACACTATGTTTTATGTATAATCAACCGTGTAATGTAAAATCCGTAATACTAGAGATATAGATACGTATATACATTTTATCTATATGAGATATTATTAATTTATTACGGTTGACTGAAAAGAAGTAGTTAATACATTTTGAAATGGAAAAAATAATGGCAAATATCATGAAGATGATGAAGAATATTATTATCTGATAAAAAGAAAAACCCATTGAAAAATCAATGGTTTTACGTTACATCTTTACTGTAAAGACTAGTGCGAAACTTTTGTTACTTTGGTAACTTGGGAAATGTCTTATCATCAGTGATATTCACCATAATTTATGAAAATGGGCTTTTATCGCATCATTGTTCAATTTTAATTCGTTGTGTGCGTAGTCATGATAGGGACAATAAAATCAATGCCAGCGCTTCCAATGAAAAATTTTCGCGTTAAAGGAGGCTGTTATGACTAATTTGCAATTCTTTACATGTAAATGTTATAGTGAATGCCAAATTAAAATTATTGAAAACACTAATTAATCAAAGTGCATAAATATGAATTATTTTTTAAATGGAAATTGTCATAGTTATTTATTTAAATTTGTGAGACAATAATATTAAATTTTCAATGTTAGTCATAAATGCAATCCATACAATTATATATGCATCCATACAATTTTATAATTAAAGTAGTGTATCGTTACCATGGAAACGCCTCCAATAAAACTCACGCATGGTGCGAATACCTATACTCCCATGTGTCGCATTTTCTATTTCGTATGGGAATATCTTGAAGCCAAGGGAAGGGCATAGAGCTACTTGTTGTTGTTTTTTTGTTGAGATGTGCATGAAAAAATTATTAAACTAACATGTGCATGTAAAAATTGAACTTAAATCATAATTCGGATCCTTAAAAGACACCAGGCAGCACATCGGACAAACAGTGAAATAAAACCTTTATCATGATGAATGCATATAAAAACTCATTAAATCAGATTACATTCGTACGAGATAGTATAAAAGAAGCGGAGATGAAATGTGTTTATTTTTTTAATTTAGATTCGTGTAAATAAATTTATTCTTCACGTGTCAATTATAAAATTTATTATTATTTCAATACTAGTATTATTTATATTTTCTCATGCGCTCAGTCAAACTTAAATTAATATTCATTTTCTCAGCGTTTCTACCCAGTTTTAATTTTATCGAATTTTTAAATTGCTAAAAATTATTCCCAGTAAAATTTGGAGCTAATTGACAATCAAATTTTTTCAGTTATTATTATTTATTCGAACTATCAAATCAGAATCAATAAAAATGTCCTTTCCTGAAAATAAAGAATTTTTTATTACACATGCGTTCCAAAAACGTGTTCTTTTTTAAAGAAATTTCCAGCTTGTAAAAATTGAACTTTTGAAAAATATGTACACTGAAAAGTAGTGGAAAAAGTGGTCATAAAAAAATTTAAATAATGACTCTTAAGAATATCCCAAACGGATTTTTCAAAATTCGAATTATTTTCGGAGATACAAATTTTTGATGTACACATAACCTAGCCTAACCATCCAAACAGGTGTGTTAAAAAAACCTCTAAAAACGGTTTATAAATGATTAATATGTGAAAAACAAATTGTTAAAAATTAATTTAATGGTGTGTTAAATATGAATTAACCAAGAGGTATTTTCATAAATTATGCAAATTTTTATGAAAAATAATATAATGAACTTCAGCGTTTAATAAATAGACTTTAACGTAGGTAGGTAAAGCTAGGTAATAGTACGGCTAAATAGTAGAGATCTACAATCTATTTGATCTGGATTCATCCATCCAATACATACATACTATTAAATAGTCATAAATCAATTATGTGTATAATATATTTAATGCTAGTTGTTTATAAATATAATTTATAAAAATATTAAATTAAAATGACAAATTGTTGTTCATATCATATGACAAGTAAATAATTAAAATGTCTAATAGAAAGTTGTTGTTTTTTTCCCTGAAAATAGAGATTATACATTTTATGATATCACTTATTAATGAGAAAATTGGAAATATTGTAGACACTGACTGTAGGCATTGATAATTTTCACCTTTAATAAATTCATAAAAATACCTGGGAAATCATAAATGAATATTATTTATTTATTGGTCATAAATAAGGGCTGACTGACGAGCTCTGTTCTTACGTTTAAATGACTGACTGACTGTCATCAATGTCATTTATATGCAATATACAAGCTGTATAAAAATTTTCAACTTAAATAAATTCATTTAAATATCACGAAATCATAAATGAATCTTATCTATTTATTGTTCATAAATAAGGACTGGCTGACCAGCCCTGTTCTAATACTGACAATTATAACTGTTATTCATATACAATATACAATATGTATAACAATTTTCAGCTTTAGTAAATTCATTTTAGTACCACGTAAAACTGCACCGTTTCGATAGCATACATCTGACCACGTTCTATCGGTCGCTTGACTGACCGTAGTATGTGTGTGTACACAACTACTATAACCAAACCACAAATGATCAGCTTTAGTAAATCCAACGAATTTTTTTGGCCTGGCTCTTAATCCAATAGTGCCCATAAAAAATCATTTCTGTTATAATATTGCTTATAATTTTTAATAATAGTGAATTATTTTGTTTAAATGGCAGATAGGAAGTTGTTGAATTTGCTGACACTGGCACTATAACATTTGTTCTTTAAGCAACGAATATTTTATTTAACAAAAACTTTGTCTAATCTTCTAAAAGTCAAAGCCAACACTGTTTGTTTAATAAATATATTTCAATATTTACAAAAATAATATTTATATTAAATAAAATATTATTGAATTTTTATATCTCTGTATATTGATCATTTATGAAAATAATATTTTTACATATTTAAATACATTATATTGTTTTAAAAAATATTTATAAAATATTTAAAATGAAATAATTTAAATATAAAATTTAAAATTAAAAAAAATAGTTGTTTAATTTACATAATTAATGATCATATCGGAGATAGTGCATTTGAAAACATGCTGTTCATGTGAATGAGATGATCCTCATGGTCCGCACCAATAATTTTCCGAATGATGAATACTTTCCCTATAACTACCTTAAACATTACGGTATTAATGTTTATAACTATTAAACAACAAGTGAAATTTACAAAATTTAAAAAACCCCTACAAATGCGATTTATTCGTTGTAAACCGATTTTGGGAAAATTAGCTATAAAATGTTCTCAATCAAGGGTGTTCGACCGTTTTGGGACTACGGTGCCACTGAAAAACACACAGACGCAGAGATAAATACTTTAAACTTATAACACTCCTTTTTAAATCAATATCAAAGTGATTGCCAAGGATTGCCACATCAGATGAAATGAAAAGAATACTTAGAGAGCTATCATTTTTTGGGACAAATTTTTGGAAATATTTTAATTGAAATTGAAATATTTGCATTACATTATTTGTCCTGGTTATAAAACGTAAAAATGGTGTTGAAAATTTCGATTTGGTTTTTCGGACTCATTACAGTAACTTGCCAATGAGAAATTAAAAAACTGCTGTTATTGGTATGTCAAAATTGAATTATATAATTTACATACACTGAAAGACTTAAAATTTGTAACAAAAAACAACACGGGAAGCACCACCTTTCCAATAAAAAAGAATCAATAAAATCCAAAATCGGTTTACCCATTCGAAAGCTCTGAGGTAACAAAAAAAAAAAAAAAAAAAAAATACAGTCGAATTTAGAACCTTCCCCTTTTTGTAGTCGGTTAAAAGAAATAGGGATCATTTTCGTAAATAAGAGGCCATTCGTTGATTACTTAAGCATGATTTTGTCGATTTTTTGACTCCCCTCCCCCACGTAAGCATGCATAAGATTTCTCGAAACCACCCCCTCTTCCTTCTTATGTAAGATTCAATCTCGATTTGCCGAATAATAATACGTTGTTAGAAAAGGATCAGTGAAACTAAACTCACCGTTTGATGTAAATTAAATATATTTATACTCTAGCAGATAATTTAAGAAGGGGTTTAAAAAAAATTATCACCAGAAGATCTACGAATAATCAAGTGAGAGGGTTACCAGACAATCGTATTTATACACACGTGTCCATATTTTTGAGCCTTGTCCATATCGTCCGTATTTTTGGACGAAATGTCCGTATATTACATAAAATGATTCAAAAATTTAAATAAGATATAAAACGAACATACCGAGCACCATCGTGTGGCGCTGAAATCACGAGGAATCACAATATATTTACTATATAGTTAGTGCAACTGCACGTTTTATTCCTATATTTTCTTATATGAGATACAAAATTATGTCTCGTAAAATGTTGTTTCTAGTGTTATTATTTTAACTGCAGCTATTATTTGCATTTACGTTCATTTAGGTCTATGTCGTTAATTCATCAATTTAAAAAAAATATATAAATCGTATAGAATTGCAATTAATTCTCATCATGCACAGCTAATCGAAATCAGTTGCGTATTTTTGGTTTGTAAGAAAAATTTGTGAGTCTACTTGTCCGGGCATCCTCCAATGAACAATTCAAGAGATTCATAGTTAATATAAGCTCAGAAATTGGCGATAATTCGAAGAATTACATATTTTTACTTTAATTATTATTTTTAATTCTATAATCTATAAAGTAAAAATAAATAAATAGTTATTAAATGTAAATATTATTTTCAGTTTATTTAATAAAATATAAAATTTTATTTCATACAACAAAAGTAAGATTGACTGGATTGATGAACAAACTCTAATAGTTATGAAGTTGAAGGGTCCGTATTTTCGAGCCAGAGGAAAATACTTACCCTTATTTGCTAACCCCACTTCTCAGCTCTCTCCCAAACAGATGCGAGAATATGAGGCATTAAGGATGCGGATTTCTTATACACAATGTTATTAGTAAGTAATGTTATTAGGTAGGTTATGAAGAACACATGAAGAGCCTTTGACTGCGTTTTAAGGATTTACTTTTGGAAATTCTCAATAACTTGATTTCATATTTTATACAAACGGGTTTTTTGATTTTTTTTTAAATTCATCTTATTTATTGTTTTTAATTTACAATTTGTAAATTATTATGACATTGTTTATCAGTGATTATATTAAATTAAAGCTACTAAAAAAGAATTTACGGTAAATTCAACTTTAATTGTCACAACTTGTCTCATTCAATTAAAGAATGGAGGTTAAAATTTTGTACCTTCTTATAATGAGTGATTCATTTATAGGTACTTTTTTCAAATTGTTGAACAAATGCTGACGAAAAAATGTTTCAAACAAAAGTTGTTTATTTTTCTATAAGGAACATTTTTTACATTTAAACTTTTGTTTTCTATACAGTTTACGATGGGTCCAAGGCATAATTGACTATATTGTTATCATTGACGAACACAGACCTACTTTTTACGGCCATGAGCACGCTATTCGTTGTGTGCGTAGTCATGGTAGAGACACTAAAATCGATGTCAGCGCTTCCAGTGAAAAATTTTGGCGTTAACGGAGGTTATGACTAATTTGCAATTCTTTACATGTAAATGTTCTAGTGAATGTCAAATTAAAATTATTGAAAAACACTAATTAGTTAAACTTAATGTATAAAAAATGGTGAAAGTAAGAAAGCAAATTGTATAAATATTATTTTTTAAATGTAAATTATCATATTTATTTAAATTTGTGAGACAATAATATTAAATTTTCAATGTAAGTCATAAATGCAATCCATACAATTATATATGCATCCATACAATTCTATAATTAAAGTAGTGTATCATTACCATGAAAACGCCTCCAATAAAACTTACACACGGTGCGAATACAAATTTCTAATTGATATTCGTTTTTGAGGTATCGTTTTTACGGGCGGACAGATGGAAATGGGGTAAATAGGTGATTATATGAACATCTATAACAAAATTTTGTTCATAGAATCAATATTTTTAAGCGTTACAAACTTGGAACCAAAATTAGCATACCTGGATATATATTTCATATATACAGGGTATACAAATAAATGCCAATAATGATTCTTTTGTATGATAATAAAGATAAATCGATAAATTTATTATTTTCTGTTGAATAAAGTACCTACCTCCAAATGAATCACCCAATATTGTATATATTATAAAAAATGATAATGTTATTTTTATTTGAATTATTAATTATGTATGACAGGAAACTCGCTCACTTTTTTATATTGAATAAATAAATATTATAAATTATATAGATCTTTAATATAGGTTTATTTTTACAAATTTAAATTTAATCCCATGTTACAATGGTTTCTTATTTAAAAAAAAATACCGTTTGATGGAATATTTATTTACCATGGTCCATATAAAATTTCTTAACCCGGAATGAAAAATCTTCCCTTCTCATATAAATATGCAGATTTTATGTCTTATGATATAAGAACTAATGTCACGAAAAAGTGCACTCCCAGATTTTGGATATTTCTTTTCATATTAAAATTAGGTAGGAATGAAGTACAAGTGCCTATTCAACCCATCCCTCAAAAAATTTTCAGAATTGATTTAGATTTTGTCAAATTTCATATAAAAAATCAAGCTTTTCATTTAAAAATGCCTTGCGGCTCGTACATCTTTAATGATTCGAAAAAAGTATATTTTTCAGACTTATTTTCAACAACTCAAAAGTTTATGTGAGTGTAGGCCTTAAGTAGTTTAACAAAACGAAGTAGATCGATACTGAAGCAGCCATTGTAAAGTTCTCGACCTATAACCTTTTGAATTGTTCAACCAGCTGAAAATTGATGAATACTTGTTTGATTATTTTCTTATTCTTATAAGGTCATCGACACTTGAACAGTCTCAATTTTAGTCCGTCGTTAAATAAACCAGCGTGTCTGTAGTCAAGTACATTCAAGTTTAAAAAAAGTCTAAAACTACATACACTGCTTTGTAGAGTATCAAACCAAAGTCCACGGTGTCAGAGAGTCAATTGTTTTCTTATAAGATATTAAAGCAGATATTGTTATCAATTTTAAGTTGCCGGGACAGTTAAAAAATTTCCCAGTTGTAAGTCTAAGGACTATAAATCTATATGAATTTTGGACTTGTTGCAAATGTATGCTAATTGTATACTAAAAATGCCATTTTTCTTTATATACATTTGCATATTTTCCCGCAATGACCTCGCGATATTGACATTATAAAAAAAAATGTTAAATATTATTTAATGCCTAAAAAACTTACAATTAAAAATAAAAATTTCTATATTATAAATACCTACATGAATATAATAATAATTTCACCGTTATATTTATTTATATATATAAAATATATAAGCTAACATCGCGTCGTTGCAGCGCATTGAACGCGCAGCAGAGTCTATTAATCAGAATGTCATAACTCTTATAATATATACGGACGCAATATATAATATATAAATATAGTAATGAATGAATATGTATTATTTTATATGTGTTTATATACTATACAACTTTACCTTCTATAACACTCCAGAACCTGGTGAGCGGTTACTTCGAGGTCATGTCGAAATCGAAATTCCAACACTACATGGATTAAGGATTTTAAAATTTATTTACTGGAATAGTCTAACCATAAATTTATCAAAAAGAATAAAAATATTAAATGTTTTAAGCTGATATTATGTGTTCGACAACAGTTTGATTTGGCTGACGTTTTTATGAAATAAAAATCAATGTGTAAAATTAAACTGAGAGTTAAGCCATTAAACAATTTAATTTTTGGTATGACCATGTACAGCCTGACCAACAGATTATAATTTTTAATTTAAAACTATGTGCAACTCCCTGAGAAATTTAATTAATATTAATTACTATTTTTAGTTCTAAGAATATGTCTTACTCTAGATGGGTCTACACCATTAAATGATTGGACCATCTATTAGTTTGGAGAATAATTTACCTATTTCAATGTTTGTTGGGGAAACAGTGTTTATGCCATTTTCATTGTGTTCATTAACTAATTAGTGTAATTTAGTTAAAGAGGTTTTAGGCGTGCTTATTAAATATACTTTCTGATTTTTTTATGGTATGTTCTTAGTTTATTTTAGTGTTTAGGTCTTGTAAGTGGTGTTGATTATCTTCAGGTCGTGTTTATTTGTGATTATTATTGACTATTAGCAAACTAAAATGGTTAGACATTGCATTTTACTTACACCAAATTAGTAACTAATAATTTTAAATATGTTAATCATAAAATGAATGCTATTTTGTTTCAAATATTGCAAATAAATTATTATTATTTTTTATTTGACCTTTTATTTTATTTAAAAAACCTCACTTTATTTTATTAGAAGACATATAAGTACAAAAAATTTAAAAAATGATAAACTGAATAGAAATAATTCAAATAATAATTCCCACCAGTTTAAAAAAAAACAGTTCACTTTAAGTGCCTTTCTCCAGGGGGTTTTTTGAACAAATTTTAGTGAAAAAATTGTACCTAGGGTCTGACGGGGGACAGCAAGTTCTGACATCATATTGGACCTAAATCTTCGGGTTGCTTTAGTAGTCAAGTTAAATTCTAAATGTTAAGAGATAGAATAACATTTTAAATTAAAAAGGTGATCCTCATAAAAAAACTAACATTTTTCATTTAACAATTTTTTCGAAAAACGTTAGCTTTCGGAGGAAATGCGACTTAAAAATATGTAGTTATTCCATTTAATAGAAAGAAATATGTTTAAAGTTTATCGATAATAGTAGGTCCAAGTCATAGACATAGACGAATGTTCAATATGGCCTTGAAAACTTTTGGTTAAAGCATTTTCCTGTAGTGCAATTCCTTGTTTCTTTCGATTAAATGCAATAATGACATATTTTGAAGTCCCATTTGCTATGAAAGCTTACGATTTTCGAAAAAAATTGTAAAGATAAAAAATGTTAGTTTTTTTTTACGAGGATCAACTTTCTAATTTAAACGGTTATTCTATCTCTTACCATTTAGGATATAAATTGGCTATTAAAGAAACCCGATGAACCTGGTCCAATCTGTCAGAACATGATGTCCCTCATCAAACTCTGTAACTTTTGTTAAAGTTATTGGTTAACTACAAAGATTAAAATGACCCACCCTGTATTCGAGTATAGTTTTATAAAAATGACCATAAAATTGAAACATTGATGTAAACTTCTAGCAGCAATATTGTTGTGGATGTTGTTTGTACTGGTATCAGCTACCGGAGTAACATTCTACCTTCTATAATGTCATGAAGTTAGTTATGTGGAAAATATTATGATAAAAGTTTTATTTATTTATTTATTTATACATTTTTTTTATTCATTGTTTTTATATTATTCAAAAGTGACTCCTAGCTGTATGATGTGTGTAGAATACCAGAAAAAGGCTTTTTGTAAATATTTTTTAATTACGTTACGAAATTACATATCGTTATTGTTGTTGAATTTAAATGGTTATACGGGGTGTATTTTTTATGACGCAGCCAGTTTCCAACAAAAGTTGCCGTTAATAATCTGCGGAGGACATTTAAATTGATGTGCGCTGACTGAAAATTATTGATTTGGCTTTTTTCTTTTAAGCCTTTTTCGATATCCCAATATATTCAGCGTAAATGAATTGTAAAGTTTTGTGGATTGTTAGTAATCCTATGCCTATTGGTTTCTTTGGTTTTGTGTTTCGTTATTTGTTCCAAAAGTTACGCATGTCCATACACACTGGCCTCAAACTGACACATCTGTTTTGCGTTTTATATAATGATGATTTATTAATGATGAAATACATACTTATCTTTTTGTACTTTTTTAAAATTTTATTTTTCTGTTTGTAATGCAAAAGATTTAACAACTAATTGTCAGATTAAAAAGTTGAAATTCTTCTCATTCCAAAAGGATTAGTATTTGATCTTGTTTTATCACCATCAATCACTTGTAATTGCACGTTATTGAATTTATCACAATAATTGTTCAGGTATTAAAATATTTATTAAACAAATATTGCATGTTGATTTAATAAGTAACTTGAAAGTTACATAACTTCGACTGTATCATCTTTGTCGTGTTGAAAAAAAAATTCATTAAAATTAAATAACAAACGTTCTTTCAAAGAAATTTAATTCAAATTGAAATTTGCTATTTGAATTTTGGAATTCGTCCGGGAAATTGGCCATGTATGCCTAAATCACCTTAAATGTACGTTAATTATATAATGGTAACAGTTATTACAATTCGCTACAAATGACATTTTGTTACACACAAAGATAATCTACATTGTCTGAAGACTCTTTCTTTGTCTTATACATAAGAACGTCTATAAAAACTCTTCTTACTTCATATATTTTAAATGGCTAACAAGAAGGTTGCCAAACTGCATATTCTATGTATACAGGGTGCTTGCTAAGTTGGCTACATATGGAAAACTTTTTTACTATAAGGTTTACGAAAAAAATTAATTCTGTATAAAAATCTCTGCTTTCAAAAATATTAACATTCAGCAATTCACTTTTGACTTCGAATATAGGGTGTCCACAAATTGAGAAAGTTCGATAGGAATGTTAATGGAAGTTTAGAAATGTATACCATTTTGAACAGATAATAAGGGAAACGGTTCAAGAAATCACCCCCGGGATATGTAGGAGTGTATTTAAAAAATTTTGTAAAAGAACAATTACATGTATAGAACGTGAAGATGGAGCAAAAACGTTGAAGCAAAAACGAACTGAAGATAACTGTTTTTACTTTAACATTAATAATTGTAACGTAATGTATGAAAAATAAATATTCTATTAATTATTTTGTTATAAATGTTTTAAATTTGCAAATAAACATTTTAAGAATGATGACTGATTAATTTGGATAATTTAATTTAAAACTGGCTAAAAGTGGTCAAAACCTTTCCTTTGTTAACAATTCATTTCGAAACAGTTATCTACAATTCGTTTTTGCCTCAACGTATCGACCTTCGTGTTCCATACATGTAATTTATCTTTTACAAAATTGTTTAAAGACACTCCTACACATTTCAGTAGTGATTTCTTGAACCGTTTCCCTTATTATCTGTTCAAACTGGTCTACATTTCTAAACGACCATTAGCATTCCCATCGAACTTTCTCAATTTGTGGACACTCTGTATATTCGATGTCAAAAGTGGATAGCTGAATGTTAATATTTTTGAAAGCAGAGCTTTTTATAAAGCATACATTTTTTCGTAAACTTTATAATAAAAAAGTTTTCCATATGTAGCCAACTTAGCTAGCACCCGGTATATACATTTTATTATAATATTAAAAAATATTTTTAACATTATATTATTTTATTTTTACTTTATTCGTTTGCATAACGTATTACAATGGCCGATAAATAAAGATTAGAAATTATCTATTAATCGTAAGTACTTATATATATTTTTCTACGATTGGATTATTTTCTATGCAAACGGCTTTAGTACTTTTTGTTTTTGTTTACTTTTAATCATGTATACGATATTTGTTTACATCATGGTCTCTCGATTATAATTGATGATTTTTAATATGATACATACAGTGTAAACTAAATATTGACAAATATCTTGTCTAGTAATCATAATTAAAGAGAATTGATGAAAAAAATATTCTCGAACCAGGACTCGAACCCAGACTTCTTGGATTCATGTCAAGCGCCCTATCAATTAGGACATTCGAGTTCTAGACACTGAGTGAAATTTTTGCGACGGCTTTAGGTTTATTTACCTTCTTGAACTGTTTGTCGATTTGTGATTTTTGTTTAGTAATAAAAGAAATAGTAAAAATATGAAGATTTCAATTAAATTTTTAATATGAATAATGAATTCCATAAATGCACAATATTAATTGTACATGATTATTTACTTGTAATAATAAACTGTTCTAAATATGAATTGTTCAAACTAATTAAGTATATAACAATAATTATAACAATAAGAAAATATCTTTAGATACACACACATAACGATATATTTTACATAATAATAATATTAATAACAATAATAAATAGATAGATATTATTATTATATAATATAGATACAGATATATACAGATATATAGACTGTATCACTGTATCATATTATACATATTATACATTATAGAACCAAGTAAATCCATAATTTTCAATATTTGGTATTCATAGCCCTATACATTTTAATTAATAAACATGCCTGCGTATTATGGAAATTAATATCCTTTGGGATATAGAATTGATAATGACTATAGATTAACAGAAATTGGGACATTATCTCGGAAGGAAGGGTTGTAGTGACTAAAAACATAGGATGTTTCCTACTACCTACCACTTCTCATATACACGCACATACTCAACAATAGGGGCAAATAATAGTATTATAAATTTTTTGAGAGAAATTTATGGTTTTCACCCTGAATTCAGTAAGTCATCTTTTGATTTTTGTTATGTTACTAGCTCAATACTCGCACGCTTCGTTGGATTACACATCATGTTTTATACAGGTAAAGTATATGTACAGTTTAAAAAAATGTAAAATAATTGCCATGCATTGAATTTTTACATTTAAACTTTTACTATTTTTACAGAAAACTTTAATTTATGGTTCAAAATGATGAATATAAATGGCAAAGTGAAATGTCAGACAAAATTTGATTTGTTTTTAAATATATCTTTATAAATTATAGCTTATGTGTTAGCCTGATGTATAAGCTATATTATTGTAGAGTTACAACCAAATCCATTCAGTAGTTTTTGCGTGCAAGCGTCACAAACAAACAAACAACCTTACTTTCACATTTTAATATATAGGGATAACACTTTTTAGAGAAAAGCGGTCTATGTACGTACGACTCGAAAGGTCCACACGACTAATTTATTATTTTGTAAATTTTTTTTTTCATTTTTCCGTGGACTCCCCAGCGGGGGCTTCGCCCCTGCACCCCCACAAATTCTTCGCCCCTTTCGACCCCAGCGGAGGCTTTGTTCTCTGCACCCCTAATGACGTTAAAACTATATAAATGATAAATGATAATAATGACAATTATACAATTTTTCATTCGATACAGAAAACGGCTTGACCGATTTTGCTCAAAACCTAATCAGATCTAAGTTACATAATTATGCGTTAATTGACTATGAAACTGGTCCCATGCCAATATCATCATTTGTTCTCGAGATAAACGAGGCGAAAATTGAATCCGAACATACATACATACATACATACTATTCGACTCTAAAGGCCTTGAAACGTGGAGATGTGTCAAAATTTTCAATTTGCAAAATCGGACCCATTACAATAACTTAGTTAAAAATTTAGTTAATTCAATTTGAACATATGAAAGTTAAATTATCATCGAACCATTTTGTCTATCTAATAAAAAAGAGGAACTAAAATTTTACAGTCTTTAACGGCAATGTTGTTCTTCGATAGTTATTTACTATAAAACTGGGATAAAAGCATTATAAACGTATGCATGCGAAATTTGCACGAGGGTGAACCACGCTTCGCATGAATTCGAGAGATACGGGTAAATGTGTGTTTTTTTCCATTCTCTTTAATTAAATTCAACTGAATTAGCTTAATCAGAATATTATAAATCTGAACTTGAAAGGTCACCTCCACCAAGGCTTGCGTAGGTATAGATGTATCGTTTGTTAGTTCGTTGTGTGTGAGATACCCTACGTACCCTACCCATCCTAATATATATATTATCCTATGTTATAATAACGGTTGTTGCATATTTATGTACTATTATACAATAAATTTTCAAACATTTAATATGTTGTGTTGGTTCTACAGAGAGTAAATAAAGATGGGTGTATATACAGAATAATGGCTTTTAATAATATGTTGTTAAACACCAGAATTTTTTTTTTAGGTTAAATGCAAGATTATGATGTACATGTACAGATAATTTTTTTAATTCTGAAAGATATCTGCAATTCAAAATTTGCACAGGATTTTTGAACTGTTTCTTATAGATTCTTTTACCCACTGAAACTGGGTAACAAAATAAAAATCTTCTATCAACTTCTTGCAAAATTGAAATAAAAACTTGAAAACTCGAGGAATTCGGGGGGATATTAATCGGGATAACATCAAAGACAGTAAATGTATACTGAACCTGAATAGAGTATTCTACTATTTTTGAAAAAGTACCTCAAAATGTTGATTTTGCTAATAAAAAGTCACCAAAAATTTATTTCGGAAAAATACACACGCTTTCTTGCCAAAAACTTAAATTAAATTTTAAACCTTTTTTAAACTGTCAAAAACGCAGGCATCCAATTTGATGGCGTAATATCGGTATCATTATACGAAATAACACAAATAAGTTTGACAAATATATTCATAGACATCTGATTATAATAAATATAAATACTTATTATCTATGGATATATTATACCCAGCTGTCTACACTGAACTAACGGGTGGTCTATGGCTCATACCGATATGACATCACAGCAGGGCTTGCCCGCGTTTTAGGTCACGTGATATACAGTTTAAAAATTACGATTTTTAATTTTAATATTTTAAAAGAAAAATATGCTTTTATGACTCGAAATCAGAATATTTAAGGATATTTTTACATAAATTTTAACTTTTTCAAATTTCATAAATTATTTTTGACTAACGATAATACCCTATAGTCAGTATCATTTAATTCAATTTTAAAAGGTAGTGTAATTTTTACTAAACCCTTAAATTAATCGAATTTCGGATTTTTGACTTTTTTAAATGAGTTTTCAACACCCTAATAAATGTTTATGATTTTCCTAAAATTCCCATAGAATTGAAAAAAATTTTCTTTGCAGTCCTGTGATATTTATAGGCGAAGATTGAAATATTAATTTATTAGTTATTTGACACCAAACGAAAAACATATTCTAATGAATATTTTGCTCAGATAATTACAATCAAATAGTAATAATTATCATAAATAAACGAATTTAATAATATTACCATTTGAACACTTGCCTATGTTCGATTAGCTCTCTGTTATTTATTCGTCACATATCTGACCACCATCCGCAGTGTAAAACTACACTGCTTTATTTTGGCAAACAAATAATATGCTTCGTTGTCTTCAAATACAATCTTTAAATAACCAATAACTACCCAATAGTTTTCTATTTCGGAATAAAAATGCAAAAATAACAGTTTTAAAACTAAACGAATCAAGCATACGATATAGGCAATGTTTTAATAGTTTATAGTGGAGTGGACGTTACATTTTAAACTTAGGGCAAGCGAAATACTTCATACCTAGAGCTTTTTAGTGAATTTACTAGTCCGTGATCTAGCTAGTTTCCAAATATAAATGAGAAAAACTTTCTCTACCTTCATTATTTTACGAACCTCTCATCTTCAATTTTTCTTTTATAATGTTATCAAATGTCTGTAACTTTATATTTTTGGTAATAAAATTTTGGTTTATTTTGTTTGTTTTTTTGTTTTAAGTACCTTGTAATAAAATTTTAAAACACTTTTGGGTTTTTCTAAGAAATATAATTTTCTTTGTTAAGGCTCAGTAGTATTAAAGTTTCATGAAAGGGCATAGTATTTTTTACCGACACCCAACAAGAACAAAATAATCAAATCAACTCAAAAGAAATTAACTTAAAATAAAATCTATGTCTATAAAAGTATAAACCATTATATAAAGAGAGAATCTGACTGACTGACGACTCATCGATGTAAAGACGAAACTGCAAAAGGCATTTAGAAAACCCGTAAGCGTGTCAAATAGGGGCAAAAAATATGAATAGAGAATTTGTTATTTTTAAATCGATTAGTTAATTGTTTAAATTTTGTAAAAATACTTAAAAATGAAAATGATCACAAGCGTGGTTTAGAGTTTTTAAAGATTTATCCTCTAGAGTGGAAAGTAAAGGTTGAAAGTTTGTGCAGAGTTGGTTTTATTTTTAAATTCAAATTTTGAAAGGTTAACTTCAAATTTGAAAAAACAAAGCAAAGTACCTAGTTGAGGGTAAGTTGAGTGCATAATTGGCGGTGCCAACTTAAGGGTGTGAATATTTCCCGTACGAAGCCGAATCGGCTAGTACTGAATAAAATGTTATCTAAATCTGTTCTCGTATGATTTCCAACTCAAGATTAAAAAAAACTTTTATAAACTCTTGACGAAAACAAATTCTCGATATCTTTTAAGTATAGTCTTATTGAATGAAAAAATTTGTAGAAAAGTCAATAAATTCAATCGTAAATGGTACCTACAGGAAATAAAGTTTTAATGAGGATTAATTTCGTAAAACGCATTTGTAAATTTATAGTCTGACTTTCCAATCCTAGACAATAGAAAAAATAAATTCAAAAGATCACTAAAAAACTAAAATAAGAAGACAAAATTTAAAAAATTTAACTGATTATTTGAATACATGTTGTGGGACGGCCCCGCTGCTACAGACTTTTTAAATAAACCTATTAGCAGGTATAAACCTTTTATTCATTTTTACGTGTTCGTGTAGTTGTGACAATCACATCAGTATTTTGTAATAATATTTTTAAGTGGTAGAACCAATCAAAAAAAGATTGTTTAAAACTATGTTGCATTTCAAAACAACAATATTTGAAATTTGTTAATACAGTATATTACTTTCCTATAAACAACTCATGGGCTTATGTCCACTTCACCACTCAACTCCGTACGGTAGTTGTATTACATTCGTGGCACCATTCGCCATGAGGTTGAGACAATCTCATATCGATTGATATTAAGAATTTTTTTTGAGTGCATCTATATTTCTCTTTAAAATACCATACAATATAGTTCCTATAATTAGTAAAAGATGGACAAGCACTTAACATGCGTTAGATAATTATCGTACATAATTGTATTACTTACAGGTGTTATTATATCAAAGGAAACTATTTAGGGTAAATATTCCTAGTTCCCGTATATTGTAATTATCCCCAAAATGTTATCAAAATCTTGTTGTGTATTCAATCAATTCAACATTACAGCAACAATGTGATTTATCTAATTACATTTATATTATCTTGTAATTATCATTATGTGTGTAGTAATAGGGATATGTTACATTACGAACAAATGAAGTGTTAAATCATCTTAGGATTGTTAGAGTTACACAGAGGTCGAAACATTCCATTATTGATTGATTGTTATGGAACGTGTTATGATCTATTAATTGGAAATTTGGTTTACATTTGGATGGAGGAGTACAAGGTCTTTAGATGCATTTAACAGAGAAAGAGAGTATGGTCTTTAGACGGGCAAAATATTGGATTTTTATCTTTAAAATGATCGTGTTCATATTTCAAACAAAACTTTGTAATGTTTGATTTGAACTGACTTTTACTCAAAGAATATATGCTTCCAATTTCATCTTAGGTATCCATGCAAATTTTAAGAAAACAAGTGAAAACAAACAATTGACTGAGTTAACTGTTGAAGTACCATGTATAGACAGTTTTGATGACGTAATCGTTTGTTTTTGACGAATAATTATAATAATTAGCGCTGTCGTGGGTAAACAGTGATGTTTACAAGAAAATGTTTCAAACAAAAGTTGTTTATGTTTTTATAAGGAACATTTTTTACATTTAAACACTTGTTCTATCTCACACTATAAAAATTTCAGCTTGATATCTCTTTTCGTTTTTGAGTAATCGTGATGACAGACGGACAGAAGATAGACGACAGACAGACAGACATACGGAAATGGGCTAATTAGGTGATTCTATGAACACCTATACCAAAATTTTGTTCGTAGCATCAATATTTTTAAGTGTTACAAACTTGGGACTAAACTTAATATACTATGTATATTTCATATACATGGTATAAAAATAATTGAAAATCGATATAAAATACATTGCTCTTATGGAGAAATCTCAAAAAAAGACATATTTTGAAAATTTTGATAATTTTAACTTAAAACGAATTTAAACAAATAAAAAAAAACTTTTGAATAGACATGTTAGCAATGACATATAAACGAAAAAAATCAAGTGTATGCATCCATATAAGGGATGTACGAGAGGGTAGTATTATGGTTGAAATTATTGTTATCTTATTTTCAACTTTGATGATAAATGAAGTTCATGAATATAGACGAAAATTAAGAACAAAGTTTCAAAGATATCTGTCTGGTTTCGAAATATATTCGCAATGGGCTCTATAGCCTAAGTGTGTCGTTCCTGGACAGCCAATTTAACTTAACCTACCATAACCTAGTTATTCATCCTATAAAGATAGCGGTAAAACAACAAACCAATATTCATCAAATGTCAGTGTTTAACCATAGAAAATTCGTAGAATTATTAATTGCAAATAGAAATAATAATTACATCTTATTATTGGATGTAGAAATAATGTGCAAGCAACTAAAAGATGTTAAAAGTTAAAGGAAAATATTATGGCTATAATTCAATTACTGTTTGTGTTCGTTCTGTTGAGAGTAAAATGTATTATTTATCTACCAATAAAATAGGCGAACGTAGTAATGTATTTTCAAATACTACAAAGGAAAAGGTGGAATTTACAATAAATGTACCTAAAAACCACTGCACGGTTGTATGAACAGTAACGGGCGGACACTATGTTGATATATTGATGGAAAATGATATTAGAAGTAATATGATTAGTATTCATTAATATTCTGAGAAATTATATTACAAGAAATTTTCTTCAAATATAAATTTATGGTAATGAATTTTATACGAACATTTAATGTATTTAATTTCCGTGAAAATCGTTATACAGTATTAGTTAGAGAGCTGGCTATATGATTAACTGATGGCAATGGTTACGATCTGCTGAATCTTTAATATGATAATAGCTAATACCCCAAGTCGCTCTGTGAGGTGCCGTGAATTTCTATGTGAAATATTCCATCCCAGGTAGGGGCTTGAAAAACTGTCACTATGTGATGGTTCTGAAAACTGCCTGCTTGTTTGATAATTCATTACATGTGATTTTGAACAGCCATTCTGTAAAGTTTGATTTCAGCAAGTGATCCCAATCCGGAGCTAGGCCGGAAAAAAAATCATTTAAAAACAAAAAATCAACATTTTCCATTTTTTTGGCAAAGCTACGGATTGGGATCACTTGCTGAGTTAAAATTTTGCAGAAGGACTGTAAAGAATCACATCTAATTAATTATCAAACAGGCAGACAGTTTCTAGCACCAACACCTAGCGATTGCTTTTCAAACTCGTCCTAGGGGGAATAGTTGACGTAGTAATTCGCGGACTCTTGCAGGGCGATTTCAGGCATTACCTACTATCAGTAAATAATATGGTCAGCTCTCTAACTAAATAACTCAGTTACTAGTTACATTGAAAAATGGTCTATTTATAGACCGTAAATGGTCTATTTATAGACTGAGTGACAGATTAAAAGCCAATCAATTGAATCGAAAAGAATTTAAGTAAGCAAAAGTAAACCTTAGTAGATTGGACGTAGTTTTATAAGGTCGAGTGTAAATTAAATATTGATATGCGTGGTAGTTCATTCAAAAAAAATTTGCAGAAACAAAATAGCGGGTCCTCTCCGATTGAAAAATATGAGAATATCGATTTTTCTAATCTAACAGCTGATCTACTGTTTATCTCGGAAAAGTTAAAGGCAAAAGTTTTTGATTTTGTAAAAACCTACAAAATGGTACTATTAACATCAAAGTCCAATTAATTTACAGAGTAAACAAGTCTTCGATAAGTGGCATCAAGTGAAAAAACATTTCCATGAATTTCTTGGGCTAAATCTTTTGTGCAAGAGATCTCTTAATAACTTTTTTTTTTTCGATTACAATATTACATCATGTTTTAAGTGACATGTAAATTAGAATAACGGTTTTAGTATTTATATAAAAAAAAAATCATAAAGAAAATATAAAATAGAATTTCCAAAAAGTGTCAAAGAGAGATAAATTACAATCAGAATCAAGTTAACTTTATATCATATAAAAAATAAATTCACCGATTGCGCATCAAATTAATTTAATGTAGCATGTAATTTTTTAAGGTAGATGATAATCAATATATAAATTTTTAAGAATAATAGTAATCAAATATTCAAAATCTTTATGATCATGACCCGTTTTATCAATTCGTTCAAGAATATAGAAACAACTTTTTAGAAAAAAAAAAAATTACAATCCAGTTTACAAAAGTCAAAAACAAGAGAAACCTTCCTATATGTCTTTTTAAGGCAAGTTTCTTTCACTAAAATAAAATGATCCTACAAGTATTGAGGACTATAGTGGCCCAGTAAGTTTCGACTTATGGACGGTGATTAACTTGAAAACGCGGATACACTGTAAAGAAGGCATATTTAAAACCTGTGGTGTTTGAGTCAATCAGGTTTTGTTTATTAGAGACATGTAAGACTGTAATTTTTAGACGTGCTAATTGATTTCACTTTTCGATGTTTGATAATTGACTGTATAATCTGACCGCGACTATAATATCTAATACAATTTTAATATTAATTGTTAATGCCATTAAATTATGAATTATTATACCTGAATGCATAAGGCTAGTTTTTTTAAACTAGAAGAGTAAGCTCCTGGTAATAAACCAATAAAATATTTTATTTGCTCCTATGGTAACAAAACTGTCGTCAAGAGCTAAAAAGACTATGAGCTGAGTATCATCTTAAAACATGGTACATTTCACAGGCTTGGAGAGCTTATTTGACTCTATAAAATTTTCTAACCTTCTTTTGAACTGAACGATGGATGGAATACAATTCCTATTTTATTACAAAATTCATTGTGCACATCTCGAGGTTCGAGACTAGTAAAATTTACTATATGACTAATCCGACACAGTAATTCAGTTTTGTTACTTTTGTGAGTGGTGAGTTATCCATAGGAACGTTTTAAACAAGATAGAAGATGAAATAAGCTTACTAACATAGTTTAAAACCTATCTCTCGTGTATTCTGGGTTCAAATGATATGAACGAACTTAAAATTTCCATCGGCTAAATCGAGAAGCTCTCATTTTGTTTGATGTCGATTATAAAACTAATACACATTTTAAGAATATCATTTACCTTTATTATAGCATAAAATCTGCGTGTATAAGAAATGTAAATATCTATTATGTCTTAGTAATAAATATTATTCAAGACACAAAAGTGAGATATTTTTTTAAATAGTACAGCGGTTGTATTCTTAGTATTTTGACTCGCTGATTCGAATTTGGAATGCTACACTTTCAAAAGTTTCAGTATCAATATTGTTTATAACATTTTTTTTTTAAAAAGGCAATTTTTACACTACTTCGGTTGTACACAAATTACGAACCAAACCTATTTTGAAAAATCGAAGAAAATCGGAAAAAACGAAAGAAGCTAATTTGTAACTGAAACTTTGCGGTATGTTTACTGTCCTTTGGCGACCACTGTAACATTAAAATGAGTTTTTAATTTACGTTATTTTATATATATTGAGAAATTTCGAAAAACATGGTGTTTCTTAAAACAAATTCTATGTATGAATGTTAAAAAGTTACAAATAAGGATACTTAGAAGGTCGGATACGATTAGACTTCGGTAATTGGACACATTTACTTTTTCTTCGACACATTCATTATTATAACTATATAATAATTTATTAATAGCTTCTATATAAATTGAGCTGCTATACAACCCGCTAGCTCTATTAGAAGAGATCATAATGATGGGCGTACAAGCCATGGCCTTTATTTTAAAATAACTTTGGACATAAAAGAATTATTCGAAATACTTTCGGTTCGTAATTGATATATCTATCCACATTTTCCTACAAAATTATGGTAGCAGGTAGCGAAAACGTAGCATTCCAAATTAGGAATCAGCGAATCAAAATACTAAGAAAACTCTTGGCCCAAAAAAGAAAGAAGGAATAAAATAATGGAGCGACTTGGCTGCTGTACTATAAAAATTATATAAAGAATAACAAACACATCAAGATTAGAATTCCTTAATTTTATTATAATGATTATGCGCGTCAGTCACCAAAATAAATAAAGACAATTAGCGTACTAAACAGTATTCATTTTATTATACGATTTGTTTATTCAACTTATTATTATAATGCTTGCACTAATTATAATCACGAACATGTAGACATTTCTACTGAACTCCCACGTTCATTATATAGTAAAACCGCGGACCTATTCACATGCTAGCGTGACAGCCAATGATTCTAATCTATCTATCTATCTATATATATATATATATATATATATATATATATATATATATATATATATATATATATATATATATAAGAATTCAAGCTGTCTGAACGATTAACGCACAGATCAAGCTGGGTCTAGAAGCATGAAATTTTGTTGTTTTCATAAAAATTCATTCTTTAAGAGGGTCAAATTTGGGATGAAAGTTTATATGAAACTCTGTAATTTTGATGGTAAAAGGGGATGATAGTTTGTATGAAAATTTGTCATTTTTGAATTAACTACTTAACCGATTTCAAAAATTATTTCACCTATAATATAAGTTACAATGCAGAGTTTGGTTTGATTCTAGTTCGTATCTCAAAAACTGTTCGACCAATCATCAAATGCACCCGAGTATTGTCCTTTTTTGTCAAAACTACCTTATATTCTAAGTTTTATCGAAATTGGAGATAAAAAAAATTTCGCTATTTTTTGCAATTCTCTTAAGGGGTACCCCTTTGAAAAAATCGAAAAAATCGCAAAATTTTTTTTTTTTTTTTTTTTTTTTTTGAAATTTGATGAAACCCGGTGGATGGGTCAATTTTGATCCAAATAGTATAAAAATCAGGTTAATTTAATGATGGGACGTATAGAAAGTTTTAATGTCAGCGAGTATCATGGACAAAACTTCATTTTAAAAAAAGAGTTCCAAACCAAAAACTTAAAATCCATAAAATTGTGAACAAAAGCGACGATAAGTGAGGGCTATAACGTGATAGTCTTTGTTTTTAAAGGAGAAACTGACCAGCAAAGCGGGCGAGTATCTGCTAGTAGAATATAAAGTAATTGTGTAGAAATTAGATTATACAAACGATTATACTAGAAATTGTACGTTCAGTAAAAACCTTAATAATTGTTACGGTAGCGTTTGAATACACATAGAATAACATTAATAAAATTGTATAGTCATTTCATTCCAATTATTATTTTAACATCAAAACAATGGTGCTAAACACTTATTATAATTTCTTTTATAAACGTCTAGGTGTAATTAATATTTGAAACTTTTTATTAAATTTTTATCTATAACTTAATTGATCCCATGCCATTCATATTAGAATAGTTTTCATTGATTACTATTATTCAAGTTCAAAAATTTGTTTTACATGGGAAAATTTTCGAAAATGTAGCAGGGACTAATAAGCTTTCAATTACTCTTGATATTATCACTATATTATAGTATAGCATATTAGCTTTTTATTATTTTACTAAGAAGGTTTATTCTACTAACCAACTTCAAAAGTTCAGGACCATTGACAATCAAATAATTAAGTTTGTCCAAATATCCTGATTGAATGAGTATCTTTAGGATTAACGATTAACTAAAAAATATTTGATGGTGGAAGCGCATATCAAATTCCATAATATGAATAAATAAAAATGTAAAAAGATGTGGGGTGCTTTTAAAGATATTTTGACTTTACTTTTACCAATACCTGTCACTACAATATTTACAATGATTGAATTGTAGCATCCCACGCTTTTTACGATAAAATGATTTTTTTCATTATCACTTTTATTTTTTCCTTGAATTTATAGACATTATTTTCTTCTTTGAACTTACAAAAGCGTGTTTTTTTAATTTATTGGTTCACATTTTTTAAATAATTTAATAAAGATAGGTATCAGCTAATACTTCACGATCAGTTTTTATACACGTAAATAATATAGACAGATAATATCTATAACTAATTTAACTAAATCGCAATCAAATAAAAATAATTACCATTAATAATATATAATTAGCAAATAAAAAACAATGTTTTAATGTAATAAATTAATCACATGACATCTAAGTATTATTAAAATAATAATATTTATTAATTTTAATGTGATTTTCACATTCAATGAACCCCACACAGTTAGTGAAGAGAGTGACTTAAGAAGAATAAAATAACTGATCTATTATGTAACACCTATAGCTATTATAGAAATAAAATAAAAACAAAAATTATAATTAATTTCATATTAAATTTTATTTTTTTGCATTTGTATTATAACTTACTTTTTTTTTTAAACACTTGATATGTTTATATTATAAAACTACCTCATAGTATAATCTATCAAGTGTATAAGATAAAATACACCGAGTTTTTAAAATATTGAAAGTATTAAAATTGCCACGCATCTCTATCTTTATATATTATAAATGCGAAAGTGAGCATGTTTGTTTGTTTGTTTGTTTGTTACGCTTTCACGCTAAAATTAGCGAATGGTTTTTAATGAAACTGTACAGCAATATAGCTCATACTTCAGAATAACACATGAGATATAATTTATAAAGATATATGAATACCACCGGCAAATGCGGCTTTTCCTAAGTAAAAACACTCTCGAGATAAGAAATTTTCAGAAAAAAACCTTTCATTCGTTTAAGAGCTACGATGCCACAGACAGACACAGGGATACACAGATAAACACCTTAAACTTATAACACCCCTTTGTTTCGTCGGGGATTAAAAATATATTTTGATAGAAATGGAAGTTCTTACTCTTAGGCTTTTGCGAATGTTGTTTACCAAAAACAAATTTTAATATATTGTGTTAAACAACTTTGAAGATGAGATGTTTTCAGAACTTTACAACTATTAATTTTAACTCCATTGAAAATTGCTTTACAGATTTGCTTACGGATTTTGTATAATTATTATGCCACGAAAACAAAATATGGAATCCACTAAACTAGGAGCAAAATAGTTGTAATTTGAATCTGTATATGAAAACTAATATCTCTAACAAATGTTTACTACGATTGGATTTATGGATGTAAATATATTTTAATATGATGACTTCAGTAGCATCTCCAGAGTAAGTCTTAATAATAAATCTATGATCTGAATACGTCAACTTGATTTTCGAACTGCCTTATTCATGTTATTAATGAGAAACTACAAGTTTTGGGCTTTCTTTCACAGTATACCTTATTACAGCAACTTTTTGTCTTTGGCATATCACCAAATTAAACAAACGATTCATATTTGCTTACCAAATATTCGATTATCTCCTTTTTTGGTCAAATTACAACACGGCTTTTCATCGAATTTGACGGCATAGTGATGAATGATATACAATTAGAGGAAATAAGATTTGGCGAAACTGCGACAGCACTTTTAAACAGAAGTTTTTTTTCTGGTTGTTCGTATGATTACGTTCTTTATATGTTGTTCTCCTCTTAATTTAAAAAAACGCTCTGTACATAGTATCTACACAGAGAGTAAGTGTATTAATAAATATTGTGGACAAACTAGTTTTATTAAAGTACAGTTGTAGAGGAGACTGACTTCACTCTTCTGACAATGAGTAGTGTAAGTTGTTATGTTATATATAAAATACTTATGTATAATAATTTTTTCAATTTTTTTTTTTACTTTAACTTCTTTCATTCTCTACTATTTTCTTTGTATTTCTTTTATTTTTACTTATTTCATCAGTTTTTTTACAGAGCATGCTTTGCTTAAGGTCAATTATGTAACGAGTTATTAATCTGAAATGAATGTTTCATTAAAAATATACAATACCTATTTCCAAATATGTAACTTTGTTATCATTGGCCCTTTTGGGGTCTACTACGGCTCATTTAAACTCTTATGACTCCTAGTGATGTCGTGGAAAAAAGCAAAGCCATTTGTAAGAGAAAAAATAGTTCAATATTCGTCCTGACTTTTCAAGAAAAAAAAAATGTTGGAGTAAAGTATATTTTTATCAAGTTCTGTGTTCTTAAAATAAGCTCTGGTCAGCCCCAAAAGGATCAATATTAACAAAATTACATGCCTACAAATATTGTGTATTTTTAATGAAACAAGTGACTCGTTTTTTTGCGCTGTTTCAGTGTAGTTGTTTTGCTAAGCTTTAGCCTAAAAAATTATTTGTCACGTTATACGCTGAAATGCATAGATCAATATAATTTTCGCTATTTAAAGTCAAACAAAACTTTATCTTCGAGATTAAAATCTTTAATGGATAAAACTGAAAAGGTTCAAATTAACTAATCAAACATTCTCAAATTAAGTTATCAGTTATATAATATACATTCATCAAAATAACTTCTATGTACCATATCATATTGTATTATAGTAATTTTGAAGCGTAGAAGTAAAGTACAACGTGATACATATTAATTGCAGGCCTTTCAAGATCTTTCAGAAGCTTAAGGTATCAGTTTGAAATTTTTATACCTCTGATAAACTCTGCGCCAAACAAATCTAAGGATTACGCTTTAGTAGTTTGAAGTAAAAACAAAAAACTTCGATGAGCACCAAATGTAGTTAGTTCATCAGAAAATAGAGGTCTAGAGCCAGATGTTACAGATCCCACATTTCAACCTTTTTTGTCTATTGGTTTTGAAGTATGAGGTATCGAGAATTTTTGATATCACTGTTTAAATGGACGAACAAAAGAAAAGTCCAAAATTTCAGCATTATACTGCTCATAAATTTTGAGCTAAAAAAGATACGTATATACATCTATATATCATACCGTACAGATTTCACGTATTCGATGTTCAGAATGCATTCGATGGAAAACTAAATACCGAATTTTTTCGCGATTATAATATTTGCCTTTCCCTTGTACATTGCATACATACATATAATAAATTATTTGTACAAAACTATTTCTGTATGAAATAGGTCGATGTGACTTTTAGACCATTCTGTATTTGATCGAATTTATAGAAATGTTGTTCTACATACTCTAATATTTGACTGAACATATTTTGAACAGAATACTGACATTTTGACAAGTTATATTTTCATTTTATAAATTAAATTAGTAGTAGTAGTAGGTAAGTACAACCCCAAAACTTGTATAAGAACTTGTTGAAATGTGATTACTTAAATTATTTCTATTATTCAAATTTTAGGAAAGTATTTCCAATTGGGGAAACACACGTATCTGTATAATTGATGAAAATTTGATAATGGCATATATATCATATATAGGGATACATATTCTCTTATGTCAATCAATAAGCTTTATCATTATTATAGAAAAATGTCGTTAAAATGTAGCATATTCTTGAAACATTTTATACAAAGTTAAAAAAAAAAACTATACGAGATGATTTAAAAAAAGTTTCCGTTCTTAATTTTCCAAAACAGGATGGAAAATCATAAAATGTGAAAACAAGTAAGGAAGCAAAGAAGTTTATTCCATCAAGAAATTTTTAATCAGCAAATTCTGAAAAAAATATTAAATATTCTTTTTTTGGGGTAACGACTCTGCAAAATCAAAAAATAAAGTTGGCTTATGTTTAACTATGAAGGTGTTTCCTTTGAAAAAAGTCACGGCTACCCTTTAATGTTAAAAATCTATAAACATTATTAGTCAAACCTTCGAATTTACACTGACAAGTAACTCATTTTTAGATTCTAGAATAGAGGATCGGACTAAAATTTTCTTATCACTTCAGATCTTCATCTGCAATTCATTCAAAGGTTGTCTTTCACTTTGTTTAATTCTTCATGAATAGAATAAGAATCCTTCAATTCTCAGTTCTCGAATAGAAAAGTGAAGGACGTTTAAAATTCCTAATTAAACAAAGGCAAAGATGCCTACTAGTGACGTCATACGTGGGTATTGCCATAGAGATTACAGATAAAACTTTACTTTGCAAAAAAAAAAAAGAATATGGGCAACCTTTGAATGCAATCTTTGTTTGCTTATATCTTCTTCGTTTTTTAATCAATTTTAATTTCACTTTCAATTTTTGTGATACCATGAGTCTAGTTTTACACTTTTATGGGTAATATGGCCAATTCGACATCAGTATTATCCCCTATTTTCAATTGATTGAAATTGAGAGATTAAAGATCGCAAAATTACGCAGATTCCAGTCTAAGGAATTTAATATACCAAATTTTTAAGAGGGATATTAAATAGTTTTTGTTAATTGGAGGAGTTTAAAAAGTCTAATGCTTTCTTATGCTCTTGACGAACCGAACAAGAAAGTTGCGTTTATACTTAAAAATCGTGCAAGCAAAAATTGTTGCAAAACCAATACTTATTATGTAAATTCACAGGTCTGGTTCTTGTTCTTGTTCTTGCTCATCATTACTCGGTATATAAGGCATTGACACTTTTTGTAACATGTAATTTCTCACATATTATTCATATAACTTTTATGTATCTATTATGTAACATAATGATATTATGTACACTTTGTAGATTTAGTGCATGCATCGTCTTCTTTAACATACTTCCTACTTCTATGTTCTTTTATTTTCATTAACGAATACTATAGCTATGAATATTACTATAAAGGTAATCATAATTTATATGAACGTACATGCACTTTACTCTGATTGTTATTGGCATGTGTAGTTGGTCGTATTTAAGGTTATTCGATCATTTCCTAGTTGAGATAAAACATGATACTTTGTAATATTATAAATTAAACTGGAACAAAAATATGCAAAAATATTCTGGGTTTAACCCAGATGTTTTTTGTTTTTGAAAAATTAAGTTTACTTTAAATGTATATGATTGTCAACACTTAATGAGCTTTTTACAAAAAATTAAATAGCTTACATATAATTAACTATTCCGCAAGCTTGTTAAAGCGATTATTTTAAAGACAAAACGTTTTTCGCTAATTTTATAACAGTTTAAAGCAAAGAGTATTTTCTATAAAGTCACGAACTGGAATATGTTAAACATTTGGATTGGAATTTCCAAATACATTGTGCACTGGCTGAAAGAAAATTGTGCCTTTTTTTTTTGAATAATGGGTCTTCTTAATTCAATAACAGAAGAATATCAAAATTAACAAGATAATATTGTCCTAAATCAACGTATTTACTTGCTGCCTTAAGAACAAATTTTCTTGCTAGTACATTTTTTTCAGTTTATTATTTATTTCTCAATAAATTAACACGATAACATACATATTTTTGTACAAAAACTGAAACCTGAATATTTCGAAAAACTAATTTTCAGTTTTGTTTCACTCTATCTAATCGATAACTGGTGGTATAATTCAAAAAATGTTGTTAGGGTGTTACTTTCTCGTAAGACTCTTAACAAATGTTAACATTTTTGAAATGGTAAGGTATGATCAAAACTTCACTATACGATAAATAAAGACTATTATAAAAACTATTATAAAAAATTATTTTCCCTTATAATCTAATATTTTCGCAATTAGATCACTATTTTGGTATCATTTAAAAAAATTATGTTAAAAGGTGTTTATTTCCGGTTAACAATTCTTTATTGTTAAATTACGCACAAAATAGATTTAAAAAAATTTTTTCGCCTAAGAAAATTCGTTGGTTTGGTTGATGTTATAGAATTAAGTATAAATAAATTTAAAAAATCGCTCACCTAAATTAAATAGAGATTATTTGCTTCAGTTTGAACTTATAAAACGGTTTTAATCGTATGTACCTATATGAAGATGTTAATATTAGTGTGTGTCTGTGTTATAAGTTTTTGTGGGTGTGTTATTCAGATGAAAAAAACGGTATTTACACATAATTTTGTTGTATATTTAATCAACCAAAAAATGTATATAATTCGGTAATAATTACATATAGAGTTTTTCTGTATATGAAATTTTTTACCGTTTTTTAATCAGATGAATACAATTGCTTTTTGATTAAGAAATTTTTGAATTCAACCTTTAAAAATAATCAACAGATTTTTCATATTTCTACCGATATAATGAAGTGTAAAAAGATCTAATACTGGTACACTTTTTTAAGTCTCAAAAAAATGGTTTCTGTTTCATTCAAATAAATATTTTTCAAATAAATAATGACTTAGTTAAATCAATATCCATTTAATATTTCTCATTTTATTGGTCTTTCTTTCCCGTCAAAACGAGAAGGTAATCGTCGTGATATTTGACAGAAAGATAGCAAAAGAGTGATAGAAATACTTAATATTGTTTCGGAGGAGTTTATTAATAGCTGTTTCGGAGGAGTTTAAACACAAACAGCTTGACATGAGATTTTATATATTAGGTTGATCCTGCGGCCAACCATATTCAACTCTTCGTGAAAACACTTAACTCAATTTATTTTATAAACTAAAGATACTGTTAAGCATTTTGTTGCAAGGCCTTCACATAAAAGATATTCAGGGCATTTGTTTTAATTTAAAAAAAGTAAATACCTCTATTCCAAGAAGCAGGTAGGAAATTTCTTTACCCTCTAATATATATCCTTAAAATTATGAATGTTATGTCGAATATTGTTATTTAGTTGGAATGTTTAGAAAATCCGAATTTCAGAGGTACTTTCAAGTGATATATTTAATTGTATATTACACAACTATTCGCCTTGGGTGACAGTGCACATGAGATCTGAGACAATCTTTACTTGCTCCCGTAGTGTGTATGCTATTTTTCTCACCGGTGGATGCAGAAAGCGACAAATTCGTTTTTCACAGCGGGGCGAAAGTGAACACTTTCTTCACGAAGGTAAAAAAAATATATATATTTGATAAAAAAGTAAATAATTTTATTTTTGGTAAATTTAGTTTGTGTTGTTGGTGTTTGGAGTTTGTTCCATCTCTAGAGCGTGCAACAGCATGCCTCATAATGGAAAAAAAAACTTGGCACACTTGATCTATCTAATCTTTGACGACTTCAAGTCTCTTCTACTGTTCTTGGGCATCTTCAAATGGTTCAAGCAATAATCGTTGCTTACTGGGCGATACCTTTTTTCACGTGTCACAACAGTCCTTAATCGATAAAACAGGTAACTTCCGCTGAAATCTAGTCTAACTTACAAAATTATATCCGTGTGCAAGATGGTTAATAAAAATCGTTTGGTTGGAAATCGGATACGAGCATCTCGTTTTAAATATATAAATATAGAAATATGTGATAGAAGTTAATTAATAATTATTATACATTCATGATTCCACAGGGTATAAAGTATCATGATTATGTCATATCAACCTGAATATCAATGTAGGGTTTTAATTTATCAAAATGTCATAATAGTAAAACAAGTTATGGTTTATGTCACTGGATGTATACAGAGTGTTTTCAATTTGACTAAGGGGTGGTTGGAGTAAAGAATATAAAGAAGTTTGAAACAATCAAACAACTATATGTAATTGCATGGCGAGGATAGATACACGGCTCGCCCTATTAGCTCAGTTGGTGAAGACGTAACCAATTCCGTTCGCGGTATGTTTAGGGTAGGGGGTGGGATTCCCGCCGTCGCATCAAAATTAATTTAATTAATAGTTGTGATGGGCAGGTGTAGTGCATGGTAAAGGCATGAAGGATGTGCACTCAGCCTCTGAAATTAAGGAGCGGAAAAATGAAATTATCAGCGGAAAGGTGGTAAAACACATATATCACAATGGGATTTATGGCCTAAGTGTGTCCTTCGTGGACAGCCAATTTAATTAAACCTAACCATAGATACACGGAGAGTATAGATATCGATAAGATACGTCTGTTTTATGGATATATGTAAGCACCAGTGCAGTTGATTCCATGTCGAATGTTTTTAATCCTACTTTTTTTCAGTAATCCGTCCCTGGTTTACAATCAATATTAATTAAGTAAAGTGCAATTTATTTCGAATAAATGTTTATAAGTATATAAATATAAACATTCAAGATCATCATATTTGTTGGTGCATACTTATATTAAACTAATGGGAATCATATTTCAATATCTGGAGAACCATAAATTGCATCATTTTTCATAGAAAAATATATAAAATATTGCAGGTAGGGTATATGTATTATACTTCAGGTGAAGAATTACATTACACATGTTTGATTCAACAAGTCATTCATTTCAATTAATTTGTTACAAGTTGTTATGGCTGATCATACAAACTTTTAATGGTGTAGCGTAAGTCACTGTCACTCTCATACAGCGTTGATTTTGTGGATCTAGTTGCATTCGAAGGAGTGGTCGGGAGACTATGCATATACATATAAATTTCTATTTCTATATATTATAAATGCGAAAGTAAGCATGCTTGTTTGTTTGTTTGTTTGTAACGCTTTACGCTAAAATTAGCGAATGGTTTTTAATGAAACTGTACAGCAATATAGCTTATACTTCAGAATAAGACATGAGATTTAATTTATTAAAATATATTAATAAAAAAAAAATTAAATAATTTTAATTTGACATTACCATAAATTACACATTTCTGTAAAAGTTGTCATTTGACATTTCCATAATTTACAGATTTCTGTTTTAGTCAATATAAAATATTTCACGGCCATCTTTTCTGATTTACTCAATGAATAATTACGACTATTATGCATTTAAAAAAATAGAAAACCATACATATATTTTACCTGTGCAAAACAATCCTTACCATTATAATAAAACCCAGCGAAGTGGGTGGGTATCACTCTAGTAGTTTATAACTTTCAGAATGTTGCTTTTAAATAGATATGTATTTGAGTGAGTGTTATAAAGACACATCAAACAAGTTACCTTTTGAAAAAAATCGTAAGGATTATTTTAACGAATTTTAAAAAAATCCACAAATTTAATTTTATTATATTTAACTGTCCAAACAGACAATTTTTGAAAATAATTTCCGTAAAAATATAGTTGGACTTCAAAATATAATTTGTAGGACCTTTACTTAAAAAGAATGGGTATTTTCTGTTCTAAAAAAATGATAAAAAATATAGTGTCCGACCGAAGCTTCGGCTTCGGCTTCGACTTCGGCCAAAAAAACCACCTTCGGTCAAACATTCGGCTTCACCCTGAATTCAGGCCGAAGCCGAAGCTTTGGCCGAAGGTTCTTAGCAAACGTCGGAATTGAACGAATTGTACTAAATGTTATTATTTTGAAATAAATTTCAAGGTAATTTTTTTAATCATCTTTAGATTGACTTCTAGATCAACTTCTCAAGATCATAACCTCTAAATCAACTTCTAGAGATCAACTTTAATATTAAAGTTTTAAAATCATGTTTTTAAACCTTCGGCTTCGGCTTCGGCCGAAGGTTGTGGCGATAGCCGATTAATCGGCTTTGGCTTCGGCCAAAAATCGACCTTCGGTTGGACACTATAAAAAAACATTAAACATGTTGGTCACGTTAGACATCTTTTAGTACATACCAATTATATACATTGCAAATTACACTTTGGACCCCATTACGCATTGGATGCCTCTGCGAATTACACTGACTTTTCGTTTTAAGGAGTCTGAGGGGGTGGCTATGAGAGTGTGAAAGTTTGGTCTCACATATGTATTTAGAGATCTAATAATCATACATTCGACCCATTAGTGACTTGGAAATCTGGACTCAAAATTTTTCCAATATCTTTTTATAGTTGGATATCTTGAAACCCAACCACTGCTTAGAATTATATGATAAATAAAATTTGGAAGACACAAAATTCTTGCGTTATTTGCAAAGTCCCCGAAACAATGAAAAACGAAACAACAAAGCTACTAGGTATATTTTTGTATAAATGGATCGGAAAATTATCATATTAAACCTCTGTTGGTATGTCATATCGACTTTTTGACTGGTTAACATCTCGTTTATAACATGCACGAGTACGTATAATTAGGTATAAGCTATGTTAGTATTAGTATTCCAAGTTTAAAAAAGTCGAATTCGTCCTCATAAAATTTAGGTTAATTACTGCATATTTCTCTCCCAAAGGGTTCATTCAAAAACATATACACATGTGTAAAAAACAGATAACTTATTTTTAATATATTAATTAATAATATTTAAGTTCATTGAAACAATTTAGTTAATTAAGATCAATATATAAACCAAACGTGCTATAACAAAAAAAAAAAAAAAAAAAACACATTAAATAAATGAATTGGGAATTAAAATTAATAATTAATGAATACATTATTAACTATTTAAAAAATAAACCTAATTTGGTAATGGTTTATTACATACTAAACTAATATATACTTACATAAGCTGACTCATGAAAATACACCAAGCTGTGTAGCAAATGAGACAAAAAAAACAAAATGATACAATAATTCGATTCGATCATGAGTAAAAATTTACTAAAAAATCAACTTTTTTTATGTTTTCGAATAAATGCTTTGAGAATTTTTCCAAGAATCACAATGAGATCAATGAAAATGTTCCATTGGAAAGGAACTAAGTGATTCAATATTTTTATACATTGTATATATTAAATATATCATAGTATATTAAATTTAGTCCAAGTTTGTAACGCTTGAAAATATTGATACAACCAACAAAATTTTGGTACAGGTGTTCATCCTTACCTAATTAGTCCGTATTCGGTTGTCTGCCCGTCTGAACGTCGGTCTGTCAACACGATAACTAAAAAAACGAAAAGAGATATCAAGTTGAAATTTTTATAGCGTGCTTAGTACGTAAAAAGTAAAATGAGCAACATAGGTCAATTAGGTCTTGGATTCATAGGACCCATCTTGTAAGCCATTAGAGATAGAACAAAAGTTTAAATGTAAAAAATGTTCCTTATAAAAAAGTAAAACTATTTTTTTAATAAATTTTTTCTTAAACATCATTGTTTGCCCACGACGGCGTACATTTTTTAGTATGTATTTTATGGGAATATCAGTTACATGTGTGTGGTTACCTAAGAGTGGATATATTTCTTTATTTACATGGCATACATGAAACGATTGGGTCATCAGCATTGTCTATACATGGTATTTCAACAGTTAACTCAGTCAATTGTTTGTATTGCATAACATTGTACAGAAGACACCTATACATTTTTTTGAATTCCTTCCCCACTCTTTTATGTTTTAGGATTGTGTCAGCTTAAAGTTAAGCTGAACTAGACATTCCTATTTGAATTGCCCTAAAATTTCTTTCCAATCACATTTAACAAAAAAATTTTCTTTTAATTCATTGCTTGAGTGTGATACTAGCCGATGCAGTGTTAAAAATAACGGAAATAAAATTTTATGTAGATGGTATATAAAGCTTTCAAATATTAACGAAGGATTTACTAAAAGCGGTTATTATGAAATAGTACTCTCTGGTGGATGGAATATAGTTATAAAATGTGCTAGTTTCTTTATTATTATTCATTGCTTTGCATCAAATTTTGGTTCTGTCGATTTGTAAATGATCCGAATACAACCTTGATGATTTCCACGGTGACCCGACTTGCAAATATTTATGGAGATTGTAAAAATAATGTCTTTTTGGTCTTACAAAACCAACACATATAGTAGAAATCACACTGATGTATTTTTGTATTCAGATAAATTAAAAATCGATAGAACCAAGACACTTTTCAAATTAATGACTTTCTACACTCCGTCATGTGCAGCGTTTTTCAGCTACTACTTACTCACTAAATTAGCAGATGTACCTACGCGGACATGTTCATTTAATTTAATATTGATTTAAATCTTCATGACCACCATGCCCCCTCCCCCTTTAAATCCGCTCTTGAGGTTCGGTTCTGATTTATTTATTGGAAGGATAATTACTCGAATAAGTTGAACATTTTTCTCATAAATAGTCAATATTTCTCAAGATGTTCGACATTTTATACCTATCCGTGTTTATTATCTTATGTAATATGTATGTATAATTTGTGTGTATGTATAACATACACATACATTATAGTTACTACATAGATACTAACAGATAAAAATTATATCCTCTATCTATACTATACATTTTAGTCATGTAAAAAAGAAGAAATTATAACTGTTTTCAAACTGTAAAAAAAAAACATTTTACTCTTCATTTAGTAAATACAATCGAATTGAAATAAATTGAACGCATCTCAAATGGTTTATGATCATTCTTCTATATTATTATATTTAAAAACAAATTACAGTGAATTTCTATAAAATCGAACTTGGAATACAATGAGAGAGTATTTCTCTCAAATAGACACGCTCTGGCGCAGTGAGAAGAATATTTCCTGGTAGAATACCACTGTTTTTAACCGACTTCAAACAAAAAAGGATGTTCAATTCGACTGTATTTTTGTTTGTTTGTTTGTTTGTTACCTCAGAACTTTCGGCTGGGTGAACCGATTTTGATGACTTTTTATCTATTTCAAAGCTGGTGCTTTCCATGTGGTCCCATTTAATTTTGATCTAGTTCTGACAACGGCATCCATGAGAAAACCATAAAAGTCTTAAATTTGCATTAAGTATGCACGACAAGAGGTCGAATAACTCAATATCATGCCAACCGATTCTTTTTTTAGATCGACCGATGATTATTTTTTTAGTGACAAATAAGTTAGTGTACCTCAGATTCACCAAAAATCACAAAATAAAAAAAACTTTTAACAGAAAGAAAATCGACTTCAAAAGAAAAACTTTTCCAAAACTAATTAATATGCACTAAAAAGTAAAAAAATGACGATGATATAATGTAGTTAAAATTCTTGTTATTTTTGGAGTCGGTGTCAGCCAAGCTAATGTAGCAAACTGTTCTGTCAGAGTTGTTTTCTTGGCTGACACTGACTCCAAAAATACAAAAAATAACAATAATTTTAACTACATTATACTATCGTAATTTTTTTTTACTTTTTAGTGCATATTAATTTGTTTTGGAAAAGTCGATTTTCTTTTTGTTAAAAGTTTTTTTATGCCATTACAAGCTGTTTAGATTAATTGTTGGTCCTTCGAACAGCGTAGTTAAAAAAATTCTTTGTGACGCAACGAGGTGTTTACATTAAATACTATTACATGAATATATATTATAAGTCATTGTTCGATATTTTTCGGTATCAGTTAAAGGGGATGAATTTTCTCCAACATCAATTGGAAGGTTATAACAAAATAATATTTGTATTTAAAATTGAAGTTGTCAAGCGAATCAGGTAGTTCACAGCTAGTTACTTACCACTATTATGTCCGAGCGGTGAACTGAGTGCTGGAAAAACGTGATTAAAATGTACAAGATGAAGAAAGATTTACAAACGATTTGTTTCAAGTAAGTTTGATAACTCATGCCTTAATAATTGAATAACCCTTTCTCAATTAATTAAGTTAGCAATGGATCCTATTATTATTTATCTGATGTGTATTTTCAAATATTTTATCAAAAAATAAATAAAATAAAAAGAACAAAACAATATTAATTAAATTAAATTATTGATTTTAGTGAAGGGAATGTGTGTTTTGTTTTGTATTGTATGAATTCATAATAACGTAAATATCTCTCCATACATGGTGCATTAAAAGTCACGATGAATCTGTGATTAATAAATTCGTCAAGTCGAAATAGGTCGAAAAGTCTTTTCGATTTCCCTATGTACTATACACGAGATAGATGTTTCTTAATTATCTTTTATAATTTTCTACATTTCTCTAAAAGGAGTAAGACCAAATAAACTATAATTTATCTGCCGTTTATATTTTCCAATTTTTACAGAATAGAAAGTGTAATTAGCCTCGTTAAATGTTTACAGAATAACTTAAATGGAAATATTACAGAAAAACTGAAATCTTTGTTATCATAACTCCAAAACATTTAAGTCTTATTTTAGCCTCTGACGATTAATTTTTGAAGTTTTTCTATTTAAATATCAAAAAAAAAATATTCGCTTTATCATGATGGACTTTTTTTGGTGGTTGAAAATTAGCGAATTTAATATAGACAATGGCTAATATAAAAGATAAAAATTTTTTTAAAAGATTTCATATTTTATTTGCAAAATATTAACTCCAAACTTGTTTTCATCACAAATAAAAGTATAATCAAAAATTTTAAAAATTGAAATGGTTGATGTTTTATAACCAGTACCCAAATAGCCAGAGCAAGAAAAGTAGTTTCATAATGCAATTTACTGCAGAACTTTTTTCATGTTGGGACATGTTCAACATCTTGGAAAACATGTTTTATCAAATATCTCCTGAACCGGGCATTGTTCAACAAAAATGGCAGGGATCTTGGTTTTAATCTTGGACGACACACATACTCCAACACGAAAAAATTTCTGTAGTAAATTGTGGGAAAAAAACCCTGGTTATTGGCCTACAGAACATAAGTTTATTTCTAATTGCCTTCTTTCCTCTATTTGTTATTTTAATTTCCAAAGTCATACTAGAAATCCGATACTTTTTAAAGCACCAGTATATAATTTTCCCTATTTTATTATTAAATTGAGGATGGCTGGTTGTGTGTTTACCATGACTTTATTATAATTTACATAAGCTTCTAAGAGATTAGTTAGATGACCGCATATATAATAGAGTTTTGAATTTCAAATTAACACAGATTATATTAGCTATTTCCATATAGTACCCTCAATAACTACCTCTAATCATGCCTAAATACTTTTGGTTTTGGAATATTATATTAAGTTTGAATATTTTATTGTTGATAGTATGGATATGATTATCTGTGTATACTTCAAATATTTAATGCTTCTTCAAACATAAAACATGGAACGAAGTATTAAAGAAAGAATCTTCTTAATTTCGCTTCAACTAACTCTAAATGGAAACATTTTTAAAAATTTAATCATTTAAAAAATGCTAAATTCGGTAAGATAAAATTTTTTTAATATTAAAAAATACCAGTAAGGTTTCTATCAGTTTCAGAAACGCTACAAATGTGTAGATGACATTCGACTACACGGTGTCGAAAAAGGCATGCTTTTGGAGTTACAATTGCATGCAGCTCTGGCTAAAACATATTTCACTTAAAAATTCCATCATCAGTACAAAAATCCATTTCTTTCGGAGGAAATTCGCTTAGAAAAAATTATGAAGTTAAAACTATAAAGTTTTAGACAATAATAATAAACTTTACAAAATAGTAATTATAATCAATTATCTTTATTTTAATTTTTTAAATAGTTCGATCATTGTTTTATTTTTATACCATGCATATATGAAATATACATAGTATATTAAGTTTAGTCCCAAGTTTGTAACGCTTAAAAATAATGATGCTAGGAAAAAAATTTTGTCATAGGTGTTCATAAAATCACCTAATTAGTCCATTTCCGGTTGTCCGTCCGTCCGTCCGTCCGTCCGTCTGTGGACACGATAACTCAAAAACGAAAAAAGCTGAAATTTTTACAGCGTACTCAGGACGTAAAAAGTGAGGTCAAGTTCGTAAATGAGCATCATAGGTCAATTGGGTCTTGGATCCGTAGGACCCATCTTGCAAACCAATAGAGATAGAACAAAAGTTTAAATGTAAAAAATGTTCCTTATAAAAAAATAAAAAACTTTTGTTTGAAACATTTTTTTGTAAACATCACTGTTTACCCACGAGGGCGTTAATTAGGTGTTTACGTGACGTCAAAAAACAAATGATTGCGCATCAACACTGTCTATACATTTTATACATACTGTCTATACATGTGTTATGTGATAAAGAAATCAACACTGACTATGCATGGTATTTCAACAATTAACTCAGTCAATTGTTTGTTTTCACTTGTTATAATTGATGTTCTATCCTTGTTATTTACGAGTGATTCTTGTGTAATGATGATTCAAAGTTGACAGTCCTACTTTATTTATAAGGTGGGGTTTTTTCAATTCACTGATGCGTGTCGTAAATACTATAAAAATTATAATTGTAATGACATGTATGAAGGGCAAGTTAGCAATATATTTTACATGCATTAAATTTTTATAGCTCTGTATCTAATCAACATAGGAAATAACAACTGCGCCAATAAAGGATCAATTCTGGAATGAGATTATTGTGCTGCTATTCCAAGCCGCTATTAGTCCAATGTTTTAACTGCCACAGTTTTTATGATGTGATGTTTAGTGAATCATATTTACTAGCACAGCTATCGTGTCTTTTATCTGCTAGATAAAACACTACGTCAACATCATGGTTCAAAAAGTGAAAACATTAAAAGATAAAATTTGGACAGATTTTCTTTTCAAGTAAAATGTCAATAATCTTCCTTTTATACAAATATTTATACAAGCATTGTGCTTACATTACAAAATATACAAACAAATATTTTGAAACAATCTTTAAAAAAAAAAAAATTGTAACATTAAATATAGGTATTCCAGCATACAACAACAAGAACAACAACAATAACAAAATAAAGAGAAAGAACTATCAAACACTATACTATTAGTCAGTAAAGTGGGTAATGGGAAAAAAAGTGAGTAGGAGTAGAAATAACTACGAGAAGGTCTCATGAGAAGAATGAAAAAAGAAAAATACGAAAAATATACACAACAACAACGCCATTATTGTTGATTGCGATAAAAGCTGTGTTCTATATATAAGTAGTACAATATTGACTAAAAAAACTTAACGTATCGCAATAAAAAGGTGTAAAGAAAAATATCAGGGCAATCTTATGGCTGTATATTTCAAATTTCGTGAATTTGATTAAGTAAATACAGAAAACTCCGTGTTTATTTTTAAATAATATAATATAGAGAACGAACTTGAAAAATGAACAAGTCGACTGGTCTTAAAAAATTTGTTATAAAATAATTTTTAAAATTTTGGTACGCTTCTAAACTTTATATAAGATTTAGTGATATCACTTCTCACATTTTCCATCCTCAGTGCAAAGCGGCAAAGGATGATAAAAAACTAGAAAATGCAAGTTTTCAAACGAGCTATAGTTGATCCAAATTCGATAATTTTTCGCCGAGATACGGTTGTTTAAAATTTTGTGTTAAAAATATTTTCCTTTAATACTCTGGTTCAATATATTTGTAAATCGAAATCTGACCAGAAAATTTCCCCGGCATTTGATACCTTCTAGCTTCCTTACTAATGTAAGGTAGGATCGGTATAATCAGAGTTACTATATTTAGAATTGCGGTATCCACTATTCGAAGGTATCTTCTACATTTTCTAGTTTTGAAAAAAACCTATCGAAACTAATTTCAGTTTCATTTAATTTTAAATGATAACATTTTTGTAGGCGGGGCGGCAAATAGAATGTTTTTTCATTTATGAACTCGTGCGTTAAACGCAGATAAATTCCTGTTAAAATATTTTTTTTTGTCAGCAGATCAATTTCTTTTCTTTATTACTTTTTTGAAAAAATGAGAATAAAAGCCAGCCAGAAACTAACAAAAAAGTTGCTACGTTTGCATTGAATTTGATCTGTAAGATACAAAGAAGCAGATAGTCTTGCATGTATTCATGAATTAAAAAATTCAAATATATAAAGACGTCGAAAGCCTTCGATTATATAAAGACGAGTATTATTCGAGTCGCAAGCTGGTTTTTCTTTTTGTGTTCATGTAATAATTGTCGCAGTTAAAATGGACTTTTTATTTCGCACTCCTACGCTGGTACGTCAAATCGATATTCAATTCGTCTGTATAAACTACCGGAACCTGATAAATAATATTTTAGACTGATTCAAATTTCATAAATTCGAGTGTACCATTGAATTAAAAAATAACACCTGAAGTGGGTAAAATCCCTAGCTGTTTTTATAAAATATATTATATTTGATAAATAATATGGTTCCTATTATTAATGTTAAGTGAAAGATGTTTTCAATGCGAATACTCTTTCAAAGATTTATAAATATTAATTGCTAAGATTACCAATGCAACATGAAGAAATGTTAAAAAGACTCCCAAAAGCGGTTTTTAGAGAAAAGGGCGCTCGACTTCGACGGGGGGCGAGCTTAGACTAAAAACATTTCTGGTAATATTAAAAAACTGGGAAGTTTACTATTCTAATTTTTCAAAATCTGTAGAAAATCACTTTAATAATGACTAATCTGTAGAAAATCACTTTAATCATAACTATCTTTTTTTAGCAAGTCTAACATTTTCAGAAATATTTACGATAATTGATTTTATTAATTTGTATGGAATTCTAATACTAAGAAAGGTTCTATATAGCGCTAAGTGGTTAGCTCGCATAGATATATAATATTTAACGGAAATGTTGTTTACAATCTTGTAAACCATGCTCATAATTGAGCATACCATAATTCTGACAACAATAATTTTATGAAGGAATTATGTAAGACATTAAAATAATTGTTTTTATTTTAGCTATATTCATATAATTATTAGCAAAGATAATAAATAAGAACCCTCGGATTTGTATCGAAATAAATTTCAATTTTTGCCCCAATTCACTTGATCAATTTTTGTATTATATAAATACGTATTTCGACTACCAAGTAGTCATCATCAGCAGAAATTAGCTTTAAATAACGTAAATTATTCGTTTCAAATTTTGTGACATCTATACACGAGTATTTTGGTGTGTCTACAATTCATACTTTGCAAATATCTAATAAATTGTGAAGTCATGTCATCTTCCACAACATCGATCAGGTGATTAGTGTCTGACCAATCTGACCAATGAGCAAAGTATAAATTGGAGGCACACCAAAATACTCCTGTACAGATGCCACCAAATTGGCAACGAATAACTTACCTTATTTATAGCTAATTTATACTGATGATCAATATTTGGTGTCGAAATAGGTATTTTATATAATACAAAAATTGAACTAGGAAATTGGGACAAAAATTCCTATCATTTATTATCCTTGATAAACTAAGTTCATTTTTTTGAACAAAAATGTACTTTGTACTATATTACATAATTCCTGAAATAGTGTTGCGATAAAGACCATCTAACTTGATTTTAAACAGCCATCTGTATTTTATATGTGTTTCTATTATGTTTTATAAATATGGTATACACGTTTCATACCTACACACTTCATATATTGAATTCAATTTTTTGTGTGTGTAGTACCTACTAGTGATGGGACGAATATTCGCATTCGCGAATATTCGCGTATTGTTTAACATTCGCATTCGCAAAAAACGATGCGTATGTTTTGCCAATGTTTTTGAAAAAAAATCATCATCATATTGTATCATAAATTACAAATTAACCCCAAACTTTACTAATATGTACTTTACTCATATTTTTAGATCACTCTTTAATCACTGTTCAATTTGAATGTTGGGCAAATATAATTATAGTAAACTAACCTTAGATTAAAAAAAACAACTGAATTAAACTTTTCATGGACTTATATGGTTTGTTTTTAATAGACTTATACGACGGACTCTTTTACGCTAATGCAGAATTATATGTACTAGCTCGACCCATGCAGAATTCCGCTCCCTATACACGCGGCTAAAATCAACAACAAATTTCGTACAATAGTGGTGAAAAAATCAAAGTTATTAAATTAATATTAGGTGAACATGTTTTAAAATTAATTTCATTTGAAATATCTTGTTGTAACAGTTGCTGATTAACTTCTTCAGTTAAGGAAAACATCATGTTTGCCTGATGCACTTATTATTTAACTCATTTAAAATATTTTTTCTTATTGGAAACAATTTTAGCCCGTGAGTATATTTTTCGTCAGAAGCCAACATGATAAGCTTGAAAATGAGGGGTGAATCATGGAATATAGGATTAATTAAGTTAATACATTAGAATTTGTGAGCTCTTCCTTGATAGCTCTTCATTAGTTAGCATTCGCGAATATACAAAATTCAACATTCGTCCCATCACTAGTACCTACACTACACTCTAGAAGATCATGATGATATTGAAAGAATGAAAATGGATTAAAAAAATGTGACTTGTTCTAGAGAAGCTCTTTGATTAGATTAGGTTAAATGATTGCATAAGCTCTTTAAAGTAATATCAAATTTGTTGACCTTTTTTTAACACAATTATCGGAAAAAATTTAGAAGTTTTCCATGGAGTGTGTATTGATGATAATAGTCGAGGGAAAATACTGTTTAAACCCTGGTAAGAGTCATCCAATATATAGCTGCTATGCATAGAGAATATGCATCACTTTATACATTAGCAGCACTTTTTTACTAAAAGTTAAAACAAAAAAATTTTTAATAAACTACGAGAGATGACACATTTCAATTATTTAGAATGCATGTAATAAAATAAACAAAGCAGTTTTTCAAATCTGAAGTATTTATTTTGATAACTTTTATACCATGTATATATGAAATATATCAAGGTATACTATATAAATTTAGTCCCAAGTTTGTAACGCTTAAAAATATTGATGCTACAAACAAAATTTTACTATAGGTTTTATAACTTAATAAGTCCATTTCCGGTTGTGGTAGGCATGAAATGGTTTTAGCCCACTGAAATGTCCATACATTAAGCGTGTTTGTCTCCCAATTAATGTATTACCCATAGAGCCCCTTTGAAGTAAGTTGATATATTTAAAAGCCACCAGTTGTAGGTACTACGCCTATGTCTCCCTTGCAGTACCATTCATTTAAGAACTTCATGGTCTCATGGTCCGGCACCTATATTGCGATTACATTAACAACTGCCAACAGCTTATTCAAAGCTGATTCGCACTACTTTATTATTAGGTAGATCGAGTTTATATATCGCTTAAAGAGGTAAACGCTTAAAGAGGTTAACAATCGATAAAAGAGGTAACGTCACCGCTTAAAATGTTCGGTATTCTCCGGAATCCGATAAAAACTACAGTAATCTGGAAGAACGACGATAACCTTTGAACTGGGTTTTCAGGTATTTTCATTAGATAACTCCACCTTCGTTAGTTTTAGATATTTCAAGGCAGATAACCTCCTTATATGTGTAAATTGTTCATAAATATAAAAAAATTGATTGAAAAAAATCAACTTTATAAAATATAAAAATCTTATGGGATAATTGACAGATTTATGCTACAACTAAAAAGTTATAAAGCACAAAGTATATATCCTACATAAGACATTTATTGCATTATCCTTTTTATTTTATTTTTTTATTTTCCTTCTTACAGTTGGCTAAAGGTATTTCATACAATATCTAGGTAGAAAATTACCTGCGTTACGTTGGTACATTCTTTTATAAGTACATGTTACCGGTAATGTATAAAATGCAGAGAAATGTATTCGCATAGTGCATAAGTCTTATTTCTAGAGTTTCCATGATAATAACTTTATTAATATATAGTATATATGGTTTACATTGAAAATTTAATACTATTTTCAAACAGATTTAAATAAGTTATTATGTTAATTTACATTAAAAATATTATTTATTCAATTTCATCTCTTATTTTCACAATTTATTTTGCAACTTTAATTTATTGATTTGATAATTCTATACTTGATTTACTATACTTATTACATGTAAACAATTGAAAATATTTGATTCATATATTAAATAAAACGTGTGACTCATTTCAAATTTCATAAGAGAGCAGCGCTGCGATTTATTCATTTAACCCTTCCGCCTATTTTATACATAACGAATAGAATCTGATAATACTAAACAATATGGTACAATTCTATATAAGGTAATAATATATCTTGATGCAATTTTTACATAATTTCGATAGAGTTCCACCAACAGATCAGACAGAGTTCAAAATGTAGAGTAATGAAACACTGAAAATAAACTTTATTATATTAATTTTTTTTAATCCGGTGAACGATGCGTGAAAAACGTTTTACATAAAATAATAACAGACACAAATATCCTTCAGGAACCTAATGCAATGTAAGAGTGATCCACTGTATGTCCCCAAGATCTTATTCAACTGCATTTTTTGTCCAAATAAGGTTCAGATAGCACTCAAAACGATAAACTAAATTGATTTACCCATATGATTATAACTATTATTATTGGAAAGAAGAATATTTAAGTAAAAAAGATAAACAAACTTACTGGTCATTCTTTTAATAAAAACATTGCCGGCTATGCGTTTGGCATCGTATTGTATGAAATAAATAATATTATATACAGAATGTTCGACTTACATCTAGGCATATAACTACCACGAGTATGACAGAGTACATGCGTTAAGCAATGTATCTAAGTAAGAAGTATTATAGGTGTTATATGAAATTGCAAAAGTGACTTGTATCGTGACTTATTTGTTGTAGTTCATCTATTCAATTAACAAACCCCTACTCTCCAAGCGTCTTACAACTACCTCAACGCATATCGAAGCTTCAACACATTTATATAATACCTCTCACTTAGATACAATGCTTAACGCATGTATTCTGTCATACTCGTGATAGTTATATGCCTAGATGCAAATAGAACATTCTGTACATTGCTTGAACGTTTTTTAACCATTTAGTATAATATCTAGATTCTATAGAAAACCAGTCTTTTTATATAAAATGTCACTAACGTATATAAATAAATATTATCGTCAAATTCATTATGAAACACCTTTATTATAAATTTATTAAATTAACGATCAAATTGTAAACTTACGTCACCTATTCTCATTTCTTGGTAAATAACATTACAGTAAATGGAAAAACCATCGTACTCACCTGAAACAAAAATTAATAGAATTATTATTTATTTGAAAAAAAAAAAAGCTTTATGAATTTTCTTTTATTTCTATAACGTTAAATATTAACCGGTGGTAAAGTAAAGTGACTTTGACTTCAACGTAGCTACATCTTACAAAACTTTACTATTCAAATTATTGTATTAGACCGAATGATTTAAACAGAAAAAAATGAAAGCCGACCCGGTCGTCGGTATTGAATATAGGAGGAGACTACGAAATATCTCGTATCTGTAACGTGTAAAACAGTGATTCTCAAAGGAGTCCTTATGGGCCCCTAGTGGTCCTCAATGACCTACAAGGGGTACATTTGAGCGTGAAAAAGAATTGAGATGTAAATGGGGGTCCAAGATAGTCGATCTCATTTAAGTACTTAATTTTATTTTTGGGTTTACAAAAAACAAATTTTACACCTCTACTACAGTTAGAAATGAGTCGAAACACATATTTTGAAGTCAATGAATTTTTAAAAATGGAATATTCACACTGGAGATGTCCTTAGTCCTTTCGAACAGGTGTGGATGGCATTTCTGATGTTTGTCATTGAGTACCTAGTAGAATTTCATGGATATTCATAGTTTCACAAGAGATTGTAAAACTAGGAATATAAACTCAGTTTTAGGTTTAGTTTTTGACTGAGACACCAATGCGATTACAAACGCGATGAATTTTATATTTAGCTTTTTACTATGCATATTATATTCCTTACATTTAATACATAAAATTCTGGATTAAGTGTTATACGTTAACCTTTTCACATGGGAATTCCAAAAAATTAATATCTTTCCATAAACTGATTTCTGTTTTTTCAAGGGACTCGTGCAGTATAGGGTTATATAAATATATTTAAGAATAGTGATTTTATCGAATTGGTACTTCTTGGACCAAAATTATCTTTTAATATGTACACAATTTTGCAAAATAGGTTATTTTTACTTAAAATTTCATAAAATGGTATTATATTTGTGAAACCAATCGCTAGGCTTTTCTATGTAAAAATATTTATAATTTTATAAAAAAAAATAGAAATATTATTTGAGAGAATAGCTACTGAGCGTTCCAAGATATTTTATAATTCAAAATTTGAAACTATAGCGTTTTTTTATTTTATAAATTTGTCAAAAAGTCCATCCCACAAATATTCATTGAAAATACTTTATCATTATTGATTATGCCTCACCAGACATTTAACATCGAAAATTCAACAATTGGATAGTAAATGGTTGGGTAAGTTCATGTGGGGCGCGTCGCCTAGTTTGCTTTTGTGTTAGCTAACCACGGCTATGCATATTCGTTAAATAGAGTGTGCCATTAATTCACATCACCAATCGTTGCGCTTATTACTGAATTTAATAATGTATTATCTTCACAATTTTGCAGTACTATGAATATTATATAACCATGACCGAGTTATTTTAAGTCGAAGTCACCATTGTTGTAACTTTATTGTGTGCCATAAACTTTATTGTGTGTCTCTTTATCCAAGGCCGCATTGCTCATAGAGGAGGAAGCGAGACGGGTATACGACTCTTCTACATATCTCAGTTTCTCTTATAGTAATGAGATAGGTAAACAAAAATGTTGTCTCTCTGTCTTACTCGTATTTTAGATACAAAAGTCTGAGGGACTTCTCTATGCAACGTTTGCCCATGCCTGATATATAACCTTACAGGCGCTTTTTAAAGGATCCTCCGATTTTTTAAAGCCTTTTTGATGTAAATGATCCGGCAACCCTGACCAGTGGTATTTTAATGATTTATATTCTACAAAATGTTAAAGATTTTTATATTTATATATATAAATGGAAAATATAAATGAAATTTATTACTATAATAATAATACATAAAAATATGTATAAAAATATAAAAACAAATAACAAAAAAAACTACAACAACAACAAAATACCTAAACTCTGTAGAGCTCTTTGCTCTCCGTCTGTCCGAGAGGAGAAATATGAGTAAGTGTTGTACAAAGTTATTTTAATACCATTCATCTGTTTTTCGAGGAAATTAAATTATTGCAAATAATTGTTTCTCAACTTTTTTTTTTATACATATTTGTAATTTATATACGAATATTTTTCAAACTGTTTTTGTGCAAAACGAAATAAATACAATGTATTTACGGAAAGCATTGTTATCCAATGAAATTGTGTAATGTTATATAAATAAAGTGAATGTCGTTTATAATGACACTGACACAACACTGACTTCACATGACACAACAAGATGCCAAATGGCAGTATTATGTTTTAAAAAGGTTTCGTAAATCTACGAAAGTCAAAAAAAATCGATCTCTTAATAATCATTTTTCGGCATAATAATTTGAGTCATTTATATCGTTTACATATTATTTTAAATCTGAAGATAGCGGGACTGAAACGTTTTCGGAAAATTGCAGGTAAGGGAAAACACTGGCAATATGCCTTACATATCCTTAAAGAAAATAATTTATAAGTGTTATACTACATAAATTGTGCAAATTTTCACATTATAAAAGGGTTATTCTGGTAGACCTATTGATGGAGAAATACTAAAAAAAATGGTTCGCTAACTGCCAATCTAATTCCAACTAGAAACATTGTAGTCATGCACTTTTTGGCACCATGCATACCTTACACTTGATTCGAGTAGGTAACACTGTTCTTGGAATCAAAATCACATTTCCAAACAAGCAGTACAAAATTAGTGCTCCAATTCGGCCGATATCATGACTATTGACGTTTTTTATGTGACTACTAGAGTGATACTCACCCGCTTCGCTGGGTTTAAAAATAGAGATTGATAAAGATTGCTTTTGCTTATCCCCTTTCTATTACACTCGAAATAATGATAAGGATTGTTTTACACATTTAAAATATGTATAATAGTCGTAATTATTCATTGAGTATATCAGAAAAGATGGCCGTGAAATATTTTATATTGACTATTTTTACAGAAATCTGTAATTTATGATAATGTCAAATAACTACTTTTACAGAAATCTGTAATTTTATGCTATTGTCAAACTAAATTTAAATTTTTTATTTTTAATATATCTTTATAAATTATATCGCATGTGTTATTCTGAAGTATGAGCTATATTGCTGTACAGTTTCATTAAAAACCATTCGCTAGTTTTAGTGTAAAAGTAACAAACAAACAAGCAAGCTTACTTTCGCATTTATACCATATAGAGATTTTCGATTTAAAAATACATACCTAACATTAAAAAAAAAAAAAGTTTTTTATATTCATTTTTGGAGAAATGAATTTTTTAAATTTTGCAAAAGTTATTTATTTCCATCTTCTTTGGGTGCAATTAATTTAACCTGGTTTTATTATCTTAACTGGTTGGTAACAATGTCTAAAGCTTACTACGGACTATAAAAGAATGATAACAACTACTTTTTCATAGTTCCTGGTAGTCCAAAAGAACAGATGCGTGTTTAAAAGCGCTGAAATTTAGTTTTAATTTAAAAAATGACATTATGAAAACACTTTTTTTGAACTGCAGGCAGCAAGTATTCAATAGTATTCAATATAAATTAATGTTATGAAAAATTTTGCAGGCGTAATAAAACCGATGGCAAAGTTTACTTTAATCCTGCGATTTATCAATGCTTTTACTATGATGGAATTCAAAATTAGGATAATAATAATCTATGAATGCTGGAGGTATCGCGAATATATATTTCATTTATTATTTTAGTATAAAACTATTTAGTAAAAAAAACTATTTCACTTCATTCAATGATTTTCGATTAAATCTTGATTTCTGATATCTCTTTGAAGGGTTTCCACTGTGTATAAATATTATACTTACGGGCTATGTTAAAATATATTACTGAGTGCGGTTTTAAGTAAGTTATATTATGGAGTTATAAAAACATATTTGACAGCTGTTATTCGGGTGAGGAAAGACCAACATCTTTTTGTCAGCGTCTTCTTCGCATCCGTTTCTGTGATCGGTATTATCACAGTAGTGAGTAGTGTATGTATGTATAACGTTGTATGTAGTTAGTCTACATGTATATTAATGGTTGGTGGCGCCTTTGATTACTCATACACGTACATACCCATACGTTCAAGTATGTAACCACTAACTATTCACTCACATCTGTCCGGATATCAACTAAACTCGTAAGACCATTTAGGGAAGGAGTTTAAATTTGATTTTAGGGCATTAATTAACAAGTACGTGGTTTTCTGCTGTATAAAAAGTAAACCGCACATTGTTTATGGGAAAGTGACCCTGATCCAATTTTCTGAAAATTTTAGGAATATCATTCCTCTAAAAATAGAACAGATCTGACTCTATTATTACAAAGATCAAAAGTTTAAATAAGCTTTGTGTCTCAAAATCAGAATACAGTACAGAATTTCGATAATCGGAAACATCCAGTAAACGGAAAACTTTTCGTCCAGCCGCACTTTCCATACTCTCTTCAAATCACATAAAATGGATATTGTTTGTTTGTATATACATTATGATTCATTGTTATGACTCTAAGTACACAATAACACGTGCTTAATGTTGTGTGCAGTGTATTACTTTAAAACATACATTCTATTTAATAAATAACATATTATTTAATTTATAACGAATTTTTCCACACAATCCCAGTAATCGAAACAAATCCAGTTAGGATTTGTTTCGATTACTGGGATTACGCGATACGTTTTTCTTATCGGAAAACCCCTAGATAAGTCCCGATTATTGAGAGTCTCTACTGTATTGGCAATGAATTTTTCGAGAGAAGTAGTAATTTCCTAATAGTCCCACCGAACTTCGGTAAAATAGGACATTGATAAAATACAACAATGGAAACGCTTGGCTTAATTTTTCAACCAACCTCCTATTTACCTATGAAACATTTTCTGTATTATGAGAAGAAAACGGCTCCTCTTATACGGCTTTTTTGCTTTTTTTGTAGAGGAAATAGTTTTTTGGAGGGGGAAGAACTATGCACACAAGACTTTATGTTTTGCAATGATACAATACTAACGAGAATCTCATATGTGTATGCCGATATAAAAAGGGTGGGTGTTAGCAATTATTTTCTGTTTCGAATTTGCTGCATTTTGTAAAACTTGTTATTTTAAATTAATTTTATGTTTATTAGAAATAAATTGTAATTGATGTAGCTTCCAAGGAAAACTTTGAGACAAGAATGAAACAAATAGAAAAAAAATTATTTCCTTAATTAATTCTTCTTCTGATTGTGGCTCGGTTAGCTTTATTGTTTATGTGCCGGGTGTTGTCCAGTAATATCGACCGATTAGTACCACATCTCATTAGCCAGTTTAAAACTAAACTAATGTAAAGGCATTTAATATATATTTCTCTTTTTTACAGTATTGTATAAAAACATTAATGCATTTATTTGGAAAATAAGCGTAGATCGAAAACTTTCGTAATGGAGTTAATGGTATTATTTTAATAAGGAAATTTTTTCTCCGTCAGTCCATTTAATAATATGTTCATTGTTCGACACCCTGAAAATTGAAGAAGATTGAAGAAATTTTTTTTACATTTGTTGTTAAATAATCTCTTCAAGGCCTAACGGAAAAACTTCAAGGCCCATTTAACGAGGACGTCTTCTTAGGGAGTATTTATCAGTTACTGTTATCATAAACTGATGAAATTTCTACAAACTCAAGCTTCTATACAACTCCTTGATAATAAAAGCATAATAACTGCCTGAAATCGTGTTTTGTCAGATCATATAAGTTTTTTCCTTGAACTTTTTTATCTTCAGTGTAGTTTTTGTTCATTTGATCATTTCAAACATTTTGTTCCGATATGATGATCATTATTTTGCAACTTTGAGCATATTCAATTGTTCATATGTGTTAACTTAAATATAAACTATACTTAAAAGAGTTTTTTAAATATGTTGAACTTTGTACATATATTAACTAAATAATATTTTGAAATTAACATCTGTTATGTTGTAAACGAACTGATAAGTAAAGTATAATATTTACTGATATATTTTTTGTCCATCAAGATACATTTGAATCCGGCACTATAATTGATTCATAAGTGCCCACAGAAGTAAGATAATATACCATAGTTACTGATAAAATTAATTATTTTTCGTACAGTTTAGCCTCTAATTACCTGCAAGACTTTATTGTTTTGTTGAACTTTTAAAAAAAATTTGCTTTGAAAATTAGACAAAGAATAAATAAACTTAGAAAAAATCACAAATTTTGTATTTCAGAATTAAAAATTAACCTTTGTTTTTATATACTTGAGATCCAGAGCGCCTAAACAAAACCGGTATACATAGAAAAATTCTGCCAATTTTACTGATATTATCTATGTACACACAGCATTCAGAAAAACGCTGCTACATTGAATGTCGGCAAAAAAGATTTTGTCCTTTGTTATTCGATGATTTTTCTGTAACAATGTTAATAACAAAAGGTATCAGCGAGGGTGTAATCAAACATATTCCTGGCTAGGTGAAAAAGAACCATTTACTACCGAGAATTTACTTATGTAAGAAGTTCTATACAACTAGACAATGTTCATATCCAGGTATAGTGGAATAGAAAAAAGTACCTATGTGTGAACAATGAAAATTGTGAAAATTAACAGGATTTTCGAAAAATAAAAGTAACCAGGGCAGATAGAATATGAGTACCTATAACATATTCAAATTTCAAATCGATAGAGTAAAGGGTAAAATCGCTGTGCTTGAAATTCAAATGTAACTTTAACTATTTTTATCTGGACAACCGCTTTTCTTTATAAATATTTTCTTCCACCAATGAATATTTAAGAGGAGTCTTAAAAAAATTATTTTCAAGTTTCACACCAATCAAATAATGATTTCACGCCACTGAAAAATGTGTATAGAACCGTCTTAAATGTATTTCTGAAAGACTTATAATCTTGCAACACTTTTTTTTTTAACATTTCACAGCTGAATAGAATACTTTTTGTAAATATAATGCCTGGTGTTTTATTTTTTTAATGTTTTTTTTTTTTTGATGTATTTTGTTAAAATATTATTATTATTATTATTATTCAAACATTTTATATACTTGTTACACTTTAGTGTGAAATAATAACACTAATTAAATATAACATAACATACAAATAACGCATAAAAATCTCGCGGTTAATTATTGCTGAAGGCTTTTCACACAAGGGACAACAAATATGTATATGATTTTATTTTTTTAATATTATTATTATTATATTATTTTATTCCTTTCAAAATATTATGTTTTTACGTTGAATTTAATTTTATTCCAAGTTTTTGTTTGTTTGGTTTTTTTGTTAAGAAAATATATTTGAATATTTATTTTTGAAGTTTTTGTTATTATAAATGTATGGGAGCTTTGTTTTTATGTGGAAAAATTGTTTGTGAATAAATCCCAAAAGCAGGTTTTGCGCAAGAAAACTTTTAACAAAAATCAAACCGACTTATTGTTATTTTTGGAGTCAGTGTCAACCAAGTTAATGTAGCAAACTATTCTGCCGCAGATGTTTCCTTGGCTGACACCGTTTCCAAAAATAACAATAATTACAACTATATTATATTATCGTTAGTTTTTTACTTTTTAGTGCATTATTACTTTTTGGAGTCGGTTTGTTTTTTGTTAAAAGTTTTTTTATTTTTTTATTTATAGTGAATCTGAAGTACAGTAACTAATTTGTCACTAAAAAAAAGAATCATCGAATTTGGTTGGCGTGATATTGAGTTATTCGTTCATTTGTCGCGCACATACTTAATGTAAATTTTAGACTTATATAATTTTTTCATAGATGACACTGTCAGAACTGGACCAAATTGAAAGGGGACCACACGGGAACCACCAGCTTTCAAATAGATAAAGAATCATCAAAATCGGTCCACCAAGTCAAAAGTTCTTAGGCAACAAACATTAAAAAAATACAGTCGAATTGAGAACCTCCCCCTTTTTTGTTTGAAGTCAGTTAAAAAGAAGATTAACATTATAACGAGCGACTGTGAAAAGGAGTGGTTGTGAAAAGGTCTTTACTAGACTTTACTGAAATTAAGACGTAAATTTAAGGTAGTTGTGCAAATAGTTTTTCTTTTTTTTATAAGAAACACTTTTTACACTTAAACTTTGGTTCTAGCTTGATATGTTCTCGTGTTGTCAGGCGGACGAACAAATGGCCTTATTAAGTGATTTTATGAACACCTTTACCAAAATTTTGTTCATAGCATCAATATTTTTAAGCGGTACAAATTTGGAACTAAACTTAGTATACCCTGATATATATATTTCATGTATACATGGTATAATACAGGAGTACATAAAAATGTAATATAAAATTTTGTCTTGTTAAAAATATCATTTAAATGCCAATAACATATGGTCAACAAAATAATATAAGATATGAATGCGTTTATAAATAATATGATTTTGCAACTGCTACTGTGTGTATGAACCTTACTCATTCTATATATGGATGGTATTAATAATTAAATATGATTTAAGTAATGTCTTCCTTTAAATTGTAATTATATTAAATATTTTATATGAATGTAATTTCTTTTAAATATGTAATTGCGATTTTGCATACCCTAATATGGTGATGTGTAATAATGTATTTAATAAGATTGTATAAAATGTAATTTGGGCATTAAAACTCATAAGTTAAATTTAAGGTAATTTCAAAAGTTTTGTATGTTTTCATGAGGCTACTTTAAACTGTTATATCTCAGTGAATACTAAATTCAATTTTATCGAAATAAACGCCATTTGAATGAATTAATTTTTGCCAACATAACACAAGTTGATTAATTTCGTTGTCATAAAAATTGGGTGCTCGGGATTCAATGAACGATGGTTTTACCGATGAGAAAGTTATCGAAGTGCTTGAAAAGATGGTAATCGGTTGGCCGGATCGTTCTCTTCTGTTGACCAGAGCCAAAAACTGCTGACGCATTTCGGTACTTCCCGTCGATTTTCTCACCATAGGATGTGATGGCTTGGCCCGGCTGTACAATACCCTGTACAATACCACCGTATTCTATTCCTTACACGTTTGGTGATATATCTACATTAATTATGTATTTTCAATTTTTTTAATGGAAAAATAAAGTTTTTTTTTCTGCGTAATATTAGACTTGGCCAAGGTATGAGTTATGAGTTACATTTTAGCTATCATTGGAATTCAGTCATTTGGGATTCGCATATTTTACAAATTAGCGACTCCAAAAGCCTCCGAGTGATATTTTCGTCCACATTAATTATTTATACGTTTCGGAAACTTTGGGACATGAAAGTCGAATAAATTTGCGAAAAAAAGGGGTCGGGGGTTTCTCTTAATTCAATTACGAACAAAATGAGCCGTATTGGATAAAAAACGGTTCATTTTAAAAAATATTAGAAAGTCGACGCTGAATTTACATTCCTTTAGTGGAATATTTCTATACGATCTATTTTTAATGAAACCATTAAGATTAATTAATAAAGTAATTAATCTTTAGTTTTTAGAATACAATAGGCAAAATTCTACCGATGTTCGCAAACACCCATCATATTCGTATGGGCATCAGTAATTATTAGTTATTCTGCGGTCACTTTTCCTTAAAGCTGATTTTCTAAGAAAAGTAGGAAGCTTGAGAACAGTAAGTTTGGAATATAATCAAAACTATGGACAAATCATTAATTTTTGGATGATATATTCCTTTCAAATAATTCAGCGAAAAATTAGATCTATTGAGCACATATCTACTACTTGTAAACTGATTTTTGTCAATTTTCATCCATAGTCAAGATAGCCAACCTATTATTTTCAGAGGAAAAAAAGAAACGAAAATATTTCGCTACTTTCATTGGAAAGTTAAATGACACTTAACTTTCTGAATCCTGAGGTTGAAAGTAAGTTTATACTTCACTTGAATGGAATTAATTAATCTAAAGGAAATTATGATTGTGATATGAATAATCGGTAAGAATTTAGTAAATTATGTTACATTGCAAAAAATAAATCAGTGATTAATGTTTAACAATATCCTATTTCACAGCCTACACACAATAATATTCCTATCTTTAAGACTTCAAGGTAATCACCAACTAGGCCAACGTACACCATTTCCTTTGTATGACTAAACATTATTAACTTTCTGATAGAAACTGATTGTTTTCACCCATGAATATCGAAATAAATATATTCTTAGCATATCCTAACGATTCAGAAGTCTGTAGTTATTCCTAAATTATTTAAAAGTAATCGGATCAATTTGAAATTTTCAGATGCAGATTTATCTGTTATTTAAATCAATAAATTTGCGTTTAAAATTTTATGTAGCAAAGGAAAGCATTTATCTTTTATACCATATATATGAAATATATCAAAGTATACTAAGATTAGTCCCAAGTTTGTAACGCTTAAAAATATTGATGCTATGAACAAAATTATGGTAAAGGTGTTCATAAAATCACCTAATTAGTTCATTTCCGGTTGTCTGTCTGTCATCACGATTACTCAAAAATGAAAAGAAATATCGAGCTAAAATTTTTATAACGTGCTGAGGACGTAAAAAGTGAGGTCGAGTTCGTAAATGAGTGGCATAGGTCAATTGGGTCTTGAGTCCGTAGTATCCATCTTGAAAACCGTTAGATAGAACAAAAGTTTAAAAGTAAAAAATGTTTCTTATAAAAAAATAAACAACTTTTGTTTGATCTCTCTGCTTTGGTTTTCCTAAATCCAAAGCAGAAAGGCTAAAGCTATTAGTCATCTACGCTTGTAAAACAACTCCTACCCCTTTTCTCTTCTTGTGGAAGGGAGATAAGCGAAGCTAAAGTGGTGGAAGTTATAACACGGTGGTCTTTACTGTTAAGCCAGCGAAGTGGGCGGATAGCTAGCAAGTAATATATAAGATAGATTGTATTTAAGACGAAGCCTGAGCCTAGTTTTTATGAATTCACAAAATTTTCAAAATGAATTTACAAAAGGTCTTTGAGTTTAGAGGGATATTTACGGTTATTATGTTCGAAACGAAATTTGGAATTTATCGCTTATTAATAAATGCATTGAAATAATTTGCAATTTTTCGATTATTATTAAGTTACATGAAAATATTTATCTTAAAACAACTCATAGACAATAAATTATACTAAAATTTATCAGTGAATACAATAGTTACAGTTTATTTAATCAGAAAGTTATGGATTTGGCCCTTTAAGGCCAAATCCATCACAGTTTGTTTCAATTTTAGATACTAGTAACTGATACAGTAAATACTACAAAAATATGAGGCGTTAAGGATATTTTTATGTTCATTCAAGATATTATTAAGGTATAAATATGAGTATATATATATAAACGACTTCAAAAGTAGGCGTACTTAACATTGGTCATATGGCGGAAAACGGTAGATGGATGATACGTTTTCATAAATTTCTCCAAAAATAGTCAGTTGAAATTAAAAAAAAACTTAACTAAAGTTAAAACCTTAATAAATTATTGAAAACTAAAAAACCCGTTGTGTCCGACTAATTTAGACAGACTACAAAAAAATTATATGTTTTCAATTTTTGGTGGTAAATTATGTTATAACTTGACAATTTAAGACGAGAGGAAAGAATAATATTTTTGGATATTTGGCTTTCCATATTTCGCAAACCAAGGCAGATATCGACAAGTTTTATTCTTATTTTTCGTCTACATCGTGAAGTTATAACAAAATTCATCATTAAAATTAAAATAAGGTATAATAAATTCCAACCACAAGTCTAAACTTGCCTTGGCGCTTGTACTATATTAAACTGTATTTACTCATAATATCACCATAAGGAATATAGTTTACAAGAAGATGGACACAAGAAAGATGGAAATAGGAATACTTTCTCATCCGAAATTGACTTGCGAAGCGGGTGACATCAGCTAGCATCATAATATCAAAAAAATCAATAACATTGTTAATAAATAAAATTTGTGTTGTAATTGAATGTTGAATACTCATATAACAAAATTACATTTTAATTGTATGAATTTTACATATAAAAACTCTTGTCACTGAAACTTTTCAAAATCATAATGGCATTATTGTTACATTATACAACATACAATCAATACAAATGTGTGTTTTAAAAAAAAATATATATATATTTATTTGTTTGTTAATAGTAGTACGTTTTTGAATGTAACTACTAAATTGATTGTGAATTAAACTGTAAAATGTTAAAAAACCGTTTAGACTAGTGATAATGATGCTTTCTTTATTAGTTGCACAATGTCGATCAACAAAATCGATCGTGTAGATAGTGAATATACTTGAAATCGAGTATAGGAAAATACATGTCCAACATAGATGTTCCTTAGCCAGAATATTGGGTTTGAATCCCTCCAAAAAATATTTATAGTCTTCTTGGAATTCTCATTAATAGATGCAAACTGATTTTTACATATTTTAGGGCGAGTCAAATTATTTAGCAATAGTCTGAATATTTTTTTTTTTAAAGTAAATCATTCGAAGTAAAAAGTGAATAAAGTCCCGATCCATTTTTCGGGCATGGTCTAACAGGATTAGAACCACTTCGATACATTCTACCAACGTGTAACTGACCGCGCTTTAATAAGTAAAGTCAAAATATTTAACACTAATTAATTGCTGAAATTCTTAGAATAGTAATTACTATTCTAAGAATTACTAATCTTAGAAAATTATTATTCTAAGAATTTTCTGACAGTTTCAATTAACTGATGTTATCTTAACTGAGACGTTTAAGTATTTTCTCTATTTTGTACAGCTAAATATATATATATATATATATATATATATATATATATATATATATATATATATATATATATATATATATATATATATATATATATATATATAAATTCAATTAAAAAATAGAGTTTTTTAGGCTTTTTTTTGCATCTCTTCGCGAAAATTTGCAACAAAAAGTCAACAAAAGAAAAACATCTAAGGAACAAAAAGTTCCATAGCACCAGTATCCTAAATTGACGAGTTACATCGCTTACAAGAAAGTAAACAAAATTTTTTATTCGAATTTGTTTAATAGCTCCAGTTTCCTCGTTTCGGGCGAGTGGTCGCGGCAGGTCTATTATGTGAGTACCTCCCTCTATAGATTAAAGTGACTGCTAACCTGTAACCGACAACAAGATGCAACCCATATTTTTTTCCGTTATTCTATTAGCAAAATTTTGATCTATGAATATGGATGCTGCGAACATAACGGTTTGGCTATGTGATCAAGATCGTTACACACAATTATGTGCTTTAGTTCAGGCAATGTAATTAATATTCAAAATCGCGGAAAACTGCCATCATGTTAAAAGTTGTGACTCCTTGATCATAAACCATTTGAGATCAGTTATTTCCAATACGAGCTTACACCGCATTTACGAGTACCTACAACGTCGTAGTTATATTTAACATATGATGATGATGATACCCATCGCCAGCCGCGATGTACAACGTTATATTACACAACCAAACAGCAATCACTAAACAAAACAACACGAAGAGCATTTGTTGGTTTGTTCCTTTGGTGATGGTGCTGTATCTGCGTCCATATAAAATAGTTAGTTGGTCTCTGATGATGATTATTATAGTCAATTCGTTAGCAGTTAGCAATAGTAGTATATGGAGAAGGTAGCCGGCCACTGCAGTGCGTTGAACCGCATACAACACCTCTTCTACTATACTCCATCCACAATGTTACACTGATTGCTTTTGCTGGTGACTGTTGTTGTCAGCATCCAGAGTATCGAGGAACAAATAACCACCATCAACATTGTACATATAGGTGTTTAGTTTTATAAAGGATGTTTCATTTGTAACTAATATAACCTTGTTAACTTCCCAGACGAAATTAATGTAATGGAGCCGATTTTGAAAATCTCCAGTTTTTAATATTTCTGCGGTTTCAAAGATTGAAATCAAAAAAAAAATCCGAATCAAACCTATTCAATGTGATGTCTGTGTGTGTGTGTGTGTGCGTACGTATGTGCGTATGTTCGTTCGGATTCTTTCGCTTCAATTATCTCGAGAACTAATTATGACATTAACACGTGACTGGGCTTATTCGACTCGTATTCGCGTAGTTAAGAACCGAACGTAGTTTTCAGCAGAATGGGTTGAGCCGTTTTTTAATGGTAACAAAGAAACTGAAATAAACTCGATAAACAGAATGTTTAAGTGGATGAAACTCATTTATCTATGGAAATAATGATCGTTCCAGCATAAGCTGCAAAACATGTTCGAAACATTATCTAAAAAAACAAGCATGCATTTTTAGATTATTATGGTCAGTAATTTAGATAAAAACTGACCTGTGTAAATAATTTATACCCAAGCTGAGTGGATTGTTTAAACGACTTTCGGGTCTTAGGAGATGAGGTTACACTTTTGAGTAGGTGGAGTTTTTTTAGGTATATTATCGTAGCAGTTTTTCCCGCGAATTTCTCCTTTTTTAAGTCAACATAGAAATAGAAATACTTTTCAACCCCCTCCCCACTTTTCTCGGGGGGGGGGTCTACAGAAAAAAGGAGTACTGCAAAAATCATTAATACAATTCTTTATTATACTCCTCGATGTAATTGCGGTTTTCAGAGTATGGGGTGATGGGCAACTCTTTTTATTTATTAACACCTTGTATACTCTTTTGATATCTAAGAATAACCGAGTAAATTATTTTTGTTCCTGTTTCCTAGTAATCATACAATACCCTGTATATTCGTATTGTGTATAAGAAGTAACAATTTCAACTACGAAGAAGTTCGTAGGCTACTTGATTTTACTTTCAAGAAACACCACATTTTCGTATACCTTTTGATACCATTGTCCGATTTATTTTTATGTTTCATAAAATATTACGGGATGTAAACTGGAAAAATCTTACTTATTTAAAAATTTATAATAAGAAAAATATTTTTGGCACTTTTTTATATTTCGTGTTTTGTATTTATCATAACTGAAAATGTTACGACTCTGTTCAAATGTCCATTCTGGCTATCTAAAGATATAATTTAAGATAAAAAAATGCGATTAAAATTTCTGCGTTTTTGGCGAAAAATATTGAATTATTAGTTAGTTTTCAGTAAATAATTAGACTGGATAATAGAAATCATGGGTCAATTTTTTTAATTATTAGAGGATTTTGTAGGATCTTCTCTAGTATATTCTATGAATTAAATAATTAAAAGGTTATTTTGGTATCATTTTGAATATTGGTTCTGGTCGAAGACATGACATCTAGAGACTAAGCAAAAAACTTTACAAACTAAAACCATCATTTGTTCGTAGATAGACGTAACTCGATATTCGTGTGTATAAATCTTGATTTTATTAATTGAAAATTGCTTTAGAAATTGCTCAGTTTACCCGCAATCAATAACATAATATTATCATACCCTTTTCTTCGTCTAGTTTTTATATGTCGATATTCTTTCAATCTGTTTTGTTAAGTGTATTCACTAATCAATAGTAATGATGACGCAATCATTAATACAGGTATAAAGTAAAAATTCTTTGTAGTAATTAATTTTCTTTTATGATAGATTCGTTTCTTTTAACCCTTAACTGGTATCGTAAATATTACAAATTAATAGTATGAATGTGCCCCTGTTGGACAGCAAGACAAGATTTTTTCATTTATTTTCCGATGGCTTATGGATTTGTATCACGGAAATCATTTTTATATTAGAAAAGTTTTTCACAAAAACATTTTTTTCTTTCGTCCAAACGAATAATTTAAAGAGTAACGATTTGATTATTTGTATCATTGTATGTTTGTTTGTAATAGATAAAACTCAAAAAGTACTTAAACGATTTTAAAAATTTTTTCAGCTATACAAAGCCACATTATGAGAGAGTAACGTGGGCTGTATTTAATTTTTATTTTTTCAATTAGAGTTCCGAAAAAAATAAAAACCCATGCAAATTTAAGTTAAGTGAGGGCAAGGGAAGTCAATTTTATACCATGTATATATATATATATATATATCCTATCCATTCACCGATCCATTCTGTCGGTCTGTCCGTTTGTTTCACAACACGATAACTCAAAAGCGATAAAAGATATCATGCTGAAATTCTTACAGCATGCTCAGGATGGTTATTCTAAGATTGCCTACATCTCTTCACTTAGCGGACGTGAAAAAACAAACGATTCCGTAATCAACACTGTCTCTACATGGTATTTCAACAATAACTCAGTCAATTGTTTAATTTCACTTGTTTAATTACTCAGGAAAACAAGTGTGTAACTGCTAGTATATGATAAATAGAAAATTTATAACAAAAATCGCTAATTTGTCTCCAAAAACGAATAGTTCAGAAGTTAAATATCCTAACAAGATGCAAATATTTGTTCGAAATTTCTTCTTATTGTCTGTTGGCAAAAATCAACGATACTTTTCCTTAAAGTATTATTCCTTTTGTCCCTTTCCAATAAAGACGTTCGGGATCGAATACACATGTAAAATTAAACGCGTTCTTTTCGCAAGGTGGACTACGTTGTACATGACACAAGTAAGAATATTATTAATAGTATTCATTCATTTAACTTGTCAGTGTATTTAATTTACACGCAGTATACTACACCGAAACAAATAGAACAAACTAATGTTAGAGACGAATGTCCAGGGGTTTATGTAAATCTCGTAAAGTCAAATTGAATGACCTTCTGTTCAGAAGGCGTAGCCAAAGCTTATCGTTTCAAAAAAGCTAAAAAGTTATCCGAACTACAACAGTGTCAGATACACAAGCACCATGCAAAACTGGTGTGGGAAACTAATGCAAGTAATAAGAAAAATTTGTATTGTGGATTTTTAATAAATTATTGTAGGTAAAATACAAACTCAACAACAATATAGCATCTCAAACTTATTTTTGGCCATTCCCGTATTAAAATTATACAAGAATTGCGACTGCCAGCTCACTAACCATTAAATCTTTGTTAATTAGATACTCTTCTGTTTTTAAAGAGGATTTAAAGAAGTTATTAAAAGTTTATCTTATAATATTTTAATAATAACACTTGTAACAAAAATAAAACTAAATCGTATATTAAGTATCCATACAACTATTTGCTGAATAATTAATGTTATTTATAATTGTTAACTTCACAATGTTCGAAAACATGTACTAGGAATTTCTAATTATTTATCAATTTTGTATTATTTATTAATACATCAGATAAAATTTAGTATACGTACCTCTGTATCACAAAAGTCGCACGAATTTACATAGAGATATATACTAAAATGTCCATTTTTTGTGACACAGAGGTACATGGACTGATTTTTTCTATAATCTATAGAAATTTATGTAGTCAGGATTTAAGTGCCACGGTAATACATCGTTTATTTCGGATACTAGGGTATACATCTTAATTGTCTTGGTAAGAAAGGAATAATAATTGTTTCCTAATTTAACTTGTAAGTATAACTAATAAAAAGATCTGGTAATATTATTGAGAATGATTAATTTTTTTATGGGAAATTTTTACGGGATCCTTCTGAACGTAAATATACAGGTTTCCAGTGGGTAACCCCGTTGGATATTGTTTAAACTAATTTTTCTTTAACAAATAAATAATATTGACTGAATCACTTTGGAAAAAATTGTATCATATAATTGGGATCAAAATAATATTACTTGAATGTTTTGCAATTTTTTTTTTATACTTTAGCTAAATAAAAATAATAATTTTGAAAATTTATGTTAATATTTAATACTGTAAACAAAAATTTTACTACAACGAACTATGGGACAAATATTTCATTTGTTCATTAAAAACATGGAAAAACAAACTTTATGGACCCTTAAAAAATGATATGTTATAGTATAGGGTTTTCCATAAAGAGTATTTTAATATAGTCATAACGAAACTAAATCAGGGCAATTAACACCACTTTAAGTGTGATGTCTGTTGGCTATAGTTATGTACGATTTGCGCCAATCGTTGTGTAATAACATCAAGTTATGCTTGTTGAGAGAAACAATAAAAATAAAGCTTGAAATTTGTCTGTTATTATTAAGAAACTGGAAATTTTAATGATTGGTAAAGTTATAGAAAATCACTTAAACAAAAATTAATCCTCTGATGATTTTTTCTGTAAGAATATTTACAAACATATTTTTGATTATATAACATTAAATATTTTTCTTAATGCCAGGTATTGCTCTCAGTGCCTCTCGCATAGAAAGCCTGTATTTAACCTCTAAGCTACACATCTCTTTGCCTAACTAATAATTAATATTGGTGTGTTTTAGGCAGTTATTGAACGTTATTTTAATTATCATGGAAGATGAATGTCAGGATCATAAGAGTCGCACTCACATAACCATTTTGATCGATTTTTGAGAGAAATGAATGGAAATATCAGCTTAAAATTAATTTGTAGATTCCTAGTATTTTAATTGTTTATTCATATTGCATATAATCTGATATATATAAACAGTTTTAAAATAACTTGTAATCTTATAATTATAATAATACCTTCACTGTAGTTAAATTATATTACTTCATCATAGTTAACATCATACAAATATACTCACTTACCTATATGATGTTTAATGCAAATAGGTGGTGTATTTGCGGATCAAGTAAAAATGGCACTTTTTACGAGACACTATTTTTCGGCCAATACCAAAATTTTTCAACAATGCCTCTTGATTCTGCTGTTAAGGACACTTTGTCTGACTGACAATCTATGTCAAAAATGGATCACTGAATTTACAAATATAAAATCGGAAGTACTTGAAACGAATTATTTGAGAGTGCAAATAAAGATATTTTTGAAATTTATCAGAAAAACGTTCCTAGTTTGATCACAAAGTTGTGATAACAAATGGTTGAAAAAAGCACCATTGCGCCATTAAGTCGATAGTCTTTTTGTTCAGTCAGTTTTAGCACTTCTTCGGCACAGTTCGCGATGGTAAGTAATGACGGTAGTATAATGAAAATACAATACGTCTATAACATATAGATTCGGTACGGTACAAAAATTTTGTACTAATTTTTGAACTTTTTGGTGTATAGGTACAAAGAGCTCGGAGCTCCAAATTTCTGTCACCGCCTGGAGAAAGTGATATTTCAGGCAAATAGCTATAATGGAATAAATGAATCAATTCGAAAAGACCGCAAGAGACAACTACCAGATGAGCGTATTGGTTGCTTTTTTTTATTCTCGTTATAATACCTACTCCTCTCAAAGGTAGTAAAGGGCTTCCAAACTACTTTAATTAAGTTGGTGGAACAAATCAACGTAACCCTGATATAGGTACCTGAAAATAGAAACATTCCATTGTGAAGCTGGCGAGCCTGCTAAAAATAGCACAAGGCTGCCGGACCCAAGCATCACTAGACATCAGGGGTACAATTTTCGAACTACAAATTGCTCTTTAATGAAGAATTCTTAAAAAAATTAAGTCTTAAATACAGGGGGGAACGCTTTTATGGTACTACAGGACAGATATGATCGAAGTACAGTCGTAGGCGTTCTGAAGATCTTATGTCACTTCAAGGAGCCTGTAGAAGCAAAATCGTTGCTGGTATTACTGGACACTCGCCAGGTAGTAGGCACGCTGAAATTTTTGTCACAATGAGAAGGAAACAATCTTCTCACTGTTCAGCGATTGCCATGAGAAAATTGACTCGCTTGTATCAGCCTTTCTTTGATGTCAAAGCTCTCTGGCTGTTTTTAAACAGCTCAGAAATGGTTCATGAAGTAGAGACCGAAGGATGGTTCGACGTACTTTTTAGGGATCACAACAGGCCTTATTTAAGTTTGTTTCACCCTAGAACATAACTCTGACCTTACCTGTTTGTTTGAATAACTTTATTAAGTTGCCTAATTTACATTTAACCGTATCTATTTAACTGGCTGCTATTATACATTCAGACAAATAGCCTGAACATCGCATTTTATAAAATAATAGTAGCCTGTAGTTAGTCTCCAGCTCAGTCCATAGAGAATATTTATTATATTATATTATATTATATTTATTCTATGTTATAAATGTTCGTGTATTAATTATCATAATTAAAAAAATTACTTTACTTTTTTTAAAAAGTATGTAAAAAAGAAATTAAAAAAATCGTATAATATACCGCCCACTAGGCAAAAAATATAAAGTTATCATTAACGATAAATATTAACAAAAATATTCACGTAAAATTTACCAATATGTTTTTTTATAAATAATTATTTATAGATCACATAATTATTATTTACTTTTCTCTTCATTATTATTATTATTTTTTTTTAATAATTCTACTTAAAAAAAGTGAAATTTGCAAAATATGAACATGGTTTAGGATTTAAAAATGATTGTATTTTTATCAAAAAGTAAAACATAAATTTACTAATCGGTACTTAATGACTTTTACAATTTTATTTGTTGAACCGAGTCAGAAGTAGCAAATGTACCAATTTCATATATATCATATAAGTAATATATCATACTATATGTAAGCTCGTTTAGAATTGATAAAATAATATGTTGTTCATTTTTTCATGCTTGATTATTAAAGTTAAATATATAGATTGGAAAAGTCGGTGTTGTACTGAAGTCATGTGAGTGCGACTCCTCTAGTCCACACGACTAACTTCCCAGAAGAGGAAAAACATTCAAAAAAAGGTCTTGTTAGCCTTCATAGATTATTCTTCGGACATGTACTGCAGCTGCTTTATTCAGTTTTATCCAGTTTTTTTATTACCATTAAAAAACGGCTCAACTAATTCTGCTGTCATAACTGGTTCGCGAGATAATCGAGGCGAAAGAATCCGAACAAACATACGCATATACGCACATACGTACACACACACACATAAACATCACATTGAAAAAGGTTTGATTGTATTGCGGCCTTGAAATTGCGGAAATATGTTAAACTGGAGATTTTCGAAATCGGCTCTATTACATTAACTTGATCTAGCGAGTTAATAAAAAAATAAAAGTTCATGTGTGTGAAAAAAAACCGACAAAATATAATTAATAGATTAAATGGGCCCTGCATTTGGCAACTATTTATATGATTAACAGTATCCAAAGATCTTATTACATATAACTAAAGAAAAGTATTAAGCGCTAAAAACATTATAAAATGATCGATTTTATTTTTTTAGTAAAACCTTTGACTGAAATACTTATTCATAATATGTGCACGTACGGTATTCTCAGTATCTGATATTAATTTCTTATTGATAAGACTGTGTTTATAGGATTAATTTCAGTAAAGTTTTAAAATTACGTTGGGGTACCATCTAGTTTAATTTGCCATCTCTATTTTGTTACATAAATGTTTTCAAAAGCAGTTTAACCAATTAATGACTTTAACCGAATGTATTTCATAAAGCGTGTCTATATTCTTTAGGCTAACAAATAATCTTTTTATAATAAATATAATTGATTGACGAGGGCGTAAATATTTTCTATATATACAAACATTGAATCGTGATCGTCAGAAATAAACACGATTACAATAATAATACAGAGTGTCCGCCTACTGACAGTAATAATTTAAAACAAGCATGGCAATAAGAACCTAAAAATTTCTTTTGAGAGTATGATGTTTGCATAATTAACAGGCCAAGTTACCTACGATTTGAAGGCTAATGAAATCGGAGGTGAAACATACACTGTATATTTTGTGTCAAGTGAAAAACGATATTTGCTTGGGTCAGAAAGGGACATTTTCAAATACATACATTCATTAAAAGAATATAGAGACATTTATCAAAATACCGTACATTGAATGTCACATTTTCGTCCCACAAAATGTTTTACATAAAACATCGTGATATCTTTTCGCTTTTTTGACTTAAAATAATACTTATCACAACATATCACTTGACATTTTTTCTTACGAATCTACAAGAGCAAGTATGACAACAACACTTTGTTTTGATATTACCACACCGCCACCATGATGGATTTGACCCAAGCAATTATCTCAGTTGTTTGCAAACTTTAAATCGTTTGACGCTCAGTCCATGTACTTTATGATCTAAGGTCTGAATTTAAATTCCTTCAATGCAAAATGTATTATAGCGGTTTGATAGTTAAGATAAGGTTGAAGTATCTCTTTATTGGCCCTCTAAGACCCCTGAAGGTTACATTGAGAAAATGCCGTTTTAAGACTGTCAAATAAATGCTGGCTTGGTAAACCAAAGCTGGGCTAGCATTCATTCCATAGTTAGCATTCACAAGATCCTGTATATGTACCAGTTCCAGAATAGAAAATAAAAACATTATTCCAGAAAAAGTATGGTTATTTTAGAGAAGTGGAAGAGAGCAAGTTTTATGGAGAAGATCAATAGTGACCTCTGATATCTTAAAGATTCTTTTAACTTCTATCGCTTATCTTCGAGAAGATGGTCATCTGTTATCTTGGAAATCTATTATCTTATTAAATAACTAGTTATTATGTGCTTTATGTTATACTCAACCGAGAGCTCCCGGGATCGATTAAAACAGCCTACCTATCAATATCACACAAACAATATACTTATTAGTCTAAAAGAACAGTCGTGTACGTTTTTTACCGTTTCTGTAATGAAACTCCAAAAATATAAATATAATGTTTTATAGCATTTAAGTTTTTCTTTGGCTATATTTTGGTTGAATTAAATAAACATTTTCTAATTAAGAAAGTAACAATTTAGTTTCGTAAAAGCAATTATTACAAATTTACAATGGCATTTTTTTTAAATGGTTGTTTTTCGCTATGTATTCAAATGGTTTAGATGAATACAACAACAAAAAAAACACTGTATTTTTTCATGTACACTACTGCAGTTATGGCAGCCAAATGTGATAAACAGAATAAAATTTAACTATTTTTGGAAGTTATCCAATTTTCCTATTATGAAATAACTATATTTATTATCTCTTTTATTTTTTATATTTCCTTTTTAAAAATTAGTTGCTTTATATATGAGAATTTTTTATTATCATTAATAACAAAGATTTTTATATAATTTCTAAATAAATTCTCTTTATTTTTATTTAATTATTTCAATTTATTTCTTATTGTAAATATATAGTAACCACTTTTGAAAAATATGAAACTGTTATGTTTAGATTAGGTATTATATTAAATTTTTTAATTATATTTTTTATTGCGAACTATCCAATTTGTAAGTCGCCCTATTAGCTCAGTTGGTTAAGGCGTAACCAATTCCGTCCGCGGTATGCTTAGGGTAGCGAGTTTGATTTCCGCCGTCGCGACAAAATTAATTTAATTAATAGTTATGATGGGCGGATGTTGTGCATGGGAAATGCATGAAGGAGGTGCACTGAGGCTCTGAAATTAATTAGCTGATAAATAAAGTTATCAGCGGAAAGGTGGTAAAACACATATATGGTACCACAATGGGGTCTATAGCTTAAGTGTTTCCTTCGTGGGTAGCCAACATAACCTAACCTAATCTAACTTATCCAATTTGTATCTTTATAAACGAATAGAGCGTAATATTGAAATTTAAGCATTTATACAAGAATGTTATACGAATAAATAATATACAAACTTTAATATCTAAAGGAAAAAAGTTCAAAAGACAGTCGTGCCAATACAATTTATTTTTTCTTTTAGCCACATACAACTGGATCCAAAGGCTGATATTTTAGTAAGTGTCAGTGGCGATCTGATCTTTGTTATTTTATAAAAAATGAAAGTTTCCATGTCTATGTCCCCAACACAAGTAAGAATGATCCCGAGTATAAAGTTTGGATGATATTGGCTTTGACTTGTAACAGGTAGCAAAATTGTATAAAATCTCACCTTTGTTATAGGATAAAAGCTGAATTTTATGCATGCTAGTTGGGGAATAATCAAAAGATGTTTACTGAAATATCTGAACGTTTCGATGTTTACAACCACCTGTCAGACACCCTTAAACTATATTTAATTTTAATAACCTTTACCTTTTCACTCCTGATTGATATTAAATTTTTATCAACTCATGATAAACAATGTCCAGTATAATGGAAATAATTTTTCTCCTTTTTGGTCCTACTGACCTATTTACCAACAATTCGAGAAAATTATATATATTATAATTGTGAATGTGAAGTAAGTTTGTTTGTTTGTTTGTGATGTTTTCACGCAAAAACTATTGAATGGATTTAAATGAAACAACAATCATGAGGTATACAATAATATAGCTCATACATTAGACTAACACTGATCTATAATAATAAGTAAATTTAATTTAGTCTAGCATACCATTAATGAGCATCATTTTGAACCATAAATTAAGATTTCTGTAAAAATGGTAAAAATAAAATTCATGGCATATCTGTTTTGATATACTCAATGAATTATGACTAATTTTACATTTAATAAAAAAAATTGAAAACTGTACATATATTTTACCTGTGTAAAACAATCCCAAGTCATATTTCGAGTGTTATGGAAGGAGAGATAAGTGAAATCAAGGGAGGAGATGGCCATAACACGACTATCTTTACCAGTCTTTACTATTAAACCCAGCGAAGCGGGCGGGTATCAAGCTAGTATAGTACAAATTTCCAGATAAATCTGTATCTGGATCGTTATAAACAATGGCATTTACATAATACTGAATACCATTTAAAAAAATACAAAAACAAAATTTTATAGCGGTGACTGAACAGAAGTAAAAAGTTTTTGTCCATTAGGGACAACAGAAGCGAACCGGTTAATATAAAATTGACAGAAAGCAATAAAAACACTTATGGTTTTCGACTCTATAATGCTTAGAAACCGGAGTCTAAAAACTTTTGGGTGAGAATAACAGCAAGGCACAAAAGTTTAATTGACCTTGTCTTTAAGTCTTCAAAAAACGACTGCTTTTGGTTTTTTCCAAACATTAAACTATTGTGATTAAAGCTTTTTAGATTTTTTGATAATATTTATTTTTTATGGATAGCAGAGACACTTCAAAAACCGATGACTGGTTAAGAAGGTAACCCTTATTAACATGAAATACTTGATGTCAAAGTAATGTTTTTTGAATCACGTTTAATAACAATAAATAACTAAATAAAAACACAATATCCAATTAATTAAACAAATATTTATTAATATTATTAATACAAAATAATAAAACTGATCACAATATTTATATGTATTGTACTATATTGTACAAAACAAATATATATTTATTCTCTTTAAACGTGACACATAATAATATTAAACATTTTTAGAATATCAATCAATTTCCTGTATACTGATATTTTTTTTGATTGTAGGTAGTAGAGATATGAAAAAAAACATAACAACTTAATCCACAAGAGCTTTTGGACTATATATTTTTTCGATTTCCATCTGGCATCAGGTATAACTTAAGGTATTAATTTCCCCGCACTGCAGTCAAAAATTATTGACCTATTATTAAAACAGATTACAAATGAATTTTTTTCTGCTTACTGTGGTATTACTACTTTGCTTATGAATACAATACAAGTAAATAATGCACATATATAATAGGATGATAATTTTCAATAAATGACAGATATACTAGTCTATTTTTAATTGTAAAATTTCATTTCCTAACATTCCAAAAAGTATTCGATGCTGGAAATAATTTTTGAAATATTGCTGTTTTGAAAATAATTTTTAACTTGAATTTTGCTTTAGTCCGGATAATATTTTTGGATGAGATCTTTATGAGAAGGATTGATTGGCGTTCTATTTATAGCTAGCTACCTACAGGTTTGTTATCTTCAATCTTTTATGCCGGTAAACATTTTTGGACAATTTTGCAAGTTGAACAATATTTTCTGATTAATTTTCGCGGAAAGTATAAGACGTAGAGGAATGAAGTTTGTACCGTGTACGGTACCGAAGTGATCGTATTATTTTCCCAGCACCATCGGATCTTTTTTTATCAAAGCAACTAATTAGATTACTTAATACATATTGTTATTCGAGTCCTGTACGAATTTTCATCCAAATATGTATAAAATTGAACCAGGTATCGTAAAATCTGGCGTTTTCTGGGTTATTTTCAAAATCAATGTCCTTGAAAACCATAAACCCCAAATTTTTGCATCAATTCAATTACAATAGTTTCTATTTTATCTTTATTTTATCAAAAATGATAATAAAAGCTAATAATATAACAATTTGTTAATAAATATAAATTAAATTATAAATGAATTAAAAAAATATTTACGTAAAAAATAAAATTATGTATGAAACAATTTTAGGCATTTATAAAACAGTTAACACGTTTACTTTAATCAGAGTTCAGAGATATATTATGTGGAGGTTAATGGTTACATTCGTTATTGTTAAATAAATTATTAATATTTTGAATCCATGATTTGTAAATTATCAAGATATACTTGTAATCAAGGTTTATTAATTCCAATTATATGATGAAATACAATACATTTATTTTTAAATATCAATATAATGTTACAGAGAAATGTGTCTTGCAGGTTTGCCCTCTGTCAATGATTTAAATTTAAATATGGAATGTATATGTCGTTGTCAACTTTATTAATTAGCCGTTCAATTAACACCCTAGCCTATTTACTAAACGGTGCCGTCCAACTAAGTTTATGACTTGGGTCGATTACGTTTAACTACTTGCCTATCCTAGTCATCTTATTCAGTTCCACTTTCTGACACCTGTAGCTGAAATCGCGCATTATCAATATGGACTCAGCAAGCAACAAGATTGTAGTTGTTTATGACAGTTTGATTGCGTTTATACAAAAAAAGTACAATGGAAGAATGTAGTGATAATAAGTTGGAACTAAGTATGGTACTATTAAAAACTGGTTTTCGCAGCACGGGTTTACAATACTCATATAAAAACTATGGCAACGATATGTTATTTATTTGAGATAGGCTCTGGCAAGTCAGCCGCCTTTTGGTGCCCAGAGATTCCAAAAATGTATATTATCATCTTATTAGGTCGGTTTTTAAAAAATATTGGATATATGTCTTTTCGTTTTTTAAAACAAAGAGGCACTCTCGGATTCTTCGACTGTTCCCATTCATTCAATGCCATGCTTTCTTCGATGTATACTACTATAACTCACTACAAGTATTTGAGAGACCTGGCTCTTGGTATAATAAAGACCGTATTTATCTATTAAATTTTTTTATAAACATTTATCGAATTTATGTATTTGAACGCGTGTCTCCTCTAACTGTAAATATAAAAATATTTACATTTTTCATTGATAATATGCGTTATTTAATTAAATATTCTTTCCATCATTTTCAATCAATAATTCTTGTAATGACAGTTATTATTTACTAAATATAAAAATAAATATACTTTTTCTACTTTGAATATAAATTGGTAATGTTCAAATATATCTTGGTCTCTAAATGTCAACAAAGTTAAAACAAAAATAACACACAAACATAATATATGTAACGTATAAATTTTATGAATATAATTTGCGCCCTCAATAATAAACAGTGATGTTAACGAAGAAATGTTGCCAATAAAAGTTGTTTATTTTTTCATTAGGAACATTTTGTATATTTAAACTTTTGTTCTATCTCTAACGGTCTACAAGATGGATCATACAGATCTAAGACCCAATAGACCTATTTTGCTCGTTTACGAACTCAACTTTATCCTGTCCTGAGCACGCTCCTAGCATCAATACTTTTACAAACCTGGGACAAAACTTAGTATACCTTAATATATTTCATATACACATGGTATAAAATAATTTGGTCGTTAGTAAAAATATTACGGGAATTGATATAAATTCGTTATTATTTACCCATAAATTAACTTCTAGCCAAACGAATTGTCTTCAATAATATTTTTAATGAAGATTTTTTTAATCAAAAAAAAAAAATATATATTAAATAGAAAATTCGAGAGTAGGTATTATAAAATTTAAGAAAAATGAGATAAGTATGTATTCAAGAAATTAATTATTTATTCAATTTGTTAAAGAAATAACACTGCAGAAAAAGAATTTAATTTTGTTTGTTAATGTTTTGAATTTATATTCAATTTTTTCTTTTATATTTACAATACATATTTTATTTTATTTTTGAAACACATCTTGGTTCATAATGCAAAAAACATTGGTGGAAAGCTTTCTTTTTTTTATACGTTTTTTGTATGTTATCAAATTCATAAAACATAGAAACGATTTGTACTATAAATGTGATCCAAAAATATGAACCCCTTGAAATCGATAATATATATTTAACAGTATAATAGTAGACTAATAAATTTAAATGTAATGGACAGTCCTTAATTCATAAAGTGTGGTTTTTCTGGTAGAAAATTTTATATTACCTTTTATCAGATTTCTATTTACAAGAGTTCTGCAGATTCACCTCGAAAAATATAATTTCAAGAACGTATTTTAAGTTGGAGAGCCAATTCCGGCAGAGTAACTGGGATGGTTAATAATATTACTTGCTTTGGTTTAATCGGCGATCACAGATCCATTCATTGGGCCCTTTTCCACTTCTAATGCAATGTCTTGCAAAGTTATTTCTGCTAACTTACTGTATCTTTGAAAATAATTTGAGTTTTTTAGCCTTTAAAAATATGCAAAAAATCGATTTCATCAAATTTCTTGACCAGAATAGAGTCTTAAATGCGTTGTCTATCAGATCAATTGTGACCGTCTTGTTAAATCTATGTAAATCAGCTACAGTGACTTTTCCAACTGCATGCCTTATTCTACTGAATATGCCGATTGTATGAAGTTCAAGTTACCAATATTGCATATTACTGTCCATTTTTATATATAATATATAGGAATATTAAAAAAAAAAAAAAAAAATTTTTATCAGAACAATTTTCATTCATTTTTGATGTACAGTACATTTATAAACTCTTGTTAGAATAGTAGAGGAAGTTTTCTTTTTTAGTTTTTTACAATATGAAGACAGAAAGCATAATCGTTATGATGTTTATTTCACAGAAAAATCAAATAAAAAAGATTTTTTGTGAATGTACGCAACGACATCCGTATTGTTTAACACAATTGATATATTTACCATAAATATAAAGACAAGACGTACTTTTTTCCCATTGAGAATCAAAAAGTTTAGAACATGTTTATTTATAGTTCTTTATCACAAAACTTTCTTAAATTTTTTTTTAAACAAATTCAACTGACAATCTTAAATATACTAAGAAGCAAAAGAACTGTATCTTTTACCACCCATATTCAAAATTTTCTATTTAAGAAATAACTGCATAGTCAAAACAGACGAATGTTATTTTAATTTTGAAAATGGTTGCACGTGGTTAAGAATAACGGCTATCAAATAAATGTTTTCTTGATTGGATATAAGCTGGGCTTTTGGACAACTTAATAATATAGGATACTTAATGGATATAAGCTTTATATGAGTAATTTTTTTTATTTTGATTCAGTGAATGCTTCGTAAAAAAATCGTACAAAAAAGGGCTAAATAATCTCTTTCTTATTGGCAATAATTTCTAAAACTTACTCCATTATTTACGGGATAAATCTCATATAATAAAAAATACATATCTTTAAGAATACAAATGCATTCAATAAAAGTTGAAAATCAAAACTTTTTTTCGAGACCTCTTTCCAGATATCTGAAGTAATTTTCATAATATCGAAAATTGAAAATTTTGTTTAATTATTTAGCTTTCGATATTTCGCAATCCAAGGCAGATATTGATAAATCTTATTCTCATTTTTTCATCTACATTCATGAAGTTATAATAAACTCATCAAAGTTGAAAATAATGTACTAATAATTTCATACAAAAGCTTGCCTGGGCGTTCGTACTACCTTAAAAGAGCCTTTATTATAGCAGGAACTTGTTTTTTTTATGTTACTCTTTTAGCATCAAAATTATTGCGTTAATCTTCTCAATACTAACATTTATTATCTTAATAAAGCATATTGTAAGTTTTTAATTTATTTTATATAGTAGTGCCTCTGTTCTCTTTGTTATGAAAAATATTATAGACAAGGAAATTATATTTACATATTTCACATGGAGGCACACACACATTGCTACTTATGAATGTAAATCAAAAAAATATTTTAAATTTAGTCAAAAATATGTGACTCATTTATAGAAAATATATTCAAGGTTTTATGTATAAGGTGATCCACAAAACCAGTTTAAAATATTTATCGAAAAATAAGCTATGTAAAAAATCCTTTATAAGGCAACCTTTTAATACAATGGAATAAAATGACATTAAAATAGTTTTGTTTTTACGATTCTATGTGTGATTATGAATAAAGTCTTAATTCAGGCTTTCCCTGAGCTCCCCCACTCTCGATATTAATATTTAATATTTCAATAATAATATATATATTAATTCATCAATATTTAATTTAATAACTGTTGCTTATAATGTGGCCCCTATAAATAGTATAAATACGTGATTTTGGAAATTTAGCATTTAAAAGCGATCGGAAATTTTCTTTCATTTTTGGATTTGGAATCGCGATACGTACTAATAAATAAGTTGCATTTAATTTACAAGATATTGGAGTAAATTTTTAATTAAAGCATTTTTTATCCCTGGAACAGCGAATTGATTGTCTAAATTAGTGAGAGTGAGAGTGAATTGAGGCTTTGTCTGTAAGAATTTGAAATTTCCTTTATGATTTATACGAATGTGGTCATCAGAATTCATTCTTAAGTCTCGAATGAAACTGTATCACTTTCTCAGTACGACATTGTGCGCCAGTAAAATCAATCAAAACGCAATCAATGTAAGGCTGCTTTTTTTGGTATGTTATTTGGATCCCTTAGAGGAATGTGAAACTACGTTTTACAAGCAAAAAAAAAGTTTTGCTGCGATTGGCGAAAAGCGACTAGTAAATACGTGTGAATATTGACGCATTATTCATTATTTCACGCAATTCAAGGAACAGTTTGCCGCTTTTTGGGTGCTATGTGTCGCTCGGGTATGACTTCAATATAATAAAATATTGATGACACAATTTCGCTTATCTTTTATTTAACAAAACATCCTATAGAATGTATATATTAATAATACCTCCATTTTAAATCTTAAGAAATTCTTTTAAATATTTTTTAGTTCTTTGAAGTAATAAAATTTAAGAAGAATACTAGTCGTCAGTCTATTAATGAGATCGGCAATCATTTGTTGACAGTTTTTGTTTTGTTTTTTAAATTCTAACTATACGATGCCACAAACACCAAGGTCAAGGTTATCGACAGTAGTATTTTTAGCCTATACAGTGCCAAGAAAGTATATGTATGTATTCATTTTACTCTGTTGGGTATAGTTTATATGGGGTATAGTTTAAATCGCCAATCAAACAGCTACTCCGAGGACAGGATGATCGAAATTAGCAAATTTCGTTCATTTCCTTCGTATGTATATTAGAGTAAAAAGCATATTCATAAAATCTTAATCATTTCCCATTTTTTAAGTACCGCTTACTAAATTTTTTTCAAAACTAAATCCTTATCTAAACACACTCAAAATATGTAACTTTGTATCATCAGTGGCGTGAATTTCACAAAGGCAGCAGAAGACTGGATACTCTACCTAACTCGATTAATGTTAATCATCTTGATATACAATATTATTTTATCTACGAGCACTTGCTATCAATAAACAAAAAATTTTTAACAGTTACCATCGATTGAGCATACAGAGTACGCCAGCTCGTTCGATTAATTTGAGGTTACTTCGCATTGCATTGAATTAATGCCGATGAGTGCATCCTCGCAGTGCTTTGAGAAAGACAAAAAGTGCCTAAATGTATGTGCTCTCGTGATCATACGTATTTAATGGGCGTTGAAAATAGTGGAAAACAATTTTTAATAAAAAATACTCCTTAAAGCACAAGCTTTTATTGCACTAAAAAGTCACTCATACATAACTGTTTGTAAAAGTTTGAGGCGCTCTATATAGAGAAAATAAAAAATTCAATCTATGGATAATTTAAGTTACAATTACCTACACCATTTTTTTAATCGACAAGAACCAAAACCAACATGCAGTATTTTTGTTTAGATAATGGCTTTTCAAAATTTCTGCCTATCCTGTCTGTTGTCATTCCACTTGATACGATAAACATTGAGCAACAGAATATATTATTTAAATAATTATTTTGAAAAGTTCCCAAATGAATATTAAATGAACTACATTAAACAATAAGTGTTGAAAAAGAAATAAAAAACACCCAAGGTAGTGCTCAACGAAATGACGTGGTGATAATTGCAATACTGTTGTATCTTTATATAACTACAACTAGCAATAAGAGGAAAGGAAATAAGTACGCACTTTGTAACGAAGTAAGCAAAATTTATTAAAATGTAAGTGAGAAATTTATTGAAGCTACAAGTATAGGTATTCAGAGTTGCACGACTTCTAGCACAGAAGAATCGAAACAGATGTCTCAAAAAATCACCATAAGGTGGACAATCCCAAAGTCAAGGTTGCCATTTTGAAGATTCAGAGACAATAGTTTATGTGAACTTTTATTTAATGCTAGAGAACACATACTCAAAATAGTGAAATTTTTAAATACTCGGTATACCACCTGAATCATTCTCAACGCCTAACTCCCAAATAGGGTTTCTGCTCGAAATTTGTCTTTAGTCGAAGCTTACACTAGGTAACACAAAAAAAACATGCACATAACAAGTAGGTAATAGATAAGAGACCCCCAATTCGACAATGAATTATTTGAATTTCAACTAAAAAAGGCTATTCAGGCTGCTAAAACTATCGGCAAAACCAGTCACTTGAATTTAATGAAATATAATCTTAGTTATTTTAGTCTACTGAGCAACGAACGCCTACTTGCAAAAATATACAAAGTAATGACTACTAAGCCAGGGAATAAATAATGCTCTTTTATTTCTGAGAGCCTATTTTATAAGGAATTAAAATTTAATTAATTTGGGAACTGTAAGGGATCCAGTAACTATAAAAATTGAAGTACAACAATACTCTTTACTTGCTTTTTTTTTTTAATTTTAATAAACATTTTATATCGAATTATGAAAAACAAAATATCTCTATATAATGAAAATAAATCAACGTAAATAAAAATAATTTTTGGATGGTTTATTCAAAAATAAAATTATAGAGCGGCATAATCATACCTACAACATTTCAATATATTGGGGCACCATTTTAAGGAGCATAATAATATTATTATACCAAATATAATATTATATTTAGTTTATAACATTTAGACAAACATGTGGTTGACGATCCCATAAGACTCAAGTACAAATAAAGTGGTTTTGGCTTATTATAATCGTGGTTAGTATGAATATATTGTGTAAATGACATACGGATAATTTTCTATATCTACCAATATTAATTGAGCAAAGAGACATTATTGTTTACTATAAAAGCGTAAGTCCAAATTGAAGCGAAATTTCTATGATCTGCCATTTAGAGGATTGATAAAGATAAGTTTGGTAATAAAATTTGTTTGATAAATTGTATCGGTGGTCCTGAATTGCAAAAAATCGAGTTTTTTTTCGTGCATACTTCATCGTGCTTTTTTATCTGTCTGTTATGACAATTAATTATTGACTGTTGTTTCAGCGTTGTTTAACCCTATATATATTAAATGCATCAGAATATATTAAAATTTCCCCGCTGTTTGTAATGCTTAGAAATATTGAGGCTAGGTACAAACAAAATTTTGGTATAGGTGGTCATAAAATGACCAGAAATATAGAGATGAAATTTTGTTACCATACTCAGGACGTTAAAAGTGAGTTTGAGTTCGTAAATTAGCTACATAAGCAAATTTATCATTTGTCTGAAGGACCCAATTTGAAGATATAAAAGAAAAGATTAAAAGTGAAAAAGTATTTTTTTTTTCCGTTTTGGTCCAAATTACGGTGAAAGTAAAGTTTCAAATTTCTCAAAAATTATAAAAGATAGAGAAAGGTGGCTTCAAATAGTGAGACTTTTGATTCTAAATGCATATTAAGCCCATCCGATAATATTAAAGAGGTCGAAGGGATCTTTTTGGGACACAAAATTGTTTATCTAAAATTAATTTCAAAACATGTACATTGACACTAAAAAATTTATTCCACATTAATATTTTATTTCAACTTATTTATAAAAATAATACAAGCACTCAAACAATAAACTTAACTATTTGTTTTCACTTGTCATAATTATCTCAGTCAATTTTTTATTTTCACTTCAAGTTTTATTTTGACCTTTGAAAGCCAATTTTAAGTAAACAAAAGAACTTATCGCTTTTATTGTGAATTATTTAATAAAAAATGCGAATAGCGATTAGCGAAGTATTAAAAGGATTAGTTATTCCAAAAGTTTTTCTTCCGTTGGATACTTCTTCCACTTTTGTTTATAGGTTAGTCAATAACTTTATAGTAAATTTCCGAAAGAGTGTTTTTAATTACCGAAAAAGTTTTTATATCCTTGGATATGAATAAAGCCATATTTAATAGTCACGCTTCGTTCGAATTAAATCAATTCAGTGAAATTTGGTAATTTAATTTTACAAATTGAAATTCATAACAACGTTAATTAATGAAAATGATACTTGAACATACCATAAAGCAGCCATGGGCAAACGTGGCTTAGAGAAGACACTCATACTTCTGTATCTAAATTACTATAACCTATCTCATTACTATAAGAGAAACTGAGATAGGTAGACGAGTCGTATACCCGTCTCGCTTATTCCTGTATGAGCAATGCGGTCTTGGATAAAGGGACATACAATAAAGTTTATGGCACCCCATAAAGTTATAACAATGGTGGTTTATACTTAAAATAACTGGCCCATGGCTGCCTCTTAAAGGTTCATGTTTTTCATCTACAAACATAAAAATAATAATAATTAAATAGGGGGCCACACAGTTCAAAGTAATATCGAATTCCCATATTGCATGTTATACTATATTACCTACTGTGTTTTATTTTTATTTTACGATCTAATTTTGTGTTTAATGCGTCGTTTTTTTTGCTTTTGCTTTTGCTCTTCATAGTTGTTGTTATATTACTTACCCAGCCAGGTTTTTATTTCATCATCAAGTTCCACTGAATTTAATCAACTAAGAATTTACACCATTAATTTTATACTCATTTAACAATATTTCATATTCAAGATAAACTTTTATTTTATATATGCCTATATGCCTATATGGTATTTTATATTTTTGTTGTGACATATTATATACTTTACACATCATTCTTACATTTTTCTCTTTGCTTCAAATTTTGTATACAGAGGTGTCCCAGGAGTATCGGACGCCATTGTTGCATCGGGTAGAAAAAAAATTCCAAGACGAAAAGTCCTCTTCACGGATATACGCCTCTTCCTACACATTAACACACTTACGCAAACGTATTCATATGTACACTCAAGCGTAACGTTGAAGCTTTCGTGTCTCACTCTCTCATTTTCTTACTATTTCTCCTCCCCTTCACTGCCGTGCTGCTTTAGAGCGCTTCTGATTTGCTGAGTATTTTAATTAATAGCTAATAATCCGTGCATTGGATCTAAAAATGGAAATGGACTTTTCGTTTTAGAATTTTATTTTGTACCTGATGCATCAAGGGTACCCGTTACTACCTGGGACATCCTGTGTATATACTATTATTTTATGAATGTAAATTTAATTGGAAAATACTTAAGCACTCAATGGCCGGTAAACTTACAATACTCTAGGAATGGGAAGTAAGAATGTAGGTCTCAGTGATATGCCGGTTATCTGTATCCGTACCAGCAGATAACCGCCATTAATAAATCTTTATCTCGAAAACGAGAAACCATCAACCAAAGGTTTATACTAACTTTTTTCCTTATTTTTGTTCAAAAATTCGTTTTTTTCTATTTCTGCAATATTAATGACAAAAGCTATATCATTTACTTATTTTAACTTTTTTTTCTATGTAAAGGATTATATTATAGTGGAGTGCTACGTGATTTTTACAAGGGGCTGTGGTATTTTTAAAGAAAACTCACTAAAACAGTTAAAAAAATAAATAATAATTGAAAATCTTATTGATAGGCCGGTATGATTTCGTCGTTTTACAAAAATGATATTGACTAATTACTTCTGTAGAAAAATAACAGTTACCAAAAAGGGACAAGATGTTTGCGTACATTGTCTTTATAGACGAAGAAATCTAGCAAAATATCAAAATCTAAAACAATTAAATTATGAAATAATGGTCGAATAGCCAAAATATCATACTATAAGATCATCTTCAAGAAAAAAAAGTTTAGAAATAAATTTAACAAAACTGTTGTATCACAGCATATGCCAGTTTGTCTCTGCATAATATAGTAAACTGGCTTGATAAATGTCAGATTAAATTTAATTTTTTTTTAAACATCTATATTTTTATAATTTATAACTCATGTGTTATTCTAATGTATGACCTATTTTGCTGTACAGTTTCATAAAACCATTCACTAGCTTTGGCGTGAAAGCGTTACAAAGAAACAAACAAACAAACAATCATCCTTACTTTCATATTTATAATATATAGGGATAGGGAAAGGGATTGAGATAATTAATATTTTAAGAATATTAGAAGCTCTTATATCGACATCTACACCCGTATCCACGAACTTTATATCGTATTCGGATCAACAGTTTTTATTATCTGACACATCACTAGCAAAGTCAATCAATAATTCTCTAATTTTACTTTATATCTACAAGAACCTTAGAAAGTACAAGGAACTAAGAAATATTTCCCAAAGCCCTTAAAAGTTTGTACAAAGAAATTTCATTTACGGTTATTCCTTTGCCTTTTATTATCAATGTTTTCTTAATCGGCAAATTGTCATAAGGAATACATACATACTCATTTTATTCATATCCATATATAAGCAATTAATTTTTCAAGTATCCAAACAAAATATTTACATTTCATGACAGGATTTGTTAAAGAAAAAAGTCCTTCATCAAAATGTAAATGGATCATATCTTTGGTATCTTTTATAAGTAGGCAGGTAATAATATATAATCCGAACAAATAAAAAATTATGTTAATTTGTTACAATTATAAATTAAATACAAAACAATTCACAAAAAAAAAAAAAAAAAAAAATCAAAAAATGAAAAGAAAGTAAAATCCAACCATAAAAAAAGGTATTTTAAAAAACGTTAACGTATGCTTTGCATTACATATACAATAATTTTTTTTCTAAAGGAACTTTTGCAAAGATTTTTTAATTTTGAAAAGGGGGACGAACCATACATTTCATCAAGAAGGAATATGTATGTAATATGTTGTTGGGTTCTCCTATTGCAAAATAAAGAGTTTTAATCCTTTTCAAATTGAATTCTTTTATAATGTTTCCTGTTTATATTTGAAAGGAGACTCTATATCCTTGTGAGCTGATTTTTTTTTCTTTCATTAACATAATTTCGTGTGAATTTTTTTGAAATTGTATCATACAAAGGTAAGGGTTTGTTCGAACAAGTTTTTTTTGTTATTCTTTTTAACAATTAGATATAATTGCTTCTTTTTGTACGAATTTACGTCTGTATACAGGTTACACACTACGATGTCTTATTTGGAGTTTTTAAAAGAACTGTTTTTATATTATATATTTTAAAAGCAATAAATTATTAGAGTTTACTCTTAAAGAATCGATTTTCATACAAAGAGCCGAGCACGAAAAAATTTATGAAGAGTAAGATCTAATGATCGAAAGACCTCTTTAGATTTTTGGCGGGCAATCTATCCTGAACATCTTCTACTTTTTAGTAATGCATGTATGTAACTTGAATGCTTGCATGCTATCGACAAAGCCCCTATTGTTTGAAACTGAAAAATAATGGACACAGCACATAGTGTAGTTGGTACCCACCGATACAGAATGACAACATAGCTACTCAGCCAATGTACATCGTACGTTATTGTTTTTTTTTCGGGTTACCATATATAAGTGATACCACATATAACGTATAATAGACAAAGCATCTATTTTTTGAAACTGACAATAAACTGGCGGACGCAATACATTATACAACACTTAAGGAGGAAACTCGACTTGTGCGTCGGAGCTAACACACACAATTTTTTTTATATTCATAATCCGTTTTTTTCCATTCCTAGAAAGGTTGTTACTAGATAGAGATTTCGAAATTGATTGAAAAACTCCAAAATCAGTTGAAAACAAGATGAACTAATTACAATTTTTGAATTGAAACTTCTACCATTTTATACAGCAGCCCAGTCCTTGTTTGAATTCGATAGTACGCTTGAGATCGTTTGAGATTGCTCTTACGTACATTTAAAATTGCTTCCAAGAGCAAAATTATCCTTTTTTTAAAGTAACATGTTTACCAAAACTTCCCTTCTTTTTCCTTAATTTTACCAAGTTATAGAAATATTATCTTAAGATATCAGTTTCATTATTATCAATTCAAAGAAGGATATTTTGAACAAAGATATTTTTTTACTAAGGAATTATTTCCGAAAGCTAATATTGCGGACTTTTTTTGAATTGAAATTGTTTACATGAATATATTGCCCATTCATAATTTATAAAGCATTTGTTTGAAGTTTTGAACAAACTGAGTCAATGAACAAGTAACAATCTGTAACACTTATACACATAGAGGTTATAAGAGTATTTTGAACCAGACCGTAAGTCTTTAGAATCTTACGAATATAATAGGCATTCAACGAACAACATACACATAAATTTTGGCATGGTTTGTCAAATAATTATTAGTTATTATACATTATGAAAATATTTATGATTTGAATTAATTTGTGTATTATTTATGTTGTGTAAAAGTGATAATCACAAGCCTTTGTAATGTTATTAAGGAAATATTAGGTGGTAACATTTTGTTGGAAGTATGTCGAATTGTATTATTTTACCCTTTTGTTAAAGGTAACCGTTGAATTATTTTTTGTTGAACTAATAATTACTTCATTTTAAAGTCCTATACACAAGGGTCAATATAATTGCAGTGGACGAAATAGTAAAACAAAATTTATCATTTCGACATGTTATTAGCAATAGTTTTTTGTATGCTTTTCCATAAGACTTTATCAGCACAAAAGTTAGTCCTCAGCCCACGGCTTTTTTCACACTTAGTAACAGAGGGATACTTCGTGATGATAAATTTGAAGCATTCTTTGTTTGAAAAATGGAAGTCTGTTTTCCGTCAAACCAAAAATTTGCAAACTTTCGAAACTTCAAATGGATGGAAGTTTCATGAAATATTTGACATTTTACAAGAGTCACAATAAAATATTAAAACCATAAATACTTAAAATGTTCAATTAATTGAACCGATATAATACGACAGACATTAATGTAACCAGAGCCATTCAATATCAATAATTTTATATTGTTTACGACATTGTTGAACACTTATTATGTTGTTTTTTTGCCTTGTGTAAAGCCCTGAGCTTGTAAGCAAATTGGAAACAAAAACATACTAGTAATAATTATTATTTTACTGTGTATAACAAGATTACATGGAATTGCTATTAAAATGTAATTTAAAAATAAATTTTTAAGGTAGTTAAATTAGTTGAATATGAATACATAAAAATTAAAATTTGTTTTTTACGTCTATATACAGGCTATATCGTAGTTTTTAATACAGAGGTTCTTAATATATAAATCCAAGTTCAAAAACTATAATCACACTCTAGAATGCATGAAAAGAACAAAAAATTTTTATCTGAATTTGTTTTGATAGGTAAAATTGCCATTACAGTCGAGGAACGTCTAAGATTCAAAGTTCCTCTAAGAGTTTCACAGAACGGAAAAGAGGTTCCCCGACTGTAATGACGCTTATACTTATCCTCACAATTTAAGATGAAAATATTTTATATAAATAAAAAAAAGTTCAAAAAATAAAACCTGACGATTCCAAAATCACGGTAGCCTATAACCAGCGGATGGTCAAGATACCTCATTTGCCAAATAATCGTTTTGAGATTTCTTCAAAAGTTATACTGCTTTTGCAAATATGTATACCGGGTGCATCAAATTAATATTCCGGGAAGTAATATGATATGTCAATACAATGTATTTTGGTATAAAAAGCATGTGCTCGAAATGATCCCCTTCGAAGTTTCAGACGTAATAAATTTGTTAGTACTTTCTTTAGAAACTTATATTAGGTACTTATATTTGTCAAATATTTCTTGCATGGATTAGAATAAATCTTTCGGTCTAAAATCACCACCAATGTATTTTTATACCATGCATATATGTAATATGCAAGGTATACTAAGTCTAGTCCCAAGTTATACCATGCATATATGTAATATGCAAGGTATACTAAGTTTAGTCCCGAGTTTGTAACGCTTAAAAATATTGATGCTATGAACAAAATTTTGGTATAGGTGTTTATAAAATCACCTAATAAGTCCATTTTCGGTTGTCTGTCGGTCTGTCCGTCTGTCTGTCAACACGATAACTCCAAAACGAAAAATGATGAGGTCGAGTTCGTAAATGAGCAACATAGGTCAATTGGGTCTTGGGTCCGTAGGTTTAAATGTAAAAAATATTGCTTATAAATAAATAACCAACTTTTTTTTGAAAATTTTTTTTGTAAACATCACTGTTTACCCGTGAGGGCGCAAATTAGGCGTAAATTGTATAGTATGTACTATATGGGAATATCAGTTATGTATGTGTGACATGTATTTATGTTTAATGGGATACAGTAATCAACACTGCCTATGCATGGTATTTCAACAATTAACTCAGTCAATTGTTTGTTTTCACTTGTTTTATCTTAATTAAAGCAGTGTAATCTGAAAAAAACCTTACACATCGCTTTTTAAATGGTTTTTTCAGCCTGTATATAGACGTGTTGGGTGGCATTCACATCAGATGTTTTTTTTTTAAATAACCTAACTAACTGTTGGGTAGTTACATGGTGGTTCTTTGTACATTAACAAATTTGGGCTTAGTAAACATCACGATATTTCGAATGATTATAAAAGTAAAGTATATGGAATTCAATTTTATATTAATTTAAAAGAAATAATTTCACGTGTCGACAGTTAGAATATTACTGTTGTTATTGACCTGCGTTTGAGGTCGATGGGTCATATTATTTTATTACATACTCACATATGAAGGCGTATTATATGTATTTTATATGTCTTGAGAGTAGAACATGTCTATACGTATGCTGATTGTGAGTTCAACTCATCATCTTTTAAATATGTTCCTTATTTATCTTTACATTTTTATCAGTTAGTATTTTATCAGTATAAAAAAATATAGTTTGTTTGACAGCCTCACAATATCTACATATTATGTTTGCAAATAAAAGTTGTGCGCATTCATACAATTTTTACTCTTTTATGTGATTTTAGAGATAGTTAATGGTTTTCTCTCGAAAATACTCCATGCCGCTCAGCTGTAATTCTTGACCCCGGTGGAAAATTATGATGACGATTTTTTTTTAAATAGTGGCAACTCTCAGATTACATGTTTTCCAAGATATAAGGAGAGTAAAGGTCTAAATTCGCGATTTTTGATTGTAATACTTTCAAGGCGGCTATGGAATTAAGAGCCCGAGAATGTGCTTAAAATTCTCTTAATTAACTACACTTAAATGATTTATCAAACTATAATCAAAATTATTAAAATTAGTCGCTGGATGATTTAAAAAAATCTGCTGTGAATTTTATTCCAACATAGTCTATTAATTTCTCGAAAATAAATTTTTCTGATCTGAAGTAGGCAATTTACTTTCCCGTACTGGTATTTGTTTCTTTTCCCGGTAACCATTTAAAATACCTGGAAACAGTTTTAGGTGTCAAAACGCTACTTCAAAATCGTTATTGTCTTAAAATTTCAAGAAAAACATTTTCTGTTGTGAAACTAGTTCAGTCATGCTAGAAAGGAGTTTTTCCTTGCATACAACGCCGCCCTACCTTCTACGATAAGAGTAACATGAAAAATTTTCCAACCGCACACCCCATCTGTCTAAAAACCCATTTTCCACTTAACTAGCTGAATAAAAATGAATTAGTTTAATTGGTTTTAAAAATAATCTTTAGATATTTTTTTCTTTTTGTATGAAAAATAAAAATTTTAAAATAATGTAAATGAACAAAAAAATGTAATACGCTTCAACTATCCACACCAAGCATTTTTAAGTCCATCATGCTTGAAATTAAAAAAGTGTAATACCTCTAATTGTCCTGTTTAATTTAATTGTATATAAAAAAATAAAATAAAATAATTTTTGATTATTAATTACAATTAAGGTGTTCCTTTTAATTTTATTAAAATTCCTTGTTAAATTGTATATATTTAAAAATATTAAAATAAAAGCCTATTGTTAAAAACATATTATAAAAAATAAAACTGTATATAATTAAAAAATATATATTATATAATGTATTAATAATGGTAAATGGTCAAGCCTTTGTATATTTGGAAAATAAACTGTCATGAGAGGCGTTTAACCCTGCAATTATTTCATAATTGTTATTATTTTTTATTATAAAAAAAATACATTGTGAGCTCAATATATTGTGTTTTTTAACATGAACTTTCAACTAGGTACCTATGTAATAATAATTAATATTGATTGATAAAGCATATTTTTATATAAAATGTTACGCCTATATTTTTCAAATAATTTTCCTGGGAGCTATATTTTGACTTCTTATATGAGAAAACTGGACGATTGGTGAAAAAATTCTGACTTAATGTCTAAATTTAACTGTTATATTGTTTTAAGAAATTTATTAAGACTTGAAAGTCAACTTCTGATAAGAAACACTACTCTGATGAGGGATTTATACATATTTTTTTAAATCATTTTTCTGGGAAACTCTATTTTCTCTTGTTATATAAAAATCCCGGGTATATGCTGAATAAATTTTGTTCACAAAAGAATCGCGAACAAAAAAATTGTTGATGTCGTTTTCCCTTTGAGGTATCTAGTGATTTAAATAATAGACTGTGGGACAAGAGTGGTTATATTGTCCCTCAAATTCCCTGCTGCGTTTTTTCAAAACGATAACTAAAATATGACTTAACGCTCATTGGAAAACGCAGCCTTTTCGAAAAGAAAATCGTAGATGAAATTTTGGTAGACTCGTCAAAAAGAAGCCATTCACGAAGTTTTAAGTATGTATCTATCATTTTAAAGAAACCGTAGTGTCCCACGGTCTATAACTTTTCATTAAACGCAATGTATAAAGTTTAGTTTTACCCAAGCTACGTATAGCATAATGCACCACCTATGTTGTAAAAAAATAATTAGCTATAAAAATGAAAAATGGGTTTAGTACGTTTTTTTCCATATATTTACCTATACTGGTATACATCTCCGGGTACATATACCAACGTGAAAACTGTAGTCATGTAAATAAACAACTACAGACACAGAAATTTGTGAAATGGGTGTGAAAACATTCTGCAGAAAGATACTTAAAAACTAAATAAAATTATCAGAAAACACGTTAATGCTCTATGCGCATTTTAATAAGAAATTAACGTAGTCTAGAAGGAATTGGCGCATAAATTAATCACAAAATTTATGTTTTAATCAATTGGGTATAAAATTTACGAATTTTTTTAGAATTACTTTCAAGATAGTCCAACAAAACTGAGAGAACGACTTACAGCAAACTCCAATTTGTACGTATAGCGCCAGGAAAGTTTTTGGTTGCATCACGAAGCCCAGAATTGGTGAATAGGCGTCGGGTTTTTAAAAATAATTTTACTAATCCTCGATTAGTGTGTTCAATCAAAATAAATAATAAAATTTGTTATTTCCGTACAGCCACTTTGATATGAATCACGAATAAAGTAAAGTCATTAAGGCTGAATAAAATTAAACGAATAAGACTATTCAAAAATATTTTCTCGCTTTCGGCATCATACACTACTATGCTATTAGTCTTAAACTAAATGTAGAAAAGAAAATAAAAAAGCAGTGAGACGTAACTAGTTTTTATTTCGTTCCTTGCTATACCTAATCTCAAAAAAATTGAACCAATTTATGAAAAATTTCTGTATTTTATGATTGTTGAGTCACCTCAACAAACTCACAAGGATTATAATTGTGTAAATATCATAAGTTTTAAATAAAAATGTGTGTGTGTGTGTGTGTGTGTCTGTCTGTGGCACTGTAGCGCCTTAACGGATGAATTGATTTTGATTTTTTTGGTTTCGTTTGAAAGGTAATTTAATGGAGAGCGTTTTTAGCCACAAGTGCGAGTTTAGTAATCCGTACCCGAAAAAACTAAATAATTGGCGACGATCTTCAAAATCGACTCAATGGATGTGCCCACTCGGAACCCTTGACATTAAACCTAAAGGAATCGATGGGAAGAGCTGACAAATAAGTCAAATTTGATTAATGTACTCTACTAAAGCGCTCAAAACCATGCATTGGAGTGCCTAAATCACGATCAAAACAAAAATAAAGGATTGGATGATACAAAACATTCAAGATAATACAAAAACTCTTGTAAAATATTTTATGAAAAAAGGCTTCAGAGCGTGTGGGAAAATCATTGGGAAATACCTATTTACCTGCTTTCTGGCCACTATAAACTCAAGCATATGCACAAAGTCAGTCTCACCGGGAACAAGCTCTACAGATTTTGTCATGAAGAGGATCTACGAAGCAAAGCAAGTGTAATCGATGAAACTAATCGCAGTACAAAAGATCATCTAAGAATTTCTTCTAATCTAATCAGAAAATACTCAAAAAAACATGAATAGTTCATAATGAAAAAATCCTACTCAAAATTTCCTAAATACACGCTTTTACCTAGGTTAGGTTAGGTTAGAGTGGCTGTCCTGGGGTGGGACACACTTAGACCATAGGGTCCGTGTGATGGCAAGAGCTGGGCAGTTGCAGAGAAGATGAGACATTGTCTCCTCCTCCTCACTATTGTGACAGCTTCTGCAGTAGTCGTGATACACTGCCAGGTCTTGCGTTCAGCATTCCTGCCGCCCAACCAGCGCTTTTACCTAAAACTTTTGTAAAAATATCAGAAATTTTTGTCAAGTAATTCACAAATTAAATGAAGGAATATCTTACTTAATATTTGAGTGTTCATCTTACAAAACCGCCACGTAAAACTTACTATTTAAGATAGGTTAAATAATTTAACTATAAGTGTACAACAACGTCTAATTTAAAGATTCATTTATGTTAAGTACTAATTATACTCAACTAATAAAATAATTTCCACATTTAACTGTGTTGTTCGATGGTTGCTCTTGGTATAACTAAATAATGTGTTGCACTTACATGTAATAATAATAGTGTAGTAGGTAAGGATAAAACTTCATGTAATTGTAATGAGTAAAAACACAATTATATTATATAGCTCATCTATAATATTGTTGTGTTATTATTGTAGCTACTATCTGAATTAACAGTTCGTCCATTTATAAGTGGACAATAATTATTTATTGAAATTCTATTGTTTAAGGCGGTTCTATACACATTTTTCAAAGTCTTGAAAAAATTATAAAGTTTCACGCCAATCATATATATATCTTGAGATGGAAAATGAATAATCAAATTAACATTTCTCAATTCATTCCGAAAAGTGAAATGGTAAAATAATTAGGTAATTCAAAACATTAATTCAAAAGAACAAAGTCAACTCAAATATTTCAATTTCAATTATAATATTTCCAAAAATTTGTTTAAAAAAATGATAGCTCTCTAAGTATCCTTTTCACCTCATCTGATGTCCTTAACCATCACTTTGGTATTGATTAAAGAAGGAGTGTTATATGTTTAAAGTGTTAATCTGTGCGTCCGTGTGTTTCTCAGTGACATCGTAGCCCTTAAACGATCGAACCAACTTGATTGGAAACATTTTATAACTAAGTTTCCAAAAATCGGTGTACAAAAAATAAATCGCATTTGTCGAGGGTTTTTAAAATTTTGTAAATTTCATTTGTTTAACAAATTCTGATTTTGTCAAAGCTATAATATTTGATGTATATGTTAAAATGTTACAAGAATAATGTCCGTCGTTCTTTTACATATTGTATTTACAAATTATACTTAAATTCCTTGTAGGTATTATATACCAGTAAAGCATACCATACATATAGGTACGTAAGTTATCATCTATAATAAATAAAGTAATACACGTAGATAACACGGAATATGTCAAATATATTTACTATTATTTTGGATATATAGTTTGCATTCATTTGCTAGAATCTAAGTAGGTACTACTGTTCCTACAAGTAATACAAGGTTGTTAACTTTCTGAAAGGAAAATTATTGCATTCAATCTGAAATTGAAAAGAACAAGCTGCTTATGTTGATGTAATCTTTATGGTCCACTCATTCAACTTGATAATGAAAATAAATTTCTCTAAGTGCCTAAAGCAATGTATACGTAGCTTAGAGGCCAAGTAAACGTTTTCTATGCAAGAAGTACTGAAATTGAAATCAATATATAATATTGTTTAATCAATTATCGTAAATATTAGTTTTACAGAAGAAAACACTCAGGGGATAAATTATTGTTTAAGTAATTTTCTTAAATTTAATTAATTATCAATTTATTTTTATCCTAAGTCTCAAATTTCTATGCTTTTGGTAGATTTTTTAACCAATCTTCATGTTATTATGTAAATATTTGCCGCAAATCCGATATGGCTATCAATTTGCATTCCCGAGAAATTCCGAACGAGAAAATGTCCCCAAAAGTGTTCCCGAGAAAATGTCCACGTGTATCCAAGCACATATGAGCGTACACACACAAGTGTTAATACATTGATCTGAACATGAAACGTAAAGATATGCTGGGAATTTTGATTTTCGAATCGATTACCACCTAATCAAAACTAACTAAACACAAAATAGCAGGTGCGTTGAAGTACAGTTTTTTCCAAATTATCAACATTTTGACTAATAATTTTACTGTTTATATCGTATACGTGTACATACACGTCATGCGTCGAAATAGGTTCCAGGATACTCAAAATGCTTTCTTTAAAATGGATATTAATAAGCAAAAACTTTCTGTTTCTAGGTTACCATTAAATTATACTAATGGAAAATGCATCATAAACAAAGTTGTAAATCAACTTGCCTAAAATTTTTCGAAGTTATATTTTTTGTAAGACTTATTTAAAAATATATTTATGTTCGAAAACCAAATTTTAACGCCTCAGGTTGTCCAGCAAAAAATGTATCTATTTACTAATTAATCAAGTTATTGGTCTGTCCTCTCAATGCTATGTAACATACAATAATTATTATTGTTATCCGTTGTTACCTTACCTATACCTTTTTGTAAAATGTTTTGCTATCTAACAGGTACCTAGAAATTACGATTATTTTATTTTCATTTTAATGTGAACTTTTAAGTTTATGTATTTATACACGTTTTAAGAATAGGTTTATTTTTGTAGATCATATTATGGGAATAACCAATTAGAAAGGCCGATGGAATCCAAGTTTGTATTTTATTTGAATAAAATTTCATGATCGTTTTTTATGAAAATTGAGAAATTGGCATGTCTTAGTACCAGTTTATTATAGTTTATATTTTATTGGCAGGAAATTGATCGGTCCAGTTTTATACATCAAAGAGGTGGCAGATACTTGTGAAAGTCCCTCAAATATTTCATTTTGTAAATAAAAGGGACAATTCCTTATTAGATTTTGAGAAAAAACTCAATGTTATGATTTCATCAGTTGTTTGAAGAGGTAATTTTATTTTGATACACTCGATTTTAGGTAAGAAATATATAGAATATAAAAATTAAAAAGCCAAATGAAGTATTTGCAAAGATGACAAGTGATGGAACACCGCAAACTAATGAAAGATATTTCGAGCAAGAATTATAATACGGACATTCAAAATGTGGCCATTGATTAATTTTTTTGTCTTAAGTGAATGACGACTGTCCCTTCCTTTCTCCTTTGACCCACCCCCCATTCTTGAAATTAGTCCACAGCTTCAGAAAACTGAAAATAATTAGACCCATCGGTGATGAAAAATGAGTCAGGACCATCAATCTGGTATCGCGATTCGAGCGATTAAATATAAAACTGCTTTTCTAGAGACGAAAACACACCATGTAAAGCTATAGCAAGTCTAGATCAGCAATAAATTCCGTAACCTAAACCATTAAGGAAATATCTTAATTGTCAGTTGCCTTTCCTGATTAAGTTTTCTATATTTGGGAAAAAGTCTTAATTTATTGAAGGGCGAATTTCCCAAAAAATATGCCACCCCTTATTATATGTATTTGTGAGTTTTTTTTAAACAATTTATTTCAAACACTGGAGAGAGTTCCTACATCAAGTTCCTATCCCGGTTAACAAAAAACGTACACGTAGAGCTAACAATACTAATACACACTACCAATTTTGAAGCGTAAGTGGGAAGCTTAGTTTCGTTTTATTAAATTTTAATATATAAAGTTATATAGGTTGTCTAGGGAATTTTGTTAGAAGTTTTATTTCTAAATATTTCGAAATAAGTTTTCTCATATTTTATGGTAAATATTTTCTATTTATATCTATTTATATATGTTTAAGCTAAACAAAAACTATATTACAATATGTCTAGCCACATAAACTACAACAAAAATGTTATTTTACACATAAACTACAACAAAAAATGTTATTTTACTACATGATTACATTGGTTAAATAAACTTTACACTGACTCTGTGAAAATATACTTTTTCTAATATTCATTTTATCAGTTCATATATGCAGCTCTTTTAATAAATGGTGATGGCATCAAGTGTACCTATCCGGAATTTCGTTTAATGTCATAATATAACTTTCCCGTTAATCGTTTTAATTTCCCTTACGTAAGGTTAGGTTGGGTTATATTGGCTGTCGACGAAGGATCCGCTTAGGCAATAGAGCTAATTAATTCATGCTAATCGTTAGTATTTTTGTTAAAAATATTGGTATAGAAACATTAAATTATTCAGTCACATAACCAAAATTATAGTTTTCAAATGTTTTGAAAAATTTAAAAAGTATGTTATTATTTGTTTTGTTTACTTCAATCATGTATACGATATTTATTTACATCAAAGTCTCTCGATTGTAATTGACAATTTTAATATGATACATACAGCGTAAACTAAATATTGACAAATAACAAGAGGTCTGGGTTCGAGTCCTGATTCGAGTGTATTTTTTTCAATTTTCTTCAATAATGATTACTAGACAAGATATTTGTCAATATTTAGTTTACGCTGTATGTATCATATTAAAATCGTCAATTATAATCTAGAGACTTTGATGTAAATAAATATCGTATATATGATTAAAATAAAAAATATACCAACCATAAAAAATATACTATCTTGATGCGCTTATAATAAAGGTTATGGGTGTAAGGAGAGGGCGGTTTAAAAATAGATTCACATATATAGAACAGCATTTGGTGATTCAAGATGTACCAACAAATATTGAAATTAATTCTAAAATAAATTAATGTACTGACAATAAGCTAAACGACGAAAAATTATTGTTGCTTGCACCGTATATATATACTTTTATAGATGGCATAGCACCTGTAGTGAGAAAAATACTTGCTTTTAAGATAAACGCCAAACATACAAAAGAAAAATATGGTTGTTATCTTCTAAGTATGTGTATCTACAAAGTGCAATAAGGATTAGTTCTAGAATTTTCTACAGAAGTTCAACAAAAATCCAATGTATACAAGCCTGTACGTACAATGAAGAAGTCTTATTGTAAGAGATTGATATTGTGTTATTAAATTACTCCAATTAGTGGCCTTTATAAATTTGCTTATGAAATTAGCTTAATTTGTAATAATAAACAAGCCATCTCTACATGCAATAATCTTTTTGAGGTTAAAACCTGAATAAAAAAACTGATTGTCGCACTAACTGAGGTTAGAAATGATCATACTTGAGACAAACACCAAGAAAGTCGTATTAAAGAATTCCCCTTTTTGGATTACCAAATCTACAATACTTAAAATTGCAGTTATTTCAAAGCTGCTTGTGGATTATATAGTTAATATGAATCATCCTACAATCACACATTGTATGTAGTAGAAATTCATATCAAGAAAAATCTGCAAGAAGTATTAAAAAAACTGTATTAATAAAAATTTTTTTCTATATATTGAATGAAAAATTCAACAGTAATAGGTATTTTTCAAAAATATACAAGATGATTTAAAAAAAATTTACTTTTATATTTTGAAAATGGACTAAAAAATTATAAAACGATAAAACACGTATCGTCTCTTCCTTAGGAGGAATGAAAACACAGTATTTAATTTTTTTTTGGTGAAAGAAAAGAATAGTTCTGAAAAAAGATTATGTGAACAAAAATTACTCGTTTTTCGTTTTTCAATAAAAAATTACAGAAATGTACAGACTGTACAGAAATGTATGAGTCGCACCAGACTCATAGAGTCTGGTGAGACTCTTGAGGTCCGCACGAAGAACTTCTCAGTATAAAAAAACTTGACTCGAAACGATCGAATTTTATGAAGTTTTTTTCGGTTCATATTGCCGTTAATATGCTTCGATCGGCACCTCAACGAACACACACATACTTCTTCTCCAAATTGCTGATTTTTCCTTGTCCTGAAAATTACGATTTCGAAAATGAGACTAAAATAACTTATTCTCGGAACTTAATAATTTTATTTTGATTTTCCAAATTTTTAATGGCACGAAAAATGTTTATTTCTGCGTTGAATAATAAATAAATAATCAAATTTCGCAATAACTAACACAAAAATTACAAAATTGCTGTGGGTTAAACTAAAAAGAGGATAAACCTATACAACTTTACTCTGTATATTTAGATGCAGTGTGCAATTATACAACAAATACCTAATAGTTGTTTCAATGATATAAATGTTACAGATCTTCTAATAGAGTTTTGCGAAGAAACTAAACGTACTGAGAGCAAAATTTAAAAAAAAAAAGACTAAATAAATTCTTATTGCATGCTCTCTGAGTTTATCGTTACAACAATTTTCTAATCTAAATTGTTTCCAATGGGATTGGAGTTTTTAATAAAACTACTACAAATTTTCAAGTGAATATGTCTGTTTTTTACATTTATTCGAATACATTGTGAACACGTGTTTTAATAAAAGTTCGAGGAAAGCTTACGAAAAATCCGTCTGTTGTCTGATAAAATATGTTTTCTTTATTCCGTCTTTAATTATTTTCTTGTGATTTATTACCAAAAATTGAAATGTGTACTGATAAATTCGTGAAAATTGTATTAGTTTAATTTTATGCTTAAAGTTAGGGTTATATACAGGGTGTCTTTTTTAACTTAAAATAATAATAATAATAATAAGAACCATTCATCTCATAGGTTGGACAAAGGCTTCTTCCAGAATACACTACTCGTCCCTCTCTAGAGCCCTTCTTGACCAGCGATCACCTGTAAACGATACCTGTTCGCCCCGCCATCTATATGATAGAACGTAAGGTCCATCTATAGTCTCGGATGTGTCCTGCCCATCTTCACTTTAAAATTTTTACACTTAATACTGCATATTTTGCTTTTGCTTTTTGGCTGATTTCGTAACAGCTTTTCTTATCAGCTCAACGTATACTCAGGCTTAAGCATTCCATGCTTCTATGGCACGTTAGGAGTTTTTAGTAACCCTTATTTATATCGCTTGTTTGTGAGCCGTAAGTTAAAAGAAGCAAGACACACGTATCCAAAACTATAATTTTAGGCTTAGTGGTAAAGAATTGCTCTTGAAGACATGCTTTTAACTACAAAATCTCTTCCATGCATTTCTTGTTCTGGCCCGAATCTTGCTAATTTCAACATAATATTCGTAAGATAGAGGTATATAAATAGATTGTCTGCGATTCCTAATATACCTGATAGAGTAACGGAATTTAGCTTAAACACACTAAAATACTTTTCAGTTTTTTGGGACGTAATTACGTAATATTTTGAATGATTCCCAGCAGTAAAGTATACAATGTAAAACTAAACGATCATGAAGTTTAAACATTCATATAAATAATTAATAAGTCCGTCACAGTAAAATTTCTAATGTGATTATTCTATCTATACCTACTAATGAAATTATTTCAAGTTTTTAATTAAGTTTTGTATAAAGTTTATAGTCATCAACAAAGTTTTTTACACAATTCTATTAACTTATGCAAAATAAGTACCTATATGATATTCGGTATGTGTAATAAACATGAAATTATATGACGTATGGATAATAATTAATAAATTTATTACCGACAGAAAAACATGAAATGAGTTCAATAACTTTCTGATTAGAAGAAAATTATTTTATTTATCGATAATTTATAGCAAACTGTGTTTTACTTTTTTGGTAAAGATTTTCTAGAACATTAAATTATGAGATTCGATATTTATTTATTTTCGATTACTTAAAATGTACCCAATCTACAAGCCATGAATACATTTTCTAATTCTAAATTATGAATAAATTTTATAACTTGAGACTTGCTTATGACAAATATTTCGAATTTTTTTACTATGTAAAAAACTATGTTAAACAATAATTTTAACCTTCATTTTCGATTTTATTAACAAAAAATTTTTGAGAAAATTGAAAAATAATCGTATTTTCAGAGACTTCAATTTAAACTAGAAATATAAAAAACATGCGTTAATTCTGAGGCAATTACAAATCTGGGACCATATTTTCAATATACCTACTTTCTTAACTCTAAATACAATTTCACTATTTTATATTACAAGATTCAGGATTCATTAATATTTAATCTTAATTTCATGATAAAATCATATTTGGGAAGGAAATTATGGATTTTGCTTTTTGGGAGGAAAACATAAACACTTTATGTCAGAAAGTTAAAAACAGTATTTAAGCAACACATTTAAAATATTCTAAAACGGTTATCTAATAAAAATTACATTTACATTTTTTTTAAACTGTTTATAACTGTTTATAAAAAATATTATCAAAAAAACTGTATTGATAATAATTATATTGATAAATTTTTAGGATATTCGATAAATAAACTAATTATTCGATATGCAAAGTATTAAATTTACGTTTTTTTCTTTAAAATCAGTTAAAATCAGTGCGTAGTTATATTTATACATATATTTCTAAATTAAATTCTTTTTGAAAAATGTAAGTTAATCTATGATTAACGTGTTCTGATATAAAAGAACCAATATTGATGACTGAAAATAAAATTTATATTGATTTTTGGCTTAAGATAAAATAACAACTAACGAGTAGCTTGAAAATTGTATAAAGCGCTATCAAATAATAAATATTTAGTTTTAAATTGGAACAAAAACCAAAAGGTATACGATACCAATCTGTTTTTTTTATCTTTAGTTTTTGGATCAATTTATTTTTACCCGACTGTCAAGGTGTGGTTATGTTTTTCACGGGTATTTTGTTGCTTAAAAATGACTTCATTTAAAAAACGTCTCTTTGAGGTGAAAACAAGGTAGATTTCATTTTTAAAAATACGATCTAATCTTGGATGTTAAGTGATTCATGAACATGTAGGTTTAATCATTAATATGGATTTTTTAATTTTCACATTTGGGACCAAGCAGATTCATTATTTTATAGTTTCGTGAAGGTAGATTGAGGCTTAAAATTAAGAATGCATTTAATTAATTATTCATGTTAACATTTACAAAAGTTAATAGTTTAATAGTTTGTGGTAGTAAACATAACTTAATGTGGTTTGTGATATGAAAGTATTAATGGAAAATATTTTTTTCAAAAGAAAATAGAGAACATGGCTGTTATCGCGAAAAGGCGTTCATCTACATGTAATAATTCAAAAATGCTAAAATTAAAAATAAATCATAGCTTTTACCGTTTTACTTTCATTACAAATCAAAAATGTTGTAGTTTTATTTATGTTGTAGGTCTATCAATCTAGGCGATTGTGGTATACAACTCAGAAATTTAAGTTCCTTCTCTCTTTTGAGCACTCAAAATTATAAAGGTTCAACTTTTTATTAGTTACTGTGCTACTTTTAAACCGTAATTAGAAAGAAAAAGGTAACGATTTATAAATTTTATTAAAAAATACTATTAATTTAATTTACTTACGAATATTAATAGTTTAAGTTAAGAATTATTCGGCACTTACCTGAAAAAAAAAAACCATTTTATTCGAAATGAAACAGTCTTTACATACTATTCAAGCATTTAATATTGAAAACTATATCTAGAATATTAAAAATTAATATTGGCGTTTTAACGAAAAAGTAATTCACATATATGCAAGTTCGTACTACCTACAATAATCGAATAACCTTATTAAAATTGGGTATCAAAAGTATTTGATTTTTTAAGAAAACGTAGGTATTTATTTCAACATTAATTGAAATAACTAGTTTAATTCAATAATATTCAATTTAAATTTTATAAATTGAATAAAATTAATATAATATATTAAATGTATCTAATTATTATCAGTATTTTCTAATGACTATCAATTAATTTAAAATAAAATATTACAAAATAAACTATAAGCTATTTTTCTATATGTTAAGAAAAAATTTTATAAAACATCTGTGAATGCATTATTTATTTATTCAATAATAATCGACCATTAAATTAATTAATTAGGTATTATGATGAAGTTGTAATTGATTGGTAATATTATTTAGTTAATTTAAATCAAATTTGGGAGAAGCATTCGAAATTTTAATTAACGAATAATTGATATATTATATTATTCCAGTTATTAATTTTGTGGTCACTTCTAGCAAGGAGTATGCAATTGATTTCATACTTCTCATATCCACAATTTTTTTTTTATTTTGCTTATCACTACAGTTTAGAAGTATATAATAAAATTTTTATTACAATAGAAAGTATGAAATTAAACAACTTGAGGCTATTATGTGGTGGATTTATCATAAACTTAATTTTTATATGAGCTTTATTGTCCTATTAATATATTTAGACATATCCAATATAATTAAAATAGCATCTCTCTTTGAGTAGCCATAGTTAATTAATTATATAAAATATACGCAAGTGAAAGCTTGAAAAATGTGGAAGTGAATTATCAAAAGTTAAAGATAATAGAAATAATTTAAATTAAATACAAGGAAATTTTTTGTTATGTCATAATAAATATTCTGATCAAATCAAATGTAGGTTTAGGTATGTACATATTAGATTGACTATTAAATCAGAAGTATGTCTTTAAATTGTAAAAATATCTTGTAAATAAAAAAGTAAGCGCTACATTTATAATGTACGAAGATACGGTTGGAACAAAGTTTCTATCGAGTGTCCCATGACACCCCCCGTTCTTTTTTTATTTTTCATTATTCTCTAGCACCTAGCTGAAAGAACGGTCTTCCCGGTCTCATTACTCCAGGAAGAGCGACTTTTGTGACTTGCTATTTTTTAACGCCGTAGTATAAGTATTGCACTTGTGGAATGTTGGGACTTTCTTCCTTAGCGCTTGCTGGTTGATATAATCTGGGCCTAGTATTATATTATAATCTGGGTATAGTACTATTCTGGGCCTAGTGACCACAAAACTAATAACTCGAATAAAATTTCAATTATACGTTAATTAAAATTTCGAGATGTGTCCGTTACAAGGTCTATAAAAGATATTCGCATATGGTTTTCTAATGGTCATTTAGTTTACTTGTAAAATTTTTCTCCATCAACAATAAAATACCATTCGGCCTTCATCCGAAGTAAAATATGGTAACCAAATATAACACTTTCTTAAAATCTATAGAACATTTTATAGAGGTATTACAGAATAATGTTACATACAATACTTATCTTCACTTACATAATTATACGCTATGGGTTTTGAATAATAAAATACCATACTATTAACATTTTTTAATACGTCTATAATTTTTTTGCACGCAAAGAAAATTAAAAAATGTGTTTTTTTAAGATAAAAATTAACACAACATGGCTTAACATAACAGATCACTTAAAATATCGTTTTTAAAAACACAATATGGTCCAAGAAGTAATTGTAGTAAGCCCTCCCAGAGCCCTAATTCTATTTTTTATTTACAAGATATTTTTCTGAAAATTTAAGGTATTAATTTTCGAAGTCAAATACTTGTTTTATTCTTTCAATAATTTAATTTTAGCTACTGTTACTTTTTACTGTATCAATTAATTGTAACATTAGTTTATTTCAATCTATTTTACTAATATTGGATAAGTCTAAATTGATTAATAGGACAATAAAGTTTATATAAAAATTAAGTTTATGATAAATCCATTGACGTAAAATGTAAGGTTTTTAGAATTCAAACTCCCTAAATTTCCACGTCCATGAAGATAAAGAATTGAAAGTGTTTGATTTTGATTCGGTGTGCACTGAAGGAGAAGGTTATCTTGGTAAGAATTGTTCATTCGTATAGTTTACCCGAAATTTTTAATTTTAATAATTGAAGGCTTGAAAAAAATAAAATAAAAAAAATACTTCTTTCTTTTCATCCATTTCATCGATCGAATCTTCAAATACTTGATAATAAAAATGTTTAATTTTCATCCAATTTAAAAGTTAATGCAGTTCATCACACAAATTGGAAATATAATGAATAAAACTGATCAATGTCTAGTCACACATCCTTTTGTGATATTATTTGGCAGGACAAACTAGGTTCAGTTCTTCTGCTATTACACTGTGTTATGGTATGTGTTTGTATAAGTATAATATAAACATCTGTTTCCAATAATATTTATTAAGTTCCATTAGCTATTATCCATATGTTACAATTACGTAACAAGTATCTCTACTTATCTAGAAATGTCACATTCTGTGTCCTTTTTTATTCTTTTTGGACCAAATATAAATATACCTACTATGGGATAAAAAATTATGAGAATATAACACAAGTTTTATCTTAATTAGAATTTTAACACTTGTGATAATTGAAAAAAACACCTAATATAATAATTTAAAATAAATTTTAACCAGCTTAGTTAATGGTTCGGGAGGTGTATGAGAAAAATTCGTGCAGAATGGCTGTTTCGACATTTTAATACAAGTCAAGACATTGTCCTATCTATCATTTTACTCTTAAATTTGAGCTCGTAACGTCAATAAGGGGAGACACAACTGAGCCGTGCAACATGAACATATACCTTTATGAAACTCATGATTTTTGAGAAAACGAGAGGGTTGATATTTTCTCTTTGACTGAAGATAGGTAGATGAAATTTCATGCAAAGAAGAAGTTTGGTACATGTTTGTGTTTCATGAAGCAGTCTTGTTGAAAATGTCTCCTTGGTACTATTTCAAGCTTCGTGGCTAATATCTCCAACCTAATTGAGAGAACGCGATATCTAATATTGATGCAAAACTTCAGATGGAACGGTAAATTTGACTGGTATTAAAATTTTGACGCAGCTACCTTGCACGAATTTTCGCAACTATTTCGTACATCTTTCGGACTATAATATGTTTTCTTGTATTATTATTTCTTTATTAATATATATTTCTCGGTAAAATTCGTAAACTGATAGTACTTAACAGGGGAGTTTTCAGGGTCTAAAATCGGGGGATTGGGTTATTGGGGAGCGGGGATTAAGCTGAAGTGAATTTTTCAATTTTTCTAATTTTCTTAAATAATAATAATTTAAGGACGTTCATGCGTCAACGATATTAGTAGAGAAATTAAAAACAATATGATAAAGCGATAGTTTCTATGCGAATGATTTTCTATGATTTAAAACAGGAAAAATATCCTGTTATCGAATTAATTTCATTAAATTTTAAGTTTAAAAAGTGACTAAAAGTAAGGTTTAACATGAGACTAAATGAAAAATATAAATCGATATTTTTCAAAAATTATATCGATAACCATACTTGAAACTTTTACCAGTTAACTATTATTTAAACTTTTAATAGAATTAAAAAAAAAAATTCTATTTTCTACTAATTTAAAATTCTTTAAAATTTACATACTGTTTCCCTATGAACGCACATAGCAAAACAGGTACACGCATGAACGTCCTTAAGAAAAAGGTTTTAAGCCTTTTTAACCACAGAGAAGTTCTATTTATTAGTCCGAAAATCCAAAACATTAGTGAGTGATATTAAACTATCACTTGCTGTTTTTATTTCGGAATGTTCCCGTAATTAATTGAAAGGATACCAATATGTAAAATATAGTTTGCCCTTTAGAATATTTCCTTGATGCTAAAATAACTAATCATGAATGCCAAGAGACTATTTCCATATTCAATTATACCTTTAATGTATTTTCACTATTGAACGTTGATTTTAGTTTGAAAATTAGAATATTTCAATAATTTCCAAGTCCATTAACATAATGGCTAAACGAATTTATGAAAATTATGCATGCACTAATACTAAAACTATCTGCATATTCTAATACTGACATGACTGACTGACTGCATAACATTTAAGTAAATATTAATATTTAAAGCGTTTATAATTATCATGTATATAACTTTAGTCATTTTAAACAATTTATTCAACGAATTTTCCAGAAAAGCTATTACATTCCGTAAGTTATGAAAAATTCCATCTTTGAAGTGGCCACCGTATCATTATTTAAAGATGCTTGATCTGTAATGTATGTTTGTTCCGATAAATTTTGCCACTGAATTTTATCCTCTGCTGGTAGACTAGTTATTTTTTATGTACTCCCATGATTTACCTTTATTGTACTAAAAAGTAGAAAATAATTATTTATAGCTTCTATATATTTTAAATTGAGAGTCTACCGCAACGACACTTTATATCACTTATTTTCTATTTTTAGTACAATAAAATATTGTCCTTGAATAAATTTTTATAAAACTAAATGTTTCTGTTTTCAGTTGTAAGGATAGTTCCCATCATACAAACAGCGAAATTTTTTGCCTAAATTCATATTATCTCTTACAATTTTATTCCAAAATAATTGAGAAGTTGCATGTATTTTAATTTTTTTTCGAAATTTTACTAAAACTAGTAAGAAAAAAATTTTTTTTTCAATTGATTTTTCTAAACTGTTCAAACGCCCCTGATGTCAACACATCGTTTTAGCAACGCCAATGTACGGAGAAATGATAAAATAACATGCAGAATGATAAATGGTTTGTCTAATTAAACGTACTTTTCGATAGAAACAAACCGAAAATGTAAATTTAGCGTGATTTCGATTTGGCTCATAACCTACACGAGTGTAAATTTTTACTACCGTTTTTTTTATTCAAAAATATAACTATGATCATGTCCTATGCATGGGTATGATATTTGAGATTTACATACATACATACAAGTGAAGCTAAAATAAGCGTGTTAAAAATTAATACAAATTCTCTTTTTGCTAACAGCGTTCGCAAAATTTCAGTCTTCAAGAGTCTTCATACAAAATTTACCCAACTGTATACAATCGAGTTTTCTAAGATTCCTGTAAAAAAATATTTCAAATAGTGTTTTTTTAACATATTTTAATATTTTTGAAGATTTTTGCAAACAATGTTTTCTTGCAGAAAATCAAATACAACCAACTCTCAGTTAGATTTTTGTATTTTTGAAAGGTTTAGTATTTTTGAAAGGTGAAAAGCCAAAACGACTTTTGTATAAATGGACAAGAGCAATGAATCACTTAGTAGAGGGTATTAAAATGATGAAACATCATTATCGGTGTATATATAAACTTCAAGATAATATTTCCATAATTAATAAACATTTCTTATACAGGATGTCTATTAATTCGTGTGTAATAATTGTATTAAAATTTTACAAAGATATTGCAACATTAGTTTTACGAAAATATCGTAAAAACTTTCACTCACATTATATTACTAAAGTTCCCTGTGTTCAATTGTTTCAGAACCAGAATAAAAAATTTGAACGGGATCAGTACCCAATACTTACGTTAAAAATTTAAGAAAGAGAACAGAGAGAGAACATTGAAATATAACAAAATACAGCTCTTACAAAATGAATATTAGAAAATAAACCAAAGTGTGATTAATGTCACGTGTTGTTTCAGTAATCAGAAATTTCGGATGTAAAGAATAACGAAATTAGAAGAATAACTAATTTCAAAAAAATAAATTTATTTATGGAGCACCATGTATAATGTTTATCGGAACTTTAGATATATATTCTGCTTTTCTTGAGTATTATAGAAATTATTTTCTTACTCTTAATTGATTCTGTGAATTTTCTTAAGTGATGGTAAAAAAATTATTTTATAGAAGTGAAAAGCCACTTCGGCTAAGCGAAATACAAAATTAAATTACTATCATTAAAGCTTATAAAAAGAAGAAGAGAAAAAATTAGATGCTTTTTGCAGGTTTTGTTAGAGCATTATATATTCTATTTTTTTAACTAAAATTATTTAATAAAAATTGTTGTAAACATTTTTAACTTCCTAAACGAAAGTTCTTGTAATTAGTCCGAAAATCCAAATAGCAATTTTCAATATATCAGTGGCTCTCAAATAAGTTCGCTTGGAATTTTTATTATTCTTGTAAAAGAAAATATTTTGTATTGGATTTATTAACAGTAGTTATTGGATTAACTACTTTTGCGAATAAGCTGCATGTTGTTCGTTTAAATTGTTAATTTATCTTTTGTTGTTTTGCTTGATTTTATTTTGATTTTTTTATTTTGGTTTTAAGTATTTATTGCAACATAAGAGAATTGCTAAAGCATTCGATCGGTCTAGCTAATTAATTTTTTAATATTGTCTATTCATTGGCTTGACACTATTGTTACATTTGAATCTCAAAATTATATCAAATTCAAAATAATTATATCTAGTGTCGTCATTTTATTTAAAATAACCATGTAAATAAATTATTTATGTTGGTTTGGTTATTTCCAATATACTTACAATATGTTTTTTTGGCCACTGGATTGTCGTAGGTGTATGTAAAACTAATCATAAATATTTTATGCTTTTCCTAAGCATAATAATATAATGTTCGTTTTTTTTCTATAAGTGCCATAAAACTCAGGGTACATCCTTTTCGTAAAAATTTTTTATTTTACAAATTATAATTGGTTTAAGGTAGGCATGGGCGAGTTATTTTTAAGTCAAAGTCACTAGTGTTATAACTTTATTGTGTACCATAAACTTTATTGCGTGTCTCTTTATCCAAGTCATTGCTCAAAGAGGAGGAAGTGAGACGGGTATATGACTCTTCAACCTATCTCAGTTCCTCTTATAGTAATGAGATAGGTAGAAAAAAAATGTTGTGTCTTACTCGTATTTTAGATACAGAAGTCTGAGGGGTCTTCTCTAAGCCACATTTGCCCATGTCTGGTTTAAGGATCGCGCATAATTATTATTGGATATTAAATAAGACCCCCCACTCAATTTCATTTTTCGGCCATATCCTGCGCTAAAGGCCAACAATTTTTGTAATCACCATACCTAATTCTGTGTCTACTATATCCATGGTCATATTATTACGTAAACATTCTGTACACAGATAGTATGCTATAAAATTATTATATGGGAATAGGTATAATAAATAAATATATTCATTAAATAGATGTCTCTAACAAGTAATAATATAATGTATCGGTCGTTGTGCACCATGGCCAAGAAGGTGTGCCCTTTTTAACAATCGCATCTGTGATCCTCTTCGGTAAATTCATATCCGGTCTTTATAATATAGAATGTACCTATATAAAAAAACAACAAACAATAAATAAATAAAAATAGACAGAGATAGATTTATAAATAAATATTGTAGTTTATAGTTTGCTTACTTTTTTTATATGCTCTACACTCGATGAACAATCAGGTCAAATTATCCAGTGACAAATAAATTAAGTCAGAGCACAACAAAGTTTAGAGACGACGATTATCTATTTTTTTTTTAAATGTTTATAAATAAATAAGTTAATGTGAATGTTATGGATGATTTTAATTGATTTTTCTATTAATAAAATATAAATACTTAAAAATTATAGACCGTAAGCCCACGTTGAAGAAAAAGACCATGCATTAATCTTATGAGAATTGAATCTCGGCCAAAGTATGTCATAATGTGAGATTTTGTAGATATTAGCATATTGATCAAAAGTCTCCATGGACACAATCCAAATGCAAACGTTTATGAATAATGGGCGTTGGAATGTCAATAAATATACAAACATATGTATATAGATAAAGACGGATTTTTCAAAAATGTTTCTTTAACAATTGCTGCAGTGTGAGCTTGAGAGTTTTTTCAAGCGTGTACGTAAGTTTGTATGGCTAGTCGCATCACGACTATTGCAGATGCAATCATAGTGGGGAGAAGAAGGAAATGATGTCTCATCTTCTCGATCACTGCTCAGCTCTTGCCATGAGGAGATTGACTAAATGGAGTTTTTAATTCCGTTGACGTCTTGCTGTTCTTAAACAGTTCCAAATGGCTCATGGAGTAGTGGGCGGAGATGGGTCAATCCTTTTTTCGGTATCACAAAGGATTCTAAGGACCCATATGGCCCCTCCCATAACAGCCTAGCCTAATGTACGAGTGTAAGTGTGAAAATACGCATACTTAAACTCCAACAACAAAATTCTTTTTTTTCAAATATTTTTGAAAAAAGCATATGCTTTTACACGGTGATTATTGACATTCTAACTCTCAAAAGTCAAAAACGATTGCCATTGGATCGCCATGACTATTGAAATCTTTGATCAACATACCAAGATCTATAAAATCTTAGAAAATGAGCAAATTTGACAGAGACCTAATTCCCATAATATTAAAACGAATTCCTTTTATAATTCTTCTCGTTGGCTTTTGGAGGCTTGCTAAAGTTAAGTTTAATAATAAAGAAAAATGTAGTTTTAATGAGGCTCGATATTTAAAATTATAGAAATTAAGATTTTTGTCATCACCACAAAAAAGAATCATGAAAATTCGCTTCACTATGGGCTCTTGGTCAATTATTATTAGGTGATTAAACAAGAGTGTTTGTGTTTTTTTTTAGAATTCAGGTTCATCCACTGAACTGCTATTTTTATTTCCACAAAAAATCAATATATGAGTTATAAAAGTGGTTTTATCATAAAAAAATAACAATAATAAATATAAAAACAACTTTCAATAACTAAAATCGTATCTGACCTTTGACTGTTTTCTTAAATTCTTATTCGCACTGTGCAAGCGGATTTTTGAAGCATTACTTGCTAGTAACATTATATTACATTCAAATTTTTATGGGTTATTATATTGTAAATTATTACCGTTTTATAAATAGTCATAACTAGTCATATATGAATTTATTATTTATTTTAAGCTCCTCAATTATTTTGAGAACCAGCCCATTACAACTATTAATTAATGTGTGACGGCGGAAATCGAACCCGCTATTTAGGTATAACGCGTACGGAATTGGTTACGCTTTTACAAAATGAGCCACTACTGATTATAGGAATGCAGTCGTGGGCGTATTTAAAGTTATGCCATACAATATTGTTATTCCATAGTTTGTAGATGGAAACAATAATAGCAAAAATAGTTTTAATAATAAATATTTTGCAGTCTCGGTTTATATGCATTGTTACATTAAATATAATTATTTGTATCTGGGTATATAAAATATACCTATATTGACAAAGTGCAACAAAAGTTATTATTCCATCAAGAAATACCCTTATTTTTGTTTGTTAAATTTTTGTCATGAATTTAAAGACCGTCCTCGGTTTACTTAAATAGCTAAACTGAAAATATAAATTTAGCATATCAAAACAAGCAACAATTTCTTTTCGAATTTTCTTCGAAAATGCTTCGTTAAAATAAATATCCATGTAATAAGTTTAGAAGCGTAAGAGAGAATAATACCGAACATAATAATAATGGATTAATTAAATGATTTATGAACATCTAAACGAAAGTTTCTAGGAATATAAAAATCTAAAAGAAGTTTTCTTTTAAAATAGTGTGATTATTTTTGCAATATGTTGTATAATGTAATGTATTTATTGTTATATTTGTTAATAAATTTTCCAAAATAAATACAAACAATAGTTTTTCGCATAAATAATCAACGGAACTATAATCTAAAAATCGATATGAAAACAAAGTATTTATACGTTATTTATTTTGTTTGTTTATACAACATTACCATAAATTTACAAGATACAGTTTCTATTCATGCAAGTTGAATACATTTATGTTATACAAGTTGTCTGCAACAAAATATATAATAAAAAAAATGTTCTTTATTAATTCTCAAAATTGTTATTAGTCTAAGATCCCAATTAGGATCGACCTTCACCGATCTGTTAACCGGATGAAAGTTATTTTTTATGAAATATAAAATGTTAACAAATATCCCTGCAATGGGTTGCCCAAAAAAAAGTGGTCCAGACTACTTTTAGTGAAAATATCAAGAGTAAAATTTTTAGAAATTTTTCACTGACTTTCATATCTAACGAATTTTGATCTACTCGAAAGTAAAAGCCATAAAGAATATGCAGCAGCTATGCTGTCTGCCTCTTTTCGTTCACTATTTTCGCATTTATACAAGTTGTGAATAGTAATTACGTTCATCTGTTAATTCATTTCCTCACATATATAAATAAAGATAATTTTATTGCAAATACGGTGGTATATGATTGTCCACAAAATATCAGTCAAAAAATAAAATTTACAAGCTTTCCAAGTTTTGATATTTTATTAAAAGTTGTCTGGACCATATTTTTTAGGGCAACCCACAACAGGGATATTTGTAAATATTTTACATTTCATAAAAAATAACTTTCATTCGGTAAACAGATGGGTGAAGGTCGACCTTAATTCGGATCTTGTACTATATGGATATTGGGTACTATCAACTTTTTGTAGAAAAAATATATTCAGGATTATTATAAGTTTGGTCTAAAATTTGTTGAGGTTGAAAATATTGGTCATAGAAACAAAGCTTCTTTATGATTGCTATTTAACGTTGTGATTCTTAGAATATCTAATTAAAATTGTAACTGTTTGTTTACTTGTAAAATTGTAAATAGATTTTAATGAAAATAGATTTTATTATACCGTGTATATGAAATATACCAAGGTATACTAATGTTCAGTTCCAAGTTTGTAACGCTTAAAAATATTGATACTATGAACAAAATTTTGGTATAGGTGTTCATAAAATCACGTAATTAGTCCATTTCCGTCTGTCATCAGAATTACTCATTACCGTGCTTAGGACGTAAAAAGTGAGGTCGAGTTTGTAAATGAGCAACATAGGCCAATTTGGTCTTGTAAACCGCTAGAGATAGAACAAAATTTTAAATGTAAAAGATGCTCCTTATAAAAAAATAAACAACTTTTGTTTGAAACATTTTTTTCGTAAACATCACTGTTTACCCGTGAGAGCGCAAACTATGCGCAAATTGTATAGTTTGTAGTATATGGGAATATTAGTTATTTGTGTGTGACATGCATGTATGTGTAATGTAACTTGGTATTTCAACAATTAACTCAGTAAATTGTTTTTTTTCACTTGTTTAATTTAAACAATATTATGTTTATTACATAAAGCTGGAAGTAGAGATGAAAAATCTTTCCCTCTTATAAATAAACAGCAATATTTATTTATTGTAACTCTTTACTAGGTATATTCGAGAACAAAGTATTACCAGGCCCATTGATTTTTTTAACTCTCGACGCAAAACAAAGGGAGTTATTAGAGCTCCTAAAAGGATGAACTGATTAGGTTTTTTTTTAGGTAATAAGTCGAAATACTTATTTATAAAATACAAAAATTGATCTAATAAATTGGGACAAAAGTCGAAATATATTTCGAAATATCTTAGAGTTCTCATTTAATATCTTCGATAATATTTACGTAACGTTGTAATTTTTTCTTTCAAAGTTGAAATTATCCAACAAAGCGGTTCAGTAATTGTTAGTAGGTCTGTTAATAAGGTCAACATTTTAAAGTTGTTTATGTTCAACCGCCTTGAGTAAGACGACGTTCATTTTCAACGGACTTAAAACTATTGACTAGATATTTATTTTTAGAATCTTTATTCAATTCGAATTTCTATATATCCATCTTTTGTGTTTGATCATATTTCCCTTTTATATAATAAAAATAAATTTGATATACTAGAAATAAAATTCAACCAAACGTTTCAATAACTCTCTGAGAGAAGATAGAGATTCTTGATCTAAATTTTTATTCCTATTAAGCCTTATTATTATAATAATTATTATAGTATAGGTAAGAAGGATTATTATAGGTGAAATTTTTCGTCAATATAATATATTTTTAACATGGGGCGTCCCATAGCTCTCGTATTCTTAAAGTATAGTGATATTGGCATATCTCCAATGAGTATATGACATCTGGTGTCAAAATATTATTGAATACTAGATTGATACCTGCCCCCTTCACTGGCCTTAAAAGTAAACCCACCGCTTTATAGCCTCCATCTTCTCTTGATATACACAGTTTTCAATTTTGTTAAATGTAAAATAGTCATAATTCATTGAGGACATCAGAAAAGTTGGCCATGATTTTTAACATTTGACATTTACTATTTTAAATTTATTTGTACAGAATGCTTTAATTTATGGCTCAAAATGATGATCGCAGATCTATTCTATCTATAATCATCATTTAGAACCATAAATTAAAGATTTTTGTAAAAATTTAAAAAAATGGCTAAAGTCAAATTAAATTAAATTTTTTTATTTATTTTTCAATATATCTTTATAAATTATAGTTCATGTGTTATTCTGATATATCAGCTATATTGCTGTACAGTTTCCTTAAAAACCATTCGCTGGTTTTAGCGTGAAAGCCTAAAAAACAATCAAGCAAACATTCTTAGTTTCACATTTATAATATAATATAGGGATACTAGTCAAAAGTATGAAAGGAAAATTTTTGTATCACAAAATTTTGTCAAAATTTTAAACAGCAATATATACAATTGCTTGAAAATTTGTAATTACTAGTTTTGAAATTTATTGCTCAAAAATTTTTATCATCTCTTGCCGCTATGCCGCTATAAAGATTTTAAAATAAATGTTTATTTGAGGTTTTTTGTCTTATTCTGTTGCAAGGAATTGATTAAATTAAAATAAATTATTAACTTACTATTTTTAGTTTTGTTTTAAAAATCTGCATCGTAATTGTTTCTCAAAAATCGTTGTATTGTCGTTTCTCAAAAATCATATATGTTTCTCAACGACTTTCACTATTTAGATTTTTACTGTTTTCTTATGTCGGTGTAATGAAGGTCACATTTTGCGTTAATGATATACCTTGTTTGAGGTAAAACCTTAAGATGCATAGAAAACTGGGAAACACTTCAAATAAAATTAAAACAAATACAATAAAAGTTGGCATAAGCCTCGACACAATTCTTAGAATCAGTATTAATAATATTTTCTTTACGTCAATAAATTCCCATTAAATTCCTAGAAGCAATAACATATTTTCTTTACATGAATACAGTTATATTCCTGGAATAGGTACCCAATAAATGATAGACCTTCTAATAAGTAGAATAATGCACTTGCTTGAAAATCAGGGAGATTCAAATAAATCGGCATTAGTTTTTTCTTCATAGATCGAATAAAGGTTGATTTTTGAAACTTATTACCCAGCCACATTTTTACTTGGTGGTTCATTATCATAATTCAGATTATCATTCTTTTAAAAGGCTTGAGCTTATCCTATGTCTACAAAAAGAAAACAAATGGTACTGCTCTGAAAACTAAAATGACCTGTGGTTATTTGGGGTTATACTACGGTCATTTAAAACATATTAGTTCACCGATTTTTCTCATTCTTTTGTAAATAAGCTAAACACGTTATAAAAAAAAAAACTAAAATACGACACCAGCTAGAAATTTAAATGAAGGTGTCAGAATCAACCGTATTTGGTGACAAGGACTGCTGATATTGAATGTTTAAAATGCCAATCAACAATTTTTTATTAAAAATTCGATGTAACTATAGAAGATGTGTAGATCAAGCAAAGATAATATACTTTTAATGGATTGCTAGCTACCAACCTATTTTATTCTTGTTTTTAAATACACTCTGTATTTATTACATAGCTTTTAGCTTCAATATTGTTATGTCCAAGATATTTGTCATACAAGATTTTCTTTATATATTTGATAATAATTCTTTTGTAAAGCTTTTAACTCCAAATAGTTTTAGTAAATTTTTAACAAGATTTTAAATTGTGTTTACTTAGATCTATTATTGTATTTAATTTTTATTATATTGCCATATAAGGGTACATAATACATATAGGGCATTCAATAAGTTTGGGAACAGTCGAAGAAATCAAAAAAGACACTTTTATTTGAAAAAAGAAAAAATATATGTTCAATTAAAAAAAATCGTCTATTAAAATAAAAATGAAGCGTTCCAACGGATTCCCTGGGATGGGATAGAAATAAACCTTAATTGATTTTAAATGGATAACTCCAATTTTTATGACAGATTCAGAATCCCCTTGTTAAAAAAGTTAGTTTTAATCGAAAAATTTTTTGCTTTTCGTGATGCACTTTTTGTAAAAATACTACAGTCTTAGTTCATTTTCAGGAAATTACCATGCATTATGCTTGATATTTGAGTTTTTCCGATTTGTTAAAATAAAAACAATTTTTGCCATTTTTAGAGAGAAATTACATAATTTTGAAAATTTTTTGGTTCAAAAACTATTTTAAGATAAAATTTGGAAAAAAAACCCGGTGAGCATTTTTGGGTAAAAAAGATGCGGAAAGTAGAAAATCACCTGTACGTAAAGTAAAGTTTTTGTAGCAAATTTACACAGGTTTTTTTAAAACATAGATATACCTACATATACATATGTAAAAATGCAATGGTATAATTCAGCTGTATATAAAATGGCTCAATAATAATTCATGAATTGCCCATTTCATCATGCGAGCAGTAAATGAACAGTTTACCAATAAGTTTCAAGTGCAATTCCTTGGTAAAAACTCCATAATACAGTAACCTTATCGTTTGAAAGTACGGGGTAGTCTGCACCAAATCAGGTAGTTCTGATTTTTTGCAGACTTGTTTATGATGTTGGTCTACTCAATAATCCAAGTTTGTGACCTCGATCGCTAAACGCAACTTTGTCAAAAATCGAAAAATCCGTGAAAACTTTGAATGTTGGCGATTAAAACAATAAAGGACTAGTTCTTTGATAAAACTTTTGCAGAACGTTCTTAAAGCAGTTTAAATTTGCTACAATATGAGATGAGAATTGACTCTGTAGTCCCAACACTTTTCCGGATTAATTTTAGACTTTTAAAATTTTTCGACGTAACTTTATACATCAGAAATAACGTCAAATCCGGTAGTTCTGATTTTTGGCAGACTTGTTTAAGATGTTGTCCCAATAAATAATCCAAGTCTGTGACCTCGAGCGTCAAACGCAACTTTGTCAAAAATCGAAAAAACCTTTGAACATTTCGGCTATTTTTATGATTTTGGCGATTAAAACCTAAAACGGGTAGTTTTTGAAGTACCTTTTCAAAAAGTAGGCTAAATTTGCTACAAGTAACTTTAGTAACTTTACTCTTAAGCGGTATGCACCGTTACACCGTTTTATAAAATGTCTAGACAAATCATGATTAAGAATATTTTTCGAATGGTTCGCGACATATATACATAAATAAGCTAAAGCTGTTGAGTTTTATAAATTCGATGTATCATTCTCATTTAACCGTTTATCAAAATCCAATAATGCGATAAAGTATTGAATTCATATGTAGTTTTTCAAAACAAAAATAATGTTGTAGTATTTTTAATATAATTAGTATTTAACAAATTATTTAATTGAAATGTATTTTGTTTATTATTCTGAAACATAGGTAGGGACATATTGATTTTAAAACTTTACAATGAAAAATAAAAAATAATTTAAACCTGCAATGTCTGCATGTACTTATGTATGTATGCATATGTTCGGTTATTCAAAATAATATAAGCTTATTTTATAATTTTTAGTAAGTAAGAAATTATTTTATAATTTTTAGTTCAGTTAGTTACAAAAGCGTGTTATTCAGTTTTTTAATCTATTATTTATTTTCTACTCTTTAGTTCAGCTTTCTACAAAAGCGTCTTTTTTTTTTTTATACTATAATCTATTACTATTTTGAAATTTTATTTGCGCTTCCACCATCAAATATTTATAAGTTATATGTTAATCCTGAAGATCCTAATCAGGATAATCGATCAAACTGATTAAATTATGGTATTGTCATCGATTCTTAATTTTGCGAAGTTTTTATTCAATTCGACGTTTTGAAGTAGGTGAAAATCACGTTCAAAAATTCCGTTATATCATAGATACATAGATTCATGGATACATAAATACATAAAGGTAATAAAAACGTGTTAAAAAAACAAATATCCAAAATTATGCTATCTTCAAATCAACTTTTTGTCACACTCCCAGTCCATATACCAATAATGTACTCCACCAAACTACTTATTAGTCGCTTATATTATTTAATTTGTAACGATCTCTTAGTTCATCTTATCAAATATGATACACGACTTAATATCAAATTTCTGGGTATTTTTATTCTACTATATCATATACTTGACCTAATAACAGTTAAAGTATCATTAGATGGGTCTAGTTATGTATTATGTACAGACTGTTCCACGTCAATATTTTTTTACAAAAAAGTACATGTACATTTATACACTTGCCATCTTTATCCCTATCACTATCCCTATATGAATGGCAAAGTAAGGATGTTTGTTTCTTTGTTACGCTTTTACGCAAAAATTACTGCCACTCATGAAGTTTCAAATAAGTATTAATCATTTAATAAAAAGGGTGTTGGCCCGCGGAAATATACAAATACAGAATGTCTTTTTTAACTTGACATTTGCAAAAAAAAAATGTATGAAAGAAATTTGAGCAAGTTTTCAATGATTTTGTGTTTGAATAAAAAAGACTTCTTTACATTCTACGAATTTTCTCATAAAACAACAGTTCTTCCATTAAAAATCAACAAAAATATATTATTCACCAAAAATTTGCATTAAAAAATTTGCATTTTTCCTCTAAAAAATACGAATCATCAACAAAAAATATAAGATCCCATTCGAAAAATGAAGTTGACCACCATTAAGCCTAGAACCTATCCACCAAAAAGTGAACATGCATGCATTTGGAATTGATCAAATCTTTGAAATGATCAAACTATTGTTAAACACACTCTGTATTCGTTAGTTAATACTACTGCTGCCGTTTCAAGACAAAGGAAATTTTTTTTTTGTAGTTGAAATGAAAAAAAGGTGTCAGTCAGTAAGATCTTTTTTCGTATAACATTTTATAAATAAATGTAATATCTTTTTATCATTTCTATGTCACTATATGATAAATTAGTCGATAATGTTTTACCAATCAAATATTAAATGTTATAATCAATTATGAAATTTTCTGACATTTTTTCTATAAAAGAAAAACTTTTATTTGCACCATTTACTGTAACAGAATGGCTCTTAAAAGATGTTAAGTATAAAATAAGATACAAAATGTCATGCATCCATTTTCAGTTTTTAATACAGAAATGTTTTTGTAATTAAAATGTAGAAAATGAATTTTTTCCTAATATTCCCTACCTTCAAAAATAATTTTTAGTTCCTAAGCATCTGATAGTCTGTAATACTGTCTGCTAAGTATTCTATGCGATGTGAACGGATGCTATTCCCTTCTATACTTTCGATTAATTAAAAAAATTAAAAAAATCAAACATATACACAAGAATTGCTCGTTTACATATATAGGATATAATTATATACAGGATGAAAAAAAGGAAAAATAAAAAGGAAGTTATAAAAAAAGTTTTTTATGAAATAGTTGATAACGTTTAGAAAAAAAATGATATTTTTGTGAATGTTATATAAATATTTGACAGTATGAGCTAAGGGTTCTACGTAAGTTATGAGCTGGTTAGAAAAACTTTTAGCGCCACTGACTTTATTGTTAATAAAATAATGCACTATTAACCATAATATTATTTTTTAAAGCCCCGATCAACAAAGAGATTGCTCTTTATTAGAAGGAAATTAAAAAAATTCCCTCACATCAGGTCTCGAGTCCGGAATTTTAAACGACTATGCTTTATTATTGCTTTATTGTTTTACATTTTTTTCCCTATTTTGCGGACACTGTACATAAATCTTTAGGTAGTATTAAAAACAATCATAAAGAATATTTTCAATTTCATTTATTTTTTTTTTAATGCGTTTGTTCGTTGTATCAAAACTCAATAAACTCAGAAAAGAATATAAAAATAAAATTCCAGGAGTTCATATTAAGGTGTATAGTTTCAATAATTTTATTCTAAGCACGTGATTCCTTTATCATCTACAGGATAATTCATTAGATTTATACTACCTGTCACATTTGTAAGTACTATAGAGGTACACGTAAAATACATGGCACACGTAATATTATCGTATAAGTAATTTTTAACTTTCTAAGAGAAAGTATTTGTTTTCGCAATGAAAATTGAAATAAAATTTATTTTTTTCATTTGCGAAATGCTCCATTTACAGGCGGTTTTTAGCATTGAGAATAGTTTGTCTACCATAATTTATCATTAAGGCAACATAATTTTAAATATAAACTGTTCTGTGGAATCCAAACTAAGCGGTAAAATCCATAGAATTCTGAAAATAAAGAATGTAAGAAAATAAATTTTGTGAATCTTTTTGGCTAATTACGTCAAGGTACAACTGGAAAATTACTAATTGTGTTACAAGATTTAAATTAACGTATCTTATTTCTGCACTGTGGAGTATTTATACCAAATTTCCGGACCGAAGTCGGAAAACTCTACTCTTTTGTTTTGCATTGAAAGTTGTTTTTGGCGTAGTTAAATACACACTCCACCACAAACAGGTCACTTGAGTTGCGTTAACCTCGCCTCCATCCCCCGCCTGTTCCTGCCATTAAGGATGCATGTTATTATTGTTGTTGCTCTCGATTTACCGTGTCATTAAATTTACGTTTACTGTGTTTGTTAGTGCAATTAAATAAGGATTTTCGTTTTATATTGAAGCCGAAGGTTTTTGCTTTATTTATTAATAATTAATGTTAATGTTTCTATTAACATAGTTAAATATTTGCTGTTAAAAAAGGTAATATTTTTCATTAAATTTATCATACAGTTTTTTGTTTATGTGTCAGGTTTTATCCGGCAAATCTTTTAAGTATAGAGATTAAGATAGCCTAAGCCAAAAGTCAAAAAAATAGGTGTAAGAAGTTTTACAGTGAACATTTGTAACTTATAATTCCAAAATCACCTTGAAACAAAAGCAAGCATAGATAAAAAAAAAGGAGTTCAGCAACAAAAAAAATAGAGGAAGAAAATGAAATGATTGGGGTTTGAAGACGAATATGATGAAGGCGATTATGGCTAAAAGAAATTTTGTTATTATTGCCAAATAAAAGGTACTTTTGCATTTAAATAGTCTTTTGAATCAATTTTGAGCATAAAAATCTCTTCATTATATTTTGACCGGAAATTTGATATAAATACTCTACGGTGACAACGGCTAATTGCGCTGACTACAGATCATACCCTCAATGACATGTTATATATTATGATTATCCATGATATGAAGGAGTTGTTGGTAAGGTACGTTTGATGGGTACGTAACACACATAGTAGTTACATTTACAGTTAACATCAACAAGAAAATATACAGTTTCCTTTGTTTACGTAATATTATTAGACGCGGCGTAGCATGCCATTATATGTGTGTATGTATGTATGTGTGTTTGTTTTAATTTTATTACTCAACAAAATAAAATAATCCTTTTATTGATAAAACGTGATAATTAAATTTATGTTACACATAAAATGATTACTACTATTGTTGTTGTTCAAGTTACTCAAATACTACTCTATCATTGTGTTTATGTGAGCAACATAAATTTGGTAATTTTTTTCAAGACATGTTAAGATTAATAAGTTCAAAATATCTGACAGTACAGCAGTAATTCTGACAGTCAGCGTATTCGCACCGTGCGTTAGTTTTATATTAGGCGTTTGTATGGTAACTAACTCTATTTTGGCCTTCCGATATAAAATTTATAATGAAAAGTTAAAAATAGCAGTCATTTACTCACTTTTAATAACATAAATTTAGTTATTCGTTGAATTAATTGAATGACAATCTAAGCGGTAATTGTTCTCAAAACCATAGTTTAAAAAAATTAGGTAAGTATATAAAACTATAGTTTCAAAAAAATAGGTATTTCCTTGTGTCAAGTAAAGTTACCATGTTAAGAACATATTTTCTTGCAAATAGGTGGTATTTTTTTACATGGGTATAAATTATACAAGTTAAATTTCTAAAATTAAAAAATCTCTGACAAATGTTCCGGGTGTGGAACCCTAAATTTGTACCTGAACAAACCTAAGAAAACTCTCCATTCACCTTCTCCAATCTGAATTGATTTTGAAGATTACCGACTCATTTTTAGTTGTTTGGGCACAGAAACCTAATCTCACACTTAACACTTGGCTAAGAACATTCTCCAATAAATTTCCTTAAAAAAAAAAAGAAAAACATTCGTTTAGGAGCTATGATACCACAGACAGACACACATAGCGGTAAAACTCTTTTGTTACGGGGGTGAAAAAAGCATTTAGTTTTAAGTATTAATTAAAATATTATTGCAATTGAAAGGGCAATTTTATTATTTTCCAAAAGTCAATGATCTGAAACTTGTAGTTGCTGCTTCATTAAATTTTTTTTCTTAATCTTGTTATTTTTTGAATATTTAAATTTTAAGTGATGGTATATTTACAATACATGTTTAATTCTAGTATTGAGCAACTTTTTAATTCCTTATCAAATGTTAATATAACGTAATACAAGCAAATGGTATCAATTTACCCATTTAGGATACTCAACAATTCAAACGAAAAGTTATGTAAGGTAAAATGTAGTACTATGAAGAAAATGTATCTCTCGAATTTGCAGCTCTTTTTTTAACCGACTTCAAACAAAAATGGAGGTTTTCAATTCGACTGTATTTTTTTGTTTATGTTTTTTACCTCAGAACTTTCGACTGGGTGAACCGATTTTGATTTTGAGTCCCATTTCTTTTTGGTCCCGTTCTAACAACGGCATCTTGGGAAAACCATAAAGTCTTAAATTTGCGTTAACTCATATCACGCCAACCGATTTCGATAATTCTTTTTTTAGTGACAAATTAGTTATTGTACTTCAGATTCACTAAAAATCACAAAACAAAAAAAACTATTAAGAAAAGGAAAACCGACTTCAAAAGAAAAATTTTTCAAAACAATTAATATGCACAAAAAAGTAAAAAAATAACGATAATATAATGTAGTTACTATTGTTATTTTTGGAGTCGGTGTCAGCCAAGCTAATATACCAACAATATTTTTAAGCGTTACAAACTTGGGACTAAACTTAGTATACCTTGGTATATTTCATATACATGGTATTAAAACAGATCTCTATATCTCTATATGTGTCGCCAGCTCTTGGAATAGTATGCCATATTTCAGTTCAATGATTAACATAAAAGGTAAAGAAAATAAGAAGAGGTAAAAAAAATAAGTAAATATGACTTGAATTAAAAATAACATATAGGTAATGTAGCACGGATGGATGAATAACTAACCGTATGTAAGTCCTTTATTTTATAACTATTTGGCAGTTTGGTTTCGACAAAATCGCGAGCTCAGAAAAGAAGGTGCTCAGAAGAAAAAGTTATAGGATTTCAATATCTGAATTACGTACGTCATACGTTGCTGTTTTATATTGTTTCTCCAATGTGTAATTGGAGAAAATAGGTAAAATTTGTGGGGATGAACCAAGGAACAATAGTACATTAAGTTAAATGATACATTATGGTTCCGTACCATGGATCACAATTTATTAAAATATACCGAAATATAATTTTTTTCTATAAAGCTAAGTATTTTTATACATGTTTTATTTTACGTGGCTTTAAAAATCATGTAAGTGTAAATTCAAGATACAACACTTTCCCATATATACTAAATGTTTCAAATGAAAATCATTTTCGACAATGATTAATCCTTTTTAAATTATATAGTCAAAGTATTATAAAATCCATGAATAAATACAAAATACAATTTTACTGTTGTGTATTACTTTTACTAAGTTTGTTAATATATATGTAGTATACGTTATATTCCATTCAAACGCTTTTAAATGTTTAAAAGCCCAAAATAATAAAATCATTTACATATGGAATTACTTGAATTATATTATATTTTAGTTAATGAATATATTAACTAACCATAATAACAAGTAAAATTGATTTAAATATTAAATATTTATTAATAAAATATTCATATTTTATATTTATATTATTTAAATACGAAAAACTGTATTATTATCATATATGACAAAATAAATTTAAATTTGCAAATTCTCACTTGCAGCGAAATTTTTTCTGTTGGAAAAAAAATCTTATTTTATGATTAGAGTAACGCGGGAAAGAATTTCATTTTTAAATTATCAATATGGAAATTCATGTGTCATTTTCTACTACTTCCCATATAGGATCTGCGCTTACTAAGGTGAAATCGAGGATGTATTTTACGGCTAACGGCCAGTACATTTAACCCCGCCTGTACCAAACCCCCGTGTTTAAAAATACTACAGTAAATTTAATAAGCATACACAGAATGTTCGATTTACATCTAGGCATATAAATATCACGGGTAATGACAGAGTACATGCGTTAAGCAATGTATCTAAGTAAGAGGTATTATAGGTGTTATAATATATGAAATTGCAAAAGTGACTTGTATCGTGGCTTATCTGTTGTAGTTTATCTATTCAACTAAGAAACTCCCACTCTCCAAGCGTCTTACAACTATCTCAACGCATTTCGAAGCTTCAACACATGTATATAATACCTCTCACTTAGATGCATTACTTAACGATTGAATTCTATCATACCCGTAATATTTATATGACCAGATGTAAATCGAATATTCTGTATAAAATCTAGAGCTTAAAACATACGTAAAATCCAATGATACCATTACACCAAAACAAACGCGTAATTTTTTTTTGGAAAAGTTTGAGTAGTCTAGTACATCTCCTATCAGACTTGAACCAAATACGCTCTGACAACAAAATGCTAATAAGAAAATGCTTTCAAATTTAACACCTCTTTTTGAGAGAAACCGACTCAAATGGGCTTAAGGAAACCAAAAAACTTAGTATTATAATGCATGCAAGATGTTATATGGTCGAATAATTATGAAAATTTGACAATTATACATGGAAACTATAATTTTGAAATTGCGAATGATACCTTATGACTAATAAATATAAATTTCGTTTTTTGGCCCAATTTTCTAGATCAGTTTTTGTATTTTATAAATACGTATTTCGACTACCAAGTAGTCATTATCAGTAAGAATTAGCTAGAGCTCTCATTTATTATCTTCGATTATATTTATACTAATAACAATGTTTGAACGAGAATGAGACTTGCATTAGTAAGATACTTTCTAGATTTTGAATCTTTTGATTTAATACTAAATTTTAATTATCCTACGAAAAATATTTATTTGACAACGTCACCCTGACCTACACCAATATTCATGTAGCGCAGCTTTGTTACATTTTGTAACCTATAACCCCATTTCTTAGTGCGATTGACACACAAAGGTAACCTATATAGAGTTTGATAGGTAGGTATATGGTGTTTGAGATATTATAATATCTTCGTACAAGTCTCACTTTAGATGGCTACAAATGTATTATACACATAAAGTGCATGTACCTACACATTCATATTATGTTGCTTGAATAAAGATGGATGGATGGATGATGGTTCTTTTCACTTTACATTTTAAACAGTATAAGTATACTTAAAAGGAGACGTAAAAAGGAAAAGTTAAAGGTATACCTATATAGCATACCTGTAAATAAGCTTATAAGAAAAAAAAGTGAAAAGTTTCGTTGAAAACTTTAAAAGTATTGTACATTATATACAGTGTGTACAATTAAGTGGGAACCATATGGAAAACTTTTATGAATCTCATATACCTACGAATGCACAAAAATGATATCGGATAGTATCATATTGCGCTCAAAGTCATGCAGGACTTTTTATCTAAACTAATATTTGTTTCCTAAAACAAATAACAAAAACTTTGTGCCAATCATATTGTGCCAACTTAATTGTACACACTGTATATTAAATCTAAATTTATTGTGATAAAACACTGAACTTTTCTCAATTCAATTCTACGGACCCAAAAATTGTGAATTGTTTTATTTCTGTTTTAATTTAAAACTATTTATTCTCAACCCATTTATAATCATGTTGGGTGTTTAGGTGACAAAAATTTACTATTTTCTTTTCGTTCTTCCTTACCTTATTTCCAGAACATTTTGTAGTTTACAACTGTAGTGTTTTTATGATTTCGACTCACAGAATTTTGAATTATTCAACATTCAAATGTCTGTATATCTATAAAATAAAGGTTGAAATTGAAATAACTTGATTATTGATTAAAATTGTGCAGTTCAGTGTAAAATTGACATTTTTTCTTTCATAGTGATAGATATGAAAAGTATGGTATTGAAACATCGGAGAAAAAAAGAACAAGAAAAAAGTTGAGTAGAATTTTACACAAGTGAGAAAAAGAAATTTGAAAATATGTGAAAGTAGTATATTGAATATGTTATAAATAAAGCTGGTGTATAAAATAACAACATGTTGTAGACTTTAAAAATATTTCTAGAGTTGAAAAGCCAAACACAAGATGAACAGTGTAGCAATTGAAATGAAAAATTATTTTTTGTAGGACATAAAATTATAACAAAAATTCAAACCAAAATCAGGATAGTGGATGATTGAGAGCCATTTTTCACAATATTTCCCCCAAAATAAACATTCACTTGTCACCATTACTAAGATATACCAATGATGTTTTGAAAACTTTTTAACCTATTGTTTTCAAAACAAAAGGAAGAAACGAAAAACGTAAAAATACATGTTTATTTTAAAATAGTAAATATTCATGAAAAAAAATTTTCGAACTTTCGTCAATATTTCATATTAAAGCACCCCTGACGAAATGCTTTTGTTCGAGGTGCAAGAATAAAATTAAATTAAAATGAGAATATAATTGAAAACTTTGAAACGATGAGAAATTGAGAAACGGTACCGAAAAAGTTAGAAATATAAATATTCGAGTTAACATTGAAGTTTATATGAAAACAATTACTCTCTAGACAATTTAGTTACCTCTCCTGCCTCACAAACTCTTGAGAACATGCTAGAGAGAATCAAAAAATACCTACTGTTATTTGTTGATTGTCCGATAACCATTTCAAATATCAGAAAATTAGGTTTGCTGGCATCAAACTGCTACCTAAAGGTCGCTATTGGGCAGCTATTTCAGAAAATTATGTTTTTATCTCTAAGATACTATCATCCATTAATTAACCTTCATGTAGGTACAAGTCTAATAAAACGTTGTAACGATAAATGATCTTCTTTCAATAAACTTCTCTAATCAAAATGAGTTTGACAAGACGAGTTTATTTTACTTTATTGTAAAAGATCAGTTTTTCAGATCAGAGAAAAAAAAAATTGTATGTAATTATAGTATACGATTTCGTATCTTTACCTTTGCACAAAATAAATATATTTGATTAAAATTGACAAAACATGTCACAAATATGTCTGAAATGCCGTCCGCACAATTAAGAACATGAAAACTTTACGACCTGATCACGTACAAAAGTAAATGATTTACTTAAAATAGACATGCGGTAAATACCGTGAGCCTATAGTGAAATTTCCATGATGTTTTTGAGGATTGATAATTGTAATATTGGCAATCATTGAGACTTTAAGCGAGTTCATCGAAATCGAGGTTTTTGATTTGAGCACTTTTATGTCAGTCATAAAATGTTAAAATATTGAAACGATCAAAAAAGATTTTTTTTTTTATAATTACACACCATCTTGCGACCATTTCGATAGTTACATACTTTCTGCATTTTTTTAATATATATGGCGGACAAACGAGAATTGTAGAAAATTATGTAAATCGTAGCATCGTAAAATTCATTTTAACAAAATGAGTCCTAAAAAAGACAGATGGAAATAATTCTGAGAAAAATGGGCTCACGGTCTAAAACTTGTTTCAGATAAAATAAGAAAAAAACATTTTTCTTAAAAATATACACACAACCGGACGGTACATAAATACAAGAGTGGTTGTGTTATTTTATTATTATTTTATTTTTATTAGAGGCAAGTTATAAAAATTATTTGAAAAAATAAATTTTAAGATCTTTCTTTTGATTATAAGGTTTTTCTTTATCAAATTATGTGCTTTTCAACTAATATGATAACTACGTCTTGTAATAAACTAAAATAAAATTGGTCAATATTGGACAAACCAAGCTTGCCATTCTAGTCCTTACCAGCACAGTAAATAAATACTAACTACAAGAAAGTATGAGCTTAAAATGGTAAATATTTTCTTGATTTAAAAAAAAAATTTAAAACAGCCAAGTAAAATCGTGTATATCAATCGAGTAAATTTTTGTGCAAGGTATTATACATCAAACTTTCTTTACCAATAATTTCCCAAGGCAAATAAATCACATTTCGAATTTTTCTCAGCAAATTCTTAAGCAATATACTCAAAAATATCCTTTTTTTCCAAAATTTCAATACACTGTCCTTAGAAAAGGGTGTTTTCCAGGTTATACGAAAATTTGGAAACTGTCTTTATTTTAACGTTATCTACGTTGGATGAAGCCCTGATGATATATACTTTGGACAACCCATTATATTATTAAAAAAGTAATTTATTTAATGGAAATATAATTCCGATTAGTTTTTGCTCGCAAATTTATAAACTGAATATAATTTGATATATAATTTGAAATACAATAGATAACAAGGATAAAATACGAATGATACATAAATAAATTTAAATCCAACTACTGCCTGCTAATAAAATAAATGAAATACACATTCACAAATACAGGGCATGCTTTGGAAAAAGGTGTAATTTTTTGTTGTTGGAATATACTCTTTTTTGTTAAGTAATAAATGGAAATGAAACAACCAGAATGAATAGTAATATAAAGTGTTCGCGAAAATGGCCGCTCTGCTTTATATATGACCAATAAGAGAAAATGCTCCACATAGTCTCAGGAGCTTATTTACCAGGCGGCAAAAAGTTAGGGTTTATGGAGTTTTTTACGTGCTATGTCCTAGAATATAAGTTTTATATCAAAAACGACAACAAATGCTGTCGTAATCTTAAGGCCCACCTTAACTATTTATTAATCTCATATTCTTCAGAGAGGTTGGAGTGTATTGTATCCGTTTTGTACTTATAAGCACCATTTATATAGATTTTTAAGTTTTGAGAGTAGGTATCTGATTTTATTTTCTACTCTATTTGGATATCTTCAGCGGCCTTTAATTTAAAAGAACTATAGCTTGCTATGTAGGCTTGTTTACTAAGCAGAACAATGTTATGGAAGCGCAATGAATTTCAGAAATTAGAGAATTATGTTTTGGAAGTATCAACTTCTCAGAGTCCTTTTTTGCATAATCGGGAGTGTTTTTTAAATGTACATGAAGTAAATTGTACGCTTAGATACATCAGTTTATCATGAAAATATATAATATGCCTAATATTTTGATACACGCGCTGTTTGCTTAGAAAGTATATCAATCAATTTGCGTTATTATTCAATTTATTAATGAATAATGAATGAATTCTTAAAGCCTATGAAGAAAATAGATTTTGTTGAATTAGGTATTATTCATTAGTAATTTGATATGTTTTTATTAAATCGAACAATTTTCTGTAAGGTGGAACGTTATATTTTAATCGGTATTTGTGAATTGTGAGCCAGGCAGGGTCGACAAGAACCTGCACAGTAAATTTACTTATTTACTATACGATTTTTCAGAAATATGCGTTTATAAAAACAGACAAACACACAGACCACCGGAAATGAACTAATTAGGTGATTTCATGAACATCGTTACCAAAATCTTTTTCGTAGAATCAATATTTTTACCCGTTACAAACTTGGGACTAAACTTAGTATACCTTGATATATTTCATATATACTGCATGGTATAAAAAGGATAGCTCAATTATACCACTAGTTTGATTGACATCTAGGCATATAAATATCATGAGTATGACAGAATACATGCGTTAAGCATTGCATCTAAGTGAGAGGTATTATATTCATGTGTTGACCCCCACTCTCTGCAGAAGAACTGTTGTATTGCATAAAAGACATCGAAGCCACAATACAAGTCACTTTTAAATTGCATATAACATCTATAATACCTCTTACTAAGATGCATTGCTTAAAGCATGTACTCTGCCATACTCGTGATAATCATATGCCTAGATGTAACTCGAACTAGTGGTATATTAGAACAGTACCCATATAAAATCACTACTAACTAACGTAACTATACCCAAAAACTTATTTTATTCCTCGAGTAAATTGAAACATTACACAATATATTTTTATTCATCAAACACATCTCTAAAACATAACTTTCTCATTTTCAAAGCTATGAAAATTTCTTTAAAAAAAAAACTTTCATGATTTACGTGAAAGTTGTGTTAAGTTTTCACAAAATCTAGTAATGAATTTTTCTTACACTTCAGATGAAAGGCATATAAAAAAAATTATTAAGACACTTACGATCAAAAATAATGTCGAAAATTTAACAAGAGAAACTATAAGTTTCTTTCTTCATGTAGTATATTGTAATAAAAAAAAAAAAAGTCAAGATATGAAAAGTCTATATAAACAATTTACGATGTATAAGTTTTGACATCAGCAGTTTTCTGATTGATTTCAGTAAACATCAGTAACATAATGTAATAACTTGTTTGTGTGTACACTGTGCACAAAAATTTATAAATATGAAGCTGAGAAAAGTGCGATCCTTATGGTCCACAGCATGAATTTTCAAAATAAAGGAAATAGATTTCTGTAACTGCATAAAACACTGTAATAAAAGATGGGTTTTCTAGAGGCCGCGAGCAACCGCCTTCAATAAAGAAAGTCAAGTCCTGAATTCCAGAAAGAATTATCACAATTTCCAGTTTTTTAATATTTACAGGAAAATTTCGAGTTTTATTTATTCCCGCCCCTCATGGCCCCAAATTCTACTCGCCACTTTTGTCATTGTTTCTAGCTCTTGATGTTGTTAGGCAACGATGGGCACAAATCCGACATCGGCAACGTGTATGAAACTTTAAGATTAAAAATAGTCGGAAATCGAAATAAAAAGTTGAAAATTACGTTTCAGGTAACCCTATACAAAAACTACCTTATTTTGGGAAGTTAAAAATTTCGGAAACTGTACAAGATAATTATTTTATATAAATATTGCAGAAGAAATTATGGAACTTAAGAAAGTATACTTGTTCACAAATTTGTGGTGGAAAAAATATTTTTTCAAATTCGAGTAGAAAACAAACTTTAAATCTATAAATTTTTTGTAGTAGGTTCGAATTGGAAAGCTTGTTCACGGGCTTTTAACATTATTGTTGGATATAGAGAAAAATAACGAACGGGAATTCTGGTTAATCGAGGTTTTCTGTAGCATTTAAATGTTCAATATCCATTTTTTCACGATATCATATTTTTAATTGATTCCAACCATTTTATATATTTTAAAACTACTTTGTAGAACATTTATCTATTCATTTTTGGCAAATTGTTCCTAAAAAAACACCTGTACGAACCTATTCACTAACAGTAGAAAACGTTAGTAACTTTTATCGTCAAAATATAGATCAGTTAGAACTATAGACTAGCAAAATTACATAGACAACATAAGATAAGACTTAAGCTTGCAAAAAAAGTAAAATTTTAGACATAAAGTCTGTTCAGATGGCAAAGAAGATAATGGTAACGACCAGAAAAGCCAGTAATGAAGTGGAAGCTCAATCTGGTTTTCACTTCTATGTTTATTCGTATTTTTTCGATAAAACTAAATTTTTCTTGGGATAAAAAGTATTCTGAATCTTCTATCTCTTAATATACAAATCCATTGTTTCGTTTTGAGAATATTTTTACTTAATTTAGATTATTGTCATACAGTACAACAAATAGTGTATGCTTGGGACACACTTGACCAATTGTTTTTTTTTTATTAGTCTAATATAATAAAATATATTTTATGTATCAGATAAAAGCAAAATTCCAACTACTACCTTCATATCAACAACAACAATAAGTAGCTCTATTTTCTATGTTTCTAGTTTAGTTCTACAATGAATTTATGTAACATAAAACATACACAAAAATATTTACTTCAATCAATCATATAGCTGATTTTTAAGTGGTTAGTAAACTGTAATATCAATAACTATATATAACAATATAGAAAATAGTACCATCAAATTAGATGAAATTTCATACGATTTTTCAATTTTAAGCTTTTTACATGTAAAATAAAAGTTTCACATGCGAAGAAAAAGAAGGATGATTTAGGAAAAATCATCGATTTTCCACGTTTTTCCACACTTTTTTGCAGTTTATTCGAAAACATGGCTAAGCAAAATGGAAACGTAAAGCTTTTTCTAACCCACTCTAAAATGTTATTTGAATCATTCTGATCAAAAGCTCTCATGTCCACAAAAACTTTTAATGTCAATTATATTTGTTTATAAACAATTAATTACCAGATCATCCAATCGGAAATCTTCGAAATCAGAGACCCATTCATCTAAAACAATAGATTATCATATGCCCCGATATGCAAGAAGCCACTTTGAATGGACCCATAATCAGAGTGAACAAGTTCCAAGGAAATTTTGTCAACCAGAATCGGACCGCTTTTAAATAATAAACTATATTGTTTAAACTTAAGAGTGGCGTTATAGATATTATTATTATCCGTGCAATGAGAAAATTTGTATCCATTATGTGAGCCAAAACTTACTAACACCATAGACATATAAGAATATACCACGCTAGTAACGGACGATCGTGTAAATGGGATTCCAAACTCGGTAAAAAAGAGCGATGCTCTGACGTACGTTTTGTCTCTTATTTTGGGTATGACTTACTGGCGCACTTGTCCACTTACAGTAAGCACTTTTCCAAGACTATTAATGCGTAAACGTAACTAAAAATAAACAAAACGTACGTCAGAGCATCGATCTCTTTTTATCGAGTCTGGGCAAATCACGCCCACTTCTTCACTCTATTCTTATATGTCTATGATTAACACATACCGTGGTTAACTAGCTGCTTGTCTCATGCAAAACAATGCGGAAACAGTGTCCTTAAATAAAACTCTATCTGCTGTATCAGGGAGAATTATTTTTATCCCCAACATAACCTATAGATTTGGAATTGCTTTGAATCCATTGAATTTTCAGGTGAAAAATATTACCACTAAATATAGAGATAAAAAACAACTTTATGTTTACCATCCTTAATCCATATATAGGTACATATAATAGATTTAGGTATGCAATATATTAATGTATTTTTGATTGAATCAATATGTCAGATTCATTCATTCTATTTTCCAGAACTACGTACATATATCTATCTACTACAGTCTACATATATTTTATTGATGTCAAAATGTAATGTAGTAATGTAATTTTATATGTTTAATAAAAATGCAAATATTTAAAATTGAAAATATTTTTATTATAATATAATGTAAATTGTAGTAGATCAACTACAATGGTTATAATAATAATAGGTAGTCATCAAATATTTTAGTTTTATTAAAAAATAGTGAAGTTATTTATTGCTTTATCAGGAATTCAAACATATTTATAAGATTTATTTTGATTAGAAATATTCAAAATAGTTGGGACAGATTATTTTAATTAATAGATTCTTCTAGCTAATCTTATGGACCTCGTAAACACGGAGCTGTTCATATAATTTTATGTATATGAGTAGGCAAAAATTTGAGATACTGTCATAAAATTAGTGTCCATAATCGTAAGGGTACATCAAGATTCAAATGCGCAGACTTTGCATTTTGAAACTAAGCCGACCTCTACAAATACTAAACTAAAATATTCGGTTGCAGCACGTTATTCCTAGACAAACACATGTTATTAAGTTTACGCAGAGATAATGAAAAAAATTTGTATATCGTAAATAACATCATTTTATATGAAAACTGAACAAAGTAACAGCATTGGTTTTACATAAAAAAATACTCTAATGAAATTGTTGAAGCGTAAATGTTATTAAAAAATTAAAAAAAAGCGAAAACTTTACCGATTTTTGCGAATAATCAGGAACACAATAAATTTAATTCGAATGAAGCATTGCAAAAAACTTATAGAATCTTATTCATTCAATTGGCTTAATAAAATATATCATCTTTTCTCCAGAATCATTGAATTGATGAAAAAATGTTAAATATCTTATATACAAGTCATAAACTTATATGTCCATCCATACAATTTAATAAATTAGTTTATGGCAACCATGGAAACAGCCTGAAATAAAACTCATGCACAGTGCAAATAAAACACTTGTGGCTTCATAGTGATGAATTATCACTTTTTTTTTTTGGAGAATTCTGGCAAATAGAAGTTTTCTTTGTTCACTATACTTTGAATAATTTTAGGCACATCATAATTTTAAAATTGATGAATAACTTTTTTTTTAATTGTAATATTATTAAGTTGATTATATATTAAATAGAAATGCGAATTTGACATTTTATAAAACTTGGGTTTTATACACTAAATGAACCAAAAATGAAATTTTAGCGGACATCGAGCGACGGACATCGTGCTAATATTTCAAATCAATTGATGTGCTTTTGGGCTTAAAGACTCTTGAAAAGGGGTAGGGAAATTTAGGTACTGAATGCAACACTAATTTTCGCCTTTGAGGAAATGATGTAAATACGTCTTTTATGTTGAACGCAGCTTAATCTTTACAGGTTTACGACTTTATTATATTTTCCTCGAAAAGTAAATATCTAGGTATACTTTATTGTAAAATTATTAATATTATAACAAACAAAATAGTAATATTGTTTATAAGGGTCAGTGTCCCCGATTTCATAACTTAATTTGGTTATTTAAAATATAAATTCGATCATGTATACTTTTCTACTTCATCGAATCTACATTTAATTCCAGAAGGTGTTGTAAAAGTTTTTAAAATTTATTTTTGGGTCATTTCCAATATATTATATGCATCAGAAACTTTATAGAATGAATAAAATTACTGAATATATGAATATGTATGTAAATTTCTTTTGCATGCTCGGTAGTCTAAGCAGCTTTTGGATTTGTGATAAAGAGGTGTCATTAGGTTCATCTTAATTGTGAGTGTCACTCTCACAAGTAGTTATATCAAGATTATAAAAAATAAAATGACGAGTTTTTGGTCCGATGATATATGTCCTCAAAATTTTTTTCGCCTCAGAACCTATCGAGTGCCATTTAATAGGTACTAAGTAGACAAACCGATTGACAGACGAACCATTAATATCGACCCACGTGTTTGAGCTCTACAGGCCCATAAAAATTAAACATACAAGCAAAGGCTGAAAATGAAAGTCGATGAACTGTGTTGAATATGGTATAATTGAATAGGTATTTGAAAATCCTAATTAAATAGCGATAAATACAAAAAAAAAAAAAATTAATTAATCAAAAACATCAAAAAATCCTACTGCGTTATATAAAAAGTAGTCTACACAGCGAATTTAACATTTAGGGCTCATTTTGGGGAATATTGGAGCCGTTCAAAATTTTTACTGGACTTGTTTTTTTTCGTTTCAGTTTTCATTTTGCGCAGTAGTCTTTTTTTGATATTTTAAATAAACTTTAAATTATAGCTGAATGATAATAGTTTAAAAATTTTTGTTGCAGGAAATACAGAAATATATCGATAGCTTCTTAAAAAGAAGTATGTCTTAAAACTCTTAAACAATAATATGTCGAAGAAGCTCCTTTCTTTTAAAATTGTTTGAAATTAAATATTGATTGATAAATTTTCTAAAATCCAATCAAATATCAGCAGTTATCTATATTAAAATATTCTAAAGACACACATTTACATTTTATTCATTGAATCCGTGCACTCTAACAATAATGTTTACATGGTGATGTTTACATGATGATTTTCCCATGCATAAAATTATGAACTTTGAATATTGAACTATTTTATTGAGAATGAATGTGAAATGATAATTTTTAACATAGGTATTCATTAAATTAATGTGAAAAAAAATGTGGAGTTTTTCACTGCTGGTTTTTCAATTGATTTATATTATCATAATTTTCAAATTTACATAAAAGATTTTTAAATGCTATACCGTTTTATAAATTCAACATATACCTAACCAGTAGCGTAGTCAAAGTTCCCGCAATTATCATCCTGTTCACCCTGCGATCTGCGAATCTAAGAAATACGATAAATATTTTTTTTTAGTATTTTGGTTATATTTCTTTATTTGATGGAATGCATCTTGAAATTTTTTAAGTTATCTGTTTTTCATTTCAGACAAAAAATTTTCGAAAAATAAGCCCTTTACAGACCGTATTGGAAGAAAAAGGAGAAGAATCTGAAGGGGAGGCTTTAAGCTATAAGCTTAAAGTTTATGTGAAGAACTTGGAATTTATTTTGAACTCCCAAGACTAATTAGGAGGATGAATATGTATGGAAACGGAAGAAGACATGTTGGCCTATCGTATGAAGACTATTTAAGAGAAACAATGTTTTCCTCAATAGGCAGAGTATTAATTTTTATGGCCTGCTGAGATATTGAGCGTCGACGAACTTCAGCTAGATCAAGTTCCTCGAGTTACAACATATGCAGACTACAAAAAAGAGCTAAGTCTAACTCACTGATTTTATTAAAATATATTATTGCGTCCAAACCTGAAGATGGCTTACCAAACATTGTCATAATGTTGAGAATATTCTTATAAAAGCTATTATACATTAGTAATACCAATTGCGAGAGAATCTTGTCTTAAGTAAATTTAATTATTTTAATTGGAGATTGATTTTTTCAACGTTGAGACTATAAATTTTGCTATATTGGCAAATTGAACATGAGGTACATATTTGGCTTCGTGACAAAACGAAGAGTACTTTTTTTTTTAATAATTAACGAATTTACTTTATACCAATTTTCTTCTAATATGCTGAAAATAGTGGGCGAAGGATTTCCTTTCGGCCAAGATCGGAGAAAACTCACGCTACGCTGCTGTACCCGCCTACATGTATGATACGAATCATAGCCAAAATATGTATATTAAAGTATCATATTTTGTATACGCTATAACAATAATATATTACTGTTTGTTTTAAATTAATATACGTTCACCTATGTATGTATGTTTTCACGTAAAATATAATAGGTGATGTCTACCTATAATATTATTGTATCTAGTAGATTGAATATTTTATGTTTATATAGAGTTGGAAAATTTATAATCTATAATAGAAACTGATATTCTTGAAATACACACTAAAATTTTTGTGGTTTTCAGTACTAGATTATTAGTGATTAGTGATTTTATGACCACTTATACCAAAATTTTTTTCATAGCATCAATATTTTTAAACGACAAAAACTCGGGACTAAACTTAATAAACCTTGATATATACTACCTATATACATGGTATAAAAAATAACACGACAAAGTGCAAAATTTACAAGAACAGTGTACTTATCAAAAATTACAAATTCTAACAAACACGTGAGGGACTAAAAACTGTTGATGTTGTTGTGATCAACAGGTTGTTTATCGACGATGTTGATTCTTATTAAAACGATAGATAAATTTTACTTTATTTGGGAAACCAAATAGTATAAGAATATCTCAAAAGAATATGTCACTTTCCGACATCATGTCACAAGTGGAAGTCAATTTGAGAGCTGACAAATGATTTGTGTTTAATTTGTTTCCTTCGTTTCACCTTTAATAGATCTGAGCAAGAATAATGCTTAAAAAACGTGAATAATTACACCAAATGTGTAATCTCACACCTATGAATTTCTTTCTGTGGTGATATAGATAGAATGCGGTCGATAAACCACACAGTTAAGACTAGTTAGCCGCATGCCCACGTGTTCGATAAAGTGGATGAAAATACGACTGACATATTAAGCTATTTTTAAGTCAAACCTGGTGCTCTTAAGTCCAAAATCATTTTTAAACACAAATAGTATAACCTTAGCTTTTCAATGAACGTAATATAATGGAAATTGATATTATTCATCTTCGATTTAAAGTTTATTCTCTTTAAAAATACCCTTTAATTGTTTTTCCGCGACGATCGTTCAGTGCTTTTAAACCTTTTCATCGATTTACTTTTGTTCTGGACAGAAACAAAAGAATCATTAAGTTAGCTTCCGTATGAAATTTACACCACTTCAAAGGCCAAAGGACAAAATCAGGGCTACCTTTCAAGTTGCATTCACCATAAACGCTATTGTGCTTCACATTTCTATGTATTCAAGGCTTCCCTGACTACCCATTTTTGTTTAGGGTAAGTTTTTAAATGCACAAATTTGAGTATTTCTTGATACCATGTGCCTTAGTTTCTAAGACAAAGCCCTCAATGTATCCTTTTGGAGGTAACCAAGACACTAAGGTGGAATACTATGTGTTTGAATTTATAAAAATGAAATTTAAATGCTTGGTTATTAAAACAATTTTAACTCGTATTGCAAAATATACTACCCGATATTATTTACTATACCTAAATCATGAAAATTTGTTCTACACGACTTATGAATTGAACATCGTAAACAAATTAAATAAATACCTAATCGTTTCCAATCATGTATATTAGTAGAAATATACTCTACAGTATTTGTATTATTATATAGGCATAAGTGGGTGTGTGTATATAGATAGGTAGGTTTATGTGTATGGTTGTATTTATATAAATATTTACAATTCGAACATTTCCGTGGCATATGAGTATTTAATAACCTACAAGATGTAATAGAATCTAGAAACTTTTCCTTCTTTCACAACAAAAAGGATACGACCTAAGCTACTCCTCGACTGCCTATGAAAACCACTTTTCCTAGAGTAGTTACAATTCGACAAAAATAAGTTTCTTTGTACATTTGTGCAATGATCCTTAAAGTAAACACAATTTTAAATTTTATGACTATTTGGTATCTATTTGGCTGTGTATGGATTTAACAAGTATGGCACTTTTAAAATAGTAAAAAGTTATACTTTTCATGTTTCTATCAAAAGATCTAGTTCTACCTGCCTATAAGTAATATTATAAATGCGGAAGTTGCTCTGTCTGCCTGTTACGTTTTCATACCTGAACCGTTAACCAATTTTAATGTCTTCTGATACAGAAAGATTAGAAAGCAATGGGTCCATGAGAAAGACATGGGACGCTTTTGGGCACTACAGTGTCACATAAGTTTCGTTTAGAAGTCATATTTGTCGTTATAGGAATATCGATTTGAAAGATACTTAAACAAAATCTAAAATTTAAACTCAGCTTACAAATAGAGTCGAATCTTAATATTTTGCCTAGATGGTTAGAGATTTCGAAAAAAATTATGAAAAAAGTTTCTTAGAATATTTTTTATACATATATATACCGATTTTCAAGACAAAATTCGGATTTTTAATTTTTTCATTATTTTGGTCTACACTCAAATAAACTTGAAATAATTTTGAGTAAAGACCAAAATAATGAATCACTTAAACATGATTGTCCAAATTCTATTAAAAATATTTAAGATTTTGTATGCATCTTGAGATAATTTGCTTTAAAACTGCAAATAACGTCTAAAAACTGTCAGTTTTGTGGTGACGCCTTTGCCATTATATCTATACATCCCTAACTAATGAAGGTGACTATCCTTTAATTTGACACAAATAATTATGCACACATTATTTCTGATACATATTCTATATAAATACACGTATTCATTATCTCATCTACAGATAAAATCGTATGTCTAATTTTCTGGAATATGCTATCATCTATTCGATATTATATATGTTGAAAAATACATGGAAAACAATAAGGCTTCATCTTTATGTCTATTTTGTAATCGACTGGTATACAGATAGTTACAAGTGAAATTTACAAAATTTAAAAAACCGCCGACAAATTTTTAGGGTAGGGAACCTTAAACTCACATTTGATACATATCTAAAAACAAATCTCCATTAAATTGCCTTTTTTAATAAAGCCTTTTCCAAACTGAGCCGGTTGGGAAGATCATCAACAATTTTTCGTTTTTTCAGGTACGAAAACCTAAATTCGCACTTAAAACATAGCTAAGAACACTCTCCATTAAATTACCTTTCAAACAAAATCAAAAAAATTTAAATCGATTCATCCCTTTAGGCGCTACGATGCCACAGACAGGCACACACACATATATTTTACCTCACGACAATAACGGTGGCCAGAGATAATTTCATTTAAATTTCTATGGGGTAAAAGTAAAACTGTTGTTGAAGGAGCTCGCTAAACGGGGTCAAGTGCGATTGAATAATTTCATGTGGTGGATTTCTTTTATAAGTTGGCATTATCTATAATACGAGTATTATGAAGGGGATGGGGGGGGGGTTTGAGAGGACAACGCAAGCGAGTATCACCTAGTATTTTAAATAACTAAATTTTTGTAAAAATACTGCCATGTTTTGACGGTTGTGTTTTGTGGACAAGTAAGAACGACAAAGTGAATTACGAAAAGTTTAGCTCTTTAGTCTATATGACTGAATGTACAAATTAAACTGAATGTTTTGAGAACAAGGATGATTATGTAAAGTACATACAGTTAATTTTTCAACAGGTTTTGTACAATAATAGATATTTATGAACAATGTATTTAATATTAGTTATATACATACTCACTTCAACATATATTTACAATAGATATCTATCGCAATCATGTACATCGTACATTCAATTGTTGTTCTAAAATATAATTATGATTTACCCATTTATTTTGTAACAATAGTAGATACGCAATTTCATGTTATTATTATCATTATTATTATTATCGTAGTCCTCAATAGAGTTTTAACATATTTCATATACGTATGTAAAATATCTAGGTACTTGATATGATTCTGTAGGAAAACAGAAATATTTTGCAATACCCATCTTTATTGATTTTAAACAATATATAAAACAAAGTTGGGTTAGATACATCATTTATTTCATTTAACGCAAGAACGGCTGAATCGATTTTAATGATCTCCGGTTTATTGTTTGATTCGTCTTCGCCCCGAATAGCAAAACAAAAATTTTATAAAACTTGGTCATTTAGAATCGACTACTTAACCGATTTTAAAAATTATTTCGCATGTAGAATGCTACATTGTCAGAAAATAACATGCACTATATTGTATTTTCGAAAAAACTAACGTTCCGCAACCAAAAATTAAAACTAAATTTTAAAAATTTTAATGCAATTGTGAACAAAAGGGGTAACAAGTGAAGGAACGGAAGGGAAGACTTTATAGCGCGGTAGTCTTTGTTTATAAAGTTGAAATTGCCAAGCGAAGCGGGTGCGTAACTGCGGGTGTATTTGGTGAAGTAATAATATAAATAATCTTCAATGGATTTTAATTTTAATCCGTTGGTAATTCTGACCGACTAATGCATAAAATCCTTAAAAAGTAAATGTTTTTTATTTTTTATTAAAGTTTAAGATATATTCTATCTGTTACAAGCAATTTTTCTGGTTAACAATTTTGTTACTAAATTTGAAGTTTTGAATACGCAGAAAATGAAGCTGTAACATGAAGTCAGTCAGACAAATTTTTATGTAGTAAGAAAGTAGAAAAATTAAGAAATGTTAACTTGTCGGGCAAAAAATGTTTTCAGCCATTTTCACTTTATAATTTTGAGTTTTTGTTCGAAGGGGTGCCATTTTTTGTAATGAGCTCTTATACTATCAGTTTCTATACTTTAAATGTCCATCATACTAAAGAATTTAAGGAAGTTTTTTTATGAACAACATTAGAAACATTTTATTTAATTTTCGATGTCTTACCTAAAGTTCATTCTCTATATAAACAACCTCGACTAAAACAAATGTCAACTTTAATAAAACTATTTTCGTCTGTATCAGATTTCTGAATCGATTTGAAAACGATAGGATTAAACTATGTAAACTATGAAAAAGCAATACTTACTCTCTCTCAAATATCGTTTGTTATTATGCGCATTGAAATCAAATATTATGTGATAAACTCTTTGTGCAAATATATTTTCACTGTATACCAGAAAATATTTTACCTTGAGGTCGTCTATACACTTCTAGGCTTCAATAAATACTAAATTAAGAATTTACTTCTTTATCCAAAGCATGAATTCGGAAAAAATTCTTTCGTAGATAGTTTAAACAAATTTTAATAGTAAAGAAATATGATAAAAAATTAAATATAATAAAAGTAAACAAAAAACAAGAAGGTAATAATAATAAATAAGTGAATAAACAAAGTAAAAATAAAAATTCAATGAATTGAAAAATTGCACTCTGTGTCTAGAACTCGAATAGCCTAATTGGCAGGGTACTTGACATGAATCCAAGAAGTCCAGGGTCGAGCCCTGGTTCGAGTGTATTTTTTTTCAATTCTCTTTAATTAAGATTACTAGACAAGATATTTATCAATATTTAGTTTACCCTGTATGTATCATATTAAAAATCATCAATTATAATCGAGAGACCATGATGTAAATAAATATCGTATACATGATTGAAAGTAAACAAAAAACAAAAAGTAATAAAATATGATAATGATTCTCTCTATCTCGAAACTGAGGGAAGAAACTTGAAATTAAAAAATGTGATCTTCAATCTCCACTTCATTATAAATTTGATTTAGCATTTTATTGATCCCTCTTTTAAGTAAAAAAATGATTACACAATTTATCAAATCAACGATACTCTTGAATACTTAGTTTGCAGGATAATGAAGGAATTCAATACATTTCTGGAGAAAATGGTTCAGGTTCCAAATTTTTCTGTTTGGAGGGCAGATCTGTTTTTGTTTGTTATGAACATTTACTGATTTATAAACATCATCGAAAGACTAGGTTCAAGGTTCAATACGGATTATTTTTCCCTAAAGAGGATAAGGACGGATTAATTTTCCCTTCTAGGAAATATTTCAGATAAATTAAAGAACTGAAAAACCCAAAAAAAAAAAAATAAATCGTAATTCGGATTTAAAGGTAGAGTAAGGAGGATTTAAAGTTCCTTTTCACTCACAAACTAGGCCGTAAAAACCTTTTTTTCTTCGAATATTTTAAACTAACGAAAAGCTTAGATTATTAAATTAAAGAAAAGCTTGGATCATAGAAACTGTCTTTTCCAAATACAACATGTTTATTGGATGCTTTAAGAAAAGGTAATCATCCAACCAAGCATTCACTTCGACTTGCAGAAGATTCATTTTTACAAAAAATAAATAATAGTGTGATTTTAAAATTCGATTATGTTTCAAAGACTTTGTTTACAACAATTGGAAGTAATATAATGAAAAAATTCATTTTCATTTTTGAAATTCGATCAAAAACTATTTTTCGACCATCAAAGTTTTTTGATAAGAGTTTGAGGAAGGAGGAAGAAAAAAATTATCATATATCTATTAGTCACCCGTTACTATTAGACCTGCCTCATGGAGCTCACAGCACTCGCATGCAGCTCCAGTTCATAAGCAGCCATACTATGCTTGGTTTCGCTTTGCCCGGCAGTGCAGCTCGCTGCGCTCGTATACAATTCATTTTTAGTTTTTGATGCGAAACCCTAAAACCCTAATTGTCATTAAAGACCATCGCGCGATATCTCCCCCTTTTGTTCACAATATCATGGCTTTTAACTTTTTAGAACGGAACTCTTTTAGAAATTATATCCGCTGACAATTTAGCATTCTAATGGCAAATTTTTTTTAATGTTTTAAAGTAGTCAATTCAAAAAAGACGTATTTTCATAAAAAAAAGTTACCCCTTCTGCCCCCCCTCCTTGGGCGAGGGAAGAGCGTGATTTTCTTTATGATAGACATTCTGCTATTCGGGACAAAGACAAATACAAAAAATCAAATGAAAATTGGTCGAACCGTTCTTGAGTTACTTGTTTATATTCGAACAAACACGAACTTTTATGTATTAATAATGAAATAATTATGAAAAAACTCTAAATAAGTATAAAAAAATTAATAATTGCTGTGAAAATTTTACAAAAGTTACAAACATTTTATTTTGCAGCTTTAAATTCGATTCTGCACGAAACAAATTGTCAGTCAAAAGCAAAGAACAATGACAAAGGTTGTCATGCTTAAAGATTTTAAGACGGCAGATATGAGTAGCATTATAATGTAATTCTTTTCAATTTTCAAATACAAAAGAAAAGTATTTATATGACATTATGACATATGTCAATATCATTTGTAAATTTGAATATATAAATCATCTACATATAATAAAATGACATTCTTACATCAAATAAATCTTATTTTGTATTATTATTTTTATTGTCTTTATGAAAATAATGATATAAAAAATAAATTTACTCTCATAACAAAATCAAATCTTTATTTAAACTTAGAAGCCATTTGAAAATTGTCTATCGATGCTAGTTTTTACTATGCGATTCCGTAGTATTGCACAGTCAAAAAACCGTAACTTTTGGAGTAGGTAATGAAAAAAATAATAATTTTTCGATAAGTAACGCTCCCAAAACCTTCGCAAGTTTTAGTTAATTTTAGTGAAAAGTGATTTTTATCTCCTTTCGAGCCAGAAAACTGAAGAGGATGCTCTCTGGCAATCCATCACCTTACAGCAAATTTTTTCTAATTCATTTATTATTAGTTTGGCTTTTTCGAAAATTAATTGAAATGTTTCAGTAAAAAGTGATGTATTTTTCAGTCCCTGCCCAAGTCAAAAACGGGAAAATAGGCACCACGCCCTATAATTACAGCATTCTAAAATTCCTTTTTTCTTGTAGTTTGCCTCAAAAACTTCTACTTCAAACTAGAAACTTCTTGAGAAAGAGACTTACATTTCATTAAATTTCGATAGTGCAACGCAACCATTGTCAGTAGCTAAATTTATTCATGTAACACATTACAAACATTCTTTGCGAAGTTTAAAATAAACATGTAAAACATTACCTACAATTACAGTAAGTCAGTAACACTTTCAAAAATAAAATAAAAATACAAAAATTATCACAAAATCGAAAAAAAAAATTTCCATGATCACCAAACTTTTTGTAACAATTCACAACAAATTATTTAGTAGATACGAAAAATTATTTTATCGATCGTAATTAATATCTCTGAGTTGAATTAAAAATAAGTATCGCTTGTGAAGCAGATCCAATTTCGGTTTAACAGACGAGAATTGTTTTGTGGCTTTACTTTTTACAGTTGTCCATTTTATCAATTCAGAGTCAGGTATAGGAACTTAATCCCAGTTGATAGTCTTATGTATGAAAATGCTTTCGTAAGCATCTAAACTTTGCAGGTAGAATTCCGAACTTAAAATATGTAATGAAGATTTGTAAGATTTATACCTCGGAATCAAATAACAGTCAATGAATCTTTATAAAAAATGCGCGACTGCATTGTTTAAAGCTTACTTAAAGAAGTTAAAAACAAAAATTTGTGCGATCTTGCCCAGGGGTAAGTGGTAGTTAATCGATATAGGAATGAATTATAAGCAAAAAGTGTCATTGGAACATATTTCGGAAAGTCAATACTTTTCGAGTTATTGGCGATTGTAATTCGGAGTATTTAACGTCAAATAATAGAAAAATTGGACGTTTTTTGAAAAAAGTACATCGTACACTTTTTAAAGTACTATAAAAAACCATTAAAATGAAAAAAGTTTCAAGTCATTTGCATCAAAATTGACGGAGTTTTTCTTTTTATGTTTTATTCAGCACAAAAGCTGATGAATTTACCACGGGAACTAAAATTCATGCTTGCCGCTTTTTCGACTTTTCATATCGTGATTTTTAGCATCAATTTTTCCACCCCCGAGAAGATTGACGTTCCCTGGATTCCTTACTTACTTATTTCTTAATATTTATACCTTACGGCTCTGTTAATGGTCCATGGGACGATAAAAAAATAATTTTAAAATATAATAATTCTCTTGCTCTAGACTTCTAGAACATAACATTTTTATTCTAAACAAGTATCACGATATCATTTTATATACTTTTCGACATTAATGCAATTTTATATGAAAAAGAACCGTATTGGCATATATTTTATTACATAAAGTATCAATAAAAAAGTATTAAAAAAAGAAATTTAATGATATTAACTTGATATTCGAATATAATTAAATTGTGTAGCATACTTACCAAGTTACCTTTATCTGGTGTACAGTATCTAATAGTGGCACACGTACTTATATTTAATATACATCAATTGAACTTTTAATATCGTAAGACAATTTTCACATACATTAAAAAAGCAATTTTCATTGAGAAATTGCATATAGAAGTTGTACAGTTACTATTCGTATAAAAACTATCACATATAATGCATCGAACAATCATGAATTTATACCACACCCTAGAAGATTCATAAAACTGAACAAAATTAAACAAGTTCCTTAAATAATATACTTTTTTCTTCCAATTTCACTTTTCTTTTTAAACCTGTAATAACGTTCAAGGTTAAAGAGTGTACATTTTGACTAAATATATTATAAAGGTTGAAAACTTCAGAGGCTGTTGTGCTGGAGCTTCTATTCAAGTGCCTCTGCACAAAAGACACTTTTTGTTAATTTTCCATAAATCTCTTAATTAACAAACATCTTGCGATTTCACAGTTTCAGTCAAACATTCAGGAAGGAATCTTACATTCACAAAAAGTTAAAATAGTATAAAATTGCAAAAAAACTCATCTCTTTTCGTGGCAATATAAAACTTTTGATGAGATTCGCTTGTGTATATAGACTAGGTTACGTTCTTTAAAGTAGTTCCTAAAATTTTTGAATGAGAACTTCTTTTGGCACCTTGAAACTTTTTGAGTGAACAAAAATCATGGATCTCGCGTCATGATTGTTTGTAATTTAACTCCTCCCAAACGGATGCACCGATTTTGATGAAATTTTGTGTGTGTGATTATGTGTCACTACAAAATTTTTTTGAGGGTTCGACACCATTTAAATATTATATTACATTACAATCTTCTACTATTCAAATGTATTTATTTGCGCTCCCACCATATTTATCTAGAATTGTGAACAGAAATTTGAATAGTATTTAGGTAATTTTTATTATTATTCACCTATTGTGAGTAGATATGTATTAGAGTTACATGCGAGCGCAGCGAGTTCGAAGGCTTCAGCCAATTATTCTAAAGTTTTAAGTTTTCACTTCCGTCGATAATCCCCATGACCGGCAATTTTTTTTTTTTCGAATGATCATATTTTTGAAAATATAAAATGTTATTGATAACCCAGATTATTATATAACTTAAAAATAAATAGGGAAAAGGGGGATAAAACCATGTATGCAGGTCAAACCGGTTATCTTTTGATCTCGGTAACTAGAACTTCTATTGGCCCAATAATACTTCGGAGTGGATATAAACAGTCGTGAGCAGTCGTTTGTTTTTAGTATGACAAAAATAAATATAAAAATAAATTTTCTTGTCTTGTTTTGCATCAGCCACCATTAAAAAATAGTACAAAATGTATATTATCAACCATATGCTTACTTCATCCCACTGAGACGATTCCTCTTTCGTTGTTAAATAAATTTTCCATTTTTCTTGTTTATTTAACATGCCCATAGTTAGATTTTGTCAGCCAACCCTAATAATGAAAAGTTTGTATCTCGAAACAAATGAATTGGCTGATATCTTATATGCCGCGGAAAGAAGAGAGGAATTTGTTTTTTTATAATCTAGTAGTGTAAATACGATTATAATCGGAAATTGACTTTTATTTTACCTTAGTATTAAATTTACCCTTTTCAAAATTATCATTTAACTAATAAGAATTGTTATCATTTGAGAGTGAATCCTGTAAATGAAGCTATTTAAAATTGACTAAACCAAGGAAGATTATCGCTGCATAAAAAAAATTCCATTGTTGATAAAGATACTATTTTCGACTTTTATATATATTGTACGCATATTATTTTTCTTCTGCGTATAAAGGTACAATTCGATTTTTCTAATATGGTAAAAAACCATATTCATTCACTATTCTGGTTAGAGAAAACACACACAATTTTTATACTTTTTTCGACTAAAATGCACACTATCTATAAGTAATATATTTAATAATGTATACACAAAGGCCTTACAATAATGTACCTCTCCTGATATGATAGTTAACACTATATGCATAAATTGAACATTTTACACTCGATCGTATAAAGGTTTTCAAAGATAGATCACTTTATACTCTATATGTATTACTCTATATACAGTTACTATATTGCTAGCAAAAGTTATATCTATACATATTGATATATAAATACTAGCTAGAGCAGCTATATGGCAGTCACTAGTCTAATAAATATTGGTAGAGATTGTTCGATTAATTGTGATTCTTTCTAAATTGAGTTGATGCCTATTGAGCCACCTGCCACATAAAACTGTAGTAATAGAAGTAACATACCATAACAAAGGAACGAGAAATGTCGTGGGACACCCGATAGGAACTATTTTCCTTCCGTACCTTATAAATTATAAATGTAGCACTTATTTTTTTTATTTACAAGATACTTTTCTGAAAATTTAAGGTATTAGTTTTAGACATCAAATACTTGTTTGACTTAACGGGAAAAAGCTGAATTTTTGTACAAACATTTACTTTGATACTAAAAATGTTGTCTGAAGAGTCACATAGGGTCATGTGTGGGTGTCTTTTGATACTCAAGGTCAAAGATAGCGAAAATCAGTTTTTTGTTGTTGAGAATATATGGTTTACTTTGCATTCAATCGTATTAGCATTTACTATAAAAGTTCTAGAGGATAAAATTATCTACAAATTTTGTCTGAAACTTTTGTTGATACGTTGGCCCGTTTTTGAAATAGAAGATGCAGAAGATCGGCTATACGTACCTTGGTACAGGATCAATATTATTTATAAGTATAAGGTATTGAATAATTATGTAAGTAGTATTAAATGAATAATTTAGTACAAAAACCGTATAATAGACTGGGATGTACGATTGACCATGTCTATACCTTATATATTTATAAATATTGACCCAGTACTAAAGTACGTTAAGCTGAGCGCTCTATCTTCTGCGCCTCCATTTTACAAAAACGGCTCAAAGTATAAAAAAAAATGTAGAGAATTTTATCTTCTACAACTTTTACAGTAAATAAGGAAACAGGAAGGCAAAGGAAACGAGATATTATAAAAAAACTGATTTTTGCGACCTTTGAACTTGAATATCTAAGAGTGGGCGTGACCATATTTGAATTTTGGGACAAAATTTATACGAGCAAAATAATGGTTTGTACAAAAATTCAGCTTAATCCCATAGATTCCGAAGTGAAACCCTCAGATGTTTGGAGTACCGAGAAAATATTATCTGTCGTAAGACGATCGAGAGGAAAGTAAACGCTTTTACTCCAATCCAAGTAATTGTTTTACTGTGTAAAAGACTCATCATTTGCTAACCTTTCTCTAGTAATTGGCTTACTTATTACACTATAGTTGTAATATGTAGAGTTCTATCAAAACTAAGTGGCACTGAACAAGAGAGAGTATAGATACGAGTGCACATACATATACATCATACAGTCTCTCTTGCACGGTGCCACTTAGTTTTGATAGAACTCTATGTTATTTTGCAAGAAGTAACTATACTATATACTATATGTTGTAATGTTATTTATTATACCGTATGGTGTCTGTATTTATGACCTCGATTTTCATTTATTCATGTGTATCTATGAACCAAGTACCAAGTACAGTATAGAAATAGCAAAGCATGAACCACTTTCTTTACAAAACATGACGTACTTATTACATTTGGGACTACTTGGGGGTTTCAACTTTGTTTATACAATATTAGTAAACATAACACCATAAATCCAATAAATATTCATTTTCAATGATTATATGTACATTTATAATACAGGATTGTACAGTAAGATGATACCATCTATAAGTTATTACATAATCATTTATTTTCTACGGTTCCAGAATACTGACTTTAGAAGAGATAAAGCAGATAGAAGTTTCGTTGTTTTAAACTGTGAGTGGCTTTATTTATTTTGCAACGATAAATAAAATTAATAATTTAAAAAATTAAAAACCCGCCTGCGTTAATTAAAGTCTGATAAGAAAGAAACAAGTCCAGTAGTTTACATGAGTCGGTGTAAATTTTAATTGGCCTCGACTATCAAATTCGTAATGTAAACTACTGGACGGGTTTTGGTTTTTTTAATAGGCCTACAAACAATCACGATATTATAGTCTTCCAATGCACACATGAACAAAAAACAAGTAAAAACAACAATTGACTGAGTTAATTCTTGAAATACCATGTATAAACAGTGTTGATTACTCTGTCACATTACACATACACACATGTCACACATACACAACTAATATAACTGATATTCCCATATAATACATACTATACAGTTTATGCCTAATTTGCGCCCTCACGGGTGAACGGTGATGTTTAGGAAAAAATTTATCAGTCAAAAGTTGTTTTGTTTTTTATAAGGAACATTTTTTACATTTAAACTTTTGTTCTATCTCTAACGGTTTACAAGATGGGTCCTACGGACCCAAGACCCAAATGACCTATGTTGCTCATTTACAAACTCGACCTGACTTTTTACGACCTGAGTGCGCTGTAAAAATTTCAGCTTCATATCTTTTTTCGTTTTTGAGTTATCGAGTTGACAGACGGACGGACAAACGAAAATGGACTAATTAGGTGATTTTATGAACACCTATACCAAAATTTTGTGCGTAGCATCAATATTTTTAAGCGTTACAAACTTGGGACTAAACTTAGTATACCTTAAACAAAAAAAAAGTAAAATTCGTTATTTTGGAAATTGTCAACTGGTGAAAAAATTCGTATTTAGGTGCACATAATTATTTTAGTGGGCGAGCTTACAATAGTTAATTTCTCTATTTTTGTTCAAAAATCTAAGATTTTAGATTCGTTAGTGGATATAAAAAATGCTTAAAGTTAAAGTCATAGATGTGTCAAAAATTTCGCATGCGACATTTAATTAAATTTTGTGTCACATGTCGTTCAGTGTTGCCTCTGTGGAATTGCGCTTTAAGACTATATACTAAGCAAGCTATGATTTTTACCAAATACAAGCAACATAATGACATTTTACAATTATTTAGAAGTTTACATTTTCCAAATTTTTAGTAAGATTTTAATATTTCTGACATGCTACAAACATATAATTCAATGGGTATTATGTCATACAACTAGCAGTGAAATCAAACTATACAGTGAAAATGACATCTAATGAAGATATTGCGTCTGTGGTTGAAGCAAACTTCAACTTTGGCTATAGTGTTTATAAAAAGCTTAGAAAGGCATCTCTAGAAGAGTCACCTAACATACCCGAGAATATATTATTTAGTCCCCTATCAGTGAAAATTATGTTAGCTTTAGCTTTTGTTGGAGCAAAAGGTGCTACAGCGGAAGAAATGAGTACAGTGTTACAGCTTTCACATGATCCAAGTCAAGTATCAAATAACTTTTTAGACCTTATATCACAATTAAAATCATCAAATGTTATTTTAACAATAGCAAATAAGATTTTTATCGATAACAAAGTAAAACTAAGTGACAAATTTCAACAAACAGCGATTAAATATATTGATTCAGAAACTGAATACGTTGATATGAAAAAGAAAGCATCATTGGGTAAAATAAATAGTTGTGTTGCACAAAAAACAGAAAAAAAAATTGCTTCAGTCCTAGAAAACCTAGATGCCGACACTGAAATTGTGCTTGTAAATACTCTTTACTTTAATGGAAAATGGGCAAAAGAATTTGAAGCTACAAATCCAATGCAATTTTATTTAACGCCAGAAGAAAGCATTGAAGTGCCTGCAATTCATTGTAAAGACTACTATACTTATTATGAGGATAGAGGTGTAAAAATTCTTGAAATACCTTACAAAGGTGAAGAATACAGTCTGGTTATTACTTTACCAGAAGATACTAATGAACTTCCAACGTTAGAAGATATATTCCCATCAGATTATCAGAATAAACAAAAATCAGAAGTTGAAATTGATGTAACTATTCCCAAATTTAAAATTGAAAGCTTTACTGATTTTACAACCCTATTGCAAGAAATGGGAATGGAAACTGCATTTAGTAATGAAGCAGATTTTACTGGATTAATTGATCCAGAAAGCAGTATAAAAAATATTGCAATCAGTAAAGTGGTTCAGAAATGCTGTATGGATGTTAATGAAGAAGGTACTGAAGCTGCTGTTTCAACAGCAATTAAGTTTTCCAAGTTAAATTCTCCGGAACTAGAACCTTCCAAAGTATTTCTTGCCAATAGGCCATTTTTCTTTTTGTTAAAGCAAAATATAACAAATATTACTTTATTTTTGGGTAATATTAATAATCCTTGAAATTTATTTATGAGCTATTATGTAATAGTATACTAAATTTTACGCAAACAAATCGTCTTATTTTCAACTTTTTCTTCGGCAATCAAGATATACAATATGTAGATACTAGAATTTTTGTGCAAGAATAAGACAAACAAAAAATGATAACGAATTTGGACAAATTAGATTTTTTAAACTTTGCTCATTATAAAAATTTTACTTATATAACTCTTTTTTTGTTATTTTTTATCTGGTTGATTAAGGTACAGAAAAGGGAAATCAAAATCTGCTTATTTAAAAAAAGTTGGCATTTTGATTCGAGCTAAATCCTATTGTGATATAACGTCAGTAAATAAATTTTATGTGTTCTATAAATATCTCTATAAATATACCGAGTAATTTTCAAACATCATTTTATACATCAAATTAAAAAACTGTAACATTTAATTTTCGCCAGAAAACTAAACTTTTTTAATTTTCTTACAAAATAAAATCTACTAAATCTTCGTCTAGACAATGCGATTGAATTTGCTTTTATTAAGTATAATTCACTAAATTTTTATTTATCAAATAGTAAGTGTTCTTTTTTTTTGTTTTTTTCACTTTTATATTAACTACTATCTATTCTATATAATAAAAGATGAAGTAGTTTCAAAAACAAGTAGAAAAAAAACGGAAACAAACCCAAATATACTTCTTCTTTTAAAATTTGTTTGCCTTTTTTACTTTCTGATTGCAAGTAATGGTTTTTATCCTGCAAATCGAAATCAAAAGTTGTATGACTGTACGATATCGGATATATATCCTTACGTTTCAAATGTCTTTCAAATTTCTTTCAAATTACGTTTCAAATTTCATCACGTGATAACCCCCTAACAAATGATGCTTTGATTTTATGAAATTTCGATACCTTTGCAATTTTAGTCAAATCAATTTAATAATATTAAATAATATGTATCTATAACATGATCCCTGCTCCCGAGAACATGTATTAAGCAAGGCAACAAGAAGTCTAAGTACAGCGGGTATCTCTTACTACTTAATATCTCTCTCTTTTACAAAAAATTAACATTACTGGATAAAATTGTACACCTAAATTGTTTGGTTTCGAGAGTTAGGCACATTAATTCAGCTTGAAAAGTCAATTAAATTGTATTTTTATTATTTTTGAAATGTAGCCTTGAAGTTTGGCTTCAAAATCGTTTAAGAACTCTTGTTCAGAAATCAGAAGAGGTAAAAATTTAATTAAAAAGTTGATTTTTATAACTAAGAACCCAAACATTTTTTTTGGAAGCTTTTTTTGAAAATCAACTTTTTATCTATCTAATATATCTCTTATTTCAAACATTAATTAAAGGAAAATTCTATATAAATATTCGCAAACTGATAATGGAATGATCAAATCAGGGACGGGTAGAACTTCGACGTTACCGTTAGCCAAACTTATTTGATTTTCGAAAAAATACTTACGAAAATTATGTAGTATTCCTACCTTTAGCTCGAATGCCTATCTTCTAACAATGACGAACATCAGACCTTAAACCATCCTGAATAAGATTTAAGGTCGATAAGTTGATGACTGATCCAGAATATTGCTCATCACAATTCAAACATAAAGCTTTGCCGTAAAATATGCCTACCTGAGCCATTTCCGAGGATTACTAAAAACAATCACCGTTTATTAAGCTTGCTATTATGCTTGAAAATAAAATTTGGATTGTCTCGGTTGATTAAAGCCTCTGATAAATAGCTGAATAAAATGTTTTACACCAGTTATATAATTTTTATGCTATGTTCTTAAATCATTTTAGACATCATAAATACCGAAGTCGTAGAATCTGAAGATATGAGACTTGATACTCTATTTAGTTCAACGTACCAATATATTTTCATTATATGTAAATATTTATCATATCCATGTAAATAGGCATTTATCATGTGTAAAGTAGAAAATAAATATTGTTTTAATTTATTAATTGATTAAAAAATTTACTTAAACAGAAAATTTGTGGTCTGGTCTCTAGAGATTATACATTCTTTATGAGTTTTTTTTTTTTTTAGTATTATAAATATTATATCCTTTTTACTTGTAAAAGTTCAATTTTTATTACTTTTATTCACTGTTACAATTCATATACTTTTTGGATTAATGCCAATTTTATCATTGATGATGTCACTACTGGTACACATACAGATTATACAACTGTGACTAACTGTAACTGTAAGGAAATTTATTTTATTTTTTATTTATTAAGTTTATTGTGCTTCTTTCAAGTTGGATTTTTCTTTTGATAAAAACAAAATGTGTTTTATATAATAATTTTATATTTGAACAATAATAAAAATAATTATTATACTTTACTAATTTGAGCACAAACTCATTAACAATTAATAAAAATGCAATTTTTAACTAAAAAAAAATACTTCAATATATTTTAGATGAATTATTCTTCCATTTATATATGAATTTGTGTAAAAAAAGTTAATGCAGGTTCTCTATTATTGGGAACGCCATTTTGATCAGTAAAAGTAAGTTTAGGCACCAGGGCGTCAGTTTTGCGTGTTACAGAGTGAAGTGCAGGTGAAAATTGAATGTCACACCCCTTGGTGTCTCACCTCTGTACCAAAAAAACGTATGGCGTTGCTGGATACTAACTATGCATAAAGTATTCAAAGCGAATTATATGAATGCCGTACAGAAATAAATCAACTACAACTTCGGAAATTGAAGGGAGATCAAAAAATTTTTTTAACTTCATAAATACCGTACAGAAATAAATCCGGTAACTTCGGTATCGGATTAATTTCTGTAAAGCATGTATGAAATTCGCTTCGAATACTTATGCAAAGTTAGTATCCAGCAACGCCGTATATATTTGCTGGTGCAGGGCTGAGAAACCCAGAAGTGTAATAGTCATTTCTCACACTGTGTCGCGGTAACCTGACGCCATAGTGCTTTAACTTACTTTTACACATAGGAGCATCATTGTCAACATGATTCCTGGTGGGTCATTTTACCTGAAATTTTTTTGGCATGTGCTTGTAGTTAATTACGCCTGGTTCACATTGAGTCAATTATTTAGTACATAAACGTTTACCTTCTGAGGTGAGTTATTTAGCAAATTCAACAAATTAATTTTAAAGCAATAAGTTCACACTTGGTAAGTGCAAGCTAGCATCAAGATGCAGTAAGGATTGATGGCACTTGTCTTAAATATTGAGAGTGGTGGCACTTTATTAATAAATGACTAGATTACAAGCTTAACGTGAATCAGACTTCAGTTTCGAAATTATATGAAACTCAATGACTGATCTAATGTAAACCAGTTTTCACACCGGGCATAAGTTTTTATACGATTAAGAACGTCAAAATTCAGCTACAGATGCGATTTTCGTTTATTTGACTATATTCTTTGGGGTAAAATACAATGAGAATTTGATGAAAGAAGAATGAAAAATAAATAAATAAGAAATCTGTGTCAAATTTTTTTCAGATTATGTCACCCCTCCATGTAATATGTTTTTAGAAAGTCAACTTGATTCATATTTGATTTGTTTCAAATATTTTTGTAAGCGTAAATAAAAAATTTTACCAGCAGGATATCAATAGCAAAAAATATGATAATCATATCGTGCGATATATATATTTATGTATATATATATATATATATATATATATATATATATATATATATATACATAAAATTAAAAACAGGAATGAAAATTTGTTTGTAATTTTTTATACATTTTCTTTTTGTATATGCAGTGAAAATCGTTCATATGGACATTATCTTATACTGTATTATGTGTCAATGAAATCAACGCATGTTTGCTTGTCGAATATAGACATACCCATGTAAATTTGGACCCAGGGAGGGATTAAACAAATATTTTCGTCCCACACGGGGAAGAAAAGAAATTTTAAAAATATCATTAATTCAATAGTATTCTGGCAAACTAAGTGATTCTAAGTCCTGGGCGGGGTATACTTACGTTGTATAATATACAAAGCGTGCTAAAAGTGTGTTATTAAAATAATTGTTTTAAATCAACTTGGAAACGTTGACAATTTCAATTCGTTTTTACGCTGGTTGACGTTGTATGGCACAAAAACAAAGCGCCATTGTTTTTCGGCGGTCCCCAATAGTTGTCATACTACTTCAAAATTGTGTTTTGAAGCGGATATACATATAGACCAATCAATTAATGTGATATTTTTGTGAAAGATTGTTAAAAAATGATTAGTTAAAAAAAACTGGCCCACAGCAAATAAAATAAAGCCTGTAAAAAGTTTGATCCCTCCTCCAATAACAATGTTTGATGTCAGTATCTGGAAGTCAGTACGTACAGGACACGGTAAAATTTTTTAGCTTTCATACGAAAAGTTTTAAATTTAACTATAGGATTCTAGAATTATAATATTTTGCAAACAATTTTATACCTACTACATTGTAATTATTTTTGATATCCTTATAAACGATTTCTTCTGTATGAAAATGAAAATATCTTTCTTTAAAAAAAAGAAAATATATTTAATGAAACTTTGATTTATAACTTGATAAAATAGGAAATGGTTTCCTGTGTACTTGTGTGCGTTTACTGCGGCTTTATTTTTGTGTGGAAATGTGTGTGTATGTATAAAAGAAAATATTTAACTTAACAAATTAGATTTTTTTAAAACATATACGTAAATCAACTAGATTTCCTTTTTGTATCAAAAAAAATTCTGTACATTAAAGAATATCATCTCCAACATTCGAAGATTCCGTATATTTTCTATAATGACTTGTAATAAGTCTAATAATCCTCAAATATCTGGGAAAAAATTATATAAAAAAAAATTCAATTTTTTAGCTTATTATTATACAGGCTGTTTGTAATTCCTATACAAATATTGAAAAAGGTTATGCTCGGGCTTTCGAAATTGAAATTTTTATAAATTTTATGTTTCAAAGCGACTTTAACCCCTTATACTTCCTTAATATTAGTGAATTGGTTTGGTATGAAATTAAAAACAAAGGACCTAATATTTGAGGCTATTAATAAATTTTGAATCTTATCTTTATAGTTGATGAAAATATTGATGCTTATGTTTTCTCTTACTTCATACTCAAACCCAAAAGCAATGTTGACGAAGAAATTTTTCAAACAAGTTGTTAATTATTTTTACAATTCATTTTTTTACACTTCATTAATTTTTTTTTTTTTAAGTTCTTGCGGCTTATAAGAAGAGTTATAGAGACCGAAGCACAAATGGAAATTTTTGTACCTGAATTTTGTTCGGAGCATCAATATTTCTAAGCGTTACACTCTTCAGTATCGCTCTAGTTTTATCCAAATTTTCGCGTTAGTGTCGAAAACATGCTGAAAGTTAGTTAACAGATGCCCTCAATTTATCTCAAACTGATTATAATATATAAAGAAGAGTAGAGCTATATCGCTGATCCATTTAAATTGTACCACTTTGCCAATTTTCCAGAAAACAATCTATATTTCTTCTATAATACTCATATAGACTAATATAGAAGAAATTACTAGCATACCAAAAGAAACACTAATTGTAATTAGGTCTAAAAAATACGATTTTGAGGAAAATCTAGAATTGGTACGATATAGTTTTGAGCGTAGATACGGTGAAGGCACCATTTTCCTAATAAATGCATATAGATTTTTCTGAGAAATATTTGTAGAATTATACACATATAAAAAATATGAAATTCTCTTGCTAATAAACTAGACCTTTTAGATAACAGTTGAGAATGCACTTACTCGATTTCATATATATATATACGATTTTATAAAGTTCATGAAGAGAAACTTTATAATTACTTACTTTAATTTTCTTTGAAACTGATTCTTTAATTGGTGAAATGGGAATGTAAAATATCAATTTTCTGTGGCGTTGTTCATTCATATTATTTCATGCTGCCAATCATTATTTTACATAGCCAAGTTTGTTCTTATACCTATTATGGGCAAGCAAATTTTTCGAGATTCTCAAGAGAGACTTCATATATTGACAAAGTTATTATGAAGAACCTTCAAAGCGAGTGAAATTTTCAAAAAGAGTTTCTAAAAATACGTGATAATGGCGTGATAATGTATGAAATGTGCAGATAAAATTATACATATGAGCCCAATAAAAATTGGTGAAGACACAAGCTTGAGTATGACCCAAAAGTTATTTCAGTCAAAATGATCTCTAGAAGTTTGGAGGCCAAGTCACGCCAATTCAAATATTTAGTAATCATTGTTTATATCAAAATATATTTCAACGATTGTGTTATTAGCACATAATATTTTGCAATTTTCAAAATGATATTCTAAAAATATAGCATGCATACGAAAAAGTGAGATACTCAAAACATTTGAAGTGATTTAAGGATCAAACTCACTTCTAGAGATTATTTTGACCCAGGTTGTGAAAATATATCTGTAGTGAAAAGGTTTCTGGTCTTTAAGCAAAACAACGTTAAAAATATGGATTTCCGTTTGATAATTCACAACTAAAAAACTTGCTTTGACATGTTAAAGGTCAAATGGTCAAAATTAAGTAATTATCTAAAATAGTAAGTCTTTCAAAAACATAATTACAAGGCGAATTTGACAGGCCTGGCTCCATGTATACGAGTAAATATGAAGTAAAAGCCTTCTAAATATGGTTGGCAGCACCATTCGATACAATATACACAATTTGTTGTTATGATAAGATAAGGGAAAAATAACCATCACTTCCCTTATTGTTGATCCCTTAGTAAGTATTATGATCCTTGATAAAATATATAATTCTTCTCTTACAATTTATTGTCTTTATACAAGCAAAATGTCCTAGTTTATTATACAATCAGGTATTGTGACGTAATAAAATATTCGTTTACTGGTATTATTTTCTTTTGTACAGAGTGTGAATGTGGTTGTAATTCATCTTTCCTAAAAATATTTTCTCAATTAAGTTTTAAAACCAGTTTAAAAAGTATGTAGATTTCCCACATATAAGTTATTTTATAGAATCTTTAGTTCTCTAATAACTATCTAACTAATTAATTACTTTTGTGATTCCATATATAGATGTCCCGATTTTAAAAACATGTTAGAAATATGATTAAATAAACTTAAACATTAAAGCTGATTTAATTATTAAGAACTATAGTTTTAGTGCCTTTTGCTTAATTCAGAATTCTTTGTTTGAATTTCTTTATAATACATTCCTAACCCACTCTTAAAATTTTCACGTTCACATATACTTTGAAACATTCACGTGTTTTGAAATAACTGATTTAACACTTGTTAGGATTCCGTACCCAAAGAGTATTCAACGGGACCCTATTACTAAGACTAGGCTGTCGGTATGTTAGCAAGCTGCATCTCATATACCGCAATAGTATTACTAATGGCACTATAACACTAATAAAAAAATAAATAAAAACTTAAAAATAATAATCTAATAATAAAAAACCCGGATTTGAGCAGTTTTTATTTATAATAATAGATGGCATTACAAAAATAGTATTTGTCTATAATCATAGAGGGAAATAATAGCTTTTGTATAGTTGAATTTACAATAAAATTTACAAGGATAGTTTATAGGTGGCTTTACAATGAAATGCTATATATAAAATAAATGTTAGTTTCATTTCTTATTCCAAATACAAGCTGTCAAAATGGCTAATTTGATTGTGAAACTCCTGAAATCAAAAAGTAAAAAGACGGTCAAGAGCTAGTTTAAGATTCCGTATTTTTAACTTCCCGCTAAGAAAATAGGGAAGTTATTGTTTTCACCCCGTTTTGCCAAAATCGAGTTTTCATCAGATCTCGACGTTTTAAGGTGTCAGGAAGCTTCCCTGACTGCTTCCGCGAGGGTGTCTGTATGGCTGTATGTATGAGTGTGTGTGTGTGTGTGTGTGTGTGTGTGTGTGTGTGTGTGTGGATGTATGTAAACCTCTCATAACTTTTGAACGGCTTGTTCGATTTGATCGCGGTTGGTGACATTCGAAAGGGCTTGACCAAACTTAGATTTTGAGGCCTATTTGGACCGATAGATTTCGAGAAATTAAAAAATTTTTTTTAAGTGGTTTTTTTTGAATAACTTTTAAACGGCTGTATCGATCAATTCCAAAAACTAATCAGCTATCAACATCAAAAAACCACGTCGATCACCACCAGTGCGGTTGATTCGTTCGTGAGTTATCGTTGACGAAAGAAAACCCAAAAAAGCGTTTTTTCGGAATAATCTCAAAATTTTTTGTTTTATCAATTGAAACTTAAAGATTCTTCATGAAGCTTCAAAAACTGCGTCGAATGTCACCAACCGCGTGAAAATCGGTTTATTCATTCTAAAGTTATCGCGATACTTAGCGGGGATGATCGCTTAAGTTACAGGGATGACCTGCAGGGTCAACCGTTTTCCAAATTTTTTTTTCTATTTGTATGAAGTTTTTGCCAAATTATTATTTTTGAAATTGTAATTACGATCTGATCGCCGTTTATACCAACGATAAAGAAAACAGAACTGAATACAAGCCCCCAAAATGGTCATCCCGTTTTAGTGTAAACTGGCTAAGTTAAGTTGGTGCTGGTACCTATTGGGAAAATCCCTAACAATCATTATAGGAATTATAAGTAGGCTTAAATTTAAGAAAAAACAGCAGTGGTCCAGGGAATGACAAAACTATTAAAAGAGTTTGCTATTTTTTCTTAGACAATTGATTCTTACATTTGAATTCATTCTTACATATTTTATTTCATTAAATATGTCTATGGTTTCTAAATATGCATCTCTTTATTCAACATCTGCCAAAAATAATTTATGCTTTCAACTTCTATATTCAATTCTAAAAATCAAACCTATAACAAGCTAGCATTCTTCAAATATCCGGTGATATGTCTTGTACACGCTGTGAGAAGTGTTTAGTTAGTTGTGTCTGAATTTATAGTTAGATGATCAAACTCAAAGAGAACTTGATGACACTTTTGTTAGAATTAGTAGTTATTCTATAACCACATTGCTACCTTCACAAACTTTCCCAGTAACGTTAGAGATACAAACATATTTCCTCATATTTGGTGAGACATGTATAGTTACGTGTAATAATATTAAACAAGGCGTGGCAGATATGGACTTTAAATGTCAGATTATTAATTTCCTGATAAATAAATATTAAAAACACATGCCACATGCGGGTAAAAATTACCCGTTACAAAGGATTATTTGGGTAAATTATATGTGTTTCCCCATAAAAAAAAACCTACGATTCACTTAGATTTCCAATAGAAAGACATCAATTATACATACAGCCAGCCTCGTATCAATAAATTTGGGGATTGAGCCGATAGTTAATTGGTGTTAACCGGATAATTTTAATTATACATTTACTATACGACAAAAAATTCACAACCACCAATATATTCACACCATTCAAGTCACACAAATAAATTTTCGATATCTTTTTTCGGAATGAAAGCAATAACTTTCTAACAAGAAGTTAATTTGAGATATTATACTCTGAGAAACTTTTTAGTATATGCAAAGAGTTATGACTAGTATTATTAGGATAATATATTATTATCCTTCATAAAATTGAAAATGAATCCTTGTTTCTTTAAAATAGGTGAAAGTTCTAACTACAAATGGTCTTACAAATTGGACTATAACCAAATGATTTCAATAAATTGTCGACTTTAAAGAAAAATCTGCCCTGTCTCGATATTTCTCATTCTATCGCTTTTACAAAATTAAAAATTCTACCTTGTCGATGCAAATAGTCATATCATCAGAATTATGGATATTTTGTCGCCCTATTAGCTCAGTTTGTAAGGGCGTAACCAATTTCGTCCGCGGTATACTTTGGGTAGCGGTTTCAATTCCTGCTGTCGCAACAAAATTAAATTAATTAATAGTTTTGATGGGCTGGTGTAGTGCATGGTATATGCATGAAGGAAGAAAGGAGGTACCCTCAGCCTCTGAAATTGAGGAGCTGATAAATTAAATTATCAGCGGAAAGGTGATAAAACACATATGGTATCACAATGAGCTCTATAGCCCATCAGTGTGTCCTTCGTGGACAAATCAATATAACCTAATCTAACCTAAACCCTTACAGCTGCTTCATGGACAGCCAATATAAACTTACGTATGGATATTTTCAAAACTTCAAATCGATACAATCATTAAGAGTATTGAAATTTAGAAGCTACAGATCAAGCTGTATGACATAAAAATACCAATAATTTCATGATTAAATTTTCTCGTATATGATGTAATAGAATAGTAATATCTTCTTAGTTGGCACATTTTTAGTTGAAAATAATAACTAACAAGCCATACATTAGTTTTGTACATTCAATAAAGCTCATTTAACTGCAGAACTAACCCCATTTAAATGCGTCCACACTCGATAAAACTTATTTACTTCTCTTGTTTCAAATTTCTCTTATAATTTGTACAAATTGAAAACACAAAGTGACGTTATATATAACAAAACTATGTACAACAATTACATCAAATAGATAATTTTAAGTTTCAGTGCACACAATGCAAGTTAAAAGTGCAAGGTATCACAAAATTAAAATTGGTAAGTTTTGCGGGTTAAGCAAAGGTCATGTGAAATCTTTGAAAAACTTCATTTACGGTGAGTTGTCTCTCAATATATGGCTTTCAACGGTGGTTACCATTCTCCTCGATGATGAAAGGTTATTTTTTTTGTTAAGTAACGAATTAAAAAGCTCAATATTGTCTATTATTGGCAAAGATACTAGTAGGTAGAGGGGAGAGCTAAATCGATCGGAGTGCTGTCATCTTAAAAAATTTACGATAAATCATGCGTTTTATTTAAATTAAACTTGCTATATTAGAATGAACATAATTACTAATTCAAATTTATTAGAAAATAGTTCTAAATTTTCAATGTAAAGCTTGTCGTTACTATGGTAGCTCTCTGAAATAAACATCATGCACGGAGCGAATACGATAGATTTTGTCAATGTGGTAAAAAGGATTTGATAACTTTTGAAATCTAAAAGTCGAAAGTTTGCTCGTTCACTACGTGTAAGAAAGTACAAATGGAACATGCGCGCCTAACTAATTAATGTCAACAGACAACAAACGAGTTTTTGCTTCATTTTTTTAACTCGCAGATGGCTTGAAACAAATAAACCTCAAGAGTTGAGAATAAATTGGCAGTCTTTCGTGTATAAAACACGAAGCCTATAAGTCATACATGACAGAACTTGCAAAAGTTCTGCCATTGCAAGACTTAGTCATAGCCATGTCATTTTACTAAATAGCTGCTAGTATATAAATTGAAACAAGACTGAACTCAACTATCCCACAATACTTAAGGTAGACTTGAGATGGCTGTACGATAATAGTTCAAAGACTTTCCACTAAGGACCACTATTTTGAATCGTTGAACGATAATCATACAGTATTGCAGTCGTCTATTGTAGAGTCTTTATACCTACCTTTGTAGGTACACATTTGTAGTGAGTCCTTGAGTTCCTGAAATAACCTAAACGTTTTTATATAACTGGTTGCTTAGGTAAATATAGTTATTTACGATACTTGCGAGGTAGCAACATTATTATTATACGCGTGCGAAGTTTGCATTACGAGTGCGTAGCATGAGTTGGGCAATCGTAAAACTACATTAATAATGCGTTATAACATCGTACAAAATACGCCTCTAAAATGTGAAAACTAAAGATTGTAATTTTAAATTTTTCTTACCTTTTTAAAAAAAATTGAACATTAAAAAAAGTTGCTATAATAAGTTTACATTTGGACAGTACTTTGGAGTGTGGCAATGAATTTATTACGATACAAGAGCAGTAATGAATTCATCACCGCATTTAGAAAGGTAGTTCTTATCTCACAGGCGTAGATAAATTGTTTTAACTTGACATGCAAAGGTTCAACCGATGAATAGAAGTTTAGCTGCAGTTAAATAGAAAGGTCTGCGGCATTTTGCAGAGGATTTGTACTCATACAAACAAATCTTTATTTTCAAATAATTTGTGCAACACACTGTCGGTATAGTTAAAATGATATAGCAACCAGATGCATATAACATAATATTATTTAAATTTAATAAATTAACGTAAAAGTTAACTAAAACTTAATACCATTTTGTATTTCATAATAATTTATATTTTAAAGTTTTGTACTTTTGTTACACTACAATAATAAGAAATAATATACTTTTTTGATAATGAGAGAAATAAAATGTGCAATTATTTGTGCAATCATATTGTTTTCTCAAAAGTCATTTACATGTGAAATAATTGTTTAATTTAAGAAAATAAATTCAAGCACATCTTCAGCAAATGGTTTTTAGTTCAAGTTAGTTCTTAAGATAATTATTTTTTCTTGTGCTGATAGCTACGAATAATTTATATACTTTTTGAATCTAGTTTGGAATGAGAAATTTGATGAATTGAATGTGCTTTGGTCCCCCAAAGCCATGAACTTCTGATCTGATTTCTTGGAAAGAATCATATTTCAAAAATATGTATATTTTTTACATTGTTTTCAGGATTCACGGTTTTATACCAATCATTCCAGAAACCAAGTCAAAAACTTGTGAGCAGTAGCGAGCAGAGCCCATCATAGCTTTCTTATTAAACAAGATGCTACATTACCTTGGTTGACACTGACTCCAAAAATAAAATAATTTCAACTACATTATATGATCGTTATTTTTCCCCTTTTTAGTGCATTTTAATTTGTTTTGGAAAATATTTTCTTTTGAAGTCGGTTTTCTTTTTGGTAAAGTTTTTTTTATTTTGTGATTTTTAGTGAATCTGAAGTACACTAACTAATTTGTCAACTAAAGTACACAAAAAAAAAATCATCGAAATCGGTTGGCGTGATATTGAGTTATTCGCCCTCTTGTCGTGCATACTTAATGCAAATTTAAGACTTTTATGGCTTTCTCATGGATGCCGCTGTCAGAACTGGGCCAAAATGAAATAGGACCACACGGGAAGTATCAGCTTTCAAATAGATAAAGAATCATCAAAATCGGTTCGGCACCAATCGAAAGTTATGAAGGTAACACACATTAAAAAAAAAATACAGAATTTATAACCTCCTGCTTTTTTGTTTGAAGTCAATTCGTTTGCAATGATTAGTTTAATTAAATCACCAAATTATTTCGTTCCATATATTTAAAGCTTTCTGCTTACTATCAATTTGAAGGAATATTCCGGTCAGAAATATCACAATCCAGAATCTTCAAATTTTTTAAAATAATTACAAAATCACCACAGACTTAATAACGAAAATTTTATGAAACAATTGAAACAATCGAAAAGAAAACCTTTTTTTTATTCAGAATAATGGACAAATGGCATGATTATGTTTTTTAAAAAAAAAAGAGATGTTTTTTTACTCGTAAGTCGTTTGCAAATAAACAATTTGGTAAAAAAAAATTAAAAATATTTTCAAAAATCATTCATATAAATTTAATATAAATTTAATTACAATGAATTCACATTCCTTGAGTAAACAACAATCGTAAAATGCGAGAGTCAACTACCCTTAATAAATATACTATCTTGACTGCTTTAAGAGTAAAGTCTTACCCACATAATAGGTTAGTTTTTAGAAAAATTTATCCCTAAAGACTGTCTTGTTCTTGGTATCCAATTTCTGTTCATAAAAATAAATATTATACACTAATCAAAAAAGGAAAATCAATCACTCCAGTTTTTAATAATGGAATATCATCTTTAAAAGAAGAAACAGAACTGGCTGACAGGACTAATCGATCAACGCACAACTAAAACCGCTGGATCTATTAGTATGAAATTTTACACAGACGTTTCCTAAATGACGTAAGTGTGTACTTAGAAGTAGATATAAAACGATCTTTCACCCATCTGAACCAAATGAGACATATTTTTTATTTAAGTTTGAGAGCGTTAATTTGCGGAAGTTATTAACATTAATTAAACACATTTTATTTGCTTAAAATCCACTGATCATAAACAAAATATTTTGATAGACAAAATTTTTAAATAAAGTGGATTTTAAGCAAATAAAATGTGTTTAATTAAAGACATATTTTTTTTTGGAAATTTTATTGATTTTTGAACTCTCCCATTATATTTCTTTATATCGAAAAGTGTTCCTGGCTATTTTTAATTAAATCAATTTTAACCAATTTTTTCCATGAAGGGATTTTTACAGGCAAGCCAATACCATTATTTTCGTAATAAAATTATATTTCTTCTGATATCAATTGGGATTGGTTTACAGATCGATGTAGTTGTCGATCTATTGATTTAAACCTGTTCATATGGTATCAACAGATCTACACCAATCTGTAAGCCAATTGAATTTAGTATCAGACGAAAGATTACTTAATTACGAAAAAAATGGCATTAGCTTGCGTTCATCGCAAAGTATACTGTATCCTTTTTTTTATGTCATTCTTTAAAGGAGCACGGCGAACTCGACGGTCAAATACACCATTATTTTCCAAGGGGGCGTAAGTAAAGTTGATGTTTAGAAAACGTTTTAGACAAAAAATACAAACTTAATGACTCATTTTGCTTTGAAAACTCGCCACTTTCCCATTTTTCTACCTTCAGGAAATATTCTGATTTATTTTATGTGGATCAGACATTTATAATTGTTATTAAAGAAGAACAGAAACATTTCAACAAACAATAACAATATAAAGTATAAACAACCCCAACAATGTATACAGAGCTTGAGCTACATATAATATTTTAACATAGTAAAATAAAATGAGCATAATCAAAGTTATAATAATAATAATAATAATAATAACAAGAATATGAACTATTCCAAAATCGTAATAGTAATTATTCTTCATACATGAATAATTTTATATAACAAAAACATATATAGGGTAGGTTGTTGTACCTTAATGATAATGTACATTGGATTAATGTTTCTTGATTGATATTGCTACAAACGGGCAAGAAATCGAGAGAATAGTGCTTATTATTTGTGTGTAATCTTTGTTTTACCATTTCAGATTAAAATATAACTGAGATGATGATGAGATAAAATTTGTAATGATACACTTAGTGTAAGAGACTGTATAAGGTCGATCTTCACCAATTTGATAACCAAATGAGACATATTTTTATGAAATTGTATTAATTTGAAACACTTATATCAAAATGTTTCTATCGAAAAGTGTTTATGGCTATTTTTAATGAAAATAATTTTATTCAATTTCGATTGGTTAACATATCGGTGTAGATCTATTCATGAACAAGTAATTCAATATATCCTATCGAAAAGTGTTTATGTTTTTTTTTAATTAAAATAATTTTAATCAATTTTTCCTTGAAAGTTTTTTTAAGCAAGCCTATACCATTATTTTGCTTATTAAATTATTTTGATACCAATTTCGATTGCTTAACAGATAGGTGTAGATCTATTCATGACCAGGTAAGTCAATAAAGGTAACTACACCGTTCTGTTACTCATCGAAATTGGTATGACAAGAAAGGTAATTTAATTACAAAAATAATGGTATAAGCTTTCCAGAAAAAACGTTCGTGAAAAAAATAACCAAAACGCTGAAATAACGATAGCATGAGTGTACTATAAAAAGAGCAGGCTATTTTTATCAAGCAGTTTATTCATACATTCGAATAGTATTGTGGTAAATTACTATAGTTTTTGGATATTGGTACATCTATTTTTTCAACACCTACTGAAACTCAGTATAATTTTGTTATTCTGGTTCTATTTTAAACCACCAATTTCCGTCCCTATGCTATATTATAAAAATAAATGAGAGCATACAAATTTAAATCATTATCCAAGGTACAACTTTCTCTTAGACAACACATACAACTTATAACCAAGATAACATAACCAACAAGATGGAAATTAATGAAGAAAATTATATACACAATAAGTAAAATAATTTTAATGTTGTTAAACAAATAATAATAATTGTTGTTAAGTTTATTCTCTAATTATTATCACACAATTTCCTGTCTTATAATTCTACGGCTACGACTTACTAACTAGCATACTGCACATACACACACACACATACACATAGAAGCAAAACAACATATTTACAGTGAATATGGTGGTGGACGCTTCCGTTCATATTTAAGTAACCACAAAATTGGTATTTAAGATAGATGGATTATCAAAATTAATGTGCAAATTTAAATACAATTTGGTACTTCATTTTAAGTAGTTGAGACCCTCTTATAATAAACCAAGAATGTGTTTAAACCAGCTAGAGCTATACTTAATAAGAAATAAAACAAAAACTAACATAGTTACATTCTAAACTGCTTATATAGCGAATTGGTTATACCGACAAAATTCCGGTCCCTACTGAAGCTCTTTATAACCACATGCATGAATGTATCTGCTGGAACAACATCGGTTATAATGACATATCGGCTATAACAACGAACGCATTACCATACATGCTTTAGTTACGTGTTATCAGTTAAACACAAAAAAAGCATAAACATAAGAATAATATTTTGAACCCTCTACCGAAATACCCTCAATGGAACCTACTAGAACTCTGCATGCTATACCGAAATAGATTAAAGAGGTAATTTAACGGAGAGTGTTCTTAGTTTTGTTCCGAGTGCGAGCTTAGGGCTACATACCCGAAAAAATTAAAAAATTGGCGATGATCTTCAAAATCAATTCAGTTTGGAAAAGGCATGACATATTATAATTTTAACATATAAGTAATTACTATGGAAATGAATGGTCAAATACACCTGACTCAATTCATTTCGAAAAGTGAAACGGTAAAATAATTAGGTAATTCAAAACAATAACTTAAAAGAACAAAGTCATAACTCAAATATTTCAATTTCAATTAAAATATTTCCAATAATTGATCCAAAAAAATGATAGCTCTCTAAGTATCCTTTTCATCGCATCTGATGTCCTTGACCATCATTTTGATATTGATTTAAGAAGGAGTGTTATAAGTTTCAAGTGTTTATCTGTGCATCTGTGTGTTTCTCAGTGGCATCGTAACCTCTAAACGGTCAAACCGACTCGATTGAGAACATTTTATAGCTGAGTTTCCACATGTCGGTTTACAAGGAATAAATCGCATTTGTCGGGGGTTTTCAAAGTTTGTAAATTTCACTTGTTAGTAATTTTACGATATAATATTCTGAAGTATGCAATGGATACTTATTTATGATTTAGTACTTTGAATTTAAAATCATGATTTAAAAACAAAACATTGGTATATACCAAAATTATTAATAGAAGATGGTATTAGAATTAAGGAACTTCTACGAACACATTGGGATACTTGATTGTAATATATTGGCAATAAATTCTTTTTATCAATCATGATGAAAATTGGCTTTAAAGTATTACCTTAGTAACCAATATGTATAAAAATAATAGTATACATATTGGTTACTAAGGTAATACTTTAAAGCCAATATTCATACAAAATTATGAATTATAAAATGCTTTGTCCCGAATGACTGTCAAACCTAAAACTTGGAAGGTGTCTTCTTTGTAGGACGTAGGCATTTTCCGAAACTCTATTCCTAAGGGGGTGAAAAACGGGGGCCAAGTGAGAGCAAGGAAGATGAAGCCTATAACGTGGTGGTCTTTGCTTTTAGGCTCAGCGGAGCGGGTGGGTACCAAGCTAGTTATATATAAAATAGTCATGAATGTGTCATAAAAACTCTGAGAAATACGTAAATGATCTTTATTTATTTTTACGTATTTCATTTTTTTGGATATATTACCTGCTCTTTATTCCCGGAACTGAGAATGCGCACGGCCATGGGCAACAAAAATCAAGCATGGTGGTTCCCTTATAGGAGGGTATTTTCCCCTCGTCTATATTATATCTTTCCGAAGTATTTTCTTTAATCGCACACACTGATAATAGAATAATTTTCGTATGTTTTATCTAGTTTCTTATAGTAGTCATTTGCATTTTGCAATTACAATTATCCTTAATGTTATATACATATATTTGGTATTTCCAAGAAGATATAATTTCTGCCAATTAAATTTAACTAAGTCCATCATGGACACTATAGTGCACTATCTGTATTCGCTACGTATATATATTATGGTAGCACATTGTTTCTTAGTTTTCTGTCATACTCAACCGTTATTACCGCTATATGTTTTATTTTGTTGTTTGTTTGTGGTTAGTTTTATTGTTACCAAACTTTGTTATATGGGCTTCACTATTGTTAAACTTTTGTTGTAATATAATATATGGTGGGTACCCAATAACGTTTACTGGTTAATTCATTACGTTTATAATTATTTCAGGATATTCAAATAAATTAATTCAAATTGATGGTGTTATAAAACTGCTAAAGTGTTAGTAACCGATGTTTTTTTCATTTTTTATCCATTTTTTGTTAACGTTCAAAAATTGTTATAAACAAAGTATTAAAATTAATACTCTTCTAAAACTCTTTTGACGTCATCTTGTTAAGTTTATATATATACATAAGAGGGCTCCACGCACCCAAAAAAAATTTAAGTCCATCAGTTAATCATTTTTTTAGTTTACAATGAAAACGAAAATTTTCTGAATAAACAATTGTCTAACATGTTGAAAAATTAACTTAAAGATAATTTTAACTGTGAGATACTAGTTTTTGACAATGTAACAACCTAAAAGTGACGCACGAGACCTATTTTCAGCATTAAATTAAAATTATAAATAAATACTGGAAATAGACTTCCAAGAGTGGAAGTTTTTTATTTAAAATTTTCTCTTCTTTAAGAATCATTTTTTTAAAAATCTTTTTAAAGAATCTATTTATTTTTTGAAATATTGGTAGAAAACGAAATTCTTTTTTTTAATCTTTAATTGTTTATAATTTTTGAAAATTTTTATGTACTGAAAAACTCTTTCAGGCACATTTTTCTAGACATGATTTCGAATTCAACAAGCTATTGCATGTGTTTTTACGACAGTTATTTCTATATTTCACCAATTTGAACTTGTTAACCACTCTTTTAAAAAAAATACGGAATATCTGAATGAGTGTGCGTATATTTTCTTTTTTGGTTCCCAAAAGATTGGCTTGTCCAATCATCTTAAAACTGAAAATAAAAATTTTTAATCACGTTATTTAAAATATAAAGATTATTAATTTTGAGATATTTTAATCTAATAATGAAATATTGTCTTCAAGTGACAATTATCAAAAATAGATAAAATGATTTTAGATTTACAAAATGATTTAAATGACTATAGTATTGTCTATTAATTCGATAGACATGCTAGGCATTTAGTGAGAAATCGAAGTCAACTAATGTTAAAGTTTCATACACAAATAAATTGCTTAACTATACATGAATAGTAAGTGTTATTACGAAAATACCGTAACACTATTAGTAAAATCATCTTGGGATTTCATCTCCAAAAACATGTAAAGCAGGGAAACTTTGTAGACACAATCTTATGCTATGAGTAGAATCCAACAAAAACAACATATTTTGCACAGGGACCAAGAAAAACGATTTCAAGCTTGCAAGAGTCTTTGAATGGTTAAGACTGCCATCTTATAGTTAATAAAAAAATTGGCTGTCATAGGGACTGTCGATAGAAGTGAAAACTTATAGTATAAACTTTTAGTATACAAATTTCAATTATATTTGAATTAAAATTATCAACAGCAATCTGGTTTTCACATCTATTGATACAACAATTATATGCATGTTTATATGGATTTTTATTATTTAAATATATTACGAGCCGTACAATATTATGACAAAATATAAATACAATGCAATTTAAATAACAATTTATATATAATCATATGATTTGTGGATAGGATTTGTATTAACATAAATTTCAATGTACTTGTTATATACGTAGCACTATTGTTACACAATACGTCAGCTGTATAGCTACAGGTACACTGCTATAAGAATGCCAACGCGCGTACAGCATGCCGGTAATGCGAACCTATAACATTTTCCCCTACTTCCCGTTTTCACTTCAAAAATAGCATACAAAGACGGTGTTATTTTGGGAACGAATAATCGGCCGGGAATGAAATAAAATTCTACTCATCACACAGTATTGTTGTTTAAATTGTAGCGGGCTTAACGTAATCGAATTTGTGTAATAAAAAATTGAACTGTATAACAATTATACGAATTTTTATTGTTAAGTATTTTACTACGCACAATTTAATGTTATGCTGATAGATGATAAAACTTCTGTAGTTAACTTGACGAATCTGTATCGTAATCTCCCCGATTGTAATCTCTCTGTATTATAGTCTGTCTGTATCGCATACTGTGCCCTGTTTATATGGTTGCAATCAACAGTCTAGCAAATTCTGGAACTGTCACGTATGTTCTATCGTATGTATATTATTTGTATATTTTCTCTATCTTTGTTTACGTAATATACAACGATATTGTTTATTTCTTTTTAGAATTGTCTAGATTACATTTATTTTTCGAAGGTTTGTTGATTAAACTGTTGTAAAAACGACTGTATTATATATGGTACATCATATGTCTCCTATGATGAACTTACTATACTAAAGTGAAACACAACTAAAGTTAAATAATACAAGTTATAGTTAAATAATACAAGACTTTCGAACTTTCTATTCAAATGTTTATCGAATACAATTTACGATACCCAATGAAAATGCACTTGATATTTTCATTGTTATATACACAACAACAAATACCTATAGTAAAGTGTACAATAAAGTACCTACATGATGTAATTGTGTAGTATAACTTCGCTGTCTCTATATTTACAAATTGGTCGATGCTTCGTTTGTGTTTTATTCTAAAATGCTTTTCAAAGTTCTATACATATAAACAAATTGCCCAAAGAGTTCTATATGCAATAAATTTTATTGATGTATGCGTATGTTTGCATTTTGTAGATGCAAGTGGTAAAAAAAACAGTGAATGTTAAAATAATAAAGGGTGACATACATTTTCATTTTTAACCCCCGAACTAAAAAAAGGGGAAGTTTGACCGCTATGTGGGTGTGTCTGTGTGTTTAACTATCTGTGGCATCGTAGTGCCTAAACGGATGAACTGATTTTAATTTTTTGGTTTCATTTGAAAGATAATTTAACGGAGAGTGTTCTTAGCTATTTTTCAAGTGTGAGAATAGTGTTTCGTAAAAAATAAAATGTTTTTAATATAAAATAGTACCTACAAAAGTAAAATTTAATATCACCATAAAACTTTGCCTGACACGTTTCTAAATTAAAAAATTTGCCTGAAACATTTTTCTGCATCTTACTTATTCTCAAGAATTTTTTAATACCGATTAACGGTACATCCTGTATGTACTGCAATATATTTTAAATTTTGTCAGGACAAAATTGATACAGCAACAGCTGAAGAAATATGTAGAGTAAACTCTGAAGGACTATAAACGATTGACCAGTTAGAGTTGACTAAAAATATTTATTCTGGCGTTAATAACGTTAAGAAATATCACAGTATTCACAGTAAACTCTTTGCAGGCATCTGGGAATGAACTATCCATGTTTGTTGTTCAGAATGTTCGATTTACATCTATTCATATAAATATCACGAGTATGACAGAATACATGCGTTAAGCATCTAAGTAAGAGGTATTATAGATGTTATATGAAATTGCAAAAGTGACTTGTATCATGGCTTATCTGTTGTAGTTCATCTATTCAACTAAGAAACTCCCACTCTCCAAACGTCTTACAACTATCTCAACGCATCGAAGCATTTCAACACGTGTATATAATACCTCTCACTTAGATGCATTGCCTAACGCATGTATTCTGTCATATTACTAAACTGCACTCGTAATATTTATGTGCCTAGATGTAAATCGAACATTCTGTATACAACTTAATACAGCAAAGCTGACTCAAAGAAAAAATTCTTTGTACACAGCAGGCTATCAACTTTTCATTTCCTTTCAGCAATGATTCTTTGGACATATTTAAAATAGAAACAAACAATCTACTTACGATTTGTATAACATAACGTCCATAATCCTGATATTGTTAATTTCGCTAAATAAACACTTTCGCCCACTGTTCCATTATGTACAGGATTCTTCATTTTTTCTTCCGTTTCCAACCATGAATTTGTTGCAACCGCGATTATAACATTTGTAATCGATATAGTTGCTAATAACGGCGTTAACAACCATAAACATGTTACAGTTAATTCTAAATGTGTTAACGATAACGAATATGGTATTTCGTTACTAGACGACATCGAAAAATCACTAGAGTTATTTAACTGTGGTGCACTCGCGCTATGATTATGATGATGATGGGGATGATGTGCGTTTAATGTTGATCGTGGTGTTCCCGATAATCCGTGAGTTCCCCGTAGCATAATGTTAAATTCGTGTTTTTTAAGTACTATTTTATTATTTAAGGTTTTTTTTATTAAAGTTTTAGGTTCTTTTTCTATTAATATCACAGAAATATGTACATTTTTTCAATGTCTTTAAACTTTAATGCTGTTTTTATAATGAATTGGTGGTAGCGATATTGCTGATGATATATTGGTTTTTTATTCATATTTTCGTCTCTTCTTTTATATCAAAAAAAATTTTCTTTTTTTCTTTTGTTGTATCTTAGTTGTGGTTGGTTTATTATTATTTTATGTTAGTTTTATTTTTCTTTTTTTTTTATTAATATCAAGAAGAAAGATAAATTAATCTTATGGTTATATTGTTGTTATTGTGACGACTGAATTTGATATATTCGAATAATTTTAAATTGATTTTATTATATTTATTTATTGATACCAAATTCATTTTATTTGTATTTTTATTTTAACTTTCTTTTTTAAATTTATTTTTTCTTATTGTTCCTTATGCAATAACCACTAAAAGGTTAGTGAGTTGTGCGTTGTAGTTATTTTTCGCATTTTCAAACCTGTAAGAAAAAAGATACAAAAGATTAATTATATTTTGCATAAACAAAAATTATATTTTTAGGTTTATTGTTTATTATTATGGTTATTAGAGCTACGATCCTTATCGCACGCTAGGAAAATGAGGGGCTAGACAAAAAAAGTGTTCGATCGACACTTTTTTATATTTAATTATCTCTAAATATCAATAGTATTCTCCATGAGGTCGTGATCTTGTGCCTATGATGCTCGCTTCACATACAGAAGGCTTCAATAATAGTATTTAGCACATCTAGGGAGCAAAAGTAAAGAATGTCTCAGATCTCATATCTATTGTCGTACGAGGCGAAGCCGAGGTTGACAATTATGAGATTTGAGACATATTTTCCATGGAGTGTATACTATTTTCTGCTCGACGAAATCGGAGAGCAGCAACTTTTACACATCGGGACGAACGGTTTACATTAAACTTATTTGTGGCCATTTTAAAGGTAAGCTTTAAATTAACAGTGTGAGACGGTTTTTGCTCTTATAATGTCCAATTAAATTTTATATATCGTTAAATGCTTCGCCTGCTAATGTATTCATTCAGTTACATTCAGTTACAGCCTCATGTATTCATTCAGTTACAATAGTCTCTTTAAATGGAATTAGGAAATTCGGCTTTGTTATTTTAAGTGCCCATTTAGACTGTTGATCAGAATGATAATATTACCTAGTATCTAGATTTTCCAAAATTTAATCAAAATACAAATGTATGGTTAAATGTGTGGTATATTTAAAAGTCAATTTTTCTACATAATACCCATATTTTACGTAATGCCACATTTAAGACCACAATTTTTATGATTCTTTCAAAAATTCCGGTTAACCTCTTCAGGTCTATTCAGACCATTTTTAATGCCTGAATTCTTTCCCGATAAGAGATGATCAAACCAATTTTCATTTGATCTCGACCTGCCGCCTCGAAAATTTACTAAAACGAAACTTTTCCAATTTTTTTATAGAACTATTATATTTATCCTTCATAATTTGATAAAAAACAATACTATTTGATTAAATCAAAAGTAATTGAATAGGTATAATTAATATATAGTCCAACCAAAATGAACAAACATTTGGTTATGTATAAACAAAATGGGAAATTGTAATGTACTCTACAGAATCATTTCATGTTGAAATTTGTGACCATTTTAAGATAGCATCTACTCAAAAATCATTGTTTTACACATATTTTGCTACTTTAGCTAGATCGATAAGATATCACACACACAGTGTATCGTACAAAAACTTATTCCAAAGCTGAATAAATTCTCGATATCTAATAATACTTTTAATTTGAGAAAAAAAAATAGACTTTTTTTATTTTATGTTGGACCTTCCAAACAAAGAGAGTAAACAATATTACATATGTATATACGTATTTTATTATTTATTCTCTTTGTTTATAAAGTCCAACATAAAATAAACCAACTCTGCATTGGCTCAAATAAGAAATGAGGAAGCATATTAAAAGCATATAGGTGAATAAATTTCACGTGACAATTGTGCAAACTCCAACGAAGCCGCAGCGACACTAAATAGAATAGTTAATACGCTCAAAGAGGTCAAGGAAACCGCAGCTTCAGTGAGCGATAAATAATTTTGCTTTTAAGTTATAATGGGTTTTAAAAACTTTCGGGTATTAAATACTCAGAAATAATGACACCGAATTAATTAATTTTTTTTTTTACCTCAAACAAATTTTTTTAAACTTTTTTCTTACATACTGCGACTTGAAGTACTCAATTGAATGGACTATGATGTATAATTATCATTAAATACCGCCATAAGGTAAGTATAAACATCGATTCATTGTAAACAAAATAATGACTTGCATTTCACATGCAAATGATTGTTATAATATTAAAGTTAAAACCTCAAAAGAATAAAGTTATTTTAAAAAAGTATTTACATAAAAATGTTTTTTTAAGTAAAAGTATATCTAAGTATATATTAAAAAACGAAAAAAAAAAGAAAAATGAAATGACTATTATTGGATTGTGTAGTTTTGTATAAAAACAAAAAAGTAAAAGTATCTGTGATTTATTTATTAAAATGTAAAAAAAGAGACTAAATGAAAAAACTTTTTATTTTTAAACATCATACAGTTACTAAACATTTTGTGTAAAAAAAAAACCAAACTTTTCCGTTGTCTAATCATCAAAAAGCAACCCTGTGTTTAAATATAAAACTGTTGTTGGTGGATGTGTTTGAGGATGTGAGAGTGTGTGTTTATATGTATTAGTTTCTCGTAACCACGTTCCAACATTGTGTTACTCTTAAATTAAGTGCAAAATGTTACATTTGTTGTATTAAAACAAGGAAAACCAAATTTAAAGTGAAATTCTCACACTACCTCTACGTAAAGATGTTAATTCACTTAAATGTGTAAGAAGAGATTTTCTACCAGCTTTTTACATGATTTTACTTGAGGAATTCTCCTTCTTTCGACGATTTTTCAGGAAAGAGAAAGCAGTGCAGTGAAAGTTGATTGTAATGAATTCCAAAGCTACCTGGCTCAATTTTAACACCATTTAAATTTTATCACAGTATAGTTAAAATATTTCGTTTTATCAAAATATTATGTTACTAAAAGACCTCGCACAAATTAGATGTAATCTGCATTTCGGTCAAACTTTTTCAAACTTTGGGAAATGATAGTTTAAGTCATTCTAAATAAAAGTTCCCATGGTCACAAGTCATGAAAATGACAGGATTTCAAGTTATCGCTAAATTAGAGTTGGAAAATGTACTCATTTGTAAAAAAAAATTATTGTAGTTTCATTGTCAAAAATCATATTATTCAAACGCAGGAATTCATATTATTGATCCACAGAACATTTTACACTGCCTCTTTTTCGAATTTCGTAACATATTCTTCAAAAAAAAAAACAAAAAAAAACAAGAATTAAAAAACAACACTCTTGCATTAAAAAACACACGTGAGCATGTAGTTTTACCTATCTGTATATGTATTTGCCAATACACACACAGGTATATATTATACAAATGAGTATAATTTCCAACTTTAATTAAGCTATAACATGAAATCCTGCCATTTTCATGACTTGTGACCATGGAAACTTTTCTTTAGAATGACTTAAGCTATCATTTTCCAAAATTTGAAAAAGTTTTACCGAAATTCAGATTACATCTAATTTGTGCGAGGCCTTTCGCTTTATCAAACTTATTTTCAAAAGAAACAAACAAGAAATCAAAAAATTAACTTCGGTCAGAAATTCTCATTGGCGCTTTGTCACTATATTTTATTATTTAATACTACACTATTGTAATTTTTCCATAGAATCGAATAGCAAAATAAATTTTTCATTAATTATATCGAATAATAAACTATAGAAAATAATTTTTCACGGTATAATAACTTTATAACTATTTCTTTTAGTGTTCTAAACTATAAATCGTATTTGCAAGTAGTTTTACGTGGTTACAAATAGTTTAAACGTTAATTTTTCAAAATCTTACACCGCTCTTTTTTATCGAAAGCGTGGCATAATTAATTCAAGAAACGTTTTAATGTGTATATGGTAGTAATAAGTATCACAAAACTTTGACAATGTTTTGTTTCTAGGTTAAAGGAGAAATGAAAAGAGGATTTTAAAACTTTTTTTTTTTAAATCATTATAAATTTTTTAATATTTCCATCGTGTATATTCCTTGAATAATAATAATTTTTGGAAAATGTATTCACACATTGCTGGGACATTATTAAAATATAAATTTTTCAATAAACCGACGTTTTATTTGGGGTTGGTTGTTGTGTGTATAGTTTTATTTGTGAAAATAAAAAATACACTTTTAACACAATGGAAAATTTACATACAGTTGCGATGGTTGCCAGGTCCTGAAAAAACAGTTCCTTTTTTGGGTAACAGCTACATGTTTTTTAACTGTAATACAACAGGTGTGTTTTTTAAAATCCATTTATTTATTTATTTTTAAGAAACTTTTGTTTGATATGATACCTGTTAAGGAAGTTTTGTATGTGACATGTATGTATGTGTGGCTATCTAAGAGTGGCCACCTTTCTTTACTTATATGATATATAAAAAAATATTGCATAATCAACACTGTCTACACATGGTATTTCAACAATTAACTCAGTCAGTTGTTTGTTTTACTTGTTTCAATATAAATTCTGTCTAGTAAATGACAATATCAACCGAGAAAGAAAGATAAGAATCAAAATACATTTCTAGGTCCATCTTCACTACATGTTTTAATCTCTCTTCGAGGCAGAAGCGAGTGGTTGAGAGATCTTACGGTTTATAGTGTATAGCGAGAATTTTTTCCGGGATACTGGGTAGTGACAACATCTTACATTATGATAGCAATCAAATTTTGGTGTCTATTTCCTACAAAACTATACTAAAATAGTATAATTAGTAGGTAGCTTTTGAGTCTTGTAAAATATTTTTGAAAAAAAAAAATCAAATTCTTCAATGTTTTAGAAATTTTCAAAACTAGAACAAATGAAGGTCGAAATGCTTTCATAAATGCGTTCGTTTTTTCAAACTTTTCTAATTTATTAAAAATAATCCAAGCACTGGTATTTAACAATGTCTGTTCAGGGTATCTCAACAATTAACTCAATCAATTGTTATTTTCACTTGTTATATTAAAAAAATTAATTATTTGATTTATGTTCTAGATATTTATAACGTTTTTGTAAAACTGATAAATAAATACGGAAGAAAATCAGCTTTTAAATTTTGGGTTGGTAATAAAGTTTTTATCATCTTAACAAAACCAGAAGATTTACGAATACTATATAATTCACAATATGCAATGGAAAAAGAACATACTTTGTACCAACTGTTTTCAGAATGGTTAGGAAATGATAGTTTATTAATAGCCCCAGGTATTTAAAACATTATTTACAGTTTTGTTTATTCAAAATATTCATGGTTTGTCGTTGAAATTTTAGTTGAAAAATGGAAAGCACATCGACGAATTTTGGCTATGACATTTAGTCAGAGAGTATTGGATAAATTTGTTCAAATATTTTCTAAAAATGGTGTGAATTTATCAAACGAACTGCAAAGTTATGCAGATAGCAAAGAAATTTTTAATGTTTACAATGTGATTAATAAGTATACGGTTAAATCAATTTGTGGTAGGTAGGACTTTTATTTGGGGTCATTTTTATTAAAACGATGATTCTATATTCATACATAACCATTGTATAAGAAATTTTACCTTTTAAGAGTGAATTTTAATTTTCTCCTTAGGATAATCTAATATTGCGACGATGAAGAGAATAAAATTATAAACAGAGAAAAGCTGTTTTTAATTCGATGTACAATTAACGATATTATCATTGAGTCAATTGATTTTAAATTCTTTTCCAATGTTTAATGGTGACAATTGAAATATATTGCGTTACAAAAATTAGTATTTTTATGTAAAGATTATCACTTTTGTGTAATATGCATGGCATAAAAATATTGATTTATAGCTGATTTTTATTCCATGAACAGCTTCAAACACTCGCTTCAATTTATTTTTTCTTTTTGTTTCTAATTATACAATTATTGATTTGTATTTAACTTTTATTTAGTAATAGTTTTAAATATTTCATTAATCACCGTTTTTAACTTTTTTTTTTTTATATAAAAACTGCTGAGTTCTATTTCGAAGGTTCTTTTGTAGTTTTTCGTATTTCGCTAATACTATTATTAAAGTTTCTGTATACTTTTAGAATCATCTACCACTTTATTTAATTTTCTTAGATTATAGTTTAATTTTTAGGTACCTTAATGGGAGTCGAAATAAAAGATGAACATTTCGTTCAAAAATATTTGACAGCAGTTCAAAAGTAAGTACTCTCCAGGGAATATTAATTTCGATAAAATTTTGTTTGATCTTGACTTTAAATTTTCAAGTTTACTTGGTGCTAACCGATTCATTTTTGATTGATTACAACAGGGAAGCCGAAATAATTTATTTAAAAATGTGTAAATTTTGGTTACATTTTAATATCATATATAAATTTTCAAAAATGTACGAAGATGAAACGAAGTATTTGAAAATTTTACATAGTTTTTCAAAAATGGTAAACATTTCATACGCAAAAAATCTTATGTAGTATTGTTTTTTAAAACTAATTTTTGAAAATAATAGGTTTTTATGAAAAAAAATATTAGTTATTCCAGCGAAAATTCTTTTTCGAATAGTTCAAAAAAATTTGGAATTAATCCTAATCGAAAGCCTTTCTTGGAATTACTATTAGATTTAAAGAGAAATTTTATTCATTACGATCAAAATCAAATTTTGGATGACATGAACATATTTTTAGCTGCTGTAAGTACATTTTTTAGAATTAAGGATCGTACCTGCTTATCACCTGAGAATTAAGTCTTCGTATATGTGCAGCTTTGATAACCCATAGTTCGAAAACTACTCGTTTAAAAGTTTTGTGGCCATGAGAGTTTTGGATCAAAATGGTCTGAAAAACATTTTGGGGGCGGTTTGAAAAAGTTTACAGAATGCCATTTTCCTACTCATATACTAAAAGTATAATTTATTGGTAGCTTTGATCGCTTGTAGCTCGAAAACAACTCGTTGAAAATTTTTGTGGTCATGAGAGTTTTTGATCAGCTATCCAGAGAACATTTAAGGGTGGATTAGAAAAAGTCCTTTAGATGTTTACAAACCTTATAACAATATAGATTCTTTGATTTAAAAAAATTCGATTGAAGACGTCATCAAAGGCTTAAAAGCAAATTATTTTTACATAGAAAAATTTTTGTATTTTCGTAATTTTGATAAAAACATTTTGAGAAAGTTAATTTAGGGTTACTTCCAGAGCACATATGAATTAACGTTTTATAATATTTTAGGGTACTGAAACAACATCAATTACAAGCAGTTTTGTTTTGTTAATGCTTGGTATTCATCAAAATATACAAGATAAAGTTTATGAAGAGTTAAATCGAATATTGAATGATGATAAAAACGAACATGAAAAGAACAAAAATAGGATGATAACACCTGATGATATACGACAAATGTTTTATTTAGAAATGGTGATAAAAGAAACATTACGTCTATATCCTATTGTACCGATTGTTGCAAGGACAATTACAAAAGATTTAATGTTACCAGCGAGTGGTACAATACCATCCGGATGTTGTTGTATTGCCGCCCCAATAGCTGTTCACTATGATCCGGAAATATGGACACAACCATTATTATTTAATCCTGATCGTTTTTTATCTGAAGAAAAAATTAAACGACATATATATAGTTTTATACCATTTAGTGGTGGTTTAAGGAATTGTATTGGTAAGTAATTATTGGTTTTTTTCTTATGGCATTTATTTGGTGAAAAATTCATCATTGGTTTTCGTTAGTGTTCATGTTATAGCTAAATAAAAGTTGGAAAATGATTCATTTGTATAATATATGCCTATGTGTGTATAGGCAAATACATATACAGATATGGATAACTACATGCATACGTATGGTTTTTAATGTAAGGGTTTTGTGTTTTAAGTCTTGTTATTTTGAAATATATGCTACGAAATTCAAAGAAGAAGCAGTGTTAAATGTTCAGTGGATCAATAATATGATTTTTATATGATTTTTGGCAATTAAATTACAATAATTTTTTTATACAAATGAGTACATTTTCCAACTTTAATTTAGCGATAACTTGAAATCCTGTCATTTTCATGACTTGTGACCAGGGAAACTTATTCAGAATGACTTAAACTATCATTTCCCAAAATTTGAAAAAGTTAATCGAAATACAGATTACATCTAATTTGTGCGAGGTCTTTTCAGTGTAAGCTTTATTAGATTCCTTATACTTATAAATAGCTTGATAGTATGCGATTCTAACGTCAACAACTACTTTTAATTCGCCTGATTGTGGCAAAAATTTTCTTTAAAAAGGTAAAAAACCCTTGTACTTATTTTCACTTTCTCGCTCTTTAGCCTAGATGTAATCTTCAATGTTGTTTACAATGTACTCACTTTCTATCTTGCTGCCTTTTTTATCTGGTTCATATAAACAAATGTACCGAAGCCTCACACGTGTCTATGAGCGTATACACAGCAATAGAAGTTTGGGTTTAAACTTATATTATTTCTTCCCGCTATCCAGAGAAATTAAAGAAAAATGCCAAAGTTCACCAAAAAGCTCAAAAAGAGACGTGTAAGAGCTAGGAAAATTGGGTAAGAGTTGACTTTCCAAAGATGGTTGAGCCCATTTTCCAAATCCTTCATGTATATTTTAGTATTTCTTTGTTTTTTACAAAGAGATGGACTCATTTCTATAAAATTTTGCTGTTTTCATGCCGTTGTTTTCTGACTTATCGAGTTATCGGTACCCGATAATGAAATCGAGTATTCGTTGAAACTAAAAATAATTCATTCACATTTCATTTAAATTCAAATGTAAGGATTGAAAAAGATAATTATTGTAATTCTTTACAGATTATCTCTAAGCACTTGATGTTTTTCGTCCAATGTTTTTCATACTATGTTTTTTAAAATTACGCAAATAATTTATCATAAATTTAAATTTGATTATGAAATATCTAATTGATAGTAGCAACAACATTACATTGATAACAAAGAGGCAATTACTATAGATTGCATTCAGTAAAGCCTAAACTGTATTAATTTTGGTTTTGTGAATCTATTTCAAGATTGTAAATTGATCCTTAATCTTGCGCAGAAATTTTACCCAAATTGTTTTAAACCAGAATTTAATGCTTAAATATGTTTGTAATAACCATATTATCTAATATGATCATACATATCCATTTGAATGTAAATATTATGATGATACACAAACGTTACTATCTCTCTGTATAGGTAGTTAAAGGTAAATTCATCGAATTGATTCCACAAAAATTAATTGATATGTATAACGTGCCCTTGAAAGTTGATGAGTGTTTGTTTTCGTGGGAAAGAAGGACACAAATAAAGTGTATTTTATTTTTCATTTGCCAATTTTTCGACCGCAATTATGTCTTTTTCAATAATTATACTAATTAATAGTTACAATAATTAATAGAATTAAAATTTTTATATGTGAAAACATGTGCTTAGAATCTTACCTAAAAAGATTGTTTACACTTTGGTCAAAACATAAAATAAATAAATATACAGGAACACATAAAACTCCTGTAATTTACAAATTAAAAAGTTAAAATCAACTAACACTTCCATTCAATGTCTTTTTGTAAGTAATAATTATCTGTCAAACCAGTTAGTTGGTAAAGATAGATAATAGATGATAGATCTACTATTATACATAGACCATAGTGTTCCTGTATATTTATTTATTTTATGTTTTGACCAAAGTGTAAACAATCTTTTTATGTAAGATTCTAAGCACTATGTTTTCACAAAAATATATTAATAATGATAAATAAATATATTAATTAGTGTTATTATCAAACAATAATTTATTGGCAGTTTTTGTTGTAGAACCTTGAAAAAGACCCAATTGAGGTCGAAACGGTGGCAAATAAAAAAATTTAAAAATAAAATACACTTTATTTGTGTTCTTCCTTCGATAAAAATGATTTTCTTGATCCGACGGACAAAATTTTGAAAAAAGAACAGCTCTTTTTGCGACGGTGTTTGTTAATGAATCGTATTAAAGACATTATGGCGATGAAATCTTAATTGAAAAACCCACTCTAAATAAGTGGAATTTACTTGCGACCGCCTGTTTGTTTCTATACCCTAAAATATAATTTAATATAAATTCCAATTTGTTATTAAATGCTGATCGATTATTTTAATACGAACAGGAGGTTTATCGGATACATTACTATTGCTTATTAACTCATTTACCTATATATAACACTTAAATTCAGAATATAAATGCCACTATTTATTAAACGTTTATGTTGTGTATCTCTCAAATGCACATTATGATCATAGTCTAATCAACATAGGAGGGAATGGTTTACCTTGCTTGAAGTAAAGGTCAGTTTGGCCATTTTTATTTGGTGTTTCTTCTTTCATTATACATATTACTGATTTTTAAAGAGAACTATTTGTAAATTCATTACCTTTTATAGATTCAATTGATTTTTTCATTGAAATTATTTTTTTCGGAGAATCCATACCTACTATGATGTGAGAGAAACGTAAGATGTTACACGACATATTATACGAAGTGATGCAAGTTGATAAACCTAATGAGCACACTTAAACGTTTTTCCTAGATAATGAAAAATATATTAATATAACCAAATTATTTTAGGAAACAAAGCTAATGTACGATGATCCAACAAAAAAAATGCCAATGTATTTTGTTTTTAATTACTCGAAAACCAAAGAAAAACTTAAAAATTGATCTTCATTTTGACGTATACCTCAAAAAAAATGCATCATCAATAAATATATTATTTTTTAATTTAACTCTGGATCAGTAATTTTTATATTGAATCTGTTCTCACTGACAATTTTGACACCGATTTTGTCTTTGATCATTTCTGTCACGACTCGACTTTAAAACGAGATAAATTTAATAAACCGAGTAATATATATTTTTTTAGGTAAAAAATTTGCATTTATGTCCTTGAAAGTATTAATAGCATCAATTATTAGAGATTATCAAATATTGACACCTTTGAAAATGGAAGATATTCAATTAAAAGTGGAAGTTACATTAAAATCAGTTAATGGATATCCAATTCAACTCGTCCGGCGCAGATAAATATTTAAAAAAAAATGTTAGATGTAATAATATTGTGTAAAAATAAATAAAAAATTAAAATAACTAAAAAAGGAATTTTTGGTCGTTTGAGAAATTTTTATGAAAAAAGTGAAACCTAAGACTTTTGAACAATTACTTACAGAGAGTCAAAAATTTTTGAAATTTTTGATAGGTGGAAAATGTCGAATCTAGTAGCTTAAATGGCCTAACCCATTCCTGACGCGGTATGCCAAGAGCAGTGAGTTTGATTCCCACCGTCACAAAATAAATTAATTTAATTAATAGTTGTGATTTGCTGGAATAATGCATGACATATGCATGAAGCAGATGTATGTACTCAGCCTGTTTAAATAATTGAGGAGCTGAGAATGATCAGCGGAAAGAAGGTGTCACAAAAGTCTCTATGGATTTAGTGTGTCCCTTGAGAACAGTCAATGTAAAAAAACTAACTAACAAAAGTGGAAACTTATTTGAAACTTGTTTGTAAAGCTTATAAAGCTTGTCTGGTAATAATAGTATTAGTGTATGTAAAATCTTATCCTTTAGAAATGTTAATCGCAAAGATATAAAAAATAACATAGAAGTGTAGAGCTTTAGATTCGCCAATTTGAAGATACATTCTTTCGACTGAGCTCTGGATAAAACAGGTCCATTAATTTTTTGAAATTTCGGAAAAATTAAAAATTTTTTGTTCTGACTTGAAACAAAATCAAAAATTTTGCCAGTTATGATTTCCGTACTTAAGCTCGTCTATTCGAAAGAACTGTCAGTTATTTCTTTTAAAACAAATTATTGGTCTTGGTTATATGATTTAAAGTTGAACCGAATAAAGAACATGTAATGTCTAATTAAATATTACGTTTACCCTAATTAAAGCTTAGATACACATTTTAAGTATCTTCAAATACCTATCTACAATTTTATTATTATTATACTTAAATTCAAAGAAATTTAATTTATATATTATTTTATTATTAAAAAAAAAATTAATATTATTTTATTAGCCTCAAGTACCAGGACACGGTGTGTCGACATTACATGATGAAACAGACATTATTATGATGTTGATGACATACGAGATAAGATGATATTATACAATAAAGTAAAATGTATATTATCACGTAGGTACCGTCATAGAATAATGTAATAATGACGTGTCATTGTTACTGTTACATTTCATGCACCATTTGTTTTATGTTTTGCGATGAGCGAGCGACGATGTGCAGAAAAATTAACACTTGTGATAATTCTTAAAAATTGTTATTTTTATGAAAAATTATTCTTAAAAGTTTAACGTGATATAATTTGCCGTAATAGTCAAATGTATCTTGAAAAAAATTAATTTTTTTCCTGACTATAGTATGACAAAGGCTATGTGTTTATCCGATACGTATTTATGTATACATCTGTTCCCTCGTATCTTTAAAACTAAGCGTCTTGATCGTCCGCTGGTTGAAGACTATGTGACGTCACATGAAATTGAATATGGCGCCCTCTAGAGAACATAAAGTTATGATCAAAAATTTATTTCGAAAAAATTTTTGAAAAGCTTGAAAGAAAAGTGGGAACAAGTTTTTATAAATTTTTTTGGAGTGGATAAAAACATATAGAAAGAACTATATTCAAAATATAAATATTATGTTACATCATGGATTAATTGAAACCTTAAGAGTTTAGTTTAATTTTAAAAGATTTCAAAATTTCATTTAAAACCCTGCCTATTTAACTATGCTTTCGAGATTCATTTAACTATGGTCGGTTTTTTTTTATTATCGTTTCCCATTTAATTATCGTGTTCAGGATTTTCTCTTGATCATTTTCATTCCTTTTTTAATCAAATTTATTTTTTAAATGAAGAAAACAATTTTTTTATTTCACACATATTTGACGATAGACTCTAGAAGCTGTCTTAACTAATAACTCTTTAGAACGGATTTTTTTCGGGATACTTTGAAAATTTTCATTGACACAATTAATCAACCTTTCATATAACAGCCATTTACGTGATAAAAGACGCAAAAAACTTTTAGTATTTTCTAAGTGACATAACTTCTGTGAACATCATCTTGTCGAGTATTGGCAATAAATCATTTTTTTACAATTTTCTTTGTTGAAGCTGAAAATCAGACTTATTATGCACAAGTTTTTCGATTTTACAACCCATTTTTCACAGCAATTTCAAATTTTTCAATAAATAATTTTCTAAGAAAAACTTTTCCGCCACTTTTGGATGTTAGAACCTACGAAAATAATCGATATCTGCCTTGGTTAAACAAAATTTTCTATTTTCGACATTTTGAAAATTACTCCAGATATCGAAATATTCTTAGTTTTCGTCTTATTGTCAAGTTATAACATAATTCACCATCAAAATTGAAAAAAAATATATATTTCAAATTATGTTCCACTACCGTACCAATACGCCCTTAATTAGTCGGGCTCAACGGGTTTTTTTTTTCTTCAATAATATATTAATGTTTAAACTTTACTTTAAATAATTTTTTTTTTTTTTTTTAATTTCTAGTTTTGGAAAAATCTATGAAAACATATCGTCCCTCTACCGTTTTCCTATAAGACCAATGTTAAATATATCTACTTTTGATGTCATTTATTTATTTAAATAATCGGACAGCCAGCCTAAAATTTTCAGAATTGATTTTGACTTAGTCCAACTTCATATTAAGAAAACTATACCCAAAATTGCTTTGGCGCTCGTACATCCTTAAAAATTTGTTAACAAAATTTTAAATACGATATTTGAATTAAAAATTTTTTTTTTTTTTTGTCACAAAACATCAATAATAACTTTTAAGGTAGTACCAGCATGAAATCACTTTTCGACAGATTTGGCCGAATTTTTTTTCTCGGGTTTATAATAGCTTTATTTATGAATTCCTAAAATTTCATAATTTTTGACCGTTTAGATCGCGAGATATTTAAAGACAAAGTTCGCGATTTTGAGGGTCATGTCCCATTTAAAGCATGTAAAATGTCCGGTCTCTCCAACTATTTTTTATGATATTATTATATATTGAAGAAAAAGTAGAAAAAAATGTTTATACAATACAATTCTAAAAAAAAAAATTTAGAAATTAATTTTCACTTTCGAGATATTAATTTTGACGTAAATTGATCGAAATTGGGACGTTGGCATAATTATTTCCCATTTTAAACGGTCAAAATTTCTGAAACTTTGGGAATTAATAGTAAGCATTATTAAATTCTTAAATTTAATTTTTCGTTAAATTCTGTCGAAAAAAAAATTGTACCATTGCTTTAACATAGAAACTGCAAATACCATGCTGGAAATACCTTAACTGTAAAATACTAGCGCCAGTCCTCACGCCCGTAGGTATATATTTATTATAGGTAGGTACATTATACAATATGATATTTATTATATTTTCGATTGTATTTAAAGTACATAAATATACATCGTGTACAATGTACATACATACTCGTATAAAATAAATTTAATTAAAATTTGTTAAATACGGTTGTAATTACAATCGGAAACTTTTTGATCCACCTTAATTAACTTCTATCGTAATGAAAAAGTTATTTTATTGACAATTAAATGAAAAAGGGATGTAATATAAATTTTATTAACTTTTTATGTATGTTAATAATGTCAAATTATTTTGAATTTAATTCCTGTTTTCCATATTTACTTCGCCATCATTATTATTCGAACCAAGTATGGTATATGATATGGGTGATTAGTGTACCTTGGATGACAATTTGTATTTATGAAACACTAGCTAGCCCGAAACATTAGTCGGAGAAATACCCCTCACATAATTCGTTAGGACTCTCTTTCCTCAAAATTATTACCTATTCAAATAATTTTCAAACCATGTTTTCAATTCTAAAAGGAAATAGTATTTACTTAAGGTAGTACCAGCATGAAATCACTTTTCGACAGATTTGGCCGAATTTTTTTTCTCGGGTTTATAATAGCTTTATTTATGAATTTCTAAAATTTCATAATTTTTGACCGTTTAGATCGCGAGATATTTAAAGACAAAGTTCGCGATTTTGAGGGTCATGTCCCATTTAAAGCATGTAAAATGTCCGGTCTCTCCAACTATTTTTTATGATATTATTATATATTGAAGAAAAAGTAGAAAAAAATGTTTATACAATACAATTCTAAAAAAAAAATTTAGAAATTAATTTTCACTTTCGAGATATTAATTTTGACGTAAATTGATCGAAATTGGGACGTTGGCATAATTATTTCCCATTTTAAACGGTCAAAATTTCTGAAACTTTGGGAATTAATAGTAAGCATTATTAAATTCTTAAATTTAATTTTTCGTTAAATTCTGTCGAAAAAAAAATTGTACCATTGCTTTAAGGTAGTACCTACACGAAAGTGATATTCCAAGAATTTCTCAAAACTCAGAATATAAAATATTTAATTCATAATACACTTGCTGTTAAAATTAGAAGATGATTTACCATGCCATACATGAGATATTGGCAATTAAAAGTGACGCAATTTGTACGTGTACATGGGAGAAGTGTATAAAAATACACAAATTTACAAATATTATATTTATTTACCAATGAATGACGTCCACCATCTCTATGAAAAACTAATATAATGTAGAATACTATATTTAGAAAATATATAAATAAAAATAAAAATTATTTACCATATAGTTTCGATAAAAAACTTAAATAAATAACTCGTTTTAGCGATGATTTTTGTAGAAAAGATATGAAGACTAATGTTAAAGGCATATGTCATAGTGTGTGTGTTTATATGTATACTAGAATCAGTAGTGAGGAACTACAGTCTTTTGAAAATAATATATGGTATATGTATAATAGTCATAACACAGTTAATGCACTGAATGATAGTATTAGTCCAAAACTTTTTGACTGGACGGTCGCGGAGGAACTACCTTAACATAGAAACTGCAAATACCATGCTGGAACTACGTTAATACATTATTCCTAAGTACTATGCATTTTGTTGAGACTTTAAATATCGAGACTTTATCGATAGACTTTAATATAAACAGAAATCGTAAATAACTAAATTTATATTTTATTAATGTACTATGGACTTCCCCCTAATGTACCAAAGATCAGCTCCATCTTTGTATTCCGAATGGCTCCCTTTTACATGCAATATTTATAGTTCGCTCTAAGAAACATTATTATAGTAGGCATTTGATTCAAACATTATACAAACTCTAGCCTGCCTTCTTCTATGAGCGTCATGTTCAACTAAAATAAAAGATAACTCAAGTACCTATTCAAACCATCTTTCTCTTTCAACCATTAAAAATGTTATTTTCAATTTTACTTGCAAACGAAAGGACTTTGTCAAACACACTTGTCGACAGATTTGGCCAATTTTTTTCACAGAGTCAGAATAATGTTATCTGTGAGAGCCCGAATTTGTAGAATTTTGGGTCATTTAGATCGTGAGATAACCAACTGCAAAGTTAGTGATTTCCATCAAAGTGCAAGTAAAACTCTAACTAAAAGTGAGAGAGTTAAAAAAAAATGTTTTCGAATAAAATAAATAAAAAGTTTTAGATATTAATTTTCATTTTCGAGATATTAATTTTGACGTAAATTGGTCCAAATTGTGAACGTAGGCGTAATTATCTCGTGTTTTATAATGTCAAAATTTCGGAAACTTTAAGATTTATTAGTAAGCTCTATTAAGTTCTTAAATTTGTCGAAAAAATTTTAAAATAGCTTTAGCATTTAGGATCTGTAAATATCAGTATAAATAAGTAAATTCTGTCTTCATATAGCTGCTGTTTCATGAATAACAATATCTTGGAATGTTCATCCGAAGTACAACACTTTACCTTCCTATTCGAAGTATATATCATATACTTACTCGAGTAGGTACAGACTGGAAGTATATAGGTAATAGTAGGTATTTGTTTTATCGACATTAAACTTATTGTCATGAACTTTTTGAATGGTGAATGATATTCTAGAACTTTGATTTATTATTCGCCATTGAATACTGTAAATAATGGATATAATTTAAATACGTACATTTTGTAAAATTGGGTATGATTTCATACAATAAGTATGTAATACGTACGAAGAAAATGCGAGTAATAATAATAGGCTAACCAAATTAGAACTACGTTGCCATATTCTTAACTCCAAACACACAAAATGTATAATTGAGTATTAAAAAAAAAAACGTACAAAATAAATTACGAAGAATCCACCAAACTATTCACTACTATTAGACTATTAGCAAAAAAAAACTAAAACACGCTTTTGTAACTAGCTGAACTAACAAGTAGAAAATAATTTCTATAAGCTCGAAAAAAAAGTAGTTAGGAAAAAAATCATTTAATCGTAAAAACGTGGGGTGCAAGATTTTTACTATTGTAAATATTTTATTGACAGATATTGGCAAAACTAAAGTCATTATAAAAAATCTTAAAAAGCATCCCACGCTTTTTCACGATAAAATGAATTTTTCCTAATCACTCTATTTTTTTTACCTTTTTTAAAAATTATTTTCTTTTTTTTTGTTCAATTAGCTACAAAAGCGTGTTTTTTTAGTTCTTTTAAACTATTATTTACCTTTTTAGTGCAGCTAGTTTCAAAGGCGTGTTTCAGTTTTACTAACTAATTAACTATTATTATTTAGCATTTTTATATGTTATCCTCCATCAAAGATTTTTAAGATCAATGTTAATTCTAAAATTCAGGATAATTGTAAATAGTGAAAATCACGTTCAAAGATTGAGTTACATAGATAAATGTATACCAAGCTAATAAATGCGTGTTAAAAATAGTGTAAAATGGCTTTATTCATAACAAAAAATAATTTTTTTTAATGAATTCAAAGCCTTATTATTTTCTGAGATGACCTTTATATGTTTAAAAAGTAATGACCGCTTTGAAAGATTAGTGATTTTTAAGACGATGTATTTATTATGGACTTATTAAGAAGCACCATGCAAATAATTATTAAGATTCTCCATTTAATAACTGCAAAAGTTATAGTTTTTGATACGAAAGTTATTAAACCAATTTTGAAACAAAAAAAAACCGTTCTTACTAAACTAAACTATAAAACTAATTTTTCGAATTTAATCACTATTGAAGACATAGGGGCACTAAGAACAAAAACAATTTGCCAATCCAGAACGTAGATGGAATAGTATCCTTAGTCCTAGGAAATGTGTCGACCATAGGATTAGTAGGTTATTTTATACCTAAGACGCAAAATTTTGAAAGAAAAGGGTGTTTTTAAAACAAGATTTTTGAGTTGTCTAAAGATTTTATAAAAAAATCAAAGTATTTAAAAAAAAGTAACATACAAAAAAGAAAGCATCAAATGTATTCCTGGAAGATTTTAAGCTGACTTTTGTGCCAAGTCAATTTAATTATATATTATTAAATTGAAAAATTGTTATATTTTGTGATATAAAAAGAAGATATAATAATACCTACTACATGTAATATCTATTTGTATATTGAGAAGCTTAAGGGTATGTATGATTCCTGATTTTTTTTTTAAACTTATAATCATAATATCTATGTGATACATTTTTTATATATAATATTTATATGACTGTACAATCTCGAACAACAATGGTGCAAATTTTTCAAAGTACCCCGCAATATTAGATAGGAAAATTGCTTTCTGTGCAGGATGGGTGAGAAAATACCCACCGTAAAATGTTATTTTAATCATTTTGAACAAAAGCTCTCACGGCCATAAAAATAGTTAACGAGTAGTTTTCGAAACTACGAATAATCAAAGCTGCACATACATTGAAGTTATATAGCTCGTAGCTCAAAAACTACTACTTGAAAAATTTTATGGCCGTTAGAGCTTTTGATCCGAACGACTCGAATAACATTTTGGGAGCAGTTTGAAAAATTTTCACAGTTAACCATTTTACGAGTCACATAAGTACTACAAATATAATATTTGAGTAGCTTTGTTCGCCCAAAGCTTCAAAACTACTCATTTAGAAGTTATGTGGCCGTGAGAGAGGTGTTGTGGGGGGTATGATCTTGCGAAAAGTTCAAACTTTTAAATTTCTTCAAAATAAAAATATTTTTGCATTTTTTGATCGGCTTTGAGCAAAAAAAGGTACTTTTGCAATTTTTTCACTAGACGCTTACTTTTCGAAATAATAATTTTTAAAAAATTAAAAATTCAACATTCGATTTTAAGAAAAATGTGTTATTTATGAAGTCCTTCCGCTCTGTGATACGTTTGATACAAATTCACTTTCCAAATACGAAAAATCTAATTCTGGTATAGCAATCATTACGAAATAATACTTTGATTCTACAATATTATAAAATAAATTTACTATTAAATTAAAATTTTGAATATCACAATTTACTCGTCCTAGTAAACCAGCCCCGCTTTGAATTAAATTTCATAATTCTTAACTAATTTAACCAGTAGATAAAGGCCCGAGGTTGTTATATTTGTGCTTTTCAAAAAAATATAGTAGAGAAAAATATAAAACGAAGAGGCTTAGATCGACCTGGAACTTCTACATAATTTACACTAAGATGTGTTTTGTATTTCCATTAATGTCAAATAGATATCAAGAAAAAACGAAAAAAATTCACCTTTACATACGTACAGGAGAAGATTACTGTTTGAATACGTAGAATTTTTAGTTGAGAGACATGCATACACCCTTAACAAAAATAACTAAATATTATATAGCTATACTAGCTTGATACTCGCCCTATTCACTGGGTTTAAAAGAAAATAGCTAAAATATATGCTTTTTTTTTTAATTGTAGAGTCATAATTATTGCGTATATAAAAAAAATGGGAATTAAGTATATCAGAAAAGATGGCCATGAATTGTTTGTCATTTATTATGTAAAATTTTTACAGAAACCGTTAATTTATGGTTCAAATGGAACAGTAAAATGTCAGATTATATATTATATATCTTTATAGATTATAGCTAATGTGTTATTCTGGTGTATGAGGTATATTATTGTACAATTTCATTAAAATCCATTCGCTAGTTTTTGCGTGAAAGTGTAACAAACAAACATTTATAGGGAAACATATAAAATATATAGGGATAGCAATTGGTTCGGATTGATAAGAATGATTTAAACAACCCGGGAAAAACCTAACTAACGTATGGATAGCTGAGCGCCCTCTACTAAAAGAAAGGTCCAACGTTTAACAATGTTTTATAATAAATGTACGATTGAAGGCAAAGGAAACAAGATATGTTATCAAAAAAGTGATTTTTGCGGTCTTTGGCCTAGAATATATAAGGACGCGTACACGTCATCATATGTGACTCTTAGTTAATTGGAATAAAGTGGCACTAGTCGTTATTAATCATTTTGGTTAAGGTAAAAACTTTATACTCGTTTTAAAAAGCCACTTTTTAAATCCTTTACAGAATCATCTACATGTTAAACTACACACATAAAATGTGAATGTGTTATTACATTTTTAGTTTTATTTATATTTGGTTGGTAAGACGTATGTATATACAAAGTATACATTATATACATACAAAAATATATAAAACCTTAAAATGTAAAACCCATCTAAATTACAGTAAGTATGTACTGTATGCATAGATGATAGCAACTATTTACTATTATATGTATATGTATTATAAATGTGCTAGTACAGAATGTAAGAAAAGTACTAGCATTTTCTTTTATTTAGGTATTATTTTTAAAAAAATTTGGAAAACGGTTGACCCTGCAGGTCATCCCTGTAACTTCCCGCTAAGTATTGACTCATAACGTGTAAAAAATTTTATCTATTCTGATGTTGGTGACATTCGACGCAGTTTTTGAAGCTTCATGAAGAATCTTTAAGTTTCAATTGATAGAACAAAAAATTTTGAGGTTATCCCGAAAAAACGCTTTTTTGGGTTTTCTTTCGTCAACGATAACTCACGAACGAATCAACCGATTTTGACCGGACTGGTGGTGATCGACGTGGTTTTTTAATGTTGAGAGCTGATTAGTTTTTGGAATTGATCGATACTGCCGTTTAAAAGTTATTAAAAAAAAACCACTTAAAAAAAATTTTTTTTTGCAGTTATTTTGAGATTTCTCGAAATTAATCGGTTCGAACCGGTCCATAGACCTCAAAATCTAAGTTTGGTCAAGCCCTTTCGAATGGCACCAACCGCGATCAAATCGGACAAGCCGTTCAAAAGTTATGAGAGGTTTACATACATCCACACACACACACACACACATACACACACACACACACATACATACATACAGCCACACAGACACCCTCGCGGAAGTAGTCAGGGAAGCTTCCTGACACCTTAAAACGTCGAGATCTGATTAAAACTCGATTTTGGCAAAACGGGGTGAAAACAATAACTTCCCTATTTTCTTAGCGGGAAGTTAAAAAAATATTTGTCTTGTTACCCTACTGTCAAGAAGTGGTATTGTTTTTCGCGCGTATCTTGTATATATGTATGTATGTATGTATATTTATTGCTTAAAGTATCATTATATTTGTCTCAAAACCCAAGTGTTTTAAGATTGGTTTTAGAAAAACACAAAACGGCGGATTTTTGAATCAAAACAGTAACTCGTTAATAAAAAAATTAATAAAACCTATCGAATATGGCATAAAAATATAGGAAATTAACAGGAGATTAAATATATATAAAAGACATATTAAAAATAGTATAATAACATAGACTATTACTAAAAAAAATATAATAATAAGACGGTTTTTTAGAGGTGGGATACTTTCTAAAATAAAATAAATAATTAAAAAATAAAAAACCTGACTGCGTTAAATAAAATCTGAAAAGAAAGAAACAAGTCCAGTAGTTTACATAGCGAATTTAACAGTCGGGACCCATTCAAAATAAGACCAACTCAAATCTTACCAATAATGAGCCCCGGCTGTTACAATGTCGCAAAGTCGCAATGGAACAGCACCATCGAATGATTGAAACAAAGTTTTCTTACTGGCACCCAATACTGTGAGCGCTCAGCAATTTGGGGTGCATGAGACCCATAAAACACAAGAACTTAATTTTAAAATGAAATGCATGCACATATATTACCATTTTTAAATTATGGTATAAATACTTACCCCAAAATAACCAGTGAGTTTTGTTCAGCATTTATAAAACAATATGCAATTGCATATTTAGGTTATTAGAAAACTAACCCACATAACAATAAATATTCCGTCTACTGTATTGGGGTAAGATACTATTATTTCAACACAAATGCTGCCCAGTAAATATCAATATCTGCGGAAAATTTCATAATGATTCAAGGTTAATGTGACTGCGCTAAATTACTAAATCATACCCTATTATTACATACATTGACTAAAAATAGTATTATGTTAGTTTGTCAATTTCCTATCAAATACTATCACATAGAAGTCAACTGGCTAACATGTTTCGCCTTACAAGTTGTTAATGATGAAATTATCAGACACTTAAAAGAATATTAAGGAACCACGATTTGTTTCAAACCTAAAACGGAGAGATAACATCTATAAAGATTTTCTTTTGTATAACAATGATTAATATAATTTCCTTTCTTTGCCAGTTGTCGCTATGTTTTTACCTGAATCCTCTTTTACAGCATCTGTTGTATAACATGTTTTGTTGCATTCTGTGTATATTAGATGCATGTTGTACCTACCTACCTACCTACCTAGGTAAGTAAAAATATATACCCACGATATATTAAACTGTACTTTTTTATTCATAAGATCTGTTGTGTGTTACATAAAAATAAGTTACAAAAATGTTGTTGCATAATAATAATATCATGTATCTTATAAAAGCTGTTCATGTATGGTACAATCTATGTAAAGAAATTATACGGGGTGTTTAATATGCATTGTGTACATGCATTTGTGCATTAAATGTATTATACGTGGCAAAATAGATGTAGTGAATTTAATCAGGAAATATTTGATTATGACTTTCCAACGGATCCTTACGTTTTAAAGTAGTCTGACAAAAAATTATTTTTTAAGCTCTTTATAAAATTTCTATGTAACTTGGATGAGCATTTTCATGTATGCTTATTACTCCCTTTCTTTGAACTTGTAGTATCTGCGTGTTTTCTGGTCTGCAGAATAAACTTTGTATCGATTTTTAACCATTTTCCAGTGATCAAATCGAGCTGAAACTTTGCAGAAAGACTCGTGGCAACGTTAAAAATTTAACAAAGAAAGAGAATAATAAAAACTTGGTTTTTATGGGTTAGTTTTTTTTTTTTGCTCTAGAAAAAAAAAGTTTGTAAATAAGCCAAAATAATACATAAGGACTAACAAGTCTGCAATGTGTACCTGAATTTCTTTTACTATTTTCTTATTTTCGAAAAAATTTGGAAGTAAATCACGGGCAGAAAATTTCCTCCTGTGCACTCTGTCAGGGATGCTATCTTCGTACCACTTTTTAAAAGAAGTTTCGTGATATTTACCTTTAGCGTACAAAAGATATACCCACAAAATTCAAGTTACTGTTTTGTGTAATGATCAGGTCCTAAGTATACGAGGATTAAAAGCCCTGATATAAAAATATGATATAAAAAAGCAAAAAAAAAAAAAAAATGTTTAGAAAATCGGACTAAAGGTTTTTGGAAAAAAGGCTGAATTTTGTCTGTTTTTGTAATAACGGGTTAAGTTTTTTGACTGCACTAATCTTATACTGTGTTGGATTTTTTCCCAAGGATATTTGATTCTGGTTGTTCAAGTTTTTATTTCCAATGGGCCAGAGAGGATGTCAGTTCCGTTGCCTGAAGTTACACAATGAAAAAAGTATACAATTTTCATCATGTACTTTATGCATATATCATGACTTCTTCATTATACTGTTAACAGTATAATTTAGTCTATGCCTTACTGTACTAAATACAAATATTAACTAAGTATATACTATTTTAGTATAATACGGTACTTTCTATAATAGTATATAATGTACTTTAGAAGTAGGGGTAGTTGCCTTATATAATAATGTTATTGTATGATCATAATGCTATGTATTCTCATCATAAAATACACATGCATTACATACCTGTATGCATGTGTGGATGATACAGAGTAATATTTAAAACAGTTTCCACCCTTTTATGTCGAAAACGGAATGGAAAATCAAGAAACAAAAAAGGAAAGAACTTTTTTATAAATAGTAGATACCATTTTTTATAAATAGTAGGTACCATTCGTATAATTAGTAGCCTTAAGAACAAAAACAAAAATTTTCAATCAAAATTTGCTTGTTTTAAATCTACACTACTTTTAAGGCGTAATAAAACTGTATGGGCTATATTTAAGACATTCGATTTTCTTAATAATATCAATGTTTTGAATATCAAAATTTCAAATATATTAAATGTTCTTAAGGAAAGTTTTTCAAAGATTGGTCTTATACACAGGTGTAAATGGGTTTCAATGTTATAGTTCTATGACTTTTGCAAAAATTTTGCAGTTGTGTGTGTGTATTAAATATATGTATTTATGCAATGTTTTATTATTGTGAATTGTTGACAAATAGTGCACGAATATAGCAGCATGTTTTTATGGACTTGGTTATAGGTAGTGTACTGCCTTAATAAACCAAAATTGAACCCTGTGCATAAAAATGTTATTTTATTTAAAAAAAACTAAATAACGTATTTACTCCTCCCATAAATTTAGCTGTTACACGCTTTGGTTCTTTCTGTAGTGGAAATTAAAGAAAGTCACTCTGTATACCACTAGAATACAGTATATCTGTAACATATTAGTACAATTTGTTTTTACAATCGTGAATTTAATATCTAAAAAAGTTTGTATTATAATAATATATATTTAAATTCTTTATTCTTAACACAGCATGTTTTAAATAAAGATGGGCTTTTCTAGATTTTTGGTGCTTCATTATACTGTGATTTTAGAAAGTAGGAAATTTTCTCTTATATATTATATCATTTGTTGATTAAGTTAAAAGTGACAAGTGCAATATTCTAGGGCGATAATTTATGTTCTTTTTTTCTTTGTAAGTGCAATTTTGACATACATATGATACTGCACGCATCTCACACAGTACATTCCCTCTTTCTTTTATACATAAAAACGTCCATAAAAACTTTTCTTACTTAATATTTTTATAAATGGCTAACAAGATGATTGTCAAACTGTATATTCGACAAGTTTCTACACTCTGTATAATGTGTATCAGCTGAACTAAACCATAGTTTTTCGTATATTGATATCATATTCATTCTTTTATATTATATACATCATAGGTATTATGTACATCTATCTATTTAACTTTGGATATGCAGTATAGCGTTACATTACCTAGGAACAATATCGAAAAATATCTAGGTATATATTTACTAGATTTTCCCATCTACTAGGTATGCACAACTATAGGGTGATCAAATAAGGATTATACGCTATTTATTTTCGAAAAGAAAATCGTTAAATGGAATAAATATTCCTTAGTATCCTCATTTATTTAACGATACCCCCAATCCCCTGGAACTATTAATTTTTGTGAATATAAAACGTTGTGTCCGACTAATTAAGGATGTATGAGTACGGTAGTGGGGGCACTATAAAATTTAAAAATATATATTTTCAATTTATTTAAAAATATATATTTTCAATTTTGATATTTTCAATTGAAAATATTTATTTATTGTTTAGTTACTAAGATTGCGGTATTTTAAAAACCAAGGCAGATATCGAGATATGTTGAAAACAAATTTACTACAATTTTTATATAATTTTCAATATGGGGTAAAATATCCATACGAAAATTTTATAGCTTTAAAATGAACTGTAAATGGGTTCCAATTGAAATAGGTTGATAGCAACTTACATAGCTTGATTGCCAGATACCCTTCCTGTTTGAACAACTTTCACCGTGGCATCTTAAACACATTTTTGTATAAAATAAACATTGGCTTAAAGTCCTCAAATACTGTATATTTAAAAAATGATTTTTAATTTTGAATGTAAATCACAAGTTATCAGCAATTGGGAATATTCAGGAAATTACAATTTGGTTCAAATATTCTTTTTCCGTAACTTTATTGGCTGGACATTTCAACTAAACCATTATTTTAGTAATTCATATCTTTTTAATTACTTAAAATTAATTAATAAAAGTGCAAATTCAGTGAGAGAAATTCAAAATTTCTAAAACGGAAATTCAAATTTTAAAACGGAATAACGTCATAGTATTGGCTTGTCAAATTTGTTGCCATATTGTATGGTGTTAATTACTTATATTTTGTATGATATTACTTTGAGCTATATTATTCTACGACTGTTTATTAGAAAACTTAATAATAACGAGTGTAAATTCACTTTTTTTAAGTGTAAATTATACATTGAACTGTCACCAATTAACAGGTCACATATTAATACGTCATCCACAAAGAGCGCCAAAAAAACTGCGTTTAAACATCTCAAAATTATTCTGTATTTTTAATATTTTTTAGACTTAATGCATTTTTAAACAGTATTTATATTTTTTACTATGTTATAATGGTGTAAAAAATGAATTAAAAATATAAAACAAATTACATGAATATTCCCTATTAACAAGTTGCTAACTTTCATTTATTATTCAAAAAATTCAAATTCGAAAAATATTTTTCTAAAAGTTTTATTTCCTAGATATATTGATTATGCGTCATAAACTCGGTGATCTATATAAACGCCACCATAAAAGATTTTTAAAAACATTTGTGTGTTACGTTAACCGAATAATAACAATATAATATTTAAAGTTGTCATGTATCATTTATAAATCATAAACTCGACTTGATATTCTTTTATATACGAAAAAAAAAAAAAAAAAACATGTCATAATTTTTATATATTCAACCACCATTACTGACTGAAGCTCGTTCGTTTCACATTCACTATCATAATAATCATAATACTAATAATAATACTATACGAAAAAATAAGACATAATAAAATAACATCACAAAAATTTTCTTTTTTCTTCAATGTTTATTATATTTCCGTCCTTTTTTTTTGGAAGAATTTGTGAAATATTGAAGGCTTGAAAATATTTATTTCTATTATTATACTGGAGAAGTGTTTCTTTTTTCTATATCCGCTAATACAAATATGGCCAAATATGTCAAAATGATTTTGTCGTTGTAATCATTCATCTATTGCATACTATTACGAAAGAACAGCGGCCTATTGTCAAGGCGACTAACTTCCCGGAAAGGGAAAAAACTTAAAAAAAAAATCTTGTTTTCTTTCATAGATTATTTTTCGTACTGCAGCTTCTGCTGGAACGATCATTATCTCCATAGATAAATTATGTGTCTTATCCAATTTTCAGATTCTGTTTATTCAGTTTTTTCCAGTTTTTTATTACCATTAAATAACGGCTCAACTAATTCTGCTGAACAAGTTTCAGTTCTTAAATACGCTATTACGCGTCGAAAAACCCCAGTCACGTGTTAATGTCATGACTGGTTCGCGAGATAATCGAAGCGAAAGAATCCGAACGAACATACGCACATACACACACACACACACACACACACACACACACACACACACACACATACACACAGACATCACATTGAAAAGGTTTGATTCAGATATTGCGGCATTGAAACCGCGGAAATATGTAAAACTGGAGATTTCCAAAATTGGCCCCATTACATTAACTTCCTCTGGGAAGTTTATAAGCTGTATGTCCTAATATGCTCACTTTTTTGCGAAGAAATTTGAATTACAGGAGGCCATGAATTTCCTGTACACCGGTGTTATCCACTAATTTCTCTTTTATCAGTGAAGAAAGTTTAGTACTTTGTTTGCTCCAAGAATATTTTACAAATAGTGTGTACTCCTAGGTTTTTTTTTTTTTTGTTTTTGCACATGGCGTTTCATACATTTTATTCATATTCACACGCATGCTGCAGAACGCACAAACATACATTTAATAAAATACTACTAGCGTCGTCTTATAAGATACACATAAATATCAGTTAAATATGACAAGTAGACTATAAGTGTGTGTAGCTTCTAAAATTTTAACGAAATATGTATATATGTTGTACACACAATAGATAGATAGTGTACTCTTTTTCTAATTCAGATTATAATAAATATTTTAGAAAAAGATGTATATACAATGTTAAATTGGAAAAGTGTATTATGTTGCTACTTCAAGTAAGTATGACATGGAAACGTTTATAGGTCAAAGGTGATAAGTAATTGAAGGGTGAGGTTGATCGGAGCTAACATAACAGGATGAACGTAAGGTCCGAAAAACCTGTAGATTCGTGCTAATTGGACCCCAATTGAAGCCATGACCAACAGGCAAATCACAGGGTGATTAAACCAATCGGATGCACCTAAACGGATGAAATATATTTAGATTTTTTTGTTTCGTTTGAAAGGTAATTTAATAGAGTGTTCTACACTAAGTTTCTAGTGCGACTTTAGTGTTCAGTACCAAGAATAGTTAGAAATAGGCCATGATCTTCAAAATCACTACAGTTTCGATAAGGCTCTAAGGAAAAAAGTAACGTAATGGAGAATGTACTTAGATATGTTTCAAGTGCAAGTTTAGGGTTCCGTTCTCGAAAAATTTGTCGCATGTTTTTTACATTTTGTTAATTTCACTGGTTCATAAAATTTTAACAAGTAATATAGTAAAGTCATTGCTCACCTAGCCCTATTCAAAATTGTAAAAAATTTTAATTTTCAAAAATTAAAATTGTAAAACAAAACTTACTCTTGGATTAAATAAATTTTGGTTGCCAATTAAATAAACAAGTTGTCCAGACTTATCTGATTGCTCTACGATTGCCATATTTATTCAAAAAGGAAAGAAAATAAAAAATGTATTTTTTAACTTTATGATGAGTTATCTCAATCTATACTTAGTAAGTCAATAAAAGAACGTTGCGTGTTTACATTGTGTGTGAATGAATAGAATATTATTAAAGTACCTACCATGGAAATAGGTGAAAAATTTGCGAACAGAGTTGATATATATTCGATATTTACGTAACTAAAACCATTACAATGTTACCATTATACAAATACATACAAACTAGGGTAGTCCTCTTAGAGTTCTTCAATTTTGCGCTACGCACCCCTCGCACTTTTCTTAATATAATATTAAATCAATTGAAAATAAGATATAATTTAAAATTCCAACTGTTTATTTAATTTAATATATTTAAAATTTTGGTATACATATTCATAAGATCACCTTATTAGTTCATTTCTGGTTGTCCATCTGTCAATACGATATGATAACTCGAAAACGAAAAGAGATATGAAGCTGAATTTAAGTGTAAAAAGTGAGACCAAGTTCGTGAATGTGTAACATTGATCAATTAGATCTTCAGTGCGTAGGACCAATCTTGTAAACCGTTAGATATGGAACAAAAGTTTAAATGTAAAAAATTTTCCTTATAAAAAATTTAAAAAAAACTTTTGTAGGAAACATTTTTTCGTAAACATCATTGTTTACTCGTGAGGGTAAACAATGATATACATTACATTAAGCAAATTAGGTATACATTACATATAATTTTATAAGTTACATATATAATGTATGTGTTTGTTTGTTCAAAGCATATACTATATCCACTGAGGAAATGAAAGGAAAGATATTCTTATGACGTGTGTTTGTTTATCTTTCTTTACTTACATGATATTTCAACAATTAGCTCCGTCAATTGGTTGATTTTACTTATTTTCAATTTACTTCGCGTTGCAGTTGGCTCACAAGAGTTATGGTAACATTTATACCTTAAATTATAACAAACAAGTAGAAACAAACAATGTATAAACAGCGTTGATTACTTTATTACATTACACATACATACATGTAACGCACGCTAGCTGATATTCCCATATAAAACATATTATACAATTTGCGCCCTCATGTGTAAACTGTGATGTTTACGAAAAAATGTTTAAAACAAAAGTTGTTTATTTATTTATAATGAACATTTTTTACACTTAAACTTTTGTTCTATCTCTAAAGGTTTACAAGATGAAACCCAATTGCCATATGTTACACATTTACGAACTCGCTTTTTACGTCCTTAGCACGGTGTAAAATTTTCATTTTGATATCTATGGTCTAATAAGGTGATTTTATGAACATCTATACCAAAATTTTGTTCGTAGCATCAATATTTTTAAGCGTTACAAACTTGGAACAAAAGTTAGTATACCTTGATATATATTGCATGTATACATGGTATAAAAAGTGTAAAGACCACCCTAAAACTAAAACACATATATACACAAACACACACTTTCGTGTATATTATCTACAAAGGTGTTGTGTTGTGTCGTAGGAAGCTTATTTCTTTTAATATTACACCTCATAAATTTCAATGAAAATGTTGTGCAAGAAAAGAAGCGCACACAAAAAAAAAAGTAAACCAAAGTAGAGAATGAGTTTTTTATGTGTATATGATATCATATTAAATGTAAGTAAAATTGGATGGAAAAATATAAAGACGAAAATATTCTTGTCGGTCTTACACAATTTTTTTAAGGTTATGTTATAATAATATTATGGTAATATAATAATGTAATCATTTACTTTTTTAATGGTTTCATCATAAAGATAACAAGTTGTGGTGAATATGGTCTTTAGGGATAATATAAATACCTTCCTGAAATGTTTTACTGTTCTGCTCATTTCGGAACGATTTTCAGAAATAATTTTTTATAATTTCTTATGTTAATTATTCGGTTAACTAGTCGCCCTATTAGCTCAATTGCTTAGGGCAGCGGGTTCGATTCCCACCGCCGCAACAAAATTAATATAATTAATAGTTGTGATGGGCAAGTGTAGTTCATGGTATATGCATGGAGCAGGTGCACTCAGCCTCTGAAATTGAGGAGCTAATACATAAAATTATCAGCGGAAAGGTCGTAAAACACATTTATGGTATCACAATGGGCTCTATATCCTAAGTGTGTCCTTCGTGGACAGCCAATATAACCTAACCTAACCTATTTGGTAAACTAACGTCTTTGTTTTGGTAAAATTTACGAAAGAAGATGAATAACGTTTGCATATTTTGAAATTCAACAATCATTTTGTGAGCTTCTAAGACCTGTGATCTTAACTTATTTCCTTTAGGACGTTATTAACTTTGTGTTTAAAAAAAGCATGTTTGTACTAGTTTTATAAAATTTTTCCTGAGAAGAAAAATTATTTCAGTACAAGTTAAGTTAAGTATAAATCGTTATACAAAAAAGCGACATGGTTATTCGTACCTCTATTGCGATTATAAATGTGTCGATTTAGAATCTCCAAAGCGGTCCATTCGTCTCTATAATAAATTTATAAGTATTAAAATAATTGATTGTATGATAAGTAATTTATTTGTAAGAATTCTATTCCTTAAATATATGACCACTCAGTTGAATTGATAATAATACCTACATTGAAATTTAAATTATATTGGTTTCCATTTTAAAATAAAATTTTGTCTTTTTTAAATTTTTTTATATTATCATTTTTTCTTTCATTTGTAATTTATAGATATTCGTTGTGTACGTAGTCATGATAGGGACAATAAAATTGATGTATTATGATTTATTTGCAGTTGTTTACATGTTAATGTTATAGAAAATGTCAAATTTAAATTATTGAAAAATACTAATAAATTAAACTTAATGCATTAAAAATTGTGAAAATAAGAAATCAAATTGCACAAATATTATTTTTCAAATATAAATTATCATAATTCTTTATTTAAATTTGTGAGACAATAATATTAAATTTTCAATGTAAGTCATAACTGCAATCCATACAATTATATATGCATCCATACAATTCTATAATTAAAGTAGTATATTGTTGTCATAAATTAATTTGACTTATCAGTTGAATGGATTAAACTATATAAATTATATTGGTTTCAACTAATGAAATTGATTTCTCTTAAAACCCCGTATTTAATGTTTTTTATAGATACATTTTTTTTAAACATGCATCTTATTTACTATTTCGTATTTACCCAAAGCGAAAAGGTGTCATACAATTTTCGATTTTGTTTTTCAGTATGAAAACAACATATAGTTATCAGAAAGCTAAAAATATTATAATATCTATAAATATATGCGTAGATGTTTATATGAAAAGGAGAGATTGTAGGGAAAGACTGTATTATACTCAATTATGATGAATTTTCTTAGAATTTTGTGAAGTGTATGATAATACAGAGTTCCCAAAAATAGCGAATAACCGAAAAAATGGTGAATACAAGATGTGATACAAAGACAAAATTTTCGTTTGCGTTTTTCGGTTAAAGAATATGTAGAAAATAAATTTTACCAGACTTTATTGCCAGACTTTGTTTTTCGTACGTTACAAATCTTAAAATTTAGAAATTGTTTTTGGATATTTATGCTTTCACGAAATCATCATTTACTTTTCACGTTAAAAAAACCTCGTGAACAGCAGAGCCCCCATCACGGAGGTCATTTTTCCACTCATAAGATGATTTTAAGAAATTATTTAACGTTTTCTATTGAAAAACTACTTTTAATTTTTCTTTTAATTGTTTTTTAACACATTAGGTATTTACATTAAAGAGTTGTAGGGGTAGCCTAGTAATTCATTGACACATAAATTTTCAATGGTCTATCTTAATTTGGACCAGCTTTGGAATTTCGCAAAGTTTTAAAAACCACTAAAATTAACGATTAACTTAAATACAAATTTTCAACTGTCTACATTTAAAATAAAAAGGAGATGGAGATGCTGGGAAGTTGAAGTACCCGAAAGCTACTTTTAATTTTCTACATACCGACTTTATACATTCTAGCTCAACTTGAAGGGGTTGTAGGAATGAGAAAATTCATAAAAACGTCGTCAAAAGCAATTTTTCTAGTAGGACCCCCGATAAACAACCTTGCCTACCGAATGTCTGCTCATTTAAACTAAGCGTACAGGAAACAAATATACAGAAACACAGTCGATATTCCGAAAAAAGGTCCACCTATTCACCAGTTTTCTGTCTTTTTTGGAACATCTTGTATGTTTGGAGATATATTAACAAAATGTTATCAACATATAACATGGTTGACTTTTTTAATGAGGTTTATACAAATATGTTAACTTTATATGCCGTCTGTATAATAAACGCAAAATTAGGATTAAAATATGTTTTTAACAGTTTAAAAAAAAGATTAAGCATTTTTTATGAATAATCCGCCAGGTAAAGCATTCAAAAAAGAAAATCCTGATATTGGCGAGAAAATAGTCGGTCACAAATCTGATACAATATAGTTAAGAAAAATAATTTTTTTCTAACTTGGGCGTTGGATTTAATTGTTATTAAGAGCCTAAATGGCCGAGCGGTCTAAAGCGCTAGTTTTAGAACGTTGGACTATTTAGACTTAGGTTGCGTTGGTTCGAATCCAGGCAGCGGCAGTGTGAACAATTTATAATTAATGGGAGTGCAGAATTGATCACATTGTCGTCGCTTGGAAAAGAACGAAGTAACTGACTCCACCCACATCAAAAATGTAATTGTAAATATGTTTGTAATGGAATAAATAAAGATTAAAAAATAATGATGTGGGTGGCCTCTGTGATTAGGCATGCGTCAGAAAAACGGAGGTTAAACCCCCATTATTTATTTATTTATTTAATTGTTATTAAACAAATTGTGTTCCCACTTATAGCTTATTTCGAAGTGGTCGGATTGAAAAAATTGCTGTAAGTAATTTGTTCGTTATAAAATTTCCTATCGATCTCGATCTGCCTGGTTGTGGCAAATCTTTTTTTTTTGTGACGTTATACTACAAATTTCGCAAAATTGCGTTTTTGAAACCTCTATCATTACTTTCGTTTAATCAAATAATTTCGTTCATTCAATTCCTACCGGAAAATTCAAAGGGCATTTTGTAAAAAATACATGGAACATTAATATCATGTGATAAATTTATTTTTATAATTTTAACCCTGCTTTTTAACAACAATCGATTTTTTCAAATAGGGAAATTTACATATGTGTATGTTAAATACATGGGGATGGTAAAAAATCGAGTATGTAAAAAAACAGGAATAAATCTTGTTCAAAATTAATTATAAATTGCTTTAATAACTGGCACTATACATTAGAGTAATCAAATTAAAAAAATTTCTTACATAATCATCCGTTGTATTGCAGTATTCCCGTTCTACCTGAAATTCAAATGACATAAAATTAATGTGATTTACTAATAAATTATCCATAAGAACTAAAGAGAACTGAAGGTAACTTTGCACGAAAATTCTCCACGAGAATCCCAAAATTTGACCAAAGAACAAAACAGATGACCAAGAGACAAAATTGTAACACTTATGTGCCTCAAAAAGCATGCGATTTACAACTAGGCATATAAATATCATGAGTATGACAGAATACATGTTTTAAGAAATGCATCTAAGTAAGAGGTATTATAAACATGTATTGGAAGGCTCGATATGCGTTGAGATAGTTGTAAGGCGCTTGAAGAATGGGAATTTCTTAGTTGAATAGATGAACTACAACAGATAAGATACAACACGATTCAACACCTATGATACCTCTTATTTAGATGCATTGCTTTACGCATATACTCTGTAATACTCGTGATATTTATATGCCAAGATATAAATCGAACATTCTGTATATTATATTATATATGTACTTTATATATATAGTATTGATAATATACATTTTTAAAAGAAGTTTCTCTTTAGTTTTTTAAATACATTAAAGTACTAAAATAATGCTAAATTTAAAATAATGAAAGCTAATTAAAAAACAAAATAGAACGTTTAAACACTATACAGAAATGTACATATACTAATTAACAACATATTAAAACATTAGAATAATGAATGAATCGAGCTTATAATGTTTCTTTTATATTTACATTTGTAAACATATCAAATAAATATGAAAGAACAAGCACCAACTGTGCGACCTAGCGAACATTTTTGGCATACCTACAGGATAGACCGCAAGAAAGATTACGTAAAAATCATGCCAAATTACTTTAACTATTTTGATGTTAATAAGCCTATGTTATTTAGAAATATATTGGGTAAAATTTATTGTCTACGTAAATGTATAAGAAATGATATAAGAAATATATCAAGGTATACTAAGTATAGTCCCAAGTTAGCAACGCTTAAAAACATTGATGCTACGGTCAAAATTTTGGTAAAGGTGTTCATAAAATCACCTAATTAATCAATTTGCGGTTGTCCGTCTGTCTGTCCGCCTGTCTGTCTATCTGTCTGTCCGTCTGTCTGTCCATTTGTTGCCACGATAACTCAAAAATGAAAAAAGAAATCAAGCTAAAATGTGATTGCAATAAGTTAGTTTTATACGAAGAGTCGCCAAGAGTAGTTCATATTTTGTTGTAAGAATAATTATTGAAAATATTGTGAATTGATCTCATGGCAAGTTAAATGTATCTTTGTTAAACAGTAAAATATAGGAAAGTTTCACAGAATTTACTCCTGAGTGTTTTTTTAATTGTATCGCACCTATAGAAAATCTTCACAGTATATTTGAAATTGTACATTAAATATATTTTCCTAGATTAAAATAAAAATTTTCAGAATGGTATGAATATAAAAAATAAACTCGATTAGCATACATTCATAGAACATACCTACAGCTAAGCTGCTGCGTACAAACGTTGTAGATAATGAAAAGCACTTGTTTATTTTTGATGTTTATGTTGACTTTCAGTTGAAATAAAGTTTGTAAAGTTTGTATCACATCAAATGTGGTTGTATAACAACAGACATTATTATAAATTGTATATATAATTTTAACTAAATATATAATGTTTAACAATCTGAAATGTTAGTTTGTTGTATATCATTAATTTTGAATTGGCAAACATTTAAAACTTATATAAAACAAACTGAAATAAAACCATCCAAGATACCCGTCTAGCTTTATATTTAAGTCCAATTGCACGTTTGGAGCACTACGCAAACTGTTTGAATCTAGCGATTTTACGATTTTAAGCTTTTTTTTTACTTCCAATGTATGTATTTTTGTATGTATGTATGGGCGAATGGAATCTTGCAACTCAATTTTGAAGTTGTTATCGTCAACCGATTGAGCTGAAATTGAACATTGCCGCAAAGTTTAGATCACAATTTATGTTAAGGTAAGTGGCGTCCCGATTTTCACATCGCTTCCACTAAATTTGATAAAAAATTGCCTTTTTTAGTCTTAAATTAACAATTTTAATAAAAAACACTTTTAAAAGACAATATGCCTATTAGTAAAAGCTTGAGGCGCTCAATATTTTTATTAAATTTTGTTAAATTTTCTCTGTTATACACAGACATAGGTGGAGGCATTGAGGGTAACGTAGACTTAGTTTTATGCCGAATAAATAAATCACTCCTATTAGGCGTTTAGAATATCCGACTTTCTGTTATATATTATATTTCCATTTTTACGCAAGCTACACTGAGATAGTTATTTTTTTAAATCGTAAATATAAGTATTTTGGATAAAATTCCTTATCTGTTCATCTGTTGAAAGATTCCTCGCTTTTTATTTTTTTTTTGCATGAGGACCTGATGAATGATAAAAATAAGTTTTGTTGAGGCTTTTCAAAGTGAAAAAGATGAAAAATTCGTTCTTACTTGACACCAACGCACGAACCTTTTACTGCTTTGTGTATAATCCCATTTAAAAACTTACTTCAACAAGTATTTAAAATGCAATATGGTACCTACTCCTAAACTATTTAAATTACGAAAACGTATCAAAATGTTAAAAAATAAAAAAGTAAAAATTTACGGAGAGATATAAAACGCCAAATTACTCAAAATAAACCAAAAGTTCATTTTTAAAAATGTTATTGCACATATGTTTGTTGCTTTGGTTAAATAAAACCTCAATGCTCGTATATTTATGTTGTAGTCAGATTGTAATTTCAGCTTTTTTTTAACCAAACTAGACATATAATAATTTCTCTTTCCAATAAAAGCCCCGAATAGGCCAGATCATGATTAATGAACCTTTATTAAGGCAACCACCGCAGTAGCGTTAAGCTAATACTGGTTAAGTAAGCATGGACTGGAGTGATTTGTGGTAGCTTGTTGATAGCCGCATTAGATGTGGCTGAAATTGAATGTGGCTTATGTACAACATTTTATGTAATAATATATTAACAAAAATATAAAATTTATGTTGTATATTCTTGACATTTTCGTAGTTGAAATAGAGGATATATATACAGGGAGTCTAGTTAAGTTGGCAACATATGGAAAACTTAATAAAATTTATTCTTTATAAAAAGCTCTGCTTTCAAAAATATTAACATTCAGCTATTTATTTTGACATCAAATATACAGGTTGACCACAAATTGAAAAAGTTCGATAGGAATGTGAACGGTCGTTTAGAAATGAAGGTTATTTTGAACAAATAATAAAGGAAACGGTTCAAGAAATCACTCCCGAGATATGTAGGAGTTTATTTAAAAATTTTTGTAAAAAACCAATTTTGAAAAAACTAATTACGTATGAAACGCGAAGGTGGATACGTTGAGGCAAAAACGAACTGAAGATTAAGAGACTGTTTAAGAATAAATTGTTAACGAAGGAAATGTTTTTTATATCACTAGTTTTAAAAATCCAACTAATAAAACACGTTATCTATTATCCAAATATACCAGTCATCATACCAAAATTTTTATTTGCTAATTTGAAACATTTATAAAAATACAGAACATTTATTTTCCATACATTACGATAAAATATTATTGTTGACGTAAGTAAAAGCAGTTATCTTCAGTTCGTTTTTGCCTCAACGTATCCACTTTCGCGTTTCGTACCTGTAATTGGTTTTATACAAAATAATTTCTAAAACCATTTCCCTTATTATTTGTTCTAAATGGTCTACATTTATAAACGACCATTAACATTTCTAGTGCTTTTTATAAAGAATAAATTTTTTCGTAAACCTTATAATAAAAAAGTTTCCTATATGTTGCCAACTTAGCTAGACACCCTGTATAAGATTTTTAATTATTTATAACAGAACAAACTTTTTATGTTTGTGTCATTTTCTATATACACACTATACAAATACATACAGAAATGTACTAAACCCACTATTTTATATATTACACAATATAGAATATTTATTTGAACTAGAATTTAATTGAATTAAATTATAAATTTTATCATAAATGCTCTCTTTTTCTCTCTCTCTCTCTTCTGTTTTATGACAACATTATTTATTTATATATGATAATTCTTTTTTGTTTTTTTGAGGAGAAATAAAATTAGGTTATGATTATACATATACTTGACTATTATGTTTGTATATTTAAACCTTAAAAAATTATGTTTTTTTTTTGTATACAAATCTTATATAATGTGAAAAGTGTTTTGCAATTTTTATAATTTTGTATTTAAAATATTATATTATTATGAATAAATAATTATTTTTCAAAATTTCGAAAAAAGTTCAGTAATGACTTTTTTGTTATACAGGGTGTCGCGAATAAATACAAACAGTCATAAGCTTCGAACAAGTCAATTTGTATAAAAGTCTAGAGAAAACTTAACGAATAAAATGCCAATTATTTCCTTCACCAAAAAAAATTGTTTTCACGGACAATAGGTACCAAGTCAAAGGTTTAAAAAGGCCAACGTAGTTACGAAGCACAAAAATTTCGTTAATATTAATCAAACTTCGCCTGATACTGCTAGCATTAAACATGAGCATTAAAAAAATTATTAGCTCAGACTTTTATTTTCTTAATAATTTTACGGTTGCCCTAAATGCGTTATACTTAAGCACCCAGATATTACCAATGTGATTTTATCCGAAGTGTGTTTAACATTGATCATGCATTGCTTGTGAAAAATATCTTCTTCAATTTTCTTCTTAAAAGTAAACTTGAATTTTTCATTTAACTCTGATACCTGTAGCTCCATCAAAGGAAATCGTAGAGTTACAATTTTATTTTGTCTGCAGGAAAAAGTTTATATTTTTCGAAAGCTTTCATGGCAATAACGATAAATTTTAATTGTACCCGTTGGGGAGCGTTTAACTATGAAGCTTTTTAGTAACAAAATACCTCCGTATAGAAGAAAAGGAAAATGCAAATTTTATTCTATAACAGGTACATCAGCCACGTACCTGTTCGTTGCAAAAATAATTTTCTGTTTATTTGACTCTCCAATCAGACTTTGCTACAATTTGTTTTTTCATTTTTGGCTCTTCGCCTAGACCTACGGGCCCGGCTGGTCTGACTGATGTTACAGCTTTTGTTAGAGCAACCTTGAGGAAAAGTTTCATGTCCCTCTTAGACTATTACTTTTTGATAGATAGAGAAAAGGAATACAAAGTATTGTGCTCCCTCCCTTAGAGAGTTACTTTACAAAGAATATAAAAGTTTTGATTACGATAAGTTTTAGCGATGCTACGATTATTTGTGTTAATATATCCGTTGAGTGTATACTTACTATGTAAATGAATATTGCTCGTGGCTATTTAACTATTGAGCTTTGATCAAAACTGTAAGAGGTATATATCTAAAAGTTTGCATATTTATTCGTGGACACCCTATGTAGGCACTTTAAATCATATAATTGGATGTAATCATTTTAATATGTGATGAGAATGAATTAATTCATGCATGGTGTTAAAAATCTAATTATACCTAATGATTATATGAAGTGAGTTAATTATATTTTGTGTTGCTGTTAAATGGACCAGAAATAATCTTTCGGAAAAAAATACAAATGTTTATTTTAGATAAAATCTCAAATTGGTTAAAATTATATGAATTTTTAATAAACATCATTTCACAGTGAAAATTAATTCTCCATCGATGCAATAGAAGTTTGCTATTAAAAGGAAAAAGGAAGATAGTTTCTGGTTACAAGTGATTAACGTTCAAGGTTTATCAAGTCAGTAGAAGCATCTAGAAAATAAAATAGTTTTTCATTAAGGTATTTTGATAACACTATTTTCTGTAAATTTTTAACGATTTGATATTTATTTCACTCTGAGCTCTTAAAAATCTTAATTGTCTGTGAATGATCATCCTATCATTTGTCCTTGACGACCCAAGACATATAAAAGTCTCACGGATAATAAGAATTCAATATTACTTGTTGTAATTTAGTATTGACAACATTAATCGTATATCGACTCATTAAAACTGTAAAGTTTGATGGGGGAAATAATGTTCATCATATTGGACCTAGTTTTTTGGGTTTGCTTTAATAGCCAATTAAGATTCTAAACGGTGAGAGATAGAATAACACTTTAAATTAGGAAGTTGATCGTCATAAAAAAACTTACAATTTTTGATCAAAACGAAATGCGACTTCAAAAATATGTCATTATTGCATTTATTCGAAAGAAAGTACGCTTAAAGCTTAACGATAATTGTGGGTCCAAGTAGTTGATACCGGCGAATGTGATCCATTGTCCTTGACAATTTTGGCTAAAGCATTTTTCCGCAGGAAGCGTGTTTGGTTCAATTAAATGCAATGGCATTTATTTAAGTCGCATTTCTTCCGAACTCTGACGATTTTCGAAAAAATAATTTGAATGAAAAATGTTAGTTTTTTTATGAGTATCAACTTTCTAGCTAAAAGTGTTTTTCTATCTCTTAATTTAAAACTATAATCTGTGGGTCAAAATGTGGATCAATCAAGATTCTTGTAAATATTTATTTGATACCCATCCATTACACACCTAAAACTAGAACAAATTCACATAGTTTATAACAACAATATAGACGATATACATTTTCACAAATAATTAGCAATCTTATCCTTATGGAATATCCATTTAAAATTGTCAGTTTGTATTAGGTTGACTCGTATCACCATAGATCAAACTCCCTTATATTCAATGTTGTTGTCATCACATGTAAGAAAACACCTCTAACAACACCAACAAGAGACAATTCTCTGTAGTTATAAAATAACATAGTTCGTTGTTTCCTTCATATCAAATTTATTATTTAACATACGACTACTACTATGTATGTAAGGATATTTTCTATTGGTTAAGTTAATATATCATTTTTAGTATTATTTACTTCGGTCGATGGGTTATGTAAAGAATGAATGTTAAATATCGAAGGTGATACCATTGCTGTGGGTCAGTATGAGAATTTACATGAAATTGAGTATACTATATTCTAAATTTAAAAATATATATTTTCAATTTTGATGATAAATTTATATTATTACTTGACGATATAAGACGAAAAGTAAGAATAAAATTTTTCGATATCTGGCTTAATTTTTAAAAATATCGAATTCGATATTTCGAAAACCAAGACACATATCGAAAAATTTTATTCTTATTTTTCGTCTACATTCATGAAGTTATAACAAAATTCATAATCAAAGTTGAAAATAAGATAAAAATAATTTCAACCCTTAATCTACCCTGCTCTTACATCCCTTATATGGACGGTGACACTTAGTTTTTTTCTTTTCTAATTCATTGCTAATATGTTTACTTTCTATTAAAAAGTTTTATTTAAATTTGTTTTCATTCATTCCAAATAAAAATTATCAAAAACTTCCAAAATATGTCGTTTTTTGAGATTCCTCCATAAGAGCCAATGTATTTTATATCGATTTTTAATGACTTTTTTCTTAAAAATTTGCACGGTTACCTAAGCTGAAATTTTAACCACATATTCTTTGAGTAAAAGACTACCTACAAACAAATTTTGATCCTTTAAATCAAACATTGTTGTCATGCTCATACATCCTTAAAGGTATCTTTGAATGTATTTTTTTATACTATACTAGCAGAAACCGGTCCGCTTTGTTGGGAAATTTAGGCTATCACGTTATAACCCTCTCTTATCCATCCTTTTAATTTTATGGATTTTAATTTTTTAATTAACTTTTTAGAAAATATATTTCTGCCCATGATACTCGCTGATATTGTAACTTTCTATAGGTCCAATTATCAAATTAACCTGATTTTAATACTTTTTGGATCAAAATTACCCCACATACCGAGTTCCAGCAAATTCCAAAACAAAACTTTTTTTTCGTTTTTCTCGATTGTTAAAAATCGGATGCATTTGATGACTGGTCGAATAGTTTTTGAGATACGGACTGAAATCGAATCGAACATTACGATATCTTAGAAACTCTGCATTGTTACTTATTATAGGTGAAATAATTTTTAAAATCGGTTAAGTAGTTAATTCAAAAATGACGAATTTTCATACAATTTATCATCCCCTTTTCACCACCAAAATTACAGAGTATCATTAAAACTTTCATCTCCAATTTGACCCTCTTAAAGAGTGAATTTTTATGAAGGACGTAAAATAAACTTTTGTCTCAAATCATGAGCTCATAGGGCATTTCAACAGTTAACTGTTTGTCTTCACTTGTTCATGATCATATTGGAAAAACTGGTGAATTTGTCAATGATTTAACATTGGAGGGCGCGGTGTAGTAGACACAATCATTTTCCATTAGAATTTTTTTTGCCTATAGCTTAGCTCACTATTGACGGACCATAGTTAACTTATCACAGTATACCTGTAAGATTTATAGCCCGTTTAATTTTTTAATTGGAACTATGCTCCTTATCGCATATTTGTTTGCGGATTGAGAGGCTAGATCAAGAAAATCGTAGCTAATTTTTGTGAAACAAATATAATATTATCTCTATGGTAACAAAAAAGTGTAACAAAAAACCTAAAATCTATGCAATAATTTTTAAAGCTATACAATTAAGAATTTTTAATTTATTTACTTACATCTTAATTCAGATATTTGGTAACTTCTGATTATTCTATTCCTAGAAGGCGTTCGATATAAAATTTTGAAATGATTAATTTCATGATCTCTATATATTTTTATAATAATAATTAATAAGAAAATGTTTATTTTCATAACTTTCCTTAACTAACGGAAAGCTTGAAAAAAAATTATTATTATTATTAAATAAAATTTAATTACCATTTCTTCATTATGCTTGTTATTCAATAATACTTAAATTATAACGAAACGAATATAGTTCCTACCGGTTGTCCCACGACACCTCTAGTTATGTTTTGTGATGTATTTGGGATAGTTATGAGGGGGCAGCAAAAATTTCCTTTCTTTTTCAACAAATTCGAAATTTAGGTGTGAAAGTTTTGACGGCTTTAGCTCCCAATAGGAGTTTTTAGGAGTTAATGTTCATATTGACTATTTTTATTATTTTCATGTCCCTTTTTTTCACTGTTTGACTACTCAACCCTCCTTAACCAAAATGGGGATATTATTTCCAAGCTTGAAATTTTGTAACTCGACCTCCTGCGATTATGGATGTGGCATATTGTATTCGGTTATTAATATTCAAGAAGAATAATGGTTTTAGCCAACAAAATTAAAGGTTGAAAGGGCTTAATATATACCGTTTAAAGATCAAATATTTTCACATATCACCAAAATCTTACATCTTTCATTTTTTTATAAACTATCTATCTAGATAGTTATTAGGTATGGGTTTTATTTATGTAGCTTCTGGAATCCAGTTTTCTAAAGTAAATAAACTATATATTAATGGATAATATATTTTATATATAAGCAGTTAGTTACTAACATGAGTTATGTCCATGTATTATAGGTATATATTCCGGGAGCAGTAATATCAAAAGTGTTTGTATACTTTTGTCTATTTTACACAAATCGATTACCTAAATCAGTTGAGCTTATAATAATATATTTTCCTAATTTGTGTATTGATTTGAAATCTGCATATTTTTCTTGTTTGTAAAGTGGAACTTGAAGCAGGAACAGTCTATTAAGGAGAGTGGTTGCGAAATTCTGGATACTTATCCTGAAGAAGGTACAAGGTTTTATAATTTCTAAAAGTGGTGATAATTTGGTATACTATTACCTATGGCTTTCTATTAAAGGAACAGTTCTAAAAGAGGACTAGAGTGCCAAAAAATGATCCTTATTCGTTCCTTTCTATAAAAAGCATGTTTATTTCTGCCATTATCATAAGCTGTAAAACACTGTTCTTTTTTTCTAAGCGTTTGCATCTCGAAAATATCGACAGTAAGTAAAAATAATGAATATCATTACAAATTTATAGTCAACACCAGAAAAAAAAACTTAAGATAACAATTTTTTGGCCGAAACACGCGTTTTTTAATTTTTAAACGCTTATATCTCGAAACTGGCCAGATGAGATGTATAAGATGTTAAAACATGCATTGAATAGTTAAAAATATGATACCTATTAGTTGTTTTTCTAATCTAATAGATTTTTAGTGGAGTCCGAATAAGCTGTGCTTACGAGATTCCAATAATTCTATTAAATGAAAAATACTTCGGCACTCATTCTTTGTTTTGTTTGGTTATATTTATCACCGGAAACAAAACCCCAAGCACAAGACCTGACAAAATTTATTTTGGCAACAAGGACATTGGCCAGTACGACACTTTTGTTGATTTATATATTCAGTGAGTCATATTATGACCGTTAAATGACACAGCCGCTCTCCTGAAAAACCTTAATGCCTAAATGCCTTAAAGCCTATAAATGCCTTAAAACCTGATTAAAAATAAAAATAACATTATTGAACATGAATACATGACTTTGATGATGAATAAGCAAGAACTTCGATGTCTCAGGAAACTTTCTGTAATAACATCAATCATTCATTAGCTGTATTACTAAAAATTTCGCACTAATAAGTTATTTAAGGTATCGTAAGACTTTTAGGACAGACTGTAGCAGTGTAAATGTAAAATTTCGCTTCACTTACTATCAAACTGCTTCAAGAAAATTTAGATCTATTTCTGTAAGTTTTCTAGATTTGTATAATAAAAATGCCAATGATAGTTTGAAAACTATGAAAAAAGGTAATTAGTTACAAACTTTTTAATTACGTATATCTGTATTCTGTTTGTTAGTAAGTTCCTTACAGTTTTTAATTAGAAAATAGATATTGTGTATGTAAAGCGGATTTAATTATTATTTATTTTAACTCTTTCTTTTTTCTGCATGTTTTGTGTTTACCAAATAAAGGAATTTCTGTACTAATCGCTATAATTTTTCATTATAATGGAGACTGCTAATAGGATAGATATCTAGAGGTTGCACCTACGCAAAAATGCACATAAGGTTAAAAAAATCGTCGTAATGAAATATATGTCAAATAAAAGTAGAAAAACAAATATTTTTTATGAATCTAGTTAAAATTCTTTTGTTGCTTGTTATCTGTAGGTACAATTGACTTTTATGTAACTAAATTGGATTTTAGGCACACGACATTAAAAAGCCTATTGTTGCCAATTACTCAAAACTAATACTTATTGATTAAATAGATACCATTTTTTTAACCCCCGAAATAAAAAAAGGAGTGTTATAAGTTTGACCGTTATGTATGTGTGTCTGAGTGTTTGTCTGTCTGTGGCATCGTAGCGCCTGAACGGATGAACCGTTTTAAATTTTCTTGGTTTCATTCAAAGGTAATTTAACGGAGAGTGTTCTAAGCTATGTGCGAGCTTTTTTTTTCGGTACCTGAAAAAACTAAAAATTTGACGATGTTCTTCAAAATCGATTCAGTTTGGAAAAGGCATGAAATATAAATAATTACTTTCGAAAATAATTACTTTGGAAAAATGGTCGAATAAATCTGGTTCAATTCATTTCGAAAAGTGAAATGGTAAACTAATAAGGTAAATTAAAACAATAATTCAAAAGAACAAAGTTAACTCCAATATTTCAATTTCAATAAAATATTTCCAAAAATGATAGTTTAGTATCCTCTACATTTCACATGATCACTTTCTTTAATCATCACTTTGATATTGATTTAAGAAGGAGTGTTATAAGTGTTTATCTGTGCGCCTGTGTGTTTCTCAGTCGCATTTTACTTTAAATTTCTTCGAAGTTATACCAATTGCATCATGTATCAAAGATTTTTAAGAAATGTTTTTCAATATTTTCATTATTCTTCATAGTGATTCTGCCTCCTCAAGTCTCCCGGTTATACAAAATGCAGCAAAAGCCTTTAAAATACTGCTTCCAAACATTCGATGTTTTATAGAGAAATTAATTATTTCACGATCCAATTAGATATCTTTCACAATTTTTTTAATTGTATTAAAAAATAAGTAATATGTTTTATTTAATTTGAAATAAAAAATCTAGACCCCAAGTTTAAATGACAATTCATTACTCTCCAAGGTATGTTCGAGCAACGCATAAAAACGTAAAACTAGTTTAATCCTTTTGAATACTTTTAAGAGATCTGACCTACATACGAAATAAATAGAAGTTATACAGTTTAATTTCAAAAAAGAGTACAGTACTTGAAAATTGAGGTTAAACATGGAATAATATTCGAACATAAGAATATGATTAAAAAAAAGTAGAATAGGAGAAAATATTTACGATTATTATATTCAATATAAAAAAAAGTAACTCTGAATACAACAATGGTACTTCGAGCATACATACATTTAGGTGTATTCATTAACCGCACTGATAAATCATAAATGTTAGGCATTTTAGTTTAGGTTGTTGCGGATCGAAATCAAAACTCGATACATACGTTAGAAGTTAAAAAATCGTAAAATCCTAAATTTTTTTAAATTATAAAAAGCCTTTGTTACTTAATGAATCGGTAAAGTATTGGCCTCAAAAATAACGGATTTTTTTACCAAATTTCATCCACTATTTTACCACCTTAGAGGTAGAATTTCCGAAATTCCTTTCTTATCGAATTCCTTCATTATAAAAAAAAACATACCCTCCAAGTTTCAGGTCCCTACGATCAGCGGTTTAGGCTATCTGTCGATCCATCATTCAGCCAAGCAGTCATTCAGGACAGTGCAGTTTATATGTATAGATAAAATTAAACTGCGTAGACTTACAGAAAAAATACTGAAAAATTATTATTAGAAAAGTAAAACTCATAAATTGAAGCGAAATCTCCATGATTAACGCCTTATTTGCTGTGAAAGAAGATATAAAACAGTTTAAAAAACGTAGTGAATAATTTTCCGTACATATCGTCGCTTTGCCACACCACCGGAGGGATCATTTTATATACCTAGGTGTCTTAAATAATCGATTTCTATACTTTGACAAAAAGTGTAACTGTTATGGCTCTTGATCAATAATTAAATTTGGCGCTTACGAACTTCTCCAGATTTCCAGGAAAAGTGCCATCTTCACTCATATTCCAGTCAAGGTACTCTTTATTCTTGTGTTTTTTCTAGTCGAGGTATTCTTTATTCTTGTGGCGAATTGTTTTAAAATATTCTCAGCTACATAATAGCTACGAGCCAAAAACATAACCTTTTCTTCAAACGAGTAAAAATTTCTTGAATGCGGTTCACGTATACATCTTCATACATACGTACCTATAGGATAGAAAGCTGAATGATATTGTATTTAAAAGATGCAATGTAACGTGAAGGTGAAATATATTGTCGTCATTAACATTATTATATGGATGAAGATATTTAACTATCATCGGCATCATATTATCATGCGTTCTTCTTCTTACTTTTTATCTTTGTCTATTCCATTCTATCTGGTGTAAGTAAAAACTTCATCATGTGATATACTTGAATGGTTAACGGAAGAACAAAGATGTTGGCATTGGCGCCGGATTGTTAAATGTCTCACCATACCCTCTCTTGTTATAATAATAATAATATTCTTCACTATTTTGTTCATTTAAAATGAAATGCACTTTTGTTGCTATGTGAATATTGCTATAAAAGTCTTAGAACCAAAATATTGGTATACTTGCATAGTTCTAGAATATCGATGCAGAATTTTAATAAAGCTTCACTTTCCTTAAAATGTACAGACATTACCAGTTTTGTACCATAATGTATCAAAAAACGACGATTACACGCAATCTTCAATACTCAAAAAGTATTTTAATATATATATATGTATAAATGAACCCCTATTTCTTCAGAATCATGCGTGAATGGTTGAAACAATTTCGATAATTATATTTCGTTTCGTTAATTATTGTCAAGAACATTAGAAAATTTCAGAAAAATTTCTTTAAATTTAAATGCAATAAATGGTGGAAACGCAAAAAAATACTGCACTATAGTACATCTTACTATGTAATATACATTTATTTGCGCTCCCACCATATTTTTGTAGAATTAACAAATATTTCAATAGTATTAAGGTATTATTTATTATTATTCAGATTATTAGAGCTATCTGCGAGTCATCTGGTAAAATATTATTACTATTAGAAATAAATGAATGATAATGAGATAAAAAAAATACAAATCTTGTAGTACTGCTACTGTATTTATTGATTTTAAAAGACGAACTTAAAATTTTTTCCGTAAACCAAAGCTAATTTGCAATTTGTTTGTGAAAAAGTAAAACCAAGTTAGTTTTTAAGTTAGTTTGCTTCATGTTAATTCATCAATAGACCACCATTCATTAATTAATTGAAAATATCGAATTGAATGTAATTTTATCATAAATTTATTTAACATGTAACTCACATATCATGTTTTATGGATAGAATAGATACAAACAAACATATACTTCATTTTTTGAATTTTTTATTTCAATTTTATTTTTAATTACAAAACCATAAAGTTTTATCGTTAGGATAGAAATTGATTAAACAATTGAAATTATTATATACAATGATTAATGGAATTCGAATCGTTAGAATATATCCGAATGTTTGGTAGGTTGAATACCTACATGTAGATATAGGTAGAGTAAAAGTATAGTAGGTACATTTGTATTCATTCTACCTATTCATTTTGTAGTTATGTGGTCAACATTGTGTTGCTTTTATAACGAGCGTGTTGGTAGCAGGAGATAGAAGGGGGCTAAATGTGTAAATAAAAAAAAATAACCTATAAGTTACACCTCGATTTATCGAAGCCAGAAATGTATCGATAAATAAGCTCGGGATGAAGTACACCTTGCACCTGAGAGTGGTTACGTCAACTAGCTATTTTATATGTTTTCAAAAATTCGTACAACTCAAAAATATTAAAATTGTTTTCAAAAATTCGTCCCGATAAATTTGATTGAAATTACTTTAGGACAATTTAATATATATATCCTAATTTTTTCATCTCCACAAAAATTTTTGAAAACTGAAAAAGAAAAGTTGAACTGCTATATAGCCTGGATCTCAGTATAAGCCTTGTAAAATTTGGATCGTGATCTTGTAACCGAATGTTAGGGACTTTTGTTTTGCACGACAACACAACTAAGACCAAAAATAATTTTCTTACGATAGTTTTTTAACTTCCCAGAGGCAGTTAATGCAATGGGGCCGATTTTTAAAATCTCCAGTTTTACATATTCCTGCGGTTTCATGGCCGCAATATCCGAATCAAACCTTTTCAATGTGATGTCTGTGTGTGTGTGTGTACGTATGTGTGTGTGTACGTATATGCGTATGTTCGATCAGTTTCTTTCGTCTCAATTATCTCACGAACCAGTTATGACATTAACACGTGACTGGGCTTATTCGACGCATAATCGCGTATTTAAGAACGGAAAGTTTTCAGCAGAATTAGTTGAGCCGTTTTTAATGGTAATATAAAAACTAGAAACAACTTAATAAACAGAATCTGAAAATTGGATAAAACACATTAATTATCTATGGAGATAATGATCGTTCCAGCATAAGCTGCAGTACATTTTGGAAGAATAATCTATGAAGGCTAACAAGATCTAATTTTTAATGTTTTTCCCCCTCTGGGAAGTTAGTTGTGTGAACTATAAGGGTCGCATTCACACGACTTCAGTACCACACCGACCATGTAATTCCAATTTCTTTTGAAAGTATTGTTTTACGAGGTTACTGATTAAAAAAAATGTTTTTATTTTACATACACATTTGAGTCGTAAAAATGATAAAGAATACAAAATCAAAGATTAACGGAAATATTTTCTAAATGTAAAACTGTTCATAATTAAATATTTGCTCGATTGCATACATTATTTACGCTACTGTTTACCTATAATATTTATGAATGAAAAAACCTAACATATTAAGTGTAAAAATAATACGTATGATATGCAACCTATAAATTCGAAAGCTGTAAAATATTGGTGTTTTTGTTATTGTTCAAAAAAAAAAAAAAAAAAAATTGTTTTTATACCAATGAATGCATGAGTATAATATATGTATTTGAAACTATATATATCCCCTTAAGTATACTAGAAAACCACAGAAAATGATACAAAATATAATAAACAAATTCTAAATTGTAGCTCAGTTTCTTCCGGGCACGTGCTTGAGGCTTCTTTTGGGTATTTTTACAAATTGGTCTAATATTGGAGTTTCAACAGTTAACAGAGGTGTTTTCGGAGTTTAGTATTCTGATAATAGTATATGTTCACTGATTTTTCTGCCAATTGTGGAAAAATTTTGAGAATTTTTGTTTGGAAGGGCATAGTCGTACGAAACTAGACCTACACTCACTAAAAAAATACAAAATACAAATTTTCTATAAAATGTATAATCAAAGAAAAACGCAGAAAAAGTAAAACAACTTATCAATAATTTGTGGGATAGTTATAAGGAAAATGCCTCTCTCATTAAATTTCAGTCATTATGCTTTAAACGTGCCATAAGCCATTTTAATCCTCTGTTTAATGGCAACAAGAAAGACTTTTTTCTTTTTTTATGAATGTAATTAAATTTGATATTTTGAAAAGAAAATAATTGCATGGATGGTGAAGAAGCCCACCGCAATCAAACAGTAGACAACGAAAGTTCCAAACGAGTGCCGCGAAATCTCTACGAACACTAAAAAATAACGATATTGCTTAAGCAGCTTACTGGTACTGGTTATGTCATACAGGTCTTTAAATTTTGTTTAAAAACTGACCATTTTGGCATAAATAGTCTAGTTCTGATGAATTATGAACAACTTTTCCGTTGAAAGTTTCTCTCTAAATTTAACTAGGAGAAAGGTATTAACGAATATTCATCCATTTAATTCCAAATTTATTGGCCCACTAACAGCTGAATTCACTTATTTCTTTTCTAGCAACTGGGTGCTGAAATTTTGAAAAAAAAAATAATATGTGAGTACTTATTGCAAATCTGTTTTGAAAAATTGAAAATTTGACATACAGTGTGAGATAAGGATTCTTCATGATTCAAAGCTCTGATCAATTCACGATAAGCAACGGTTGCATTTTTCACTACCACACTTTCTATGTCTTTCAGTGTACATGTTGTTATGTAACAACACAGATAGTAAAATCTGTTGGAAATATTATTGTTACATGATGGTGTGTAATAGGTATTCAAAGTGTAATCATGTCAATCATATTCAACATATATCAAATACCATCCGTACCTATATTTTGAATTGGTTTTTGATAAATATGAATGAAAAAATTATTGTTTTTTATTTCTGATATGTAACGAATTTAACGTAACATACCTACATTATTTGGCCTGTTTTTTTTTTCATTCTCCATATGCTAATAATTTTCTATTTGTAGTAATAAATTTTAAACCCTTTGTTATCCTTAAAATAACTTTCGTGGATAGACAGATATATGAAAAACGGAGGTTTAACCCCATTACTAAGTTTATATGCAAACGTTTTTGTTTTTTATAAAAAGGATACAATTTTTTTGCGAAACAGTATTCAGTAAAGTTAGATTTTCGTATTCAGCTTCTGCCGAATTTTTCAGTTTATGAAAAAATGTATTTCACAAAACTTATTTGTAACTTTATAAAAAGTAGTATTATAATATAAATTTTTCTATTAAACTTTATCCGTTACAAACAGGAGTCATATTTTATCATCCTGCGTTATGTAACATCTACAATCGCGTAAAGTTTTACATTTGCTGAAAGAACTATTTATCTTTTAGTATTTAAAAAGGCAGATTGTATTCTGCCATTTCATTATTTCAGTGATAGTCGTCCCGACTATAATATTACAGATATTCTTGGAATCGATTGTAATTTATGAAAAATAAATAAGTAAAGTATAACAACAATGATGGATAACATTTCAATTTTTTTTCTGTACCACTTTCTGAATAATATAAGAGTATGATATTTTGCATTTTACATTTTGACATTTTAAAATGCAAACATAAACTCAACTCTTCTCAAAAACAAAACATCAAAAATAAGCAGTAAGTTATTTTCTCTCCAGAACATTCTTTTTGTATTCGGTACAGTGTTGTATATGTTGAAAGAATTTGAAAGAATTTGTTTTGTGGCGAATGGTCTAGACATTTGACCTATGATCGAACTTCAATCGATTCAAAATAATTATTAAAGACATAAATAACTATAATAAATTGGCAGTACATACTCGGTGTGGTACTGAAGTGTGAGTGCACAGGGGTTGCACGACTAACTTCCCAGAGGGAGAAAAATTATTAAAAAAAAGGTCTTGTTAGCCTTTATAGATTATTCATCGAACTTGTGACATACTGCCAAAAAAAAAAAAAATGCATTAATAACCAATTTGTTGATGTCTTTCAAAGTAATTGTAGGTTATGTTACCATCAACTTTATTTATACATATAATAATTACATATGTTTTTACCAATATTACGTCACCAAAATGACTGACAACGTTTGTGCGAGAGTAAAATAGGTTTAAAATTTAATTTAATTTTATGGCAAGAAATTGTGTTTATTTGGCCGAAATATATTTTTCTGTGGCTTTGTATTAGGAAAATAACATTTTGGAATATTTTTCAAAAAATAGTTGAATACTCCATTGTGAATACAATTAAGTATAAAAGTAAAATCCATACCATTAAAGATTATTGTGAAGTATCGACTCAATAGAAAATTTGATTATTTGTCAGTATTTCTACAAATGACTAGACTTTAAACCAAAAACTGAATGATTCAAAATACTTGCAACATATAATATGTGTGCCAAGAAAATATAAGATAACTTTAGCTTATTTCTCAATAAATGACAAGATGCTTGTTATTGTTGTTGTTGTTGTTGTTGTTGTAACATATGAATAAAAATTGTAACAATTCATTGAGACTAGTATTGTTGTTGTATATATTTCTTCAATGTAATATTTATTCAGAAAGATATTGTACTTTACTTCATTTTGTGAGAAACGAAAAAATAGTTATCAACAATGATTGCCATCGTCACACTTCAACATTTTTAAATTATGATTATATCGATTAGATAGAATACAAAAATGTTGTTTTAAGTTACACGATAACCTACAATCTTGAAATCTCACATTACACTTTGTATTTTACTATTTAAATAGTATTCCTGTGCCTCAATAAATTAAATGGCGCTATTTTTTTTCTAAAGCTGTTGTTCGTGGGGCTCTAAATAATAAAATAATTTTTCAAAGCGACTAGACTATTGATAGCTGAAAAAGAAACTACGATTATATTCAAACTATTTTTCAGCAATTGTTGATTAAATAAATAAACCAAAGTTATTTGCAAAATACTGTTCAAATTTATGAACATTGTCGAATAAAAAATAGCCCAATCTTTTTAATGGCCTGGTCATTCCATAGACAACAACTGGTTTTTTTAACAGGTTGTTAATAAATTAGCATATTCGCAAATTATTCATTATTATGGGTAATGGTTGTCTAATTACGATGGTGACTGCAAAAAAATTATCCGGAAGATAGAATACCTTAAGGAAGCCTCTTTGAGATAACAATAGAGTTCCGCTCAAGTACACAAATAAAAAGTTTAAAAGCTGAATACAAGAAAAAAATAATTTAAGTCAAAGTAGTTGAGGTTCTGAATCTTCCCGGTAGAGGGCGTTAAACAGTGGTGAGCTATCAAAATATTGCTCTCATAACTCAAAAACAAACAGACTAAAACAAAAAAGTTAAGAAGCATCTCAACATATAAGCCCAAGCCGAAAACAATTTGACAAATTTAAAAAGAAAAAAACCAATGCCAGCTATATAATTGTTTTTTTGGTGGAAAATGTTATATTTAAACAGCCACAAACCAAAACAAAAAGTTTAATCAAAATTTTGAATAATTGTTCTAAAGAGAAACTTGTTACGAACAAGATACGAACATTTAGGACCAAATCGGCTAATTTGGTATTGAGTTAGCAGGGCAGTTGTTTTGAATAACACGAAGCTGAGAGTTTTTTTTTCCTTAAGGAGGATCCCTCACCAGTAATAGAAAAAAATAAATTAGTAGAAAATGATCCAAATTTTTAGTATGTTGTAGTTAACGATACATATTATTAAATCAAAAAAAAATTTGGGTATCTTATCGATCAATTAAGAGAGTAATTAATTAATTAAAAATACACTAAATACATAATCATCCTCATATCATGCTATGTTATTTAGTGTATTTTTAATTAATTAATTACTCTCTTAATTGATCGATAAGATACCCAAATTTTTTTTTGATTTAATAATATGTATCGTTAACTACAACATACTAAAAATTTTTTATTTTTCATTTTCTACTAATTTATTTTTTTCTATTACTGGTGAGGGATCCTTCTTAACCTTAGCCTTTAATATTAATTATATAGATGCATACATCGTACCCTTTTAATCTATTATGGCTAATAACTCGCTTTGTAGTTAAGTAATCAAAGAATACCTTAAATAAAAGTTGCGGAGTTTGATGGAGGATAGCGTATTCTGACATCACATTGGACCTAGTTCTCCGGGTTGCTTTATTAGTCAATTTAGATCCTGAAAGGTAAGTGGTGGAATAACCATTTCAATTTGAAAGTTGATTTTTATACAACAAGTAACATATTTTATTTTTAGAATACTTTAAATTAAAAAGTTAATTTCATACAAGAACTAACATTTTTTTATTTTTTGAAAATCGTTAGCTTTCGTAGGAAGTGCGATGATGTGGTGCGTAAGTGGTGGAATAACCATTTCAATTTGAAAGTTGATTTTTATACAACAAGTAACATATTTTATTTTTAGAATACTTTAAATTAAAAAGTTAATTTCATACAAGAACTAACATTTTTTTATTTTTTGAAAATCGTTAGCTTTCGTAGGAAGTGCGATGATGTGGTGCGTAAGTGGTGGAATAACCATTTCAATTTGAAAGTTGATTTTTATACAACAAGTAACATATTTTATTTTTAGAATACTTTAAATTAAAAAGTTAATTTCATACAAGAACTAACATTTTGTATTTTTTGAAAATCGTTAGCTTTCGTAGGAAGTGCGATGATGTGATGATCATATCACCTCAACCTTATGGCACACATAACTGAACACACATACATATATGTGTGTTTTATATACATAAACTGTGAATATGTGTTTGTTCATTAATGTTTATCGTCCAGACTGATTTATTATTCTCAAGTTTCTTTCCATAAATCTAGTGAAATCTCTACAGGCTTTAGATATTAGTAGTTTTGTGAACAAATAAAAGCCAGTATTTATTATTATGCTCTATACCAACTGACTTTTATCGATAAAAAAACGAGTTAAGAAAAGTATTCGCAACTTAATTTCTCAACTGCATTAAACGTAAAAGTTGTTTATGGTATTCCAAGAATTATGTTTTAGTTCATATTTAGAAACAAGGACCCTTCTTTTTAGTTCCTATGTGGAATGAAAAAAAGGAATAGAATTGAATAAAAATGTAAGAATAAATAATTTTAAGTAAAAATTATTTGTGATAGTACAAACTTCTACTCGGGGTCCCATCCATTGGTCCAAGAAAAAGGGGGTCAAGTAACAGATTTTTTTGAAAATTCAACAGTATTTTAGTCTAAGAACTTACTTAAATGTATTTTGGCATAAATTCTAAATTAATAGTAAATCCAGGTCCAGGGCGCAGCTGCTTTTGGGACACACATAAGCTTCTATTTTACAAAGTACTTAGGGATGTACATATATTTTCACACAACTCTTACTAATCTACAGGGTGGATCATTTTAACTTTTTATGGTTAATAGCTCGTTTTGAAGCTAGCCAATAAAAAATAACCTAGGCAAAAGTTGCAAGGTTTGATGGGAGACATCATGTTCTGACTTCAGATTGAACCAATAGTTCTCCGGGTTGCTTTCATAGTTAATTTGGATACTAAAAGAAAGATATAGAAAAACACTTTAAATTAGAAAGTTTTGCTTAAAAAAGAAACTTAAAACTTTTTTCGGAAACAGTTTGCTTTCGAAAAAAATTTCCTTATTACATTCAATCGAAAGAACGCACGCTAGCTACAGAAAAATGGTTAACCAAAAGTTATCATGGGCAATAAGAGATATTCGACTGTGTCTATTAGGTTAGGTTAGGTTATATTGGCTGTCCAAGAAGGACACACCTAGGCTATAGAGCCCATTGTGATACCATATATATGTTTTACCATCTTTTCGATGGTAATTTCATTTATCAACTCCTCAATTTCAGAGGCTGAGTGCACCTCCTGCATGCATATACCATGCAGTACACCTGCTCATCACAACTATTAATTAAATTAATTTGTTGCCACGGCGGGAATCGAAACCGCTACCCTAAGCATACCGCGGTCGGAATTGGCTACGCCTTAAGCAACTGAGCTAATAGGGCGACGCCTGTGTCCATTACTTTGACCTGAAATTCTAGTTTCAAGGTCACAACACCTTGATCTAAAAATGATTTTGAAAATTTACCTTGGCCTTAAAAGTTATTACCACAGACGAATGAACTATATTGTCCTTGATCACTTTTGTCTAAAAAATCCTAAAGCTAGCGTATTTTCTTTCGATTAAATGCAATTATTAGATGTTTAGTTCGCATTTCTTCCAAAACCTAACGATTTTCGAAAGTTTTTGAGGATCAACGTTCTAATTTAAACTGTTATTTTATCTCTTAAAGTTTAGGATCTAAATTTACTATTAAAGCAACCGGGAAAACTAGATCAATTTTGATGTCAGAAATATTGTCCTACGTCAAACTCTGAACTTTTGTTTGTCATTTTTTTGTTGATTATAACTACAAAACGAGCTATTACCCATAATATATTAAAATGGTCCCCCCTGTATGTATACAACATTTATTTTATGTTTCAGGATATAACTTTGAAAAATTATGACAATTAATAAAAATTGCGAGGCTGAACTTTTCTCTCAAATGGTGCCTACTCGAACTTTTTCGTACTGATTTTTATACTTTTCATAAATATTTAAAATAGTTTTATCATTCTACTTTTTTAAACTTTATTTATTGTTAATTTCTCAATAAGTACATAGTATTTACTTATTTATAATATGAAATTTACTTAGTTTACACAGCTTCCGTGTTTTATATTTGTTGCTGTTTTTGAAGTGAAAATAATGAGGTAGAAGGTTTGTTCTTCCAAGCTTCTATCTTTCTTCCCTCTTCCAAAATCCGACCGATGATCATATTTCGTCTAAAACAAGTGAAAACAAACAATTGACTGTATTCATTGTTGTAATACCATGTATGGAGAGTATTAATCGTTTGTTTTTTTTTTTTTACATCATTTAATTAAAGAAAAATATCATCCACTTTTAGATAGCCACATCTAATTTGTACCTAATTCGCGTCCTAGCGAGTAAACAGTGATGTTTACGAAAAAATGTTTAAAGCAAAAGTTGCTTATTTTTTTATAAGGAACATTTTTTATATTTAAACTTTTGTTCTTTCTCTAACGGTTTACAAGATGGGTCCTACGAACCCAAGACCCCATTGAACTATGTTGTTCATATATGATCTTGACCTTACTTTTTACGTCCTTAGCACGCAATAAAAATTTCAGCTTGATATCTCTTCGTTTTTGAGTAATTGTGATGACAGACAGACAGACGGACGACAGAAGACAAACAGACAGACAACCAGAAAAGGACTAATTAGGTGATTTTATGAACACCTTTACCAAAATTTTGTTCGTAATATCACTATTTTTAGGCGTTACAAACTTGGGACTAAACTTAGTATACCTTGGTATATTTCATATACATGGTACAATAAAAATGTAAATTTTATACTACCATACAAGTGGTAATACCATACTGAACAAGCCTGTATTCATCACTTGTTGTATAAAACATAGTCCCTATACATACTGAAAATAAACGAAACTATCAAATGAAATGTGTGTAATTCATTTCTTCATTTTCCAAGTTTTCACTTCACTAAAAATATAGAAACAACTTCCAAAAGGAAAAAAAATGAGAAAAATTTACATATTTTTATTGTCAATTTAAGGAATACACCCACAACGCATATACATATTTTGTTCCTTTATTATCCGTTCCTTTTGCATTGTTTCTTTATACAATAAAAGTAAATTGACTAAATAAATCTTAGTTGCCTATACAAATAAATATAGTGAAAGACGAATATATATATATATAGAAGTGTAATTATGCGAGTTTTAAGCGAAAGTACTGAGATAACTTATTTCATTTTTGGTGAATTTTAAAGAGCAAAGTTCTTTCTTATTTCTTATTTATATTAATAAATAATAGATCTTTAAACTTAACTAAAACAATCAAGTTATGTTTCCAGTTCAAGTTTTTCTGCTTAGTTATTAGAAAAGCATAATAATAATAAAGTTTTAGAGTGTGAAATTGTCGTGAATTTTCTACCAGTGCTTGAGCCCGAACGTTTCGTTAAAGAGTAAAACCAAAGGCTGCAAATATTAAAAATAATTTTGAATTGATTTATTTGCGAAACGTTGTTAGTTTTCGAACTATTTTTTCGTAGATCTCATGACTCAAAAAAACATATAGAATGAAGAACAATAATCATTTTTTGTAATAGACCTTAAACCCTTGTTAAATATATAATGTATACGTATAGCACCCTGTTAGTTTTAGCATCCCGTCAGTTAAGCGTGGTACAGGTGAGTATAAGCGAGAATTAAATGCCACGGAAAGAAATGGGGAGTAACAGTGAAGTATTTTTATACGGTTTCTTCCCTATGCTAGAACCTTATAAAGAGATGACGGAAAACATAGTGCCGTACAAAAGCAACGGTACCGGATGATAAAACTTTTTTTTGATTGCCTGTTGATTTTCGAAGTCCTATGCAGAGTTAGTATCCAGCAACGCCGTACATATTTGCATGTGAATTTTCAAGGAAGGAATGCTCGAAGTATTAAATTTCGATAATAAAGTGATCGGGATGAAATTTACGATAATGAATTGGCATGAATCCATTTATTTGAAATTAAAAATTCTTTGAAAACATGGTTGTTCAGGATAAAAATAAATTCAGCTCAGAATGAAGATAGTATTACAATAAGCTTTATAAAGATTTTCATTGGCATATCAAAAAAATTTCAATGAAATTGAACATTTTTCGTAGCGAAAGTTCTAGGCATGTCTTGCACTGGAAAGTATTATGTTGTGTACATAAATTCCATCAATAAATTTCTACAGGGTGACTCACCTCACTCGAACACTCAAAATTTAATTTAAAATCAAACATATTATATAACTGTAGATCTGTTATAAATCACATACAGGACGCGGCTGTTTTCCGAAACTGACTTCTACCAGTAGTGGCTTATTCAAGCTACTCCTCTTAACGTTAAGCAAAAAGCATTTTAAAATTTAAGCAAACACTTTAAAATTGAAAGTTGTTATTTAGAAAATAACGGAAAACATTTGTTGTAAAAATGTTTTGAAGTAAATTTAGCAGAAATTTAATATGGAAGTTTGCAATCAATTTCGACCAAACGTGATCGTTTTTCGCAAAAAATACGCATTTTTCGTAATTTGTGAATGGCCCCTAAGCATCTTAAATATATATTTCTGTCGTATTCGTACCTGAAACAGCCTGTATAACAGTAAATAATTCTAACATTTTGATTTATTTGTGAACTTCTTTGCACCAATTTTAACCATTTTAATATATAATACTATCGATTGTTTCTTTCAGATTGTATATGCTATATCTTTAGTTATTCACGAAATAAACTTTATCCGAACATATCAATTTCATATCGAAAGCATATTTTTTATATCTCTTACAACTTTTAAATTCAAGAATTTTAAATTATTTCAGGATTATTTTTTTTATCTCGACGAATCCGGATTATTTAAGAGACGACAACCTTGAGTACGTTTTTGAACCACAAAGATTAATTTAACTGGTCCAATATTTTAATTCTGCTTTAAAATAATTTTTATTCAACAAAACTATAAATTCGAATCAAATGAATTGTACTACTAAACATTCGAAAACACACTTTTTAAGTTCCAAGGTTGACCTCTTTAAAATAACCCGGGTATAAATTCGCCAGTAACTGCGTCCATACAAAAATGCTTATTGTTAGTTGTTTTTTATCCTACATATTTAATTCGTATACTTACCTACAGCTTAAAAAAATGATACATTGACGTTAAAAACTTTGTGTACGGTAAATATTTGTTTACTCGAATGTAAATTTGAGATAATAAAATTATCAAGTTCCTATTTATTTTGTATAAAGCGATATTATACTAACTGTTGAAACAAAATTTTATTTAAAAAAAAAAAATATTTAAAAAAGTATTTAAAACGGAAATAAAATAAATAATTAATTTAAACATTGTAATGACAATATTTTGAAAATATTATTAAAAAAGTTAAAAATTACAATTTAAAAAAAAGAAAAATTGGATATATACAAAAACAAACAATGTTAGATATGATATTTAGAGACCAGACCCACATTCATAAAATTTATTTTAAATTTGTATCTCGAAACCACGACATCGGATAATCTCTATATATTATAAATGTGAAAGTAAGCATGTTTGTTTGTTTGTTTATTTGTTTGTTACGCTTTCACACTAAAACTAGCGAATGGTTTTTAATGAAACTGTACAGCAATATAGCTCATACTTCAGAATAACACATGAGATATAATTTATAAAGATATATAAATAAAGAAAAAATTAATTTAATTTGACATTACCATAAATTACACATTTCTGTAAAAGTAGTCATTTGACATAACCATAAATTACAGATTTCTGTAAAAATATTTCACGGCCTTTTTTTTGATATCTGATACACTCATTGAATAATTACGACTATTATACATTTAATAAAATAGGAAACCATACATATATTTTACCTGTGTTAAACAATCCTTATCATTATGTCTAGTGTTATAGAAAGGGGATAAGCGAGAGTAATCTTAATCAATCTTTACTTTTTAACCCAGCGAAGTGGGTGGGTATCACTCTAGTTCTATATATATGGAAAATAGCTTTCGGTCAAATGTCTTTAGTTATTTAGTATAATATTCTTCTTGGCATTCTAAACTTGCCTTGTTTTTTGGGATATTGATTTACATTACAATCCAAGAGATGCTATATCGTATGCAATCGCATAACTTACTTCCTGAAACGATGACAGGAATGAATCGGTTTCTATATAGTAGTTCTTGAAATTCAAAAAATCGGGAACTTTATCATGGAATATCTCGAAAATCGCACGTTTAATTCATCGCAAGAATTAATTACATTTGATTTGATTAGCGTCTTTCACAAGTCAAACGTACACTTTTTTATCTTGCGGGAAAAAGTTGAAAAGAAGAACACACTAACATATTTATCATTGGTTGATGTAAATCAAAAACATATTTTTGAAGGATGAAACATTGTAAATACTTTGAAACGTTGGAAGATATGTAAAATTCGCTGTTTTCCATAATTTCAGAGATAAAACTTTCTATCAAAAACTTGATAAAACACTTTTTTCAATTAAAATTTACATAATGAAAGCCTAACTACTGTGTGAATATTATGAATTTTTGTATACCTTGAGTTGAATATAAATATAGAATATTTTACCAACTAGGTAGTTATCCTTCTGATCCATTTCTTAGTTATTTCACTTCCTTTAAATATCCGTATTTATCTGAAAGTCTATTTCCTCTGTTTTAAAATTGTTATAGGAAAATTATGTCCTTAATATATGTTATTGGTTATGTAACTGTAGAACACCTTTAAATTTATTGAGCTATTTCTCAAACAATATTTTATATTATAGAATTTTTTAAGAACATTAATAATATTGATTCAAAATACATAATATTGACTAAAACAAAACTCTATTAATATTTTTATCAGTATTTTTACAAGATTTAAATGAAAGTTTAGTAATGAGAAAATTGAACCTTTTGTCTTATGCCTTAGTTGTGTCTATATTTTTTAATTAAAAATTCTGGACTTTAGCGAAAATTATTTAATGTTCAATATATGTTTATATGCGTTTGTCGATTACCTTGGACATCATGTCAGTGGGATTATTTGTCCTAGATAAGTATACTCCTGCAAATATGCAAAACTAATATCTTTTTTTATGTCTACTGTCTATAGATGTAATGATTGGTAATTTATATGGGTAATGAAGTAACCAACAAAAATATTATTGTATAGTATAAAATATTTTCAGAATATACGGCATTGTTAAAGAACCAACAAGTTTAAATAATTATAACAAAATGAAGAAATATTTTATAGTCGGAAAGTTTAAAGATATAATTTGTTACTTCATTATTCATGAATTTCGTTATCAATGTGTAGAAATGTCTACGTACCATAATTTACTATCTGGTAGCTCCACCCATACCAACTAATTCGTTAATATTTAATCTACTAGGTAATTAAAAAGAAGCCAAGTTATATTACGATTAAACTCGAAAGAGTATGAACTCATTGTAAACTAAGACGATATACATTATATAAAAAGCAACACTAAACACGCAATGTTAAAGCCTACATAATTTGCAAATGCCCTTTTCGTTTACTGCTCCATTATTTCTTATTCCATCACATAATATATAACGATGAGACTCTACAGGTTACTAAGGTAATATCTTTATTTAAAATTCTAATTTGTTTAAACAAAAAACTACACAAGACTAACATTAATAATGCGGATTCAAATAAAATCGAACATTTTTTTTCACGGTTCTTTGACTTGTATGATTAATGAAAAAGAATATTTTAGATGCTTGTATCTGATTAGATGCTGGCTACAAGATTAGTCTTCGACCACTAAGATGTCAAAAACAAGTTAAGGAACCGATTTATCGTTTTTAGAAAAATTTTTTTCAAAAAAAATCTTTATGATGACTTGAAAGTATGGATTGTAAGGGTACATTTAAGTGGTAGGAGATAAATCAGAAAATTTATTTTTATTTTAAAATTATATATATTTTACCATTAATTTACCCGAGAGCAGGCGTTGATCTAGAGTAAAATTTTGGGCGGTTGCACATACTGGAATCCGGATTTATAGTGGTGAGATCGTGGACTTTTTTTGTATTTTCGTGTTAGGCCTTTACCAAAAAATTTATTTTTCTACTATTACTTTTTTACCCTTTCATCGTATGGGCCCATGTCCTAAAAACATGTTGTTAAAAAGATTTTATTTAGTTTTATAACCTTTATATGAAATATATCAGAGTATATTAAGTTTAATCTTAAGTTTGAAACGCTTAGAAATATTGATGCTACACACAAAATTTTAGTAAAGGTGTTCATAAAATTAACCTAATTGGTCCATTCTCGTTTGTCTGTCCGTTAACACGATAACTCAAAACAAAAGGTGATATCGCACTGAAAATTTTTTATAGCATGCTCCTGACTCACAAAGTGAGTCTGAGTTCGTAAATGCTCAACATGAGTCGATTGGATTTTGTAAACCGCATGAGGAAGAACAAAAGTTTAAATTTAAAAATAGTTGAAACAATTTTTCGTATATAACTTTGTTTTCCCGTGAGGGTCCAAATTAGGGTCTCAAAAGGTATAAAAAATGGTGAGTTGAAATTTTGCAGGTAGCTTCATTGATTATAATTTCCTATTATTATGTTTTTGGGACGAAGTTTCTTGATTTCAATATTTACATTTCTTTATTTATTCTTTTTAATATAGGTAGGTAGTGATAAAAAACTCCTTATATATAGAATAAATATTATCTAAAAAGAATTGGAGTTAAACTGATTCCCGACAATAGTTAACGACTATATCTAACGTTATTAGGAATGAAAATCCTTGATAAATTTAATGCAATAAACAACCGTCTAAACGTTCTTATAGTCTTTAACCGTCTTCAGGATACAGGTATATGTAATAACAAAAACAAAATATAGTACCCATATGGTAAAATGCTGTATATTTTCTTTCACTGAAACAAATATCGTATTTAGCATAAAATAATCATTTCAAATATTTTAATAAAAAGATATTTCGATTGATAACTATTGTCTCCTGAAAAAAAAAAGTTCAGCAGTTAAGCTTTGAAAGCGAAACAAGCATACTTACACACTCTCACATGAAGAACGTTAGCACAAAAGTATAAGATTTCTCATGAGAAAAAAATAATATTGGTTCAGAATTGTAACTAAGAAATTTTTGTATTGTACTATGTTTTAAGGATGTGACTATCATCATAAAATAAATATATTTTTATGATACTTTTTACCTGGGTAAATTTTCTTTCTTTTATACGTGCATATTTTGATGATATAGGTATTGTAATTTCTCCGAATACTCTATAAATATATACACCTATTTAAATTTTTTTTTATTCGATACACTTTTTCAATAGGTCAATTGGGTATTATGAAGTATTATAATACAAAATTGTCATATTACTATTCGATATCGATTTTGTTTGTATGACACATCTGGGTGTTTTAAAAAAATTTCGTTAGTAAAACTTGGAAAATTTAAAAATCCAACTAATAGAGATCCGTAAGGCAGAAATAACTTAAAATTTCAGAATCCAGGGCCAGATAATGAATCTTTATATAAACTGTTCGACTGCATTGTTTATAGCTAGGCAAAGTGACAAAAGTTTATCAATGTCTGACTAACCGTGTAAAGTGGCCAACGCTAAAACATGAACTTTATACTTGCATATGATTTCACTTGAAAATATATTTACACGCATCACTAAATTTTTTCAATTTTGATTCATAATACATAGAGAGTTTCTGTAATAAATATTTTATTAAATATTTGAATTTCACATAATTTTTCTTATGTTGCGTTGATTTCAATAACATCAATTGTATGCCAATTCATTACCTAAATATTGAATTTTTATTATACACAAAGTGGTTCGTAAAAACGGCACATTCAAATTCACCATACTTAACATTAATATTAAACTGTTTTTATAAATAATATAGATCTTAGCCTTCGGAAAAAATGCGACTTAAAAATATATCATTACTGCATTTAATCGAAAGAAAATATGCTAAAGTAAAAGTTGTCAACGGCATTAGAGCACATTATTCTGTGCCAATGAATTTGGCCTAAAATTCTAGTTTGAAGGTCATTTGAAAATTTACCTGGGTTAAAAATTTACTTGGATTAATTTTTTAAGTCGTATTTCCTCCGAAGGCTGACATTTTTTGAAAAATATTTTAGATAGAAAATGCCAGGTTTTTTATAAGGACGAACTTTTTAACTTAAAGTTTTCTTCTATCTCTTACTGCTTAGGGTCTGAGTTACATATAAAAACCAATCCGGGCAACTGGGTCAAATCTGATGTCAGAACATGATTCCTCCATCAAACTGTGATAACTTTTGTTTTAGTTATTTTTTGTGTGGTTAGTTACAAAATCAGCTATCACTCATAAAATATTAAAATGGCTCACCCTGTATATACTCTCTCAAGATTAAACTCATCAAGACAAAAACAAAAGGTCTTTAGCTAATTTCGATCTGATGCGTAATTTTCAAGATATTCCGAGATATATTTCATACAGTCATAAAGCAGTTAGAACCAGGAGGCGAGTAGTCAAAAGTAATTGCATATTAAGTTGCAGAATAATATTTTAAAGGAGCTGTACAATTTACATCGCGTTTACATCATTGTAAATCTTAAATAACTGTCATTATCAAACCATAATTCGAATTCGCGCACCAGATCGAAATTTGATCTAGACCATTTTCGTTCGTCTTGATGAGCTTTATCTCGTAGTACAGGTTTTTAGGATCCATGAAAAACACCCTATATATTATATTTGTTATTATTGCTGCATTATTTGTACAACGTTTTGAGTGTAAAGGAATGGTAGATATATTTGGTATACTAGACATTTTACAATGTAACTACCATAATATAAAAAGTAAACCTTTAATCAAAAATACAACTTTATTTACAAAGGCTATTTGTTTTTATTTATTTATTGTTTATTTTTGTAGTTATTGTTTTAGGTGGTCCTATACATATCTGTATCGAAAGGTAGATTGTAGAATATTTGCAGTATTTGTCTTCAAATTTTTGTAGTTGTTTTGAAGTACATCAAAATAACCTTGACCATTTCTTTTTAGAATTTTCTCTTTTTATTAGAAATTGTTTTTAAGTACCCACCATGTTTTTAAAACGGACTAAAAAGTATCAAATAATTTCTCTAATCCTTATGAAGGATAAAAGCACATACTTTCACAGAAAATTCCGAAAATATGTAATTGGTAGAAATCGTTCCTGAAATTATGCTGAACGAGTAGGTACTTGTTTTTTAAGATGAATGTCCCATGTTTTTTTGTTTCCATTCTTATTATTTTAATTAGCTATAACAAATAAGTATTTTAATAGCTTTAAGAATTTTAATAGCTATAAGAAAAAAAGTTGCCAAGTAAGAATTTTAAGGATAATTTAGAAAAAGTTATAAATCTGTAGGTGGTTTTATCCTTCATAAGGATCAGAGAAATTATTTTATACTTTTAAGTACGTTATAAAAACATGGTACATTTATATTTTATTATGATTTTCGTCTTTTTTGTTTTCTTCATTTTTCTTTCCCCCTTTTCGTTTTCCTTCTTTTATGGGACAAATTTCAAGTCTGTAGCTTATCGGGAAGTTAGTTTAAATCAAAATTCTATCCGGACAGAAATACGAAAAAAAAACGAGTTTATAAAAATATCTTAAAATTTTGACGCTTTACCGCTGTTAAGGTAACATATGGAAAGTGGCGAACATAACAATGATGAAACTTTTGGAATCTATTTGGCAACGGAATTTTAAAACTCTCTAGTCGTCATTTCTAGATCGTAACTCTCTAGTCGTCATTTTACTGGCCAAATTTCAAAGAATCGCGCCTTTCTACATTTTTTCACAAATGATTTCTGCACAAATTCACGATAAAACTTTATGATCGCGCATAGGCTTTGAACACAATTGTACAGATATGTGACACATTAAAGCACAATTTTTTTTTAAGTATTGATAAATCATTCGCGTTTGTTTCATCAACAACGAGGGAAAAAATAAAAAGTTGAACTAAGATATTCGACCGTGAGGCAATAATGAAGAAAAAATTTTTAAACCACACATGAAAGTTGACAATACAATAGGTGAAAGAAATTGCAGGTTTAAAACTGTAGAGCTAAAAGAATTTAAATAAAATATAAAAAGTAGAAAATAAATGTTTTTATCAGTCATACATGTATTGTACAATGACGCTGAATTTGAAATATCAACTAATAGAACAAATTATTTTCTAATTTTTGTATAATGAAAGCTTGTCCCTTAAAAATTGTTATTATTTTTGTATAAACATGCCAGAAGCAATGCAAAAATAAGGTCATAATACCCTCAAAAATGCATTTTCATCCGATGGTCATGTAAAATTTCAGCTGAATCGAAAATCGGTACAGAGGTCAAATTCAAATTCAAGATGTGATTACGCACAAAGATGAAGTACAGTAAAAATTAAAATAAAATTTTAAATTTCGACAGTTTTTTTGCTGTCTATTAATAAACAGTCGTTGAAAAACATGAAAATCGAAAAATTCGATGTAGATAGCACTAATTATAATCTAAACATTTTTATTTATAATGTTAGAAGTCAATAAAAACAAGAAACTCTTCGTTCGTGTGAAAGCACATTTTATTAGGTCAAAATGTGATATTCAGTCACTATTTTTCTATGAATGAATTCTGCTACGTACATAAAAATAACTTTTCCAAAACTCTATGAGCATGTACCTCTACACCGCGATGCTTACTGAGCTAGACAAAATCGTTTAGCCAAAGTTTATCTTCGTTAAATAAGGTGTCACGGGAATCATCGTGCAAAATTGAGTAGTCTATTTCTAAAAGTTAAGCCCTCTAGTCTTCATCAAAATTTTTCATTCTGGTGAGAAAGAGACAAGCAAAACTTGATGATATATTGCACTGATTCAAAAATCCATATATATTCTTCAACTTAATCAGTCTATACGCTCAAGCGGTGAGTCTCTTATGACGCCTACCCCATGATTTCGAAAATTATTTTGAACTCTCTTTCTTCTCCAGGATTTTCAAGATCCAAGTTTTTGTTTGAAGTTTACTCCACTCAAAGACACAGTGAAAGAATGTGCCGTGCTCAAAATATGCATAGATATCTGACTAGTTAGTGAAAATGAGTTTCATTAATGAATGCATTTACAGGGCTATATTGCTAAGTCAAATTTATGAGAACAGATTTTCAATGGGAGGGGTTTTAACATCCTCCACATTTGAAGGGTTGGTAACAGACCCGTGTGCACGGGCCTGTTACCAACCCTTCCAAATATCGTCACTCCAAATCACAGACTACAAAATACCGAAATTTTGCTTCATTATGGGCTCACGATCTTTATAAAACTTCAATAAATTTTATAACATCAAATACGTGGTACAGTCTCGATATAGAAAACTAATGAATTGTTTTGTCGGTAACATAAAAATAAAAAACGAAAAATATTGTATCGTTCTCAATCGACACAGTCTGGACAATACCTACATAAATGTAATTACTTCAATCTCACTGAACTCAATAAAATGTGCAGTGCCAATACTTCTACAATAATATAAATAGTGTTCTTCTATTGGGTGGTTCATAGAAAAAATTTTGAGTGTGTTAGGCATTACAAATTCCAACCCTAGTAGCTGAGTTGGTTAAGGCGTAACCAATTCCGTTCGGGGTATGCCTAGGATAGCAGGTTCGATTCCCGGCGTCACAACAAAAATTAATTTAAGTAATAGTTATGATGGGCTGTTGTAGTGTATGGTATATGCATGAAGGAGGTTCACTCAGCCTCAATCATGCTTTATCAGCGGAAAAGATGGTTAAACACTTACGGTATCACAATGGGCTCTACAGCATAAGTGTGTCCTTCGTGGGCACACACGAAGGACACGCGTTTGTGAAATTATTTATGGGTACCTCATTTTCAACTTTTACAAACTTATTTTGACTTTTGTCATAACTTGATGAATGTAGATGATGAATGTAGTATCGATAGCTAAGTAATTAAACAAAATAAAGTATCGAAAAATTTTATTCTTACTTTTCGTCTTATATATTATCAAGTTATAACATAATTCACCATCAAAATTGAAAATAAATAATCGGACAACCCTCTCCCCTATTTTCAGAATTGATTTGGACTTGGTCCAACTTTATATAAACAAAAATCAAGCCTTTTATCCAAAATTATCCTGGCGCTCGTACATCCTTAAAGTTATTTCAAATTTACATAATTTTTCCTCAAGAACTCACATAGCAAAACAGGTTTGTGAATGAACATCCTTAAGGATAACGAACCCTATAATTAATTCAAAAGATTCTGCACATTTGAATTTTTTTCCAAAATTCTAACACTCAATTTTCTGCAAAAAAAAAGTTATTATAACGTTATCTCTCATTTGATGAAGTTCTGCTATTATAACTTGGTGCACGCTGTACACAATTTTTATTTTGACGTAATTTATATACAATTTATAATCGACACTGTTCACTCACTATCAAAAAAAAGTAACCATCTACTCGAAAAATAGAAATTTAACCTCACTCATATCGTTTAAACTTATATAGCTATACATTTGTGAAGTAATTGACATATAAAATTGTACAGTGTAAATCAGGAGTAGGCATTTTTTTATATGGTACGGGATAAAATAAATTTTGACCGTGGACTCTATTTCATAATCAATTTACACATATTTCTTAATAGTATGCAATATTTTCAGGATTATAGAAGTTTAAAAACAATATTTCGGGCTAAGTACCAAACTCCAGGTGTTTTCTCGAGACAATAGTTAATTCCCGCATTTTGGTCTTATATGCATTGCTCATCTCTATAGCTTCTTCAATTGGACTATAGATAGTTAATCTATACGTAGGTTCAGTTACAGTCAAGAAAGTGATTTGGCAAAGTGGGTGCCAAGTTCAGAGCGAGACCCTTAGATCATCTATTACTAGATAGGCCCATCGTGTACCAAGTATGTACATTTTTGCTTCACAGAGAAGATTTACAAACACAATAACACAATATTCAAACAGCTGACAGAGAAACACAATAACAGAACATGGTGTTCAATCGTATTGACGGAAGGCAGCTGCTTCAAAAGTTACTGTTTTTTTGATTAATTCTGTCTAAAAGTTCTAAAAAATGGTTAGCTATTGTTTTATTTGCAAGGAATATTTATAGTAGACATGTATAACAAATTAATAAAGTTTAATTATTGAATAATATTTATCAAATGGCAATTATTATGTTGTAAGTACTCGCCAGGATTTTATAATGTTTGTTAAGATGCGCTTTAATTTAATAATCATGCTTCGTTATTTTTTTATCCTTCTCAATCATCTTGGAGAGGTGGGTCTCACTCTAGTGGTTGCCAATTCTAGTTAGTATATTTTCAAAGCCGCCACTACTAACTTGTAGAACTATAATAAGAAAATATGACATTATTTAACCGTATTATTATGAGCCTATTTTCAATTTAATCGGGAAAATATGCTTTGCTAGCAAAACATCACTTTACTCCATTATGGAAATAGCGGAAAATTTTTTTTGCTCGTTAATTTAAGGTTAAAAGCGGATTATTATGAGATTATTTTCAGTTTTTTCAGGAAAAGTTGCTTTGCAAAGTTGACTCTCAAGTTAGCAAAGCATCACTTTTCTCCGATATGAAAAGAAAAGAAAAATAATTTTTTCCCCGGTTAATTTACGGTTTAATAGCGGCTAATTATGGCCCCATCAAAAATTGTTTTGGAGTTAAGATAAAATGTTGTTTGCTAAGTTGACTGTCAAGTTAGCAAAGCGTCAAATATCTCCGTTATGGAAAAAGCGGAAAAAATTGTTTCCTCGGTTAATTTACGTTAAAATAGCGACAATTATTGGCCTATTTTAATAAATTTGCTTTGCTAACTTGACATACATCTACAAGTTTTGTGATTATTCATTGACATTATTATGATTTTTGAATAAAATTATAATTTATATTTCATGAATATATTATATTTACCTATTATATTTTCATATTAAATTTCTTTTGGATGATTTTAAAACAGAATAATCAAACTAGAAAAAATGAATTTTAAAATAACGAATTTAATTTAATTGAAAGAATAATAAATTTCTGAAGAGATAAAAGTATATTAAACCCCTCTATGTAAGAAATGTTTTTAAAATGTTCAAGAAACCTTCAGATAGTTTCAATTACGATAATCTTTCGGAAAAAACTAATTAAATAAATTACTAGCATTTAACCAACTCAACCATTAAAAAATAAAATAATTTACCAATTTGATTTTTTAATAAAATATTACTATCAAGTTTATTGCAAATATCACTAGAATAAAGATTATAAAATTTTTATATAGTGACTGTGTACATCTGTACCTCGGATATAATATAGCCATCAAAATATTACACTTGCATAAAACAAAAGCATAAACTAGCAGTGAAATTGTACTACTGACACTATTGTTTTCATGATGAACCTTCCCTCCTTATTATTATTATTATTATAATTATTTGATCATTTTTAAAGCTGAACTTAAAAATTAAAAGGAATGGTTTAAAATTGTGGAAATAATACCTAATAAAAAGACTCGAAGATTTCAACTCGACCACACGAAGATTTCACACTGATCAAAAGTTCAAATGAACGGAATTTTTTAAATTACTTAATCATATGACCAAATTATTTTGTAGCTAAACACAGGAAAATTCAGGCATTTATTTTTCAATAATTACATATATAAGGATAAGAAAATACTGTCTCTAAAAATTCATTTAAGGATTGTTTTCACAATGAAGCAAATTTTTTATTAAAGTAATATTTTTCAGCTGAAACCTCTTGGCGTCTATTCAAAACCAAACCATTGCTTTTAATATCTCTTCATCTCTTGCTCAAGTTTTGTCAATTTAAATTACAAATGTGTTCTTGGGTAAGCCTTGTATTAATCAACTGGATTTTGAATTAAACATGTCTGGTGTTGTATATATTCAGCTGATAAATACGCAATCCTTTAATAAAAATTATTTCTAGCTAAGATGTTTAATTAAGTAAAGCTCATTTTTTATTTTTCTGAGGGGGTTACACATAAATTAATAGTTTGAGACGATTCTTACGTTATTATTGAACTTTAACTGTCTGAAGTTCTCTTGTATGAAACCATTTGTGTAGAAATACGAAACCCGGTTTTCAACTATTTGACTTTTAATCATGATGACAATATCGTTCTGTGTCTACAGTTTCAAAAAATTTTATCAAAGGTAAATGTTAATTGTGCTGTGGTTTTTAGTTTTTTATCGGGAGTTTAATATGGCTTTAAGGTCAAGAATGAGAAAAATTGCTCCAAGCGTACCTCTAGATTATTTTTTTAATCGGTGGAATTGAATGTAAATCATCCATTTATCAAAATCGAAAATAACTGTTTAAACTGAATATCAATCACAATCAAAACACAATTGAGAATTCAAATATCTTCTACGGCTATAGAGTGACTTCGACTTCATAAACAAGTGAAATAGGTTGTCTAATTTTGCTGTATGTATGAAACAAAAGATATAGGTGTAATCTTTTGGTTGACACTTTTATAGTAAACTCAATAGATCTTAGCTTAAAATATGGGAATGTGAAACAAAATTTAAATTTTTAGTATTTTTTGTTCATTCTAAATTCCAGCCAAGTATATTTAGCTTTTGGTTCATAATTATATGATATGACTCTATTTTAAATGAAAAAAACATTACCCCGGCGTTTTATATAGTTTTGCTATACAAGAAACAATCGAATTAAAACTAAAAAGAAACAGCAGGCATTAAAAATGATTTCAAGGTTATAGAGGACGAAATTTTCAGAAGAATAGTATGCTTTACATCATTGAATTTCATTATTTGAAACATTTTTAGCGTTATTTCAAAAACATTACATATGATGACAATATTTTAAATGGTGCCGCCGTTGATTTCGGCTCTCACACAGTTGCTGGAGTGGAATTAATAATTTAAGTTACTCTATATGTACCATTTTTTTCTGAAACTTTAATCCTTCATTAAATCTGAGCTATACTTTTTACGGTCATCTCTATTACCATGAGTCATAAAATTTTCCTTTTGAAATTTTAAATTTGAAGTAAAAATTCTTTTATCTATGAAAATCATATTTAATTTCATTATACTTTAAATTTAATTGACAAATCTAAAATGGTATATGACATTTTTATTATAAAAACTTTGATTAGAATAAAATGTAAGTCCATTATCCAGTACTAGGTATAATATAAATATTTGATATCGGTAGTAAAAACTGTACTATACTAAATATGTTTTATTGGGGTTAAAAGAAAACTAAAGGTTTACTACCATATACCATATAAATAGTACACTACTATATACCATACCAGCTTTTATAATACTAGATGAAAACAATGGAAAATTACCGTTAAAGGACAGGTCAAGAACTTTCCGATTAATTAAAAATATTGCCATGATTGTGATATTATATACATTGTTTATGGGTTTTAGAATATATTTGCCGTAATCTTACAAGAAAATAAGATATTTTTATACCATGTATATATGTAATATATATCATAGTATATTAAATTTAGTCCCAAGTTTGCAACTCTTTAAACTATTGATGCTACGAATAAAATGTTGATATATAGGTGTTCATAAAATCACCTTATTAGTCCATTTCCGGTTGTCTGCCTGCCTGTCAACACGATAACTCAAAAACGATAAGAGCTATCAAGCTGAAATTTTTATAGCGTGCTGAGGACGTAAAAAGTCGAGCTCGTAAATGAGCAACATGGGTCAATTGGGTCTTGGGTCCATAGGACCCATCTTGTAAAACGTTAGACATCGTAAAATGTAAAACATCTTGTAAAAAATAAACCATATTTGTTTGAAACACTTTTTCGTAAACATCACTGTTTACCCGCGAGGCCGAGGGCGCAAATTAGACGCAAACTGTGTAGTATATATTATATGGTAATATCAGTTATGTGTGTGTGTGACATGTATGTATGTGTACTGTGACAGATTAATCAACACTTTCTGTACATGATAATTCAACAATTAACTCAGTCAATTGTTTGCTTTCACTTGTTTTATTAAAAAATATCATATTAAATATAAAAACTATCATCACGTGAATAAAAAATTAGAAGATTTATTTTTATTTTTTATATATAATGTTTATTAGTAGAGTGAAGGCAATACAATTTACTTTTTGATTCGCCACTATACAGGCTGACTATAAATCTACGACTGGCTATAGATTTTATACTATCGTAAAAAAAATCAAACCTGTATAACTAAAAGGACGACATGGTGTGTTTATTGCTAGATTATTACATCACAAATTCGAGATTATACAAACAAGAACAAATAGTGAATAAAGAAGGGGGCATAGGTGTTAGGATACATCTAAAAAACATTTTGAGCAAAATAGTTAGCTCATGGGAGCTTAAGCCACTAGAAATCTTGCACATCGTTAAGGAATTATGTGTTGATTTCGAGAAAATATTTCTCGAATAAAAGCTATTGAAACTTTTGAGAAAAACCATATTGTTATGTTTTCAAAGTTCGTACATTTTAAAAAAACTTGTAAGGACAGAGCAGTTAAATACATCTGTATTTAAAAAATTGCCAGGGATAGAGAAAAAATTTGAGAAACAAAAATTTTTCTTAAGAAAATGCCAATAAATTTTGTTCAAAAATTGATGCTGAAACCAGATATGATTCGTTATTATGACACCTGTAGCTACGAAAGGGATAACGTTTAGAAATATTACAACACCTTTATTGTAGTTGAAATTATTCGGAGGATTCATATTGAGACAATAGAACATAAAGCCTATAGAACAAATTAATTTTTTACCATCAAAAATGACTTTAGATTCGTGAAAATTTTTGTATATCTTTAAAATCACTAAGATTCAAAAAAGTACCTATTTTTATTGAAATTCAGGGTTTTCTTCTTCATCTAATTTTTTCTTTTCTCCACACGATAATATTAAGATACCATCAAATTTTATACTTTGTTTTTCAGGTAGGTTTCAATAGCTTTACATCAGAATGTTAACAAAGTATAGAATACTGTCCGAGAATACTGTGATCACCTATGAGACGTCTCATAGCAACAGTATACATTTCATTCTATGCTACTTTTTACAGATTGCACCATTGGGACATACTCTTCGTACAAGCTAGCTTACAATGTGAATACATCACCTTATTTCATTCCTGTACGTTCAGGAATACGGGAACATATATCTATCTATGTAATATTCATTCATATGTTAAGATTTTTTTTAACTCTTTCCCACTTTCATCGAAATGTTAATAAAAAAAAAAGGGATTTACAATGTTGTTGAGAGGCTGTGGTAGATCAAAATTTTAGATTACCGATATTCCATTCCAGTAATACCACACCCTATTAAATTGATAATGATTTTTTTTTAGATTGAATTCATTCTGTGGAAATTTTCAGGAAAGGACACACAAGGGACGTTTGTCATCTTTTTTGAATTATTAATAAAGGAAAACGTGTACCTATGAATGAACAAAAGATTTATTTAATTTTTTTTAAAGAATGAATTATATTTTGTTTTTCTAGTTTTATAGAAATTAAATGTTCGTGTATACATGTCTCATTTAAATATAAGATTGAACGTGCAAGCTAGGAGTAGCCTTAAGGACACCAGGCTTATAGAATACTTTATAAACGCTCGACTCATTATTATTATATTGAAGCCTACTTTTATTAGTTTCTATTAATTGCCAATATAACAGAGAAAAATCTTAAATTTATATATATACAATTTTTTGAATGATTGATAAAGTTTAATAAAAGTGGAATGAAAGTGAGAATTCCACCGCGGCCCGAGCTTAGTATTATTGAGAAGTAGTTTTTGTCAGTCGATCGTCCGTTTGCTCTTCATATTAAAAGAGTGTCATTAGAAATGAAAAGAAGACAAGAGGTAAAGACAAAATAAAAAGACTATGTGCAATTCAGCATGAGTTAACTCGACCGGCTTCAGATGCAAGACATATTTATCCCTACTTAAGTTCATTAAGGAAAGATATACCCAAAATTCAACTACCTTTAAATATAACCTCGAAGATGATACCAGTTCTGATACTGTTATTATTTGCAAATATAATGTTTATATAAATTTTGAATATATTGTATATAGTCTGTCATATCAATTCCAGGTTAAATAAATATTATGAGTATAATTGGAGTGTAATGAATATGTTTTATAGCTGTATTTAATTACAATATTATATACAGAATGAGGCCGCCGCGAAAATCTACGAAAGTTCGAAAAATTTTGAGATCAAATAAAAAAACTTTTAGTAATACACTAATAATGAAATTATTTGTTATTATTTTAATAGTATGTACTACCAAAAACCTAATATAAATTCAATTATTATTAAATTAATCAGTAGAAACAAAACATCAAAAATTGTATAATCTGCACCAAAGGTCACTCGGGTATGAAGTAATTTTAGTAAAATCGACTTGTTTTGAATCTTATTATACGTGGTAGAGCGGTGTAATTACCTTTATGAATCAATTTCCTTGAAAAATATATTTTGGTTTTCCCGCTCTCCTGGATTTTATTAACACGGTTGCAGAAATGTATTAAATAAAAGCACTTTGTGATAGCATGAGACGGGTGGTTTGATTATTATTATCAACTTCCTAACTGGTTAAAAAATCTGAAAAGTCAGAAAACAAATATGATTGGAACTAAGTTCCTTATTTGGCGGAAAGATGCTACACGAAAAAAAGTGACCGACACCGACCGATACTAGTTTATAATCTTGGAATATTAATAATACTATTCTCGACGGGCTATTCAATACTCTCGCGGAGGATGGTCAGGTCTAAACCTATTCACGTCAATAGATATTTTTTAAGTTATACTTTCTTTGTTACATTAGGAATGAACTTAGTTTCTATTGGTTGGTGCTACGACACCACTCGTTTTTTTAAACAATAAAATAGAAATATGGAAATGGGAAGGAAAAGCCAAAGTTAAATATTTAGGAAAAAAACATAATCGATTTGAAGTTTGGTTACCAAATACCGTCGAATAAAAGTATAACGTTTATGGTGAACCGTTCTGTATAAATACAATAATTATTATAATTTTCATAAATATTAATTTCTGATTACCATTTACTATTTAAATTATTTCAAGACATAAGTAAGTACATTCAAGAATCCAGAAATATAAAACGAATATAAATAGGGATAATAATTCCATAATTATTAGGGCTTCAGTGAATTTGTTCGAAGTGACCTAGAAGTAAGGAAAGGTCGGGTAAAGAATGTGAACTATTTACTATCTATGTTGTCCAAAAATATACTAAACGCAAAATTACGTGAAATCTAACAGCTTATTTGGTTTTGGAAATTTTTAGAAAATAAGCTTTATAGAATTTGACTTTCTATTTGTTCAAAATGAAATGTAGTGTTTAAAATAAAATGTACACCCTGTTTCAAACTTCTTTTTTTTTTTAGGTTGATCACGATTTGTAAGGAATAATATTTTCTTTTCCAAAATGACTTGTTTTCTATTTAGATAATACTGGAGTCTTTTGAATTGTTTTGAAGTTACTCCAGTTGCACATTCTTAACTAACTACGTTTAAGACGGCTTATACTGTACCATATTCTATTCTGAAAATGTAAACCTTTGATTGTGATCAAGCAGCGTATAATTCTAAACAATAAAATATCGAAATCGATTGAACTAAAACGGATGTTTTATCATCTATACAAAAAGAAACCATAAATTTTAAGGCTAAATAAAACTCTGATTATAAAATTCACTTACTTATATCGAAAAAATGAAGTGGAAACGTCACTCAAAACCTCTGTGTACAGAAGATATAGACTTTCATGACTGAAATTGATTGGGAATGAATTCCAGTCATGAAGTATTAAATTCCAGTCATGAAGTCTACTTGCACGGCTCATGCGGAAGTCTACCAGCCACCAGCCGCGCTGTCGTCGGTAAGTAGTATATTAGCGCACAACAGCCCGCATTTAATGATACAACTTAGCGATCCCAGGGCCTCACTTATTTTTTCAAAATATTGGGGACAATATTTTCTATTGCGATCGTTCTCCTTCTTTATAACCTTCATGGCGGTACCCATGGCCAACCCGTTGTTGTTGCTTCTTTTTCAATTTGAAATATATTCTCCTTATAAACATTATTCTTTATTTTGTTAGTTGTGACATTCAGTATTAGGAGAACATCTTTAAAATCTGTCTCATTCGAAACATGTTCACCTATTCGAGATTTAATTTTTGTTACTTGTTACTCATGAATTATGGCTGATTTGAGATTTTTAATCTCAAATTTAGGGGAAGCGGTACATTTTTAGACCGTGTGTCTATTCTATTAGCCAGCTAGATGGAAAATGCCAAACATAAATAATTGATGTTATTAGGCTTAGTCATTGGCATCCTAAAACGAATTTATTTCAAAACGAAAACAATGCTGTCGGCCTTGAAATTAAAATAAAATTTTAAATTATCAAACGAATGATAAGTATATCTAGTAAAAATTATGCCATTCCGAAAATTGGATGAAAAAGCGTACAAAGTAGTTGTTACTAATTTAAACAAACAAATCATATTAATTTAGTATGAAGAAATATAAAATGTTTTTCACCTGTAATCACCCAACCACAAATATTTTTCAACCAATGGGAATGTTCAAACCGAGGTGTCAATATTTCTATACTTATTGATAAATTATTTAGAATTTAAGACCATTGTATAGAGGTAAATAAATATACCATAACATAGGTATATCCTTTTGGATTTGAAATAAAACCTGAATATTTTAATAGAAAAAGGTATTTCATCAAATATGGATGGATGTGTGATTTTATTTAAGATTACTCTAAACAAGTCCGTGCTTATATAAAAAAAACCACAAAATAAATAGTTAGTCATTTGTTTTAAACCAATACCTACCTATTAGTCAATCAATTTCCAGTGATGTAGTATTTAATAATCCCCGAACCAAAAAAAGGGGTGTTATAAGTTCGACTGCTATGTGTGTGCGTTTGTCTGTGTAACCGATTTTTATTTTTTTGGTTTCGTTTGAAAGGTAATTCGTTCGAAGAGTTTTCTTAGTTATGTTTCAAGGGTATATATAAGGTGACGGGTGAATATAGGGTTCCAAATCGGTTTAGTTTGGAAAAGGTTTTAAGGAAAAAGTCAATTTAATGCAGAGTGTTCTTAAAAATGTTTCAAATGCGATTCAGAATTCAGAATAATGTCAGCCGTGAGATCCCGAAGTTGTAGAATTTTTCGTTGTTTATAAGGCAAAATAGCATATAATCATTATTCAAACAAACCGAAAAGGTATATTTTCTAGATTATTTTACTCAACATTTCAATTCTTTACAACCCCACTTAACCACATAGAAAAAATAAGATTGTCCCGGTGTCAGAAATTATTGATTAAACCAAGAATATTTTTTCTTTGCAATTGAAATTTAAAATGAAGAAAAAATGCTTATTACGAAAAGAAATTTACTTTTTGTTTTGTTTTTAATATTCTTGAGCCTAGAAAACTTTTTATTCTGTTATAATATTAGTGTCAGTTAAAAAGAATCATAATAATTTCACTTCTTCAAAAATTTACATTCTAGTTGCAGTGTAGGTGATGGGATTAACAAACAGCGACAAAGCACAAAGTGTGCATCCAAATTTTATATGCAAAAGAAGTCCTATTATTTAATAACAATTAAGCTTTCATTAAAAATTTTCTAAAAAGAAATCTAAACGACATGTTCTCGTCTTAAAGTTTAGTAAGAAATATTTCTATATAATAATAATAAAAATGTCATATATCTATTTAGATAAGAGTTCTTGAAGAAATATTACATAAAGAAAAAGTACAACTTACATATTATTATTATATAAAGATGCTAAAAAGCTATTATTATCAGAGTTTTTCCACATTCCTACACTAACAATATCATCATATAAGACATAGTAGAAGCTGTAGAATCCTAGTAGTGTATTTGTTACTTACTTAGTACCTCGTGTTTGTTCATCTTTCATGTTCGTAGAACAAGAACACAAACAACGCTAAAGCTACAAACTTTCACACACGACATAACTTCTTACGTAGGTGCTTTTGTAGTAAACTAATAATGTAGCCTGTCATTTAAATGTACATCATCACTAATATTTTTATTAAGAGCGAGAAGCTAGCAGGATATAACCAAATATTTTTTAGTTTTTAAGTTCTCAAGAAACCTTTCTACCTCTTAGAACATGATATACTTAATATATGAATATAAATTTGGTTATAGATATTATGAAAGGATGAAATTACATGTCAAAGTTGTTATCACGTGGATAGAACATTTTTTGTTCAAAACTTGATAGCTGTGCATTGACTAAAGAAAAAAATATACATTAAAGTTGTTCCTGCCGTAGTTCTTCACATTTCATTTTTACTTTCCAGCATCATTTTTATTAGACTTTGATATCAGAGTTAGCTAAAATATACTATTTTTTACGATAAATAGGTACTTTTTCGTGGATGACTAAAACCATACATTCAATTCAAATAGGTTGTATCAAAAATAAAGCAAATTCTTGAAAATCTCGATTAGACAAATTTTATTTTGTTTTTAATAATCACCAAAAAATTCCTAAAGTTAAAATTAACTACCACATATCAATAAATATATGGAAAGTCGTTAAGTGCAATTAATTGGAACTCTGGGAACTTGGTTTTCAGGACATTGACTGTATCTCTTGTTTAACCTACTTTTATCCCATTTAACTTTTGTCCCAAATATGGGACTATTGATGGTTTGAAAAAATTTGCTTGAATATTATAACTACTCGATAATTTGAAAATTAAAAAAAAAAGTTAACTTAAGGGTAATTTTCAAAATCTTGTATACGAGACGTAAAATTTCGTAGGTTGTAGTCACTTTTCGTCATTTAAAGTGAAAATTGAATGACATGCCATATTTGGAACAAAAGTTATTAACGAATGTAAGAATTAAGTAAGTGGCTGGTTATCAAGAGGTTAACAGTTGTGAAGTTTGTACTATGTGTGTGATAAAAACTTTATAGTCGCTGCTAGCTTAATATCTACACTTTCATCACTATACTAAGAAGTTAAATTATACTCACTTTCATCATTGAGTATGTGATATAGTTTATCAAAGTCATAATAAAGGGGATATTTTTTAAAAACAAACTTCTGTGAGTAGATTTCGTTAATATAGAAACTGTAAGGAATATCGGCAATATAATTGATAGAGGTCATCCGGTTTGAGTTTATAATATTTGTCATTTTTACTGAGTTTATATATTTTATGGCCAAAAAATAAAATAAAAAAACTAATTAAGGATCTTCGAAATTGTTTGCAAACTTTTGATGATTTTTATTAACTATTTTTCTAAACTTTATGAATTTATAATGACACATGATAGACTGCACTGAGATATTTTGTTGCAACTTTCGAAAACCATTAAATTACACATTGGATATTTGGTAGTTCGGAGATACCAAGCTATACCGTGCCATCATTTAAATCGTAACCATTCGATATTTTTCACAAAATATATATCTCTCTCCAATTTAATATGTACTTTATCGAAAATTTTAACACAAAAATGTAATCTAAAAATGGAGAACAATTGTAGGTGTCTATTCGAACACTGTTTAATGGTATAAATAAATTTGTAGAGAAAAAAAGCTTATTTGGTAAGATGTAGCCAACCCTATTCCTTTAAGATACACTGAAGTTTTATTTTTGTTGTAATAAAACTATGATTTCGGTGACCATTTTATAATCAATTAATCGTGAACTAATGTAACCTCTGAAAGTTTGATTAGAAGAAAGTATATACTAGAAAAGAATTTTTGAATGGTTGGAAAACGTAGTTTCTTATAGCAGCTGATATTGCCCTATAAACAATAAAGATTTTCTTTGAAAAATCATTAATGCTTTCTGCTGGTTTTACATCACACTTGTTTATTATTACAAATTCCGAGAAAAGGAACGAAATATAAACTAGCTCCAACCGTTATAATCGTTTGAGGTTTAGGCCCTGCATGGTTGGTAATTATACAAAGCTAGTATAAGGTATTTTCTAATAGTTATTTAATTCAGCACTATACAGTTAGTTATCTGAAACAAACACCTCAAAGCATAACACGCTCCGGTACCTAAATATCGGAGGTTGAAATGATTCATTTTAGACTTTGGTTGGAAAGAGTAATAGCGACAGAAAAATTGACAGGAACCCTCACTTGTAAGAAGAATGATAAATATGAAATATGCTCTATCTAATAATTTTGTACTTCCTTTTTTTCAAGATGAATATTTTTACATATTTATCAGTTTCGTTGTTTGACAAAACCGTTTCTAGCTTTGTGACAGTTGGGTGTCATAGTAAGATATGAGAGTAGTTTAAAATTAAAATTCTGACTATTTTTTTAAAAAGATTTATATAAGGTTTTAATACCTCCAGAGCTAAATAAAAACGATTTGAAGAATTTAAAGAGCATTTTAATTATAACACATGTTATAAGATGATTTTTTCCCTTGTGATGGATATACAAAACACATCGTATTTTATTGCATAAACTTCACTTTTGATACGATTATGAAAAAGCAGCCAAAGTTATGCATATGAATATTGTGTGCAAGAATAGAAATTCTTTTTACAGTATACGATATGAAAATACTTTCATAAAATATTATTTCACATAATATGTATATCATTTTCAGAATTTTTCATTGTCTGAGTAGTTTAAATATGATTTGCATATGATATATTTAACCCATGACTGTTTAAAGAATGTTTTTTATTAAAGAATTTGTTTTCAAAATTTATTTTGTTTAAATAATTTCGAAGTAAACTATTCTTAAAATAGAATGTCGTTATTTAGAAAATACTTTGCCTCACACAAAGAAAACTTTTCTTCAAATTGAAAAAAAGAAATAGGTAGTAGAAATAAATATTTTAACAAAACAATTATTTTTGAGAATAAATTTCCAAAATAAATGACTTTTTTCAATTCATTTTCCAATGCAGATATTCTGCCCCACAATTATTTTTTTACCAAAATTAAAACCTAGGAAAATATCCACACCTTAGTTTTACTTCAATATCAGGAATGAAGAGAGGTAGGTACATCAGATAATTATTATCATCTATCATTATTAACTGAACGATCGTTTTAATTGAATGATCATATTTTTTGAGGCAAAACAGATCATAAAAACTACCTAATTTTTCAATTATTTTTATCTTTCACAATTTTGAAACGAAGAATATGATTATTTTATTCGTTCTCTTCTTTTATTCTATAACTGGATGACCCGGTGAACTTTCTTTCACCTACACTTTCTTGATTATAACTTTTGATCAGCGATTATAAATCTTAATTAACCTGCAAATCCAATTCATAAGTAGCTATACATTAATTTTTCTTCCATCTCTCGAAATAGTTTTCAAGTATGGATAATCGTAACTTGAGGCAGTTCGTAATGAGTTTCATTTGCCATGAAGAAACAGATGGATGCTGGATTGTCATCAAAGAAGGCCGTTTCAGTAGGTCGACCCTTCGATATATCATGAATATATTACAAAGTGTTGCGGGGTCCAAATAAGGAGCCTTGAAGAACATCAGCCTTGACATAGTATTGGTCCGTGTATTTATAAAATTTACCCGACTGTCGAGGAGTGGTTATGTTTTTCGCGCGTTTGTAAATTTCTTTATTACCTCTTTATATTCTAAACGGCTCTATGGATTTCAACAGATAAGGTATCGTTATAGTCGTCTTAAGAATGCAAGTATTTTTAGATAGGTGTTTGAAAACAAAAACAAAATGGCGGATTTTTTGAGCAAAATAGTAGTACGTTAATAAAAAATAAGCAAACTTATCGAGTAGGGTATCAAATTAAGGGTAATTAAAAGGGCATTACAAAAATATATATAAATTTTATGTTCAAATTTAATTAAGAATAATAAATTGGTTTTAAATAATAATATGCCAGGACAATAAAAAATCTAAAATAAAATAAATAATTAAAGAAATCAAAAAACCCGATTGCGTTAAATAAAATCTGAAAAGAAAACAACAATTGCACAGCGACTTTAACAGTCGGGGACCATTATTGGGGAGATTTTAGTCGGTTTAGATGTTAGGGGCCCCAGCTCTTAGAGTCGCTATGTAAGCTATTGGACTTGTTTCTTTATTTTCAGATTTTATTTAACGCAGTTGGGCTTTTGGTTTCTTTAATAATTTATTTTCTTTCATTTTTCTAGATGCTTACAACAAATCCCTAATGTGACTGGACTAAATTAATGCATATCTATATATAAAAATTATAAATATAATTTGTGCAATAAACACATACTAGCTCGCACGTGTAAATATTATCAATGTTTAATTAAACATAATAAACACAGAGATTTCAACGTTATAGTGGTGTAAACTAATCTTGTAATGCCGTGGATATATTCGTTAATTGATGCAGGGAATTGATTTGTCAAGCCAAGTCATATTTAGCTAGACCAAAGCCAAACTAACATCTAGGCTAGTATATGTACTATGTAGTAACAATGTTTGTGGTATGTAGTGTATATGTTCTTTGTCCTCATAATAAATATGTGAATAATTAAATTTACCTACCGTTACTGTATCTGTACCTTTACAACGACATTACATTTGAATCTATTATAGCTTAGCTAAACTATCTGTGTGCAATATGTAATTTTGTAATTAAAATTGTTACTATACTACTTACTTGTCTCTAAAACTATCTATGCAGGTATATCGATCGGGTGTAACAAAGGTAACGGGGCAGTTCAAGAACTTTTCACAAAAGCAATTTTTTAAATAATATTTCAGGCACAAGTTTGAAGGGTTGAAACAATGTATTTAAGGAGTATACTCTTTTCATAAATTTGTATGAAAGACATAGTCAAATCACGTGTTTGTAAGTTGAATAGTGACAGAAATTGAATGTAAAACTCAATTTCTGTATATAAAGTTATCGAACATATGAATGTTCTGTTGAATGCATCAATTGTAACTGGGTATTACCCTTAAATAAATAAATAAATAAATTTCTTAAGTCAAGACCATTCTTATGCTTCTTTAAACAAAGAATCTAACCTCAGTTTTGATCTTGAAGTTAACATTCATGAGGATTTGAAACTCAAATTGTGGATAGTTTTGTTTTTAAATGGAAACACCTTTTGGTTTTTATGAGCCAAGCGCCAGCACCTGGTAGTAAAATTGAACCCGTTTCGAAAAACTTTGCGAATGGCTGAAAATATTTTTCCAAGGGGTAATTTTGTGCGCTGATCGCGTATTTTTCACAAATTTGAATTTCAACTTAGAGTGTCTAAATATACTACCCATATTTTAAATTTTTTTTCCTACCCCCAATATTGGACTCAGTGTAGCCCCACGCATTTTAATCAATATCTCCAGTTCTAGATGAGATAAAATAAATCGATTTGCGGCAAAAGTTGAGTCGTAATCTGCTTTAACAAAGAGTAAATGTGGCTAATCAATAATAATTCTTACCTCGAAAACTGACCACTTTTTCGTGTTCCGAATTTTTCTATGCTAGCTCAGTATTTACCAAACTTACAATGGCAGAAATTTTAAGATTATACTGACTTAAATCTACAAGTGCTATTTCGATTTTTTTTAAATAACTGCATTTTTTTGCCTATAAACTCATTTTTACTAACTAATAATGACCCTTGAAACTGTTGCCATTTAAAAAAAAAATGTATCTTTGAAAAGTTCTTGAGCAGCCTCGTTTTATTTGTTACACAGTGTATATGAAATACACTGTCTTTCAAAAAACGTGACTGAAACTATACATGTATACCGGTGTAATAAAAATTTTTTGGGATAGGTATTACTTGATCGTTTCTTAATAATTATTCTACTCAATTTTCAATCAGCACGGAAAGGTTATGTGTGGCTAGTGAAATTTTCGTTTTGATATCCTATATTTCAAATATATAAAGATATATTAAACTTAGTCGCAAGTTTGAAACGCTTAGAAATATTGATGCTACAAAAAAAAATTGTTATGTAGATGTTCAAGAAATCACCTAATTAGTCCATTTTCGTTTGTCCGTCTAACGTTCTGTTCGGGTGTCCATGAGCACGATAGCTCAAAAATGAGTATGAGTTCGTAAATGAGCAACTTACGAACAAAAGAGATTGAGATAGAACAAAAGTTTAAATGTAAAAAATGTTTATTATAAAAGTTTGTTATGAAACATTTTTTCGTAAATATTTTTATTTTTCCCTGAGAATTCAAACTAAGGCAAAACTTAAGTTTCAATTTTCTCAAAAACAATAAAAGATAGAGAGTTGAAAAGTTGTAAGTAGCTTTAAATATTGAGTCTATTGATTCTAATTTCAATAAACCTATTCGATAATATTACCTAAGGGGATCAAAGGGGTCAAATTTCGGGGAAAAAGTTTATTGTTAAAAAATCTATTTTAAAACCTGGTTGACTTAAATCACAATAACAATGACGAAATGGAGGCTCAAAATTTTGAAAACGTCACTATTATTCTTAAATACTTGATTATAATATAACTTTATCAGATAACAAAGACCTTTTTGTCCAAAAAAGTTTGTGAAACTTTTTTATTTTCAATACAATTCGCACAGACATATAAGTGTGCATCAGGCACATGAATTTAATTATCCTAAAGTATGCAAACATAATGGGGACACGGTTACATTAATCTAATGAAGAAGATATCGTCTGTATTATTCAAAAAACTTTATCTGCATTATTTCATAAAGATTTCTAGCAGACAAATCAAAAGTAATTTTCATGAAATTATTCTTTTGTGATTGACAAAATTTATGTCTTAGTAAATTCATTATAACATCCTTATAATAACTGAAGGCGTAGGTCTTATAGGTGTATCGGGGTCTTCTTGTATGGCTGCAGCTGTATCCATTCTAGAGGATCCAGAAACTCTTAAGAGAGCTACATACGAATGTTGTAAATATTTTAATATTAACAGTGATAATAATATTTTACATGAATAATCTGTTTATACAGCTCATAGAGATTCCATTGTTTCCTTGTATATATGCATTTTAAGATTCTTTTGAACAATATCAATGTATTTCAAAAAATATTTTTAAATCGTCTTGTGTTTCAAAACATCAAAGAATATTATTAAATCTAGTAGAAAAAACAAATTCTTGACAATGTAATGTTTTTTATTTACTTTTTTTCCATTAAAACCTGTGTATTATTAGAATGTCATCGTCATCAGACTCTTTTTCTAGTTAAAAGTTTTAAAAGAATTTCTTTCTATAAAGAAGAAACACACCATATTATACGTATGCATTCTATAGGGAACATTGTATTCCTTTAAAAGTCTTTTTTCTTTCATTATCATCAAATGTACACACATTATGTAGAAAGTCTTATCTGTTAAATTTTATATTTTCAGCTTTTGTAGTTTGGTGACAAAGAGCAAATATACAATGCGCACACACATATACCTATGGAGTGTGCATAAAATGGCATTGAAAACTGTTCTCACTCGATCACTGAAGATAAGCAACATTGATCACCTAAGTTAAGCAACATCTTAGTTCTAGGATGGGTGACCGCGTGATAACACGGTGTGTTGTTGTTTTTTTTTTTATTATTTATAACTCGATCACTGGAGTTAAGCAACATTAGTAATCTAAATTAAGCAACATCTTAGTTCTAGGATGGGTGACCGCGTGATAGCACGATGTGTTGTTGTTTTTTTTATTATTTATAATGGTGTTTTTATAAACACATTATTAATTTCAATTTACAAATTATGAAATTTTAATTACTTATACTGAGTCTGAATTGACATACACCACACTTTGATTAGACTATAGATTGTCAATAATTTACACAGAACGTAAAACATAATTTGTCAGTCTTTTCCTAACCAGAGCTACAAGATGTAATGAAAGTAAAAAAAAATTACAAACACTGTGAAAGCGAAAATTACAGATTATTCAAACTAAAATGAGACTAGTGCAGCGCTATGTAATAATATTTTGCAGAAAAATTATAAAGAACGCGTCTATAAATTAAAAAATATTAGTAAACAGTACATGTACAATGACTTACAGTATGTTTGTCCATTTTGGAAATGTTAAAAAGAAAACCGACTTCAAAAGGAAAAACAAAATTAATATGCACAACAAAGTAAAAAAATAACGATAATATAATGTAGTTAAAATTATTGTTATTTTTGGAGTCGGTGTCAGCCAAGGAAACAACTCTGGCAGAACAGTTTGTTACATTAGCTTGGCTAACACCGACTCCAAAAATAACAAATATTTTAACTACATTATATTATCGTTATTTTTTACTTTTAGTGCATATTAATTTGTTTTGGCAAAGTTTGAAGTCGGTTTGCTTTTTGTTAAATGTTATTTATTTTGTGATTTTTAGTGAATTTGATGTACACTAACTAATTGGTCACTAAAAAAAATCATCGAAATCGGTTGGCGTGATATTGAGTTATTCGTCCTCTTGTCGTGCACACTTAATGCAAATTTAAGACTTTTATGGTTTTTTTATGGGAGCCGTTGTCAGAACTGGACAAAAATGAAATGGAACCACAAGGGAAAAACTAGCTTCCAAATAGACAAAGAATCATGAAAATCAGTTCATCCAGTCAAAAGTTCTGAGGTAACACAAAAAAAAAAAAATACAGTCGAATTGATAACCTCCTCTTTTTTGTTTGAAGTCGGTTAAAAAAAATAAACTTAAAAGCTCGATAGTAAAAAAACTAAAAAACTATACAAACAAATGAATAAATGTATAAAATTGAATATTATTTTAACCATATTAAATATACAAAATATGTATGGTATATACAATCTTATTAAATTGTCATTGTACAAAGTTACTACAGTGAAAATAAATATAGTACATAAATAAAATAGAATTTAAACATGGCTTTTATTCATTACTACCAACCAACATAGAAGTACTATATTACTAAATAAAAATAAAAATAATAATCATATCAAAACATTCACACACAGAGAGAATACTTAAAAAATACAAATATTTATTTGAATAAAATGTTTTTTAAAAATAATTTTAAAAATAATAAAAAATATATTTTAAAAAAATGTCTCTTTTCCGAATATTGTATGCTTTTCATTTTACACGATACGCTATAAAATTTATTTACAGGTAAAATATTATAACATGGGTTAAATTTAAATATACAGTGGACCCGCGGTAATCCGAAAAACATTTTGCAAGATGGTGTCGAATTATTGAATTTGTCGGACAGTAGAGTACCTACTGCCCCAAACTTCTATAGTCCGGAATTTTTTAAAAAGAATACCTTGTAATCCGACAAATTACATATCAAAGTGATGAGATTTCAAACATTTTCTGCATAAATATGCACTAGAATTACCGTTATGGTTATGTCGGATTACAAGGGGTGTCAGATTAGACAGGGGCCGGATTACCGCGGGTCTACTTTACTGTTAATAAATAATTATTTTGTTTTTAAACTATTATAAATGATAAAACCTTGGTTGAACCGATGGCCATCAATTGTAACTTCTTCAAACTTTTTTAGAATTCTTTAATTGATGCCTCTTAATGATGTTCATACATTGCGCAAAAAAAAATCAAAAAAATTAATATTTTTTTATATCGTGACATAAAAATGTTGCTGATGAGTTATTCTGATGAATGAGGTATATTATTGTCAAGTATCGTTAAAATCCATTTTGTAGTTTTTCAGTGAAAGCGTAACAAACAAACAAATAAACATCTTTACTTTCACATTTATAATTTATATGGATAAGGATAAGAAGTTAGCAAATACTTAAAGTTTTTTGAATCTATTTAACAATTTTATTATGGGCTACGTGAAAGATGACACCGCATTTGCTGCTAAAATAGGCCTAAATTATTCAATATTCCAATCTATGAATAGGAAATATTTATTTATCTAATTCCCATATAATTTTAATATAACTCGTTTACTTATATTCAGCGCAATCTGAAAAACTACCCCTGATTATAACACATATTAAAATTTACAAAGTGGTATACAAAATAATTTATGAAATTTTTTGATAACTTAAAGTATCAAATTAAAAAATTTTTAAAATGTGTAGGAAAAGCAAAGAATTCTGTTCAATAATGCCTGGTAATAATAATGGAGGAATGAATACTGAATCTGAACGAAGTATAAATTCGTTATAATTTTCGTAAACCGCTTTGTATATAATATAATATTTTGTATATAAAGTAATATTCATACAGTAATGATTTTAAAATGTAGTTCATGTTGTAAAAACTTAACAAATTAATTGACATAAAAAATATTATTCTCATATATAGATACAAAGTGATTTTTTGAAATGTTTCCAACCTATTAAAATAAAATAATGTTAAAACTCGTGTCTCCTTATTTTTGAGGAAAATGAAAAAAAAATAACACTTTCTGGTTTATTTTATTTATCATCGTTTTTAAGGTTTTTTTCATTAGCTTTTATAAAAGGCAAAATAAAAATATAAATAGTACATGTAAACATCTTGATTTTTCGACAAAGGATAAGGAAAGAATTTGAAGAACCTATGAGGTTAAGTAATATTTTCTGGTAAAAAAAATTAAGAAGGTGAAAACTTGTTTAAAAATCATCTATTACCTATATACCACAATTTTATCTTTATATTTTTAAATAAATAAAATAAATAAAAATTAAAAAATCTAATTAATATGTAGAATAATTATATTACATTTTTATATGAGCTTTATTTTATGGTACTCTAATATTAAAAATTTTTATTTTAAATCTTTTTTTTTTTTGTACATTTTAATATATTTTTATATGATGATTATAAAAGTCATTAAGTAAATTACTGAAAAATAATAAATATCATTATAAGTTATAAAATATGTTTATGTTCGTTTAGTGTTAATGTTGTAATGTTGTTAAAAAAAAGCATTTTGTATATAATCTAGTAATATTAATCTCGAGCTTTATAGAATATGACTATGTTCAAATGGTTTGCTTTGTGAGTCAAAGGATGTAGAATCCATAGAATTTTAAATTTACAAAATATTATTCCGTTTTTACACCCTTTTATAGCTATATGTCCTTGAACGCTCTCTACAACGCTTTTTCAATTATAAATAGTATGCCTCAAGAAAAATTTAAGTATACAAAATCAACTAATGGTTGAGTAGTCAGTAGGTAAATCAACTAATGGATGGTAGCCCATTTCCGTTTGTCTATCTGTCTGCGCGTTCTGTCGTCACGATAACTCAAACAGAAAACAATATCGAGCTAAAATCGAATTGCAAAATGTGACTATCAGTTTTTAAATGAACAATGTAGATAAATTGGATCATGGGTACGGTTTGAAAAAAAAATCCAACTTGTAATCCGTAAAAAGTTTAAACATCTAAAAAATAAATTCTTTATAAAAAAATAACAACTTCTATTCGAAACATTTTTTCATTAATATCATTGTTTTCCATGGGTGCGCAAATAAGGAATAACTTTTGACGTCAATTTTCTCCAAAACTATAACAGGTAGAGAGTTGGAAATTTGTAAATACCAATTAGCGAGTAGGTACTGGGATTTCAATTTCATACCCTTACCCATCCGATAATATTTTCAAAGGAATTAATTTTCAGAAATTATTAAATGTATATTTTTTCTAATAATAATATAAAAATTCGTTTCAAAAAATGCAAATTCAAAGATATAAAATAATAATTTTTTAGGAAATGCTTTAAAAACTAAAAATATTAAAAATGCCGCCATAAATATGTGAAATTTAAGAAAACCATGCTCAGGTTATTCCTTTCTAAGTATTAGTTTAAGTTGTTTATTTTCTATTATTACTGGCAATCCTTTTTTGAAAAAATAATTAAACGTTAACACTTTTCATTTGCTAGCCATCTAATAATGAGACGGCATAAAGCATGATCAACAACTTAGATACTATTGTCATGTTATACAACTCTACACCCACTTATCCACCTCCCTGTATTTGACATAGGATTATGTTTTTGCACCTTGGATAATTGATTTATCCAAGAAAATTTCACCTGTCGTTCGAGTGATCTAGAAATCCATTTCTGTTAGAAGAAAGACTTTTGACTTAGTTACAATTTCCTGCTTTTTGTTTTTATGTTTTATTGTTTTGTCCATGGCATTCTTTTATATCAAAAACATGAAAATCAAAAATTATCCCCCTTAATTAATAACCTTGTTTTTTTTATTACCAAAATGGCCTTTAAGAATTCTCTAAATGGCAGAAAAAATAATCATAGAAATTTTGCTTCGTTATGGGCTCAGCAGTATACATATTACATAATCAAGTTATACGTAAAAGTAAATCCATACTTTTAACAAGTATTTTGTTGGAATTATTAAAGTTGTTTAGATTTGGACCAATTAATATCGTGTAAAATAATCATAATCTTCAATTAATTTCTATCGTTTAAAACATCCTTCTTTTTTTTCTATTTGAACTAATTAATACTCAAGATAAAATTTTTCAGTTCTGTTGGTTGATAATTTTTACTGTTGTAGAGTATGATTTGATTTTCTTTTTATCTTTAAGTTAGACATTGTTTGGATTTTGTATCATTTTCTCAACTCTTTCATTTGTTTTTATCACGAATAGCTTTGCGGTAAAGATAGATATTTTATGGTTGGCAATATGCCAATACTTTAAGTGAGATTTAGTGTATACTTGTATTTTGTATACGCTATTGGTTGTTCCAATTTGAATTACAGTACTCAACATGTTTTTCCTATTTTTCAGAGTGGATGTACTTTTGTAAGAAGAAATAATTTTGATGTATAAAACTATCAAAGGTTATATAAATACATAATCATCCAAACGTTTATAAACAAATTCCAAGAATTTGAAGCGAGTTTCAATTTCTTAGTATTTAATGAATATAATCAGGCTTTACATTGACCTATTTAACTATTTTACATAGAAAAAATACAAGTCTAATACAAATGCTATGAAAAATTATTTCTTAACGAATTGACATAAGTCTCTTGCCGTAGAAAGTAGGGTCGTTCTCATTCACGTTAACTTCCGTTTGTTGTTAACCCATATGCTATTTATTAAGCACTTTTAACTTGTCATTGACATAAAACACGCTTTAAGAGATTTTACATGATCTTATTTCGAAGTAAACATGAATAAAAATTATCGGAGTAAGTTACAAATATTTATTGAGTGGATTGATATGGATGGCACCCAGATGAGACTTTCGATCAATTTTTCACTACATTTATACATGCGCGTAACAAGAAAAATGGGGGGAAAAATCTGATCTGGAAGCCATCTTACCACATGCTAAACCCTTATAAAGAAGCTAGAAGCTAATCTTATTGGAGGTATATTGTATTTTAAATGAAAGAATTTAAATTTTAGACCAAGAAATTTTACAGAGAACACCATGTACAATTATTTTATTTGACTTAAATTCTTTTTTGATAAGAAATATTTTGTCATTGCAACATTTTGAAATAGTTTGTGAGCTGTTAAAAAATAATCATTAGGTATAATAACTTTTATTTCCTTGAGAGCTTTTTTTACTCTTTTATATTATATTCATTATAAAACGTAGTAATTTAAGATGGAACATTTTTAAGAACTAGATAGTCTTTAGTTATTATAGGTAATTTAATAATCAGAAAATTTCTTACGATGAATTTTTTTTCCTGAGAGAATTACGGCAAATTAATAAGTAGATAGCATCACCAATAATCTTAGGTATACCTACATAGGTTTTTGCCAATGGTCACTAATTAACTTATAAGAATTGATAAATATTATTAATTAATTTCAAGTGATACTGCTTCGTATAACTGTATAAATATGTATAATTTAATTTTGTATTCCAGAAATTATTGACAAATATTTACAGTAAAACATCCTTTTAAGTTTTAGAAATATAATAAATTAACTTTCCAATATAAGTTGATGAATTATATAGTCAAAATGCTTGGTTTTTCTAACTACTTTTATGGTCTAAGAAATGGTATAAGGTATATCTTCACCCATCTGATAACCAGATTAGACATATTTTTTATGACAATTTATTGATTTTTAAACACTGATTTTTGTTCTGAATCCATTTTCGATTGGTTAACAGATCGGTACAGTTATCTTTATTAACTTACCTGTTCATATGATTTGAACAGATCTACAGTGGAAAGATAATTTAATTACGAAAATAATGGTATATACTTGCCTGAAATAAGCCGTTCATGGAGAAAAAATTATTAAATTAATAGTAGAAAATAAATTAGATAGTAGAAAAACTATGAATGAAGTGTTTAAAAATCAATAAAATTTCATAAAAAATTTGTCTCATCTGGTTAATAGATATATCAAGATCGGCCTTATACCGTCCCTTGTGCTTATACTACTTATAGTGCTTATCCAGTGAACAATGATCACAAATTTCACGGTCTCTGATTGTTACTATTTCTTATATTTTCGAAGTGTTAAAAGCAGTTCAAACAATAGCTTTAAAATAACTTTTTTTGTTATTAGATGATTACCTTTTTTCTCTTTTTTTGGAATTTTGCTTTTTATATTTACCAGAATATTACCCAACAAATGTCACCATCATCAAAAATTTACCCATCTTGCTAAATCTCCAGAAAATTTTCGAAAATTCATGATATTTATGTAATTTTTAGTTATATTTGCTTGATAAAGTCGGTTGAGAGGATGCTTTAATAACTCAACAATACAGAAATTATAATATAATTGCAACATCAATTCTTTTACACTTTGATGTCACACAGCAAAATAAAAATAAAAAGATAAAAGACAGAACAAATTATAGAATGTAATATAAGAAATGAAAAAATAAAATTTAACAAAAACTAATCTCTTTACAATGTTTCTGTCTACTTTCAAAGTACCATTACAGCCAAACAAAATATTTTAATCTACTAATAATATGACTTTTACTTTAAACATTACATAAAATAAAATCTCAATAAAAATAAAACTAAATATAATTTAAATATACGTTCGACAAATGAAAAGCTTTGAAAAAACAAAATTTATCGGCCCATTAAGTTTCATATTAGTAATAATATTTGATGAAGCGTCATCGTGTCGGGGCACAGCTGGGTAAAAAAAATATGAAATATTACACATTAATCGTATAAAAATTCCGCTATGTATTTTCAAAAAAAATATTAATTTATATCATATTTGTAATAATATGAAATATCACACAATGTTTTATCTTTTTTACTCAAATTAACGATAACCGGCGATAAATCCGGTTCTGCACGCTACAAATAGTGAATATTTTTGGATTTAAGACAGGTGTATTCTTTTGACTTTTGTTTTTTGATAGTTTATGAGCGTACGAGAAAGTCATGTAGTGTCCATATTAGTTTTTTTTTAAATAATACACAGGTGGTAATTGGAATGGAACTTTCATGTTTCGAAGTAATATACAGGATGTCATTTTTAAGTTGGCTTATGCTTGAAACTTGAAACATGAGTTTCAACGATAAAAATGTATCAAGCAAAAAAACTTGGCAAACTTGTCTATAGGTGCATAGTTTTTTTTTTGAAAGTTTTTTTATTTGTTGATTTTTTGCGAATCTGAAGTACACTAACTAATTTTTCACTAAAAAAATAATCATCAAAATCGGTTGACGTGATATTGAGTTATTCGTCCATTTGTCGCGCACATACTTAATGCAAATTTAAGACTATATAGTTTTCACGTGGATGTCATTATCATAACTGGAAAAAATGAGACCACATGGGAAGCACAGCTTTCCAATAGAAAAAAAATCATCAAAATCGGTTCACCCAGTAAAAGTTCTGAGGTAACAAGCTTAAAAAAATACATTCGAATTGAGAACCTCCTCCTTTTGTGTTTGAAGTCGGTTCAAAATTGTCCATTAGTGACGAATTAATTGGAGACAGTGTCTAACAAAAATTCTGAAGTGCTCGTGCAGATGGATCGACTCGTATTTTCTGTTTGCAGATACTCGTATTTTCTGTAAGCCGGTCTATTTTAGGTTTTCAACTTGTCCGAACTGTGAAATATTTAAATAGTTGACTAATTCAAATATGAAAGCTTTCTGAAAACGGACTTTGATTGTATCATACTTACACCGGTGTATAATAATTTTATTTTATGTTAAAGGTAAGTATTATACAGTTTGTTCAATAAAATAATGGTTTAAAACCATTTTTATATCATACATAAAAGTAGTTTTGTATTTTCTTTTCTTTATTTGTTTTTTACATTTTCATTAAATAAATGAAAATCCACCATTAGGTTTATTTAAAGAAGTCATCAGCTCTAATAACCACTAGGTAGCCGTTCAGAATGGTTGGTAGCTATGCCCGGTAACCATCCATATACCTATAGTAACACTCTTGATATTCAGTACCTTCGAATGTTATGGTCGGATGACACTTTGTAAGAAGAAAAAAAAAACTCTTGATGATATTATAGATAATAAAAATGAAAACGAAGAGCTAGTCGTTACATCGCAGGTGTTATTTTATTTTATTTTTTATAAAGAATGTTTTTTTTTTTGTATTCGAGACGAGTTGTATGCGCAATATTAAAAATAATTTAATTTTCTTTGCGTACATAGTATTCATTTTATTTGAGGAAAATGGATGAAGTTGTAAAGTTTATTTAAAGGAGAATTTTTAGTAAATAAGATCTATAATCTATAGCTTCTTTGTTTTCTAAAACAAGCTTTGATTCAAATTGTGTAACTCTTAAAAATAATATGAAACGTTAGCTTCAGTTAACTAACTTATCAAAAAAAAAAAAAAAAAAAAAAAAAAAAGCTAGAATTCGCAGCTAGATGCTAAATTTTTGTAGAAACATGTCCATAGGACATAAAAAAAGCTAAATTGAAATTTTGTCTCGAAAGCCATCTGTTGAATTTATAAACTATATTGATCATACATTTGGTTTCTCATTAATGAATTAAAAACAAAAATTGTAAAATACTGTGTATCCAAACCGAAATGGCTAAGTTAGTCTAACGTCTAACAATAATCAATTCAGATGTATTAATCAAGACTGCGGAAATTAATCAAGACTATGAAAATTTACCGATGGCAAAGAGTATCCTTACAAATTATAGCTTTTCCTTTTAAGAACTTATTGCGCCTTCAAAGTACCTGATGGTCACACTATTCAAAACAAAAGTCAAGATAAAATCTGCTATGAATATAGCTACAGAATATATGCTATGAATATAGCTACAGATATAACACCGTAACCTAGGACACTACAACTTTTTTCAATTGACAAAACGACACTTATGTAATAATAATTAAAGCTGTATAATTGACTATTAACTAAGCGATTCGAGTCTTTGATTACTTCTGATTACAGAGATGACGTTTTTTATTATTTATTTACGTTTTTTACATACGTTAATAATTTCAATAAACAAATTTAAATTATTCTTATAATAATTAGGTAATTAAAATTTTTTTTTAAATCTTAGTTTTTCCAAAGTTTTAAGTTTTCATTTTCGTCGATAGTCCCTATAGGTTAGGTTATGTTATTACAACCTTCTTCATGCATATTCCATGAACTACACCAGCCCATCACAACTATAAATAAAACTAATTTTTGTTGTGACCACGGGAATCGAGCCCTAGTACAGGTAGGCATACGGCAGACGTAATTGGTTATGCTTTAATCAACTGAGCTACTAAGGTTGACTAATAATTTCCATGACTGACTATGTTTTTATTGATTGCATTACCATCGATATACTGGTGAGTCGTTTCTGTTTTATAAAATTTCCTGAACTTGAAAACTTGTAAGATACCATGAGCGTTATTTACAATAATGTACCTAGTGATATTTAATAATATAAGTCCTATAATTTATTTTTTTAAATGATAATTTTTGAAATCAATGTAAGTAAAGTTGAAAAATCATTGGTACATTAGCCTAGGCTGAAAGTATAATTATAATCAACAAATCTAGAATTTAAAATTTTTCTATATTCATGAAATAAAAATGTAGGTAATCGATGCCTGTAAGACAATGCAAAAATAGAAATGTTACAAAACACCCTTAATCTAAAGTTTTAACTTTATACTATAATTTTTAACATTTGCGACATACGTATACTCCGACTCCAAAAAGGGTAGGTATCACTAATTTTTTTGTTGATAAAATACTTCGTTCTCTTTCTTTGTAAAGTAAAAACTAAAAGGTATGAAAAAACAAAAAATTTGACAACCATCAGGTGATACATGTCGAATTTAGAAGCATAATAATTTGTAGTCTAAAGTATTGATAACCATAAAAACAATTACTATTTATCCCCTTGCTGGCCATACTACCTTAAGTTAGCTAAAAACTGCCCCATTCCGCCATAATCTTACTTCTTTTTAATGATTTGTCTGATAAATTTGTTGTTTTCATATCGAATTTAATTTTAATTTTTTTCTTTCCTTTCTTCCTATTTTTCATTTTGTCAAAATGTAAGTAAAGTAAAATAAATACATATCTGTATTGTATAGACATAATTCAATAGTTATTAATGTTTTCTTATAGAAAAATACATCATCAATAAGAAAATGGAAGAAAAATAGCAACAGAGAAAATCGGAAACAATTTCTGTTTGTAAACTTTTTATTTAATTATAATATATATGTATGTATACGAACTTTTGTAAAGCAAATATTTAAAAAAAAATAAATATGAACAGAGCTATGAACTCGATTAATAATGAATAATTTCCTGAATTATATTTATTTTTTATTGGCAAAGTTTACTCTTTCTGGGTTTGTAAAAAAATGGTAGCTTTGAAATTTTATTAGCTTCATGTCTTATACAGTGAGTTAAGAAGGGAGTTCATAAGAAATTAATGGGCTAAACGACAAAAATAATTTTTTATAAAAAATGTCTCATAAAATAAAAATACCATACTAGTCATCTTAAATCACACCAAACAGTTGAGGGAAGGGAAGATTTTTGCTAGTATATCACTTTCCATTAATAACTTTTGGCAAAAAGATAGAATTACAAGTTTGCCTGTTAGTCCATGTATGTTAAATGTGTCTTCACAGAAATACATTCGTGGCTGAAATTATGCTTCGCATGCTAACTATTTTTCAACGGAAATTCTGTCAAATAAGGTCAAATCTACTAGTTCTGATTTGTTGCAGACTTGGTTATGATGTTGGTCTAATGAATAATTCTATTTTGTGACATCGAGCGCCGAACGCAACTTTGTCAAAAATCGAGAAAAAACGTGAAAATTTCTTTTTTTTCAGATCTTGCCGATTATAATGGTAAAGGGTCTGTTTTTGAAGTATTTTTTCAAGATATTTTTCAAGTAGACTACATTTGCTAAAAATATGACACTAGAATCGTCCCTGTATACCCAATAGTTTCCTAGACGAATTATTTCAGTTTATTAACTTCCCTGTGCGATAGTTATTGTAATGGGTCCGATTTTGCAAATTGAAAATTTAGACATATCTCCACGTTTGAGGCCTTTAGAGTCGAATAGTATGGTTTTTAAAAGGATGTCTTTGTGTCCACATGTATGTATGTATGTATGTTCGGTTTCAATTTTCTGCTCGCATGTCTCGAAAACAAATGATGATATTGACATGGGACCAGTTTCATTTAACGCATAATTATGTAACTTAGACGTGATTAATTTTTGAGCGAAATCGGTCAAGTCGTTTTTTGTTCCAAATGAAAAATTGCACAGTTGTCACTGTTATCACTGGTGCAGGGGACGAAGCCACCGCCGGAAGGGTCCACGAAAAAATGAAGGCCAGGCTGAAAATTTAAAAAGTGGTTCTTCCTCAATAACACCTGCTAAGTGATGTTGAAATATCCATTTTGTCAACACAAATTGTGGACTACAAATACAAAGCATATGCGCTAGATTTGTATTTGTAGTGAAGTATACTTAAAAATTACCAAAACAAAAATTACATCTACTTTTCTCAGCGCTTCCAAACTTATCAATTACCAACTTTATCAATTTCTTTTCCAAACTTATCAATTTCTTTTCATTTTCAACATATTATTAACAAAATCACTTTTTAAATTAACTAATTCAATAAAATATCAACAACAAAAAATTAACATGAACATTTAAAAGAATAAAATTATAAAAAGATTGAAATTATTGTCCTTGCATGTTTTCTTTGATGTAAATTACATACCAGAAATAAATTCATCTTTGCCAAAATATCACATGACTATTGCCAACATGCTAATATAAGCTGTCATGTTATTTGAGATATAAATGTTTTATGGCATGTAATCGACCAACGACTGAATATCAAACATTAGAACGATAATATATTTTCTACAGAAAGTTCTTCAAATACTAATCAAAGAAATTATTTGATTTATTTTCTCTCTCACTGCAAAATTGATTATAATTATAATTTTTTGTATAGGTAATAATACATAATTGAAAGTGTTGTTGGATATGAAGCCGAAAATTTTGAATCGCAAAGCAAGCCAAAATATCCAATTCCAAACGGAATTCTATACTTATTACAATGAAAGTAATACGAGTGCCAAGGCAAGATTAGACTTGTAGTTGAAATTATTTGTACCTTATTTTCAACTTTGATGATGAATTTTGTTAAAACTTCATTAATGAAGACGAAAAATGATAATAAAATTTTTCGATATTTTGAAAATTACTCCAGATATCGAAAAATGTTGTTCTTACTCTTCGTCTTACATTGTCATGTTATAACATATAGTTCACTATCAAAATTGAAAATATATATTTTTTAATTTGTGTCCCCTCTACCGTGCCCATACATTCTTAATTAGTCAGGTACAAAGGGTTTTTTTTCAATAATTTATTAAGGTTTTAACTTTAATTGAAATAGTTTTTTTTTATTCCCACCGACTAGTTTTAGAGAAATGTATGAAAACATTTTTCCATAGAGCTAATGTTAAATATTTCTACCATGGCAAGCGAGTCATGGTGCGTAATATGTATAACGTAATCTTGAATTCATATATCGATGACGTATTCTATCACGTTATATTGAATTCGTATTTTTAATCTTTTCACCAGCAGCTAGAAGCACGTACTGAGAACATAACGAAAAAAACTGGATTCTATGTATAATCTTATGCCTGTGATTTATCTTGGACACGACTTATCTTTACGGAAAATACTTCATAGATTCGTATCATTGGCGATCTTACAAAAATTGTGCAATTTTACACTTTCTTGAAGCGATATTCTGGCGTAGATCTAGTTCCTGTAAAATAACAAAACATATTGAGCACAAGTCTGTTATCTTTCAAATGGACTTCGACAAGAAACCGTGCAATCTTACTATGCATATTTTAAAAACCTTTACTGAAATTCTACTGAAAAATATTAAATTTCGAATTAAAATTTCTAAAAATATTTAGTAGGTCATACATACTGAATCAAATGATTTTGAAATCGAGGCATTCCTTCAATATAGTGAGTATAGCTTTAATATTTTACGGACTGGGTATGAATTCAATGGACATAGAACATGTTAGCATATGTTAAAACATGAAGTATTATACATCTATATTTAAGACTGAAGTACTACACTCTACACTCTACATAGCTTACATCTTAAAAACACGAATTCAAAAGCGTTTTATATTTTATTTTATCTACAGATGGGTCATCGAAAACGTTTGGCTATTTCCTAGAACACTTCCTGGCAAACTTTTTGGAAATTTATTCAGTTCATACTATCCGGTACACAATACTAAGATTTGTGGTCCAGTCACGGGCGTATATTACAGGGATTTACAAAAACGTTTGTTAAGTTCATGCTATGCGTCCAAAACTACTAAAATTATACTTCAGAATGAAAATTATGATTTAGGTTTTTTTTAATAAATATTTATTAATGTGGATGGGTTTCGTCCAGATGAGCATGCGGAGCGGATTCCGTAACTACAAAACCATGACCTCATTCCAATACTGTTAATATGTCAAGATAACAAACTTTAAAAATAATGTCGGTTGGCTTCGCTCACTATTTTTTTATCAGGCCCCCACCCACCAATCAATCGCGTGATGAGGCCAAAAATTTAAGTTGCAAATTTAAATTTCTATTTCAAATGGCTTCATTTATTTTCCAATTAAAGTTTTACTTTTTAGATTCTTAATTTTTAATATTAAACTTAATTTATTTTAATGTTGAATTACATTTATTTTTCAGCAAAAAGTTAATGGTGAAGAAGTGTTGATTTACCTGCATTTTTTGTAAAATTTATTTTAGACCATTATATTTTCAAATTTTTAAGAGTTTATCCGGTATGTATTATGTCCTTTGTGTAAAAATATTTATTTTTATAAAATAAATAAATCAAAGTTTATTTTTCTATTTCTATAGGTATATTCAACTGAATATGAAGTCTTTATACAGCAGGAAATACATTATGTATTCTTTCCTACATATACTCGGAAAAGAGTGCAAACTTTTCGTTAAAAGTACACAATGCTTATATAAAATGTAACTTCTTAAAAGCAAATTTTTATTTTGTTTCCAATTGATGATTTGACGAAAAATTTAAACCTCTTGAAATACTCACAGAACAAGGTCTTCCGAAACTTTAATCTTATAACTCAATCAAAATAGTTAATTCAAAGATAATTTTAAACATCCAATTCAAGAATATTGAAACTTACAAACGTTTTTACTTAAATTAAAGGTGATATTACGTTCGTATTTTCTTATTGAAAAGAGTCGTATCTTTACTATTAAACAAAATAATTACTTTAAAAATTCTTTTTTGCTACCTTTTAGCGGATTTATAAAAGTTAATCATAATAATAAAGAAAAATGATTGCATTTTTTGCGTGTTTTTTTTTTCTTGTTGACCGTAGCTATATGTTAGAAGACAATCAATATTTAAATTGTTTGTCCCTCTTGGTACAATGGTTGGTTGCTTTGTGTTAGTGATACGACTCAAGTCCTGTTTCTATTCTTTTTCTTTTTCAAACTCGTAGCAGAATGAAAACTCGAATTTTATTCTAGTTCGTTTACACTCAAACTACCGACTCTACTCAGTGCGACTGTAGTTGTTCAAAAATAGGTATATCCACAAATTTTTCTATGAAATTCTACTATTAAAATTGTGACGTTTCTTAATATTATTCCTACTATTAGATATTGAATCGGTATCATTTTTTCTAAGTTTCTTCTTAATATTACTACGTGTAGCAATGCCTTAAAAATGCTTTAGCAAATCTGGCTCGAGTTATAGGGGGTATAAATAATAAACTTACCTGAGTAATTCGAGTTACAAAATCCTGTAGCGTTTATCCAAAAGAGCCAAACTTAGATGCTCATTTATAGTAAGAGGCTGAAATCACATAGCGCTCATAAAAGTTTCGTGGTTAAAGTATACGACAGTTGGTACACTTTAACCAAGTAGGCCAGTTGGATTGGCTGATATAAATGCTGCTAGTTTTGATAGAGGTGTTCCATAGACATAATAATAATTTCCATGTTAGGTATATACATTTTAAATTTGAACAGTAGAATAATTATTATCTTGTCAGTAATACTAACGGACAATATTTCTTGTTCCTTCCAACATCAGCAATTGTGTTCACTAATACTAACTATATTGTTGTAATGCAAGTACTTACCTATACATAATATGTTGTAATATACATAGATATATGAGCATGTACAGGGTGGTACCAATTTTCATTTATTTTGAATCTAGTGATTATTTAACATACTCAAAGGTCGTCTTTGACGTCTTTCATGCACGCTCGATTAATGTTTGAAAATATTGAAAACTTGTTAATGAAATATTTAATACTTACACCATCAAAACTTAATTGGCAAAATATTTAAAAAGTAGAATTTAAAAAACTCTTATTATTCGTATTAGGTACTAATCATCCAGAAATAATTACTTTTTTGTAAGGACGCAATTATTTCTACTAAATGATATAATGGCTCAATCCATTAACTGTACTGACAATTGAGTTGTCAGAATGGACTGCTGAATACTCAGCCGAGCTAATTGTTTGAATGAACTTTTCCATAATTTATCAGAATGTTTACCCTTGAAAATAAAGTCTGTAATAATAAATCACTTGAATATAAGCTATCATTTAAAAAAAAACGGTCTTGATCAATTACAAATTTGAAATAGAATATCGGAGAAGAGGATATAGGAGAAGCTAATCGTAAAATATTAAGAGAGGGTAATACTTCATAAAACCATAAAAATCTATCAAATCAGCGGAGGGCTCCCCCCCCCCCCTGATAAAGGATGTTTTTCCATATCAAAAACCATAATGTATATTGAAATTTGCGAACAAAAAAATATTATTTCAACCAATTGAATAAAAAGAAGGTATCTTGGTATTTTGTATTTTAATTATTATAATAAATTATCGAAAAAAAAACCTGTTGTGACTTACTTATTAAGAATGTATGAGCACGGTAGTGGAGACACAAATTTTAAAAAAAATATTTTTTCAATTTTAGTTGTGAATTATCTTATAACTTGACAATATAAGACGAAAACTAAGAATAAAATTCTGCAATATCTGGAGTAATTTTCAAAAAATTGAAAATTATAAATTCTGTTTAGTTTCTTAGCTTTCGATTTCGATATTTGGAAAGCCATGGCAGGTCTCGAAAACTTTATTATTATTTTTCGCCTCCATTCATGAAGTTATAACCAAATTCATCATCAAAGTTGAAAATAAGGTACAAATAGTTTCAACTTGAAATGTTTGTTAAAACAACATTTTGTTTTAAAGCATCTGCAGGTTTTATTTCTAAACGTTTTAATTGCGTTTGGCTATTTATGAATGCGTTAGGCGAAATACTTTTGTTATTTATAAGTATAAAATTTAAACATAAGTGCTTTGAATCAAATCTTTTATAGCATACTTAAATTTGTGGTGTATTTGCCGAATGCCGTACGAAATAAAAGTTGGACCACCCTTTATATATAACTAGCAGTAAGCAGATACTCATTGTATGTCTCTTGAAGCAATAACAATTATTTATTGTCCATTAGATATTGTACAACATAATGCTAATGTACTTAACAACAATATTATAGAGATGTAACTAGAGTTATAGTCAAATATAACGTTTTTCAAGCATCTCAAGTAGGGGTGCTAAGGTTGAAGATTGGACAAGAAATGACTCAAGTCTCTGCCGAATTACATAAATCCATCTTTGGAATTCAAATCTTTATCCAAACTTCAACAAAATAAGTTGTTTATGTGAGTGTGACCCTTATGGTCCACTCATTCAACTCCCCAGGTGATGAAAAACTTTTCAAAAGTACTCAAACCCTTCAACATTAAATATTGTATGCAGTGCCCGATCCAGGGGAGGGGTAAGCCGGGCAACCGCTCGGAACGAGAACCGGGCTATTCAGAAAACTGGGATTGTATGTATAATTTATAAATTAAATATAACACTGAAAAAAACACCACTTGAATTTGTGTATTTAAGCGAAACTGTACATATAATACATATACTGTATACAGGATGTCATCATTTATCTATGGAGATAATGATCGTTCCAGCATAAACTGCAAAACATGTTCGAAACATGATCTATAAATGTTAACAAGACCTTTTTATAACTTTTTATTATACTGGGAAGTTTTTCGTGTAGACCACGAGGGGCACACCAGACTCAATTTATTCACTCAATTTTTTTTTTAAATCGCAAAACACGTTGAAATCGAGATAATCAGACAACCATCCAATTAGTTTACTTTCTGGTTAATTGTCTCTAACTGTATTTATTATGTTGAAAAGGTATCTTTTAGGAAACTATCTATATAGTTAACAAAACGTTACAAAATTATATAGACATTAGCAGCAATAGTAGAGCATATTATGACCATATCATGGATACGACAGTTGATTCATGATCGTAAACATATTTGTGTAATATATACTGTTTTAGACGAATTATCTATTTATTTGCTGGATGCTATTGTATTTATTGACATTTCCTTACAAAGGTATGTATAGATATAGGTATATGATATTCATGCTCACGTCTTCTGGACGAAGAACATTCACTTACCAAATACATTACAATGTAAACCTTGTCATTCGTCTTCGTATCAAATATACAAAACAAAAATCGTAAGCAGTCGAATTCCATCCTTAAAATCATATTACAAGAGTAAAACATTATTTTGTTGTTAAAGGGGAAGAATTGTTAGAAATAATACCCCCGAAAAGGCAGATTCTTTACACGAATTAAACTCATAAACCAATACGTAACTCTCTAGCTTAGTTGCAGAGGCTGTGGATGTATGATCCCCCCGAAAACCTTTCCAAGTTGAACTTCAATTTAACTAGTAACCAATTTTACATATTCCATCCGTGACCATATGTCAATATTATGTATAAACAATACTACATGAAAAATACATTCTACAACACTCGACGAAATTGCTTTACAAAGCTAAAATATTTGCACAATTTTTTTTAAGTGTAAAATAGTCATAATTCATTGAGTATCTTAGAAAAGAAGGTCATGAATTGTTTCAAATTTACTATTATACATTTTGACAGAAATTTTTTATTTATGGTTTAATTTTTTTTTAAATATGTGTTATAAATTTTAGCTCATGTTTTATTCTGTTGTATGACCTATATTGTTTTACAGTTTCATTTAAATCCCTTCGCTAGTTTTTGCGTGAAAACGTAACAAATAAACAAACAAACATCCTTACTTTCACATTTATAATATATATGGATAGGGATTTTACTTATTATAATTAGAATAACAGGCTACGTTTTAATTTAAAAAGTTAATCCTAAAAACATTCCGATACAGAAACATAATATGATATTATTTAATTCATTAATTTCTTAAATTTCTGTAACCATTCCGTTAACTAAAGCATTTAGCCCGTAAACTATACACACATCTTGCAACCATGAATAATAGATAATAGATTTACAAAAAGGGTGTAGCAATAGATTAAAACACTGTTTTAAATAAATACAATATCAAGAAAAAATAAAGGATGTGCAATTTCCTAATTTCCTTCAACCACCAAAAAGACACATATTAAACGCTTGTTCAGTTTTTGTATAGCTTTCTAATACATAATTTTATTATAGAGACTACTGTTTTACCTGTTATATCAATTTTTTTTTTTCGTTTTCAGAAGAAGTAACAACCGAACCAATATTACTTCAACCTTGTTGCTTACTCAACACTTACTTACTTCAACCTACTCAATATTGTAATCAATCTTGAATTACATCGAATGATAACATCGATTCAAGTTTATGTGTCAGACATTATCGAAAATTTGAGTATTTTGTCTTTGAGCGAACCGGATTGCATGAACCAAGACTATGCATTTTAATACCGGCCGCGTTCTTTGTGGTATCATTTTAGCTTTTACCTGGATCGACTCCTTTTTAAACATATACTATTCAGTTTTTATACTTGTGTATATTTGGTAGTATATTCGTTAATCGAATTTTTCTTAGTCACGGCTTGAACCATTATAGTACTTCTGTAACTTGAAAACAATTCCTCTCAAGGCTTTTATCTGGACTTCTATAAAACAAAAAAAATTATTCCAAACAAAACAAACAATTTTTTTCATCAACCTCGGCCAAGGCTTGAGCGAATATCATCCAAAGTTTGACAAACGAAGACTATATCAATTTGCCTGATAAACCAAGATTTGGTATATTAGATTTATTTGAGGCTTAGGAAAGTAGTGAAACAACAAGGCTGGATTGATCAAACCTGGCCCAATGTTTACTACATCGTCAGATTTGATATTTCTTATTAGTAATTATTCTAATTGATTTATAATTTAAAATAGCATAAATCAAAAATTCTTCATTTAAATAAAAAAATGTCATCCTTCATTTATCATCCTTTACATATATCGGAAACAAAATGAACATGAAAAAATAATATATTTAAGGAGTAGGACTATTAGGGCCAAGACCAATAAATTTCTGATTGAACAAATTGCAGTATTTATTTGAAACTTTAACAATAATAAAGTTTCAAAAACCAGGTTTTTATGTAATTCTTACGGTCAACACAACAAATCTCGGCGTTTTCCAACTTTTTTTATTTAGTATGGAAGAGCATTTACTTTCAAAACACATCACATGTGTGTCATCATTTTTACAGACTGTCTGAAAAATGTTGAAAGTACAATTTTAGTATTGCACAACGTACTTATAAATACCAAAATTTTCAGTGAAACTACTTAAATTCTTTCATTTCTTTAGCATGAATTATTTCTAAGAATGATGTATTTTCTTATAAATATTATGATAATGAAGATGGTTCTGATGACCGTCAATAACAAATCCGTTCAAAAAATATTTCTGTCGGATTTTACATAAATAATCCAAAATTGATTTGTGTTTACTTTTACTTGAGAACCCTTATAATAATAAGGGCAGAATGTTTAATGCGTTTCTCCACGCTTGCCTGTCAGTAGCAATTCTCGACCATGTATTTCCATCGTAATTTCTAAACTCATCCGACCATTTCTTACGTTGTCTCCCACAATTTCTACTATTCATTATTGGTGTCCAGAATATAATTCGGTTTGCCCATTGATCGGTTTTTGAACGTAAAATGTGTCCTATCCAGGTCCACTTTAGCCTTTTAGCAATAAACTTTGCTGAGCGAATTTGTGTTTTTGAACGTATTACCTTATGTCTAATTTTATCTCTCCAGATAATATTGAGAATACAGTTTGGCATGTTTGGCATCCATACGTTAAATCCATACTTGAGAATCCTTACTCAAAATTATTAGAAGCAGTAGGTACTTTAAAATCGTAAATATCTCTGTAAATATTCTAGTCACATAAATTCCCACGAATAAGCAGTCGTCTACCTTTTGTACCACAAACTTACAGCAAATCTCAACAGATTAACATATCACAGAGCACTTAGTCAAAATAAGAATTTATTGCAATCATTTTTTCGTAATTTGTTTTGTGTCGAACTAGTGGATCAATTAGAGTACACAAAATCATTTTCTAGCTGTCATTAGCGGTTGTAGAGAAGGTATATGCATGGTATATGTATGAAGGAGATGTACTCAAAATAATTGGGGAACTGAAATTATCATCGGAAAGGTGGGTTGCGTTTTTCTTGTATTTTCAAGTTGAATACAAAAACCTTTTTTCAAAAAATGAATCATAAAGATTTTAAAATGAAAATTAATGATATTGACCGTATATTTTTGTAACGAACCATATTTATTTAATGAATTATGTACAAGATATTTTAGTATATATCTATCTATTATTATAGGTAGGTATATATAGAGCGAAGGAAGATACCTGGATAAAATTAAGGTACGGATGGTTATATAATTCATATTAATTACAGGATATGTATATATGTATATCTATAGAGAAGAGAAATACTCGAGGTAGATCGAATGACGTTTTGGATTAGATATTATTCTCCTTATTACGACACTCGTTCATCCATATGTATTTGTGAATGTTGTTACACAATGTCAGTGGTGGTCAAAATTGAAATAAGATTTAGAAGGTATTGACTCATATTATGTGCTATATTATTAACAATTTACATAAAATGACCACGGAATTTACGCCATTCAAATTCTACATTAAAAACTGCTTTTTTGGTATGTTATTTGGGCCCCTTTAGCTACTGTAAAACTATATTTTGCAAACAAAAACAAGTTGTGCTCCAAACTTTTTTCTGCTTTTAACCTACTACGCAATTTTTGAATATTTTTCGATATATTTTCTAGAAAAAATTTTTTTTTCAAAAATTTTTCAATAAGCACACTAGTTGAAGCTACCTGCAAATTTTCATTTCTCTACCTTTTATATTTTTGGAGAAAATAGACACCAATATTTGCCCTCTCACGAGAAGACAATGGTGTTCATTCAGTCATTTTTGAGTACACTACTTAACCGATTTTAAAAGCTCTCTCACCTATAGAATGCTACATTATCAGCAAGTAAAAGGGGCTATATTTTATTTTCAAAAAAATTGAGGTTCCGCACCATAAGTAAAAATTTATTACATATGGAAAGCGTCATTTTTGAGTTCACTACGTAACCGATTTTAAAAATTATTTCATCTATAGAATGCTACATTATCACCAAGTGTCATGGGCGTATTTTCTTTTCAAAATTATTTGGGATTCGCAATGAAAGTTACAATCCATTGAATAGTGAACAAAAGTAAAGATAAGAGAATTGAAGGCTATAAAGTGGATAACTGCAAGCTATTTATATTTTTTAAACAATATTTGAACTTTATAAAAAATTCATTCTTGAGAGATTTTTTTCCCGTAAAAAAGTATTTTAACTTAATAGCAATAAAAATTGATTTTAACTTTTGTTGCGTAACCCTAACTTTTTTTTAAAATAAAATACAACCCATATTAATTGGTAATAAATAATGTAGCATTCTATAGGTGAAGGAATTTTGAAAATCGGTTAAGTAGTGAACTCTAAAATGACGATTTCACTTTTTAATAGATTTTTACTTTTGGTGCGGAACCTTAATTTTTTTGAAAATATAATAACCCATGTTACTTGCTTATAATGTAGCATTCTATAGGTGAAAGAACTTTTCAAATTGGTTAAGTAGTGAGCTCACAAATGACGTTTTATATATATTTTCATACAAAATTTAATCCTCTCATACAAAATCCACCCTTTTAGGGGTGGTTTACCCTTACAGTATAAAATCAATATCTCGAAATTTCAAAATTCTATCATTAGAGATTTAGGCTGGGCGTCGATATATCAATCGCGATATTACCTATTCCCCCTCCCAATTATTTACCCATCGGAAATGTTTCTGATTTTAAATAATATACAAAAAGAATCATTTGGAAAAAAAATAAATCATCAAAATCGGAGATTTTATTGAGGACTCCCTAAGAATGGCTATTTTATGTATTCTTTTATCCGACTATCTGTACACTTCAGCCATTGTTTGATAGTCACTGTTAATAAATGATAATAATATTGTACTTAATATATTAGTTATAGACTATATGTATACCCAGCCATATAACTATACCATATTAGTCAGATGATATTTGTTATGGTATAGATGACATATTAGGTGAAGGTATTTATTATTATGATTATGATTATCATGATTATCATTATTATTATTATTGTGATATAACGTTAACCTGTGCCAACATTCATTTTTATTTAATAATATTAATAATAATAAGTAATTGAAAAATGGCACCACCTCAAAATTAAAAAAATCACGTTTGAAAAACATTTTGATACAAGAAGTCGATTAAAGCATTCCTTTTGTGGGTGGGAACGATTCAAATTGAGGACTCACTATAGTCAGACCTTTCACGTTTAACCATTATGGTGGTTAAAGTTTCAAGCTTAACAATCGACTAACTTTCAATTTTTATATGCCTTAATTTGGTTTCGAAAATTACTTCATTCAATAGCTGAGACTTTTTATTCAGTACAATTATTTTATTTGAAAATGAAGATACTTCTCAGTGATTTAGAAGAACGATGGCAATATGAAATAATATAGTAATAGAAGTATTATAGAAATAAGATTGAAGCCATGAAAACGAAAATCATTTCAATCGTTTTCAAGTTAAATAAAAAAATTTCTCTTTGAGTATCTTCAACTCTACGAAACAGTACCGTAATTATGAAAATCGGTAAATATTTTGCTTAGCTACCTGCGAGTACAAATATTAGAATTGAGAAACAAATATTTGTTTGTAATCTAAAATAGAAACCAAATAGAATTTTCATTTTGAAAATAAATAACGATAATATAATCCTCGTTAATATGTTTGACAAATGAAAATAGTCGCATTTAGAGTTTATGGGTTTCATTAAATTTTTACCGCAATAAAGTATGGTTTTATTATATGCATAAGGACACCTTAGTACTTACCTACAACACCTATATAAATTATAATAAAGAAACGGTTTGTGAACGGTATGAGATATGGACCGGCAAAATGGATTAATGAGGGCTCCAAATATGTTAGCTATTTAATTTTCAAAAAAGTGTTTTTAAACATACTTTTTTAAAGATCTAACTACACATATTTTCATATTTGTTAATCTTTATTTATTCAATTACAAAACATATTTACAATTACATTTTTTGATGTGGGTGGAGTCTGTTACTTCGTTCTTATCCAAGCGACGACAATGTCATAAGGCGAATGTCATAAGTACGAAGGTTAAACCCCCATTATTATTATTATTAATTAATATTTTCATATTATTTTTTGTTTTTTTTTGTTTGAAAAGTAGTTTTTGGGGACGCCACCTACCAAAAAAAATATTTATATTAGTTCAAAATGCCTATATGTATGTCAGATTGCGGCATCGTAGCTTCTAAATGGATTAATCAATTTTTCAAGAAAATCGGGGGAGGGGGGGATTGGAGGTCATAAGCTCTACTTTGTTGTCTTTTAGAAGATACAAATATTAGTTTTAGGTGTTTGTTTATTTATTAATCTTTTAACTAATAATAAGAATATATGTTCGATCTACATCTAAGCATATAAATATCCCGAGTATGACAGAATACATGCGTTAAGCAATGCCTGTAAGTGAGAGGTATTATATACGTATGTTGAAGCTTTGATATGCGTTGAGATAGTTATAAGACGCTTGGAGAGTGGGAGTTTCTTAGTTGAATAGATGAACTACAGCAGTTAAGCCACGATACCAGTTACTTTTGAAATTTCATATAACACCTATAATACCTCTTACGTAGATGCATTGCTTAACCCATGTACTCTGTCATACCCGTGATATTTATATGCCTAGATGTAAACCGAACATTTTGTATACTTATGGATTGTAAAGTTACCAGAGGAACAGAAGGGGATAGAGTTTTTGCTATAGGATTGGATAACCTAAAGCAAAGATAATCAATATGGCATTTCCAGTTAAGATTGTTATCCAAGATAAGATTGTCATCTATCATTACACCAAGAAATTTACATACCGTAGATTTCTCAACAACATCATTATTCATTTGCAAACAAATTGGCTCATATCTGCTTCTCATGTTATTAAAAACAATAACTTCAGTTTTCTCCAGATTAAGCATGAGTTTATTATTAACACACCATGTTTAAAACATTTTACTTGTTGACTGGATTCTGTTGATAAGTTCCTCTAAACTGTCCGCAGTGATGTCCGAGGAGTCATTTGCGTACAGAATAAGATTTCTTTCATTTAGTGCTTCTGGAAGGTCATTTATGTATAGGGAGAACAGCAGTGGTGCCAGAATGGATCCCTGATGTAATTCCTCGTTATAAATTTGGTAAGATGATACCGCATTATCAATTTTGACCTGTGCTTTAAAGATTCTAACCCCTAAATATCCCCTAATAGCAACGTATAGAAAATAATCTTAGAATAAAAAATCCTTTTTGCCCGTCAGTACTCTAATGTCTAATATACTCCACTACGTATGTGAGAGTGGATCATATATAAATTATTTAAATGATATTTTATGATTTTATAACTATAAAAATAAAATGTCTGGAAAACTACATTCACTTTAGTAGTTTGTTATAGAAGTACGTTCAACATAATACATATAATAAGATTTATTTTATATACCTATCATGAATTAATATAAATACATATTATATTTTTCGATTGTCGATTCTATACGATTTTTTTATGATTTATAACTACGTGAATTATTATTATATACTCTTCGAGTTCTTATTTTTTATTATCATTACAAATCTTATGTTTTATTTCATAAACCTTTTAATCTTTACTAACAAAAAATAAAAACAGACTAAAAATTAAATATTTTAAAAGCTTTAATATAAAAGTATTGGAAAAAATAAATAATGTTAAACAAACTTTTTAAAATTATAATATATACTTTTACTTTAAAAACACTCCGTTTTAAGCACTACTTTAACAAATACATTTTTAACAAACCGACAGTTTTTTTTTTCAACAAAAATTATGATATTCAAAATAGGATTATGATATACTCCTCTTTTTTATGTAGTGCTGCCTATGTTCAACAAAGAACATCTGTAAGGTGCACGTTTTTGTATTTTTTCCTGAAATTTTTCATAGAGTTTCTTGAAACTATAAGATGCAGTTTCGCTCTATATGATCAAATTTTTTTCGCTGAAAAAGAGTATTTAGGTATATTTTTTCTCCAAACAATAGAAACATAAATTGACAATCGAAATATATGTATATAGGTTTATTATGTCAAGTCGAACGAAACTAATTAAATCCATACATGTTATAAAATTATTTTTAGGAAACTTGACTCCGATTGTATAATTGACATTTTTCGTGAGTAATAAATTTAAATAACGTAAAATTATCTAGAAAAAGATGTTAATCAAAAGTATCGAATTTTCCAAAAGTGTCGAATAAGTCGCGATTGTGTGTAAGGAGAATAAACATTTCAGTATTTTAATTTAATTTTTGATCGAAATCGTAATTTTTCGAAGAATAACTCCAAATTGTGCTGCAAAACTCATCTTTGTATATGGAAGGTTAATTGAAAAAATAAGCTAAATTTGGAACATTTGGATTGATATTCAGCTTTTTTTTCCACAGCATATGGTATTTACCAATTTCAAAAGTATATTTTAGGATTCATTTTTCAATAAATATCATTTAACCGGTAAAGTAAAAAATTATATTTTGCCATTAAAATAATTAATTATCTACAAAAAATAAATTCTATATTTAGTATAAGTCAGTTATAATGATTCCAAGCATCATTTTATTCATTCATTTTATTAAATTTTATTTAATTATAAACAGAATAATTATGGGAAGGTCGTCAAAGTCGGCAATACTTTTTACTTTTGTCCGTAAGACTATATATCAAACAAAAATAAAAAAATTTAATCAGAACAATTCACACTCTGAAATTTCACCCAGAGAATTTTCCCTATTCAGTATACTTAACACAGCTAGATTAATCTACCTAGACCTTTTGACATCTATGTACACCGAAACCAATTTTCAATTCTACGTTCTCTCCCTAGACTACGGAGCAAAACAACCTAAAGAGATTTATATGCTAGCGTAAGTCTAGTTTTCCTCAATGAAAACTATGTGGAAAATGATTAGAATTGAAAGAAATACCATGTGATGAACTTCTTTATTATTTGGTATTACAATTCAAGAGGATGAAAAACCTATTTGTCATATTACTAATATTATGACAGAACTTTCTCCACGCCCTGAAGAAAGTTATTGGTACCTTTCATGGCCTTAATGCTGGCTGTGACCTTTTATTAAGGTCCAAATCACATGTCACGTTATTTTTGTTTCATAGCATTGAAACTAATGAACAAAGTTTCATTTCACTAATGGTAGGTAGGCCTTCGCTTATACCACAATCAAGACAGTTTTCATCCGGTTTTTTATCAAACATATGAATCCTACTGTGCATTGACAATCCTTACCATGATGGTTCTACCTTTCGGCGTGTATACACCAATTGATTGTAGCACTAGCGAAAAGCATTCTTTGAAACTAGAAAAAAATTTAAAAAACAAACAAATTTTGCAAGAGATTATTGAAAACTTAAAAAAATTGAGGTCAAGGTTGCACCTTGGCAACGATCCTTTGAAAGAAAATGCAATTTAATTTTGTAAATGATTTATTTATGATTTTCATAATAAGCCCACATAAATTTTTAGTAGGTAAATACAACATGTAACTGACATTTACTTTGATATACTTAATTATGATGTTGTTGTTTTAATTTATTTTACAAAATGGAAAATAGAATTTAAATTCATATTTCTTTCATCTGAAAATATTTTCTAAAAATACTATTTATTTTATTAAATCTTTAAATGTTCTTCCCCAATAGGTATAAAGGTAGTGTACATTTTATGGACTAATTATAGATTGTCATCTCTTAAGAGAAAAATATAATTTTTTACAATCTGCCAATGATAGAGGGCATATATACAGCCACAAGCAACAAAAATTTAGAAAATAACATTGATAACGAATTAATTCATAGTTAAAAATTAACTTTTATTTTAAAACTCAGAGAAAAACCTTTTACAGTCTGCCATTCATTTAAATAAAGGCAAGACTGTTCAATACACTAAAAGTTGATTGGCAAACGGTTTTTTTGTAAAACATAACCAATATGGCAGACTATAAAAAAATTTTCTCTGAGTTTTACAAACAAAAGTTAATTTTTGAGTATGCATTAATTCGTTATTAATGTTATTTTATACATGTTTCTGTTGCTTGTGGCTGTATATATGTCCTATATCATTGGCAGACTATAAAAAATTGATTATGTTTCTTTTAAAATTTGCGAAGACTATCTCCTTAAGTGGGCTAGTCTCATGAATAGGAGCATTATGGAGAGAGCTCCGGTTTTTAAGTTCTAGAATTGATGAATGTCATGCATTTTTTTCTTATTCTAATGAGAAGCTACTTAAATGTCGACTCTCCAATACTGTCAACTTTTTCCTCGCACTAAACAAAGCGGTATGTCCACAGTCTTATACTTTGAAATTTTCAAATTTTTAAAAATCAGGCTATAAATACGACGCTTTTTTGACAGTTGGGCATAGGTAGCAGCGTTGGACAGACAAAAATATTTAAATTAAAAAAAAAAAAAAGAAATCATTAATCAAATTAAACTGACTAGGTTAATTAAAAATATACCGTATTCAGGAGCTAAAAAGCACACATCGCTCAAATTCCCGTTGTTTGGTGTTATTAGATGGCCTAAGAACTAACTCCCTCCAATTTCTGATTGGTTGCAAATAATTTAAAAAATGTACGCTACTGCCTTTATACCTATTAGTCTTTTTATTTATGTAAAATATTGTTATTCCTTGTCTTTAATTTTTCTTTATCCAATCAAGAAATATATACCTTTTTATCTTGCCAATTAAAAAAAAACTGTTTCAACGAAAACTCAATGTGGCTTTGACTTATTTAATCAGATCAATTGGGATCGATGCTGGTAGCAATCTAAGGAGGACAGCTTTTCCCTAGATTTAGATCCTACCAATTCCCAATATATATATTTGTACTCCAATCCCACATATTTACAATTTCACATTTCTAAAAATGAGTTCCGCTTAATGCTAAAGCATTTTAAAATATATGTTTGCGAAATTAGCGCTTCCGTGAACGAATGTTTCGTTCACTGTGAGCTTAATTGTTTGACCATTGTAGGGCCAATTTTGAAAAACCTCAATTTTCTTTGTTGCCGAGAACGTTTTTTCGTTAACAATTGTTTTTTGTAAGCATTTTTCGAACTGGGGAAAATTCAATGAATTTTCGAGTTATTATTCAACATTTCTTTAACTGAACATCACTGAAGGCAGCTTGTGGGAGTTATAGAGTGATTGAACGATGGTCAATGGATAAGTTCAAAATATTTGACCATTTTCTTAATGAAAAACTAAAATGATATCCTTTGTTAGAAGCTGAGGGTGATCAAACAAAAAATGGCAAGCAAAAACGGCTCAGAGAAGGCGCAGAAAAAGCAAAGAGAAGGCGCAGAAAAAAACAAAGAGAAGGCGCAGTAATATGTGATTCAATTAAATAATTTAACCAAAAAAAATTTTTTTATGAAAATAAAATATCCAGTATTTTTACCTAAAATAAATTAAAACTTTTATTTAAATAAAATTATTTCTTGGAAAACAATTTCAAATAAGTAGTAAAAACTTCTTCTTAAAAATATCTTGTAATTTATAAAAAATATATATCATATTTTGGCTACTTTTTCATATAATGTTTGATCGACAGCTTATTACCTTTGATGACAAACCTTGTTCTGTTGATATGCAAATTTCAAACTTGATAATTAATGATGATGAAAATTTAACATTTAAGCAATGCGAATCTCATAATACATTTTCATACACTGTTAATTTTATTACCTTTTATAAATATATATGAAAAGATAAATGCTTGAAAAGTTTTTGGTTCATGGCTTCACACAAATATTTTTGTTTTAATTAATATAAATGGTTTGCTTGCATTCTCTAGTATGGTTTTCAAATAAGACAAACTCATATACAGAGGTGGTTTAATGTATATGTTAAAGCTATTTTACGTAAACATTGTTATGAATTATATCATAATATTTATAAAATCTTATCAAAAGCAAACGTATCTAATGTCGGAGATGGGCAGTTTATGATTTGGACGTAGAAAATGTAAGTAGTTTGTAAAAAACACTTTTTTCAGCTACTAGTTTTTATGGAATATGACTTAAAATTTGTTGTATGAGTGCAATTTTTATGATTTTTAGAAATATGCTTAGAGCGCAAAATATTTTCCGAGTCCCACAAGAATAGCTCATAAATTTATGGAAATATGGCATTTTTCTGGAAAATCAAAATAGCGGAATACGGCTTATCTAAACTTGTATCGACAAAAAGTTACTGAACATTTTTTACTTGTTTATGTGTTTAAAATCTGAGGCAGAAAAACTCGTGCCATATTTTTTAAACAGCCTGTTTGGTTACAATTGAAGAAAAATGGAACCATGATATAAGAATGCAAGTAGAATCTTCACCTACACCCGTTGTTTCATTGCAATAACTGTTGGTGGTGGGTTGTTATCCTGATATTACAATTTATTTCGCGTCATTAACTGATATTTTTAATGTTCCCTTAAACAGGCGAATTCAGGAAGTAGCTTTAGTGTAGGTAGATTGTGAGAAACAGTCGGCCCCCAATATCATCCTCTAGGCACTGTGTAAATCTGGTAAAAAGTTACTTATCCGATATTACTTCTCCGATAAACTTATAAGACGAACTCGACTATTTACTGCAAAGGCTAGTTGCTGACGATGAGACCATAGAGTGAAAGTAAAAGGAGCTTCTGTCATGTGTCATGTGAGTGAGGGCGAAAAAGGCAGTAAAAACAAAACATGCTGCATTAGGTCACTGGCTTATTAGTTCAACTCGCTTTGGAAGTAGCTCGCATGATATGTTTACAAAGTATCACTTGCTGTTCTTTAGCTTCTATCAGCACTAACAGCTCACAATTTACTAAATTAACTAAATTCACTTAAAAATATAATTTACAATTTACATAAAAAACAGTTAAGTTTTCTTAGAATGCTTCCGTATGTATTTGAAGATGGTAAACTAATAATTTAGAAAAATTTTTGGTATTATTTTTTACAGCCTCTTTAAAATTGCTCTTTTTGCACTGTCACTAACTGTATGCAGTCGAACACGTTGACTGTATGTAGTTGAAATGATGAATGCATAATTTTTAATTAATCTGGTGGAAGTTCAACTCGTGCAACAGCAGGTGGAGGCAAATACTTTTGATGACACATGCAAACTTCGGATTCGTATATCAAAGTCGCGAACTACAAAGTATATAGAGAAGCACGTTAATTAATTATACAATGCGTTATCCTTCATTGTTAAATAACTATAAATATCTAAGTACGTAATGTTTTGTTGCTCTTATCATAACAACCGTTTTTAAAATCATTAAAAGATTTATAATGAATGTCGAAGAGGTATGTATTCTATATGTATGATGTTCACTGCATTGGATGAAATAATAATAACAAAATTTTGTTTGTTTTTTTGTTTTATGTAAATATCCCCAAAGCTACTACACAGACCCTCATCACTCACTGTACATGCTATTTCATTAGTTCTTAGCCATTCTTTAACAAGATTTGTATTGTAAGGTAGCAAATTCTAACTGAGTCCTTGAATTTGGCTTTCAAAGTCAATGAAATGTCAACACGGGCTATTGGAAAAATCATTTTGGAGGCTTAAAGTAGAACTACAGCCTTTTACAGGGCTTAAGCAGGTGCTATTCAATAAATATATAGACATTAAAAAACCATAGTATTATACAGCAATACTGTTCAATCTATGAACAAATCAATTAAAATATAGCCCATTTTTTACTGGGGTAGTCATGATGTTTTTTGTAAGATTTAAGCTTATTTGTGAATGCCACATTAACCACTTGACGTTATTAGTGATTTTCCTAATATAGAGATTTTCCTAACACACCACTTTAAATGAGGCATTTTATTTATTCCATCATTTTAACTAGAAATTATTCAGTCCATCATTTCAAATACATGAATTCAACGTGTTCGGCTGCATACAATTGTTGATAGCTCGAAAAAACCAATTTTGAAGAGGCTGTAAAAGATAATCTTTTATTAATCTCTTAATGATTTGAAAGTAAATGATGAATAAGTCGCTGTTGGCGCTGACAGAAGCTAAAGGACAGCTATAGACCACAAGCCCATGCTGAAATTTTTCAGGTGAAATGACCTGCCAAGAATCATGTCGAAAAAGATTCTCCTATATGTAAAAGTAAGTTTAAGCACCATGGCATCAGTTTACGTGGTAAAAGTGAGTACAGGTGAAAATATGAATGCTACACCCCTTTGTGTCTCACCCCTGCACCAGAAAATATGTACGGCGTTGCTGTATACTGATTCTGCATAAGTATTCGAAGCGAATAACATAAATGGCGAACAGAAATAAACAAATAGGGCTTCGGAAATTGACGGCAGATCAAAATTTTTTAAACTTTACTGTTTCTCGCAACCAGGCTCATAATGGAAGCAACTGCCTGAGTGCTTGCATTAGCCTGTTTACAAGAACGTAAAAAATGCCTATTAATGGCGCGAAATAATTTGTATTGTCAGAATAACAACCCACCGCCACCAGTTAATGCAAGGAAACAAGGGATCTGTGTTTAGATGCTACTGGCGTTATTCCATAGTTATAACTTCAAGTTACGACTGTAAACATGTCTGCGTCTGATCGTGCGCCATTTTATTTCAGCTATTTTTAAGGTTATCATTTATTTAACTTTCTTAAATGTTTTTGTATGTATAAGAAACTTAAGGTGATAAAAATCCAATCGACTAAGTTTACAATTTATTAAATTTACTTCGAAATAGCGTTAGGTACCTAGTTCTTTTTCTTATTTACAATTTATGTATTTTAAGTAGACTTTTTAAAATCATTCTTTATTTTTTTCCTATTCTCTATATCCAATTTATTTTCTTTTGAAGATAATTGTCATTAAGAGGTGTTTAAAGACTTATGAAACATACTGTATAGTAAATAAAACTCCCCGTGTAATTTAGCATTAACGTACGTAATGTAACGTGTATTGCACGTTTTGCATGTGCTAGATATTATAAACGAGACTAAAAATTAAATTAAAAAATACAAATAAAAAAAAATATATATTTTTTATACATAAAAATGGTTTATGTATTTTGTTCGGAACACACACGTAAAAATGATTATCACATTTTGTATGTAGAATTTTTGATTTTGTTCTCGCTATGTATGTGTATGCCAAACAAAAATAAAATGATGAAGTGTTTTTCAATATAACATTAATATGGGCTTGTAGGTACAAATAGAACTAATTATTGTGATAGAAAACTTACATGTTTCTTGGTTTTAAAGTCCATGTTCACCCAACACCCTGTAACAATGGAAAAGTGAGTAAAAATAAAATGAAAGAATCAAATAAATTAGAAAATTATTAATGCGAAGCCAACATCCATTTCTTTAAATTATTTGATACAAGTCGTTGCTTAATTTGTTAAGACGGTATTCCATTACGCCCTTGTAAAGCAGTTTTGTTATAAAACTTTATTATAAAGTAGTTTTGATTTAAAACTATGTACCACCTTTTCTTTCTTTTTTAGCAAAAAAATAAATAAATTGTGCTTAACAATTCAATTGCCACTTTTTATAAATGAAACCTTTATAATAATTCGAATTTTCCAATACCAATTAATAATACCATGTATATGAAATATATCAAAGTATACTAGGTTTAGTCTCAAGTTTGTAACGTTTAAAACTATTGATGCTACGACCAAATATTTATATAGGTATTCATAAAATCATCTAATTAGTCCATTTCCGGTTGTACGTCTGTCCATATGCTCCCCTATGATCACTTTTTTGGGTGCTTCGATAAAAAAAGGTGAGGTCGAGTTCTTAAATGAGCAAAATAGGTCAATTGGCTCTTCGGGTCCATAGGTCCCATCTTGTAAACCGTTGGGGATAAAACAAAAGTTTAATCGTAAAAAATGTCGCTTATAAAAAAATTAAGAACTTTGGTTTGATATATTTTTTCGTAAACATCACTGTTTGCCCGTGAGGACGCAAATTAAATACGTTACATTTATACGTTACATATATTATGTATGTGTTTGTTTGATATAGCATAAATACTATATCCACTGAGGAAGTGAGAAGAAAGATACTCTTATTACATTTGTGTGTAAGATACTATCTTTGTGTGTGTAATGTACTATCTTTCTTTACTCACCTGATGTAAAAAAGCAAACGAGTGCGTAATCAATACTGTCAGTGCATGATATTTCAAAATCAAATTGTAGTCAATTGTTTGTTTTCACTTGTTTTAAGATAAATTGTAAATTGAGGTACGTAGCCATAAAAATAAACAATACCAGTTACACTAACTATAAGTTTGAATATATATAAAGTAAATAACGTATGAATTTTTAATAATACATTTTTTTTTTCAAAGCTTTTAACAAAAAATGATATAAATGCATACTCAATAGTTATTTTTGATTAGAGTTTTTATTTTTGTTTAGTTTGGAATAATCTCTATTAATTACCCAATCATTCACTCAGTTTCATGCTCAATTAACTTAAATTTTCTTCTTTTTTTAATATCGATATCTGTTCCGAAAAATGGACCATGACTTCAAATAAATCCGATTACTTTCTAATTAGCTTTATTTAACAATTTTTAGTCTCTTTTACTTAGAAAAATAACAAATAATCTGCCTTTTATTCACAAAGTTGAATTGATCGCCAATTATTTTTACATTTTTGCGATAGGCTATTTCGGAAAGCTTCGGTTGATATTCTTGGCAAAAAATAATATAAATATAAATATGGTATCTAATGGCATTGTTTTAACATTCAGTGATCTGTGTTGTTTATAGGTTTAGACTAAGGACTTGATGGCTAGATGGGTGTAATAACACAAATAGTACAACTTTTCGAAATATGGCAACAGATTACTGAGTATATAACAAACATTGCCGGCATTTATTTGCTGAAAATCATGTTTAAGCTCAAATGCTATAAAATAATATTTTCAATAAAGCATGGTTTTAATCTTTAACATTATTTAAAAATTTCTCCTCCTAAGGAAAAAAATTGCTCTTTATTATTCAGTTTATGTTTTGATTTTAACTTATATTTCCATTTTGGATCACAATAATATAATAGAACTTAATGTGATCGATCCAGAAGCAAATTTAACTCCACTTCAATTTGAGGCGATCAATGTATGTTCAAAGTCCGTTTATACCGAAACTATAATAAATAGAAAGTTAAAATCTGATAGAATGCTCTCAGTTGTGTGTATAAAATCCCTAATTTGATACACACCATCCCGATCTGATAATATTATTGGGATGAAAGCGTGAATTTTGAATTGATAGAATAATTTTATGGCTTTAAATTCGTTATAAAACAAGTAGGTTAAAAAAATTTAGATCCTCTTAGAAAGACTTGGTTACTAAACCTTTCGCTAAGCTCAAAAAGAAAATTGCGTAATCAATAATACTGTCAGTGCATAATAAACAAAGAGAAAGGAGGAGAGAGATACAAATTGGGGAGATATACAAAAGTTTATGTGTAATCATTTACTGTGTTTTCTTTACTCAACTAGCGTTTTCCCTTATATATCAATTTTGCAATGGTTTCCACCAATTTCTTACTGCTTTCTTTAAGATGCTTATTGACACGATCTAGGAAGCGAATTATCGAATTTTGTGGCACGACTGTTTTTAAAGTACCACACTTTTCAAAACATATTCGTATTCTAGTCATGCTTGAAAAATGTATATTATCTGGTTTTAATTTAGATAAGATTTCAATAAATTAGTTTCTGATCGGATGGGTTATAAATTTAAAATACAAACTTTTGATAATAATTTAGACGATTTAAACGGCATTGATTGTAAGCATAAATTGCATAAAATAATTAATAGAGTTGACATATAAAATTGTTTGTAAAAAGTTTTTCTAATTATATATATGAATAAATAAAATATGTTATTTTACACAAATCGAAAACAAAAACTATAAAGTATAAACATACTAACCGTATATGTACCGTACATATGAAAACAATTAAAAGTTAAATGTCGAATAAGTATGAAACTTTGGTACGTAGTCTAGATACGATATAAAATGTTAGTTTGTATTAAAATTTTAGACAATAACATCTTCATTAAGCTAAGTCCAGTGTGTCTAATTATATTATAATTTATTTTATCTATATAGTTCAAGTAGTCTTAAAGTTGTGATTTTTTTCTTTTCTCTAATTAAAAATACAGATTGTCTAATTAAAAACTGAAAAAAGTTGAATGTAAAAGTTATACCTGGGGTAACTCTGCTAAATTTTCATATATTTTATTCGAATTTCTAGTATCAAAATTGGCTGAGATTTACTACTTTAGCGAAATACCAAAATGTAACAATTTTGTGGAAAAGTGTAATATAAAGAATATAAAATATAAAGAGAGTTGAGTGCCTCTCGTTGCGGTAAAAATAATATTTTCCTTGATAAGGCTCACCGAAGAAAAAGCTCGAGAAAATAAAATTGACCGGCTGTCCATCGGAACTTCGTACCCCACGAGTACTATTGAAAGTTATAAAACTTACAATGTATAAATTGCTTATCTTTATCATAGTAAATTATATTTTTACCTTTTGAATGAAAATTTTACATTAATCCTACTAACGAAAAAAACTGAGAAAACAAACTGCAAGTCTCTTATCGAAATTCGAAAAAGAATCTTTTAGCCGAAGGTAAGGTTAGGTTAGGTTATATTAGCTATCCACGAAGGACACACTTAGACTGTAGAGCCCACTGTGATACCATATATGTGTTTTACCACCTTTTCGCTGATAATTACATTTATTAGCTCCTCAACTTCAGAGGCTGAGTGCACCTCCTTCATGCATCTTCATGTATATACCATGCATTACACCAGCCCAACACAACTATCAATTAAATTAATTTTGTTGCGACGGCGGGAGTCGACCTCGCTACCCTAAGCATACCGCGGAAGGAATTGGTTACGCCTTAACCAACTGAGCTAATAGGGTTAGGTGATAAAAAACACTCTTTGTTGCCATTGGCTTGCCTCGGGTTTATGATTGATTACTAAAGGAGGCACTCTGAAGCCCTCCGGGAAATTATATTGGCCAACATTGTAATCAGTATGCGTTTGTCCATAAGAGAACATATTTTTTTTCGTCGAGATCAGTTTTATTACAATTTTTTTTATTGGTTTATTTACCCTGTTCTTTAGAAATGCAAATATTACGCCATGGATTTTATTTAAATGGTACGGAACACAAAATAGTAAAAATAATAATTTACAGTAACTAAACTTTTATGGGATGCTGTTGATATCTTATATAATAAAGTTAAACAAATATGAGTTTGTACAATCGTAGCAGAAAAAGTAACAGCAAAACAAAAATTTAAGATCAATCAAATCAAATATATTTTGCTCCCACGTACCTTTAATCAAATAAGAGTTTCATAATTTTAATTTAATCTGTAGAATTTTCGGATTAATGTTGTGGTAAAATTGAAATTTTTGTTAAAAATAATTTCATAAAAAACATTTTTATAACGAAATATTAACTGAGCGTAAATGTTTCATAAGCTGCTTAAAGGTTTCTGTTTTTGAGGAACAATGGATTTCATCATCGACTCCCATAGATTTTCGTTGAACTTCAAGAAGATAGTTGGTAAATCCAACTATCTGGTTTTCTGATAGTTGGTAAATCTACATAAGTATGATCATAGCCACATAATTCATTAACAATGAAATGAAAACGAAAAAATTAAATATAAAGCTTGGGCTGGTTTTGGTGGCCACAATACTTTGTGACGTGTTAGCATAACATTAATCCTTTTGACGATGCCTCTAAGTCCTCTTTATTACGTAAATTCATATAATCTGTAAATCCTCTTCAGATTACTCACTGTTTGTATGCAAGTATGAAAATTATTAAACGTTGTATTGTGATCATAAAAAGAAGCTACCAAAGTGCATTTATTTATGAAACATTTATTTGAAGCATATTGGATATTCTAAGGAATTGTGGCGTATGATTGCTGTATTTCTATTGTTTTTCAGTGAAGCAGCTTCTTATACATAGAGGACACTTCGATTTTGAAATTAGCCTTTTTGTACATTATCGGCTGATATTTAAAATCAGCGAACTTCGTTCAATTTTTTAACATATTATTTTGATTATTTTGTCTAGGACTTTCTTTTAAGTAATGTTTTCGGCAGATACATTTCACAAAAATCATTGAAACGCAACAACAAATAAAAATTTCATAAAATAATGAATAGCATACGAGATTCCATCGACTGCTGCAAACGACCTAAACACAGCGATTTTTGACAGATTTTGTCAAAAAAATGGATTGAAATATCGAAAAACAGTAAATGCGGGTCTTTTTATTTTCAGGAAAGGGAGTTTTTTATGTGCCTTTCGGGTCAAATTGGGGCTGACCGATTTTTTTAGGACTACATGCTTGTAGCTGATTCTGGTTCTTTGTCGAAAGAAAGGAAATATTTCTCTGAAAACTTTTTTCTAAGGTGTTTCTCGCAAGTAAGAAAAACAAGTAATTTTTGTCAATAAAATTTTTTCTTACACTTCCAACACGTCCCTACTTAAAATACTCAAAAAAAAGTCCTTACTCAAAAAAACAAACTTGCAAATCTCTTCTTCAATCACAGTTAAAAACCGTTACTAAAACACCATATATATTCGTACAAAAGAAAAAACAAAAAACCAAAGCAAAAAATGTATTTTACGAAACCGTGATACAGCCAAGCAGTCACAATATTATAGTATTATACTGTAGGTAGGTACTGTACGACTAGATAGTCACTAGATAGTAGAATGTGTCACGAACGTTCAAAATGTAAAATAAACGACACCACTTGTGTATTGTGGTTGGTTATTTCTCGTTTGTTCCATCCATATCATGGTTAATGCTGCCATACCAAAACGAATATGTTGTCGTCACATTTCTATTGCCTACTAGAATATTAATCGTATTTTCTATGGTGGATGCTAGCCGTTACTCGCCTGTATTGCTTCTCTTATATTATTATTATTATTCTTAACAGCATTAATTACAGACAACACTTAAAAACGATCAATGTTGTAATGCACAATTTTTAAACCATGTGTATATGAAATATACATAGTATATTAAATTTAGTCCCAAGTATGTAACGCTTAAAAATATTGATGCTACGAAATTAATTTTGTTATATGTGTTCATATAATCAACTTATTAGTCAATTTCCGGCTGTCTGCCTGTCCGTCTGTCGTCAACACGATAACTCAAAAACGAAATATGATATTGAGCTGAAATTTTTACAGCGTGCTTAAGACATAAAAAGAGAGGTCGAGTTCGTAAATGAGCAACATAGGTCAATTGGGTCTTGGGATCCGTAGGACCCATCATGTAAACCGTTAGAGATACAACACAAGTTTAAATGTAGAAAATTTTCCTTATATAACAAATAACCAACTTTGGTTTGAAACATTTTTTTGTAAACTGTTTACCTACGAGGGCGTAAATTTGGTGAAAATTGTATAGTATGTATTATATGGGAATATCAGTTACATGTGTGTGACATTGTACATCTGTCTGTGTACACCTTTCTTTACTTACGAGTCGTCAAAAAATAAGCGATAGCGTAATCAACACTGTCTATACATTCTATTTCGACAATTAACTCAGTCAATTGTTTGTTTTCACTTGTTTAAAAAAAATTCTATGTGTATCGAAATCCATTCCCAATTATGTCATTAACTTAGAGCTGGGCACTAGCAGCGTTGACTTACGATGTATAGAAAAGGCTGTTAACTACCGAAACAAGCAGTCGAATTCATATAAAGAGTTGCAAATACTGTGTATGAATGACGGAATATTAGACAATTTGAATGAAATATTGAATGAGATAAGACTGAATGAGATAAATGGGGAATATGAGAGAAATCGAGCGTGAGCAAAATGATCAAAATGCGAGTTCTAGAGGGTTAATGAATATGACTTAAGTTTTAAACGACGATAGATATCAAGTTTAGAATTTCAACAAGTACCCCTTCCTCCTCCCCACTCTAAATTATAACACTTTTAAATTTTGTAGATTTTTTGTAAAATCCTATCCTCAGCAGTAGTTGATCCTTGATCCTTGCAACTATTCCGCTACTACCAATATATTAGAATGAGTCGACCTGGTCGTAAAGAAGAAGATACACTACAACACATAATATTATGCTTATGCATCATAAATTTTTGCATTATTATTATTTTTCTAAGCTTGTATTCGAAGTATATTATACAATTTTTAGCTATATACTAATTCTCAGATTTACAAGTAGCTAACAAAAGTGGATAACAAAAATAGTTTTCTTCCAAAAAGTTTTTTTTTTTTTGTTTTGTTCCTACGTGATTTCTTATATTACTGGCTTTTTCTTCTGTTCTTATATTTTATGTATTTTACTGCCACATGTAGTACCACTTATGTTAACTAACTGTTTTAAATTTTTACACTAGTTTTCATGTAGAAAAATCTCTTTTAAAAAAATTATTCGTATCACTTTATGTTACTCTTGGTGGCTTAAAATCCCGACCTAAATCGACCTACTCTCATTGACTTTTCTAATAAAGTGAATGTAATGTATGCTGGGGTTTCACCCGACATCTGTGAAGAATATGTGCAGTTAATAAATATTTAATTGTTTTCGACAATTTCTTTTCGTATATTTCACAGGATCCGAGGAAAAACGCTGACAAGGATTATGCATGTTAAGGGCTGGAACTTTTGTTGGAAAGTTTATAATATATAATATCTTCTCTTTAAGATAAAACTCGCACATGAATGAAATATAAACAACTTTTTGTGTTGAAATTGCTTCTAAAAATTAAAATTGTATATTTCTAGTTAGTCCTAAGATTAATAATAATAAAAAATTTCAATTTATTTGTTTCACGTCCAATCACTTTCAATCACTAAGATCTCAATTAGAATCGACCTTCACCCATCTGTTTACTGAACGGAAGTTATTTTTTATGAAATATAAAATGTTAAAAATATCCCTGCATTGGGTTGCCTAAAAAATGTGGTCAAGACTACTTTTAGTGAAAATATCAAGAGCAACCCACTACAGGGATATTTGTAAATATTTTACATTTCGTAAAAAATAACTTCCATTCGGTGAACAGATGGGTGATGGTCGACCTTAATTCGCATTTTGTACTATATTACCTCAATGGGTCTAGATGTATGAGAGCCTAGCAAAATAGCATTTCCTGTCTGGAGCTAAGTTACAAAAAAAAACTATTAATAACTCTCAAGTACAGCAACTTGGTACTAAGGAAAGTTTAACAGTTTTTTTTTTAAACAGTTTTGATGTCTAATTAAACTTGACTAATAATTTATTATTATTGTATTAAATTAAAACCGCTATGTGTAACCATGGTGTCAAAAAAATAAGTTATACATCAATACCAAAAAGAACAAAAAAAATTAAAGATGATTTGACATTTTAAAATAATTTGATTTACAAAATTTATTAATGAAGATCGTAAAATGTATTTTTTAGCAGTTTGTGTGTTTATACTGGCAGTAGCCGCAATCACATCTGGAGTAATTGTTTGCTATAATAGCTACCAAAATCTTCAACGTCATATGACAACACCACTACCATCTGTGTCGGTAAGTTCTCAAGTATGTAGCCCATAATTTTTATAGCACCATTCGAATAACACAATATTTCCCACCCTTTTCGAATAAATACTAATCGCATTTAAATTTTCTTTGTATTTAAGTAATGTTTCTCTAAATGAAAAGAACCACTTAAAGAGAGAATTAAATCCAGTCTAGTTTCTAATTTGGCTTAGATTTTGCATGTAGTGTAAAGATGAAAATTGTTCTCTATCCTTTTCAGAGGAGAGCATTTCGTATTCAAAGGGGGTAATAGTTAAAGGGTTTCATATTACTATAAAAAAAGTTGAAATTACCTTGAACAACTTTTTTAGTAATAGGGCTTTTCATCGATTTGCTTTTGTTTCGGACAGTCAAAAAACTGTTGAAAAAAAACAAGTGAAGAAAATCTAATATATTTTATCTTTTTCAAAACTCTTATTATCTGCATATTAACTTTTAATGATTTAAAAATAAAAAAATCACTAATAATACGAAAATACATCATTAAAAAACTATAGAATGTAAGTGAAGCAAGAACAATGCCAATTGTTACAAGAAGTGGTGAGATAATCAATTCAGCGGATCAACTTGAAGAACATTTACAGATGTTAAACATTCAGTTACAAGAAAAAGTATCAGCATTAAGTGAAAATAAATCAAGAGCTTCAAACACGGAAGACAAAATTCAAAAGTAAGTATTGTATAACAAATGTGTTTTGTTTTTTTGTTCATGTTCTTTAGTACAACCGCTGTGTGCCATGACAAGACAAATACCTTATATACAAAAATTGCAATGAAATCAATTTTCTTAATTAATTTTATATTATAAAAATAACGTTTAATATTTAAAAATCACGTTCAATTATTGAATCTCGAGATACGAAGTCCTCAATTTTTAACATTTTTGATTTTAGTACAATCGAGGCTCCTATCTTGAGAGCCCTTATTCAGATCGTATTTTAACTGGTTAACTTCCATCAGATAAAACATAAAAATTTCAAATTTACCTATGTTAAGTGTATATCCCGGAATTATGTACTTACTATAAATTAAATACTTCAGACTACAGAGAATTTTATACTTCAGACAACAGAGATATCGCCATAAACGGGTTTCCTAAAAATGAAGGTACTTCTTTCGCCTATTTTTGTAAGGATTTTGTGGATTTACAATCAGTACTTGATACTGAACCTGTTTAAATAAGAAAATAACTCCTGTAATTTAGTGCATTATGGATAAGAGTAACTAGCTTCTATATAACCTGTATTAAAAGACTCAGGCGAGAAAAAATGTACAAATAGTCAATCATTTTGTACGCCAAACCAATTTTATTGGTTGAAATATTTGTGATTATCTTAATTTACTTTCATCTTACTTCTTGTATTGATCGTTTCATACAGTATTATTTAATAGATTATTTAAAAGAGAGAAATTTTACAATAGTAAAGCAATGCACATTACATTGATGTATTAGCTTTAGCTCGCCTGTGGTAATTAGAGAAAAATTATACCATTTATGAAATATATGTTGCGTTCAATTAAAAAAAATCGAATAGTATTACGAAATTTCTAATTCTGCATCCAAGGATTCAAAATAGGAACAAGGTGTAAGTCCTTCAGCGCCTTATCTAAGAAGAGAATTAAATTTTATTGTATATTTTCAACAAAAACTTTTTTTTTCTCCTTTAACAGATTAGACATGACCAAAAATGAAATCAATAAATTTTATTTACGCTTAAAAAATGAAATATCACGTACAGAATATGAATGTCAAGAATTACAAGAACAAATTGATGAATATTTAAAGCGACGTGAAATAATTAAAAAAGAAATATCCGATCGTATTGATGACAAAACAATACATCCAATGGAAAAGTCGGATGAGGATAATATTGTAACGGAAGCTGATTTAACATATGAAGAAATGCAGAAGTGGATAAATGAATTTAAAAATAAATATAATTTGTCGTTGATTAATTTAGAAAGTGAAAGTAATCAAGGTGATAGCTCTTGGTTTTCTTCTATTATTTTAGATCATCGTAAAAAAAGAAATGCACTCGCACCAGGATTCGAATCCGGGTCTCTTGGATTCATGTCAATTGGGCCATAGGAGCTCTAGGCACAGAGTGTAATTTTTTCAACTCATTTCAGCCTCATTTTTTTCAGCTACAATGATCTATTCATATGATTAATTCATATAGAATAACTCAATTTTGACACTTTTAAAGGCAGTATTTCCAATACGATTAATTTTAAAGAGTGCTGACAATTTAATATTTTCGTCCGGGGGAAAATATTGTAATACATATAGAGTCTCAAGAAAATAAGTCCGTTTAGCAATATCTTTAAAAAGGATTAGAAATTCTAGAAGATGTTGTTAAAGTTGCGGTTCATAAGTTTTTCCTTTACGAAAATTCTCGATGCCGAGGTTGTCTCTTTCAGGGAACTACGTAAATTTTTTATAGCGCCACAAGCTAACTATGAAATAATTTTTATAGATAAAGATAATGAACTTATACACCTACAAAGAAACGACGAGGGAGTAAATAAGGCAGAATCGTATAAGTCATACATCAGAGTTTGTAATTCAATTAATTGTGACTATAAAATGGTAAGTATTAAGTAATTACATATCAAACGTTGATAGGCGCACTTTTTTGTTAAATCAAAGTATTTAACCACTTTAAAAAGTACTGACATGCTGGCCAAATATACAGTATGAGATTCTAACCCTCTTTATGCATCCTCAATTACAGCACACACACCAGAAGTGAGTGAGATTAAATTCTCTAAGCTACTTTTGATATTTTATGAATAAGGATATAATAATTAGCATAAAATTTTTTCTTTAGGCACCATCGTCACTGGACTTGGATTTTTTGAAAAATGAATCAAAAAGCACGGTTATGCGTGAAGTAGCATTATAGCGAAAAAAAAATTGTATACATTTTTAGACATGTAAAATTGATTAGTTTCTGATGAATAATATTCAGACGAAAAAGATGGCTCTGGCGATAATAAAATATCTTTAGGATTATGATAGTATGCACTCTTGCAAAAATATGAATTTTATTGTGTTGTAAAATTTTAAAATTGATAAATTTGAAACTTATATGAATTATAAACGTTTTTTATTTATTATTATTTTTACTGAATTCATCCTATAGGTACCATTCTTACAATTTTTAGCCTCAATTTGTCAGAGCTGTATGTAATATTGAATTACGCATGGATGTCCATTTGTCACGATGTTTATGTACAATATAGATGTTTATTACTAACTCAGCAATATCTATAAACCATAATAATATTTTTTTAAAGTCGAAAATTATAGAACCAATAAGGCATGTGAAGCCTTTGAAAAATTAGAAAACTGTAGACTAAATATCAAAGTGAATAGAAACATACGTACGAATGTTTGGGTCGTGCGACATGATTTTTTCTAAATTAAATTACGAACAAAACGTAATGATGCCGTGTTGCATCTTAATAAGACTGTTCTCAAAAAATTAGATACTCGACCCTGATTTTGCATATAAAAACCTTAAAAAACACTAATTTGAAATTACGTAGTTTAAAGCGTGACAGAATAAAATATAAATGTGGTGGCTGAATTACGAATTATAAATAGCTATGATACACAATACACCAGACTGACAAGTTGGTCAGATGGTCAGACTTGCTCGGCGGACCGATTATGTCAATGGATGTGAAACACTAATCTATTAAATCAATGCTACTTGAAGTTCCACCATCCTTTATGGAAAACCCTTTTTATGTGTAGAAATAAGTAGCTTCCTGTAGAACTTGTATATATACATATAATTTGCCTTATCGGTATTATAGCAAAAACCTGAGTGAACGTTCAAAATTGTGCATATAGTGATAGTTGATAATTTTAATACCATAGAAAATATTTTTATATCATGCATATATATAATATGCAAGGTATACTAAGTTTAGTTCCAAGTTTGTAACGCTTAAAAATATTGATGCTATGAACAAAATTTTGATACAGGTGTTTATAAAATCACCTAATTAGCCCATTTTCGCTTGTCTGTCAGTCTGTCTGTCAACACGAAACAGCGTACTCAGGACGTAAAAAGTGAGGCCGAGTTCGTAAATGAGCAACATAGGTCACCCAATTGACATAGGACCCATCTTGTAAACCGTTAGTTTTGTTTGAATCATTTTTTCGTTAACACCACTGTGTGAGAGCGCAAATTATGTGCAAATTGTATAGTATGTATTATATGGGAATATCAGTTATATATGTGTGACAATCAACACTTTCTATACATGGTATTTCAACAAGTATCTCAGTCAATTGTTTGTTTTCACTTGTTAAATATATTTTTTACTTCATATATTTGTAGATAGTACTTTTAATAAAACATATTTGTATTAAAATATTTTTTTTACTATTTTTGAATACAAACAATTGTAAGTTTTATTACTATTCTTATTGTTTATACAGTTTTTTTTTCTTCTTTTTTTGTAACTTTTAACCTAAATAAATATACACAAGAATTGTGTTATAAAAAACTTTTACAATTATTATTATTATTATTATTATTAAGTTAATAACAAGTTTTTAATTCCGGTTGCATTTGTTGTAGTGAGTCATTTTGGTTCTTATTTTGTGTATAAAAACTTTTATTTTGGTTTAGTTAGTTTTTTTTTTTGTTACGTGTTTTTGTTTTTGTAAATTTTTTTTTAATTTCGCTCTAACCAACTCTGTTCTGTTGGTTGTCTGGTTGGCACATGATATGATGTTGGGTACTGATGATGATTATTATTATTACATACGAAACTGATGTTTGAATGTTGTCTGTAAAACTCTTCTTCAGATTAACAGAAGTTCTGTTTTTTATCTATTCATATAAGTAGTTTTTACAGTGAAATCACTGAATGTGTGCGTATACAGAGACAGAGGAAATGCACTGTCCAAATATTATTGTAAGTAATGACTAACATGACTACCAAATGTAATAACAGACAATGCCAACTTTGTGAAATATGGTAGTTTCAAATAAATATTTGCAGGTGGAGGATTAAGTTTAAGAGACAAGTATAAAACTTGCCGTTAAAAGAGATGAGTATCTCACTTTAGTATGTGCCGCTGGTTAGAAATAGTAAAACAATCAAAGAATATCATATGGAACGCAGATAAAAGTCTTGGCATAGAGCTGCGATTCATTTCTTAAGACAAACTTTTCAGCTGAAAATGAATTTTTCTGAATCACAAATATTAAAACTTTTCGAATTAATAAATCATGAAAATGAAATTAATTACATCTAGTCAGCGTAAGAGCAAAATATATTTAAAACCTTATATTTATATATATTGACCCATAGCACTAAAGTACTGTAAACTGAGCACTCCATCTTCGCACCCTCAATTTCAAAAACGGTTCGATGTCCAAAAAAAAGTTTCAGAAAAAATTTGAAGAGAATTTTATCTTCTAGAACTTTTATAGTAAATGTAAATACGATTGAAGGAGACAATCTATTTAAGGAAACTGATTTTTGCGACAATTGATCTTGAATATCTAAGGATGCGCACACGTGAACATATGCGTCTTTTGAGACAACATTTTTACTATAAAAATAAAGGTTTGTACAAAAATTCAGCTTATTCCGTTAGATACCGAGGGGAAATCCTAAGATGATTGGAGTATAAAGCTAGTCATTTTATTTCATTTTTATATCATGTATATATGAAATATATCATAGTATATTAAGTTTAGTCCTAAGTTTGTAACGCTTAAAAATATTGATGCTATGAACAAAATTTTGGTGTAGGTGTTCATAAAATCACCTAATTAGTCCATTTCCGGTTGTCTGTCCGTCTGTCTGTCAACACGACAACTCAAAAACGAAAAGAGATATCAAGCTGAATTTTTATAGCGTGCTCAGGTCCAGTTCCTAAATGAGCACCATAGGTCAACTGCGTCTTGGGTCCGTTGGACCCATCTTGTAAACCGAGAGAGATAGAATAAAATTTTGAATGAAAAAATGTTCCTTATAAAAAAATAAACAACTTTTTTTATAAACATCACTGTTTACCCCTGAGGGCGCAAATTAGGTGCAAATTATATTGTATGTATTATATGCGAATATCAGTTCTGTGTGGCTATCTACTTACATGACGTAAAAAAACAAACGATTCCGTAATTAAGTTAAAAAAAATTTTAAAAACTTAGTTTGCAAAAAAAAATTATACTCATAAAATATAATTGAAAAAAATAATTTTTTCTTCCTTACGGTTCTATGTAAACACCAAAACCAAAGAACAAAGATAGAAAGTAAACCGTAATATTTTTATGAGTTAAAAAAATAACTATTGTATGGAACAAAACAAAAACAAAATTGAAGACACAATTTTAAAAGATGTTGATGATTCCCTCAGGACACGTTTCATCAAGCCCATGAGAATGAAATATACACTGATAGTAGTTCCGTACACACACAAACGAACCAAAGTTGTATGGAAGGTATTATTATATGTAGGTGTTCGTCAAAGAGAGGTTGCATTGTAGCACACATTATTTGCTCTAGTAAAGTTTTTAATCCACTATCTATGTAAAGGAATAAACAGATGTATAAACCGAGTGCCTGAGACTATCTGCCCAATCTCGTCGAATGAAACAAATTGAATTTATTCTATTAAAAATGTATCAATTTGATCTGTTTGAAAATTCCCACCAGAAGTGATACTGAGGCCGAAACTGAACTATTTGAATGAAAGGACGAATTTTCAAATAAAGCTTTTTAGATTTGTATTTTCAATTTTTTTACATTTCGTTATTCAACTTCGGGGAAAATCTCTCAACGGAGTCCTCTAGAAAACCAAGTTTTTCATTTTTGCAATATTATCAAAAGAACTACAAAAATTTGTGTCTTTATTAAAAAAATCATCTTGAGACCTTTTATTTTTAAGCCACAAGTTTTTATATCATGTACATACGAAATATATCAAGGTATACTAAGTGTAGTCCCTAGTTTGCAACGCTAAAAAATATTGATGCTACGAACAAAGTTTTGGTATAGGTGTTCACAAAGAGTCTAGGTTATCTAGATTTACACCAGGTTTTACAAATCGTTTAGTTCGAAAGTACGTTTTCAAGTGCTGTTGTTTACTATTTGGACAAGTAAAAATATGTTTCAATACATGTTTACATAAAACAAAAGCACTTCCCAAGAAGACTTGTTTTTCATAGAATTTGCTATGACCTTAACTTTGGATTCCGTTCTAGCTCCGTTCATATTGTCAAGTGGGGTTGGTATGAAATGAAAAACTATAATTTCAGCCGTTTTTCAACGAAATGTTTTATAAACTAAATTTGCAAATAAAGCATGTGTTTAACTAAGTAGTGTTATCTTTAATATTATCGGACGAAATTGGTTTGGAATGACGATCAATAACTGTCCACTAGTTGAGGAGCTTCCACAGCTACTATTGAGTAGCTATTGTAAAAAATAATATGAATTTTGTACTCCATCTGTGAACACTCTGTACATATAAATTGACAGATAAAGAAATAAAATAAATAAAGAGCTAAAGAGAAAAAGTAATACAACGAAACTTTAACGTCGGCATAATGCTAAAAAAAAAGTTTTTCAAAAATATAAAAAACAGAAAACTTCTAACAGTTTCTGTTTTCTGTTATGTAATTTGAAAATAAAAAAACAAAAATATTTTTATTATACATAGTTTTTTTTATTTGTATTTTTTATACTTTACTAATCAGAAGAAAATAGGATTAAAATAGAAATTTTGTACACAATGCTGATAAACTTTACTCGTAGAGCATAACAGTTATTTTGATTTGAACAATTAGACCGATAACTACTAACAGAAATTTTGTATCGATCGTATTGTATATGTTCTTCAGAATTTATATTATTTGAAAAGTATTTGTTATCTGTAGGTGAGTTAGAGTATATTAGAATAGGTGGAGGCAAACTAAATCGTTCACAGCGTCCTTATACCTCATACAGAACGTCACATTCTGAATTCTAGTTATTGAGTGAGACAGACTATATCGTTGGTGCCCAAGGGAAGTGACACTACTTAGGTTTTGGTTAGATTAGAGTGGCTGTCCTGGGGTGGGACACAGTAAAACCGTAGGGTCCGTTTTGATACCAAAAAAGAGTTACATTAATTAAAATTCTTGTTTTTAAGTTCAATAGTTCAAAATTCCTGAAAAAATGTATTTTCAACAGAGAAAACGACATTAAAGATATTTCATAAAATACTCATTCGAAGGTTTATCGAAGTTATACAGAAAACCACACACTCATAGTCAAATTTATTGAAGTTAGCTTAATTTAAGCTAGATTTCTTTCAAGAAAAATGATTTGATCAGGTTAATAATAAATTTTCCTGTAGGTCTTATTATTATAAATCAAACAATACCAAGAAAAATAGTAAAATTCTAGAAAATTTAAAAAATCCAAAATTCTTAGCAATATTTTAAAGTCGTTATCCTGAAAATTAAGGATTTTTATGTTCTGTCACTTTCTTGTGCACCGACGATATTTCTAAAAAGTTGTTAAACACATGTTAACCTATACACAACATATCAAACTATAAAATAAGTTTTCCAGAATAACAAGCCTATTGGGAATGTGCATGTGCCTTCTTTTTGATTTCATAATAAAATCAGTGATTTGCTGTAGGCGACTTTCTGATCAACACACAATTTACTTATACCATTATACATAATACAAATATATATTATATATACAATTTATACCTCACAGAGTTTTATCTTCTTCGTATAATGTTTTGTTGACTTTGAGAAGGAGTTGACAGATATAGACAGATGTAAGGGAAAAAACGACATAATAAAATTAATACGCGATCACCTTAAATCTAAAACCAATTTTAGTTTAATATGTTTATATATGTACATATTTATTTGACCAGAATAGGATTCAGTTTTAAGAGGACAAAAATCGACAAAAAATCAAAATTTTTTTTAACTTGAGGCTTTTGTGTATGAACTTTTGTGTATCGTTCAATCACATCATAAAGTTCCTACGGGTAGTTCCCAGGTTCGTTTAATGAAAATCTATTTAAGGTAGTTTCTCCATAATGGCTCTTTTAAGCAACTAAGCAAATTTAACATTTAATTGTAAGCTATAATCAGTGGTGAGCTGAGAAAATTGAAATGAAATTTTCAATTGTGCGGTCAGTTTTTAACTGTGTTAGTGAGATTTATTTTAACACCATCGTTTCAAACATTTTTTCGTAAATATCACTGTTTATTCGTGAGAGAGGAAATTAGATGCAAACATTCATTTGTTTGTTTTCACTTGTTTTTTAAGTGGATTTTTTTAACGAGCTTATATTTTTTAATTAGGTTTGGACTGAAAATTAAGCCCCCTCCCGCCAGAAAGGTATATTGACTTGTTGTTCATACTTGATGAGGTATAATTTCACCAATCAGTTAGCTAATCGAAATTAGTATCACAAAAAATATAATTTAATTACGAGATTAATGGTATAGGGTTGCCTGAAAGAACCGTTCATGGAAAAAATTAATGAATATTAATTCAATTAAAAATAGGCATGAACACTTTTCGATAGAAAAACTATGATAGGCATGTTTAAAAATCAATAAAATTTCATAAAAAATATGTCTCATATGGTTATCAGATGGGTGAAGATGGACCTGATGCCGTCTCTTAGACCATAAATGTCTCAATAAATTTTAAATTTAAAGAACAAAAATATATTGCAGAAAATTTTGCTTTCTGCAACTTTGTTCAGCATAGAGCAAAAACTCATCTCTTAACGCCTAACCTCTTAAATGCCAGATGGGATCCAAATATTGTATACGACTTTTCTATTTAGAAATTCATCCTCGAAGTGGTATGAACTACTTCTTCACAATACCATAAGTTTTGGAACATTTCATGTATATAATATCTACCTGGTATGTTCTTTAATACAATCAATGTACAATAGTGAATACACTATAAGTGTAAAAATAAAAAGTGATTCTTATTACTCTGTAAACTGCCATTTTCTATCTACTGTAAGTGTACTACACTGAAGCAAAAAGAACAAATGATGTAACAAATAAGGTAACATACATTACCATCTACCTATGGTAAATTATATGAATTTCACACAAAACACATTAAATGTATTTTATATTACAAACTAAAAGCTTATAAATTCTAATAAACAATAATAAATGATTGTTATAAAATTTAATTAATTTAAATCTTTAGTTATAAATATCTCTACCATAGCTAGCTGAAAATACATACCTACCTAATAGACCGTGAGCCCATAGTGAAACGAAATTTTTATGATTCTTCAACCGTTTGGATTGATTAAGTTTAGTTAAAATAAATAATAAGTTTGCATATTTTAGCGTGTCGAATTAATAAAAATTGAGTTTTCTTGTTATAGTTGTAATTTTCTTTGCCCTTCATTTATAATGAAAGAGAATGGCAAATAATTCTTACAAACAAATTCTTACAAAGAAATTTAAAAGTCTCAGAAGGGTTGAAAAATCTTTTCGAGAAATAAAAAAATTGTGCTTCATTTTTCATTCTCTTCGACAATTACAATCTTCTTACTTTCAAATTCATTGCAATTAAAAATTTGTTTCTGCGTATTGTGAAAACAATAAATTTTTTTAACACAAAAACAGGCATAATAATTCTTGAAAATGAGAAAATGCAAGTACAAATATCGAAGAACTCTATTTCCATAAGTTTGATTCTCGAGCCGTTAAAACCGATTATCTGTATTTCCAAGCTTTCCTTCACGGATCATCCAAACAGCAGACAAAAAGAATTATCGTAAGTTCACTTGATTATGAGCTCACGTTCTAAATGGCATATAATGAATAAGCTAAAACTTTTATACGTAGAGAGGTATATCCTAATTAGCATGTTTAAAATATTTAAACACTGTATATACATACATATGGGTTAATTACTACTGTATTCTGTTTTAGAAATACTATCATTCTTTAAACTTTTTCTTCGAACGGCGAATTATTTAACCTTCATAGTATTCAAATCTTTGAAAAACTATTCAGACTATGAATCTAACTTATCTATTAATACCGTCTCAGGACGAACACACATACACACATACTTACATATTTATAAAATGTATATAGGTTTAAGATTTATCATTCAATTAGTGATGAGCAAAATTTGTCTCGGTCGTGTAGTCATGGTCTTGGTCTTGAAATTTTTCAGTATAGTTATCACTTGGACAAGATCAATAACAAGACCATGCAACCAAGAATCAAGACCAAGACGCAACTCTGATAGTCCGAGAACTAATTCTACAAGGCCAAGACTTATTTGCGGAAGACCAAGACTCATAGCGAGACTTTTACCAAACTTATTGTTGTAAATAACTCATAAACCACTTACAAAATTTTTCTATGTGCTATTTTATTATATCTGCGTAAATTTTTCTTTCACATTTTAAATAAAACCAGAGAAATAAAGAAAAAACAATAACTAATCTACTAGCTTTCGGTATAACATAGTTTGGGTGACAGAATTTGATAATCATTTTATATAAATAATACACAGGTGTCTACTTAAGTAACACATGGAAAACTTATTTTAAGATTTATGAAAAAAAGTTATTCTTAATAAAAATCTCTGCGTTCGAAAATATTAATATACAACTACTCATTTTGATAACAATGGTCTTTGTTTTTGGATCAAGATATCTAAGGTGTTGGTCCTGTTTTTGGTCTCGCTCATCACTACATTCAATATAGATTTACTTTTTACCGCCAGAATGCTCAATGATTGAACCTTATAATTCATTGCTCTGCACGTTAAAAAAATGTTACCAATAAGCATAATTAAAAGATTCGTGGTGCACATAAATAATTAGAATTAGGTAAATCAAAACATTTTTTCACTTTTTCTTCTCTATAATCAATTATTTTGCTATCACGGGAAGAAATTTTGTATGGATATTACTGTCAGTACCGTGTGAACGCCATACTGTGTACTGTATTGAAGGAATAGTAACATCAGTAATAATTATGGCGGACGAGTCAGTGCAGTACGGGCGTCAGTTTCATACTGGTTGGCGATATCCACAATACTTCTGATGGATAAGCAAAAATTACGTTTGTAAAAAAAAAGTGAGTCAAAACGCAGTGGGCCAAATAGTCGCTGTACTAAAAAGTTAGAGTAGTTATATTTTATAATACCCGTTTGTTTATGAAAATACTATTAATTCGATTTGGTTTTATTTGTTTTTAAAAATTTTTAGATTTCTAGAAACTAATAATTGATTGGACAAAAATTCATAAATTGGAAATTTGTTAGTATAGACCAAATTAGTCGCACTCACTTAAGGTTTGATTGTGTTGTTTTCTTAATAGCGACGGATAGACTTCAGTATAAAATCACAATCCCAATGAAAAAAAGTTTGCTCGCTTTCGAAAAAACACATCATTCTTTAAAAATTACATGTTTTTTAAACTCCGTTCATACTTAAGGATGTTCCAGCATGGTATTTGCAGTTTCTATGTTAAAGCAATGGTACAATTTTTTTTTCGACAGAATTTAACGAAAAATTAAATTTAAGAATTTAATAATGCTTACTATTAATTCCCAAAGTTTCAGAAATTTTGACCGTTTAAAATGGGAAATAATTATGCCAACGTCCCAATTTCGATCAATTTACGTCAAAATTAATATCTCGAAAGTGAAAATTAATTTCTAAATTTTTTTTTTAGAATTGTATTGTATAAACATTTTTTTCTACTTTTTCTTCAATATATAATAATATCATAAAAAATAGTTGGAGAGACCGGACATTTTACATGCTTTAAATGGGACATGACCCTCAAAATCGCGAACTTTGTCTTTAAATATCTCGCGATCTAAACGGTCAAAAATTATGAAATTTTAGGAATTCATAAATAAAGCTATTATAAACCCGAGAAAAAAAATTCGGCCAAATCTGTCGAAAAGTGATTTCATGCTGGTACTACCTTAAGTACCTACATTTGTAAATTTTCTTTAAATTCAAATGTAAAAGATATTTACCGATAAAATTATTTCTAATCTTCTTTACGCTTACAGTCACAGAGGGAAGATGCTCCAAAATTTTTGGATGAAGTCTTTTCGAAGGTTGTATGCTTAGTTATCTTGGATAAAGTTATTCATAATTTAATTCTTGCAACAGAGTATAAATGTGGAAAGTACATTTCCTGGTTCATATTCATAGTTAGTCAACTAAAATACAGTCAAAGTTTAATTTTATATGTTAGTTATGAGAAAATATGCAACAGCAACCATTCCAAGAGATAACTAATCTAATTAATTGTTTAATCAAACAGTTAACGTAAAGCTTTTCAATTTAATATTTATTATACCAATACGTAGTACTAACTAAGCAAATATAAGTGTACACTTACGTTCAATTAAGTTAAAAGGATATTAACTATAATGAAATATTATCTTGAACTAGGATTATATATAGTTCCACAATTACGTTCTGGTTACAAGTATTAAATTATGAATAACTTTATCCAGCATAAAACCGTCAGTTCGAATCCACCCAGCCTTCGGTTTGAGTCAGAAACATAAACTTAGACTAGCCTTTATGTCGTACAACGCCACTAAACGGGATTTGAAAAGCTACATAAGAATAAAAGTTTAAAAAATAACAAAAAAAATGTTCTTTGCTTGTAATAAGTTTCACATTCGACATACAACATCTCCTGATTTAAATGGTTGATGCGCTGCGAGCACGGAGAATATGTAGCTCTTAGTCAATATAAAAGTGGTCACCGTCACTCATACCTTATTTTTTGTCGTAATCATACGCACCATCCAGCTTCCAGTTCATGAAATTCTATTCAATTAATTATTTTCGAGAAATCTGAGAATTTACCTTTTATAAAAATATATAAATTTATCTTTTATAAAACAGACTGAACCGAATTTAATAGTTTTTTCATAAACAAAACAAATGTTCTATTTTAAAATACCCACTGATATAAGCACGTTCCTGTAATCCTTATAGCGATCCATTAAAAACATCTTTCCTCTAATAAGGTTAATGAAGTACAGAAGAATATTTAAATCAAAAAGTTTTTCATATCAATGGAGCGCATCTCATTGGCATATTGAATAAAACCTTGACTTTCAAGATAAATAAATTAAAGGCCTTACTTTTAAATTTTGGCTCAAAATTTTAGATTTTGTTTCTAACTTCGGGGTTGACATTCAAAATCGCACTTCAAAACGTTATTTCATGACCCAGCAGACTTTCAAAATCTCAAGAGATTTCCATCTATAGTTATATCTGATAACATCTAATTTCTATCGAATCTATTCATTTCTAAAAAAAATTTAGTTTTTTATAAGGTATAAAGAAAACCAGTTTTAATCTTCAATCTGTCATTGCTAGCGAAAGCGATAACCGAAAGCGATAATTCAATGTCTTAAAATATTTTTCCCTGAATATTAGAACTTTCATAGAAACCTTTTTTTATTAAGATTGGGTATTGCCGATGATAAACTAATTATCACCTGGTAGGTACTAGAGCTATAGGTACAACATAAAATGTAAGAAAATATCGCTTAAACTTGAAAATTGAAAACATCGATTTCTGTAATCTGACATTCAAACCACGGCTACCTAAAAGTTTTTTTCTATCAAACTTACATTTGGCAATCCTGCAAAGGTATTTAAAATTAATCATAGAATTTTTGCTTCATTACTAGTCCACGTCGGATCAGCAGGTCTTTGAAGCGCTGCCTGAACGACAATTGTACGTCTCTAGCTGTTTCTATGATAATATTTATCATTTATAATAAATATTCTTTAAAAGTTATATTCTGCGCACGAATCGAAAGTTTATAACTATGAACGCAATCCATTTCGAGTTGCTTCATTTATATTTCATTTGACTGTGATAAGCCATGAAAGAATATGTTATGTATACATTTGGTTGAAAATATACCTAACGTAACTTTAATCTCATTAAAAATGTTGCCGCTAATTAGCTTGTTGCGGTGCTTTGTTGTACATTATTAAATAAATAAATACATCGGAATAAATTATCCTCTTTTTCTGACCTCGAATATAAAATCATGCACCCTATCATTTGCAGTTTTGTTCAGTCGTTTGGTACACTTAGCGCAGTACTTTGGAATATAAAATCAAACTTTTTGAAAAAATAGGTAGAAAGTCCAATAACATTTGGAAATATATGGCCATTATAAAACTATAAAGCTCTTTTCGTTGAATCTGTCTGTTTCGTTAAATTTATTATATTATGAAGACTTTTAATATTTAAATTATTTTTTTAATTATCTGTATAATTTCTATTTTATTGCTTAAACACGATTTGTAACGATTTTTATCAATGTTTGGATATTTAATTTTAATGGAAACACTTGGAAAAACCCAAATGATATTTATAAAAGCTCAGATTTAAGGAGGCTCTCTCCCAACACTGCAGTCAAATATTATTGGCTTATTACCCATGTTATACGTATACACAAACAGCCATACCTGTATAACTATACTGCATACAACTTAGTTTTTTACTGATTTCTGTAGTGTTGACTACTACAATCAAGTACAATTCAATTAAGCTATGCATATATATTGTAGGATGGATACAAACAAACACCCCTTCATTAAAAATAATACTCTAAATGTAATATTTAATTTAATATTTTAGGTAAACTAAACGGTGAATACTTTTATTTTTTATTTTTAATGATTCTAAAAATAATATTTTTCCCTAGTATTAGTTTTTGTCAAAACGATAACTCTTCTTCACTGGAAAAAAATAAAATGATTGCCATTTCACACGCTTCTACTATGCTTTTAATTACTTATATTAAGAGCATGTGTATTTGGCTTTTAATCACTTATTAAATATTTCTAAACATTTTGCTTACGTGACCCAATTACCTTAAGTAATATTGCCTGTACTATTTTAATTAATAAAAGTATTTATCAAAAGTTTTAGGCAATATTATTACACAAATTAATAAACTAATGTGTGGAAAGTCGAAGAACTATTTGAATTTACAGAAAATTGTCATTGATTTTTCACGTGCAATAATTACAGTTAAATATGTAGAAATTATATTAAATGACATTTCGAGAAGAGATGCTGGATTAATTCCTGAACGCATCGAATATAATTCTTCCATTTGTGATATATGGTGATGTCCGCTGAGTAAAAAGTCTATGGTAGCTTATAGCAAGACAATTAAATTGCCAATAGAATAATATCGAGGACGATAGACAGATTGTTAATTAAAAATAACATTCAATCGATAAACAATTATAGAGAATGAATAGTACTCTAATTAATTTTAGTATATATTATATAGGGTATTAGAGCATATATTGGTCGCTTAATACCTTCTTTCACGAAGTTTACTTCAAATAATTTGCAACAAATTTAATTACAGAAATCTAGAAATCTAAAGTCTCAAATGAGTAGTTTTCAAATTGATTGCAATTGTTAGTTTATTAGCAATTTTTATACCATGTATATATGAAATATGCATAGTATATTAAGTTTCGTCCCAAGTTTGTAACGCTTAAAAATAATGATACTAGGAAAAAAATTTTGGTATAGGTGTTCATAGAATCACCTAATTAATCCATTTCCGGCTGTCCGTCCGTCTGTAGACACGATAACTCAAAAAAGAAAAAAAATATCGAGCTGAAATTTTTACAGCGTACTCAGGACGTAAAAAGTGAGGTCAAGTTCGTAAATGAGCATCATGGGTCAATTGGGTCTTGGGTCCGTAGAACCCATCTTGTAAACCGTTAGAGATAGAACAAAAGTTTAAATGTAAAAAATGTTCCTTATAAAAAAATAAAAAACTTTTGTTTGAAACATTTTTTTGTAAACATCACTGTTTACCCACGAGGGCGTTAATTAGGTGCACATTTTATAGTATGTATTAATATAATTAACTCAGTGTTTGTTTTCACTTGTTTTTTTTTTTATTATAAAATCATCAACATCAAGTAAAATGGTTGCAAGTAAAAAACAAAAAACCTTTTATAACATGTATATGAAATATACCAAGTTTAGTCCCAAGTTTGTAACGCTTAAAAATATTAACATTGGTCAATTGGGTCTTAGGTCCGTAGGACTCATCTTGTAAACCGTTAGAAATAGAATTTATAAAATTTATAAAATCAAATTCAAACTGTGATTATATTTCTTTGTATCATAATAATTTTAATAACAGTAATTGAAAATTGAGTTTTTTTCTTTTATATTGTTTTTGATTACTTTGATCTTAGTGTAGGTACGTAATCTGGAGAAAGTCATCCCTTTTAATGAAGTGCACAAATAATTGGTTTTCTTTCTAATTGTATCAAGAAAAAAAAATTGAATGAAGGAAAAGTTTTTAACGAACTGTGTATTTAAAATAAGAAAAATACTTTGGAATATGAATAAATAAAAATACATAAATAATACATTAATATCGATTTAGAAAATATTTCTAACGATTTGGGATTTTCCTTGACCTAAGAGAGTCCGGTTCCTAAAATGGCCCATAGTAATATCAAGTTGAGATTCGTGGTTGAAATTATTTGTTCTTTATTTTCAACTTTGATCATGAAAATACGAAATTTTTCGTTATTTGTCTTGGTTATCGAAATATCGAAAGCTAAATAATTAAACAAAATTTTCAATTTTCGATATTTTAAAAATTACTCCACATATCGAAAAATTTTAATGATAATCATTATGTTAATCATTTACAGTGGAAAAAAAAGCATTAATCATGTGAAATCTGTAAAAAAAACTTTTCGTATAAGAGATTAACTACAACATAAATGTAGTAAAAAAACCGAGGAAAAACCTGATATTTGTAATAGAACATTTTATAATAGAAGCCAAAAATTCTTAATAAATAGGGTCTATGAATAGTTATTACTACACTGTATCCGAATGACTTAATGTGTTTCGGTTTAGAAGCATGTGTTTTCGGTTTATACTTATTCGGTTTTCTCACTCAAATCTCGGATAAGTATAAACTTTAATTTTTTTTTTAATGAATTTATTAATATGATTTTTTGCAAATCAATTAAATTAATTTGAATACGCATTTATTTTGGAATAAGTTAAATTTATTTATTCATTAGGTTAATATAATTTTCTCACTGATATTCCTTGTGTAATTTGTATGTATATATATCGGGTCATATGGCGAAGTGGTGAGCGAGTCCGACTCGTAGTACTAAGATCGTGGGTTCGAAACCCACTAGGTAAAAAATTTTTTTTTCACCTACGTTATTAATTTAAGTTTGTGTAACAATCCCACAGGTGTTTTAGTCACTCAAAGTTTTTCATTAGGTTTGTACAGCTGTATCACCGATAATGTCTCTTGATATTGTTTCATCATATAAGAGGTGTCGCAGCTCAGTGTTAAGCGGGTGCGACTCGTAGATCGAAGGTCTATGGTTCAAAGCTCGAGCAAATAAAAATTTTAAATTTTTTCTCTACATTTCATGTTCTGATTTATTCAAATTAATTTCATTAATTTAAATGCGTGTTAAATTTCCGCGCTTTTTTCGGGTGTGGTCAATCAAAATTATTCATTAGGTCAGTAGTGTTTCATCGTTCATAGTGGACAGTTGGTTACATTTGTGCTTTGTGTTTCACCTTCATTTGACTTCCAAACGTCAAATTTCATTTTCGAATTTGTTTCTGAGTAAGTTTTTGTTTTAATTTGCATTTTTCTAATTCTTTTTTTGTACATTGTAAAATTCTATATTACATTTAATTTGTTTCACATTTTGTCCAAATACTTTTTTACACAAAACTTTTAATATTAATTAAAAAAAATTATGTTTGAATCATTTGTCTATTTTTTCCAATTGAAATCACATTCTAGAATTAGTTGTTTTATTATTAGTGATTGACTACAAGTATTTTTATTTGATTTCAAAATTTTTCGAGCTTGCGTTTATTCCCAAGAGATTCAATCTCATTTATACAAAATTTATTTATAATAAATATAACAAAATGAATATGTACTATGGTTCGATAAAATTTTTTGACGTTAGTGTTATTTTAGATGTAGAGTTTACTAATAAACACACAGTTTTAATATTAATAATTATAATTTTTATTTAAAGACGTTCATTCATCAACCTGTTTTGCTATGTGCGTTTATATGGAAACAGTATTTAAATTTGAAATAATTTTGAAATTTTATTAAAATTTTTAATAATTACTAATTGATAAAAGTTTCAAGTATAGTTATCGATATAATTTTTGAGAAATATCGATTTATATTTTCCATTTAAACCTATGTTAAAGATTTATTTTTGTCACTTTTTGAATTTAAAATTTAACATTAATTACGTTTCGATTAATTTATATAATTGTATATTTTTTCTTTCTTAAATCATTCAAAATCATTTAAACTTTTTTATCATCATAATTATTTTTATTTGTCTACTTACAAGTCTCATGAATGTACGTCCTTAAATGAATAACTAAATAACTCTACATCACTTGAACATTCATAATATTAATGAAATGTTTTAATATTATTGTTTTAATCAACAACTCCGTTACTAAATATCGAAAAAAATTCTATCAAAATAATAAATAAAACTAAATTTGTATTCAATTGATTTCAACACTCCGCTCAATTCAAACAAAACAGATTTCTATGGACTTAGCAAATTTGTGAAATTTTTGATTTGATAAACCTTTGGTACAAATATCAGCCAGTTCATTTTTTGTAGGTATATAATCAATTTTTTTTTTAATTCTGATCGAATGAAATGTTATTTAAGTTCACGTACATGCGTGAGCCTGTTTTGCTACGTGCGTTCATAGGGAAACAGTATGTAAATTTTAAAGAATTTTAAATTAATAGAAATTTTTTTGAAATTCTATTAAAAGTTTAAATACTTATTACCTGGTAAAAGCTTGTAAAAAAAAGTATTGGTATCGATATAATTTTAGAAAAATATCGTATTTATATTTTCCATTTAGTCCCATATTAAATCTTACTTTTAGTCAATTTTTTAAACTTAAAATTCAATGAAAATAATTCGATAACAGGTTATTTTTCTTGTCTTAAATCATAGAAAATCATTTAAACTATCGCATTACCATATTGTTTTTTATTTCTCTACTATTATCGTTGACGCATGTACGCCCTTCAATTATTTGGAAATAATATATTTTGAAAATCTAAAAAACAGAATATTGTTGCATTAACTAGCTGCGGTTTGTAAAATGAATGTTTTAATATTATCGTTAAACCAGTAATTTTTGAGGATAATCAATCAAGTATTCAATAAGTTAAGAATTGGGAAAGTAAAAGAAGTAAACATATTGGCATTAAATACCATTTCATTCGATCAGAATTAAAAAAAGATAATTTAAAAATTGAACATATACCTATAGAGAATCAATTGGCTGATATTTGTACATACACTAATAATAAAATTATTTTTAATTATTTTAATTATTTATCACTAAAATATATTTATTCATTAGGTTGGTCCAGTTTTACCACCGATTATGGCCGTTTAAATTGTAACAAGCATCAAGTCGTGTGGCAGAGAGTATAGCGAGTCCTCTTACACAGGTATGGAGTTCAAAATCCAGGTAAGTAAAATTTTTATTTTTATTTTCTAAATATCATATGATAATTTATTCTAAGTAATATAATTAATTTGAGTGTGTGTTTTACTATTCACTATGAATAGCTTATTTATTTGACATTTATCTATTCCCTTCATTTGAATTCCAAATCTTAAATTTCATTTTCGGGTTTGTTTCTAAGTAAGTTTATGTTAATAAAGGTAAATTAAGATTAAATGAGCCATCTTTAATTGTTTATGCATAAATATTATTGAAAATTAAGCAATTTTTAACTTTTATGCCCAGAGATATTTTTGGTTTTTTTCAATTTATTTTACTCTAAATATCAGTTCATTAATTTAAATTTGTAAAATCGGTCTGCCCTATATCCTGGGAAGCGACGTTGACTAACTAAGGTTAGTATGATGTTTCTCAGGAAAAACTCGTTCGATTTGTTGCATGTGTTATAACACTATGAGTGATATCTTTCTTATTTCTTCCAAATATTTTGATACTTTGATTTTTATCTTAATTAAATTTTTCTTGTGTAATTCAATGGCACGCCTCACATAGTTCAAGTATCTTACAAAAGTGATTCAAGACTCAAACAGACTTAATACTCTTTCTATTTTTTATCAGGGTAAGCTTTCATTTGGGAAAGTGGGATCTTAGATTAAAGCAATTCTGGGTAAAATGTAAACGCAATTAGCAACTGTCTATGCATGGTATTTCAACAATTAACTCAGTCAATTGTTTGTTTTCACTTGTTTTATATTTATTTTTAAAATAAGCTACCAATATTAGTTAGAAACATTACATTTTTCGAGTAAAAGATTGAATTTTTTTAATACCTAATCAGCTATAAGAGGATTCTTTAAAATTATAAACGCTTCAATTTATCTTGGGTCGTAAATTTTTATTTATTCCTTTTCTTTTTAAAATAATTGAATTTTTTTCCAGAGATATTTATGCTTTTTCATCTCCGACATTGTCATTTGTATAATTCTGTGTTTGTGACTTGTAAAATTCATATCCTATCCTAGAATTATCTTTTTTTATCATATCCTATCCTAGAACTTTCTTTAATTGTTTATGCATAAATATTATTGAAAATTAAGCAATTTTTAACTTTTATGCCCAGAGATATTTTTGGTTTTTTTCAATTTATTTTACTCTAAATATCAGTTCATTAATTTAAATTTGTAAAATCGGTCTGCCCTATATCCTGGGAAGCGACGTTGACTAACTAAGGTTAGTATGATGTTTCTCAGGAAAAACTCGTTCGATTTGTTGCATGTGTTATAACACTATGAGAAATTGTGTAGTCAAAAATCAATTTTTTCTCGTTATGTCTGTCTACAAGCCAAGCGCCTCGATAGGGGACTGTATCAACTCATGATGTCGTTCAGTCTCATCTGCAACGTTAGCAGTCATCACTTAAAATGAGTTAGGTATATCTAGACAGATAATGTACGGAAAAAATGATCTTGATTACATGGATTTTTCGCCTGTGTTATAGCCTGTGATATATTGGATTGGTTTCATTCTGGGGTAAGTCTACTTATAACTGGGTTGAAAAATTGCCTAATTTTTCTTTTTAAATTTTTTTTATTTTATTTTTTAAATATATTATTTTAAATTTGTAAATTCGGTCTGCCCTAAATTCTGAGAAGCGACGTTGACTAACTAAGGTTAGTATGATGTTTCTCAGGAAAAACTCGTTCGATTTGTTGCATGTGTTATAACACTATGAGAAATTGTGTAGTCAAAAATCAATTTTTTCTCGTTATGTCTGTCTATAAGCCAAGCGCCTCGATAGGGGACTGTATCAACTCATGATGTCGTTCAGTCTCATCTGCAACGTGAGCAGTCATCACTTAAAATGAGTTAGGTATATCTAGACAGATAATGTACGGATAAAATGATCTTGATTACATGGATTTTTCGCCTGTGTTATAGCCTGTGATATTTTGGATTGGTTTCATTCTGGGGTAAGTCTACTTATAACTAGGTTGATATGGTTAATTCAAATGGACCTTCAGAAATATTAATGCATAAAGGTTATTGTAAATTAAGCAATTTTTATTTATTCCTTTTCTTTTTAAAATAATTGAATTTTTTTCCAGAGATATTTATGCTTTTTCATCTCCGACATTGTCATTTGTATAATTCTGTGTTTGTGACTTGTAAAATTCATATCCTATCCTAGAATTATCTTTTTTTATCATATCCTATCCTAGAACTTTCTTTAATTGTTTATGCATAAATATTATTGAAAATTAAGCAATTTTTAACTTTTATGCCCAGAGATATTTTTGGTTTTTTTCAATTTATTTTACTCTAAATATCAGTTCATTAATTTAAATTTGTAAAATCGGTCTGCCCTATATCCTGAGAAGCGACGTTGACTAACTAAGGTTAGTATGATGTTTCTCAGGAAAAACTCGTTCGATTTGTTGCATGTGTTATAACACTATGAGAAATTGTGTAGTCAAAAATCAATTTTTTCTCGTTATGTCTGTCTATAAGCCAAGCGCCTCGATAGGGGACTGTATCAACTCATGATGTCGTTCAGTCTCATCTGCAACGTGAGCAGTCATCACTTAAAATGAGTTAGGTATATCTAGACAGATAATGTACGGAAAAAATGATCTTGATTACATGGATTTTTCGCCTGTGTTATAGCCTGTGATATATTGGATTGGTTTCATTCTGGGGTAAGTCTACTTATAACTGGGTTGAAAAATTGCCTAATTTTTCTTTTTAAATTTTTTTTATTTTATTTTTTAAATATATTATTTTAAATTTGTAAATTCGGTCTGCCCTAAATTCTGAGAAGCGACGTTGACTAACTAAGGTTAGTATGATGTTTCTCAGGAAAAACTCGTTCGATTTGTTGCATGTGTTATAACACTATGAGAAATTGTGTAGTCAAAAATCAATTTTTTCTCGTTATGTCTGTCTATAAGCCAAGCGCCTCGATAGGGGACTGTATCAACTCATGATGTCGTTCAGTCTCATCTGCAACGTGAGCAGTCATCACTTAAAATGAGTTAGGTATATCTAGACAGATAATGTACGGAAAAAATGATCTTGATTACATGGATTTTTCGCCTGTGTTATAGCCTGTGATATTTTGGATTGGTTTCATTCTGGGGTAAGTCTACTTATAACTAGGTTGATATGGTTAATTCAAATGGACCTTCAGAAATATTTATGCATAAAGGTTATTGTAAATTAAGCAATTTTTATTTATTCCTTTTCTTTTTGAAATAATTGAATTTTTTTCCAGGGATATTTATGTTTTTTTTTATCTCTTTCTTATATTTTAGGAATACCTGTCCTGTAATTATATTAAGTGATGTCAAATTTAGGCTGATAGTATTTGGGGATTGTGATTTTGTTTTTTTAGGAATTGCGATAACGTTATCCAATTTGTCATGTTCCGGTCACGACAAATTGGATGATTATTTATCTTTTTCTTCTGTTTAAATGTAACCGGATGCACTTAAATAGAAGGAAAAGATCGTGGATTAGGCCTATAGGGGATACCACGTAAAAAAAAACGCGCTGATGTATCCTACCTCAATGGTAGTGTGGAAACGGATACAAATTTCTTTTATAATGCCTTTCTTTTGCAGTGAGAATTTTGGGTTACAAATGACAATCTTGGCTAAAAATGCAACGATCTGCCAAAATTTCAAGTATATCCATCGAATATAAATAATATCAACAAACATTTAAACAAACAACAGACTTAACAGCACACGTGAGTATTTGTTTTATGTTTCTTGTAAATAAGTCATCCAAAACAACATTTATCCAACTCAACAAGATTCAATGGTTTTCGTGATTCAATATTTTGTTTCATATAAATTATATTTGAAGGTATCATAAAGTTTCAATGCCGGAAAATATAAAATTTGTAATAAAATTTGTGCTTTTTATTTCTTTATAAATTAATAATTTATTAATTGATCACTAGAAAATAAATATTGGCTTAGGATATCGATTCTAAGTGCTGTTAAATTAGTTGCAAATATTATTTTATTATTTTAACATTTGGACAACTTTTGCTTAAGCATTTTTCTGTATCTTGCGTTTTTTTTTTCTTTCGATTCAATGCAACAATGATATATTTTTCGTATTTCGTCGTATTTCCTCCCAAATCTTACAATTTTCGAAAGAATATTTTCAACCAATTTCCTAATTTAATGTGTTATGCTATCTCTTACATTTTAGGATTAAAATTGATTAATAAAGCAACCCCAAAAACTAGCTTCAATCTGAACGAACTATTTTAGCCATAATAGATTAAAATGTTGTACCCTGTATATCCAGAATTCATGTTCCCAGAACATTTTTCCCAACTAGATTAATCAGTCCCTATATGCGTAAAATAGTATAAAATGCGAAATAAAAAACCCTATTTGTATCTTCGATTGTCAAGAAAGAAACAAGCTTTAAACTTTTTATTATTTTTTTATTTAAAATTTGCACTGAATTCTTAAGATCGTGTTAAATCGATCTTTACCGATGTCATTCACAGGTAATTACAGTAAAATTGCGTTATAAAATACTTGATATTAAATAAAATGACTTGCAGAGTTGCAGTACATGTAATAAATTAAGGGCATTATTTAATACTTGAAACAAAATATGTAATTATGAATATCATGAATTTATAAATAGGAGCCGAGTCGAGTTGAGCCGGCTTCAACACAGTAGGTCTTAACAAAATTATTTACTTTCACTCATAGCACGTCGATCGACCACCGTTGGCATTGTGCATGACTGTTCTACGGGGCAGAGGCATACTGGCGGTGTAATACGTATTGTTTTCAACAGTTAAACAATTTTTTAATTTTATTACAAGATAATTACTTTAATCTGATTACTAGACTCTTTTTTTTTTTTTTTTTTTCTTTCAAATTCAATTTCTTTGTCGATATGTCTTAGATATCTTTCTTATTTCTTCCAAATATTTTGATACTTTGATTTTTATCTTAATTAAATTTTTCTTGTGTAATTCAATGGCACGCCTCACATAGTTCAAGTATCTTACAAAAGTGATTCAAGACTCAAACAGACTTAATACTCTTTCTATTTTTTATCAGGGTAAGCTTTCATTTGGGAAAGTGGGATCTTAGATTAAAGCAATTCTGGGTAAAATGTAAACGCAATTAGCAACTGTCTATGCATGGTATTTCAACAATTAACTCAGTCAATTGTTTGTTTTCACTTGTTTTATATTTATTTTTAAAATAAGCTACCAATATTAGTTAGAAACATTACATTTTTCGAGTAAAAGATTGAATTTTTTTAATACCTAATCAGCTATAAGAGGATTCTTTAAAATTATAAACGCTTCAATTTATCTTGGGTCGTAAATCATTACAGTTTTTTTTTTACTTATTTTCATAAAAAATAACGACTCACATTGTCATAATGTTAGTCAGTAGGATGCAACTTAAGCACAGCTTGTAACAGTTACTTTTAGCAATTAATGTTACAAACAGTTGTTACAAATCATGTTCGAATTGTTTCCGTTTGGTTACTAAAAAAAGGCACAGAGTTTACGCTATATTTTAAACACTAACATATTGGAGAACTGCCAATTTTCGTTTTTAAATTTGTAATTTTGACTAGTATGTCAGTGATATAGCGTATTTTTACTGGTGTGATATAGCGTTTCAATCGTTTTATAATTATGTTGTACTAGATTGATAACGGCCCGCTTCACTGGGCTAAAAAGTAAAAACCACCGCTTTATAGTCTCCACCCTCTCTTAATATGCACAGTTTTCAATTTTGTTAAATGTAAAATAGTCATAATTCATTGAGTGTATCAGAAAGTTGGCCATGATTTATTTGACATTTACTATTTTAAATTTTTTACCGAATTTTTTAATTTATGGTTCAAAATGATGATCATAGATCTACTCCAGCTATAATCATAATTTTGAACCATAAATTAAAGATTTCTGTAAAAATTTATAAAATGGTAAATGTCAAATTTAATTGAATCTTTATATATTTTTTTTAAATATATCTTTCTAAATTATAGTTCATGTGTTATTCCGATATATTAGATATATTGCTGTACAGTTTCATTAAAAACTATTCACTAGTTTTAGCGGGAAAGCGTAACAAACAAACAAACATGCTTACTTTCACATTTATAATATATAGGGATAGAGATAGATATATCTTCTTTCATACTAAGAATATCATATCATAAGTTAAATATTACTATCTATTAATCAATTGCTATATTAAAATATTCAGACATGGCACACAATGATGATGAACAATTTTGATAAACAAGATCAATAGTAAAAATAAAAACGTTCATTTATGACGTAGTTAATTGTTTCAATTATCTTTAAATAATTAAGATTAATCAAGCAGTGTTTTTGTGTGTCTGTGTATCTGTCTGACAGGAAATTTGATCAAGAGTGTTCATAGCTATGTTTCAAGTGCGAGTTTAGGGTTCCGTACACGACAACAACCCAAAAAGAGGCGATGATCTCCAAATAACTGAGTAGGTTTTTTTGAAGCATTGCTAAGAACACTCTAGATCAAATTAACTTTCAAAAAGTAAGAAAACCACATCGGTTCGTTTGTTTAGTAACTGCGATTCCACAAATTAACACTCTCTAACTTAAAATAAAAAACTTATTTTCAAAAATTGATAAAATACATTTGTATAATTTTTTGCACTTTCCAAGTTCGTATAAATCTCATCACTCTGATATGGTAATAAAAATAATCATACTGTATACATAAATTATATATAAGTGTAATAATAAAGCTTTTCCTCTTTAATTCAAATGAGAAAGAGACAGTCATTATTAAACCTCAACAGCAGAACGTGGGTATAGAGTATATTATGTATGGTATTGTTGTATGTGGTATGATGGTAAGTTGTTAATTCTATAAGTTTATTGTTATCCTTAAAAGTAAATTTAGTTTAAACATTTCAAATGAATATTAATATGTGTTGAGTGCTGCACATATTTGAATTTCTGAATTTTGAATTTAGTTTATATATTCGTTAATATACAGGGTAAAATCAAGTACCTAGAGTTTTGTGTACCTTCAATCATTCTGTAGTCTTGGATGCTAATTGCTATATACTCAACAGCATTTGTGTTGAAATCAGAATACAGGTAGGCTCAAGACTGATTGTCAATGTCACTTTGTTTTCAAACTAACTTAAAATAGAATTTCCAAAATATTAAGAAATTTTGATTTATATGACTGTCTGTGTACAAGCTGACAATTTTTTTCAATTCATAGTGTAAAACAAAGTCGCTTCCGTCTTCCTGTCCGTTATTTCTATGTATGCTTTTAGATCTTTAAAACTACACAACGAATTTAGATGCGGTTTAATAGATGGAATGATTCAAGAGGGTGGTTTTTATGTATAATGTTTTTCAAAAACTTAAAAAGTTGTCCATCAATTAAGCTCAATTATTGACAAGATATACAACCAGTTTCAAAAATTGTTTTTACCTGTTTTTAACCTTCGGGGGGGGGGGGGGGGGAGGTGGAAAAGTGGAGTAAGAAAGTGGCGATGAATAATCGAATATTTTCAAATATACCCAAGTGAAGAATCAAATTAAAGAGCATAACAGAACATTACAAAACTGTAACCCCTACGCAAGATGATAAGGGGGGAGAGGTGAAAGTGAGGATGCTACCTGGCAAAGAGGGTAGTTCACAGCTAGTTATTTTATAAACCATACTCAAAGTAAATCATTATTTTGTTGAGCAGTACTATTAAACAAAGATAATTTCCATTTTGATTCTAGATACAGCACCTTCCCCTATCGAATAATATATGTACTATAATATATACAATATGGTACAAATTTATGTAACTAGAGTTAATGGAAAAATTGTTAGTATTATACTTTGCGTCAGCCGCCACTGTTCATTTCAGATTACTAAGCGAAGGACCTTCTTTGTATGTAAGAAAAGAGATATTTATAGCAGCCTTTTAGATTTGTATCCTTGATCAAATGAGATAAAAAGTACACTGAGACTAGGTGTTAACGGTTTTTAAGATATTTCGAAGGATATTGGATGAGCGTTATTCTCTATCTCTTCTTTACGCTAGCATAATACAATAGTCTTTTGAAATTTTAGAAAATTTGGCCTAAAGTCTAAAATTATTTGAAATAGAAATTGGTCAAAGCATTGAGAAATTAATTATTCTGGCTGGAAAATAAACACGGGACATTAATACTAAAATAAGCATTTTGACTTATTTCACTATGGACAAAAATTTAAATGAATTTTGTTCAGGTTGCGTCTGACATCTTTTCGAATGCTTCATGCCCTGTGTTCTTTCAGTTCCTTAACTAAGTTACAAGTTTAAAATTGATAATTATTCGCAACGAAGTCTGGAAAATAGACTACGAATTGAAAAAAAATGAAATGGTTTGATAATCTAGCCCTCGATGGATGGATTTAATGCAATCTTTGCTCACTTCTTCGTTTTTTAATCAATTTTTATTTCACTTCCAACTTTTGCCATGTTATCAAGTCTATTTTTAAATTTTTAAGGATAATATATGTAAATTATTATCACTTCCATAGTGATATAATTGTTTACTTTTGTTTCAATTGACATACCTGAACTAAAGATTTTTATAATTTATATTGTGTTAGAATCATAAACGTTTATTAGTGGACATTCTATTAAATAACGTTGTAATTTAATTTATTCCTTTCAGGATTAAATACAATCTCGTTATTTATTCAATAAATTAATAACTTACAAATTAAATTACAATCATTTAAGATGGAAAAATTGTTTGTCCACTTAATAAGAAGAAGCGATGAATATTTTGAATTAGCTGGACTATCCGAAGATAAGCGGTTATGGTTTAGCTTACCAGATGAACATAAAAATTTATATGAACATAAGGTATTATCATCAAAAACCACCATTAAAAGTGCAATTGCTGCTATTAAACCGATTAATGGTTTCCGAAAAATTGGCATTAAATTAGATGAGGATTTGAAAAAAGAATATTTTGATGAAGATGGAAACCTTAGCTACAAAAACTATCCGTTACAGGAATCTGTAGTTTTTTTTGATGTGAGTGAAAAACTCCAAGAAGAAAATTTTTTAATTAAAAGAATCAAGGAATTAGAATTAAAATTAAATGACAAAGATGAGATAAAATTGCAAAATATAGAAAAGAAGTTTGTTCTTGATAAATATGACAAAACACAAAACCCTTCTGAGTGGTTTTCTAAATTTGAAAGTGAATGTGACCGAAATAAAATAAAAAGTGGTACCCAGATGATTGAAGCTTTACGATTTTTTGTCGCTGGATCGGCCAAACACTGGTATGAAGGAAATTTGAAAAAATTTGGTCTAACTAATTGGTCTGAATGGCGAAATTCATTTTTTTCCATTTTTATTGACAAAGGTTGGACAGCTGTCAGAAAAGCATATACCTATAAATACTTAGGCGGCTCATTGATCGATTACGCTTTAACAAAAGAAAATTTATGTTTAGAAGTAGAAAGTGATAGTACTATGAGTTCCAGAATAAACTTGATTGTAATGGGTTTACCATCTCAAGTTCAAGATGAGCTAGATCGCGAAGACATTAACACTATAAAAAAATTATACAATGAACTCCGAAAGCTAGATGGTCAATATAATAAACGTTCGAAAGAAAATAAACCATATGATAATCGGCATGAAAAAACAAAATTAGGAGAATCGACTAAAAAGAAACAAATTGATATACCCTTGAAAAAACCATGCTACATGTGTGAAGCTCTTGGTTGGAAAAATCGATTTCATCCCTCTAACGAATGCCGAAATAAAATACTGTACGCTCAGAAAAAAGAATCTAATTTAATTGAAACGAAATCTGATTCAGAAAATGAGGCTGAAATGATGAAAATGGAAATTGACCAAAATTCTTTAAACTAGAGAGCCCGGATAATTTGATTCCATTAATTCATGTAAACGTAATTATTGATGATAAAATGAAAATAAAAGCAGTGTATGACTCAGGATCTAACGTGAGTCTAATTAATCAAAGAGTTGTAGATGTATTAAAAACAAGTTTGTTAAAGCATAACACTGCATTCAAGACAATTAATGGTTTCAATTTTAGTTCGGCCCGGGCAAACATAAAGCTTAAAATTGGAAATATTACAAACAATTTGAATACTTTTGTAGTTAAAAATTCAGAATTTTCTTATGACCTGTTACTAGGTTTAGATGCTATTAAAAAATTTAAACTAATTCAAGACGAGAATTTAAACATATACCAAAAACCTAAAAATGATGAGATGCTCCAAATAAGAAGTAATCAAAATCAGAAGAAATCTTGTGAAATTTCTAACAAAATAATTACAAATGAAAATAAAGAAGATAAAGAAAATGTAAAGAAAGAAGATAATATAGATGTAAAGAAAGAAGATAATAAAGATGTCAATAAAGAAGATAATAGAGATGTAAAGAGAGAAGATAATAGAGATGTAAAGAAAGAAGATAATAAAGATGTTAAAAATTTTAATAAAGAAGGTAAAATCAATGAAAATGAAAAAGAAGAGAAAAACACTGAAAATATTAGAATTTACCATCAAGAAGAAACTAATGAAAATCAGTTCAAACCTAAATTAGATCACATAGATGGATATGAAAAAAAAGTAGAACTTTTAAATATTATTGAAAATCACAAGAAAATTTTTGCCAAAAATAAATTTGATGTCGGTAAAGTAAAGTCTAGAGAGGCCGAAATAAAGTTAATGAGAGATGAATATGTTACGGCCCGCCCTTATAAATGTTCTATACCAGATGAACGTGAAATCAAAGATCAAGTACAGAAGTTACTAGCATCCGATCTAATAGAGGAATCTGATTCACCGTTCGCATCACCGGTAACACTCGCATATAAAAAAGAAGATGGAAGAAAATCAAGGCTTTGCATCGATTTTAGAAACTTAAATAAAATAACTATCCCAGAGTGCTAATCCAGTAAATATGTATGAAAATGTGGGGTTGCTGTGCAAAAGATCGGGTAGTTTTGATTTTTGGATATGTTGTTAGTGTTGAGCCCATGACTTAAAATCCAAGTTTTCCACCTCGGGGTGCCAAGGCGCGCAGCGGGGCGCGCCACTTTTTAATGAAATATCGAAAATTTGACCATTCCTAAGTGAAATCTCGCGAACGGTTTATTTTAAAGAAAATATTATTTTAATAAATTAAAGGGTAATAAATTTGTGACAGTTTAAGCCCAACACCAGGTTTGTAGCGTAAATAATGGCTGAATTATAGATCTTCAAAATAAATTAACTAAGATAATTGGGATCAATGATATAGGTTGGTAAACCTGCATTATTAATTGATCAGCTGAGTGTTAGTAGTTTAGTAAAAACAAATTAATTCTATTGTCATGTTATTGTCAGATTTGTTGTTTAAAATGATCTGAATGTTCGTGCATGGTTATTGCTTAAAAGTATCATTTTTAAGATACAGAAGTGGCTAGGTCAAGAGAAAAACCCTCTTGAATGGGGCTGGGTATCTACCAGATTTGGGCTCTCTCCCCTCAAAATGGACAGAGATGCAGCTCCTGAATCCCTTCTTAAAATGATATCTTGCAATTGTAAGAAAGCGTGCAAGAACTCATGTGGTTGCCGTAAAGCTGGTCTTATATGTTCTTCTCTATGCACCTGTTCTCTAGGAGAATCTTGCGAAAACGTTTCGGAAATAAATCCGTTTGAGGGGAGCTTTGAAGACGAAGACGACATGCTGGCGTCAATAAATAACTCTAAACATGAAGATATAGGAGAGTTAAATTTTCCACTGGATGAAGAGAACAAGGAGCATCAGGCAGAGCTTGAGCATTTCCATCCTGGCCCATCAAAAATGCGAAAACTTTAAATAGATACTGTTATCGTTATTTGTAACAAATACTTCCAAAGTGTACTGTATTGTTTTAACTAAATAGGACATTCATTGATAAAAAAATGTTAATATATAACTCCTACAAACACACTTTTCATTCTTTCTTTCATAATTTTATTAATACTTTCTTTTATTCTTTTATAGCAAATAAACTAACATACACAATTAAATTATACGCGGCGTTTGATTTAAACAATTATATTGTGGAAATATTTTTAAAAAATCACGATTTTCACAAATCTTTGAAAAATTGGTTTATTTTGAAGGTTTGTATTTCAGCCATTATTTACGCTACAAACCTGGTGTTGGGCTTAAACTGTCACAAATTTATTACCCTTTAATTTATTAAAAAAATATTTTCTTTAAAATAAACCGTTCGCGAGATTTCACTTAGGAATGGTCAAATTTTCGATATTTCATTAAAAAGTGGCGCGCCCCGCGGCGCGCCTTGGTACCCCGAGGTGGAAAACTTGGATTTTAAGTCATGGGCCTAACACTAACAACATATCCAAAAATCAAAACTACCCGACCTTTTGCATACCACAATGTATTATTTTACTGAACTATGCTACCCATTTCCAACAATAAATGATATAACGGAAAAAGTTTCGAAATGTAAATACTTTACTGTTGTTGATATAAACTCCGCTTTTTGGTGTATTAGGTTAAAAGAAAAGGACCGTGAGAAAACTTCTTTCGTTACAAAGTACGGGAAATTTATGTTCAAAGTATTACCTTTTGGATTGAAAAATGCTCCTGCAATCTTTCAACGCATACTTTCAAATATTATAAGACGAAATAACCTAGATGAGTTTTGCGTCAACTACATGGATGACTGTCTTATTTTCTCACGCAATTGGAAAGATCACATGCAACATATCTCAAGATTTCTTGAAGTAATAGGAGAAGAAGGATTTAAATTAAAGCTCGAAAAGTGTAAATTTGCAGCCCAATCGGTTAAGTATCTTGGCCATTACATTGAAGAAAATAAAATATCACCAGCACAAGAAAATTTAAAGGCAATAAAAAATTTGAAAAGACCTACAGATAAATCTGGGGTTCGAAGTGTTCTAGGAACAATAAATTACTTTATAAAATATATCGATCATAGTGCTCAAAAATTTGAGCCCCTTCACAGATTGCTGAAAAAAAATACTGAATTTATTTGGACGGAAGAATGTGAACGCAGCTTCTCCATGATCAAAGAATATCTGTGTTCCCGTCCAATTTTATCAATTTATGATGTCGAAAAAGATGTTTACATTGACACAGACGCTAGTCAAAAAGGACTTGGAGCGACTTTGAGGCAACCACAGTCAGATGGTCTATTACACCCTGTAGCTTATTTTTCTAGAAAACTGTCAGAAAGAGAAAAGAAAATGGAAACGATTCATTTAGAATGCAAGGCGATAAAAGAAGCCATTAAATACTGGAAATACTATCTTATTGGACGAAAGTTTTTCGTTTGTAGTGACCATAAACCATTGGAAAATTTAAGAACAAAGTCACGAACTGATGAGATTCTTGGCGATCTGGTCCACTACTTGTCACAATTTAATTTCCAGATAATATATAAAAAAGGAAAAGAAAATATTATCGCTGATTTACTATCACGGCAACCAGTTTTAGAATATTTCGAAAATGAAGATGTCATTCAAGTGGTCAATTTAATAGAATTGTCTGAAATAAAGAGGGATCAATATGAAAATCAAAGAGAACTTACAACTGCAAAGGGAACTGAGCGTAGACACGATATTATATTTAAGATGTTAAAAGGAAGAAAGCGGATTTTTGTATCGGAAAAGTTAGGCCTTGAAATAATTAACAAGTTGCACAATCACTATGGTCACATTGGTGTTGCACAAATGAGAAACAAAATACGACAACACTACTATTTCAAAAATTTAGATAAACTTATCATTGACTTTTGTAAAGGCTGTGTGACATGTAGGCAAAGTAAAACTCGCCGAGGAAGATTGATTGGAAAATTGTCAAGAATTGGACCTGCAACAGAACCCTATGAAATATTGTCCATAGATACAGTGGGTGGTTTTGCCGGAAATAAGTCTATAAAGAAATTTATGCACATACTAGTGGATCATTTTAGCAGGTATGCTTGGATTTCTACTACAAAAAGCCAATGCGCAAAAGATTTTATAAATCTTATACATCCGATCGCTAAAAATAATAAAATAAAGTTGATTCTTGCCGATCAATATACTGGACTAAATTCCGTAGAACTCAAAAATTACCTAAATAGAAGAGGTATCCAACTTGTTTTTACAAGCATAGATTGTGCAAGTTCAAATGGTCTCAACGAACGTTTAAATCAAACTCTAGTTAATAGAATTAGGTGTAAAATTATTGATGGAGATAAACGAGCATGGCCTACGATTGCTGCTGAATGTGTTGAAAATTATAACTCAACGATTCATAGCTCTACTAACTATGAGCCACAATATCTGCTCCTAGGCAAGAAATCAAACATTTCGCCAATATATGAACCACCTAGTGATTTAGCTGAAGACCGCCAGCAAGCTTTCATTAATTCATCCAGAAGTTTTATGGAAAATAAAAAAAGAGTTGACAAAAATCGAACAACTTTTCAATTTGAAATTGGAGATCTTGTGTACGTAGAGAATGGGAACAAATTAAATCGCAATAAAATGGACAAAGTTCGCCTTGGGCCTTTTAAAATATTAAGCCGGATTTCATCTTCGTTTTATGAAGTTGATTGTGGCAAGAAAAGAAGTGAATCAAATTATTTTCATAGCAGTAAGCTGTCACCTTTTACTTCGCAAAAAATGACTTCGGAGGGGAAGGTGTAAATTATTATCACTTCCATAGTGATATAATTGTTTACTTTTGTTTCAATTGACATACCTGAACTAAAGATTTTTATAATTTATATTGTGTTAGAATCATAAACGTTTATTAGTGGACATTCTATTAAATAACGTTGTAATTTAATTTATTCCTTTCAGGATTAAATACAATCTCGTTATTTATTCAATAAATTAATAACTTACATATAGCCAATTCGTCATAAGGAATTATTATAAAGATTTTTAGAGAAGCGATCTAACATTATTCTATTAATGGAGGGTAAGTACTTTGACGTGTGAGGGTTGTCTTGACTTCTTTCAAGATTACCTACAAAAAAGCAACCATACATTAAAGAGATAATTTAATGGAAATCACTTTGCAATACAAATAGAAGTTTCTACATAAGTGTTTTTTTATATATTTTGAGTATCGTAGTTTAATATTTTGTCAAAATTCGAATTTGTGATTAGATAGAAGAAGTTGATTTGGGTGAGCTCGAGCAATTTATTACTAAAATACGTTTATTTATTTAATTGAAACATATACTTCATATACATTGATCATTTTATAACAGTACTTAAATATTGACCTGATAAAGATTAGTAATTTGACCTGGATCCTGTAAGTATAAATTAGAGATTTAAAGTATTTGTTAGGTAACAAACATTACACATTAATAATTTATATTCACACATTAATGAATTAAATTCTGAACCGGTTAAATATTTTGTTTTCCTTATTATTATCATTACTCAAGTGTTATTTTATTTTGACCCATTTGGCTTAAAATTCAACCTATATAATATATAATGCATACATACTTATATACATTCGTACGGGATATATACAGGATGCGGCAGAGAAGTGTGCCATTTTGAAAACAATGTAAAAAGAAATGCCATCAATATTTCTAAAATTATCTTTTTATCACCTTATTATCCACTTCTAACTGAGGTTGGAAATTAATAGATAATATTAAGAACCCCTTCAAACCTTAATCCATCTGCTCCAGAATGTAGAAATGTTTACCGGCATGTTCTTACCAATTACTAAGGCCACTCGTGCTGCAATGCTAATTCGAATGTAACGGATGAAGATTAATATGCACTGCTTTTTAACTTTAAAAATACACAGAATGGTGATTCTTAGAAAACAAGTGTCAGGACATACAATTTTTGTTTTCTATTTTTCTGGAAAAATTTAACGTTTGCCACAAATATCAAAAAAACAGATAATTTTGACTCGAATAAATTTTTTTGCCGAAGTTGTAGCATCAGTCAGGATTTTTCAAATTTTATCTCTAATGGTGCACTTAACATCTGTACCAATTTTCACCACTATGTGAATTTTTGTAAATTGATGTTTACTTTGACCGAACTATTAAACTACATGATAGACTAATGAGGAAAATAAAAAGTACTGAAAAGAATTAAAATTATTCAGTTTCTTTAGTAAATGGAGTTCAACTCTTTATTAGTTTTAGCGCCAATACAGCAGCAGCACTGCTGGTGGTCTTTTAACTACTATTTATCGAATTCTCAATTTCAGTGCTTCTAAATCTTTTGGAGAAAACGTTTTTACACGATAATCGTAGTGTTAGAGTATTCTTCACTCCATTGTAACTGAAAAAGGATAAAAAAAGCGTCATCCAAGAAAGGAAAACATGATTTCATTAACAATATTAACTTAAAATTGACGTAAAAACAATTTTTTTAGTACGTAGTACTACTAACAGTAAAGTAGTAAATACTTAATTTTCAAAAATGCTTTAAGATGGAAAAAATATAAATTTGTAAAAAATTTTTATAGTTTTTCAAAATCGTACACTTCCATGCCTTTCTCTGTACATATTATAATAATAGTAATATGTAATATTATTAAACATACTACTCCCATCAAATTAGCTGAAATTTCATATGAATTACTTTGTTTTGGAGGCGACAATGCCACTAATGCCAAATTTTAGCTGATAACTTTTATAGTAAAAAGTTACAATTACGCTAAAAAAAAGGGTGATTTAGAAAAATCAACGATTTTTCCACAATTTTTTGAAATTAAGTCGAAAACTGTGCATTTTAGAGAAAAGAAATTATATGTATGTATAACCTGATTCTTATCTTTTATATTTTCTGAAAAAACCTAAAGTAATTTGAAATTATTGTGTTTTTTTTGTGGTTTTTTTTATTTCGTTTTAAAAACCATGCATTTTAGGGAAAAATACTTCTGATTAAAGTTGTTAAACATAAATTTCCTACTAATTTGTTTGTATATTTTGATTATTCCCAATCGTTTTTCAAACAAATCTATATTTAAATATACGAGGCATGCCTACTTTTGGTGAAAATTATGATGTACTAAAAAAAAATCTATAGCACATCGATAACACTCTGTAACGTTAGATTGGAAAGTTTTTCCCCTATAATGTACAGTTTTTTTATTTTTTATTTTAATATCGACTTTTTCAAAAATTGCGAAAAATTAGGAACAATCCAAATATAAAGAGCGATAGGAAATTTTAAACTTAACAACTTTTTTCAAAAGTGTTTTTTCCTTCAAGGCATAATTTGAAAAAAAAAAATTAAAAACACGGGAAATAGTATATTGATGTAGATTTTTCATTTAATATGAAAGATAAGAAAAAGTTTAGTTCTACAAATCGATTGTAAATTACGCTTAGTATAGCTTTGAACTGGCCTATTTTTTCTCTAAAATGCATAGTTTTCGAGTAAATTGTAAAAAATTGGAGAAAAAAATGGAAAATGCTTCATTTTTCCGAAATCATCTCTTTTGCATATTTTAAAGTTGTACTTTTATTCTACAGATTAGAAGCTTAAGTTTGGCAAACGTGGCGTTGCTTCTTCCAAAACTTCCAGCAAATTTGATGGGAGTATACGGTATAATATAGTTTCATCTTATACATTAACATTGTATAGGGTAGGGTACATGCACTGTTTACCATTTTAACATATTAGTGTTATTACTATATCCCATAAAATGTTATTGTTATGTATTTGTACAGGATATGTTTTTAAAGATGAGGAATATTATTAATACCATAATATTCTCAGGAGTGATTCTAAATCAGAAATATGTTTGTGTGTCTTTTGTTTGAATAAAATACTAAGAAGGTATAGTCAGTTTGAAGAACAACGCATATTTAAGGTTGTATTTTAATTTTGGTTAATAAATCTTGAAACTTTAGATACAGGACGATAGTATCATCCTTATCAAAATTTCAAATAAGTGGAACACTCTAAAATCATTCATTTCGAAATTAAACCCTTTAAAATAATCATAAAGCGACGGGTATACGGGCAAATGGAAATGGACTAATATGAACACATATCAAAATTTTCTAAGCGCTATAAAATTGGGACTAAACACCTTGATATATTTCAAAAAAATTGTTTATAACAAGTAAAATTTACAAAATTTAAAAAATCCTCGACAAATGCGATTTATTCCTTGTAGATCGATTTTTGGAAACTTAACTATGAAATGTTCTCAATCAAGTCAGTTGGTCCGTAGAGGCTACGATGCCACTAAGAAACACACAGACGCACAGATAAACACTTTAAACTTCAAAACACTCCTTAAATCAATATCAAAGTAATGGTCAAGGACATTAGATGAGATGAAAAGGATACTTAGAGAGCTGTCATTTTTGGGACAAATTTTTGGAAATGTTTTAATTGAAATTGAAATATTTGAGTTGACTTTGTTCTTTTGAATTATTGTTTTGAATTACCTAATTATTTTACCATTTCACTTTTCGAAATGAATTGAACCAGGTTTATTTAACCATTCATTTCCATAGTAATTATTTATATGTTACATTTATTTGTCATACCTTTTCCAAACTGAATCGATTTTGAAGATCATCTTCAATTTTTTAGTTTTTTCGGGGGACGGAACTCTAAGCTTGCACTTGAAACATACCTAAGAACATTCTCCGTTAAATTACCTTAGTGCTTGAAATTCAATTGCAGTTTCCTTTAACTAACATTCTTATCTGGAAAACTGCTTTTCTTTACAAATTTTTTTTTACCAATGAAAAGGATTTTCAAAAAAAATTATAAAGTTTCACACTAATCAAAGAATGATTTCTCGCAAACCAAAAATGTGTATAGAGAACAGCCTTAACAAATAAAATGTGGCCAACAACTATTTAACTATTATGCCTAAATATTGTTTACTCACATAACCATTTAGTGTGAAATGCTCTTTATATATCAAATAAATTGTATTGCAAATATGATTTTGTTCCAATCCACTTAACTTTGTATAAGATGAACATATTAAGTAGCTACACCAAAGGCGGAACTCTGACTCTATTCTTAAACATAATTATACTACTACCGCTATCAACTATATTATCATTGTTATTACTTTCATATATACAGTTAACAGTTGTATGTAAGATGTTCGTTCATTGCAGCAAATGACCTGACAAAAATTGACAATCAATTCAAGTGCACAAATAAATTTTGCTTTTTTTTGGCTCTTTAGCATTTTTCAGTAAGTAAGTCAAATTGTATTTTCTGGTATTCGTGTGTATTGATAGTATATTACACACCTAGAGAGCAAACGACGGAAGCGGAAAGCGGTTACTTCGTTTTGCACAGTAGGCAGAAGGTTGACACTTTCTGTCCGGAAGTGAAAAAAAAAATTTTTTTTAAATTTTAAGATATTTCAAACGAATTTCTATAAATTTTATACCTTAACTTTTTTTTTTCTAAATGCGCAAAATTAATTCCTCAAAACGCTTTTAATGGACTCTATTTAATTAGCCTCCAAAATGAAGTTTGGTAAATGGTGAATAGAATCACAAATAATAATAACATAATCAAAATTAATTTATTTTTGTCTTAAGGTTTAAAAACAGTTCTCATTGTGCACAAATAAAAAATGTATTGTGTTGTTAATCAAATGTAATAATATTTTCTCCTCTCCGGGCGGAATTAGTCAGTTATGAATAACTTGAGCAAAAGTTCCTCCAATACAGGACTATTAGTTATACAAAAATAAAGAAAGGATATTTCAGTTCTTAAGTTTTATCTGTTGGATTTCATCCTTAAAATATTTAAAAACAATTTAAGTTCGTTCTGTCTATGTATATCTTTAAAAAGTAATTTTCTTATTTACGAACTATCATTTATTTCAATTACAGTTTTGTTTTGTTATTATCCTGTCCCTATTCAATACATATTTGCTGCTAGATGATACAAATCAAATGATATAGTTTCAAGTATTTAAATAATTGATAAGCATTTCATGAGTCCATAAAATAAAACCCTCCTGTCATTGTAAATTCAAAAAAACTAATGTATAAAATATATTTATAACAAGTTAAAACAAACAATTGACTGAGTTAACTGTTGAAATACCATGTTTAGGCAGTGTTGATAACTCTGTCACATTACACATACATACATGTCACACATACATAACTGACATACCCATATAATACATAGTATACAATTTGCGCTCTCACAGGTAGACACTGATGTTTACGAAAAAATGTTTTAAGGTAGTTCCTCCGCGACCGTCCAGTCAAAAAGTTTTGGACTAATACTATCATTCAGTGCATTAACTGTGCTATGACTATTATACATATACCATATATTATTTTCACAAGACTGTAGTTCCTCACTACTGTTTCTAGTATACATATAAACACACACACTATGACATATGCCTTTAACATTAGTCTTCATATCTTTTCCACAAAAATCATCGCTAAAACGAGTTATTTATTTAAGTTTTTTATCGAAACTATATGGTAAATAATTTTTATTTTTATTTATATATTTTCTAAATATAGTATTCTACATTATATTAGTTTTTCATAGAGATGGTGGACGTCATTCATTGGTAAATAAATATAATATTTGTAAATTTGTGTATTTTTATACACTTCTCCCATGTACACGTACAAATTGCGTCACTTTTAATTGCTAATATCTCATGTATGGCATGGTAAATCATCTTCTAATTTTAACAGCAAGTGTATTATGAATTAAATATTTTATATTCTGAGTTTTGAGAAATTCTTGGGATATCACTTTCGTGTAGGTACTACTATTTGAACTTTTGTCTATACTCTATATCTAACGGTTTATAATTATAATATATAACCCAATCGACCTATGTTGCTCATTTAAGAACATGACCACACTTTTTACGTCCCGAGCACGCTATAAAAATTTCAGATTGATATCTCTTTTCGATTTGAGTAATCGGGATGACAGACAGACAGACAGACGACAGACACACAAGCAGACAACCGGAAATGGACTATTTAGTTGATTCTATGAACACATATACCAAAATTTTTTCGTAGCATCAATATTTTTAAGTGTTACAAACTTGGGACTAATCTTAATATACTATATATATTTCATATAATAATAATAATGGGGTTTACCTCCGTTTCTCTGACATATACGCCTATAACAGAGGCCACTCACATCATTATTTGTTAATCTTTATTTATTTAATTACAAAGATATTTACAATTACATTTTGATGTGGGTGGAGTCGGTTACTTTGTTCTTATCCAAGCCACGACAATGTGATCAATTTTGCACTCCCATTAATAATAAATTGTTCACATTGCCGCTGCCTGGATTCGAACACTCAAAATGGACAAACAGACAAAGACAAATGCCTTAAACCGCTCGGCCATTTAGGCTCTATATATTTCATATAAACATGGTATAATAATATTAATACGAATGTATAAAATCGAACGCCTGACCACAAATTTGGAAGTTTATTCAAAGTGAATTTAACTTTTCCAAATGTTTAAAATAACTCATTTAATTAGTCAACAAGATAAATAAATAAATATCATGATTATCCACATTATTTTATTATTGATTCAAATAGATTTCAATATCAATAAATAATCTATTTGGCCTGATTGCAATTTATTTGTCAATGTAAAATATGTATTGATACAGAACCAAGCCTATTCTTATAATTCAACGTTGGCGACATTTATAATACATACAATATACGGAGCAATTTTATTCAACAATAATAATAGTAAAAACTTAGCAAATGATTTCACGCACGTTTATTATTCTTTTCACAGTTTACCCTCTCGGTTTTCAGTTGCCATAGCTTGAGTTAATTTGATCCCATGTGTTTCTTTTATCTTGAAATGGATTATTTTCTGAAGATATAATCGGTTTTGCTTTTTTTTGAATTAAATTAAATCTAACTATTAATAAAGTGGAACTTTTGATTTAAAGCTTGGAAATAGAATAATTTGCGATAACTCTAAGACTTTGTTAAGAATGTTGAAACAATATTTAAGAATTTTGTAAAATTACAAATTTAATTTAAAAATTGTTTTCAATACTAAAAACGACCAATTTTTCGTTTTTCCAAGCATTAAAATATAATATAAGGCGTAAATATGGACAAGTTAATGAACAAGGATAGCATATCATTCGTTAAAAATAAAATAAATAAAAAAAACTCTGAATAACAAACAGTAATAAAAATAACTTAAGTAAAATGAAATAAAAAATATTCTTAAAAGCCAATCAATTGATTACGATAACATAATGTAGTTACAATTATTGCTATTTTTGGAGTCAGTGTCAGCCAAGGAAACACATGCTGACAGAAGAAGAAGAATTTGCTAAATTTACTTGGCTTTACTTTCTTATTATTGGTATAAATTTTTTATTATTTATTTTTAGTGAATCTGAAATACACTAACTAATTTGTCACTAAAAAAAGAATCACCGAAATCGGTTAGCGCGATATTGAGTTATTCGTCCATATATGTATGTTCGCGCACATACTTGTAAATTTGAGACTGATATGGTTTTCTTATGGATGCGATTGTCAGGAAACCAAATTGGAATGGGACCACACAGCAAGTACCAGCTTTCTATTAGAAAAAGAATCATCAAAATCGGTTCAACCAGTCGAAAGTTCTTAGGTAAGAATACTCAAATTTGCGGATTTGGCAACTCTAATTACAAAGGTTTATTTTGAATATAGCCGATATAATAAACTCAAACTTAAAATATATATTTATTTGAAAATTAACTTTATTTCTTGTGTTGTACTAATTTAAAGAATAAGTTTCAAATAAAATATAAAATGTATGTAAGAAGTAGTAAGTTTCATGGAACTTTTCATATAATTTATCATCCATAATAGCCTACCATATAATAATAATAATAATAATATATAAAGTAAGTAATAATAATATAAGAATCGTTTTTTAAAAGATTATTTCATATTAAATGTCGAATAAGCAATTATATGGATTTATATCCAATAATCATATAAAAATATATATAACCAACCATAACCCCTAAATGTAGTAATCTTTTTTATCAACATTTACTTTTTATATTATTTTACCACACATATATACATATTACCGCATCCACCGTACGTACACACAATCCTTTATAGAATTAATCATTTTCTTTCGTAATTTCCCTCCTCGTTTTTGTTAATAATAATATAGCCAGTAGCCTAAACCAGGAATGAATGGTGTTTAAGTTTAAGGGATTTACAAAGTGTCCTAAAAAAGAATGACATAATTTATTTCAACTTCTCTTCAAGAATAGAGTAAATACGAAGTTTGTCTCCCAAGAGACGCATATCAAGGTAGTTTTGTCTGTTGTAGAAGGTCGTGAAATAAGAACGCTCTGATCAAGTAGCGGTAAGCGATGTGAAACCTGCAAAAAGAAAAAGAAGCGATTCAAGTTTTTTCTTACTTGGAGTTACATTTTACTTCCTCATCGAAGTAAAATGATGACGAAGTTTTGACTTAAAAACTTGAATGCTAGTAATATTTGCCTCTAAAGAAGGTTAACAATGACGACATCTATTTTGACTGACTCCATCCATGGGGCTTATATTTTATATTGAATAGAATTGTTTGAAACGTTCAAGATATTAACAGTTTTTATTCATCTTTCAAGACTGATTACTTCTGATACCCAAAATACAATGACATTCATTATTTTAGATGAAATACCTTGCCACTCTATTGAAAAAATAACCAATGACATCAAGCCGTCAATATAGCAGTCAAAAAAGGTTTAAGAAAGACGAATATTATCCTTCTTTTTATGCAACGCCTGTTGAAGGCCAGTTTAAGCCTGTTACCGTAGTTGCGTATCAAAATAGTTTTCTAAATTTATACGAAATTTGATGGGTACATCACTTATCCTTACTACAAAATTAGACCTTGGAAATTTTTAAATTTGGACAGAAATAAGGGACAGAAATAAGGTAAAAGCACAGTGAAGTATGAATAAATAACGATAAATTGATTGTTTGTTTTTTTATTGTTTATTATGCTTCTTATCGTTTCTCGGCTGTAGTTTCCAAAACTATAGGAGGAACTAACTAATCCTTTCTTCTTTGACCTTTTGATGCTTTGTGTATATATTTGCTATTCTTACTAGTTTTCGTTTCGTTTATATATTTCATCTTAAGAGCTTTCTCTTTATTTTGAAGTATTAATGTAAGTTATTATTAACATTCACGATTCAATTTTACATTGTATTTAAGTATATATAATTAATGTATATAAAGCCTGATTAAGATTTGTACTAATTCTTCTATAAGAATATATTTATTGTTTTATTTGTTCAATATTAATCTTAAATTCGGATCTACATTTTCTATAAAAAGCTCAAGTAGAAAAGATTGAAAAGCAGACCAAATTTGTTCATGTTTCACTTACTCCTTAATACTGTTGTATTATGATTATCACGTTTTCTTGTCTGTTATCAACCCGTTTGTCGGATTGGAAACAAGCTTGTATTTTTAAAATAAAATAAAGTTCGAAAACTAAAACCCCGATATTTACAGAATCGTGCTCTTAAAGGTTTAAAAACAAAAAAAACATTTTCATCTGAAATGGTAATAATAAGTAAAATCGTCATTACAACCGAGGACCTCTTTTCGATCCTCTGGAAAACTGTTTAATCTTAGAAGCCCCCCGACGGTATGTCAGTTTTACTTATCATAACAACTTGAGATGAAAATATTTTCTTGTTTTTATACCGTTAAGAGCGTGATTCTGTAATTTTCGGGGTTTTAGTTTTCGAACTTTTTTTTATTTGAATCATTTTGGAGTTATAATTTCGTGATAAAGTATAACAACACATATAAATTTGAAAAGTGCTATCATGGCTTTATGTTCTCTAGAGTGTGCCTTATTCAATTTAATGTGACGCCACATAGCCTATAACCCCCGAGCGATCGCTTCTTCGAATACCTCATTTGTAAAATTATGATATGTAGTTTAAAAGCTAGGTACGAACAGATGCCGAAGAGAACATACATACATATCGGCCAAACACATAAACCTCGCCATTATATAGTCGGGGTAATAAAAACCTTGCATTTGGTAATTCAGGTACTTACCACGTAAAAAACGAAAAGGGAAATCCGAATTGATAACATTATGGCAAACATATTATATAAATATAGTTGAAACGTTGAAAAACAAAATTGTTTTGTTGTTCCCATCGCTTCCTCCATCTTTTAATATACGCTTTGTTTGCACTCTTAAATTTTAGAAATAAATTTAAATAAAAATACTTTTTTAGAAGGAATAAACGGCATAAAATAATTAAATAATTAAATAATATCTATGATAATATAAAATTTAATATTCAAAAGCATGAGATGCCGTTTCTGCATTTTTATAACGAAATTATTGAACTATTTTAATAATAATTTTCAGCAGTAAAAATTTCTGAATAAAAAAAGTATTGTTGTTAAATATGATAAATGTATATGTTCCTTAAGAAATTCTTTCTTGCATGAAGGAATTTTATGTTACTTCTTACATTTGCGTAATCTCTGTATTTTTTTCGAAGTTTTTTTTAATATAACCCAGTTATTCTTGCCATGATAATTAAAATATGCATTTCCTGAAGGGCCTATTTAGAAACATATACAAAATTATTTTATGAATATTTTTTATGGACATCAAAATTCGACGAAAATGTTTACAAAAAATAATTTCTTTTTTTTTTAATGATATGGTAAGAAACCATGTTAATTTAATGTCTGTTTTAAAACAACGTTATGAATTTTTATAAAGTCATAAAACTCCAAGTATTCACATTTACATATTTATACGGTTATAGTGCTCTTCAATTTTTACCTTTGTTTATAGTGAAGTTTCCATGCTTGATAAGAGTGACCAAATTTGAATGATCTAAAAATTGCAACGTCACATGAATTTGTTTAATCCATTCTCCATTACTCGATTGTGAAGTGAAAATATTATTTGACTTGGCTTATTGTTAGAGTAAATACAGATGTTTGCGATTTGAACCAAGTTAGATATGGCCCTATATTTTCTGATTGTATGTTTAATAAGCTCTAATTTCATGTATTGAATCCAGCTAAAATTACCCCCAAGGATTCGTCGCTGTCATCCACCAAAAATTAACGTTTTAATTGAAAGTTATGGCACAACTTAAAATTAGAACATCAGCCCTCATAGATGCTAATTTTTATAAATGAAGAACCCTTTATTTTAAACTTTGACTGGCCCAATGGTCGTGCGGTCTAGCTTGCCTCTAAAACGTTCGAATACTGACTGGGCGGTTGCGGATTCGAATACAGATCACATAATTGTTGCTTTGATACGAACGAAGTATCCGATTCCACCCACATAATAAAAATTTAATTGTGTATTGGATGTAGTATAAAATAAAATAAATAAAGGTTAAAATAATGATGTAGGCGGTCTCTGTTATAGATAGATATCTGAGAAACGGGGGTTAAACTCATTATATTTTAAATTTTGAGGAAAGTAAAATTTGCGTCAGACTCTCAACGGTTTGCACTCTCAACGGACAACGGTTTGTCCGCCCAAAATTTTGGTTTGTTTATCCGTTTAATAATTTATGGCAAATAAAATTAAAACTTTTGTAACATGTAACAACTATTCAAAAACCGGTTAACGATGTTCCAGCATGGTATTTGCAGTTTCTATGTTAAAGCAATGGTACAATTTTTTTTTCGACAGAATTTAACGAAAAATTAAATTTAAGAATTTAATAATGCTTACTATTAATTCCCAAAGTTTCAGAAATTTTGACCGTTTAAAATGGGAAATAATTATGCCAACGTCCCAATTTCGATCAATTTACGTCAAAATTAATATCTCGAAAGTGAAAATTAATTTCTAAATTTTTTTTTTAGAATTTTATTGTATAAACATTTTTTTCTACTTTTTCTTCAATATATAATAATATTATAAAAAATAGTTGGAGAGACCGGACATTTTACATGATTTAAATGGGACATGACCCTCAAAATCGCGAACTTTGTCTTTAAATATCTCGCGATCTAAACGGTCAAAAATTATGAAATTTTAGGAATTCATAAATAAAGCTATTATAAACCCGAGAAAAAAAATTCGGCCAAATCTGTCGAAAAGTGATTTCATGCTTGTACTACCTTAAGTGCGAGTCGGGCGCTTAAATTCTTTTGTAAATAAAAAAAAGAGTAACAAGTAAAAAAGCGATGATTTTGAAATATAAAACTTAAGTGGGCAATCGTGGGCAAATCTTCAAACGAATGATCTTCATTTTCTGAAAATTATCTAGGGATGCTGATGTAATAAGTTTTAATTATGTTATAGCAATTAAAGGGTGGACAATCGAAAATTTTGAATAAATGTGGACAAATGATGGACAAACCAATCCAATCAGTATTTTAAATAAATTCACATTTGGGAGTACTATTTTCACGAAGCCTAAAGAATTAGCTACACTGTATAATACCATTTTGTATTGTAATCGAGGTAGGTAGGGAGGTAGGTAGGTATATCATTAATTATTTTGATACAAACCAACCATACATAAAACCAGTTATAAAATATATATTTGTGTTATGTATGTGTTAAACAAAATTAAAATTTCATTATTTTTGTTGTTTTACATACCACAAAATGTAAACAAAGACTGTGATATTTACTTACAACTACACAAAAAAACTCGTAAGCAGCCATCACTAAGATCATATTTTCCCCTAATAAGATAATTCTTTTTATATGATGATTTTCATTACGACTTTTCATTTGCCGTGAGACTGAAGGGATATCTTAATTAGCGGTCTAAAAAATCCCAAAAGTTTTGGATATTTAGACATCAAGAAGAAAGAAGCGGATTTTCCGGGAATTTTACTCCTCCAACAGTTATTTTCTATGGATAGCATAATCTATATACATATATTTAACTCTCAAAACCTATATGGAGTAGCCCAGCCAATGCGCCAAAAGCAAAAAAAAAAAAAACAAAGCATTTTATCCTCTTAAAATCCTGTTAGTATTTCGTACTCTTAAAAGTAGTATTTCGTTTAAGTTTACACTTGTGATTGAAATTATTTGTATCTTATTTTCAACTTTTATGACGAATTTTGTTAAAACTCCATGTAGATGAAAAATAACAATAAATCAATCAGCCTTCGTTTTCGAAATATCGAAAATTAAATAATTAAACAAAATTTCCAATTTTCGATATTTCGAAAATCACTCCAGATATCGAAAAGTTTTATTCTTGTTTTTCGTTTTTGTCGAGTTATAACATAAAACACCATCAAAATTGAAAACAAAAATTTTTTATTTAGTTCCCACTACCGTGCTTATTCATCCTTTATTAGTCGGGCACAACGGTTTTTTTTTTCAATACTTTTTAAGGTTTTATCTTTAAATTTTTTTTTTATTTCCACCGCTTGGTTTTGGAAAAATATCATCTATCTACCGTTTTCCCATAAGACCAATTTTAAACATGCTTACTTTGAAGTCATTTATTTATTTAAATAATCGGGCAACCCTCTTCCCCCTGAAATTTTCCGAATTGATTAAGGCTTCAAACATCGATTTAATTGCTATTTTTCTCGTAAAGTCCAGTTGGCCTTTGAAGCAGTGTTAGTGTCTACATTTCCGTAAAAGTATGACTTAAAACACAATTATACAACAGTAAACAGCCTACTATGGTAACAAGGCTAATTCTGGAAAAATAATTAAATGAAGATTAAAATTAATGTAGGTATATATTGTATTCGGGCATTCGTTTTATAATTGAAAAACTCTCTAAAGTATGGTCTCATAAGAATTCTTTTATGATACAAAACGTTTTGATAACTTGATTTGAGGAATTTATTTTCTAAGAATCTTTATTCTGTTTGGTTTGTCACATTGGAAAGGTTCTTTATTCAATCAAAATATACAAAATATGAAGCGCCGATTCTATTTAACTTTATAAGTTAATCAGATATCGTTCTAATATAATTTTCAAAAATAAAAATTATCCGCAATATCTATATACTCGCGAAAAAAGATGACTCCTGCTTGTATAAAAGTTCATCGAAATTATGCTTATATAATTTTTTTGAAAATGTAGTTTCCAAGTTGTTATTTTCCGTAAAGCTCTGCACCGAGGGTTAAAGAATGACAACAAATTATTTAGTTTGAAAACCGTTATAACCATTGGCAAGCTTGATCTTATATCCAGAAAAAGATATTCGGTATTGTCTTTAAACTTTAGTTCTATCTCCAACGGCTTACAAGATGGGTCCGTAGGAAGACCCAATTGACCTATGTTCCTCATTTACGAACTTGACCTCACTTTTTATATCCTCAGCACGCTATAAAGTTTTCAGCTTTATATCTCTTTTCGTTTTTGAGTAATCGTGATGACAGACGGACAGACAGACGGCAGACGACAGATAACAAACAGACAGACAACCGGAAATGGACTAATTAGGTGATTTTATGAACACCTATACCAAAATTTTGTTCATAGCATCAATATTTTTAAGCGTTACAAACTTGGGACTAAACTTAATATACCTTGGTTTATTTCATATACATGGTATAAAAACACCCACTACGATATGTAGCATGGAATGTAGAATATGTTCATATCTAATCCGCATTCCACATCTCATATGTCTTATAATTCTACCAACAATATTTTACGAAATCTCCCTACAAAAGAAAATTCGCAATGAATAAAAAATCAACTAAAATCTTTACCCTTCGAAAATATTCCAATTTAAAATAACATACATGCACACATTCAAACCAACACACAAGTCCATCAGCCAGTTTGGTTCGTTGTCAGTGAGTTTTCATATCATATTTATAATCATAAGAGAACATCCCCATCATAATATTTGAGCAAAACTTTAAAACAATGTGAGACAAACTCGAAACATTCCAGTTAAAAATCATATATATATTATACATACATATACTTGTTACATTATAAAATGTTATTAACAACTTTATAAAGTAAATTAATTTTCATACTCGCCAATATTAAACAAGAGGAATGAACAAGAAACAGTTGAAGTAAGTAATATTAGTTAGTTAGTCACATTGGGTTAGAGAATAATATTTAGTGAAAGTCATTTGTGATGTCTCTAAATTGGGAATAACAAATAATAGTCCATTTTTGTATTACATTTCATTTCTTCATAGCTAAAAAGTAAAAAAATGACGATAATATAATGTAGTTAAAATTATAGTTATTTTTGGAGTCGATGTCAGCCAAGGAAACAACTCTGACAGAACAGTTTGCTACATTAGCTTGGCTGACACCGATTCGAAAACTAACAATAATTTTAACTACATTATATTATCGTTATTTTTTTACTTTTTAGTACATATTAATTTGTTTTGGAAAAGTTTTTCTTTTGAAGTCGGTTTTCTTTTTGTTAAAGTTTTTTAATGTTGTGATTTTTAGTGAATCTGAAGTACACTAATTTGTCAATAAAAAAAATCAAAATCAAAATCAAAATCTTGTCGTGCATACTTAATGCAAAATTAAGACTTTTACGGTTTTCTCATGGATGCCGTTGTCAGAATGCTGGACCAAAATGAAATGGGGCCACACGGAAAGCACCAGCTTTTAAATAGATAAAGAATCATCAAATTCGGTTCACCCAGTCGTAAGTTCTGAAGTAACACAAATAAAAAAAATATAGTCGAATTGATAACCTCCTCCTTTTTTGTTTGAAGTCGGTTAAAAATTAATAAAATTTTAAGAAGATTCACTGATAAAAGTCGTTTTTTAGGCACAGTGCTCTTTGTTCGTGACGTTATAAATGTTAAAATACAATCACTATAAAAATTTTAACTTTCGGAATGTTGAAAACCATGTTCTCCTAGTCACTGAGTTACTTTTGCTTCGTATAATGGCATTTTTTTAATCTTCTTTTATTTATTTTATACAAATTTTAAAATTTTTTTTCGTCGATTTTTCTTTCAGTATTTTCTACGATAAAAAAAATAAATAAAAAATACTTGAAAATCATTTTTAGTCCATTGAAATGTTACATTGACTGAACATTTTTGGGAGGACGCGATTTTATTTGTGGGACATGTAGGGGAGGTCAATACAACCTTAACCCCAAGTTTGTGGGGTTGGCGCCCTTGTCCCCCGCCCACCATCTTGAAAAAAGGGATGGAAACATATTTTGCTGTATCTCGTAAAATATTGATTTCTCAAAAAATTTGCAAAGACATAATTTGTAGCAAATTGTCGTGGCGCTGTAACTACGTTAAAAATTAACAAAAATTAAAAAAATTTGCGGAAAATGTTCATAAACGTATTCTCTATAATATTGCTTTCACCTAAATTTATGATAAAATGACAAGAAAAAAAGTTATTAAGCAAAAAAAGAAATTTTTGATTTTTTTACTTATTTGCTCATAACTTTTTAAATTTTAAGTTTATCGCAAAAAGTCACATAGACAAAATTAAATAGCCACGACAATTTGCTACAAATTATGTCTTTGCAAATTTTTTGAGAAATCAATATTTTACGAGATACAGCAAAATATGTTTCCACCCCTTTTTTCAAAATGGCGGGCGGGGGACAAGGGTGTCAACCCCACAAACTTGGGGTTAAGGTTGTATTGACCTCCCCTACATGTCCCACAAATAAAATCGCGTCCTCCCCAAAAATGTTCAGTTCGGCCCTAAAATTGTAACATTTCAATGGACTATTTTATTTAAAAATCGAAAAGTTACTGAAAGATTTATTTGTGTTAAAAAAAGCTTTCTTTAAAAGAATAATTTTCATAGTTGACTTTGACTATAGCTATATATGTACAAAAGTGTATGTATATAAGTCAGTAATAACCAACATAAACGCTTTGATAAACTTTATTAGTAAATATCCCGTTGTCTTTTCAGTGCTTATGAATATATAAGTGTATGAGTAGGTGTGGATGTGTATAAGTATGTATAGGAGTATTATTTATAGGGTTGGTTATTTCGAGTGTCACAAAAGTAACGGGACGGACGGTACTAGAACTTACTAGAGAATATTTTTTTTAAACGTTTGAAACAAATTTAAAGTTAACAAAATCTAAAACGTATATTAGTGTGACCTTAAAATGTCCATGAAATGCGCTATGAAGGTCATCTTGAATATTTCAGATGAAAAACCCAAATTTTCTGTGGTCAATTTGTTTAAGTCTTAAGAAACATATTTTTGCTGAAACATTTCTATTAAGACGAATAATTTATATAGTCGATAGAAATGTAATAAAAACCAAGTGAAAACAAACAATTGACTGAATTAATTGAAATATATGTATAGACAGTGTTGATTACGCAATAGTTTGTTTTTTTACGTCATGTAAGTAACTCTCCAACTCTTACACACAAAATAATAAGAGCATCTTTCTTCTCACTTCCTCAGTGAATGTGATCCAGTGTTAGTTAAAACAAACAAACAAACACATACATCGTATATGTAACGTATAAATTTGAAATATATGCAATACGTGTATTCATACTTGTCAGAGCGGTTCTTTCATATTCATATCAAGGTCACATAAATATGTTTACAAAAGATACCATTTTACCCTTGGAACTATTGTTTGAAACATTGTTCCAAAAAAGGACCATCCCGTTACTTTTATGAAACAGTGTATATGCGCTTGACATGATTTCTACGAGCTGACGCTACAAAGAATATACAATTTAATATTAAAATAATAATATAGTAAATTATAATATAATGGATTACTTTCACGTCATCCTATCATTTTACAATAATTAAAAAAAAAAAAAAAAAGAACTTTAAGGAGGATCCCTCACCAGTAATAGAAAAAAATAACTTAGTAGAAAATGATCCAAATTTTTAGTATGTTGTAGTTAACGATACATATTATTAAATCAAAAAAAAAAAATTGGGTCTCTTATCGATCAATTAAGAGAGTAATTAATTAATTAAAAATACACTAAATAACATATCATGATATATCATGATATCATATGATATTTTATTCTATTACTGGTGAGGGGCCCTCCTTAAATTTATATTTTTTACTAATATTTTACAATGCCATTGTGTCCTTTTATTTTTTTTATCACTTAATTTATAACTGTTTTAATAAATTATATTTTTCACCCGACAAAGGCATTGTTTTGAGTCTAATTCCCCTTATAAACAAATTTCCATCAATGCTGCTCAATATAAAAATTATCAAAGATAATAAATGAGAGCTCTAGGATATTTCGAAATAAATTTCGACTCTTGCCCTAATTTTCTAGATCAATTTTTTTATTATATAAATACGTATTTCGCTTCTATGGATATAAAAGTTTTATGCTCTCTTTCAGAGTGGGCTCATATTTTCAGTTGAGAAACTGTGTTAACTAATTATTTTCCGTTTTATTAGTCAAATTAGTCAGCATTGAATATAAGAAACTGTAATAAAATGGACGATAGCACATACAATCTTTCCTCTATGCTTTTAGCATAGTATAGTAAGTAAACTTGCTCTGTATATAAATACACATCTAACTGTTTAACAACAATGTATATGCTATCAACAATCCTCTATGTCTATGTACAAGGTACCTAAGCTAGTTCATGATATGTTAAGTGGTTCCAACAATATACACTCAAAATTGTCCAAGTCCTTTAGTATGTATATATAGGTACTTAATGATGACACTATCTCGTACAATACAATATCCTTTTCCCTCATTTACTAGCATTTCATTATATACTTCGACTATCTCTTTTTATTCTTTTATACAGGCTGTTGTTTTTTTTTTTTTTTTGCATAAAATATCTAAATATCCTGATGATTTTCCTAAAATAAAGTATCGTAAAAAGAAAAAAAAGAACAAGAGGTGTCATGGGACGCCCGGTAGGAACAATTTTCTTTTCGTACAAATAATTGTATTAGTAGTAATTAATTATGAATATTAGTTTTGTGGTAAGCTACCTAGCAGGTATTTTGTGTAGTCAAGAAAGTGAGTTACAAAATAAACGACACGAATTGTAAATAATTAAAATTTACAAATTAAAACAAATAAATTAATTTGTAACAAGTAATTTTATCCGACAATTTGTATACTGTAGAGTTGATTGCTATCAGTGCTTATTTCTTGGGATTCAAGAAGTATAGATACATTTGAAGATGACTTTGTACTTCTATATTGATTTACACATTGCAGTCAAACTTAATGAGCCCCTTTATTGCCGTCAAGTGCTAAAAATTGAAAATAATCCTAACTGTAAATGGTAAAGAAACAAGATAACAGAAATTTACAATCAAATATATATAAATACATACAAGATACGCTCGAACTACATCCATAACTAATCCTTGACAGTAGGATAAAAACCATCTGTATGTATAACTACATATACAAGTTTAAATATTAAATAATCATATGAAAATGTTTTAAGTTTTAGTAGTCTTTTAAATGACATGACGGTCAAGTGAAAATGGCGAGACTTAATAATTCCACTTTGAATATTCATTCATAGATGAGTGGTTTATTTTGTAAAATAAAAAATATAACAGTTTCAAGTGTGATTTTTTTAAATTAAATAATTTTTTATTTTGATTATTTTATTTTTTTTAAAAGATTAAAAACTAAGATAAAATGCTAAAATTAACTATGTGATGCACTAAACGATAATCAATTTACCTGGAATTTTTAAGAACGCTCAATTAGACGAAAGATTTATAACAATTTTCATAATTTTTCCAATAAAACAAATATATTCAATCTTATTAGGTCTTTTAAACGCTTTGGATGATGAGTCAGTCTTGGATGGTGACATTAGCACATCGAATATGGATCCAAGCTTGTATAAAATATACATGAACTAATATTTGTAGATTAATTACAATTTTCTCAAATTAAATTTTCAGTAACTTTATATGATCGTTTAATAAAAATCGTTCTTAAATTGGTCAAGGAATCATTACAAAGAAACAAAAAAAGGCTTATTTTGATAGCTTTAGTCGTGATAAGTGCTTCACATTATGAAAGATCGTTATCATTTTATAATACACGTTTTTTCAATAAGTTGTTAGAAATACAAGTGAAATTTAAAAAAACCCCGATAAATGTGATTTATTTTTTGTAAGCCGATTTTTGGAAACTTAGCTATAAAATGTTCTCAATCAAGTGGGTTCGACCGTTTAAGGGCTACGATGTCACTGAGAAACACACGTACGCACAGATAAACACTTTAAATTTGTTTAATGGTTTTAATGGTTTATTTGACCATCCATTTCCATAGTAATTATTTAAATGTTAAAATTATATGTCATTTTTCCCAACTGAATCGATTTTGAAGATCATCGCCAATTTTTTAGCTTTTTTGGGCATATTACCATAAATTCGCACTTGACTCATAGCTAAGAACACTCTCTGTTAAATTACCTTTCAAATGAAACCAAAACTTAAAATCGGTTTATCCGTTTAGGTGCTACGATGCCACAGACAGACAAACACACAGACACACACACAAAGCTGTCAAACTTATAACACCCCTTTTTTTTAGTTCTTAGTTAAAAATGGGTGAAACGTGTATTATATTATGTTCTTAAAATATATTTCTCTCACATTTCAGAGGTAACAAACATGTTTTTTGTTTTCTTTAAATATAGAAATTATACTTTATTTTTAACAGACAATATCATATGCACAGTGAAAATTTCGATATTATATTTTGCTTGTGATATAACATGTTTTGAACAATATAAATTTCTCCTATTTAGGTGGTAGCATTTTTATGCACAACTGCGTAAAACGCATAGCTAAAATTATATTCTATGTATGGGGAACCTTGGCAACGAGATTTCAAATTTTCTTCTCCCTTTTTTCTCTATATAAGCTATTTTTCAAACAATTATATAGAAAGTTTATTGAAATTCTTTGACAAAAATGTAACAAATGAATGTTAACCAACATCAATGAACTTATTAACTAAAGTTTAAGTTTAAGTAATTTACAGACCTAATATAATCACATACATGCTTAGTTATATTGTAATCAATGTTTTAATTACTACTAAATATGGTTGTGTGTTTATATTTATACAATAACACACAGGAATTCAGACTACTCTTTACCTCCTCTTCATATAATAAATGTGAGAATATTAATTTAATACATATATATAGATAAAGGATTTGATATCTCATTATCATTTAATTAAATTCCTGTTAATAAATCCCATAGGATTGCATGTATATATGTATTTATATGGAAGATAAAATAAAGTGAATTCAAAAATAGGTCGGACGATTTTAACAGAAAAAATGAAATAGGCAGAATACAATCTACCCTTTGAATACTCAAAATAGAACAAGAACATGCATAATGCGAGAAGGGATTGCGTAGGTGGTATACAGCGTGCTTAAGTAGGTGTTTTATGAAATAAAGCTATTGCTGAAACAAGTTCTTCATGGATATAAACGCAAAATGATAGGAGACAAAGACCAATTTCTATTAAAACGTTATTCTTTATATAAAGAACAACTTTTGTTCAAAAATTTTTTTCTTAAACCTAACCAGACTATATTTATTAAGTTTACGGAAGAATGTTTCGAACAAAAGCTGCTTTTATAAATAATAACGTTGCTACATAAATTTTCTTCTATCTCTTATCAGTTCCGAACATAAGCTATTTTTTAGAACTCTAATTTATGTAACACATTACTGATTATAAACTATCACTTTAAGTATTAAAAATGGCAGATTATATTTTGCGTTTCACTTTTTCTGTTGAAATCGTCCGATCTATAACATGTACATATTATTCCAGTGTCTATGATGTATAATGAATGTATTTATATAATTATACAATACTATAATTTCTATTGAGTTTCGAGTGCATTCAAATGATGTGAATAAATAAACAAGAGTATTTTATAAAATTTTTAATTGAATATTTTTCATTTGATATACCTACCGATTGTAAATTTTCCTGGAAATGCCTCTATTTCAGCTATGATAGATAACAATTCTATCATAGATTATAGATTTTTTTATAGAAATTTTCAATTATTTCAATTACCTACAATAATAATTTTAAAAAATTATTACATATTACATATCAAAATAATGATTTCAAAAAATGGAAGAATAATAATATTTTTTGCTTATTTCAGAATTTTAGGACTTTCATAAGCATGTACACCTATTAAAAACACTCAAGAAATAAGTTTTATCACTTCATATTTCCTCTCATTGAATACCACGTTATTATTATAGACCCTGGGGCAGAAAGGGTGCTTTGAAAACAATGAATACATTCAAGAAATTTCGTGAGTGGCTGCTTTTTGGCCAGCCTATCATACTTCTGCCTACGACTTTTTTCGAAAGCTCTGCGTTCTCAAATGAGCACGATGACATCATTTTTAAGCTATCGGTCTGAATAAATGCAGCAAGGGATTTGTCGAACACTATGACCACTTGATACAAGTGAAATTTACAAAATTTAAAAAACCTCCGACAAATTTTCGGTTGGAAAGTCGCATTTGAAACATATCTAAAACACTCTCCATTAAACTGGCTTTTTCCTTTTCCAAACTGAGCCGATTTGGAAGATCATCGTGAATTTGTAGTTTTTTCGGGTACGAAACCCCAAATTTCTCTTTTGAACCTTTTCATGCACATGAAAACTGTTATTCTTGCATCCGTAATTTTGTCGGTAACTATCTTTTATAATAAATGTAGACAAAAAAAAGGTAGAAAAACTCGAGAAAAAACTAATTTCCATAAACTCGACACACAAGCGAAGATTAAATTCTCAATTTTCTTTGTTGCTAAACCTACCATTATCGATTCATTAAAAGGCAAACAAAAATAACCATGGAAAATTCCCTTAGTAATGGTTTCACGATCTATTCGTTTTAAATTCATATCGATTGCTTCTTCCTGAGTTTTCAAACAAATGTCCACACAGACAAACAGAAAAATATGATGAAATTATTATTATACATGTATCTATGCATATTAAAGTTCTAATTTTGGATACACTGTTAATTGATAAATTCAAGATCAAAATTAATCAATTATAGGTATAATTTATTTCAATGAAATCGAATGTTTTATTTTATATCTTAATACATAAAAATCCTGTCTCACGATGTTCGTTTACCGATTTCATTTGTAGATGTGTATTTTTCGGTCCACCATAAAAATTAGGATAGTTTTTATCTTGATAAGTAAATACCATTTTTTTACTGCGAATTTTGAGTTTCTTATAGAGAAATTTTTGAATTCATTTCCATGAGATTTTTATATACAGATTATATAACGAGAGAGAGAAATTTGCTCACGCGTTCTGCACATACATGAAATATTTCGTGCGTTAAAAATTCTTAACTTTGTAAATCATAATCTCCACATAATTTGATATAAATTTATTTTCTAATGCACTTGCAAATTAAAAATAATTTGATTGGGTGATTATTGAATGATGTTTGAGAGTGAAAATATTAGAGCCGAGAAATAATCTAAATAATTAATATCAATTTAACTAATTTCTCCATGTTTCTATCACCAGTTTTTTTAGTTAACTGTGTACGACTTATATTAAAATAATGGAGTTCTCTCAATTTCTGCAGGACTTGAACAAAATATATTCTTAAAAACTTTAGATAGGTTGAAAAATTCTGAAAAATCAATTCATCAATTCGAAAATAGATAAAACTCTATGAAGATAGATAAAAATAAAAGTTATTTATGTTTTAAATCGAGCGTTTGCAAAATGCTTAAAAGCGAGTGCTGACGCATTAAAAAAAATTTAATTTTACATTTAAAAAACAGCGTTTCTAAACCTGTAATCAAATAAGAATTTCGTTATTAGTTATTTGATACTTATTACACTTAAGAATGAGATAAATAAAATATATAATTGAAAATCTTATGCTAATTTGTGCTCTCATTTATTAATATTATTAAATATACTCTCACTTATTTATATGTTGTGTCGACTAATTAAGTGTTATATTTATTGATTGTATTACTGAGCTACAGCAACGCGGGGCCGAGTAAGCTAGTATTTTTATAAATAATAATATTTATAAAATAATGATTATACAAAAAAATATTATCAAAATAAAAACAAGTAAAAGGTCACCATAATGTTAAAGTTTTAATTAATTAATCAAAAATTGTTTTTATTTTTTTATAAATTATTTTTAAAATAATTCATTTTGTTTTATCAACATATTGTTTTGCGATAATAAAAATTAACGCATATTTTTAATTGCCTACTTATCAGTCTCACTTTAATATCCCGACTTTCAAATGCAAACTAAGGGTAGGTATAGTAATTCAAAGTTAAGGGCTGCAGCTACAGTTTTCACGAAATAAATTTTGAGGTAAACAAGGACAATATTGTATATTTTTAAATATCGAACATTTAACTTATTTCAATTTTTGGATAACGGTTTAAAATAAAACTGCAAACGCCATGGTAAGAAAGATAGGCAACTAATAAGCAACATCACCAAAAAGATAGGATGCTGTACTTACAGCACCTGAAAGTCGTTGTGCCTAAGGCGTTTACTAACTAACTTTACCATGATTTATTTTTATGGCTATCGAATGGAATTTTAATTTGCCATCCAACGTTAGCTAACAAAAATTGCTCTCAGATGCAAGACGTATTTAATTCCCGCCTAAGTTCAATCAAGAAAAGAAATATTCGCGGTCTTAATAGAAACTTGAGCTCCTAAAATCACTTTGTGCAATAAACTTAAGGCAGCACTTATTTCCTTTGACCAAAATTGATTATCTTTGCAGTATTATTTCCATTTAATAAAAGCATAGTTCCCGAAAAAGTATTCCCGAAAAAGTATTAGTTTTTCATTTTAAATCTTTGTTTAGGTATTTAAAAAGACATTAATGGAGAAATTTCATTTTAGTATAAGCTCCAACTGAACCAACATATTTTATGGAAATTGGGCTTCAGATGGAGTGTACAGATGCACAGTTTCAAACAAAAATTGCAAAATTTTGTGTGCATTAACGCTTCAAATTTCATTACAGGTTTTGAAGAATAATTTTTCTTAAATTTTAACTTAAAACATGCGTAAAAAACTAATGTTGGTAATTATTACCGAGAAAAAAAATTACAAGCAGAACGCTTAGAATATTGTCATAACTAATAAAATATACCAAAAAGAATAGTATTATCAAAAAAGAATACATGCAAACCATATAATTAAAAGTTGAGAAAAACCGTCATAAAATCATTAAAATAAATCCCTGGATAAATTTCGATAACGTAATTAAAATAAAAATATTTGATATTACATAAATAAAAATAAACACAAATGGAGATTTCCAAATTATTCAATTTTGTAAAAATTTACATCATCCAATATTTTATGAAGGTTTCATCATTCTGTTTTTCAATATTCCTTTTAGTTTTAATTTTATTTAGGATGTATAATTATCATATATAAAAATTGTTTGCGTATGTTCTCGTGGGAAAATTGTGGGAAAATAGTGACCAAAATGTGTAATACTTGTAAAGTGCTCACAATTTGTTTAAAATATGTTAAAATAAGTGCATTTACTTCTTATTACTGGCAAAATCAACTCAAATGAATACAAAATCATTCTTTAATTCGAAAAATAGGAATTCTGTAAATTCAAGCATTGGATAATTTTTACGAATATATGTCACAGAAAATGTTATGTGAGTAGCAAACTCAATTTAAAAGAATAAATCAAACTTTCTTTTCAATTTTTTATTCCATTCTCATTATTATAATTATAATTCAATTTGAGAAAAATAGAGAAAATTATCTTTCCTTGAAAATACTAGAGATTATTTACGAAAGATTTAATTCATCAATCAAATCTTTACATGGATTCAATTTAAAATGTAGATATTTGAAAAACCCAATAATGATCTTACTATATAGTCACCTGGCCATTTTAGTAGCTAAAAAATATCAATAGTAAGCTTAATATTATTACAGTATGTCTCAAGTTTGATACCCCGCTTCTATTTTAATCGAACGGCCTAAAATATGAGTCAAATGTTAGTCATCGCGAAATTTCGTCAAGAGTTATAAGAATTTCAAGACAACGGTGTATGTTATCATCAAACTACTGAATGTCATGGAAATAGATCGCAATGATGCTAATTCAAAAAATTTCGATAATTTCTGAGCTTCAAAGTTCCGGTGCAAACTAATCATTTTTGCTAACAAGTGTTTTAAAATAAAAGGTTTTGCTATTTTAAAAAGAAGGTACATTTTTTTTTAATAAGAAATTCACTCATTTTCCTTCCTTTTTTTATTTGTTACTAAGCCTCAACGATTATTGGTCGAGGTGAAGGATAGTTTTGTACATCCCGTACATTAACGCCCCTCTTTCCAAACAAATAAAATACATCATTTTCCAATTATGATATACCTACTTTGTTTCTACAATCAAAATTATCCAATTTTTTTAAATGAACAAAATAAAAACAATAAATATACAAAAAAGAAAAATTATAAAAAAATAAAAAAACAAAGAAGCCGAAAACAAAACAAAAAAATATTTTAAATAAAAATGGGAAAGCTCATATCATGGTTGAAATAACAAAAACCATTAAATAATAATAACCAAATATATAAAAATAATAATGTATAAAATAAAATATAAATATAAAACCATCCTATAACGAAAATTGCAAAGAAAAGTCATTAAAGAAAGTAAATGCTTTGTGTTAACGATGCGACAAAGATCTATAAATGTTAATAATTCACACTATCAAAAAGTAAAAAAATTATACACAGCTTTTCATTTTAAAAGAATAATATTATATTATAATTTATATTTCATGACATCGAGGGAATCAGACAAAGTTTATTAAGTCTAAGAAGATTATATTTTATTTTTATTTATTAAGTCTTAGGAATGCCGTGAAAACTATTAGTAGAACACAAACATATTACCGAACATGTATCATGAAACTGAGACTGCGTTTGCGTCTTGCAAATAACAATATATCCCCGAAAAAATGATTGAACAAGTTAAAAAGATGTAAAAAAGGCTAAATTTTTCAAACATCACAAAAAGTTTTCTATAAATCAATTTATAACAAACATTAATTATTATTATTGAAAAATTAATAATATCTAATTAAATTTCGAATAATCGTAGCGCATTCAGAAAATTTTTATATTAAATATTGCTCAAATAAAAGCTGTTCACTTAGGGTTCTGTATCGAGACGGGAAACAGTTAAGTCAAATCACCAATTTTTTTATTTAAATTTTCCAAAAACGTTAAAATAGTAAATGTCAAACAAATCATGGTCAACTTTTCTGATATACCAATGAATTATGACTATTTTATATTTAAGAAAATTGAAAACTGTGCATATCAAGAGAGGGTGGAGGCTATAAAGCGGTGGTTTTTACTTTTAAGTGCAGTGAAGCGGGTGGGTATCAAGCTAGCTCATACATACATACATACACAGACTTTTAACACATTACCACTCTTTTGCGTTGCGGAATCGGGTAAAAAGTGTTTTACACTGTCTATTTACTTGTTTTAAATTTAAATGAATGAAGTTATAAAAAGAATTTGGTTGACAAGATCATTGACCCATAATGAAATAAGTTTAGACATAATAAATTTGAACAAATTTGATAATCTTGAAAAGTACAACAACTTTGCACACTCTCAGCTACTATAATCATAACAATATGATGAGGTGTATATAATACCTCACAACAACAAATAACTTGTGAGGTTGGTGAATGGTGATGTTGCTTTGGTTTGGTATTATGTTTGGTTATGTTATAATGTTATGTTGTTACACTGTTGGTTATGCTTCGTTTAATATTTTCTATGTTAAATTCTTTTCTTGTAACATTTATATTTATGTAAACATAAGCATAATATAAAAATTATTTTTACTTTACTTAACGATATAATTATATACAACATAGACCAGAAAAAAAAATAGCACAATGCAAAATAAATATTAAAGATGATGGTGTTGCTTCCATAGATTTTTTACACCCTTTCATTGCGTAATTTGACCTTTCATTTCATCGGACTGGTTAAATTTATTCATTATACATTTTAATAAGCAGGACAGCCAGGCCCGTGCGCAGAAATTTCTTAAGGGAAACTTTTGTTCTATGTCGTATTCATTGCAGATATCGCTCATGGTTTTGAAAATTTGCCTGGACTCTTATCCAACGATTCCTCTTCTTTCAATCAAAATATGTTTCGTACTATCAGCTGTTCTATTGTCTTAATTTAATTAATCAAGAATTTAAACTTAAAATGGGCTTAAAATTAATGTAAATCTTAGAAATAAGCGATGCCCTTTCTATTTTTCTTTCCTTTCAGCGATTTTAAAAACAAACTATGTAGATTTATTTCCATTTCATCGGTTTTTGCTGAAAATTGCAGCTAGGGGGAAGCTCTGTGGAAGACACCATTTAAAATCGATATAATAGATAAAATCCTACAAGTTTCTTAAAAATAATTTTATATTTACCATTTACGAGCAGCTACAATCCTGTATGAACTGGAGAGGGGTGCGGTACTTTGCCCGAAAACAGGTCACACACATTAATTATTTTTCTAATTCATTTAAGTGCACATTTATTTCTAGTTTACTGGGATAATTCTCATTCACGTTTACTTAAAAAAATAAAATATAAAACATTTTTTCAGAAATGTTCTTTGAATGAATCCCACAATTGAGTTGTGCAATCTATTTTCGGCCACCAACAGAAGGTCTGCTTCATAAAATATATTTGTTCAAATGACTTGATTAAAAAATATATATAAAAACTTTTATCACTTAAAATACAAGCTATCCATATTATTTATATTTATAAACATTTAAAAGTCATGATATTCTAAGCATAATAAATCAACATTTTTCGTTGAAAAGATAAATAGTATTTAAGGGTAAAAGAAAGAAAAAATCAAAAAATTGTGAATAATAAATAATAATAAATTGAAACATGATAGTAAAACAACAGTTTTTCTTTTCTCTTCCCTGTTTTTTTTTTTTTCTTTTTAAAAGGAGGAAAGAAAGTGTTTCTCTAAATATTACAGCATATAAACAATTTGTGTGAATGTGGCCTTCAAGGGATAGATCAAAAACTTTCTTATCAATCGAATTGTTCATGAGTTTTGTAGCACATCAAAATTTGGGCACAAAATTCCATTAAAAAAATACATAAAGTGAAAATTTTCACAATGTGAACACTTCGAAATGAAAGTCTTAAAATTCTCATTTTTCGGGGTAAACACGAAAATGTCGTGATAGATTAAAAAACTAAAAAAATCACCCTTTTGTAACTAGCTTAACAAAAAGTAGAAAATAGTTTCGATAAGTGAGTAACTAAGAAAAAAATCATTTTATCGTAAAAGCATGGGGTGCTAGATTTCAATTATTGTAAATATTATACTGACAGATACTGGTAAATGTAAAGTAGATAATTATAAAATATTTTAAAACGCATCCCATGATTTTATTACGATAAAAAGATTTTTTTTATTCACTGCATATATTTTATAATTTTTTTAGAAATTATTTTCTTTTTAGTTTACCTAGCTACAAAAGCGTGTTTTTTAGTCTTTTAAATTAGTATTTAATAATATTATGGAATATTATCTGCGCTTCCACCATCAAAGATTATATTGTCATCAGTCCTTGATAAGCGTGTGTTCAATTCAATCCGATGTTTTGAAGTGAGTGATATTCACGTTTATAGATATCATTACATATAAACAACATACCAAGCTAATAAAAGCGTGTTTAAAATTCATTTTTCGTGGTGAATACAAGAATTCCCTTACAGAAAGTAAATACAAAAGAAGAATACGATAGAATATCACCTCGATATAGCTATTTTGAAATGATTTTTGTTAGATTTCTTTGCTGTTTTTGTTGTTGTTGTTTTTGCTTTCAGTATAAAAATCAACTAGAAATAATATGTAATGTTCTGATCGTATATGTTTTTTATCAGTATGTCAATCGTGATTGATAGTCATTGGGTGATTGATCAACCATTTGACTTAAAACATATATCCACACATTTATACAGTTAGCATGTATGTTTGTATATGTCAACGTAAGATTGTAACTTCCGTCAGATTGTAAACGGGTTACAAAACACCTACCAACAACTATATTAACGAAAATCCTCCTTTCAATTTTGGATTTTGGTTAGATGGTCTGGGTCAAGTTTGAACGGGTTGGTGGGGATTTAGTACCCTTTTTTGGAAGATAAATTAACAATTTTACTAGTTAGTTTGCAATCGGTCAGAAATTACAATCTGACGTTGACATGTATATATTCCATCAAGATCTGATATATTATTATTAGTATTTCTTCTATTGGATGTTTTTGAATTGAAAGTTTCAGCTGAAGACCATTTTAAAATTATTTTGGCATAGAAAGAATTCTATTTTATATTTGACTACTAAAAAAGTTTTATTAACTACTTTTATATAGTTCTACGTTAAAACACTTCTTCCGATATCCAATATATTTCCAAAGAATTATACTTTAATTAAAATATACTTCTTAAATAATATTACTTAACAAAAAAAGCTGATTTATAGTATGCTTCTACCAGAAAATACTTACTACTTTCAAACATTTACACTTTTGAACTAATTAAAAGTAGTTTTATTTAAGTAGGAATATTGTGCAGTAGAAATATTCTGGAAAAAAATGTAAAAATAATTATTATTTTCTGTCTTACAGAATATTTTATTATTAAACAAGTGAAAACAAACAATTGACTGAGTGAATTGTTGAAATACCATGTATAGACAGTGTTGATGGCACAATCGTTTGTTGACACTATAAAATTGGCACCTTATTAGCGCTCTCGTGGGTAAACAGTGATGTTTACAAAAAAAAGTTTCAAACAAAAGTTGTTTATTTTTTTTATAAGGACCATGTTTTACATTTAACCTTTTGTTCTATCTCTAATGGTTTACAAGCTGGGTCATAATTTTCTTTAATTTGATGCTTTACTCACTAGGTTTGATTTTTTTAACACCTACCTTAGGCACTTGTGTTTTTAAGACGATTATAGCAATAACTTAACTATCGACATCCATCGAGCAGTTTGGAAGATATGAGATAATAATGAAATTTACATCCATATTGCCTTAAAGTACACCATAAAAAATGCATTTTTTTAATGCACAAATACCTTCAAGAACCTAAAAAAATGCATCTCGATCCTTCTTACTTTAGAAATTTTCGCGATTTCGACGCTTTTTGCGTTAAATTTTCTCGTCTAAACATGGACTTTCAACATAAAAGAGTTTAATTAGTAGAGTGTAACTATCTACTTGCATTTTTTTTTTATTAAATCGTGTGCCTCATCATGCAATTTCAATAAAAGCATCCTTTCATAGTTTTCTTTGAACTTTTATTCTTTATTAAGACATTTCGTCAACCTTTATGATATAGTATTTTTTAAATGATTTTTATGTATAATAATAATCGTTGGTGCGTCTGTGTACAACCGAATAACTTCTTATACAATTGAGGTTCAATTTCCACAGCATATGTATTTGTAAAGACGAAGGTTATTTTGAGAAGTTAAAGTCTAGTTTCGCAGATCGGTGGTAGATGCTTATGGGTTACTATAGTGCTAAGTGAATATTGCGCAAACGGGATGTGGGAGTGAATATTTGTTTATAAAGTTGAAATTCGACCAGCGAAGTGGACCAATAACAGCTAGAAATATAGAAAATACAAAATATATAATCGATACAAATAGTACAAATAATTCCTCTTGCAACTTGACTTTAGTCGATACGGGATAAAGCATATTGTCATTTGTTGAATTCAATAGCTTTATGTATAGTCTATAATGCCTCGAAGGCGGTTTCAATTGAAGGTTTCTATACACATGGAAACAATCTATTTTTTTCAAATGCCTTGCCATATGGTGCTATATTTAAATTAAACCCGGCCACGTTTCGCTACGGTTTTGTCTAATATTAATTACCTACTTGAGAAAATAATAACAAAGAAACAGATTGGACATTTATACGACTTTCGGTCATTTTTGCACTAATTTTTAAATAATCGTTTACGTGAGAAGAATTTTTTTATAAATACAACCATTTTCCTAAATTTTATCTTTAAGTTTTCGAGGTATGTGGCCATAGACATTCGAAAGTTAAATTTTTATATATAAGATATACTATAAGTATAAAAAAGAAACACACAATCTCATACGGTCTTCCATGCATGTTCTAATTTTGGCCAATGTTCCTTAACTTTAATGTTACCAATGACTGGTCGTGAATCAATTCCATTCAAAAACAACTTTACCCATTCTCAAAACCAAAGAATAAAACAATATAAGATAGAAGAGAGGTCGCGTATACAGGCACGAATGTCATTTGGTCCTGTACAGAATCAGTGCATGTTATTACGAAGTTATTACTAAGACCCCAGTGTCATCTCTAGCTTGTCTAATTTAAGCATCATGCTTTAAAAATTTATTTGATAGAAGAAGAACTTACAGATTTTCAACTAGAAGTTCGTGTCCCTAACCACTGAGCCACCGAGACTGTGTTTATGATATAACGATGCAATAGATTCTCACTATTCAAGTGAAATTTTTGACAAGATTTTTAGTTAATTTGCTATTATATAAACATTTTTTTAAGCAAAATTGTTTGTGAGTTGTTGCATGTTCTGTCTGATTGCAGGTAGGTTAGGACCGTGAATCGGTGCTTTCAACATGGCAGGTATGTCACCATGGTGATCAAAACCATGATGATCATCAAACTAGAATTTTTACCCCGTACTATAAAACAATCATAAATATAAAGTCACTCAACGTAGCTAAATCAATTTTCACTTCAAAAAACTCTTTCTGAATATATTGCAACCTCTCTTTACTTTTTACTAAAGTATTTAGTCTTATATCTCCACTATACATATATGTGTACATTGATGACTACTCACAAAACAGTAATCGACAAAAGGATAAAATAGATGTACCTAGTTATCAACAGTAATAGTATAGTACCTACCTTCTATTTCTATTTCTATTTCTAGTATTGAATTTTATTGTGTATATGATATTATATTATATCTACTCTTAAAAGTTAATGTAATTTCTATCTATATAATACCTCACATATACACAGAAAAGTTATCTTCAAAATACTTTTATTTACCATTTAGTTCAAATTTATTTTGCTCTATTCAATAAAGTAACTAACTGTTTGTATTCGACTGACGATTGTACACAACGAAAAAAAAAATAGAAAACAGATCAAATCAGATTAACGTAAATTGAGGTTCCATTTACTTTCAAAACAAAATGCAAGCAGCATAGTTAGCCCCGTCACTAAAATTATATTTCCCCCTGATGGAATAATTTTTATTGTTAGAATTGAAATAAAAATTGCGAAAAAACAAAAAGTTTTTCCCATGGTTATTTAATGTAGAAATATCGACATATAAACGTGACAAAAACTCTTTTGCGGTATAAAAAAGAGCAAAAAGAGCGTAGGGTACCTGAGAATTTGATAGCCCCAATAGGCACCTCTTTGTCATTAACCCACTTATTATACCCATTTTCAACCCTCTAAATCAATTTAGTTGAGGTTGAACAGATCTGCAGTGCCATAAAATTGACGAAAAAGCTGTTTTTCTCCTCGATATCCCCTCCAAATTTATGAAGTAAGGATCTGTTTTAACAACATCAATCCCCTTTTATGCAAGGGTCCCTTAAGTTCAAATGGGGGGAGCTCATTTCACAAATTTTGAGAACTCTAAAACTGTCTTCTTCGACTGTTTTGTAGCTTTGCACATCTATGCTGCCTTCCAAATTGAGTCCTAGGGTTGAAAATCGGTTGGTGGATTAGGTGATGAATCACGTCCTCACCCCTCCGTTCTTCGATACAATCCGTAAGTCCATATTTTTGGGGAAAATATGACTAAAGTCCATATTTTTGGGGAAAATATGACTAAAGAGAAAAAGTCAATAACGTTTATTGGTGATTCGCTAATATACTGAAGGAACTTTAGCATAACTTTTAGAATATAAGCATCAGGATATCTGTATATGGATCAAAGCAACAATATTTGTAAGCTTTACAAACTTGGTTGTAAGCTTAATATACTTTGATATATATTACATATACACAGGGTATACAAGTTTCAAGATATCCCCCCTCCATTTTCAAGCTTATTATGTTTAGGTTTGACGAAATATATACTCACGATCTAAAAATGTACCGCTTAGGAAAGAACACGCTATACAAATAATTTGAGCGAAAAAGACTCATCATTTTCAATAAATTTAAATAATAAGTTTATTAGGCAAACATGTTAGTTATTACAGATGCTTTCCTAATATAATACAATACTCAAAGCATTATTAAGATATAAACATGTTATTTCTTACAGATGCTCTTAAGAACTATTTAATTAATACAGATTAAACATTTTTACGAAAATTGTTTTTTTTTTTTGTTTTTAGCCACGGGTACAGTGTAGCCAGCACGGGTCGAGCTAGTATATATTTATTATACACATATTATTTATTATACACTTGAAAATATGCGCCTATAATAAAGAAGGCACAATTACTCCATAAATATCCATTAAGATCATATAAAATCATTAATCATCGTCATTACTATGTGCGCACATGAAATAATTTAAAATCCCAAGTATACTGAAAAACAAAACAAGCGAGACAATAGAAATATCATTATGGTATTGGGTTTTCTAGCTTCACTTCATCAGTTTTTAGACACTTACGTGGTATATACTCCATTATAATTCGAGGGGGTTTGCTTTACAGACAGGAGTTTGTAAATATTGAAATGTCTTGGTTATTATTAGAAATTTTTACCTTTTGGGTAAATAAAAAACCCTACAATTTATTATTTAAAACGATGTTTAACTGTTTACTGTATTAATATTAAAAAACACAAAATTTAAAATGAAATAATATTAAATTAAATATTTAAAGTAACCCCCGACAAAAATTAGGTCTTATCGATTCGTTAGTGGTATCGTATCTCTAAAACGGATGAATTGATTTGGATTTTTTTTTTTTTTAAAGGTAATTGGATTGACATTGTTTTATGTTTCTAGAAAACTATATATATATATATATATATATATATATATATATATATATATATATATATATATATATATATATAAATATATATATATATAATATATATATATATATATATATATATGTGGTGCATCAGATTTCCAACACAGATTCCCATAAACTGAATATTTGAGAATCGCTGACTAAGCAGACTCCCATAATAAATTCATTTCTTCTTTTTTGCAGGATTGCATTATTTTCATTATAAATAAAAATATTTTTCTAATTTTATTCAGTCTTTGATAATCTTTGAAAAAATAAAATTTTTAAGTTAATTTCGAATTGTTAATATGTTCAAAATAGTTTACATCATATTAATTGTTATAATCATTGTTGTAATGTAAAGTTATTTTTATTAATTAAATACAAAATATCTCAATTTAATTAAAAAATTAATAAAGTGTTATAATTTGAAAAACATCCTAAATACGACGTAATCAACATTCAACAAAATAAAAGTGAACATCGAAAGCATCGAGAAGTTAACACAACAATAGATCAAAGCTCCGTTTCTTGAATTTAACGAAAAAATCAAGTGGCGATCCCGTTAAACTGAACTGAAGGATTTCCAGTCGAATCCATTTCATAGGAGAACAACTAACAATTTTCGGACCAAATTGGTTTTCCTAAAAGTGAAATTGGAGGTCACGACAAAATTGGCGATCCTGCCAGGATAATACTACGTATTAGTTAGAGTTGAAAAACTTAAAAAATTGTGATTTACGAACATTACCAGCTTGGAAAAATACCAGGTCAAGACGGTGCTTGTATAATTACATTCAACAGTGGTTCAACGATAACAAAAACAACAAAAGCTTAAGCAGTTCCAAACCAGTGCAGGTCTAGACGCAGTAAAGCCGAGCTTGTATCAAGGTAAGCGAATTGTTTATTTTGCTTCTGCTGTTAAATTTTTAAATAATTTTTATCCCATACACAATTCACAATGTCCTCTCACCCATCACGAAATAATTCTCCTGAACCAGAAATCTCTGAAGATGAGGGTTCATTTGTCGATAGCGAAAAAATTCCAATATCATTTCTCGCACAAATGATTACACCGTATAATGGCAATCCAGCCGAACTTCAAAATTTTTTACAAAATGCCGAAAATGCTTTAAGTCTTTCACAAGATTCTCAAAAAAGAGCCTTAACAGCATTGATATTTTCTAAAGTATCTGCCGATGTAAAAAATAAACTAAACGCTACAAACATTACAACTTTTGCAAATTTAAAACAAAAATTAGAACAAATTTTTCAAATCACGGAAAGCTTAACATTCTTACAAGAACAATTGGAAACATGCAAGCAAAAACCGAATGAATCAATAAAAGAATTTTACTCTCGCATTGAACGTCTAAATTCTCGCATTATTCAAAAAGTAAAAGAAAAGACTACTTCGAAATCCATGTTAATTGGAAAATTAGCATTAATCGAGGATATGGCACTCAGAAGGTTTACACACCATTGTAAACCGGAAATATCCAATATTCTACGTCACAAAAATTGCAACTCAATGAATGAAGCGTTATCAATAGCAAGCGAAGAGGAAGCGTTCATTAGCATGCAAAACCAACTTAGAAATACAAGCTTAAATAATATTCATTCAAGTAATTCGCGAAAGTATTGTAAAATTTGTAGAAAAAATAATCATAATACTAAAGACTGTCGAAATAAAAATAATAGTTCACAATTTAATAATTCTAATTCTGGAGAGGCATCACGCTCAGATAATCGAAATTATAATTTTAAACAATGTACTTATTGTAAATTTAAAGGGCATACTATTGACGAATGCCGAAAAAAACGTTTTAACGAAAACTTGAATAATTCAAATCCCAAAGTAGCCCACGCAAATAGTGGCTCAAATAATCCCAGTACTTCAAGGCAATCAAATAATCCCAATAATGATGTAAATCATTTAAACTACAAATCGCTCGGGTTAACGGAAGCCCCAACTACGAGCAAGTCAACAGAGTGGGCTTCACTAAACTTCCAAATGCAATAATAAATGATAAAAAACTTTTATTTAATTCCGAACACTCTCGAAACAATCAATTTAATTTTTTAATTGACACAGGTGCTAGTGTTAGCTTATTAAAAGTTAACAATTTAAACCCCAATCATAAAACGGAAATAAATAGTAACCTTAGAATATCAATTAAAGGTATAACTGATGGAACAATTTCATCGTTTGGACTTGTATCAGTCTACATGACTAAAAATGGTCACAAATTTCATCATTTCTTTCATTTAGTGGATAGTGACACTGTACCATATGACGGAATTTTAGGTACAGATTTTCTAACGAAACATAATGCTGTAATTAACTATAAAACTAACTCAATTTCTTTAGATCCCGCGAAAATTTTTAATACAAAAATCGAACCATCTAGGAAAGATGAAATTTTAAAACTATTACGTACGGACACATTAAATGAAGAAGAAAAATCTAAGTTAACCGAAGTAATTATTGAATACAACCAAATTGTAAAATTAGAAAACGATATTCCAGGGTGCACAAATAAAATTGAACATGAAATTAAATTGATTGATGAGAGTTGTGCAATTAAAAATAAAATTTATCCTCTACCCAAACACTTACGTGAAGAAGCACAAAAACAAATTGACGAATTACTTAAAAATAATATTATTCGTAAAAGTAAAAGTCCATACAATTCTCCTGTTTGGATTGTAGATAAAAAACTAGACGCTTCAAACATAAAAAAATATCGTATGGTAATTGACTATAGAATGCTTAACCAAAAAACCATACCAAATAATTACCCAATTCCACGAATTGATGAAATATTATCAAATTTAGGGGGAAACAAGTACTTTTCGGCCCTTGATTTGGCGAGTGGGTTCCACCAAATTCCGATCAAGTCCGAGGATATTCCCAAGACGGCCTTCACCGTTGGTCACGGTCATTTCGAATTCCTTCGAATGCCATTTGGTTTGGTAAACGCTCCAGCGACTTTCCAAACCCTTATGAATGAAATATTTCATGACCAAATTTTACAACAAAAATGTATGTGTTATCTAGATGACTTAATTATTCTTGGAAAAAGTCTAGACGAACACATCACATACTTAAAAGAAATTTTACAAATATTAAAAAACAATAATCTAAAAATAAACATGGACAAATGCGAATTTCTTCAACAAGAATTAAAGTATTTAGGCCATACAATAACTTTATCTGGTATAAAACCTCAAAAAGAAAAAATTGAAAAAATTCTCAATTTAAACGAACCAAAAAATATTAAACAGATTCAAAGTTTCCTAGGTATCACTGGATACTATCGAAAATTTATAAAAAATTACGGTGAAATAGCCAAGCCTCTAACCAAACTATTGAAGAAAAATCAAAAATTCATATTTGACGAAAAATGTAAAAATTCTTTTGAAACTTTAAAATCAAAAATTACTTCAGCACCAATTCTACAATACCCCGATGATAATAAAATGTTTTCAATCACTACAGATGCTTCAAATCTGGCTATAGGTGGGGTACTAACACAATCGTATGACGGAGTAGATTTACCTATCGCATACTACTCTTACACACTAAACAAAGCCGAACAAAATTACTCTACTATAGAGAAGGAATGCCTTGCTATTTTAAAAACTATTAAAAATTTCCATCATTTTCTCTATGGCCGCGAGTTTTTGGTAAAAACGGATCACCGCCCATTAGTATGGCTGAATTCGGTTAAGGACCCTACTAGCAGACTTGTACGTTGGAGACTAAAACTTATGAACTATCAATACAAGATAAATTACACACCGGGAAAAACAAACTATACTGCAGACACTTTAAGTCGTCCAATATTTGTTGCAATGATAAACAAAGAAAAATCCTATGAAGATTTTCAAAAATTCAACAAAAAATCAAACCCAATAATAAGATTCAACCCTGGCTGCGATATAGCAACAATTAAAAATTTAATAATACCATGTGCAAAAAATTTAAATATTAACGAAAATTTAAAAACATTTATTCTAAACAATTTTACCTTAAATGAAATTAAAAATGCAAATCTTGGTCAAGTTCTGAGAAAAGAAAATGCTAACCAAAATATAATTTTACTAATTCTAAAACAACACGAAAATTATAAAATAAACCCAAAACTTTTATATGAAGTAGTGGACGAAGTAGCACTTACATCACCTGACTTCAACACCTTCATTGACTTAGCATTTATAGATAAATCAATTCAAACAAAATATCTAAATAACCTACTGTTATATCATTTTAATAATAATATCGAAAAGATAAACGTCGAAAATATAAACTACAGTACGCTTCTAACTGAGGATGAAATACAGAATATATTAGAAAACGAACTAAATATATCAAATGAAGAACCCGAACAAATTCCATCTACTTCCAAAGAAAATGACAACGAAATCATCGAAATACCAGATGACACAGACAACATAGAACCAGACGAGGTAGAACCACCAAATGAAACACAACCAAATAATGCAGAACCAAACGAGAATACTGTATCTGAGGAAGGAACAACCACTACCATTATCCGTACAGACGAAGAAAAGAAGAAACTTTTACAAGAATATCACGATTCCCCACTTAGAGGACACCCAGGCGTCTCAAGAACGTATAGTGAACTTCGAGAAAAATACTTTTGGAAGGGAATGAAAACATACGTTGAAAACTATATAAAGAAATGTCCTACATGTCAAAAAGCAAAATCTTCTAATCTAAATAAAGCGCCCATGGTTATCACCACCACTGCGGAAAATTTCAACGATGAAATTTCAATGGACTTTGTAGGTCCCCTACCGGTCACATCAAATGGAAATAAATTCATCTTAACCATACAAGATCACCTTACGAAACATCTGCAAGCTTTTCCAATGTCAGATAGAAAAGCTGAAACAACAGCTATCTATTTTTTGAAATATGCTTGTACATTCGGATTTCCTAAGGCCATCCTCACGGATCAAGATCCGGTCTTCACCAGCGCACTAATAAAAGAAGTAAACAAATTATTCGACATAAAACAAAAATTGACATCACCATATCATCCACAAACCAATGGATCTTTAGAAAGGACGCATTCTTATATTGAAAATTATCTTCGAGCATACATTAACGCCGAAATGGATAATTGGGATGAAATGCTCTACCTAGCAACATTCTCATACAACAGTCATAAAAATCGTTCCACAAACGAAACTCCATACACATTGGTATTCGGAATAGATCCACACATTCCCACTTCATTCGAGAAAAACACAACAAGGAAAACCTATCAAAATTTATCAAAGGAAGTTCAGGACAAATTAAAACGTATTCGGACAGTTGCAAGAGAAAATTTAACCAAAAGTAAAGAAGTTAATAAAGCCCAATATGACAAAAAACAAACCAAACCACGCACATTTAACGTAGGAGATGATGTATTAATCAAGGAAGGCCAAGCAGCCCCAGGAAAACTAAAAAACCGATTCAGAGGTCCTTTCAAAATCATTTCAGTCCATCCTGAATCACACACCGTCACTATAAAAATGAAAAAATCAAACAAAACGTACCATGAAAATAATCTGAAACATTATATTTCAGATGATGATCAGATTGTTCGTACTGCTATTACTTCGCCAGGCGACAACAGAACTACAGGTGGAACAAATTGATAAATCACCCGGTTTATTCTTCAAACGCCTCGGAAAAGCAAAAATATGTAACCAACATCTAACTTTACTTCACTTTATAAATACTACTACCTTCAATGAAAACTTAAACACAGCAACACGCTTTTACCATAAATCTTATACGTTATGTTCACTGATACCAAGTAATCACTCCAACGCAGCAGCTTGTAAACTTCAACAAAAATTATTAGTGCAACAATTAACTGAAATTAAATCATTAATTAATACCGTTCAATCCCACAATTTACAATTAGACAAACCGACTACAACAAAAACTCTTTTAAGAAAACGTCGAGGTCTCATAAATGCAGGATCTAAAATCCTGAAATGGCTAGTAGGTACACCCGATTCAGACGACTCTGAATTCTACTCAAATTCTATTAATTCTCTTATCGATGATCGGAAAACCACCCACTTAATGATGAAAGACCAAATAAAAATACTTTCAGACACCATGAATACACTAAATAAAACCTTAGAAACAATACAAGACGCTGAACAGGAGTTAAACGCGAATATTAAATCTTTTAATAAATTTATAAATAAATCATCTGCAGCAATTAACGAAAACTCTCTAGAAATAGAAATATTAGATCATTTATTATTAATAAAACAAATAAACGATATAAATATTAGACAGCTACAATCCTATAGCATGACTCTAACGCTCATTCGTCATGGAATTGTAGATTATAATATAATTAATCCTACCACACTTTATAATGAATTAAAACAAATCACTTCATTATCATTACCAATAAAAATAGAACCAGAAAATATTGAATATTATTATCAAATTATGGATGTTAAAGCTTTCATAAAAGAATCTACATTAGTAATATTAATTAAAATCCCAATAGCACAAATCTCAGAATTTAACCTATTTCAAGTATTTCCTTTACCAACTCCACATAAAAATTCAAGCCAAATTTCCTATATCACAATTGATTATCCATATTTAATATCTAGCAGAAGTAAATCTCAATTCGCATTACTTAAACAGCTTGACAAATGCATTCGCCTAAATGACTTGTACATTTGTAAGCACATCGACACAATGGAACGACGTTCAACCGATATATGTGAATTGGAAATGTTCGATTTGGAAAACCAAATTATACCAAAATCATGTAAAACTACCACCATCATTGCCCAACCTGAAATATGGCAACAAGTATCAAAAAATCAATGGCTGTTTATCCTTTCCAAATTAACAAAAGGAACTCTACTTTGCAATACTGGAGCAGACCAAGAATCAACATTAAATGGAATGGGTTTACTAAAAATTACTGGAGATTGTCGCTTTATAACAAACAATATTATTCTACAACCAGAAATAACAATTCGAAATGTAACTACGTACCTACAAATTCCACAAGTAAACATTTTAGAAGATGATTGTTGTAAATATCTTTTTAAAGAAGAAAAACTTAGTCCAGAACAATTAAAACCAATAAAATTAAGAAATCTGGATTTAAATGAAATCAAATACACACAACATCAACTGAAGAAAATGGATGAAAACCTGCAAACACAATTAAATAAACCATTCATAATCAAATACGAAAATACAATTTATAAATGGTTATGTTACATTGGAAGCGCTATGGCATCAATAGTTATTCTTTATTACACATACAAATATGGAATCTTCAAAGTCCTCGCAACCCTTTTGTCAAAAACCATCAACTGCTTACTACCATGCAAAAAGAAAAATGGAGATACGTTTAACTTTTATAACTGCCTATTCGGAGAAAACAGGAACAATCAAGTTCAACCATACGAAACCAAAATCATATACGAACCAGATCAAGAAACTGTTCTTCTACAAAACAGAAGACGGGCACCTTCAGAATCATCAAGCATTTCTGGCCGGCGTCCAATCCGTCAAGTAAAACTTTAAGAATTTCCTCGTTCAAGAAACTGCGTAAATTCTTTTAATAGGGGAGGATTGTGGTGCATCAGATTTCCAACACAGATTCCCATAAACTGAATATTTGAGAATCGCTGACTAAGCAGACTCCCATAATAAATTCATTTCTTCTTTTTTGCAGGATTGCATTATTTTCATTATAAATAAAAATATTTTTCTAATTTTATTCAGTCTTTGATAATCTTTGAAAAAATAAAATTTTTAAGTTAATTTCGAATTGTTAATATGTTCAAAATAGTTTACATCATATTAATTGTTATAATCATTGTTGTAATGTAAAGTTATTTTTATTAATTAAATACAAAATATCTCAATTTAATTAAAAAATTAATAAAGTGTTATAATTTGAAAAACATCCTAAATACGACGTAATCAACATTCAACAAAATAAAAGTGAACATCGAAAGCATCGAGAAGTTAACACAACAATAGATCAAAGCTCCGTTTCTTGAATTTAACGAAAAAATCAAGTGGCGATCCCGTTAAACTGAACTGAAGGATTTCCAGTCGAATCCATTTCATAGGAGAACAACTAACAATTTTCGGACCAAATTGGTTTTCCTAAAAGTGAAATTGGAGGTCACGACATATATATATATATATATATATATATATATATATATATATATATATATATATATAAAAATTCGACTCGAACTAATGTTTTTATGTGATTAATAATATTTTAATTAAATTATTATTTGACTTAATAATACCCATGGAAAATGAATATTTTTATTTAAAAAAATAAAAATTAATGAATGTTTTTTGCTTGTTATATGTCATTTAATGGATTTTTTAATTAATTAAGTTTAATAATGCAAATAGTTTTCAATCCCTTTTAACATCATTTTTGTTGACAAGTGTGGTCAAAAGTAATAAATTTTCATGAACAAAAACCATGTTCAGGAAGTCCACAATTTATTTCTATTTACGCTAATGACCAAAACCTTACTTGTTTGTGTTTTATTATAAATTTTACAAATTATAATAATTGATCTAATAAATTGTTTGATCTACGTATTTTACATCAACTAAACTCATTCTAAAAATTAATTTAACTTTATGTTCGCTAAACTAAAAAATATTTACCTACTTCTGTAAAAAATCACTACAAAATTAATAACTAACTTTTAATTTGCCGAGGCAAGTAGCTTTTTGAGAGGCTTAGTTCTATTCATAAGCTTTTTACTTAGTTGATGCAAATGTTTCTTGCAAAAATAGCTTTGTCAATATGCGAGATCCTTGGTTACAATTAAATTCTGCTTGTTAGCAAGAAAAATAGGACAAGATTCGAATTGTAAAGATTCTTTCCAAAGCACATTTATCAAATTAATTTGAAAGATGTTAGTTTTCGATCTAAAATTTTGCCAACAATCATTGGACCATTATCATCTGGGCTTTTAATAGTTAGTGTAAATATATAAAATTCGAAAATAAAATCATATTTTAAAATTTAATATTTTTCATTAAATAATTTTTGAAATGAATAAAATTAATTTTAAAAACGCATATATAAAATGAAGAATATTATTTAATTAATTATAAAATTCATTGACTATGGTTTAAATCATTTCAGTTCAATTCCATTTAAAATACGCGCCAATTGTTTATGTAATATAATAACAAATTAAATTTGAAATACATAAAATACACTGCGAATCAAAAAAATGAAATTTTTCACTATTTTTTAATTCAGAATTTAAGTATAAATTGATAAAGAATGTCAATATTTTATTCATTACTCAGAAACAAGCAACGCCTAAAAGCTTGTATTTTATTATTAGATGTTTATTTTTGCCACGTTTTATCCTGAGTGACTGTGAAGGCCTCTAGAAGAGTGAAATTGAGTTTCGAACCTAAAGTAATAAAAATAGCCCATGGTCTCCATGGAATTAAGTGCAGTTATGGTTGAAATTACAAGTCAGTCGATATGGAGAGTTCATTGTGAGCAGTTTATTGCGAAGAAATGTTGTCGAGTTTTTATTAAATAATGTTAGTTAGGAAAATCAACATTTTAAATTGATTTTATGTGGAACCATTAATGTACCTTTATAATATAGAGTAAAATGTACCAGAGTTTTCAAAGAATTCAGCTGTTTGAATATCATCGCCTCTTTTCTACTTTTCTACTTGTTACGGATACGGAATCCTAAAATCATACTTAGAAGATAGCTAAGAAGACTCTCGATCAAATTAAGTTTGAAACAAACAAAAAATTATAATGGGTTCATCCGTTTAGGAGCAATGATGCCACGAACGGATTCACTTGATAATATAGAGTAAAATGTACCAGAGTTTTCAAAGAATTCACCTAGTGATATTTTTATTGTATCGACCCAACGGGGGGTCTAAGATTACAAAAAGGAAGAAAGTTTCTGAAATTTTGCAGAAATGATCCGATGCCCATCTGTATAAATTGGTAAATAGGTAATCCTAGACAAATCGGCGTGTGACTTAAGTTCAAAATTAAGTTCAAAACTTCTTATTGCCTTTCAACGTTTTAAAACGACCTAAGAAAGTTATGATACAGAACTTCAGTTCACTTGAACAAAAGAAGGTCGCTTTACTTAAATTGTACAAGAATTGTAGTAGATATAAAAAATTGTTACGTAAGAATAATAAAGCCGATTACAACGAGTCGTAAAATCGGTCGACATGCTGAATTCTACGGATATATTTCCCAAGGCCAATGTATACTGATGGCCACCGGAACTATTTATGACAAATACAGCAAGACTTTCTTACCTATTGTAACGGTCTATCCCCGCCAAGGTTCGATATAATAAAACCATAATCATGCAAATTCTTTGAAAACTCTGACATATTTTACGCTTTGCACATTCGAGAGGTACGTAAATTATTTCAAACACATCTTCGCACTGAACAATTCACAATCGCTCTCCTTATCGACTGACTTGTTATTTCACCATTGCCATAACTTCACTTGTATATATATACCGTTTTCATAGAGACCATGTTCAATTTCTGTTCTGAACAGATACCATAGGTTTCAAATTGCATTGCAGACTTATAAGAAGACCTTCACCACCACCCACGATACGTGGCTCGTTACAATATTCCGATGCACGTCAAGTCAGTTCGTTTTTTTGAAATTGTGTGTAGAATTACACATTGCATTTATAAATTTATTAGTTTAGAACTGAAGCTCTATTTAAACATTTGGAATATATATATATATCCTGTTTTTTGTTCTACACATTGCAAACATTGATAAATTAATAACCATATTGTTTTATAAAACATAGTAATTTTTTTTCCTGAACAGCCAACCGCCATCATCATTATCAAATTAAAACAAACAATGATTTTTATTTAAAATAATTTTTTTATCATAACTACAAGTTTATAATTTTAATAAATTTTATTAAATGAAGTGATACATTTTTTCTATATAGGCCAATAAAAAAATAAATTCCATTCCATTATATTGCTTGTTTCGTTATAATTCTGTATACTGGAACTTATCACGAAAAATATTCACCAAAGGAAAAATCACGTGAATTTCCTTATTCCATTATTCAATAAACTCGTTAAAATATAATCAACCAGTAGCTACGTGCATTAATTCAGTATTATTGATTATTTTCTCGTAGAGCTATTGCCAGATATCAACATTTTAAAATATCATAAAATTTTCCAAGCAGACGTACGAAAAATAAATTTTTCTTGTAAGAAAATAGAATAATTATGTCTAATTACAGTGCCGCATTTACCACATAGGCAGCTCCACCAAACAACCACTGATTAATATATTTTGTTATGATGACAACAACTGTACAAGCGAAAACCATTTTCAAAATTGAAGTCGATTAAAAACAAACTTCGCTCTTTGGTGCTACCAGGTTAGTTAAACTCTTTAATAATAACAAGAATTGGAAGAAACCTACTAAAATACCTATTCCAAAAAGAAAAGTTCCCTATTTACATTAAGAATAAAATATTTATTCAGAAAGTTGAAATTGAAATCTATATAAATAAAAATGAATCGCCAAATGTGTTGCTAAGCGCAAAACTCGAAAATGGCTCGAACAATTCAGCTAATTTTTTTATTTCATATTTTCATTCACGCTCTCCTTATATTCCATGCAACATAGAACGTATCTAACAAAAACTTCTCAAATACAGCAAAAAGAGTACAATAATAATAAAAAATTGAATACCTTTTGAAAAACGTAAATAAACATAAATAATATATTAAAAATATTATTACGTTTCTTGATACTTTTTCTTATAAAATGTATCAATAAAGGAATGTAATATTCGTATTTGTAAAGAAATACCAAAGAGACCATCATTTCAGCCCTGTAAAATAATTTCGGTTAAAATATGCTATTGCTATAGATATACTACTGGCACGAATAACTTCTTTATACCCAACATTAAGAAAGAGGTCAATACAAAATAGCAAATTCAATCGAATACAAAATACCAAATTTGACTTTAATGTGTTGACAAAGTTTTCAAGTTCCAAGTTAAAATATACAAACTAAAATCGGTTACCATCCGAGAAATTTGCGTCGTGTTCCATAACCCAGTTTCTTAAAAACAGCATGCGCCACCATTTTTCATTAAAAAAAAAGAAAAGCAAGTTCTTAACACTATTGTATTTGCAATGAAATCAGCGACGTAAAAGACTTTTCGAAACTTAATAATGGGCACCCATTTATCCACCGCTGGTTATTATAATTTTTTATCATAGCTTTAAATCATAAACGATCCTTAGTTTATACTGTGTGTCAAGTTTTTTTAACAGTCGTTTTGGCAAAACTCATAAAAAGCCATTAGAAACGGAGGCTTTTCCTACTTAAAGTGTATTTAGGAATTATCAATATTTTAACATTAGCTGGCATTTGCTGAAGTCCTGCTACTGTAACTTGGACCACCCTTTTTAAACAGATGAGCGAAAATATCGACGTGCACTTTAGACCAAAAATATTAATACACTTTAATGTAGATAATTAAATTTCCTATCTTTTTTGTACAATATTATATTTTGTGTCACTCACCGTTTATGACTTATACGACTATGACGATTTTCTTTTTCATTATTTGACCGATATCTCTTCTAATATTTGTATAAACAATAAAATGAAAATAACTTAACTTCTAAAATTAATATTTATGAAGTAATAACGCGTTTTATGTTGCAAACCGGATGCAAGATTAATAAAAAGGAGGTATGCATAGTGTATTAAATGATTTGCCTTTTTACCTGCAAAAGCAACGACTACACCTTAAATTTTTTAAAAGCAAAACAATTATTAAAAAGATAGGAAATTTAATCTTCCATAAAAGTTATTACCATTTTTGGCCTAAAGTGCACGCTTACGGAGTTATAGACCGGAACGATTTTACCCTAATGGCGTCACTTCCGCCATCTAAATTTGGACGGATTTTGTGCATTTGCATTCAGTATGTGATAATAAACCTATTTTTAGGAAAAAATAACTCCTGTAATTTAGTACAAGATAAAATTCTTAATTATCTGTAGCTTTAGTGCAACGCGTAATGTCATCAAAAATATTAATTTTACAAAGAAAAGTAGTAAAAGTTTTAGAAAATTTGAATCATTAAAAGTTCGGTTATTAGCATTTTATTATTTTACATTAGAAGAGATGTCAGTTAAATAGTTAATAAGCAAATTGTCATAGTCGTATAAGTCATAGACGGTTAGAGATAGAAAAAATAAGTTTTACATAAAAGTCCTTGTTTTGTAAAGATACTGAACCAATTAAAATACAAAAATAACTCCTGTAATTTAATGCAGATAAAAATTCTCTGAAGTTTGAAGTATAATGAAATATTCACTTCAGTAAAAAAATTATTCTTGTCAGCGAAGTGTAAAACTTGGCGGGCTAAATTTACATTTCTTAGAAAATTCGAACACAATATTTATAGTCACAAGAAAACGAAACATATTAGGTGTACAATATTATATACACAGAGGTACTTACATACAGTTATGTGATGTTCTCAAATTTATTTTTTTTTTATTATTATAAGAGATCGCTCTTCTCGCGTTACACAATATAAGCGAGCGTTGAAAAGTGTAACATTTTAGCCCAAATGGATAATATGTGAATGAATTTAAATAAAAATCAACTCGTGCGTAACATTGGTAAAGAATAGGAAACATCATAAATGACGACATAACATTGCCCCGACAGTAACGGAAATTATTATTTTACTTTTCTCGTAGGAAATATATATTATATGTATGTATAAAGAAGAAATATCATATATGCATGCAGACAAAAAGTATTGTGTGAATTTTTTGGGTTTTTTCATCCCAAGTTAAAGCTATAGGATCTTTGAAAATATACAAATAATTTTGGATTACTACTACTTAAAATACGCCAGTAAAATCTTACAATAAAAACAGCTTAAATCACAAAACATGATGTAAAGCTGCTTTTTTGGTACTTTTTTTTTCTTTCGAAACATAGTAACTCCTCTAAGGGGCCCAAATAACACACAAAATTTCAAACAAATTTTCATCCCTCCATCTTTTATATTTTTGGAGAAAATGGACAAAGTTTTCCCCTAATTTGCCCCTGCACGAGAAATTTTTTTGAACAAAAGTTGTTTATTTGGTATAAGGAACATTCTTTACCTTTAAACTTTTGTTCTATCCCTAACAGTTTAGCATAAACAAAACTCAAAATTTAAGCATTTCTAAAATTTTCCAAGCATCATATCTCAAAAACTATTAGACATACGGAACGGAAAGTTTCTCTCTCCTCTTATTCGGTTTTTTCTTATTTTTTACATTTTCATGCATTGTCATTTACTTCTGAGCTATGGTTCAAATTTCAAGTCTCTAGCTCATCGCGAAGTCAATTACCAAAATCCACCCGGATAAAAAAAGCGATTTTATAAAAACATGTTAAAACAGCGTTTACCTTACAATTTTTGTAAATTTCATGAAAAAAGTTCACTTAAAAAAGATTTTGTCTAAGAGTTCGGAATACTTCTTTGGATATAGAATTCGTTTCCAGAACTGTAGTCTTAGTTGTTCGCTATTTGTGAATAGCTTATAGCTAACAATGTTAGATTTATAAAAGCATATGAATATAACTGACACTTTATTTTTCTAACATAAAGATCGTTATTTTCCCTAACCATCAAATTATTATACATAAAACATATGTAGTAGTCGTATATGTTGTTTTCGAACGACCTCAAGTTCTTGTTCTTGTTGTTGTTTTGTATTGTTTTCTGGTTGTTTTGTTATATGTATGTTGTATTTGGTTTTTTTTTTTTTGTTCTATTCTTTCTTTATTTCCTTTTATTTGGTAGAATTAATCAAAATTTGCCATCATTTTGTTATATAAATAAAATTCATCTCAAATAGGTATATATTTCAGAAAACCATCAAGGTTCCGTATAGACAACACACAAAATAAACCCAGTAGATCAAACATTCGTATATATCTTATAATTTTAACGAGCATAACTACATAGGAAGGGATATTTATATGAGGATATACGTGTAACATCGAAGGAACTATTTCTGACGATCATTACCTCCTCACAAGGTGGCATAATTAAAGTATAGTTAAATATTGCGTTATTTTATTATAGACTTAATTTTAAAAAAACAGTTTATCTTTTATGGTTGTTAATAGTATGAAAAAAAAATTACAGCAGCTAAACAAACATATTATAAATTCCGGATACAATTCAACAAAAATTTTAAATGTTCCTTAAAGATTTATCGAAATAATTTTCTCTTTTACCAAACAGATCCTTTAATTTTGATGATAACGTTCAAGCACATGCTGACATTTCTAAAATATATCAGTCAATAAAACTATGCCACTTATCATCTTATTTCTCTAAGTGTTAAAATTCTACGTCTAGCTAAAAGAAGTGTACCAAAATCCTTCAAACCAAAAATCAATAAAATTTCCTTCGCACTTAAATTATCTATGTTCTACTGTATTTTATATTTTAACTGATTTTATATAAAATAACATAAATAAAAATGGAGGTAAAAATGTACAATTTGTAATCATTTATTTATTATGCGCTATTTACAAGATAATAACGCTAAAGCTCACTTAATTAGTAGCAAATTGAAGAAAATTAATTAATTTAAATGAATATGCCAAAAATATTTTTTATAAAACTTAAACAATAAATCACATTCACTGTGTCAAATGTGTTTGTGTGTATTTAACTGAACATTTTTGTAGACAAAAACATATTTATAAAATGTCATTGTTATTTTTGATGGCGCCAGAATTTATATTAGGAACTAAAGGGAATCAGTAAGGTGGGTTTTTAGTTTAAATTTTGAGCTGATTCGTAATCATAATTCTTAAAAATTTTTAAATTAGTATGTACACAATTTGTTTTTGTTTTTAGTCTTTTTAGAATGACACTAACTAGAGATAATTTCCACTCTATTTTTGAGCTTATTTCGTCTTAATTTGAAACTTTCGTGTTTCTTTTCGTGTTTCATATATTTCATTTTGGAATAAGAATTTTGTAGAAAAAGATATACGGTCCTACAATTAATTCTCTAACAAGAAGCATTCATTGAAATTTTCAGCCATTTTTCCCTTTTGAAAAAAAAAACGTTTTGTAGAATAATAATAATAATAATAATAATAATAATAATAATGATAATAATAATATTGGGATTTAACCTCCGTTTCTCTTTTACAGCAAAAAAACAGAGGCCACCCACATCATTCAAACAAAAGTTAGTTAATTTTTTATAAGGTACAATTTTATACTTAAACTTTTGTTCCATCTCTAACGGTTTACAAGATGGGTCCTACGTACCCATGATTCAATTGACCTATGTTGCTCATTTACGAACTCGACCACATTTTTTACGTCCTAAGCACGCTATTAAAATTTCTGTTTGATATCTTTTCGTTTTCTAGTTATCGTGGCGACAGACAAACAGACAGACGGGCAGCCAGAAATAGATTAATTAGGTGATTTAATGAACACCTATACAAAAATTTACTCGTAGCATCAACATTTTTATGCGTTACAAGCTTGGGACTAAGCTGAGTATACCTTGATATATGTCATATATGCATGGCATAAAAATTGTGGGGGTAAAGAGAAAGTATATCATTAAAATAGTTCGGGTCTAGTAAAAAATTGCTATGACATCAAGAAAATTGCCTTAAAGAACGCGATGAATTTTCATAGAATCTATAAACTGTCTGTCAACTCTCTACTCCAAAAACTGTAGATTTGGAAGAAGGACAAAATTTCAAAAAATAATGATTTAGAAAAAAAACATTAAGCCAAGTAAAATTTGCTTGTGCCCAATTTGGAACATAAATCTTTCTTTAACATATAATCGGAAGAAAAAATTAACGTTTGATTCGTTTTTCTTTAGTGGTATAGTGCCTAAGATAATAATTGGTGAGAAGGAAATTTCGATAAATCCTAAGCTCGTAAGACTAAAATTTCAATCTCAAATCATCTTTTTTTCCTTATCCTAGTCAATATTTTATGAATAATGTAAAAGCAAAACAAAAGCTTACAAATATTTTAATTTCTCATTCACACTTTTACTTGTGTAAAAACTTCGCCGACCGATTATTAGAGGTATTACTGTAAACATAAACGGAAGTTGCTAGTATTGGTATTTTTAATATGCAAGAGAAAAAAAAACGTTCTTACGAAGAAACTGTATAGAAAGAAGAAAAACTAATGAATTTAAAAATCAATAAATAATTTTTAATTACCAATATTAAGAAAAGATAAACAGTTTTATAGAGTAAAAAACCATTTAAAAGTATTATTAATTATTAATTGACTTTTTATAAACCAATAAATATAGAGATTTTGTGATCCTTTGGGGTCGCTGTATATGTATATTATTAATATTTATTAGGAAATAAAAGTTAACAGGTTTTGAACAGATTATGTAAATAAATTATACTAAATTAATTCTTTACAAAAAAAATGGCGACTTTAACTTATAAAGTGTTTCTATAATACACAGGGAGGCTTAGATTGGTAGATAGTTTAAAATATATTGGTTTTTCTGTCTTAATGAATCCTATTTTTTTAATTTTCTGGTGCTGTGACAAATTATTTTTTATTTACAAACAAAAATACTTGACTGAAATAATTGCAAAATGTTATATCTAGGATGTAACTAAAGCTTTTAAAACTATTTGGAAAACTGTTTGCGATAACATGACAAACACGATAAGAAATTTTTTGTGGATTTCACTTTGTCAGTATCGGTGAGAAGGCCATACTGTGTTCTGTATTGAAGAAATAGTAACGTTAGCAATAGTTATGGTGGACGAGTCAATGTAGTATGGGAGTCAGACTCACACTGGTTGGCGATACCTACGTTACATCTGGTGGATAGCCCTATTCAATAGTGCAATATTACTTATGCTAGCATAGATACTCTAGTATCTATCTCTCTATCGTACCAGCATTGTAGTAAACGCCATGCATTTCATATCGTGTTTTTTCTGTAATGAAAATAAATAAATTCAGTTGACTACTCAGAATTCGGGAGTCTAATCCGGTCTCCCAACTTGATGAAAACTAGGATGTAAGTATTTAAATCAATGAATATTCTTGGGAAGTTATCTTCAATTATTCTTCAAATTAATATTATTGTTTTAATAATAAATAGTTATCGCGAATTCTATGTTTATATTTTCTGTTGTAAGGCTTATCCTCAAAGGAAGTTAATGCATTTTAATTTTCTATAACATGCAGTTAAAGTCAAACATGCATTCAAAATGAAATGATTGAACTATAAATAAAAAGTAGCCAAATCAATTATATACAAAATAATATAATTCAAACTAATTAGTGCATACATAAATATGATTTTGTCAAATTTATTAATAGAATAATAATTATTCTATTTTATACAATAGTAATCATATATTATTTATAACCAATGCAACCTGATGGATTTTTTCTGTCTTTTTATACGTAATTAATTCGTAGACAAACAAATGTTTGTCGTTACTTGTTACTTATTACAATCGCATGTGTATTTCTTTCTTATCGGCCGTATGAACTACATATATTTATTCAATTTTTTTTTCTTTCCAAAAGTAGAGATACGATTTCTTATAAAACAGAATTTTTGATTATTTAATACTGAGCGTCATAAATCTCCAATATGCAAAGAAAAAATATGCATTCATCGGCACAGAATTTAGTCCAAATAAATTATCAAATCGAAACCTCTGATATTATTTCAGGTATTTGTGGATACATATGGATACAAATATCTGAAATAATGTGATGAATTTGATTTATACAGTCAAACAGATCGATAACACAATACATATCTTTGACATTTAAAAAAAGAAAATTTCGGCTGCTTTTCTTGTAAAAGTAAGACTTTCCGAGTGATGGCTTATTGATTGTTGTATTTTGTCTCCTAAAAACCCAGTAAACGATTTTATTTTTGTCATACCTCCGTCAATTTTCATACTATTCATTCTACTTATGTCTAATTCGACTCATTTTTAGTATCTTTTTACCAACTTTAGAATACGTCTTTTGAGTTTTTATCTAATAATATTCAATTAATCGATGCTTAAACATTTAACGATTTCAGTTGTCGACGAACTAAATTTGACATTCAATAAGCCATACGTCAGAAACTATTATGTTTATAGAAAAAACGAATTCGAAATATTTCGACAGTCGAAACAAAAGAATTTTATTTGGCAACCCCACCCCTTTCAGAATTTTTTAAAACTTAGTCCAACTTTATATAAAAAAAATCAATCCTTTTATCCAAAATTGCCTTGGCGCTCATACATTCTTAATTTATCTATTGCTTGTGCTACAATAAATTTAAATTGAAAACATTATTACATTTGATAACTGTGTAATATACAAAAATTATACAGAATGTTCAATTTACATCTAGGCATATAGATATCACGAGTATGATAGAATACATGCGTTAAGCAATGCATCTAAGCCACATTTATTATATACATGTGTTGAAGCTTCGATATGCGTTTAGATAGTTGTAAGGTGCTAGGAAAGTGGGATTTAATAGATGAACTACAATAGATAAGCCATGATAAAGTCACTTTTGCAATTTCATATAACACCTATAATACCTCTTACTTAGATCCATTGCTTAATACATGTATTCTGTCATATTCGTGATATTTATATGCCTAGATGTAAATCAAACATTCGGTATAAATATTCGAGTACATAACACAAATGACTATTGTTAAATAAAAACAATATGATTGGATAACATTTTTATAAAATATCTCTCCTCATTCATTTAATATAATGTTGATATTTATATAAATATTCCCATTAGACATCAAAAAACTCTTTCTCCACTATTATTATACATTATATTGTTTTATGTATGTTTTATCATTATTATTATCTAATAATAGTTAATAATATTGAATTGATTGTAATTATAACACATATATTTGTGGTATTTGTGGTTGTATGATCATCATATACATACATATGTATGTATGGTAGGTACTAAACAACCCTAACAAACTAGTCATCAACCATTTTATAAAATAACACACAAAAACATATGTTTTTACATTATTATAAAATACTTATTATATTGTAATTATATTGTAACTAGATCAATAAAGCTGGTCTATTATAATTATTCTAGTAAAATTATATTGGAAATCTCTGAAAAGTATATCTACCACATATTTGGTTCCACCACATGCACTACCACATATTGTGGTTCCAAAATAATTATCCCTATTCCTATCTATCTATCTCTATATATTATAAATGCGAAAGTAGGCATGTTTGTTTGTTTGTTTGTTACGCTTTCACGCTAAAACTAGCTAATGGTTTTTAATGAAACTATACAGCAATATAGCTCATTCTGCAGAATAACACATGAGCTATAAATCATAAACGTATATTAAAAAAATTAAATTTAATCTGACATTTACTATTTTAAGTTTTTACAGAAATCTGTAACTTATAGTTCAAAATGGTGATTATAGATGGAGCAGATCTATATTTTGAACCATAAATTAAAGTATTCTGTATAAATTTAAAATAGTTAATGTCAAACCATTCATGGCCAACTTTTCTGATATATTAAATGAATCCTGACTATTTTACATTTAACAAAATTTAAAACTGTGCATATCAAGAGAGGTGGAGGCTATAAAGCGGTGTTTTTTACCTTTATGCCCAGTGAAACGGGCGAGGATCAGGCTAATATATTATAAATGTGCAAAGTAAGGATGATTGTTTGTTTGTTGTTTGTTTGTGACGCTTTCACACAAAAACAAGCGAATAGATTTGAACGAAACTGTACAATAATATACCTCATCAGAATAACACATGAGCTATAATTTATAAAGCTATATTTAAAAAAATTAAATTTATTTTTTTCACATTTCATAAACCAGGGTGAAGGAGACAACTTATGGATATCTGTCACTCAAGGTTATCAGACAAACTTTGAAAAAAAATGAAAACTGATTAATTATTTGACATTTCATAAAACATGAAAGATACAATTTATGACCTTTTCCACTCTTATGTCACCTTTAAGGCAATAAAAAAAAATTTTCCAGTTATTTACGGGTAAAAGCTAGTATTTAAATAAATTGACTTTGTTACAAAATTGCTGTACTTGATCGTTGTATTCGTTTGACGATATTTTGAAATCATTTTCAACTTTATAAATAGACTTTACCAAAATTGAGTGAGTCTATAGGGAAAGTAATTTTCGTATGCGTGCAAGATTAATAACTGCAGGATTAAAATAGACCCTCCACACAAGATTGCACGCCGGTTGTTAATTTTTTTCACTTTAGTGTTATTAATTACACAATGAACCCGTTACCAGACAGGAATCCCTTTTATTTTAGAATTAAAAATCAGATAAAAGAAGGCTGTTGGAACGGATTTAAATTACAATTTTTACTAGGATGATAATAAACAAGTGAAAACAAACCACTGACTGAGTTAATTGTTTAAATACCATGTATAGACAGTGTTGATTACGCAATCTTATTTTTTTATAAGGAACAATTTTCATATTTAAACTTCTTCTTTAAATCTCTAATGGTTTACATGGTGGGTTCTACGGGCCAAAGACCCAATTGACCTTTGTTACTCATATACGAACTCGACTCACTTTTTACATCCTGAACACTCTATAAAAATTTTAGATTGATGTCTCTTTTCGTTTTTGAGTTATCGTGTCGACAGATGGGGGACAACCGAAAATGGACTAATTAGGTGATTTTATCAAAACATACACCAAAATTTATTAGTATTAAAACTTAGAACTAAACTTAATATACCTTGATATGTTTCTATAAAAATTAGGTACAAATTTAACCGATTCCCAGACTGGGGATTCAATATTTCGAAAACATATGATTATGAATTTTACATAAAAATGCCCAGTTCCTAAATATGAGTAAAATTCTGTTTCAACTGGATTTATGGTAATCAAGTGATTGGCAAAGTATAACTTCGATGTAAATATAATCACAATATAAAGTCCAACAATGACAATTATTATTAGTTTTAAATGAACCAACAATGTCACATGGGACACACTCATTTTCATCATTATTATATTTATCAACAGCAAACTCAAATATATGTATTTTGCTAATGGAGTATTTATAGTTTGAAAAATATCTACAAGTATTAGTTATTGGAATTAACCGAATTCATTCATGGCAGGAATTTTAACCCTAAATGCGATAAGCCCTTACTATAATTTAAAACCAGGCTATTTAGTATTTAATAATTATTAATTTATTTATTTATGAACTAATTTAAGAATATTTAATCAAACTTTATGTTTCGAAGTTCATTTGCCTACTGCTAAACTGATCTAATAATAAACTAAAATCTCTATAACCCCTTTTTTACCGTATATATATGTAATATATACCAAGGTATATTAAGTTTTGTCCCAAGTTTGTAACCCTTAAAAATATTGATGTTACGAACAAAATTTTGGTATAGGTGTTCATAAAATCAACTTATTAGTTCATTTTCGGGTGTCTGCCTGACCGCCTGTGTACACGATAAGTCAGAAATGCAAAAAGATATCAAGTTGAAATTTTTACAGCGTGCTCAGGTCGTAAAAAGTGACGACAAGTTCGTAAATGAGCAACACAGAGATAGAAGAAAAGTTTAAATGTAAAAAATGATGTTTACATCGAATACTGTATAATGTATTATTGACTGAGTTAATTGTTGAAATACCATGTATAGACTGTCTTGATTACTCTGCCACATTACACATACATACATGTCACACATATATAACTGATATTCCCATATAATACATACTTTACAATATGCACATAATTTGCGCTCTCGCGGGTAAAGAGTGATGTTTACGAAAAAATGTTTCAGACAAAAATTTTTTATAAAGAACATTTTTTATATTTAAACTTTTATTCTATCTCTAACGATTTACAAGATGTGTCCTACGGACTCAAGACCCTATTGAACTATATGTTGCTCATTTATGAAGTCGACCTCACTTTTTACGTCCTAAGCACGCCTATGAAAATTTTCAGCTTGATATCTCTTTTTGTTTTTGAGTAATCGTGATGACAGACGGAGAGACGACAGACAAAAGACAGACAGGCAGACAGACAACAATTTGGTGATTAATTTTAGAGAGCTTTACTTTGTGGATCTCCATAATTAGAATAAGAAGTAAATTGGAAATTTTATTTCTTATCCTAACAATTAGGTGATTTTATGAACACCTAGACCAAAATTTTGTTCATATATATATCATCAATATTTTTAAGCGTTACAAACTTGGGACTAATCTTAGTATACCTTGGTATATTTCATATACATGGTATAATAATTTATACATTCTAACAACTATCATGATTACCATTAATTAAATATTAATTTATTCGAATATTGAAATTGTATAATTTCTGTAAATGATGAAGCAGAAAAACTCTTGTGAGGCTACTTTGTAGCAAAATTTTTACAACTTTTATTGAAGGATTTCAAATATGAAGGATTTAAATGTACAAATAAATAGAGAGAAAAATTGCTCTTGACGACATCAGAACTTGTGACTACCATAGATTATCAAACGATTTTAATTTTTACTCCAGATCTTGTCATCTATTCTCGTCTCTCATCTATTCTTGCCATCTATTATCATTTTCAAATACTAACGAACAATACATTAAAATTGATATTAGCACAAAGGCATATTTTGAGGAAAAATTAATTTTTTATTTCGTTGAATTAATTAGTATTTCACAAAAGTCGGTGTTGAAAAAAAACCTATTTTAACTTGCAGGCTTGTTATAAAATGCGTTCCTTATACTAAAAGCAATATTTCAAAGTTTTTTAAGCATTCATTAAAATAAATTAGTCCATTTACTGTTAAAAGTCGAATACCTTATTATAAATTTGATAAATGCGTTGAAAATCATTTATGAAATAAGAAAACCACGGTAGTAAATATTCCAAAACAATTCACATGAATTATACAGACAACAAACACCTATATATTCTTCTACACAAATGAATATTTACTCTCTGTGAGAAAGTTACTGTGTTCATACTAGAAATAAGTTGTATAATATTTAATTAAAAATTTAAAGAAGCCCCCTACATAAAAGCAGGTCTGTTCGATTGGTTTGTGGCATCGTAGCTCATAGCCAGATGAATACATTTTGATCTTGTTGTAGCCCGATTCGAAATCAAAGATTATAGCCCGATCACTGAAGTAAAGCATCATTGAAAACATTTAGTTCTAGGATTTGTGACCGCTTGAAAACACTGTGTGTGTGTACTTTTTTTTTAAACGAATGTGCTTTTTTTATAACAATTTTTTATACACACGTTAATAATTTTAATTTACAAACAGGGAATATTCATGAAATTTAAATTTGGTTCAAATATTTTTCTTTATTAACTTTATTGACTGGTCATTTCAACTAAACCATTATTTTAGTAATTAATAACTTTTTAATTACTTAAAATTAATTAATAAAAGTAGAAATTCAGTGACGGCATTTAAAAATTTCAAAAACGTAAATTCAAATTTTATACGGACGTGACATCATAGTACTGGCTTGCCAAATTTGTTGACATACTGTATTGTATTAATTACTTACATTTTATATGGTATTACATTGAGTTATATTATCTATGGCTTTTTATTAGAAAACTTACCAGTAATGAGTGTAAATTCTGTGTTGTTCCTAGGGACACTAATATTTTTTTTGGTTGGCAATAAGTGAAGGAAATAGTTTATAAAAATTCCTGTCCCACTGATGAGCTCTGCTTAGATTTGTTTGTATTCCTTTAAAAATGGCAATCTCATCAAATGAAAACAGTGTGTGAAAACAAAACTTTCAAACTACGCTACAAAAGTGTTATTTGAAGGAATCTTGACAACGAATACGTATGGTATTTAAATGATATTCCCAAATACATTTTTCAGAGGCTAAAAACAATTTTATGGTTTACCAATGTATATATTAATTTCTAAATTCAAAATGCTATTGATCTAAGTCCTAAAAGTTATATACCTTACAAGAATTTGTTTTTGAAATATTATAATCATCTCGCTTTCAATATTACAATAAGAAATATCATTTTGAATATTAATATTATATTCACGATATATTCAGAGCTGTTGGTGCTTGGTGGGTAAAGTTGATCTATTGTTTAGTAAAAGCTTATTTATTACATGCTTTTATCTGGAAATAATATCACTTAACATTGTTTAAATATTTTTAAATACAATATATAAGTATTTATAATTTATTATACAATATATAGGTACCTCTAACTTCATTAACACAATTTTAAATGGTATCTATACTTTTCATTAACAAATTTTGATAATTTTTATATTCGGTTGACATATTTTTATTATGAAACTAAATTTTAACATGTATTTATGTAATTTTAGTGTAGGTACTTCATACAAGTTAAAATTCCTCGTACATGATACTTTTAATTTCTTTTGCTATCTCAACACATTAATTTGTTTGTTTGTTTGTTTCGGTTTCACGCAAAAACTATCGAATAGATTTGAATGAAACTGTACAATAATACAGCTCATACATCAGATATATATAAATATTTTTTATAAAGATATATATTTTTTTTTAAATTTTTTAATTATATTTTTTTGTTGACATTTCATAAACCAGGGTGAAGGAGACAACTTATGGACATCTGTCATGGAAGATAAAATTTATGGCATTTTCCATGTGATCGTTAAGACAGTTAAAAAAGAATTTTATACTTTCTCTCTATTTTATGGCGACAAACAAGGAATAATATTAATTAATCATGAAAAAAATAATCTTACCTTATCAAAGGTTTAAAAAAATCCATTTCACATTAAAATCACTCACTAATATTTGTTCATTTACATTAAAAATTAAACCATATTTTTTATTATAAGCATCTTTATGTTTACAAATAATTAAATTACATTTACTTCACTACGAATGTATGTTTTCCTTAAAATAATTTTGTTAATATTTATAAATTATTATAATAAAAAATTAAAGCAATTATAAAAGCTTAAAAAAATTCGTGAAGCTTATTTATAGCTTCATTCAATTTAAATATTCTAAAATATTTTTGTTTAAACTCCATTAAAAATCTTTATCTAATGTATTTAGTAAAATAATAATTGAATTTCTCACTCTAACAACCGTGAAAATAACAAAATTGTTTTCTAATTTAAGCAGAAATCACAAACTTTATATGGATGACTTTATAAAGGAGTTCTTGTAACAGTTTACAAATAATATGAAGGATAATAGAGAATGAAATTAAAAAAATTCTTAGAAAATTACTATGAATAAAAATGTATGTGATTTCTAATAAACATCACTTTAAATAGAGTAAAGATATTTATAGAGTTCATAAAAAGTGTTTACTTATTATTAATTAATGTATTTTTAACTTCCCAGAGGAAGTTAATGTAATGGGGTCGATTTAGTAGATCTCCAGTTTTACATGTTTCCGCTGTTTTAAGCCCGCAATATCCGAATCAAACCTTTTTAATGTGATGTCTGTGTGTGTGTGTGTGTGTGTACGTGTGTACGTATGTGCGTATGTCCGTTGGTTCGATTATCTCGCGAACCAGTCAAGGCATTAACACGTGACTGGGCTTACTCGACGCGTAATCGCGTATTTAAGAAATGAAAGAGTTCAGCAGAATTAGTTGAGTCGTTTTTTAATTGTAATAAAAAACAGGCAAAAACTTAATAAACTGAATCTGAAAAGTGGATAAACACATCATTTATCCATGCAGATACTGATCGTTCCAGCATAAGAAATAACTAATAACAAAACTAGATTTAAATAACTGGTGTTTGTAGCATATGCACCTATGAACTAAAATTTTTCAATGTCATAGCTGTGTTTTATATCTACCCAAATTCTGTTAAATAGATATCTATGGTAATATAAGACCTATTGGGATCAGATTGTATATGCCGGAATCAAAATTAAATTGTATTTTACTTTATTCTACCTTGAGCAATTCTAATATTTAGTAATCACTGAAAGTAGATTTTAAAACGCATAATCTATGCAGATATCAATAATTTTCATCTTGTCAAATCACTTAAAGTTGAAGATATTAGGTAACTATTTACATATTTTAGAAAATTTTTCTAAATATAGGTACTTTTGCATTCGAATCAATTTATTGTAATCAGGTCAATGATTCAATATTATTGTAGACTAAAGGAATATGAACCATATAACCATATATTAAATTTATTCAAGCAAATTGGAACACTCTAGGAGGCACAGAAAGTCAGAAGTTCTGAATAATTAGATTTTAATGTTTGTTGTATACATATATGAATAGTGATTATGAAATGAAAGCGTACATATTATTCAATTGACGCGAACCACAAATATCTATTTTATGGAGTAGTACAGTAGCAAATTCCAATTTATTGACCTGCAAATTGTACATATTATTAATAGATAAATTCTTTTGTAGACTAATATAATATTGCCACCATTTATTGAGCAAAAAACTAGATATAGAAGACTTTAAATATAACAAATGAACATACTTGTCATAAAATTGTTTAAAATAATAATACAAGATCCGAATTAAGGTCGATCTTCACCAATCTGTTTATCGAATGAAAGTTATTTTTTATGAAATGTAAAATATTTACAAATATCCCTGTAGTGGGTTGCCTAAAAAAATGGTTAAGACAACTTTTAATAAAATAAAAATATCAAAACTTGGAAAGCTTGTAAACTTTGTTTTTTGACTGATATTTTATAGACAATCACATAGAACCGTATTTGTAATCAAATTATCTTTATTGAGATATGCGAGTCAATGAATTAACAGATGAACGTGATTATTATTCACAACTTGTATAAATGCGATAATATTGAACGAAAAGATGCAGACAACATAGCTGCTGCATATTCTTTATGGCTTTTACTTTCGAGTAGATCAAAATTCGTTAAATGTTCAAGCCAGAGAAAAATTTCAAAAAATTTTACTCTTGATATTTTGACTAAAAGTAGTCTTGACCACATTTTTTTAAGCAGCCCATTGCAGGGATATTTGTTAATATTTCATAAAAAATAACTTTCATTCGATAAACAGATGGGTGAAGGTCGATCCTAATTGGGATCTTAGACTATAATAAAACAATCTCTTTGAAAAAATTAATGAATAAAGATTACGAATTAACTATCAAAATATTTTGATCTTTGATCCGAGATCTGTGATTGAACAAAGAATTTTCACAGGGCAAACAAATTTAAATACTTTTCAAAAGCGGTATTTTTACTAAAAATTATTAATTTGAAAATTAAATTATTATTTTTGTATAAATTACATACAATTTGGACGAACAATTAAACAATAAAATTTGATTCAAAAATCATTAGATTAAAAATTAATGCACAATGTAAGAACCTGAGAGCATATTGTTTAGATTTCAAAGACAATACTGTAGCCCGAAGGTACAAAAACAAAACTTGTTTATCTTTCTAGAACAACTGTCTATTTTCTTACAAATAAATGTTTTATATGAGAAAACAAAAGCAGGAATGAAAATATACTTAAAACATTTTCATTTATTTAAAAGCCTAAAACAATTTTTTTAATTATAGCAAATTGTAAATATTAATTTTACAAATCGAAATTTTCATAGGATTGCTTATTGGTTAATAATAAGGAAAAAACAAATATTTTAACTAACTCATTATCTGTGTCTCTCAGTGTATGCTATCAAGCTCACTTATTTTAGAAGAAATTAAGTAAACAAAGCAAACAAATATTGTCAATTTCTAACATCCCAATTACAAAGAAGACAGAAATACACATGAATCATATGATGGCATCGAAGAATTGCCATTATTGTTTTAAATTTGGGTTTAATTGGCTTAAATATTAAGGTTTTTAGTGTAATGCACAAAGTTCAAACTTAATTCCATCAAAATTCATCATTTTTCTTAAAAATCATTATATTACACTACATTAAATCACTACATTAAACTAAATTCTCTATTTTTAAGCATGAATTAGTATAAAATATCAGATGGTAAAATTTGTAGATACAATATAAAAATTTTCATAAAATGTTCAATAGTTTTATCATTGAGTTATTATCATAATTTAATTTTTTATCATATTATCTAGGTATTAAAAAATTATCTTTGACTATTAACATCGCATAAACTAAACGGCAGAATTTGTTCTGGCTTTGATATTCAAAACGCATTACGCACTAAAAAATAGTATACCTAAAAGTTGTATCAGATATGAAACCCTTCTACGGCTCCAATCTCATTCAAAATCGAATAAATAATATTCTGAGTATCGAAATTAAAACATTATTCCAGAATAAATAACAAATCTTTCAAAAATTTAATTAAAAACTAAAAAAAATTCGAAAATTATCGAAAAACTAATTAAAAATATTTTTAATACAAATCAATCAAAATAATCAAAAAGAAAATTTTCATTAACAAAGTTGAAAGAAATTAAAAAAAAGAGAAACGAGGTTCTTTTGTATTTTTCTTTTCCCCGAATTTAACAAGATATTTCATTACTTCTAATTATTTATTCAGAATAATAAATATTTGATGAATTTGAAGTCAGTACGAATTCAACACAAAATTTATGTTCTGAAAAGTCGAAGAAAAGAGCAATAATCATTCGATGTTCACAAAAAGAATGCTGTGGTAAGACTTACTGTAATGTCATTTAAATTAATTATTTTTCTTAATTATCATTTTAGAGAGGGGGTATAATGGTAAGACATAAATGAGTTCTTTAAACAGAATTAATTAAAATTTTATCATTTTTATAAAAAGGATTTATCAACAACAACAAAATTGTATTTATCAACTGTTTGATAAACCTTTTAAATAACTTCTTTTTTTTTCGCAAATATATAAATAAAATATTTACCAATATTTTATAAAAATTTGATATCACAAGAAATGTGACACAAACAAATAAAAATATTCACTGACAAACAACATGTGTGGTAGAAACTAGAAAAAATAAAAAAAATAATAAAATAAAAAAGACACCTTTTATTTTATAGATCACACATTTTCAAAATTACTTTTTTTTTTCAAACATTTCATTATTAAGATCAGTCATTTCATGTTTTTTTCACAAACGAAAAATACAAAAAAAAATTTGAAGAATTTTCTTGTGAAGAAAATTTATAAGAATAATATGTATATATAAAAAAAAAAGGCCCGACGGAGATGTGCATAGAAATGCGACAAGGCAGTGACTGAATCCGACGCCTTTCCCAGAGTCAAAACGACGCTGCTACTACACTACTAGACCTGTGTTACTAGCATGTTCAGTTGACGTTGTTGTCGCGCGTATACTAACGACGCAAAGCATACATATATTTGAGATGGACAGACTGACGTACTATAACACACATAACGGATGGATAGACTATATTTACTAAAGGATGAATATATATAGGGGGTTTTTTTAACTTGATATATACGTGAAACTCGAAAAATAAGTTTAAACAAGGAAAATGCTTTAAGCGAAAATTGTTAGTTTCAAAGGCAAACATCTTATACAGATATTGAATTCGATCTAAGTTTTCAGGCTTACCAGAACCTCACTCATAGTGATTCATAGCTGGCAAACATAATAAATACCCAAACATTTTTTTATTTAAATGAAAAAATTGTTTATAAAAAATAATAATTCAAAGCAAAAATTCATCTTTTTCCGCGTTTCTTCATTCAATTTGAAAAAAAAAAAAAAAAAAAAAAACAACCCATAAAAACCAAGCTTGTTTTATACTCCATTTCCAAATTCTCCCGTAGGTACTATAAAGTTTTTTTAACGAAAATTTGTTAGATCATTTTTATCATCACCACGAGGCTGCCTGCAAAGTGTCAGGTCGATTGAATCAAGGGAAAGTTATTAAAGCAGAGCCTACGAGTTAAAATTGGTTTTTATAGAAAAGCAAACCTCTTTTATTTGGAAAAATTTTTCGAAGCGTGCCTAGATATCGTAATTCTCCGTAAAACTATTCAGCACGTTTTGCTAACTGTACGGTTTTCGAAAAAATGTTTCGAACAAAAAAGTTATTTTTTCAATCAATAAAAACTTTCTAATCAGCTTTTTTACTCTGAAGATTATAAAAAGATCCTCTAGATGGCAGGATATATTTGTACCCCCTAGTGTTGCCATTTAGCGGATTTTTTTTAATATTCAGAGGAAAAAAGCCTGGAATTATTAATTATTGTGTGTCCGGATTTAATGATAATATGATAATGTTTATAATTTGTCTTATGTAGTTAGTTAAAAATTTTTATTAGTATTATTTAAAAAATATAATGCTTTAATTGGCCTTTTTAGGGGGGGGGATATATCCTGCCATCTAGTGGATCTGTTTTTAATCTTCAGAAGAAAAAGGCTCATTTAAATAAATTTAGAATTTTAATTTATGGAGTGGACTGAGCTTTTCTTTGAGCCTAAAATCCCGGGTCAAGTTTAATGATTGCGTAAGACGTGAGTTTCAATGTTAACTTAAAAAAAAAACAGTCTGTATATATACTGGAGGCTGTTATTTCAGAAAGGATAACACAAGCCATTGTAGTAAGGTACATGAAGAGACTATTTTCATATATTTAACAAAGATAGTATTCGTATTGAATATAAATATATTAAATAAAGATGACTATAAAATAGAAAATTTTATAACATATTTATTTCAGATAATACGCATGCGCATTTTTATATGATTATATATTTTCATACATATATGAGCAAAAAAATTTTCATTTTCTTGTACATAAAGTTGAAAAACTTTTATAAAAAGTAAATATCATCCAAAAAAATTAATATATGTAGGAGTAAATATAGCGTTAGCTGACCATCATTGAAGCGTGGAAGTTTTTAAGGAGTAGACAAAAAAGGATATTTATAAACATCGAATCCAGTTGTCTTTACATTTTACTAATTTGGTAATGTTTGGGAAAAAACTGATCTTCATAATGAAATGTTTAAGGTATAACTGATAAATATTACGAAACTCTACAATTGGTTGCATGGGTTAAGTGTTTCAATCTGGTTATGCTCCTTGAATCCCTCTTTGTAAAACTTAATTAACCTTGAAATAAAGCCTTCAATTCTAGCATACTTTTGATATCATCTTTTCACGTTTATTTGAAAGTGACATACATTGTTAAGGATAGCTCTATACAAATCTGACTCCAGAATCTGATTTAAAATACGTTTCGAATTGGAGATTCGTCCATGCCTTGCTCTGTTTGTCTGTGCCTAATGATATAGGGGAAAAAATTTACCATTAAATAAGACACCATTAACGAAATAAGGCTTTGATTTAATCGATTATTATTTTGAAAACTTTTCAATGAAAAAAAATAAATAAATTTTATTAAAAAATTTGATTTTAAATAACCAAAATCAACCTTGAATGTATAAAAATTTGTAAAAAGGTAAATTTGAACCTAACCTAACTTAATCGAGAATATTTCAAAATTAACAAGCCATGGTTAGTAATTGGTGCAACCCTTGAGGTCCACACGAATAACTTCCCAGCATAATAAATAGTTATAAAAAGACTTAGTTCCTAATTTTGACCAATTAACATCAAAATTAATATCTCGAAAACAAAACGACGCGGTATAATTTTTTTTAATCCTAAAAACATTCCTTTTTTTATTCTAAAAACGTTCCTCTTCAACTTTTTTTTCAATTCTGCCGAGATAATTGATTAATGTCGTAAAAGTAGCTGGGAGGACAGGAGTTTTCCATTCTTTGATCTTTGAAATCGCGATCTTTGGAACTGATTATCTCGCTTCTTACAGTTATTGAACAGTTTCTGGATTTAAAAAATATTTAATCTTGATTAGCTGGATAACATTTCAAAAAAATGTCTGATATCCAGTGTATATATCCCATTAGCATGACAATATAAAATTATCAAAGAAAATTTATAAGAATTTTAGATATTTAAAATAAAATTTCGAATGCGCCGCAACGCCCAGATCAATTTTTTTAACATCTTTCAAGAGAACAAAGACGATTAGCTAATACATACTAATGATGATTACATTGTAGCCGACATAACACAAAAAATTTATTTAAACATAACCAATCAAACTTTTATAATTTTTTAAAGTATGCTATTATTTACTCTTGCTGAAAAAAATATTAATTATTATTTTCTAACAGCAGCTCAGAGTTTTACTTATCAAAAATAAAAATGTCATTTACCTCGTCTGCAAAAGTTTCCATAAATCGTTTATAAAAATTTAGAACTTATCAATTGGAATGATTTTTGGAATATCTTGTATATTTACAGACAAAATTATTTTAATAATTTATAAAATAGCAAAAATACACACAATTGGTTGTTTGGGTAATAAAAACTAGAATTATGAAGAGCTTGAAAATATTCTGTCAGTAGATGAACTCGTATATTTTTTTATTGGTGCGGACACTATATATCAATATAAATAACTAGCAGTTATCCGCCCTTTTATCTGAGCAATTTCCATTTTATAAAAATTTAAAAAAAATTATTTAAAGAAGAAGCTTTTATTTTACTAAAAAGTAAAAAACAATTTTTTTATGAGTCACTCATACTTGACTATTTGTAAAATATAGAGACGCTTCGAACCATCATTAATATTTTAAATTGAGAGCCTACTGCTTTTACAAGTTGTCAAGTAAAAGTACAATTAAAGCTTCTTCCTTAAAAAGTATTTTTTATTTAAATTTATATTTTAAAACTAAAAAAGTATGTATATCAAATATATTGGAAGGTCATACATATCATAAATATTCATTGTCATCCAATTTACATATGCAAAATTTCCTCTCAAGTTTTCAAGTTTCAATAACAGACCCGTATAACATTTATCGGACACTTTCAGTTTTGTATTGACTTAAATGGAGTTCAGAATGGGTTAGCAGGTAAGAAATGTTTTATGAAGGATCAATTGATACGATTTACATCCAGATAAGAGTCCCGATCCATTGTTCGGATTAAATACCAGTCTTATGGTATTTCATTTCCCTTTTTCCACGAAAGATTTCTAATACCAACTAAATTTAGATACTTTATAAAGATTTGTAGTATTTAGTAAATTGTAAATCGATCTAAAAGTTAAATAAATCTAGGCAATGAAATCAAATGATTATGTGATTAGCCTACGGAACCCTTAAAATAGATAAAATATTTATACAGAATATGTGATTTATGATTTTGTCTGGAATTTTTTTTAAAACAAAACTTAGTTTGGTTTAATAATCTATAAATTATCTCACGCATTATTAATACTTGAACGTGTTTTTGTAAAAAAAAAAAAAATGTCTACTTTTTTAAACAAATAATCTATATTTCAACTTTTTTCTTTCTTCATGTTTTTACTTGCTTACTTTCCACCATTAATTACAATACCAAATAATTAACTTTATTTGACAGACGACAAAAATCGAAAATCATACTCCTAGACCACTGTGCCAATGGTTTATAAAATAAATTTCCCAGACATAAAATGAAAAGTAACCTTCTTTTTACTGTAGTTTTTAAGCAGTGTCCCATTTATTCATAAGAAGTGGATATTTCTAGCTTTGTAAAAAATTTCAAATCTTTTGTTGATCCCGATATTAAGAAAATTTCACTATTGACGACTCTACGATGGAACAATGTATACACTGTCAAAAAAATTATCCTTGCGTAGATGATTAGATGCTTATTAAAATATGTGTCTAAATCAAACGGGGAAACCTTTCATTTTTAGAAACCTGTCAAAACACAAAATTAACAACAAAGGAAATGAATATTAGAAAGGAAGTAAATGTAATTTTTACTTTGCTTTTAGAGTTACTACAGATCACACACAACAAAAACTTTTGACAACTTCTTATAAAGGAATAGATTATAAGGATTTCAGATATAAGGAACAATAAAAGTTATATTGTGGTATTAAAGTTAAAATATTATTAAAGGTTAGATTGAAATATTATGAAAAATTTTTTATTGCTGCATATTTTATTTCTTGCAAAATTTATAACAAATTGTAGCGTGCATGCTACGAATTCGTTTAATACTTCACAATTGCATTAAAATTTACATTTTTTGAACAATTTTTAATTTTTAATTTTACAACTTTTGAACATTTAATTAGCTGGTAATTTCATAAGACTTCTTATAATATCTCTTTTTTATTTATTTAGGTAAGTACTGAATCAACTGCCACTATTTTGTATGCCAACTACCGAAATATTTGGAATGTGGCCTATTTACCCTGAGCGGTATTTCTTAATTCAGTGTTTTCCGCCTATTATTATTATCTGGCACAAGAAGAGGGCTATTATAAGTTTAGCGTGTAAATATGTGTATCTGTGACATCGTAGCTCCTAAACGGTTCAAGCGAACTTTATTTAGATTTTCTTTTTTTGAATGCCAACCAAATCGAGAATGTTCTTTGCTTTCTTTTAAGAAAATCGAATCAATCAAAAATAACTCGCAGAAGATAATTCACTGATGGCAATAAATAGTCCAACAAGACCTTAATAATGTGAAAGAATGATGTAATCAGTAAAGTTTAAGATGTGGGTTTGCGGTCTATAATTAAAACATTCGTCAGATATTAATTTATTTTGATATTCTCCATATTCTTTTAATTTTCCTCGATTTATAAATTAAATTTTTTTGTCAAAGTATTGGTTAAATCGATTTGTCATGTATAGATTAAGGTGATTGTCATGTACTTGTATTATAGGAGCTATTCAACTGCTATTAATATCGACATTGAATTGAAAACAATTGTTTTAATAAATATTTTAAAATATAGATTAATTTGAGTAAAAACGTTTAGTTTAACTAGTGTTAATAATCACTTACTAGTTTAGAAGTTGATTGATCATAATAGATATTCTTCCATTCAAATTTATTAATAATTTTTTTGTATATCTATAAAACATTAGTTTTCAAAACTGTCAAACCAGAAATGTATAATAAGCAAAGTTTGAGTTTCCCCGGAGAGAGGTGACGTTATTTAGCCGTCGTAAAATAAAACGTAGACAGTCTGTTGTTTTATAATATGTTTGAAATATCAGTTTCAAATCTTTTGTCAGAAATCTTCGAATACCTAAGGCATTTTAAATCAGTTTTTTTTAATAGAATCAACTTATGTATCGATGTTCTTCCACTTCGACCAAACACCATTTCGTGATAAACATTAGCGATAATAATATTATGACTGAATGATTCGACCACTATCTACATCTCTGCATGTTGGTTATTCACAATTTATATTGTAATAAATACTCAATTTAATATATCATAAACTTAAAAATTAATACCACTCACTACTAAGTAGTTTTATTCCGCCATCAAAGGTGAATAAACGGAACCCTTATAATTTTGTCTTTTTTTGTGACGGATTCTTGTAGCTTTATCATTTGTTATTCAACTAATAAATAGCATATCTGAGAAATCCGATCAGAGAAGAATACAAACTCAAAACACTTTCCTGCTTAAATGAGCATAGCCCCAGATTTGAAGCTCCTAAAGACACAAAAAATGGTGTCCCCTTCTCTAAGTTTTCAGCCATGTGATATAGAAATCTGAAAAATTTGTCGATAGTTGGTAGTAAGAAAATTATTTCGAAGACGAGACGTTCATTAAAGAGAGAGGGGGGTTTAACATTTTGGGTGCAGTTATTTTAAACGTGCGGTTTTGTGTAAGCTCAAAAATGTTTAGCAACTCTATTGCGTCACGTGAAAAATAAAAATTGTACCCCCTCTCCAAATTTTAAGCTATATAAATCTGAAAAAAATTTCGTAAGAAGCACTCGATAGTCACTTTCAACGTAAATTTTTTTGGGCATGATACATTAATTACGAATGGAACTCAGCACGAAATTTTATATATCTTAATATATATATATTTCTTGTGAGCGTGTGTATGTAATTGAACTCCTCCTAGACGGCTGGACCGATTTTGATGAAATTTTTTGTGTGTGTTCGTGGAGATTCGAGAATGGTTTAGATTTACAATTTGGTCCAGTACAACTGTTTTTGAGGGCTCCGTACCAAAAAAAATGAAATTTCATTAAATGGTGGGAGCGCATATAAATCATATCACATTATGTATACTATGTGTACTATGTATTTTTAATAGTATTCAGGTATTGTCAATAGGCATTTATTAGAGCCATATGCGAGCGCAGCGAGCTCTACTATCAAAGGTCAGGCCAAAGGTCGAAGGTCAGGCCACTACAATAAATAGGAGTTAAATTGGGGTTTAGATGGATGGGTTTAGCGGACAGGCTAAACGTAGTATAGGTATTCATGAATTGGAGTTACGTTTTTACGGGACAACGTCCGCCGGGGCCGCTAGTATATATATATATATATATATATATATATATATATATATATATATATATATATATATATATACATATCAGCAATCGGAAACGGCTCAAACGAAAATTAGTATATTTGGGGGGAAAAATTTATCTAGCTAGGTTTCCTTTTTAGAAAAATTCGTTTTATACGTGCTGTCAGGAAAAATTGAAACATTGATTGATCACTTTCTGACATCTATTGGCGACAAACTAAAATACAATAGCGGAACATTCAAATTGGTATTTGTTTAGAGACCTTTTAAGTGGTTCTTATATAAGTGATAAAGTTTGTGCCTTTTTAACTCAAAAAATACCGAGTATAGCTCGGTCATCCAGGAACTATTATTTATTTGTTCAAGACATAATAAATAAACTATGTAGAAACATAATAAACGCATATACAAGCATAATATTTATGTAGAATAAATGTACGCATTGTGATTTTCTAAGCGAACTAACTCATTTAAGTGGAAATATCCCTCTATACATACAAACATATACATACACCAGGAAAACACCAAATGAAAATGATGGTATGATTTATATATACATATATTCATAAGTTTGTTTTTTACATTGACTACGATTTAACATCACAATTAAGGTACCGGATTCATAAAAATATTATCATAGAATCGGGTATTGATAAGTTTGTATAACAAATAGATTTACATATACACGATGTCAAATAACTCGCTAATTTAAAACAAATTCAAATATTTGTTAAGTTTCAAACATCTGTATCTATGAGAAAAATTGTCTAATCGGAATCATTCAAATGCTTGTAGTTTTTGAATACTGAGGCAAAATTTTTATCATCTTACCTCGTATCGAGTATTGGAAGAAGAGAAAATTTGTCTTATAATTTTCTAAGAAATCGTACATGGGCTGCATTAACTGCTTTTCAAAAATATTCCAATATGTGATTTAAAAGTTGAATGTGTTTTTACGCATTCTCAAACGAGATTTTTCACCAGGAAACGAATGGTAAAATCAGATTTGCCACTATTGAATTAAAACTTTTTTTAACATTTTAATTAAATCTTGTTGCAATTGTATTTTTACCAACACTGTTTATATGTCCTTTACTGGGTGCTCGTTCGAGATTTTGTAACTAAGATATGCGAAAGTAAATTCGACGATTTTTAATTTTCTTAAAATGTACGTAATTCAGTTAAAAGGGCTCGTACGCGAATGCGTAAAAGCACATTCTACGAAGAAACGTTTTTTCGTACGCATTAGTTGTGAGAATTGCATAGTGCTAAATGCTTCTGATACATAGACTGAACATGAAAAGATTCCGAGGTATTAACTTAAAGCGATGAATTAAAAAATCGTTATAAAATTATTTAAGGGCAAGTATAAGTAGCAAGCCTTTAGGTAAATTTTTTCGAGATTCTATCAATCTAGTGCACCATCTCGCTATTGTTTTTTCTAGCACAGAATAAACCAACAACAAAGTAGAAATGATAGAAGAATCATTCAATAAAAAGAAATTATAGTCATGTCAAACTGAACAAAAATACAAACGGAATCTGGTGTTAACGCCACACATCCTCTATACACAAATAAAATAATAAAATCTTGTATACATTTCAAAATTAGACGTTTAAAAAAGACACTTGCTATATTTTGTTTTCCAATCTTCCAGTAACTCATATATAATCAATTTTTATTGAAAAAATTTACAAGGATAAGTGGCTAAACCTATAACAAGCTAATTTTCACACTCAACAACAGTTCGGTAGAGAGAAAGTTTAGAAGACTCCCCAAAAGGAAGCCAACCGTGAAGTCGTTCAAGTATGTATTGATCATTTAGCAAAATTATGCTTCCCTTTCTAAAAAAGGTTAAATTAAATGTTAAATTTAAAAAATATTGTATTGTTTTTGAGGAATTTTGAAATGAGTGAATAGAAACCTAATAAATAAGAATGGCTAAAAAATATAGTTTGGTAATCATATAATCTCAAAAACTTAAGAACCCTTTGAAAACTGTGAAAAGTGCACATTGTTTTTCTTGGGATTGATAAAATAACCTTTATATAGAGGTAAAAATACATAACGATGCGTTTGTTTGAACGAAGTGTTTTCCTACAGGACTATATAGGCTTTCTCATACATGTTTAATGATTTCATGAACAATAAAAGAACAACTGACCGTATAAAACTAACCGACGAATTTGAAATATTACCTACTACCTACAACCTTCACAATCCGTAATGAGATTCATATATACATATAGTTCGTATTTTGCTTTTAGGTTTCTGCTACACGACTATATAGCCAATGTTTGTTATATGTGCTAGAAATGAACTGTACTATCAAAGTCCTTTCACTTCTATCCGTCTGAAACGCCAACGGAAAAGAGTGATGATATATATTTGAATGGTCTTTAGGTATATTTGATGAAATAGGCGATTAAGAATAAACATATTTTTGAATTTTTACATATTTTTGGCATAATATGTTTCAAAGATATCCTATTTGTGAGAAAATTATATGTATACAACACCTCCACTGGAACTGAACCTAAATTGCATAAAATTTTCCAGATTAGAATGACGTTTTAATTCGCCAATTAATGAAGACATAAAAATAAATTCACTTAGTAAAACGTATAGCGAAAATAGCTTGATTTTTTAATTAGAGGCATGAAATACGTCGAGTTGCTGAAAAATAGCTGTAAAGTCGCTGGCACAGAAATTATTTTGGTTTTGTCTTTCGAAATGAAATGCCTTGCTGAAATCCTAAATCATCTATGTTTAACTTTACTTGGTCCAGTCGTCAAAAAATGTAACTCCTGACTTTTGACCCTTTTTATATCACAAAAAGATTTAATAATCATAGAATATTAATTTAACTTATAGTCTTACCAATTTCTTAGAATCTTTTCAATTTTCTACACCGCTTTTGGTAGCTCACATAAATAGCGTTTATTCTGAAACGACTTAAACGTATAAAGATCGTTTATTCTAAAACAACAAACACGTAACAAGGAAAGTGTGCATGATGAATGCTTCGAATTTTTAAAGATGTTATATAGATGGTGAAAGTGAAAAATACCCTAGATAAAATAGAAGTACTCGGTAGTTTTTATTTCTTTCAAAGCGTGGAGTGCAAATATATATATACTCAGCCCATTGTATTTTGTTTTAGTCTAACATAGCAATCTTTATTTTATATTATATCAGTACCAATTAAAGATATCCAACTAAGAAATTCCAGAAACCTACAGATCCTGCCAAAAAAAAACTCTTTTGTACATTTTGAAAGTAAAATTATCGATTAATGCGAAGAAGATTTCCTAATTTTATCAATGTCTATTTAAATTTTCCAAATTTTTTTTTTGGTACTTTAATCATAATGCGGCTTTGATGATACAACAGAAACACAGTTTGATCAAATTTATTTTTGTAGAAATAATCCAAGCCTATTGTACCAACTACCCAGTTTGTTTTTATTCACAAATTCTTATACAGAGTAAAATTGATAAATCTATAGATAAAAATTTCCTATACAAATGAAAATCATTGAAATAAATATAATTTTGACGTTTATAATGAATGATTAACATTTTCATATAAAATTTTTTTTTCTTTTGTCAATGAAATAAAATACTTGATAATAAAACGGGCCTATTCACAAAGAAAAATTTTACTCCAAATTGAGCATCATTTTTTTATAAAACACATATTAATACATTAAAAATTTTGTAAATATATTTATTTTTTTTATCTTCAAAAAAATATATGAAGAACATTTGAACCAGGAATATAGCGTAAATTTTAATTTTAGTCTTCTTTCTAAATTGATAAATTGTGGTCTTTATTTTCTACAGCTTTATTTACGTTAAATATTTCATTGTTATAATAATCGAAAAATTTCCACCTTTCTATGGATCAATTTTGAAACCGAGAATTAATTTTTCTGTCGTCAGCTTTTTTCTAATCGTGAATGATGTCCCTTGAAATATTTTGAAAAAAACATATCAAAACGGTGTTCCTAAAAATATTTTACGATAAAATAGTTTTGTCTTGATCAAAAGAAAATTGGAATATACAGATTAACAAATTTATCATCATCAATCTTAAGAAAATGGTGACCAATATCACTATGAAAAATAACGATATTAATTCGTTGAGTAATTTAATAGAGGGTACATAAAGCAGATACACAGCATCGATATCAATGACTATTCGTTTATTTAACATTCCACAAAAAAAATAAAATAAATAAATGAATTTAGAAATCAGCACAATAGAAGACATAACATCTAAGAACACCTGCACACCCCCAAGAAAATAATTCACAACTGCAGACAATATAGGGAATATTTTAAATCCAAATAAAACTTCCCTACGCCAACATCAACAAATGAGTTTTAAAAATTGACTTTAACAGAAACAATATATTATAAAATTTTTTATTCAAAATACAAAACACTTTTAGCTCTTTTATAATGATTAATGTATGAAATTCCAAGTCTGACTTTGAATAGCCAAAATTTGCCTTGAAATTAAATTACTTTACGGCAAATATAATTGACTTTATTTTGAATTTTGCGAATTATTGATATTTCATGAAGTCCAGAATAAATTTTTTTTAAATATCTATAACATTATTATCATGCGATCATTTTGTTAAGAAATTTAAATTGATTAGAAAATTTTCTTTGTCTTTTTACAAATTATTGCTATAAAATAAAAATTTGTATTTTATTATTGTAAAAAAAATGCATTTTGATTAATTTTAACTTGAAGAAGGGTGTTAGTTTTCGACATTTCTCAATGATATATTATACCTAAGTTTAAGCTTCTTAACTCAATTTTAAATAATCTAGTTTGGCACAGTTTTGAAATGAAATTCAACTTCTAGAATAAAAAATGATTTAGTCAAAACATAATTTTTTTTTATATTTGATTTGTTATTATCACCTTTAAGAATTATTTTGACAATACTATCACTTTACAAAAGGTCAACAATCATCTCTCGGTGACTATGTGCAAAATAATAATATAAACTTACAAACACATATCGGCTAATTTTTTTTTTTAATTGAAAAAAATGCAAAACATTATCGGAATTTTTTATTAGACTCACATAGCAACGCATTATTTTTTATTAATGATATACCTAATTTTTATTATAGTTTAATTCTTCATCAGTGGGAGGAGTAAAGGTTATGCAGATTAATTGAAAAAATTGTATATAAAATGGGAAACAAAATTGGAGAAGGCAGACTCAGATTTTGTGTAGTCCTCATACATTGGATCTAAGGAACATCTACTGAAAACAATGAAGATTGCTTTAATTGCACTCCTTGTTGGAGTTTGTGGTCTTGCCTTAGCAATTCCAACACGCATACCAGTTCCAACTCAATCAGTCTATCGTGGTATACATGGAAAAATTGGTAAGTTTCATCTTAAAAATATTATTTTACGAAAGATCATAAATTATTCTATTTTGAAAAGTTAGTTTCGAATTTCCTATTATTCTGATTGTGGAAGAAAATAAAAATTTTTGTTCAATCAGAGAAAACCGAAGTTTTTCGCAAAATTAGCTGAGCTTACCAACTTTGTTACCGCGAACTTAAAAAAATTATATTCTCTAATCGTTAATAGCGAATTTTCAGTTAGTTTTTTTTAAGTGTAAAGATTTCATTTCAAACACAAATACAGTTTAACGCCAAATTATTATATACCATTGAAAAATTACTCTCGAAAAAAAAACATGTAAAAACATGCCTTGTTCAATGGCTTAACATCACTCGCCATTAATTGATGTTTAAAATGGCATTCTCTTTCACCTAAAATTTAGATTAAATTTAATTTAATGAGGCAAATGTACAAAGAAAATTTTTTGTTTAAAGTATTTTTCTCAAATATCGTTTAAAAATCGCCCTAAATATCAAAAATGGTTTCATTTAGAACAAAGCATTTACATAATTATTCAAAAACCAGTCATTTTTTTATTTTTTTTCCAGCGGATAAAGTAATTTTACAAAGACAAAAAGATCTCTTAAGGCTTCTCCGTCATGTACATCAACCAAACTCATTCAAGGACCAAGTGGAAATTGCAAACACATTTGACATCGAAGCAAATATTGGTTTATTCACAGTAAGTAACATGCAAATACCTTTTAACATAATTAATTACATACTTTTCTAACGCAATTGTTCGTTACAGAAACCTATTGTTGTAAAAGAATTCATTCAACTTTACCGCATTGGACTCTTGCCACACAAAGAAATTTTCTCTGTGTACAATGAAGTTCACCGTCGTCAAGTTATTGCACTTTTCCATTTAATGTACTACGCCAATACCTACGAAACATTCTACAAAGTATGCTGTTGGGCTCGTCAATATATCAACCCTGGTATGTACGTATATGCATTAACCGTCGCTGTACTCCATCGTCCAGATTGTCGTGGATTAGTTTTACCAGCACCATATGAAATCTACCCATACTACTTCGTCAATCATGAAGTTATTAAAAGAGCGCAAGAACTTAAACAACAAAATTTTGCATACTTAAAACCAGAAGTACAACAACGTTTAGTTAGCTTCCTTGAAAGTGCTAAAACCTACAAACCAGAAATCTACCAAGACAAGAGCTACATCAGTGGTTACAAATCAGATATTTACCAAGGTAAAGACTACGTTCAACAGCCATACTTTGGATACGATGTAAAAAATCAACAATACTATGGTGATGTGCCATATTACGGTCAACAATATCAACAATACCCATACAAAACAAACAGCTATTACAGTCAAAAGCCATCATTCTTAAAAGATTACGTTCAACCATTGATCAACAAACACTACTATGAACAAGTCCCATCATCTGTTTATGGACAAGTCCCATATGGTCAACAATCAATCTATGGACAATACCCATATGTACAAAAATCATCAATTTATGGACAATACCCATCTTACAAATCTTATGATTATGTTCCAAACTACTACGAATCACAAGTTTACCAAGACAAACCTTATTATGGACAAAGACAATACGAAAGCTACGAACAAAAACCATACGTATCTTACGGACAAAAGCAATACGAAAGCTACGAACAAAAACCATACGTATCTTACGGACAAAAGCAATACGAAAGCTACGAACAAAAACCATACGTATCTTACGGACAAAAGCCATACGAAAGCTACGAACAAAAACCATACGTGTCTTACGGACAAAAGCCATACGTTTCATACGAACAAAAACCATACGGCTATGAAAACGAACACTATGAAAGTCAATATTTAAACGAAGACTACGTACAAAAACCATACATCAAAAGCCAATACTACGGAAAAACACCATACACATCATACGTACAAAAACCATACCACTTTGGACAAAATGTACCAAGTTACTACCACAATGTCGAACAATACCCATATGGTGATTTAATTCATACCGTTGAAGATGGCGTTGATGTTGTTTACATTCCAGCAAACTACACAAGCTACAGATACGTAAGCCTTGACAAAGAACAATACTTACTTTCATACTTCACTGAAGATATTGGCTTAAACTCGTATTACTACTATTTCCATGCCGATTATCCATTCTGGATGACTGGTGCCGAATATGGATTAAACAAGGATCGTCGTGGTGAACTTTTCTACTACACACACCAACAATTACTTGCTCGTTACTATTTGGAACGTTTATCAAATGGTTTAGGTGAAATTCCATGGGTGAATATTGATGAACCAGTTGAACATGTCTGCACTTTACAATACGAAAATGGATTACCATTCCCAATTCGTCCAGCTCACACAGATCTCATTTACGATGACTACACAAAATACACATATGAACGTATGAATATCCTTGAAAAACGTATCCTTGAAGCTATTGACTTAGGCTATGTATTAGATGTAAGTAATTTTGCTTTATTTTTATATTTCGAACTAGCTCCTTTCTTCATATACTTTGTCTATTTTCTTCGCCATTATTTTATCCTTAAATAAAGGTAAAAATAATCAACGGGGCTGCATTACAAAAAAAGCCAGTAGAAAAATGCATGGTTAATCAAGCTTAAAATAATCTCCAATTTATTACAAGTAACCTTACAGAGCACAAGTTACAAATTAATATCTGTAAGTTTTTGGTAAATGAAAAAAATGACCACGGTTTCTTTTATATGCAGAAAAAAGAAATCGAACCCATTACCCATCAGTAAGCTAATTCATTTTCAAAAATCCTCTGTTAATTGGTCTAACACTAAAGTTGGATAAAGAATAACAAAGTAAAATATAAATAATTGAATATATTTTTGATTTGAATCATGGATTAGAAAGTTTCTATTTTGCTCTCACAATTTATTTTCTCAGGTTATTAATTGAAGATTCTTTTTTTAAATGTTTTTATTTTTGTTCTAGGTTAGCGGAAACAAAGTACCACTTTACACTCCAGAAGGAACTGAAATTCTTGGAAACTTAATTCAAGGCAATGCTGATTCAGTAAATCGTCGTTATTATGGACATCTCATCAAATGGGCTAAAGTACTTTTGGGCTACTCAGGCAAACCTTTAGACAACTACAAATTACAACCAAGTACCTTAGAATTATACGAAACAGCTTTACGTGATCCAATGTTCTACCGCATTTACAAACGTATCGTCGAATACTTCTTATACTACAAAAAGAATCTTCCATCATACACCTACAATGACTTAGTATACCAAGGCGTTAAAATCGATAGCGTATTTGTTGATCAACTTGTAACATATTTTGATTATTTCAACATTGAACTTAACAATGCTTTGTACAACGATTACACAGTTGAAAGTGATGTACCAAAAGTTCTTGTTAAGGCCAGACAATTACGTCTTAACCACAAACCATTCAACTACAAAATCAACGTCTCCAGCGACAAAACATCAAAAGTTGTTGTTCGTTTATACTTAGGACCTAAATACGACAGTTATGGAAACATTATTAACATCGCTGAAAACCGCATTAACTTTGTTGAACTGGATAAATTCGTGTACGACTTACAATCTGGACAAAATATAATTGTACGTGATTCCAGAGACTTCCATCACATTGTACAAGACCGTACATCATACTACGACTTATACAAAAAAGTAATGCTTGGTCTTCAAGGATCTGAACCATTCATCTTCGACAATAGTGAAGCTCATTGTGGCTTCCCACAACGTCTCCTTTTACCTAAAGGTTCTGAAAGTGGTGTACAATACCAAGTACTTGTTGTTATTACTCCATACCAAGGTTCATACAGCGAATTACAAGATGAACAATTCTGGTACACTTGCGGTGTAGGATCCGGTGCACGGTACATTGATAACTTACCATTAGGTTATCCATTAGACCGTGAAATTGTTGATGAAAGTCAATTCTATGTTCCAAACTTGTACTTCCAAGATGTTGTCATCTACCATCAAGGAATTGTTGAGGATATCAACCATCCAACTGTTGTACCACGTGTACCAGTACATTACTAGACCATTGTTTGAATGTCACTTTTTTTATGCTAATATTTTGAGTTTATAATTTTGTTTTTTTATAATGTTTTTTTTATGTTAATAAAATAATTTGTTTTGCAATTTTTTATGTTTTATTTAAGTTTTTTATACCTTTAGGTCATTTGTGAACAAAACGAATTGCGAATTTAAAGCCTAAAAATTGATTACATTTTTAAAATAGATTAGTTCAATATATTATTCAAGTGTAATATATAATGGCTACCTATGCCATTGTCCTCAATGGCTCAATTGGTTAGAGCAGCACTGGTCCGAAATGCCGAAAGTTGCGGGTTTAATTCCAGCTTAACGCGTATAAATGTTTATATCTAACATGATAGACAAAAAAATTAAAATTTTAATAAAAATGAATTATTTTTAATATGTTATTTAGACTATTTAGTATCTTATACACAAAATACCGATGCGCTCAATTCTGATCTGATAAAAAAAAAATTCATTTGATAAATTTGCAGATTTTTACTAAATTAAAAATAAGGCTTTGTGCCAATCAAATCGTGTATATTTTTAAGGATCTTTATTATTTAAGAGGTAATGATTAATAAATTAGGATCATATTTGATTTGTACAATTTATCGATTAATGATTTGTACAATTTTAAGAAAAAAGAAAACACCTAAGAATTGCGATATTCATACAATTGTTTTTGTAGTAATGGGTTGTTAATGACTTTCTTTTAACAAATACAGCAGAAAAATCGTATTCCACATATGTAATTGTTCTTTTACAAAATTGTTTAAATACACTCCTAAATATTTCGGGAGTGATTTCTTGATCGTTTCCTTTATTATTTGTTTAAAATAAACTTTGTTTCTAATTGATTAACATTATAATAGAAAAGTTTTCCATATGTACCCAACTTTAGTGACACGTTGTATAAGTAATGTCTTGTCTTTTGAAAGAGCCATAAAATCGTTTCTATTAAGAAATTATAGTAGTGTTTTAATTTTGGATTTAGGAATTTGCCCCACTGATGCTACATATTGTCTAAACTAGCGGTCAATTTTATATTCTCCTATAATCATAGAAAAACTATAATTATGAAAAATATGGATACAAGGGAATAAATATAGTAGATATTTTTATGATGACCTTTCCAGAATGATTTTGTAGGTACATACAGCGAAGAATTCAAGGACTCAAAAATTTTGCATTTACCCGAAATATACATAGTTGGATATTATAATAAACACGTTTTTATTAGCTTGGTATGTATCTATGTAGCGTAAGTATCACTGCAAAATTAAGGATTGAATTGAAACTGCGCACATCATGGACTGTTAACGATACAATAATTTAATAAGTTTGTCTAACTATCCTAATATACATCTTGAAGATTAACGAGTAATTATAAAATCTTTGATGGTGGAAGCGCAAATAAAAGATAAGTCCATAATATTAATAAACAATAGTTTAAAAATTTAAAAACACGATTTTGGTGCTATCTAAACTAAAAATTAGAAAATATATAATAGTTTAAAAACTAAAAAATGTGCTTTTGTAAGTAAGAAAATAGTTTATAGAAGTTAAAAAAAAATAGGGTTATGGTTGGTATGTATACCACTTGATAACCAGCCACGATAACCAGATCATTTTTACATCACTTGATAACTTTTGTCCAAAATATAGGACATTCATTTTTTAATAACGAAAAATCACAAACTATATGATATTTTATGTGCCATATACGGGAAATTTTGAAAAACTCTTAAGTTAACTTTTAGTTTTAACTTTCCAATTATCGGGTAGCAATAATATTCAACTCAAAATTTAAGAAAAACAAAATTTTTTCCATCTGCCAATTGTGGTCAACGGTTGTAAAATATTTTGTCAAATATATGGGACAAAAGCCATCATGAGGTTAAGAAAAAAAACATTTTATCGTAAAAAAGCGTGGGGTTGAAGATGTTTTACCTATACCAACATCTGTCGATAAAATATTTACAATAATAAAATTTACCACTCCCCGCTATTCATAGCTCTATTTTTTTTAGCTTCTAGAAATTATTTTCTACTTTTTTAGTTTAGGCTAGTTACAAAAGCGTGTTTTTATAGATTTTTGAATTATTATCTATATATATATAAGAGACTTTCTATAGATCTATATAGATAGTCACTCATCACGATATCTCTGGAACTATAAGACCTAGAGACTTGAAATTTGGCAGGAATATTCCTTTTGCCAAGTAGAGGTCAGCTAAGAACGGATTTTACGAAATTCCACCCACAAGGGGGGGTTGCGGGGGTGTTCATGAATAAAAAATTCATATTTTTAAATTATGGCTTTTAATAGTTCAAAACTTGGTCAGAATGTTTTAAATTACATTTAGAAATATTTTTAACCTTCGGAGGGTAGAAAGGTGTAGCGAGAAAGTGGGAAGGAAATATCGAATATTTACAAATATACCTAAGTGGGGTATCAAATAAAAGAGCATGACGTGTACATTACAAAAATGTTATCCAACGCGAGGAAATGTGGAGGGAGGGGTGCAAGTGGGAATGTTGCCCAGCAAAGCGGGTATATTTTACGCCACGCAAAGCGGGCGGGTAACAGCTAGTTTATTATATAGGATGGTTGACAACCCTAATACTGACTTAAAATACAAAAATTCAAATTAAAAACTTTTTTTTTAATAATGGATCTCATCTCAACTCATATAGTTACTAAATGGTTGTAGGCATCATAAATTTTTGCAAAAAATTAATTTGTTTTGCACAAATAAATTTCTATTTTTTTATAAATAGCAACACGATCAATGCAACTGATCAATGTTCATAAATAAAATATATATTTTTTTTAAATAAATAAAATGTATTATTTATAACAATTCAATGTAATTAATGTGATTTTCAATAAAAAACGATAAAACTGATTTTATTTTCATTTCATATATAGTTCGTTTATATTTTTATCATTTTGTGTAATAAACGAATTAATTGCGTATTGTTGTTTATTTTTTAATAATATGATTATATTATTATCATCATTGCGTATTTTAACAGTGACGGATTTTTAGAAAATATTGGATACCTTTAAATAAAAGATATTTACTTTTATATTTTTCATGCGTAGTCCCAAAATTCCAAGAAATACAATAATAAAAATACGAAAAAGGGGTAAGTTTATGTCAAATAGAAATCCGCAGTTTTAATGGTACACATCCAGAACACGTCACTTCACGAATTCAAGACGAGGTCGTGACCAAATTGTTCATGACTATACGAGATGAGACTGAAAAGAAACAAGACACTTTTAGGATTCTACATTCAACTGGATTATTTTGAGATCAATACGAGATTCCTTTTAATCTTTGCGCATCACGCAAATTTTATAGAACTATAGATGGAGGGAATGTCTTTGAAAATCTAAAGTTAAAACTTTCATGAGTTGTTTTAAATGCGTACTGTATCAACCAGAATTAAAGCAAAATTCGATATTACTGAATTAAATTTAGAAATAGTATATTATAAACGTTATTTATCTGTCAACAATTGCATATCATTGGTAAAACGAAACTTGCAAATTCCACAAGAAATAATACCGCTTGAATAACTGAAAATATTAATTTTAAAAACAGTTTATTTTCAAATTTTGATTACTTACCTGTGCCAACACTATAATTTGCGAGAAAAGTAAATATACAATTTATCTTTGAAAAAAAGTAGGAAATTCAATAGAATTTTGTTCAGATAGTTTACAAGTCTACAGAAATAGGAATCGCGAAACCTAGCAAATGATTTCTTTCTGGTCAATTTTTTAGATTACTAAAAGCAGATACAATATTTAACTTTGGCACCAGTAAACACCAACAAAATATTTTCAAAACCTCATATGTTTTTCGAAAATTATAGCAATTTAAAATGTTAAAATAACCGTTCATAATTATTCAAGAGCGTACGAAATGTACGTAAATGGCAATGATCTGGAATCTATACAAGATTCAGAACATCGAATAACTCAAGTCTATCTATAATAATAATAATGGGGGTTTAACCTCCGTTTTTGTGACGCATGCCTAATCACAGAGGCCACCCACATCATTATTTGTTAATCTTTATTTATTCCATTACAAACATATTTACAATTACATTTTTGATGTGGGTGGAGTCGGTTACTTCGTTCTTATCCAAGCGACGACAATGTGATCAATTCTGCACTTCCATTTTTAATTATAAATTGTTCACACTGCCGCTGCCTGGATTCGAACCCGCAACCTAAGTCTAAACAGTCCAACGTTCTAAAACTAGCGCCTTAGACCGCTCGGCCATTTAAGTCTATCTAGATCTTGATAAAGATCCACAGTACCAAAAATGCCAGGTGTGCCAAAAATTCAGTCATCAATACCTTTTATTTTAGCCAATGAGCGTGTAGGATCTTGTTCCTCCATATGATGAAGATAATAAGTGGACAGGAATAAAACAACATGATTTAAGTTTAAACTTATTTTCTGAGGGTAACTAGCGTAAGTAATATATGTGAGATGGTAACCATTGATCTAAATGATCTAAATGAAACCTGGTGATTAAGAATCACCAGGTCGTTACAAGCGCTTTAATTGAATTGTAATCTTGAAAAATTCTTAAAATTAATGTTTATATTTTCTATACTATACCTTAAGTATTCTTTTTTACAAACTGGAACCTTAGGATTATTTTTATTAATTTTAATTTAACGGTCCATAGAAAAACATCGATATAAGCAGACCCCCCACTACCTATTGTTGAATGCACGACGTTACGCTGAAACTTGTCAAATTCACGGTTGCTCAAAATGGATATTTCCAGCTTAGCACCTAATTTTTTTCACGATTACAATTCATTTCCTTTACTTTGTACAGAAAAGTAATAGAATAAAAAATAAACTTCGAGGAGCAACAAAAGATTAAAGCAGCAAACAAAGAAAACAAAAGTTGATCAAAAAAGGTGAAAAGGTTAGCAGACTTTACAATAATCACCAATGATTTTTTTGATAAAAATACTAATTACCGAGTTCAACAATATAGCTAGCTACAAATCAAACAAAAAACAAATATTTTATTGACATTATCATTTTTATTTATTTCTTTCTTATTTCTTGTATAGACTAAGGTCAACAAATTTTTTAGTATATAAATCTCAACATTGTAATAGACTGGTAGACTCTCAGTGAAGTCCTCAGCTAACAGTAGACCAATTGGAAAAAGCTTAAACAATGAAGATTGTATTATTTGCCCTCCTTATTGGAGGTGTATTCGCAGTTAATGTGCGTACTCAAAACACTGTCCAAGGAAAAGTTGGTAAGTATAAAATTTTCAATATTTTAGAATTTCCAATAATTTTACAAAAATTTTTTATTCCAGCGGATAAAGTTTTCTTAGAACGACAGAAGAATCTATTAAGACTTCTAAGGCATGTCCATCAACCAAATTCATTCCAAGATCAAGTACAACTTGGACAATCATGCGATATTGAAGCCAACATTGGTCAATTTAACGTTAGTATTAATATAATTTTTATTCTTACCTACGAAAATGTAAGCACCAATTAAAAAGATTTTAAAAAACTTACCAATAATTAGTTCTAAATCCAAATAAAGGTTCACAACAAATAATCCATAGCTAAGAAAAATATACTTTTGTAACAGGTTTCATGAAAAAGTTTATAATGGCTTATCAATCGATAAACTCAAATTCATAGTGTTTTAAATAAGCACACCGAAGTTGATTGTGATGTTACTTAACACTAGAATCTCCCAACAAACAATATACGCACCTACCTAAATTTTTAAATTATTCCACAGAACCCTGTTGCTGTAAAAGAATTTGTCCAACTACATCGTATTGGACTTTTACCACGCAGAGAAGTCTTCACTGTCTTAAATGAAGTACATCGTCACCAAGTTATTGCACTTTTCCATGTAATGTACTACGCTAAAACATGGGATACATTCTACAAAGTATGCTGTTGGGCCCGCGATCATGTCAACGAAGGTATGTTTGTGTATGCAATGACCGTCGCTGTACTCCATCGTCCAGATTGCAAAGGAATTGTATTACCAGCACCATATGAAATTGTTCCACATCTATTCATGAATCATGAAACAATCAAACAAGCCAGAGAATACCAAATGCAAAATTGGGCTTACTTGAAACCTGAAGTGCAACAACGGATTGTAAAACAAGACAATGTTTTAGCTGATAAATACAAAAATTGGGTTGGAGTACGTGGAATTAAACCAACAATTAAATCAACTGAATCATGGAAAGTTCAAGAACATTCATTACCATCATTTTTGGATATAATCCGAGGTAACATTAAAACTGTTCAAAGGACAGTAGTCAAAGGTAGCAGCATGGGATTACAAATTCAAGATACTGAAGGTGATATTCCAGTAGTTATTATTCCTGCAAACTACTCTGGCTGGTACTTGGATATTGAGAGAGATCAAAAACTCACTTATTTTACTGAAGACATTGGATTGAATTCATATTATTGGTATCTCCATGTTGATTATCCATTCTGGATGGAAGGACCCGAATTTGGTTTAGACAAAGATCATCGTGGTGAACTTTTCTATTATATTCATCAACAACTTCTTGCTCGTTACTACTTAGAACGTCTTTCAAATAGACTTGGTGAAATTGAGTGGATTAATATTTGGGAACCAATGGAACATGGTTATGTATGCACTTTACAACACGAAAATGGTTTACCATTCCCAGTTAGACCGAAAAAAGCTATGCTCATTTATGATGACCATACAAAATGGACTGCTGAGAAAATGGAAATCTTAGAAAGACGTATTATCGATGCTATTGACCTGGGATACATTTTGGATGTAAGTATATTTTTAGTTTGTAATCCAATTATGGGAAGCAAAAAGTATTATTACAAGTTTACAAGATTACAATAATAATTTCTGTGTGATCTCGAGGAACCAAAACTTTGAAGTCTAGGTATTAATCAAATTAAAGGTACCTATTAATTTGCCAATCATTTTTAATCCTCTAGCCAAATGGATAATAAAGGAAAAGTTTATCTATTTATTTCAAAATTCAAATCTATTCACCTCGTACATATCTTTATGAAATATATTTTCCTCAATATTTATCCTCTATAAGAATTGCACTCGGAAGGACAGTTTCTAATTTTTTTGTGGATTTATTTTTACAGAAAGATGGAAAGAAAGTATCACTTTACACAAATGATGGAATCAATGTCCTTGGTAACTTAATTGAAGGAAATCCCGATTCATTACATCGTCGTTATTATGGATATCTCTTGATTTGGGCCAAACATCTTATTGGATTCTCTGTACAATCCGTAGATCACTTGAAACTTCAACCAAGTGCTTTGGAATTATACGAAACAGCTATGCGTGATCCTATGTTCTATGCCATTCATAAGAGAATTGTCCACTACTTCTTCTATTATAAGAGAAATCTTCCAGTATACACCTATACTGATTTAGCATATCCAGAAGTTAAAATTGACAGTGTTGTAGTAGACAAACTTATAACTTACTTTGATCACCATGATGTTGAACTTAATAATGCTATTTACAACGATTTCACGGTTGACACTGAAATTCCAAAAGTAATCGTTAAAGCCAGACAAATGCGTCTCAATCACCGACCATTCTACTACAGAGTTAACGTTGTCAGCGAAAAAACAACACAGGCAGTTGTGCGTGTATTCTTAGGACCAAAACACGACGAACATGGACATCCAATTCATATCAATGAAAATCGTGTTAACTTTGTCGAATTGGACAAATTCATCGTGGACTTGAAAGCTGGCAAAAATGTAATTGAACGTAATTCGCATGAAGCTCGTCACACCGTACAAGATCGTACATCCTATTACACATTATACCGTAAAGTAATGCTTGCACTTGAAGGCAGTGAAGACTTTGTATTGGACAACACTGAAGCTCATTGTGGATTCCCTAATCGTTTACTTTTACCAAAAGGTACTCGTTCCGGCATGGTATATCAAATTTTCGTTATGGTTACACCATACCAAGGAACTCATCAAGTAACTGAAGAGCAAACGTACACATGTGGTGTTGGAACTGGATCGCGTTCCATTGATAACCTACCATTAGGTTATCCATTAGATCGTAAAATTGATGTAAGTCAATTCTACGTGCCAAATATGCACTTCCAAGATGTGGTAATCTATCACAAAACATTAGACGAGGTTATGGAATTGAACCAAAATGTTTAAGAGCTAACGCATTAATGATTTCTTATATATTTTTACTTTTTATACTTTACACTATTTTTTAAAATAAATTTGTTTTTATGCTGCATTTTTAATTATGTATTTATTTTTTTATCTTAAAAAGTTGGATACTTCAAAAACCTACAAATACTCAAATACTTAACTACTTAATTATTTTCATTTTTCATAATTACTTGAAATTAGTTGACATTTTAGCTGTTTGTTTACGAAAGAAAAACGTTTACCTTCAAAAATTAACGCTTTAAATCAAATATGTTAAGTTATCAATCATATGTCCAAAGAATTGAAACTGTCATTTTATTGAAACTATTGGCCTTTCCTTGTTTAGTAAGGAAAGAAAATAATCTGATTAGTTAGAAGAGAACACATGAAATATAAAAATGTAAGGAGGGAATGGTAAAAGTTTGTTTGTCTCTATTGATTATTCAAAACTGTGTTATTTCTAAGTTTTCATTTAAAAATCAGTTATTTAATCACTCTTTTGACTTTAAGATGGTTTCAACCATCTCTGATAGTTCAAAATAGGCAAGAATGGAATTAAAATCATAATTTCTGACTTCTTATCAATTTGAAAAACACTGTGTGAGAAATTGCGAAAACATTTGTATTAATAAATTGTAATTTTCCAATACGTAGTGTAAATAAATCTTGTATAAATATATTTAAATAATAATTTCAATAGTCTAAAAATTTTAAGTCAAATAAATCATTCACAGTGAGAAAACACTATTCTATATAATACTGTGTCCAAAAAATAAGGTGACATTTGAATTTAAACTGCGCGCGTTTGTTGTGCATTATAAATTCCTTCCTCCCGGCCAAACAGTCAACAAGGAATGTTATTTGAACCATCCGACTGCACTCATAATTCGTGATCATTTCGTCAAAAACTCAACCCATATCGTTCCGCAAACACCGTATTCATATGATATGGTGCCGTGCGACTTCTGGCTGTTCAGCAAGCTCAAAAGATCGCTCCGGGGACACCGTTTTGATACGATAGAGGAAATTCAAGCCGCAGCAAAGTCGGAACTGAAGGCAATCCCGGAAAGTGACTACAACCAGTGTTTCGAAGATTGGAAAATCCGTTGTCATAAGTGCATTGCATCGGGAGGGAATTACTTTGAAGGGAATGAAATTGATTTTTAAGAATAAATAAAGAATTTTCAATAAATACAATGTCACCTTATTTTTTGGGCACAGTAGTATATAGTATATAGTCTACATATAACATGAGAACAAACTGTTAAATATAAATGTAAATTTTTAATGTTGATCTAAGTAAACATATCTTGTAGAACTTATATTATTAGCATATAAAAGCACAAATGCTTTTATTGCAGTCACTGAAGTGCACAATAAGCTAAAATAGACGATTATGATATCGTTCAGTTTGTCTTTTATCGTACAGCTTTCATTAATAAACAAACTATAATGTACTTTTTTCAATAATTTAAAAGAATCATATTTTTATTGAAGAACAAATATTTTATATTATTCAAAATGTGTTTTTTCTATTATTACTTACTCGGAATAATAACATTTATTTTTGTAGTACTTAGTAACAGCTCGAAAAGTCCCTAATAGATCGCTTGAATGGAATGAAAAATTTATTATTCTTTTTACGTACTTTTTGTGGACTAATGAAGTTAATTTTTTCGTAATCAAGAAAATAAATAAATTTTAATCGTGACACAAATTTTGCATTGATGAAAATACATTCGAAGAAAAATTTAAGCTTTTGACTTTAAACCTTATCTCTTAATGCGTATTTAAAAGAAAAAAAGAACAACCTTCCAAGAGCTTTTATTGGGTCTATTGCAAAGAATATTTTGGTAGAGTAAACAAAAAAGGGAGAAATATTATCTTCTTTTCAGTCTGCGGCCTAAACCTGTACCACATTTTACAATTATTGATTTAAAAACTAAAAAGTGCATGCCTTTTCATACTTTTGACGTGCATAGTGACAAAATGATTTTAATGTATGAGTATTTGTTTCCGCTATTAATTTAAAAAAGCATCAAATGCAATACTGTTGAAATGTAATATTATTCAATAAAAACCTCACTTGTTTGAAAACCACTACATTTTGTACATTATTTTGAAATAATTTATGAAAAATATATTGTATTAGGTATTGTAAAAAAATTTTAAAATATGAAATACTCCATCTGATAGAGATAGATAGCTGTACTAGGAAATTTTCAAGTAAAAAATTTAAATGTCGATTGTGAAATTTGATTTTCCTTTAGCAAGGTCTCAATATAAACTCAAAAAATATGCAAGGCTTTACACAGAAATATATTCGTTGTATGCGTAGTCATGGTAGGGACTTTAAAATCGATGCCAGCGCTTCCAGTGAAAAATTTTGGCGATAAAGGAGGCTATTATGACTAATTTGCACTTCTTTACATGTTAATGTTATAGAAAATGTCAAATTAAAATTATTGAAAAACATTAATTAATTAAACTTAATGCATTAAAAATTGTGAAAATAAGAAATCAAATTGCACAAATATTATTTTTATAGGTAAATTATGATAATTATTTATTTAAATTTGTGAGAAAATAATATTAAATTTTCAATGTAAATCATAAATGCAATCTATACAATTATATATGCATCCATACCATTCTATAATTAAAGTAGTGTATCGTTACTGTGGAAACGCCTCCAATAAAACTCACGCACGGTGCGAATACCTATAATATGAATCTTGTGACACAGAGTTTACGCAACCATCGAGAATATCTTTGTTAAACTTCCTAATAATCTCTAACTATGAAAAAGTAAAATTTAATCAATTATTAAATTTGTAATTAAATTTCATGCAGACCGTCACAAAATTAGCAACGATCAGCTACTTCATATTGATGAGGACTCCATAGTAGTCGAAATAAATATTTATAAAATACAAAATTGATGTAGAAAATTGGGGAAAAATTAAAATTCAATTCGATATAGTCTAGAGTTCTTGTTTATTATCATGATAATTCTTATTTTAATCGGTTATACTTAGAAATACCAAACCTCAGAAACCAGGTGAAAGGTAGATTTGTTTAACCTTTGTTTCGCATTTTTAAAATTAAATATGAAATACATATATATTCAAAAACACTTTTGTTGCTTAATACCAAAATGTAAGGGAGGAAGGAAACAAGTTAATTGATCAAATCCAAATAAATGTGTAATTTTAAATTACGTTTAGCCTTGCTATTTATACAAATCAAATAGAATAGTTAAATAAAACCCAAAAAGAATTATATGACAAAGGAAAGCAAACGGAAATAAAAAACATGAAATAATATTAAAACGAATAATAAATCTAAATAAATTGTTTTAAATATTAAAGAAAAATCATTTTAATTTGGTCTTAAAACGCAATTTAAATGAATTTGATGCTAAAAATATCATATTATAATAGAATCCATTCTACAAAAGTAAAAATATATTTTATTATTCTATACAGTCATGTTCAAACAAAATTAGACCAATTATAATCAAAACAAGTTGCATTGGTATAGACCGTGAATCCATAATAAAGCTAAATTTTATTCTTGTCTGCTTTTTGAGAAATGATAAAGGTAAGTTCAGTAATAAAGATAATTGAGGATTTTCTCTTAGGAAAAAAAGTATTGCCACAGTTTTATATTTATCTGATCTTCAATTTTTGCTTCAGTTTTTAGATTCCATTATGATGGTGTTTTGAACAATCCTATCAGATTGCAGCCTGGAGAGAATTTTTGTACCTTCACTCATATTTTTTTATTTAATTTGACCGGATGAATAAACTGATTAATTTTCCGTTTATGGCAACAAGGAATGAAGTATAATATACTTACATTATTTTCACGAATATTATAAGACACTTCCTCTATAATTCTGATATAACAAGAAGATATGGGTAAGCTTATTTATCTTATTAAATCCGAAATTTATTACAAAGCCCTTGTTTTTTTGTTGTAGTTTAATAATATAATGAATTTAATAATATTTAAAGTAAACAAACACCTGTGAATATTATTGCATTGGTGAATAATTTTATCTTTTTCGGAATAATTCAGAAATGGAAACTATGAACTGTACTAGATTTAAACTAGATTTACATGCTCATGCAATTTACACCAAATAAATAGCCCAAAATAATTTAAAACGTTCAGAAAGCATGAAGCTTTGAACAGGGCTTAAAAATTTTGCTTGAGTAAATCAGACAGAAAACTTACATTGACATGTAATCAAGAATAATTTCAACTGAGTAGACTTGATTTTGATCTCATTTTGGTCTGTGTATTGGATTTGCTCACTTTTGGAATCTCAAACAATAGTTAAAAATGGTTTTAGTCAGATACTTAACTTGTTCCAAACAGTCAAGTACGTAAATTAAATTTTTTTTTTACCATAACTTGAACATATGATCACCATTAAAAAAATTTTAATCTGAACAGTTTGGGAAAAATATGGCCCAAAACTCAATCAGATGCTATATCGTTAAATTATCTAAGATAATCATGATCAATTTTATGCTGGGTTTTAAAATCCAAAACTGAATGCGGGCGGGTTGTTTTTCACTTAAAATAACCTAGATTAAAAATTTTTAAATACGTACATTTTATTTTGTTTTTATTAAAGGGGTGGATTTAAAAAATGGGCATCCTGTATATTTTAAAATTATAATATACAGTAGTACTCTTCATTGAAAGCTTCTTTCAGTAGATACGTTGCAGGATACACCCTGTAAAAGTTTTACTCACTAAAATTAATTACTGCTCAAAATTAATACTTAAAATCAGAATATTATTTCGTCTAGGTTTCCCTGTTAACTATGAGTCAGCATCCTATACTCTAGTTTTTTTTCAAAATTGTTAGTCTCCATAGCTTGCAAGGTAAAGGAATGTGGTATCTTTTAATGAGATACCACATGATTGGGAGAGTTTTTTTTATTTCTTAATTTACCTCTCGAAAATAATCCCCAATATCCAAACTACCTCACCAATCTCCACTTAAGTATCAAATTTTGAAATTTTTAGGTCGTATAGAATCGAAGAAAATAGACTGCGATAGTCGAACAGGTAGACTAAGAGTGATCCTACAATGGTTTTTTTTCATCTTTATTGTAAAATGATAAATATTTGGGCAAATTTGAAATTTCATCACTAATTTATAAATAAAAATTTGATATTCAATAAATAATAATTATTACTAACACTGACTACATCGACTACATTGAATACATTCATACATTTTATTCTTCACATATTCGTTCTATACAAAAAGGATATTATTATATAAGATAAGATTTGCGGTCGAGGGATTTGATTTTCATTTTTTTTTCTTGTCGCTTTTTATTCATATTCTTTTTGTGTATTTGGTATGTGAATTTCTGTAACTCCTCTAGTCACCACTTATATACAGACTGTGTTTTTAAAGATAAGGCAGTTCATCGATAAGACACGTGAGCAGTATGGTTTCTGATCGAGCACTCAGATATAAGATTATATGTTAACTCAAATTCTAATTCAACCGAAGTTTTCAACATCGCAAACCAAGATTATGAAGACGACCTGAAACTCGACAATGAATTATTTGATGATCTTCAACTAAAAAGGTCATTTAGACAGTCAAAAGGTCATTTAAAAGTCATTTAGAAATTTATTTAAACAAATGGTGTACATTTATAATTTACTAACTTCATACCCGCCCACTTCACTAGGTTTAAACGTAAAGATTGGTAAAGGCCACCGCGCTACAGCCTTCACCTCCCTTGCTTTCACTTATCTCGTTTACATAACACACGAAATAATGGTTGGGATTGTTTTACACAGATAAAATATATGTACAGTTTTATATTTTTTAAATGTAAAATAATCATAATTCATTGAGTATTTCAGAAAAGATGAGCATAAATTATTTTACATTGACTATTTTTCAAAAATCTTTAATTTATGGTTCAAATGATGATCGTAGTTGGCGCAGTATATTTAATTTAATTTTTAAATATATTTATAAATTATAGCTCATGTATTATTCTGATGTATGAGCTATAATATTGTTAAATTTCATTCAAATCCATTCATTAGTTTTTGCGTGAAAGCGTAACAAACAAACAAACAAACATCCTTACTTTCACATTTATAATATATAGATACAGGAATAGGGATGAATAGGGATAGGTATTAGACAAACAAATATCGAATCAATTTGATCGCGTGAGACACTTGTAGCGATTTCAAAAATCCATGGCGCGATTTTGCACCTTAGTGTGTGTATTCATTATTGTTATAAAGATCTAATTAGGGCTAAATTAAGTGGCAAAGTGGCAGATAATCGACATATAATTAATAAAATCAAAGTTGAATTTTCTTTCATATAATTCACTAACAAGTGAAATTTACAAAATTTAAAAAAACCCCCGACAAATGCGATTAATCTTGTAAACCGATTTTTGGAAACTTAGCTATAAAATGTTCTCAATGAAGTCGGTTCGATTACACTAATTATTGTACCATTACACTTTTCGAAATGAATGGAGCCAGGTTTATTTGACCATTCATTTCCATAGTAATTATTTATATGTTAAAAATATATGTCCTGCCTTTTTCAAACTGATTCAATTTTTTGGATCATCACCAATTTTTTAGTTTTTTCGGGTACCGAACACTAATCTCGCACATAGCCAAGAACACTCGCCGTTAAATTACCTTTCAAATGAAACAAAAAAAATAAAATCGGTTCATCCGTTTAGGAGCTACGATGCCACAGACAGGCAAACAGGCAGACACACAAACGTAACGGTCAAACTTATAACACTCTTTTTTTTAGTTCGGGGGTTAAAAATAAAATAATAGGGAAAATAAAAGTTTTATGATATATTGAACACCCGTTATACAAAAATAATCATACACATGTAAGTAATAATAGTAATATGTTCATCTCTTTCGTTTTTGATTCAATATAATCTGTAAGCTCACCAAAACTGCTTTACTAAAACGTACATCTAACGGGTCTTTTACTTTTTCGGTTTTCATCGTCAAATTCACCTATATGTATATCACAGTGTCGAATGTAAGTACATAAGTCGATGAAATCATATAAATACAGGATGATTCATCGAAAACGGTACACATTAGAGTATGAAACATAAGAGTTAATTATTTAGATACCGTATTAAAATTCATTGAAGGTTTTTTATTAACATAAATTTTGTTTTTCCTAAACATCAGTTTTTGTAACATCATAGTTCTATTTGGCCAAAATATAATATTGTAAAACAAGTGAAAACAAACAATTGAGTAAATAACTGTGAAATATCATTTATAGACAGTGTTAATGACTATCGCATTACACATACACACATGTCACACATACATAACTGCTATATATTCCCATATAATACATACTATACAATTTACGCCTAATTTGCATCTCACGGGTAAACAGTGATGTTACGAAAAAATGTTTCAAACAAAAGTTTGTTTATTTTCGTTTCATTCGCTTAGGAGCTACAATGCCACATACAGACACACAGCTATACAAATACACAGGCACGATAAGCTTATAACAGCTTTCTTTTTATCCGGGGGTTAAAAATAGTATATTGTGAAGCAACTGCAGAAGCATTAAAAGTTAAAAAAGCTCAAACGGAGTCAAACACACATTGAGTATGTTCACATTGTGCAATAAGCTATTTTCTGGACAAAACAGTGTACGTAAAAAGAGTGAAAATATATCGAATTGCATTCAATAGAAAAGCGTGTAACTTCATCCCACATTCTATATTTAGTATATCACCAATTCCAGTAACACAATTTGAAACACTTTGTACAAAAATGCATTCAATGGAAGCTTTTTTTCTACAGTGGATCCATGGTTAATACAAGAAATATAACCAAATTGAAATATTTGAAAAGCTTCCTACAATAATAAATAATATTTCAATTTCAACACGATTCGATAATGTTTCGAAATTATTTCTATATTCAAATGTAGTTTATTTTTGAACAAATGGAAATGAAAAAGTAATGCTTATTGTAGGTCATTCCGATAAACTTTACTTTAAAATCTCATTTTTAAAGTCCAGAAAAATAGAAAAATCAATTAAGGTAAGATAATTTTCCCAAACAGAAACTAAGCTCCATTCTTAGTTACTAATTAGTTAATGAATACACAGTGTAAAAGAAAATTCCTAGCCACGTCCTTTCATCTGTCTGTCTGTTAATCTTCTAACTCCCTCTAAACCATGCAATGCTTTTTGAAACGGTTTTCACCATCATGTTGATAATATTTTCGGGATGGTTTTTATGTATATCCCAATTAAAATTTCGTAAATTGTGTAAATAATAAATTTTAAAGTTCCATATAAATTTCTATGTAACTGGTACCTAGGAGTCTTACACAATATATTATGGTTTAAAAGAACAATATATTATATAGTATGGTTTAAAAGACTAAGTTTTCGACTTTAAAACTTCGAAATATTATATTACTTTCCCAGCACTTTTAAATATAATGAATAACGCGATTTGAAAGCCGCGCGTAAATGCTTGTAGCACAACGACTTTGAGCTTTCTTTTCTACGTTATACCCTGTACAATCCTCATAAAAATATTCCATCCCAATCTACGTTGAAACTTTAAGAACGTTCCTTCTAAGAGAAAAATTCATAAGTTTATGAAAGCAGTCTGTATATAATCAATAAGTCTATTACATACATACGTAGGTATTACAAACCCACCTTACACATATAGATTTATCAATAAATAAAAGAAAAAAAAATTATATTCATATCTCTGACAGTTTCATCTTTACCTTTTTGTGTAAAATTTTACTTTTTGCTGGCTATAACAAGTCGAATTTTTTTTTCTCTTTAAAGATTTTTCTACCATATATTTCATTTGAATTATTGATACCTTACTCAAATTTACAGTCAAAAATAAAATCAAATAAAATCATAAATACGATAAGTAGAGGAGCCTTGTACACAATCGTACACCTGGGTAAAACTAATAATATTAATAAATATAATTCAAATCTTTTCGTTCAAGAACGTCAATCTATATTATTTACTTACCAATAAAAATTTGTCATTGTTAATTCCCTCGATGTTGGTTTGTTCATTCTATTCACAAAATTTTACATATTTATAATTTATAAATGCTTTTGTGTGCTGACATTTTATCATTAATTTTTCGAGCGCTAACTTATTTCCAATGGAGATAAAATTTGCTCGACAACTTCTTATCTATGTACAATTTATTAATATTTTGATTGGAAGAAGAAGAAACGTTGGAGACGGGTTCAGGAAAATTTTTAAAACCATGAGCGATATCTGCAATCAATATGACATAAAATGGCGGAATTCAAGGTTCGCGTCAAAACAGACTCAACGCTCGAATATACAGACTGATTCAGTTGAAGATTATAGATCGAATTTTGAATTATCGCAATATTTTAACAAATTTGTTTTGTCTGTTTCTCAATAAAGTGAATTTTGATGAAAACTCTTGCTCGACTTTTTGAACTAGAATATTCAATTTTCCACGATAATTTCCGTAACATCTGGATCGGCGAAGTTCAACTTTGGCAAAAAAGGCATTGCCGGGCGGAGTGCCTCGAAACTCTCAATATTTCCAATAAAGATGCGTTTCCAAATGTCTACCAAATGCTTCACATTCTGATAGTTTTGCCTGTGACAACAGCGACGAATGAACGCTCCTTTTCAACTTTGCATCATGAGAAAGGCTCAACGGTTTAGTCCTCGCTCAATATACATTGCGATTTAGAGGTCAATTTTGGAAAAGTTTTTCTGTATCTCATAGAATTAACTTATTGAATAACAGTGACTGAATATTACATTTTGAACTAAATGTTATTTTACTCGAAAAGAGAATTTCTTGTTTTTATTTACTTTATGACCTAACATGGCGAACAAAAGTTTGAACCCTTCCCTTGGGTAATTTCTGCGCACGAGCCAGAAATAAAGTATAATTTTATCTAAAATTAAATATTAAACTGAACTCTTATAAGGGCCTTATCAGTGTTAGTTCTGTAACCATACTCGAAGGATCCCGACTACACTGTTTCTTTGCTAGTATAATAAATAATTGTAGAAATAAATGCACTTCATTTAGCCAGTCTTTATAATTTACACAAAATATAAAAAATGTTCATTTCTTTTAGTTTCGGATTGTAAAGTTACATGATATTTTCACCGTAGCTGGATTTTTTTTAAGTTATTTAAAAAAATTTTCACCAAGGTTCCCTTAACTTTCCTTCACAATATTCCTCTACGTAGTCTAATTTATTTTTATATGAAAAATATTAAAATATACGTTGTGTTCACTCACATTAAACTTTTTCAATTGAATAAAATATTTAATTAAATAAAACGCTTGTATATTATGATATATTAACTTCAAATATTTATATATTTGACGTATGAATAATTTACATAATATGATAGAGATTCTTTGTACAAAAAAAATTCATTCTCATTATTATTACTTCAATGGGTATTTATTTAACAAGCATGTTTCATCTAGCAGCTATTTAAAATTTGTTTTACTTCCTGGACCCTTTGCTGACTCTCTTTATAAGTTTTTACATTCCAAATCCAGAATCTTACTGAAGCAAAAAATATTTTATAATTTAAATAAGTAAAAACAAAAACTCTCAATGTAGAAATGGAGTAGATATTCATAGAGTATGTTTCAATTGATAAAATTAAGTAAAAGTAAATCTTACATTGATTGTAGAAAAAAAATTTTGGTGCACTAAAGGATATTGACGAATTTTGGTAACCGATTTTATTTTATAATAAGACTGAAAATGATATGAAAAACTATGTGGATTATATCACAATGGAGAAAGTAAGAAAAATAAGAAAAAATAAGAATGAAAACTGAATCTTTACTTACGAGTACAATGTTTGATTGAAAAATTAATTTTGTAAGCTAATAATTTGAAGGATATTTATTACTAAAACTCTTGCAATTAAAATGATAGTTTTATGATATAGCTTTAGAACATATACTGACACAGTAATGTATATTCAAAGAAGATAGGTAGTTTTGCATATTATTCTGTAGCTATTAACTGTAACGTGAATGCGATCAAATTGGTATTTTTAAGCAAATGATGGTTATTACTTAAATTTAGGTTTATAATTTTTCATTTATTTATTGCCATACATCATTTATGCTGAATCGTTTACATGAATGAACAATTAGTGTCAACATCCTTCTTTCTCAAAAAACTGATTAACCCATTTCTGTCTAGTAAAAACTAACATCTCATGTTCTCTATCCAAAATATGGCCAGTTAGATTTCAAAATATTAAAATATGTAGATTCATTTAAAAATGTAAACCTAAATACATATATTAATAATTTTTTTTTTAAATCTAAAGATCTTTTCGGTGAAAAATGTACAAAAAAGTAAAAAATAATTTTAAAGTACCGGTTTCAATCAATAATTTCCTTAAGCAGTAACACTTTGAAGTCGATGCCAAAGTAAGCTTTGAAATCGTTACTTTTCTTTTTTAGTCAATTCTAATTGTTTGATCCATTGTTAAAAGTAGGACCATAAAATACCTAATCAATAATTCGTTCTTTAATGCTGTGTATTTTGACAAAGCTCGTAAAATATGACCTATAGGTAATCGATTCAAGTTTGAATCACAGTTCTTCTAAATTTATTGTTTGAAACAAAATTCACCTCACAAATAATAATAATAATATAATAATAATAATAATAATAATTCTATATCATATAAAATTAATTTATTTATTATAATCTCATATTTAAATTATATTAATCTGATGTACAGAATAATTTTCTGATTCCATTGGATGATCGAAATGGTAAATTACAGTAATTACAGAGTGATTACATAGTACAGAGTGGAAAGTAGACTATGAGATCACTATTGAAAACACTACATCTTACGGGAGAAATCGTGACACATATAATAGATATTTGTTTGCATTGGCCACTTTTGAAATCTGACGGAAATAAATGAATCGTCGATGTACAGTATATCCCGGAAAACAATAGTTCAAAAGATTGAAAAAGGTCAAATGTCAAGAAGCATGAGGTTTATCGAAAAATTTGCCATTAATAAATTTGAAGCAAATTAAATTTTCTTATGGATAAAACTTTGAAATTTTTAACAGTATCATTAAGATGCTCTCCATAAGTCTAGGGATGTAAACTTGAATATCTATACTGAAAGCCCATAATGAAAGGTCCTCTAAGGCATTGCCTGACCGAAGGCCTCCTTGATTATGATTCTTGGTATGCCGTATTTTGATTATAATGATATCGCATTTTATTTTCAAAATATACGTGTGATAAAATGTGAACCACATAAAACATTTGAAATTATAGATATTTCATTGGTTTTCTTGGTCTTCGAATGTAAAGGGATTGTCAATTTCTAATGACGATGATACAAGTTGTGTTCCCGCACTCGGTTCCTTCACGAGAAGGTGCCAAAAACCTAGCCAAGTTTAGACTAAAATTTGACAAAATGTACGGCTATTACTTAATTAGTAAATAATAATCGTATTCGTTATAGTATTTAAGGCGCCAATATGTCTCTGACTAATTTGCCACGGAGATGAATTTAAAAAAAAAAGGATTTTTTTGTTCCAATCTGTATCTAATAATTTTGTTGAAAATTTAATTATTGATCACAGAGTGAAGGACATTAGTTATATGATTAAAATTGTAAATATTTAAAGTTATTAATATTTGTGCAATGATATGGTTGTCGCACAAACAAAACACTAAAAACGATCAAAGTTCGAAAAATTTGAACAGTAAGTCGGATTTGAATGCGGTTTTCGGCATTCAATTTGTTAGAGCGTCAGGAAATACCTAAATTGATTTATAAGAAATTAAAAATGTGCAATTTGTATAAATAATATGCATTTTATAATTGCATTTTAAATTAACCCTAAATATACTAAATTCACCATTCGGTTAATAGTGGTGAAAACGATTCCAAACTTGTTACTCAGGATGATTTGGGCTCGCTGAACACGAATATCGCGACAGAATTGGCCAACAGGTACCTTGGAGATCAATTCTGTGACAATATTCGTGTTCAACGACCCCAAAAACTCCCGTGTAACATGTTTGGAATGATTTTCATTACTATTAACCGAATCGTGAATTTAGTATATTTACGGTTAATTTAAAATGCAATTAACAAATGCAAATTATTTATGCAAATTGCATATTTTAATTTCTTATAATTCAATTTAGGTCACAGAATATTCTGACGATCTAACGAATCGAATGTCGAAAACCGCATTCAAATCCGACTTACTGCTCAAATTTTTCGAACTTCATTGCCTCGTTTCTGCGACTATAGTGTCACATTATTTATATGATTATTATGATACAGTATATTGTTTATCATAAACAATTCTATGCCGTAATTGTACTCTTATTATAAAACTAATACAGGTAATATTCCTATGTAAAGTTTTTAAAAATTGAACCAGCCTTATGTGATTATGTGTTGTACCTGCGTTATAAAACTTACTAATCGCATATATACATAAACGTGAATTACGTGAAATCCAATTAGACCTGGTAAAATCCGTCATTGACTATGAATAATTTTCGCATGGAAAATTTTTGCAGAGTCTCGTTTAAAAAATGCTCCTGAACGTAAAAGTGCAGAGTGTTACCCACTGGTAGAATATTATTTAAACTAATTGATAGGATATTGTTTAATTAATTGTAAATAAATTACATTGGTCGAATCAAAATAGATACAAAATTTTTATTTGTAGTGTAAAGCTTACTCAACAACATGCCACAAAAAAGTTTAGCCTAATTGAATTTTAAGTGCTTTATTGTTAATTGTTTAGAGAGAGAAATCATGCAAAAATAACGATTTTCTGTTCTGCACATGCTAGAAAGAGGGAATTTTCACCAATCAACTTGAAATAAAATCAAATGAACAAAAAAGTTCGAAAAATTTTATTTTCCACAACGCAACCCCCCGGAAAATATTATCTTCCGAATGAATGTTATCAAGTGGTCATTGTGTCCGAAAAATTCCCTGCAGCGTTTTTTCAAAACTACAACTCGAATATGACGTTATCGTGCTCATTTAAAATCGCAGGTTTTCGAATAAAATCGTAGAGGAAATTTTGGTAAACTCGTCAAAATGAAACCACTCACGAAGTTTCAAGTATGTATTTATCATTCAAAAAACCGTGGTGTCCCACGGTCTGGTAAAGATTTGCAATTTTTAATCGCGCAATGCAATTTTTTTTAATGGCGCAATAATAAAAATTCCAGAGAATAATATTTTATTATGGTAATTTTACACTAAACTAGACATATTATGATAAATTTTGTTTTAACTATAATTATTTAGATTATTTAATTAGATGTATGCATTTTGTTCTTATAATCAGGGCAGTATTTAATCTTTTGAAGACTCTAGGCACATAAGGATCACGGAGCTTCTGTGTAAATATGGGTAGTAAAGCAAAATTTTAAAATTATCCAACAATTTTTTTAATTTCTTTACAATCATAATAAACGAATAGGTGACTGTAATATGATTCGGAAAAGTAACTCTTGCACTACTTCACATTAGTGCATAAAATTCTTCCATGCACTTTCATGCATAAAATTTCTTTCATATACAATTTAACCTATTTAAATTATATAAAAACAATAAAAGTAATACTTCATAAGTTTGGGACTAGGAACTTCGTAAAACACATTGGATATAAATTATTTTGCTATTGAATCGTTTACTTAATAGTATTTCAATCTTGTACTTGGTTATGTAATGCAATTTAAGCTTAATATTCTGGTAAAGAGTAGAATCTTGAAATGATAAATTTCTATTACAGCAAGAAGATAATGATAATGATAAATTTCTATCTCGCATCTATCAGTCAGTATGAGTTTAGATAGTCTCGGATTCGCACCAAGGTGGAATATACCAGGTGGGAAGCTTACAATGATGGAACTTTGGTAGCTCCAGTCTGATATCTTGGTTTCCAGGCATACGTATAGATTGGGTGTATTTCAATTATGCCTCCTTTGTGGGTGGTATGCCGGTTACGTCTTCGGGCAGGTACCTCACTTGAATCTTCTGAGCTACCTATACGATTAGGGAGAAAAATTGAATAAATTCTCTACTTCTTTTAAATTAATTATGACTACATTTATGTTAATAAAATATCGCTTACGAAAACACTTAGGATCCTAGCAGAAGAATGTATATGAAAATATAAAATAATGCATCACTACAGGGATGGAAAAATGAACTTAATGTTGTGTTCTGTTTGTTCTATTACGCGGATTATAATTGTTTAAAAGATTTTAGAATCAAGGTTTAGTTTTTTAAATTGGGGAAATAAAATTTGTTATATCGATATCACAAAATTTGTACGCACATGGTCAATAATATCTCTAGCACCGTTCGGCTCCAGTTCAATGTTGGACACCGACCATATAAAGATTTTTAAATGAAGATGCCAAGAAAAGATAAAATTTCTTGATAAATCCTCATGAATTGAAACATGGGGAAAGAGGTGAAAAATTTTAACCTAAACTGACTATAAATTATGAAGCAGTTTAAGGAATTTTAGAAAAATAATTCATTCACTATTTGATTATATACCATAGTCAGTAACATTCATGTATTACCAGTTGCCTGCACTTACATTTATAATTAATTTAAGCAGTATAAATATAACTTTTTTTAAACTTCTGTTTCAATGACACTTTATTATGTATAGCGTTCGATATTTAAAATTTATTGAAATCAAAAGTTCATTGATTTCGCTTAAAACTTTGGTCAAACATAATCAAAATTATTCTCAAAGAAGTAAGCATTTCTCTTAACACATTCAAAGGGTCTAGCCGTATAAGCATATGAAAACTGAACTAGCATTTGATAAAGGGTACTTACGTAAGTTAGAGCCCTTCCATCAGACGCGAGTGCAGTTTTCATATGCTTATACGGTTAGACCTTTAATATAATGATTTTATGTAATATACATACAATGAAAAATTTAAATATATTTTACCCTCCAATTTCTCCCAGCCCCACACAGATTCAAATAAGGTGTTTTAGTACCTTAGGTGCAATTATTACACTTTCAAAATATTTTTAAATATTAAGAACAAAATATTTTATTTTATCCAATGAGATTTTTAATATCAGGTCTGTCATGGCGAGCTTATATTTATTCAACCGTACTCTCCAAATTAAAACCCCCGTTATGACGTCAAGGATCAGGAAGTTAAAATAAAAAACAATACATAATTATAATATACAAAATACTATAATATAATAATAAATTACGACTTGTTAACTGCATTATTAACAGAGTAGTTTATTAAAAAAAAGGATTTTCAATTCCAATTAACAAAGATTATATATAAAACCTGTTCTAGTAATCATTATACCCAATTTTAATTTTTCATTAGACAATAAAAATTAAATTAAAAAAATACATTTTATCCCTCTTAAAAAATTAATTCAAATTAAATTTCATACATTTAAATTTGTAATTATGTAAAATTTGCAAGTTATAACAATAAATTACAACAATTATGTATGTGTCATAGTTAATTACACAATGTATCAAATATAACCAAATCCGTGTGATCAAGCAAGGTCAAAGATTATACCTTGAAACAATTATAGCAACATTTTTTTTATAATATATTGATGAACCGTTTTTACAGAACAAATTCATTAATAAATAGATGGTTAATTTTTAATCCGGTTTTAATTGATTCACAAAAATAAATTTAGGATGTAGTGGGTGTTACCATAATATTTAATCCAAATTTAGCTTAGCCCTTTATCGGGCACAATGCTTACGTACATTATGTATATGTAGTAATAATTCTTCTGATTAAAAGTTATTATTTCCTAAGCCCGCACTAGAGCCAACTCTCTATGATACTTTTTGCCTGCATTTTGGAGACTTGATGTTTGTGGTTTTAGTAATCTGATCTTTAGCCAATAACAAATATCGGCACCAGTCGATTAGATGAAATTCTCTTTTCATGTCACATGTATGTTCTAAGATAATGTTTATACCATCCTCCCCATTCTGCGAATGGGGATGAAATTTGGAGTCGCGAAGTTACTAAATATAATTATTTTTAAATTTTTTTATTTGATAAAATTTTATTTACAATTTAAAACCATAATTATAATTTATAATTTCATTATAAATTACTAATAAATTGATATTTTACTCATATTTGTAATAATAATAATGATGAAGTCAATAAATAATTATTATACCATTAATAATTAATTTGAAATGCCATGATTGCGTTCTGATATTTCATATTATGAAATTATAATAAGCCATGAAAAACAATGGAAGACACCAAAAAATATGATGATATTTGAAACTCAACGTGCACCAAACGGCACCAACGATTTTCTTGAAAATTACTATGCATGGGTTTTGGGGGGGGGGTAAAGATCTGAATAGGTTTTATTTTTAGATATAGACCATTTTTTCCGGAAAAACTGTAATGTTGACTGCAAAATGTGACTCTTACTGACATCTATTGGCGACGAAATGAAATACATTACCGGGGCATTCAAATTGGTACTTGTGTGGAGACATTTTAAATGATTCTTATATTAGTGTTAAATTATTATATTAGGATAAAATTTGTGCCTTTTTAACTCAAAAAATACCGAGTAAAGCTCGGCCATTCAGGTACTATATATTATTCAAGCTGTATGAAATATGCAAAAGAATAATTAAAACTACCCAGCATACTTGCTGCTATTTTAACCATATTACGACGTTATTATTAGGATTATTATTAAATTTCATTGACGCGGTAGGGAAATAATTGATACCTTCCCTTAGCTGCAAGATTTCCTTTTTCTTTTCGCAAAATTGAATAATTAGATTTTTGAATTTATAAATTTTGCTTGATCAGATAATACGATTTTAATCATTGGAAATTTTTGCATCATTTTTTTTTTTTATATCTATATCTTTATAATTTATAGCTCATGTTATATTCTGATGTATGAGCTATAATGCTGTACAGTTTCATTGAAAACCATTCGCTAGTTTTTTGCGTGAAAGCGTAACAAACAAACAAACAAGCGTATTTACTTTCACATTTATAATATAAATAGGGATTTTTTATTCATTTTTATATCTACCTGTCCCGAAAGAAAAAGAAACTGACCAGGTAGTAATTTATATTCTTATGCACAAATAAATATAAATTTTTAAGGTTAATAGTTGAAATATATTCCTCATACATAAAAGTCCTTCATTATATCATTCATTTATTTTATGATAAATTTTGTTACCTTTTTTATGTATTTTTAAGTTGATTATAGCCTGACGTCATAACTATTCCGCATATAATACAAGCCATACTCCATACTACATTGACTAGAGAGTACCGCAGATATAAACAGTAGTGAAATAAAACTATTTCATTTAAAAAACATAATAAAGGCTTTATTCAATCGTTAACAATGTATATAAAATATTTTTTACAAAACATATTTTTACATTATAATTAAAAAATTTAATTATTATTATTATTATGAATATATTATTATTTAAAAGTAAATTAAACCTCATAAATTATAACATTTAACCTTTTAACTAAAACCTCAAATATAAAAAAAAAAATAGGTATATGAAAAACCATCTATTTTTCCCAGAATATATATTAAAAATTTATTCAAACTGTTTTTTTACTTGAAGAGAACACAACATAAATATTTTATACTTATTTTATGTAAATCAAATACAATATTTAAAACAAAATATGAAAAGAATATTCAAATATATTATTAAACGTATGTTCTAAATATCAAACTGTATTCCATTACCGCACTTCATTCGCACTAACTAGAGCGCTATCCTCGAATCAGATCAGGCCCGTGCGCACGGGAGCGGTTTTGGAGATTAAAAACCCTCATTGAAAATCTGTCCACACACAATTTTTGAATTAACAATATAGTCCTGTAAATGGGTGCATTCTTTGACTTTGTCTTTGAGTCGAACACTTCAAATAAAAAACCTGGATCTTGGCAAAGCTATCGAACTGGCTGATGCCGCAAAACATTTTTTTGATTGAAGATTTCCTAGAGAAGATTTCAGTAAAATTTTCAAAACCATGAGCGATATCTGCGATCAATACGACACCGTAATTGTGGAAGTCAAGATTCGTGTCATAACAGATTCAACGCTCGAACAATGCATTTCACGTACGTGAAACTTTATCTGTGACAACAGCGACGAATAAATGTTCTCTGCCTCGTAAAAGTTTGAACCCCTCCCTTGGATAAATCCTGCGCACGGGCCTGGTGCAGATAATCCATCAAGATTGTGATTCTAAGTTGTTTTTTTCATTGAAAAGCTTAGTTATCTAAAAGTGACCAAAAAAAAAAAAAAAAGCAGATAAAAAACTTAATACGAAAACACAAAATGATAAAAAAATAATATTATTCCTAAAGACTAAAGACAAAATAAAAGCAAATTGAAATCTTTTTTGAAACATAATTAGATTTGAATCTTTTCAACATAAAAAATACTTGCCGGTGGCTTGTATGTGAATAGAAATGCATTTAGATTCGTGAATATTAAGGAACCATCGATGTTGCAACAACAGAATTCCTTTGAGTGCGTTTCTTACATATTGCCAAATACTATATACACCCGAAACGAAATACAAAAAAAAAATAATATTCTTCTTCTTTCAAAGACACAATAAAAATATGAAAATGAATGAACAACCAAAATGAAAACCAAAAAACAATATAACAAGAGACAAGGCAGGTATGTTATTGTTATTTATGTTATCTTTACTGTTGAATTTGTTGGTATAATTCACGAACTAATAAGCCCAGACAAAAAGTTTTACTATGGAAAGGTCAGTCGAGTGGCTCAATAAAGCAAACTATTATTATATCTAAAAAACTGGATGTGAGACTTATGGATTTTATTATTGGTTTGATTTTTTTCCCATCAAAACAATCCATATTTGGCCCGAGGGGAAAGTTGATGGTACCATCATAGTACGTTTTTGATCACCAAGGTGTCTGGTAAATTGGCGTGATTTCCAATGGAATAATGTAGAGCCGTTGCAGATTGTTCGAACATTCATACTTATTTTTATCCTAAAAACTATAGACAACATTTAAACAAATTTCCTGAACATATTAGTATTCTGCAATTACCTAGAATCCGCCGTTGTGTGCAAACAATTTTAAACACATTTAACATTACAGGATTAACGCATGTGATTATTGCAATACAGTGATAAAAGAGGAAAGAAAATAATTTACATTAGAAAGGAGTTTTAAGGATTTAAATAATTGTTATAGAGAATAATTAATAGATGGATATTATACTAAGTAATATTTAACCACAGCTATTTCAAAAATTTTATTTTACTACCGGCAAATATAAACGACTAAACATCATATATCATTTACTCAATATTACACTAGCGCTACCAGTGATAGAAGCTAGTATTAATTGATGTAGCCATTTCATGTACGTTGTAAAAAGACGTTACCATAAACAGTTTTGACTGTACTTGTATTTTAAATATTGATAATATCTAAGATCATTAAACTACGCCATAATATAATTAATTAGAAGTCAAAATAACATAAATAAACCACCATCCCATAATGAAGCGAAATTTGCATGATTGAATTTCAGAAAATGGAGGTTTTTCCTGCCTTATATAAATTAAAAGATTGTTATTGACAACACGATACGTGAAAAAATATCACGCGATACACAATTAAAACTGACGAACGGGAAGAATAATTTTATTTTTTACTAGATTGCACCCTATTTTTTAAACCTTTTCGTCAGTTACAAATTGTCCGCCATTTTTTTCATGTATCATGTTGTAGAAAAACGCAAAAATCGAAAACATGGTTTCCATAAATTTTCACACGCGCCAGGGGTAAAACATTACCTTTCTTCAATATAATGGACTCACGGTTAAAAAATTTCATGCCATAGAGATGTATATAAAAATACCGTAAAAGTATAAAATAAATATGATTGAAATATGACGGTAATTGTACACATTTGAATGATGCCAATCATTTTAATAATAATAATAACATTGATTCCACCTATAATAAGTTAAAGTAACTGAGTGGGAAATGAAACATGGTTGATGTTCTTGTATATGTATGTTTATGGCACGACATGACGGCGACATGAAATAGTAGTTTCTATTCCACTCTGTTTTTAGTTTTGTATTGTAAGGTCAAATCATAAGAATATTATAATTTTTAAGTGTGCAAAAGAAAACAATATTATTGTTGAAATGTAAGTGTTAATTCTATCCTCATTTTATAAAATAGTTTAAAAAGATTTTTATTATGTTTTTATTTGTAATAGTGTTGCAAAAATAAAATAATATAAATTATTTACGTACAAAATTAATAAATAAACGTGTTTCTACTTAAAAATTGTGTGGTGTTAATTACTTAGATATATTTTTTTGTATAAGTTGGTATTATTTACTATTTTAGCGCATAATTTAAAATATTACAATTTAATTCTGTAAATTTTTTTTTCAAATTTTTATATATTGATTTGATTGTTGTGTTGCGTTAAAGTATATTATAACAATGTTTGACAACAATATTTATTATTTCGGTTCGCGCAGACGTATTTTAATACATTATTGTTGAATAATGTAAGGTTATTAATTTTATTCAATTTGTTTTTTATGATTATTTTTTGTTCTTTCGATCTTTCTAGAAACATAGTTAAAAAAATGTTTGTATGTTTTACTTTGTTAGCAGGATTATTCTGCTATCCAAATTACTGTATTGATTTTGAATAATTCATCTCTAATTAACGAATTGCGTTTCAAATCACAAATTATCTTAATAATGATGTAATTTGATTTATTTATATCGCTTGTACAATGTTTCGTATCAAAAAATGTAAAGGTGCATGTCCACTACAAAATATTTGTAAATATTTATTGTTTGCACTAATATACTTAAACCCGCGGTTTTTTGGCGCATCTGTATTGTATACTAATTTCATAGTTGTGTAAAAGTTTATTTGTGTTTTAACCATCCATATAAAACACTATCCATATGACGTCACATAAAGCGCCGAATATAGAAGTCCTGTTAAGTTAAGTAGACGCGCAAATGTACATGAAAAAAAAATGTATATACGCGCATACTAAAAAAATCATGTCTTTATGAAACTGTCCTTTGCTTTATGAAACATTAAAACAAATCTACCTACGGTAACCTTACATTTTATCGAGATAAAAAGTTTATGTGCTATTCTAGATATAATCTATCTCTGTGCTAAATTTCATCCAAATCCGTTCAGCCGTTCTAGGGTGATTGAGTAACAAACATTCATCCAAACTTTCACGATTATAATATTATGTATACCAGAAAATTTTAAAGTTTTTAAATTTTTATATTGACAACTGATAATATTAGTATATACTACCTATAAACACTTCACCGAACACGCTGTAGAAAAGTGAAACATATTTTGTTTGATCCGAGTGCTCACTCTCGTATTTACTCACTCTCTAATTCGGTGTAGAGTTCTATCAAAACTAAGTGGCACTGAACAAGAGAGAGTATAGATACGAGTGCACATACATATACATCATACACTCTCTCTTGCTCGGTGCCACTTAGTTTTGATAGAAGTCTATCTCTCGATATCTTCTTATCATTCAATAATATGTAGATGAGTTTGCCTTTATAATAAAGGCTCAAAAAATGACCAATAAAAATAAGCATAATATTCTTATTAATGTTTTAATGTTCTTATTTGGGTAGCAGCAATAAACTAAAAATATTGATGGCTCATCACCTATTGGATTACGTGCTTATCTGTATATATTTATTATAATTTCTCCATAAAATCATAAAATATAACTTAAAAATATTTTGTAAAATAAATGATGTGTAACAAATACCGATTTCACTATCATATGATTTTAATACTTATTAATGACCCGTCAACTTTTTAATGATTGCAATTCCAAATTTTTATGATTTGAACCTTTTACCTTGAAAATTTAGTCCTGTTTTCGCTTCACATGTTTTCATGATAGTTACAGCTGTTTATACTAGCACTCAGGCCCGTGGGCAAGGCGGGAGGGTTTTAGGGGTCAAAATCCCTTCCATTGAGAATCTGTCCACATAAGTTTTGCACTAAGAACATAGTCCTGTAAATGCACCCATTTATGAGACTCATTTCCACTGACGAATCAAATATCCATACATATTTTGAGCTCGGTACATTCTTTGACTTTGTCTTTGAGTCGAGTACTTCAAACAGAAAGCCTGGATCTTGGAGTAGAGTTCAGGAAAATATCCAAATTATGATTCGCGATGAATACGACATAGAAGGTAAGCCAATGTTCGCGTCATAACAGGCTCAACGCTCCAATATACAGACTGATTCAGTATAGATCGAATTTTGAATCATCACAATATTTTATCAAAAGCTTGTCTCGTGGCATCTAGGTAGACAGAAGTTTACCTTTGGCGAAAACGCATTGCCTGACGAGGTGCCAAAAATTCAATCGAAATACTCTATAAAGATGCGTTTCCGAATGTCTGCTAAATGATTGACAATGTCTGAAAATCGGCTAAACGGTTTAGTCCTCGTTCAATATACATCGCTTTGTGGAAGTTGATGCACACAGAGTTTTGGAAAAATTATTTCCTGTACCTCGCAGAATACACTTATTGAAAAACAGGGACTGAATTTCACATTTTGACCTTATTAAGTTCTCTTACTTGAAAAAAAGAATTTCTTGTTTTTATTGACTTTATTACCTAGCATGGCGAACAAAAGTTTGACCCCTCCCTTGGATAATTCCTGCACACGGGCCTGCTGACACTTTTAAATGACTTCTCATGGTCCGTCAAGACAAGCGTAAAATCACAAAAAATTTAGATTATTCGAATGAAACAATTCTTTAAATCTGCTATTCCTTCAGTATTGTAGCTTAGTAAATCAATAGTACTACAAATTTTAGAAGAGTTACTGATCGTTATAAGTCTTATCAGATTGGAACATAAATATAAAGTAAAATTAACTTCAAAATGTAGTTTTCAAGGTTTTATATTGAAATTCCCATAATTATAGCAACAAAATTTTTTTTTATAATAATAAAAGCAAAAAAAAAGTTGATTCTAATTAACAAACATGGAAAATAAATTTATAAATACATTCATCTTAGATATCCTCATACATATACAATACAAATATTATAAAAGGGAAAGTGACTTTGTCTGATTGCTTGTTTGTTACGCTTTCACGCAAAAACTACTGAATAGATTTGAATAAAACTTAACAATAATATAGCTCACTCATCAGACAAACTTACAGGCTATAATTTATAAAAATAGCAGTTACCCACCCGCTTTGCTGGACGATATCGGAAACTACTGAATGGATTTTAATGGAACTTTACAATATTATCATACATCATAATACATCAGCATAACACATAATCATACATCAGCATAACACATAATCTATAATTTATAAAAATAGTAGTTACCCAGCCGCTTCGCTGAGCATAATCGAAAACTATTGAATGGATTTTAATAGAACTTTTCAATAATATAGCTTTCTTTACTTTTTAATTAAAACAAGTGAAAACAAACAATTGACTGAGTTAATTGTTGAAATACCATGTATAGACAGTGTTGATTACACTGTCACATTACACATACATACATGTCACACATAGATAGCTAATATTCCCATATAATAAATACTATAAATTTGCGCCCTCACAGGTAAACAGTGATGTTAACGAAAAAATGTTTCGAACAAAAGTTTTTATTTTTTGATAAAGAACATTTTTTTACATTAAACTTTGGTTCTAATTCTAACGGCTTACAAGATGGGTCCTACGAACCCAAGGCCTAATTGACCTATGTTGCTCATTTATTTATTCCACCTCACTTTTTACCCTGAGCACGCTATACAAATTTCAGCTTGATATCTTTTTCGTTCATAATAGTAGGGGAGCCAAGGATGCTAAATCGGGATTTACTCGAGCGTCGAAGAGACCTATTGGATTGCGAAGCTTAGATGATAAGAAGAAAAAAATATCATATAATATATACACTTTCATCGGTGGGGGGAGCGGCTATAAATTTTCAAAAATGTAAAAAAAAACAGTTGCATGGACATACTCGAGCGCATCAGATATTAATAGCATCCATGTCCTACGTTTTTTTGAAAACATACGTATGTTAATCTGATTGTTTCCATGATGGGGGTGGTCGCGCGTAAGGGTTGAAAACGGAAACAAAAAAAATTTAATCGAGCGCGTCAGATTTTCAAAGGGGATGTTAAGTGAACCTAAAAGAAGGCTCTTATATAATAATCTGACGATTTGGATGTGACCTAAACTCGCAGCCATTATAAGAATGTGCAAAAAAAAATCGCCATTTTGAAATACTCGAGCGCGTCAGATTAAGATATATATGGTTCATTTATATATCTTAAACGTGCTGTCTCATAATCTGACGATTATCTGGAGGGATTCGCCTAAACTGACAATGGAAAGAATTTTTTTTTGTATTTTTGTATTTTGACAGTTTTTTGTAAATTAGTTTCACCACAAAACACACACTTTACATTAATGTCACTCATAGTAACTTTTTTTCAAATTTTAATTCACATAATAAACATCAAAATCGCAAAATAATTTCAGGCGTTACAAATACGTTGTAAACAAAACCATCTGTGCAATCAGCTGTCATGGCGTCATGGCAACAGAACCCAAAGTGGGGACGGAGTGAGAGAGTCATAGATAGAGAAAGAGTGAGAGAGGAATAGAAACGCGAGAAGGGGAATACCGGCATCACGTAGCTGCATGCATTAAACTTTATCGATTATTTTTCCTTACTTCGGCTTACGGAAATCGTCAGATTATATATTATTTGTGAACGTTGAATTATTACCTTCAAAATAAAAAAAAATTTAGCCACGCTCGAGAAAGTCGAGATGACGTTTTTTTTTTACAAGTTTGTAACCCACCTACTTCTTATCGTCAATCGAAAATTGTCAGATTAGTGGAATATACACTTTTTAGCATATAACTAACTTACCCTACCTTAATCTGACGCGCTCGAGAATTTCAGATGATCAATTTTTTTTTACTAATCTGATCCTTTATCCTTGACGCGCGGCCACATATACGGGGCTAATACTTAGTGGAGGTATTTAATGGGGTACTAGGTTCCTCCCTGTATGTTAATCTGCCGCGCTTTAGTAAATCCCAAAATCCCCTCTTGGGCTCCCCTACTATAAGTTATCGTGTTCACAGACGGGCAGACAATCGGAAATGGACTAATTAGGTGATTTTATGAACACCTATACCAAAATTGTGTTCGTAGTATCAATAATTTTAACCGTTACAAACTTGGGACTAAACTAAGTGTACCTTGATACATATTACAAAAACAAGAAAAAAATTTTTTTCTATATTAATTACAAATTTAAATATAGCTCATACATCAGCATAAAACATAGGATAAAATTTATAAAGATACTGTCAGTTACCAGCCCGTTTCGATGGTAAATTTTATTTAAAAGCAAAGCATGCACTAAATAATTTGTATTAAGCACTAAATAATTTGTATTCATAATAAACAGTTTTTCGAGTGCTATGGGATTGGGATAAATGACAACGCGATGGCGAGTATCATGCTAGTTCTTGTATAAAATTAACATTGATAATGATAAAAAAATAAGTTTTTTATTAAGTGCCTCTGCATTATATTATAGGTCATCAAGAATAAGTAATAAGAAGCAGGCTTGCTACTTTTGTACAATAATAAAAGATTATTTCCTTTTGAGCAAGATAAATAATACAAAAAATAAATAAAATGGTGTGTGTAATTGAAAAACCTATTCAATTTTATAAATTTGAATAAAAGAGTTTATATTACTTAATTAGGACAAATAAAATATGATAATTTTATTTAGAATTAGTTTTATTTCAATTTCTTACAATTGAATATTTTAAAGGATATCTTTCGTAATTTCTATGTTATGTTTAAGATAAACAAGAAGAGTGTTTTGAAGTATGAAATATCTAAATTATAAGTGATTTACTAAGTGATATTTTACATTGTAAACAAAATAGCACCATTAGCCCACTAACTGAATAGGCATTTGGCTAATGCAGCCGTTTTCATGTAGAAAATAACATCTGGACCAATTTGAATTCAAGCCTGTTTGGAAAATTTGAAGCATCGAGCCAAGCTTGGAAACGAAATTTGGCTCAATCTCGTATCAGTATCGAATGATAACACCGTTTCAATGTTGGGTTTCAGATATTGACCTAAGCCGGGGTACAACTAAAAAAAATTTAATTTTGCATTTGTTATAGTGTCATGGTAGATACATGTATTTGAATGTAACATGTATTCATTAATTTTAATATTTATGCATATTTTTTAAGTATATTTACTATACGAGTTTGCCACCGACTGAGCCTGGGAGAAGTGACTGTGCTTCCTGCAAGTCCAGCGCTTTTGTTCACACAAACATCTTTGTACTGGGATAACTGTATAAAACATTAATACAAATTAACAAACACAATTAATGAAACAAACTTGTTTCATTAGCCTTCGCTAAAGCTTAAGCAAGGACTGGTAAACAAATGCTGTATCAAACTTGGGCAAGAGTTGACAAATCCAATCTTGACAAAGGCTTGCGCAAAGATTGGCAAACTAGGGCTAAGGCAGGTTGTATGTGGGTAAATTCAACAATAAATAATTCTGGCAAGAACCTTCCCTTTCAGGAGTTTAGTATCCTGTGACCTAACTGGATGGAACGCTTTTTCATATTACTGGGCAGTAACAAAGCAGCTAATCATTTGTCTATATCCTCTTCATTTCACTAATCGCTACCTACAATGATTGACGTCTGTGATTTTTCATTTATGGATGATTTATCAATTACCTCGACTGAATGTTTCCTGTAACTACTCGGGTATTAATACAAGATGTTTCTTAACTTTCAACAATTCGTTGCCTTAATATAAAAAACACTAGCTACATTGACTACTTCAGTCATTCTATCCAACACTTTTCTACTTCTGCCTTGATTAAGACTTAAAATAATTTTAGTGTTTGTTAAAATAGACAACTTATATAATTATATTTAAGTCTTTTTCTCGAGATTACAATGTAGTTCCGGCATTTATCACTAGATGAAGCCACATTCCAGAATATAAGTTTTCAAAGCCTACGTGCACAAACACCTACACACCCACACCCGAGCATCATAACGTTTTTGGGCTTAATTTTAAAGTAAAAATTATTCATTTTAGAATAGCATTCTCTATCCATTCCCTTCTTGTTATTCATGAATTTTGAAGCATGCACAATTATTATTAGCATTTAAAAGTAAAGCATTATCAAAAGCTTGAAATATTGACCTTTTACAATGAACTACAAAAAGTACAAAACTTGGGTCGATGATCGATAATAACTTCTAAGCATGCATATTACGTCGCAATCTATAATAAAGTGACGTTTGCCGAATATTGCTCTTTTGTAACCTTTATAAAATTCAAGTTTCAATTCAATTCAAACGTTATTATGATATACATTTCAAATCAATGTATCAATCAAACACAAAAATTTGACCTAAGATTAATAAAATATTCATAGAAATCAGATATATAAATAATATGATAAGGACATAATACTAATCAGTATCGTCACATTCGGAAAGAACACAATAGTTTTTAACATTTTGATAAATATCAATATGATGGCTATGTTAATAGTAGCTTTCATTAATTTTTGCATGATGTGTTCAGACGCTAGAACATATCATTATTTTTCTTCTTTGTCATTCAATAAAAAAATTTAAGTTATATTTTAAGTGTTTGGTTAGTTCTGAGTTTTCTTAAAAAAATGGGCCTTCTTTGTAACATATTAATTAAAAATTGTATGGCTACTTTTCAGGTACATTGTGATGTATGTGATCCCATTTCAATAAAGCCTGCCAAATAAGTCTTTCCTGTATTAACCCCATTATTAGATACCTTTCCTGTATCAAACTCAACTCAAAATTCCATGAGTACGAATTGAATTAGCATAAATCTTTCGTATGTTTGTTCGTATTTCTCAAACAATAAAGCTTAAATGAATTATAGTTCAATCCCCCTATTTGGAGGTCAATTTTTCTGAGGTACACACTTCGTGACCATGGGGAATAGGTGCGTAATGTTATCAAAAACAAAAATCCAAAAAAGTTATTTACACAAAAATTTACCAATATCTTTTTTGGTGGATTTTTAAAAGATTTTTGAAAAAAGGCGGTTATTTGCATCGTCTAAAAATTAAAGTAAGTGGTTATCCCACGCCATGAACATAATACCATATATGAAAACACTCATGGCGAACTGGTATCAATATGATAGGGTTTTCTTTTAGATCACTTATAAAATCAGACAATTTTTACAACCAATAAATAATAACTGTTTTTGTTAACTTTCTCCTCTTTCATTAACAATAGTTACGTCTATGGAGAAATGTGTATTCAAATTTCCAAACTTATAAAACTATTAATTGATTTTATGAATTATTTGATAACGTAAGAATCAAAGTTTATCAATATTTAAATATGTTATTCTTTTCAAAAAAATTACTTAAACTCATCAAAAGAATTTCGTAAGTTTAAAAAAATTATTGATATGTAACGTTTGTATCTTTTACGTCATTAATAGAAATTTTAAGGAGATAGGAATTCAATGTTATTAAAATACGTGCTTTTAAATTATTTGACAAATAAAGATTCATGAACCTGACTACTTATGCAAATCATACAAAATTTAACCTTTGAGGCTGTTTAAGGTAGTACCAGCATGAAATCACTTTTCGACAGATTTGGCCGAATTTTTTTTCTCGGGTTTATAATAGCTTTATTTATGAATTCCTAAAATTTCATAATTTTTGACCGTTTAGATCGCGAGATATTTAAAGACAAAGTTCGCGATTTTGAGGGTCATGTCCCATTTAAAGCATGTAAAATGTCCGGTCTCTCCAACTATTTTTTATGATATTATTATATATTGAAGAAAAAGTAGAAAAAAATGTTTATACAATACAATTCTAAAAAAAAAATTTAGAAATTAATTTTCACTTTCGAGATATTAATTTTGACGTAAATTGATCGAAATTGGGACGTTGGCATAATTATTTCCCATTTTAAACGGTCAAAATTTCTGAAACTTTGGGAATTAATAGTAAGCATTATTAAATTCTTAAATTTAATTTTTCGTTAAATTCTGTCGAAAAAAAAATTGTACCATTGCTTTAACATAGAAACTGCAAATACCATGCTGGAACATCCTTAAGGGATATGTTAACATTTTCATTGTGCAACTTTTTAAAATCTCATGCCAGCATTAACGAACTCGACCTCACTTTTTACGTTTTACGTTTACGTTTTTGAGTCAGATGGATAGACAGACAAACAACGAACTAATTAGGTGATTTTATCAACACTTGTACCAAAATTTTGTTGGTAGCATCAATATTTTAAAGCGTTAGATTCTTGGGACTAAACTTAGTATACCTTGATATATTTCATATACATGGTATAAAAATAAAATAAGGAATGTTAAAAATGAAAAATAATATTTTTGGTAGAAATATATTCCTTGACCACCCCCATTTAATTTAATTTAAGATTCTAAATCGAAATAAAGAAGGTTTTACAAAAAATGTTTTAAACAAAAATTGTATAGCATAATAAGTCAGTACTATATAGTTGGTCTAACAAGATCTTTTAAAATTCAACCCTCATTACTGGTAAGAGCTGGAGGGATAGTTTAAATTGGAAAGTTGTTCATCTTTACGTTCAGCAGAAATATAGAGAAAAATTATTTATATTCTTATTAGAAAAATAACTTTTAATACTAATTTTTATGTTATTTAGGGTTTACTTTTTATACCATGTATACGAAATATACCAAGGTATACCAAATTTAGTCCCAAGTTTGTAACGCTTAAAAATATTGATGCTATGAACAAAGTGTTCATAAAATCACCTAATTAGTCCATTTCCGATTGTCTGTCTGTCTGTCGTCTATCCGTCTGTCATCACGATAACTCAAAAACGAAAGAAGATATCAAGCTGGAATTTATAGCGTGCTAAGGACGTAAAAAGTGAGGTCGAGTTCGTAAATGAGCAATATTGGTCAATTGGGTCTTGGTTGCGTAGAACCCATCTTGTAAATCGTTAGAGATAGAACAAAAGTTTAAATATAAAAAATGTTCCTTATAAAAAAAAATAAACAACTTTTGTTTGAAAAATGTTTTCGTAAATATCACTGTTTACCCGTGAGAGTTCAAATTTTATAGTATGTATTATATGGAAATATCAGTTATATATGTGTGTCATTTATGTATGTGTAATGTGACAGAGTAATCAGCACAGTCTATACATAGTATTTCAACAATTAACTCAGTCAATTGTTTGCTTTCACTTGTTTAAACTATACATTTATCTCGTACCAGAAATGAGCAAGAACTATCTTATAAAAGACATCGAAGAAGTCCAGATTAAAGCGGACACTCTTTATATAAAACATGAGAGTTTGCTCATTTAACAGTAATTATATTTCCCATGTCGCTGAGTGATAAGTGATTCCGCCATAAATGATTTCAAAAGTATTATTATATTATATTATATTATATGTGTATATTTTAAAATAAAATTTTGATTTTGCAATACAATATACTTACCGTTTTTTTTTTTTTTTTGCAATATTTTTTCTGTGAATAATATATAAAGTCTATTATTATTATTATTATTTACAACAAATATTATTGAATCAATAAATAATATTTATAAAGTAAAAAAGCAACACACCCCCTATAATGAATATAAAATAATTATTTATAACGTGGCATCTATTATACATCTTATACAAGATGATGAAAAATTTATTGTGTATCTTCTCTCAAGTTCTAATAGATTAGTTAAAGCCTGATTATATGAAGTATATAAATAAAAGAGGTTATATGACATAGAGGTTTAAAAGCATAGGAAACGCAATAAGTGAATTATTGACCGTTAAAAAAGAGAGCGAAAAAAAGATCGTCTTCCCTCTTTGCCTGGCAGCCTGACAAAGCGCGAATATTAAGATTTTGAATTATTGTATAAAATACGTGCACACGTCTGTGTATTTCAAAGAGATAATATAAGACAGATGAAGACAGCTATAAGCGTACATTTTTTATGTCTCTCTCTATAACGATCAACCGTTTGGATAGTCACATTACGGTTCTATGTTATTACTTCTATGATATAAATTCAAATGCCAAACAATGGTATATCAAAATTTATTTTCCCATATTTTTGTTGAAACACTACAATAAATTTTTATTTGAACGAATAGAAAGAAACGAAAAAATTACACAGATGCCGGTACTCAAAGAAACGAAGAGGTTACATTTAATTTGTGCCACTCAGATAGAACAGTAGTGACCAAATTGGTTACGTCTTAGAATGGATATCTAGAGGACTTAAATTCAGGTCCCGACTTCTGTATAATTTTTTCGTTTCTTTCTATTTGTTCAAATGAAAATGTGTAACGTATGTTTTCCATTGAAGTGTACAGTCTCACCCTCATATGCTATGTGGCATAATGTGTTGAGATAGAAAAAGGTATTAAAAGTATCATGTATGAGGGACTTTGACTTATATAGTACACAAACATTAAAAATAAATTTAAGAATATAGTTTCATAATAAATAACACTACAGTAAATATTCCAGCGTAGGTTGTAAGGTGTCTAGGTCGACACCAATCCACATCAATAGATTTTTTTTAAATTCTGATTACTATGATGAATTCATAGATGGGTTTTAACACAAAATTTAAAAAATATCTTTTGATTTGATTACTATAGACAGTCAAAACAAAATTATTCTGATCAAAGGCAAATTGTCCGTAAGGCAAATGTCTAAGGGCGTAAAGTCACAATGGGGTGCACGCGTGGAAGTTTTTATACATAGAGCTAGTTATTATATAAGTACTAATTAAAATTTGTAATATATATCCGATAGAGGGGTGCCGATAAGATGCTTATCAAGGGTGCTCTCTACATTTAATCTGCCTTTGATAAAAAAAATGTTGTTTATTAATTTGCTCATCCAGTAGATGGGTATATATTGTACTCTCATGAAGTAGCACACCCAATGGTGTATGAAAACATCATCACACACCCTATAATACATAAGGAAAAATCTAATCAGAAATCCTCACATAACTTCCATATTTAAAACTTGGAATGTTTCAAAACCATGTAATGGCGTTAAGGCTTGATACCTCTTTTCGTTTTTGAGTTATCGTATTGACAGACGGGCACGGACAGGCGGACAACCGGAAATGAACTCTATAGGTAAATTTTATGAACACCTATACCAAAATTTAGTTCGTAGCATCAATATTTTTAAGCTTACAAACTTGGGACTAAACTTAGTATACCTTGATATGTTTCATATATACAAGGAATAATTACATTGCTTCCATCTTGCGCTCTTTAGAAAAAAAGTTACTGAAAATGTAACATTTTGAGCAATAATTACAGTTTAGTAAAAGTTTGGCGTCCTGCAAGTATAATATTAATTGTAATTTTTTTCTCTAAATAAATATTCTTCCATTAGACACCAAGTTTCCATGGCTTTTTTTCGTTATTCTGAGGCAGAAATGAGGCCTTATCGATACCCATTATTTAAAAGAAAATATTTTCTCTTTGTGGCAGCCGGTCTATTATTTACTGCAAATCCTCCATATCAACATCCCTTACATACAGATGTTTATACATACCAATTCGAATCTATTTAACGCACCTTTAATACATCACCCATTCGATTATAAAATACAAGCAAATAAAGCTCTTTCGAGCTTGCATATTTCTATATTATATTGTTGTTATAAATATTAAATTCAATTATTCCATTTTATAAAAATCAATACAATTACTTAACAATAACATCCATATTTTTAGTATTTTAAAATATAAAAAAAAAAGAGCGTGTAAGTGATTATCTGCTAAAATGATTCGTTACCCATGATACGATTATGGAATAAAATAAAAAAACTAAAATGGAGCCATCAACAAATTAATCGAAATGTAGAATTGTAGATATTCAAAATGATGGATTTATAAGACACAGTAGGTGCTTTCGTAAAATCGTACAGAAACAGTATTTCAGCCACTAAAGTATACCTTAAAAGCTGTAACAATTTTACTTCAAATAAATTAACAATATAAAAAATTAAAAACCAGGGCACCATTTGCTATAAAAATCTAGGACAACAAAAAGTTATATTCGCTGCTGGGTAGACAATTACTTACAAAACCAGTAAAAAACTCTATATTTGTGCAGGTTGTTGTCATATTTTCGATTTATACATTATAAGAATTCAGTATAAATTAATAATTTGAAATTATAAAGAATTTACAATTTTCCCACAGAATATTGAAGTTTAGAAGTATTGAATCTATTTACCGCAGTTTTATGACCTTTGTTTCATTTAAAAAAAGTTTTCACTGTTATTATATAAGATAAAAGCTTATGTTTGTCTTTCCAAATTTAACACATTTTGAACCAATATCACAAGTGCGCACACGAAATTAGTATTCGATATTTATTAAGGGTATATGTATAATTTTTTTTTATACAAATAAAAATTTATTTTTGTTTGTTTTAGTTGCTGAGCCCAAAGAACAAGACCAGAATGTCCGGATCAGAAATGTTTCTGGTTTTATCCGTATGTTTGGTTGTTTCATTTACACCATCAAATGCATATTCAAGTAAATATATTATAAAAATTATATTTATACAGCGCCCATTTTTTCCCTAAATAACCCTAGATTAAGTATTTGGTGATATGAGATGTTCAAACTTAGATATAAGATTCTTTTTTAATAATCACATTTTAATGATAAATCCCGAAAGCAGAAATTTCTGACACCATATTCTTCATTATCTATTGGAAACCCTGGGAATTTTTAAATGGTAGGCTTTTTAGACATCAAGCCCATTTTGATCTCCTGTCCTATTTCTGATGCTGTACGTGTTAATTTCTGTACGGCATTAATGGGTGGTACAGGGATGAGACACCAAGGGTCGTGACATTCATATTCTCACCGGTACTCACCTGTACCGCGCAAGCTGACGCTATGGTGCTTAAAATTACTTTTAAATACGGTAGTATCTTTTTCAAAATGATTGATGGTGGTTCATTTCACCCGAAAACATCCAGCATGGACTTGCTGTCTATTTGTGACAGTCTAAAACTGTAATATGAAAAATTTCGGGAATGTAATCTTTGCATCGAAAGAAGCAAACAATTTGAACATGTGGAATTAGAATTGCGGTAGTCTGCATGAACACTTCCCAAAATGGCTAACGGAATAAAGGAATCTGAGCTTGAGATAAATTTTAGATAACCCTGAAAAACAACATCAAATTCAAGATGTCTAAAAGATGTCCCCTTATAAGTTCAAAATTTGTATTTAAAAATGTTTCTGTATCTTAGTTAGCCTACAAGATTTATCCACTTATTGATTAAAATAATCTACCCTGTACCTTTTTAAATTTAAAACATTCTTATGTAAATTCCACCATTTGCATTGAAGTATTTTTATAATTTCAGAGTATGGACGAACATGTAAAGATATTGGTTGTTTAAACAATGAAGTGTGTATTATGAAAGAAGATCCTTGCACGTATAGTTCAAATGAATGTGGAAGGTAAGAAACTACACTAAAGAACAATGAAATAAAATAAAATTATTTATTTTTTAAATCATCCTTCTAGTATATCTTTAGGCTATAAAAATACATTTAATTTGAGAAACCAATAAAATTGTTGTTAAAATCAAATTACAGGTATCCAACTTGTGAGCGTACAAGCAGTTTGTCTTGTTCTACTTTTGATTGTCCCCCAGGGCAACAATGTCATTTAGAAAATGGTCAACCAAAATGTGTTAGCTCCCGAAGTGTTGGTTAGTATTTTCAAACAATTATCTTACTGTCATTGAAACTGCAGTATAATTCTTTTATGAATGTACCTTTTTTCAGCATCTCATGTTCCACAGAGTAATAGTGATAATAATCCTTCTGCACCTTTGTATCCTGGCCTACAACCAGATGGTACCACTTCACGTCCACGAACTGGAGTTGTGCTACCTAGTGGTCCTGGATACCAGGGAGGCCAACCTGGTTCAGGATATCCAGGGGGAAGTCCAGGATCTGGTTATCCAAGTGGTAATCGTGGTTCTAATTATCCAAGTGCAAATACTGGGGGATCTCAATATCCATATGGAGGAGGATATCCAAATCAAGGCTACCCTAGTCAAGGGGGTTATCCTAATCAAGGATACGGTGGAAGTCAAGGAGGATATCCCAACCAAGGGTACGGTGGACAACAAGGGTATGGTGGCTATGGAGGACAGCAAGGTTATGGTGGGCAACAAGGTTATGGTGGACAACAAGGTTATGGTGGACAACAAGGATATGGAGGACAACAACAATATGGAACACGATATGGAAATCAACCACCTGCTAAAGGAACTGGAAATAGTTTCACTGATCAACTAACAAATGGATTAAAAGTTGTAGCAGGTAATGTTTTTAAAGATTATTTAAGTAGAACCATCCAAAAACAAATTCAAGGATAACCAAAAACAATGATATTAATAAAGACTATAGTTAGAAATACGTAAACTGAGTCATTTAGTTTTTAAATTAATTAACACATAGGGGCCAATTAAAATGCATTTTTGTAATATACCAAAAAACAAAACAAAAGGATTCCATGACAAATATTTGTGATATCGATTTAGACATTTATAATAAACGTTGCAGCAATCTGGGCACTAATTCACATAGTTCTAATTATGTAATCATTACTCACTACCGCTTTGATAATTACGCCCATATGGCTTTGTATCCGTCACCTTAACGATTCATGCACTAAAAAGAATGACTGTAAAATTATCGGTAAAATTCAATGAAAAAAAATTATCAAAACACTACTTTACACTTCATTCAATACCAATATTCGGCATACTTTACTCAACCAGAAAATTGCTAGGTGTATCTTCACCCACAAAGAGACCACAAAAGTACAAAGAATTTCGACGGACTAATTTTAATTAGTTAAAATAATATTTAAAAAAAGTTTTAGGTTTAGTTTTTTGTGGTTCACACGCATAAATTCAGAACTATGATGCTCGAACTATTTACAAATCCTATTCTTCTTCGTCTTATAAATATTAATTGTGCCAAATATTATTTATTATAATAAATGTAAAATAATTTTATTGCAATAAGTTTTTAAAACATGTATAAATATGATTAAAAATAATAAATTTATTTTCTCATATTCTCAGGACTATTATTTGCATTATACGTTCATCGTAAAGTCAGTCAAGTTTGAAATTTGAATGAAGAAAAGTGATAAAACAACGAGTATAATATTGTGTATTAACTTTCTTTTACCTATAATAGTTAAAAATTTTCTAATTTAAAAAGTTTGTCACGAAGCGATTGTGATTACAACGAGGATATTAAAAATTTGAATATATATAGAACGAAAATACATAGGTATCTACCTATTTTATTATCAAAATCACAGGTATAACTTGAACAATTGCTACCATTTTAAAATACATAGTTTTGATTTTAACTATAAAAAGTTTTTAAATCAATTTTTATAAATATATATGTATACTCGTTGTTTTCACTATCGATTCGAATTTCAATTTATTTTTACTTTTCAGGTTAATAACTTCGAAAATTGAATTTTATTCTACAAATATCATATCTTTTATTAGATTTTATATATATGTTATTATTTGGATGTTGAAGTTTTTATGTCATAAAAATTGAGTTTAAAATGACCATTGTTACAAATCATATAAATGGTAGTATTTTTGCTGTTTATTTTTTGAAAATTGTAATCTATAGGAGAGCTCTGGTCATCAAATTTTGTATTTGTTACCTCTATAAGCAGTAGTAAATTTACAAGGTGGGCCATTTTAATCAATACACCTAACTATATCTCGTTGTATTGTTAGCCAATCAAAAAATAACTTAAACAAAATTTACAGAGGGAGGACATCATGTCCTGACATCAGACTTTCGATTAAATGCAATAATGATATATTTTTCCATAGTCGCATCTCCTCCGAAGCTAACGATTTTCGAAAAAATGTTTTAAACAAAAATTGTTAATTTTTTTATGTGGATCAACTTTCTAATTTAAAATGTTATTCTTAACGTTTAGGATCCCCCGTCAAACTCTGCAACATTTGTTTAGTTATTTTTTGATTGGTTAACTACAAAACGAGATATTTAGGTGTATAGATTAAAATGGCCCACCCTGTTAATTTTGGTGCCATATTTTATCGCTTCTGGCTCGGAGAAAGGTAAAGAATATTACAGTGTTGACTTAAATGAAGGTAAATATGCGTTGATAAAATACAGAATTTTCCCGGTTTAAACAGCCAAGCTAAAAATATAATTCTTTATCTAGTCAAACTGATTAACTTCTCTCTCTCTCTACATGACAGATGCGAGAAAATGGTGCTCCTTGAGCTACGTGCATTGTCCTCAGCTTATGGACAATAAAATTAATTTTGAATTTTTTTTGTTTGTGCTAAATCCAAATCCCAGGTCAGATAACTTAACTACCGTGCTCACTTTGTGACCTAAAGAAAATATGAACCTTGTATTACAAAAATCATACATACCATTTGTTAACAAAATTTATAAAAAAGGAAAAAATGAATTTTTACACATTTAAATTACATTAAAATAAAATCCCTTAGTAAGATTTCAGACCGGATTCGGATTCAGCACTTTTTGATCTTTTTAAATACATTTCATGAATTAAGTCTCCCAGTTTATAGTTACCCTTGCAGATAACCATTTTGTCTATGATCTAAATAGACATTTTTTGAAAATTATAGTGATACAAGTGTACTTAATATAAAGAAGCCTAAATGTTAATTACCTCATAATTTAATTAAAAACAGAGTATCTCAAAATAGTGGCATTTTAAGCATCCAAAAATTCACTTTTTTATCAGTCATTCAAAATATTTTATTTTGTGGACAAATGTTCTAGCTTCCACAACATTTAAAGACATAATTTTTGTAAAATGTCCACAATATCAATATAATTTCCTTTCTAGAGTCTTCATTTGTTATTTTTCGTAGATATTTACTTTCATCCGTGGATAATACCAAAAAGGAAAGTTCAACAGTTTCTACTCACCACAGAAAATTTTTTTTTTAATATACGTACATATTTTAGTTGATAAATACCGTTGATCTTTTCAATTTTGGGTAAGTTTCAGGCTAAAATGTACGCCAGTAAACAGTCAACAATTGAAGACCTCAAAAAAGAAATGTCCGAAAACATTAAGTTGCATTTGTAATAAGAATATTATGGAAAAATCTGTAAAAAAGTTTATATTTAAAATTTTTTGGATGTTACACATTTTCAATGTCATCACTTGAAAAAAAGAAAAGATTATCAAAATTCTTGGATTAAAAAGATTTTTTGGATAATTAAAATGCTGGGGTATTTTGTGACACCAAATAATGCAGTATTTCAGAAGTATTTTTGGAATTTGAATGTAGTGCCTTCTTAGTTCAAGTTTCGTGTAGGAATATTAAAATATAATATATGTTATTAGTTATTAAGGAATTTTAAAAAATGGATGTAATATTTTTTAAAGATTCGAATTTAATAATTTATGTCATTAATAAAGAATTATTATTTGAATTAAATTTAAAAAAATTATTGTCTTCACCCAAGAAAATAATTTAGAAAAAATATTCAGATTCCCCACTCTAGCCACCCTAATTAGTACTTTTTTTGGCAAATTAGAATAAATACAAATTCGCATCTTTAAATACAGTCCATTAGTAGTAAGTAGGTATTAGTGATGTCACGAACATTCGCATTTTTTTAACATTGGCATTCGCAAGAAACGATGCGACTGTTTTGCGAATGTTTTTGACTAAATTAAAACAAACTTAAGTTTGCTTTTAATGAACTTATACGGTGTGTTTTTTTAATTCGATTTGTTTTTGATGGACTAATACGATTTTTTCGCTAATGAAGAATTAATTATACACAACAATTTGCGAGCGCTTCTTTTGAAAATTAGCATTCGCAAATATTGAAAATACACATTCGCATTCGCGAAAGTACAAAACATTCGTTCCATCACTATAGTAGGTAATATATTAAATTTTTTCAAATCAACTATCCATGTCATTATTAACGAACAAATTTATATTATTTCGCTGAGAACAAGGAAATATTCAGTTTATATTTTAGAAATTTGTGATAATTTTTCAAGGGTATTATTGTTTTTTTTTTTGAAATTTCATCTAATAAAAAACATTTTTAACAAATCATAATAATTATTTAAATTTTTTAAATTTTAACAAATGAAAAATTAACAGGCTCTTGTCTTGTTAGAATGAAAAAGACTCCAGGATAATTTGTATGCAAAGTATTTTACTAACCGGATTTATAAGAAGTCAAGTTAATTCATTTAAAAACTCGACGTATGATGCTTCTAAATTTTTCTGTCATGGTTTGCAAAGCGGATCAATATGTTTTAGTGTTTCTATCTTCGCTCAGAACTTCGCTCTTAAACTGCTAATTCTTAACGGAAAACTAAAAGCTATATTCCATCACAACCGTTTGTCGGAGCAGCGGAAGAAAAATGGAAATATATGTACGAACACTTTTCTTAAACAAACATGTATTGATAAGTTATTATGCAACGCTACTAAGAATAATGCAAATCCTTTGACGTTCTATAAGTAATTGTTTGATCAACCGATAATTAAAAAAGAAAAATTTATTAGCGCAAGAAATTTTTCCTTGACTCATCAAGAACAATTTTTTGTTCCTTTTTAATATTCTCGTGTCAAGAAAACCATTTCTTCTTTGTATGGATAAAGTTAGTGAAAAACATCAAAAGCGTCAGATACCTATGGCAGAAAACACAAAACAAGGAAATTTTGTTCGGAGAAAACTGTAGACACTCTGTTCAATATTATAATTGCTTTGTTATTTACTACAATGAAGTTTGTAGCAAAGTGATGTTATATGACTTGGCTAAATTTAATTTAAAAATTTTATGATCAAAATTTTTACATCCAAAGAAAAAAATAACTAATCATACATTATTATATATAATAATAATATGTAATGTATATAATATTTTTACGATGTTTTTACGAACACATAACTTTCATAATATTTATATATTAAACAACATAAACTAAAAATATTTATGTACTTAGGGAGCAAAGTAAAGGTATTAGGTGTATAACATTGTAGGTATATAAGAAGTAATAAAACTTAAGATGCCAATATCTTCATCGAAAGCATTCGATTGCACAACAAAATTACATATGGGATTTTATACCTACATATAAATACAATATCTAGAAATAAAACATATTTAAATAGACGTGTAATATCAGGTTTTATATAATACTATTGTCATTTCTGACATAGATGATCTGTAAATAGCAATGATCATTCAATGTGTTTTGCTGTTTCCTATATACAGTTTTGTGTTACCTATGCACTTAGGTTACATGTCATATAGCATGCACAAGATGCTACAAAAAAGCTTTAGCATATTTAAATATAAGAGATATTGTAATAATCTCAAAGCTATCAACCTCAATATTTTATTGAATCTGACAAATTGTTCTAACAACCTATGTAGAATACTTTATTCGAAGGGCAGCATCCTTTTTGGCCTGAACTGCTACATCGGTGTCCAACTTTTCTCCTAGAATTTTAGCCGAATATTTGATTTGAATTAATTATCTGATTAATTTCACTGTATGATATTTTTGATATCTTGTATAATAAACCCAGTTTTGCCATAATAAAAAAAAAATTAAATAAGTAAATATCCTTCAAATAATTTAAAATAAAAGTTTCCAGAATTGTCGAATTTACCTGAATATGAAATCAAAAAAATTTCTTTATTTACTGAACTCTGGAGCATTTAGGTTGATATCGGGAGCTGGAGAAACTATAAAATATCTGGAGTCTTCCAATCAAATCTGGAGAGCTATGTTTAGTAGAAAATCAATCTTTAAAATATTTGCAGCATGGTATATTTGCAGTTCCTATGCTAAAGCTATGGTAAAACCCACTTTTCGTTTAAAACGCGAGATAATTAATGCCTAAGTTCATAATTTTGATAATTTACGTCAAAATTAATATCTCGAAAACAAAAGGACGTGGTGCTATTTTTTTTCTAAAAACATTCCTTTCCTACTTTCTCTCTTACTTTTTTTTTCTCTTCTATCGAGATAATTTTTTTTAATATCGTAAAAAATAGCTTGGAGGACAGAGACTTTTACATGATTTGATGTTTTACATGATCTCCCGATCTAAACAACCAAAATTCAAAATTCTGTCAAAAAATAGGCCAAACCTCTCGACAAGTGCTGGAAATTTCTGTATGATACCGTAGATGATTGATTGAACATTCTTTAGAAAAACTAATGAAATTCCGTGTACCTAAAGAAAATTAATATGATTTTGAATTTATTTCTAATGTTTTAATGTTAGTAGATACCTAGGCTGAACGTATGGTGCAATTTTAAGAACATTCTGCATTCTGTCACTAAGCACAATAATATAGAATATATTTTCTTTTGTTGGTATTATAGTATTTTCACTGTTGGTGTTAAGGGGAAAACTTTTATGTTCAAACGAAAAGCTTGTGTTGATAATGTATATAGTATTGCTTATCAGTACATAGGTACATATGATGAGTTTTCTTTTAGCTTTATATGTATAAATTGCAGTAGAGTTTTTGCTTTATTTTTTCAAATATTGCAAATCAATAAAAATGTGAAAATTGTGATGTGTTATAAAAAATATTGTGTCGAATATATTTTGATTGAACTTCTTTATGATATAATCTTGTTGAAGTGAAAGGTTCGATTCGTTTCTTTTTAATTGTACCAAATTTTGGCCACAGTTGGAGTGGTTTGCTATGGTATGCCTACGCTTATGGATTTTATATTTAATCTCGTCGTATGTAATAGACATAGCTAGCTTAGTAATAACAGTGCTATTTTTCATACTATCCGTGTTTGGTAATATGATAAATAATTATACATACCTATTTATAATATGGGATTTCAACGCTTATATGTAAGCGCCACGAGTAACAAAATGTAAAGCATACCTGTTAGGCTCAGCTACTGATCTCTATATAACTGGATAGAGGATAGAAGATAGAATGAGTGGTTGAGAACCAAATAAAACCATTCAATGCTTTTATTTTTTTTTTTAGTTCTAGCCACTCATTTGGTGGCGCTATTTTCAATACATGGGATCCTCTATTCAGGTATAAAGAGATGAGTGGGCACAGCAAATTTTTTCCTTTTAATAAAGAAACAACATATACTTAGGTAGGTACTTCATTTTATATTTTAATGTGCTGTGCAATATTTTGTCTCCTAGTCTTTTATATTTGCGATATTTCCTACTTAATTACATAAATTTTGTAGTTTGTATTGTTTTAAATTTTTTACATATAATTATATATTTTTTCATACAAATTTAGTGCCTTAAATTATATTTCTTTGCGAGCTAACACATATAGTTCTTTTTACTATCGCTAGATAGGGTCTTTCGTACCATTAAAATCCCATGATTCATCACCTGGGAACCAAAAGCATTCCTCCACCCCGCGAGCATCCTTGAACCAACGTGCGATTATCCATATGAAAACATAAAACTTTCATACATATTTTCATACAAAAAAGTTTCGATGTTTCACATCTGCCAGTCATCCCACGTTTACTTCTAAATCCCATTTAAAATAATAATATAAAATATTTTTAAATACAGACATTTGAAATGAAAATAATAAAGAAATTCTTCCAAGTTAAAACTTGATGGAATTTGTGCTTAATCCGCAAATTTTAAAAGCATTCGGTTAAAACCGTATCGTAACATAAACCGTAACATAATCACAAGAATAACAACAACTTTAAAGAATAGTGTACATGACGTTAAATGCTGGAGGTAAAAACTGAGATACTTAGAGGTAAAAACTGAGAAATAATGCTGTCACATTACATTATACACTTATTTATTAAAAAATATAATTGAATTATTGAAAGCTTTAAAACAAATTGTTTTTAAAAATACTGAGAATATTTACGCAAGTAAACTGTATTATATACAGTGTTGAATTTATATGTAGGTATAGGAATTTTTTAAGGCTTGTAAAATAGTTAATAGTACAAGAGCTGGCAACGTTTTCGAAAGTCTATTTTAGGATGGCTGAATTTCGAATTTTTCTTTCCTTATTGAAATCTGAGAGCGGTTGCGTGCGTTATATGGATGCAAGCTAGTAAAGCAATCGAATTTCTGCCTAGAAAATTAAAATTACATTATTTAACTATAAAACTAAATCATGTTAAAATTACAGCCCCACTGAAATGATTGAAATACGTTTTTCTTATACATTTTAAAGTAATTTTAAAGGACCCTGTAATATTAGATAGGAAAATGGATAAAATGTTCTTTGGATCATTCTGATTAAAAGCTCTCTCGGCCACAAAAAATTTTAACGAGTAGTTTTCGAGCTATGGGGTATCAAAGCTACGAATATATTATAGTTTCAGTATATGACTAGTAGAATAGATTTCTGTTAAACTTTTTCAAACTGCACCAAAACGTTCTTCAGAAATCAATTGAAATCAATTTTTCGTAAAGTTGCTACCTTGCAATCCTTGATAATATTATCTTACAAACATTATTATATGTTTGAAGCGACGATTGCTGTTGTGTAAGTTCATAGATAATGATTGTATTTGATGAAAATCTGATCAACTTTTCTTTCCCTAGCTGTGATCAAATATTTTATACTTATACTTACTTATAAGTAAAGTATTTAGTCAATTTACTACTGATGCGGCGTTTAAGAGTAAATGTTTTACAAACTTCTCTTACGAACAGAAAAATGGGAAGAGGTGTTTGTTGTTTGTCTTGATGGTGGAAAGTGAAAAAAATATATTTCTTCATAAAATAAATTATTATTTATATACCTATACAGCATTATCATCGTCGTCTCAATTTATTGACAAAACCTAGAATATAAATACATCAAGGCGAAAAATATACTTTTAAAAGGGTATGCGGTGATATTATATTTTATAATAATAATGATTTTTAGAAAAGTTATATAGTATATTATGATTATACTTCTAAGAAAAGTCAAGAACCTTTTTTCTATCAAATTTGAACAAAATTATTATATTTTCTAAATATTTTAAAAGATTCGTTGTTTGTTTAGAAGAATGAAATTTGACCTTAGTGGCGTACGAAAATATTGGCATAAAGTCTGCAATTAAGTGTTCAATAACGTACTATTCAAAATATCAATTTTCATACTTTCGATAAGAACCAAGAAAATTGCAGAAAATTGTCGTGTTCACACAATATAACGTTCTTGTTTCAACCCTTTGCCCCCTTGCAACCTTTATGATTATGGTTTTCCGATGCTAGATGTTTGTAAAAAAAAACTGAAAACCAGAAAATAAGGCAATTCATTCTCATCACCTCTTACCACCAATTAAAAATTTATTCATATCCAAATTTCTGAACATTCCATGCATGTTAAAATAGCCGAGAATTATAGTAAAAATCAACTGCTAATATCCTTAGCATAATCTCAAAGTGAAAATGAAAGTTAATTGGCAATATCTTATTATGTAATATATAATATCGTAAGGGTAGTTTTTACCTTGACAAACATGGAGTAGGACTCTGCAAGATAAAGTATAAAGGTTTAGCATTTATGTGAATAATATTTAGTTCTGTCACTGGAAGTGGAAGATTTGGTATTGATGGAAACAAGTTTAATTTGATTTGAAAATTACTATCTACCATAGAAGTGTTAATTTCATGGCTAATGGGATGCAGACATGTTGCGTTCCATAAGCATTTTTGGAGCTATAATTTTTTTAATGGAAGTAATATGAAAGGAAACAATTTGAATGGTCTTGAAATATTTCTTATATGTTAAATCTTCTGTGAATTATATTTTTTTCTGTATTATTTTGTAATGAAAAAGGGCGCAATATTGTAAGTGGGCCTGTTGTCATCTGGTAGTCTTTTGTCTAAATCTGCAGAGAGACACCTTCAGAACAGCACCATTCCAAATAGTAAAGAATTGTTATATGCAATCTCTCCCAACCTTCTACGTTAATAAATTAAGGAGTACAATCTGGACAATAATGGTTATTTTTTCGAACTATTCTATGTAAAGCAAATAGTTATATTAGAAAATATATAATAACTACTTTTGTTCCAGACTAATTGATCAAATTCAGTCAAAACCAATTATGAACAAAAACAATAAAAAAAATACAAATAAAATGTGTAATACTCTCTCTAAAAATAATAAGACCATAGTTTTACAAATAAATATGCCAGAAAAAAAAAACAAGTAGGTACCAAAATGTAGTATAAATTTATTTTTATACAGTGTCGAAACAATCTGTGTGGATATCATTTATATGTACACATATACACACCACCCCTAAAACCATTCCATTGATTGCGAGCGAATTCTGTTGAGTGGTAGTATATTTTACACTCTTGTATTTACACATTAAGATAGAGTGTCTCTTATATGATTAGTCGACGTATGCCTAGAAACAAAAATACAAGCCACTTACAACAAGTATACAATTTATGCCTGGAATTGTTAGGAAAATTCTAAATCAATCGATCTTTCTCTGATAATCGATCGGCTATATTATTCTAAGATTAAAAAGAGTCTGGCCACAGTGACGGATTAGCCATGTAGCAAGAGAAGTAAATGCTACAGGCTAAAGGCATATGGGGGCCCACAAGTAGATTTACGAAGGCTAAAAAAACATACATACATACACACAAACCCGTTATAGAATTTGCTACAGGTCCCGCGCTGACTTAATCCGGCACTGCCTGACCGCCTGAGTTAGAAACTTCATTCCGTCAAATTATTTTTGGATTATCCGAAGTCCTTAAACCAAGAACATATATATTAAGGACATGAAACCTCTTATGCCGAGGTATAAGCGCACGTGGCTGAATTTAAGGCGACTATCTGGTGGGGTCTAGTCATCGCGTTGCTTACTTTGTACTGCGCATCCGGCTATCCAAGTAATTGAAAACAATTAAAATTGTTCAATTGATTGTAAACAAAAGACAGCCGGATGAGCAGTACAAAGTACGTAACGACCGACCCGCCCAGATAGGTGCATTTTTTCTTACTACCCTTTCCACATCTAGTTTAACGTCCTTAATATATATATTCTTGCCCTAAACCTTAGGTGTAACTGCGTCGGTACAGTTACATTGGCTTGAGGGGCAATACACTTACACCATTACTCAGTAGTTGTTAAGCGGGTTTAATAACTCAGGTCAAGAAATTGCCTCTAAATGCGGTTATATGATTGTTGACAAGAATCAAGTCAGTGAGTACATTTTTCGAAGCTACGACATGGAATATTAATATCAAACTGCGAACAATATTCTTGCTGTATTCGAATGAGGATAACTTGTATTCAAGTAATATGTATAAAACTTCTGACATTTAAGAAATATTACATAAATCAAAGAAAATTATTACTATTACATAAAAATACTGTACATTCTTCTCACTCTTTAGTTATTTTTTATTTACAGTCTTTACATTCAATTTCAATCAGTAAATAAACTCTATTACACAACCAAACAACCCTCACAACATAAAAATGAAAGTAGGAACAAATATTAACTTTTTTTTGTTTTTATAAAATAACGTTGTTGTTGGTATACAGGAAAAACCTACATAGTAAACATTATTGGTTTATTTTTTTTCTTTCCCACTTTATTAAGTTATGAAGCAAAAATCACAAGAAGAAAAAAGTTAAGAGGCAGTGATGTTTAATATTTTTATTCAATATTTTTCTAAGTGTGTAATAGTCATTTTAACTTCTAATCTCATTTTTTCAAAAATGATAAATAGAAGCAATTGTAATCCAATCAGGAAAAAAAAACTTTTAACTCTCATTTAAATATTGGGATTTAACTATTCAGAGTAACAAGATTACAAAAATTTCTGCATGAAGTACCTACGCCGTGCACAAAAAGGTTCGAGAACTCTTCTCCGAAACTATAAAAGATAGTATGTAGCTTCGAATTGTTGTTGGTCTTTAGTGCCTTATTTCATTCAACCCGATCTGGTAATTCTCAGGGAGTGAGCTAGGGTGATTTTTCCAAGATTCCAGAAGTGATTTATCAAACTATAAAAGTGAGAAGGTTGCAAAATTGTTGGCAGCATCGATTAGTAGATTATTTTGGAATACAAAAATGTCTTTTAGAACAAATGGATTTTAAAAAAAACTTTGTCCCTTAGGAAAAGGTTATCCAAAGAATAAAAAGAGATATATACTTCTTTTTGTTCTTTGTATATTTCAAAAGCATGAAAAGCATATCCAAAAAGCATATGAAAAAAAAATTTTCTTTATGAAAAAGAAGATGCATATAATGGTAATAGAAGTTGGAGTGTAATCATTTGCAGTGTTTTATACTTTATATCCACTTTAAAATTTTAAGAATATACATTGTATACATGTTTGTAAAGCTAAAGCTCGGAAGAAAAGCAGTCAATTAGTTTGCCGAATCTGTCAAATTTCATAGAATCCATATAAGGATATGGCTTTCAGACAAATTTCCAACTGACTGAAAATTTGGTGAAAGGCTTCTTAAAAAGCTCAGTAATAGTAAAAGGTTTATTATCTCTTTATTTTTCTATTGTATCAGAAAAGCATTCTTCACAAAAATCTATTTTTTTGAAAAAAGTTCAAAAGTACTATTTTTAAAAAAAAATTTCTTTCTGTATTCTATTTTTAACCAATCGAAGGACAAAGCTGGCAGGTAACGACCAGCTTTTTATAAAAGAACAACAACTTTTGTTCGAAACATTTTTTGTAAACGAAAAATTCCACGGAATTTGAATAACTGGGGTCACGTGTAGTATTTGACAGCCTTCAGAAGCTGAATTGTCCAACTTATATAGTGGAGTCAATGAATACATAAAACAGGCTTTCTTAGGAAGTCCTCAGGAACAGCTCCGATTTTGATGATTTTTTTTTCAGAACGATTCTTTTTGTATATTATTTAAAATCAGAAACATTTCAGATGGGGGAAATAATCTGGAGGGCGAATAGCCAATGTCGTGACTGATATATCGACTCCCAGCCTAAATCGCTAATGATAGAAGTTTGAAATTTCGAGAAATTATTGATTTTATACTGTAAATGTCACATAAAAAAGGATTTTTCGAAATTCATCCCCTAAAAGGGTGAAATAGGGGATGAAAGTTTGTATGAAAATATATAAAAACCGTCATTTTTGAGTTCATTTCTTAACCGATTTTAAAAATTTTTCACCTATATAATGCTACATTATCAGCAAGTAAAATGGGCTATATTTTATTTTCAAAAAAATTAAGGTTCCGTAGCAAAAGTTAAAATCAATTAAATACTGAAACCGACATTTTTGAGTTCACTACGTTACCGATTTTAAAAATTCTTTCACCTATAGAATGCTACATTATCAGCAAGTAACATATGTTGTATTTTATTTTCAAAAAAGTTAGAGTTCCGCACTAAAAGTTAAAATCAATTTTTGGTGTGCGTGGAAAAAAATCACGCAAGAATGAATTTTTTTATATAAGTTGCAAAAATATTGTTTAAACAATATAAATAACTAGTAGTTATCCACGTTATAGTCTTCAATTCTCTTAAGTTCCCTTATGTTCACTATTTAATGTATTGTCCTGACCATGACTTTTAGTGCGAATCCCGAATAATTTTGAAAAGAACATTCGGCCATGTCACTTGTTGATAATATAGCATTCTATAGGTGAAAAAATTTTTAAAATCGGTAACGTAGTGAACTCAAAAATGTCGGTTTCAGTATTTAATTGATTTTAACTTTTGCTACGGAACCTTAATTTTTTTGAAAATAAAATATAGCCCATTTTACTTGCTGATAATGTAGCATTATATAGGTGAAAAAATTTTTAAAATCGGTTAAGAAATGAACTCAAAAATGACGGTTTTTATATATTTTCATACAAACTTTCATCCCCTATTTCACCCTTTTAGGGGATGAATTTCGAAAAATCCTTTTTTATGTGACATTTACAGTATAAAATCAATAATTTCTCGAAATTTCAAACTTCTATCATTAGCGATTTAGGCTGGGAGTTGATATATCAGTCACGACATTGGCTATTCCCCCTCCAGATTATTTCCCCCATCTGAAATGTTTCTGATTTTAAATAATATACAAAAAGAATCGTTCTGAAAAAAAAATCATCAAAATCGGAGCTGTTCCTGAGGACTTCCAAGTAAAAACACTCATTGACTCCACTAATAGCCCAGCTTTTTATTTACCCATCAACTTTAATATTGATAGAAATTCAGTGAAAGATAATCAAATAGAATTAAAAATGCAAAAATTATTTTGTCAAACATTCAACCAAGCAAAGTGACCATATGTCTGACACTTTGAAGATTCCAGTTTTTAAGGAGTCGGACAAATCTCGTTCGTCCGAGAGCCCAAGAAAATAATTTTTGCATTTAATTATCTTATTTGAACACCTCTTCAAATGAATATTTGCCGCGCAATTAAAAATTTTCCAGGCCCTCTGAAAAGAAGTCCTCGCCTATGCATAATTTTGTAGAAAAAAAATGTTGTATTGAACGATCTTGAAAACAGCCTGTCAAACTTCAAGCCCTACTGTCATGACTGTCATACCACACCTAGCTTTAATGCTATAATTCAAAAACAATAATTTTGCATTCAATTTCAGCTAAATTTATTAGATTTACGGTAAGATATTTCGAATAAAAATAGTTATTTTACAAAGGGTAGCGTTGTAAGTTTTTTGCCTTAATTAAACAGGCAACGAATATGGGATTTTTCCAGCTCCCTACATTATGTAGCATATACCACCACATAAAATTTCACATTCCTATAAATATCCCTATTTTGGGTATTCAAAAGGGTATAGACTGCATTTGTGTCATTTCATTTTTTTATCGCCTATGGTGTCGAAATTCCCAATAATAAAAAAAATTAGCTTAATATGCAAAATTTATTTAATGGGTAATTGGTGAAAAACAACAATTTTTAAATATAATGTTTTATTCTGTAATGATTTTTCTGATAGTTATTAAAATTAAATCAATATAGGCACCCCTCAATGTAAAATACAATGGCCAATGGTGGTTACATTTTTGTAAAATATTTAGTATATTTTTACTTGATAAAATGTTTTTATTTGTTCTCAGCTGTTTGTTCTTGTTTTTCGGTTGTCTCAGATTTTTTCACAGGTCCAGTTTGAGTGATTGGTATAATACGTTCAGTTGGATTTTCGCCAGCAGCAAACTTAGGTGCAAAAATTGTTAATATACCATCCGACGATAAACTTGATGTTACATTATCAATGTCATGCCCAGCAGGTAAAACATAACGACGAGTAAATTGTCTAGATATAAAACCATGTTCATCTCTTTTTTCTTCATGTTTCCCTTCTACCACAATACTGTCATCAATTACTTTTACTGTAATTTCATTTGGAGCAAATTGTTGAACATCTAAAGATACACAATACTTATTTTTGTCGGCAACAACAGTTGATCCAAGATCTGATTTTCCAATTGCGGAACGCCATGGACGATAGTAACGTCGTAATGGTATCGTTGCTAATGGTTCTAATAAATCATCGGCGCTTAGACCTAGCCCAAAATGTTGGCCCAACAATCGTGATGGTCGACTCCATACGTCATCGTTTAATAATTCATTCAAAATTAATGGTGTCAACGACATTATTAATTATTTTGTATTTATAATCTCACTTTTTTAGTGGAAAAATATTTCTAGCACTGTTTATTTTGTACTAGCTTTTGGAAATTTTTATAATTGTTTATTTTGACTACCATAACTATGATTTGATGAAAAAACAAATAATTACTTCGACTACTTGATTCTTGAAATACAAAAATTTGTTACGAACACTATCATAGTACGAGGGACAGCATCCTTTTTATTAAATGATCAATATAATAGAGTAAGGTATAAAAATAATATCTCATATCTCGGAATCCAGAACCAATTTTATACACACGTTATTTATTAATAAACACTTTTATAACAATGTAGAAATATACCATGAGTATTTATTATCTAAAATTTCAACCGAGTTGCATCATTATTTTCTTTCTAAATTAGCTCATGTTAATCTGCGCATTTGCACATGAAAACTATTTACCTAACAAATATTTTAAATATTCATTATTGCTATTTAAATTTAGAAAAGGAATTCAATCCTTTTATTAAAACAATATTTAAACTTTACAAAATTATAAAATGATTTCAAATTAAAACAATGATTCATAAAGTATATTCATCTAAATGACAATTCAATATCATTATCTCTTTTTGTTACATGTGATGTAAATTAGTGTGTAATAAAGATAAAACCTATAGACTTATCTAGAATTTTATAGAATATACGCGAATATTCTACACTATCCAACACAATGTTGACAAGAGTGGGGGTACATTATTGTGAACAGTATAAAAGGCGGTAGCATCAACAATTGCATCAGATAATTCAAACTGTATTCTACAAAGTGAGTGTAACCAAGAAACGAATATCAACAGTTGCGTACATTTTGATATCAATTGTTTAATTTTTTACAAATTATTCGTGAAGAAACAGTAAAAAAAATTGAAAAAGGAAAATGTCATTAGGACCACTAATATTTCGAGATTTATGGAGTTATGGTTGGATACGTCCATTTCGATTACTGGACCATCATCTTGGTATGACTGGACATTATGGCCCATTTGTAAAAAATGCGTTAGAAAATCTTGACAACAACGTACATCTCAGCACCGAAAAAGATAAGTTTGAAGTGAAAATTGATGTCAAACAGTTTTCACCAAATGAAATAACAGTTAAAACGGTAAATGAGAATACGATTGTGATTGAGGGTAAACATGAATCAAAAGGAGATAAAGACGGAGAGCAAGAATACTTATATAAACATTTTTCAAGAAAATATGCACTGCCTTCAGGAGTTGATATTACAAAAATTGTCTCAAATTTAACTGCTGATGGTGTACTAACCGTTTCAGCGCCAAAACTGGAGAATGTTAAAGAAAAACAAAGCGAAAGAGTTATACCAATCCAACAAGTCAAGAATGAATCATGAATTTTATAAATGCTTAACATTTATCAGATTTACATAGTGAATTAAATTTAGTTTACAAAAAAATAATATATCCATGTCTATTAATTAGTAATTTTAATTGGATTATGAAATTTTAAGATTGTATTGTGCTAAGTAAACAATTTTATATTAAATAAATTTTTTTTCTATTTTATTTTAGATTTTTTCAATTTTAATTTAAGATGTAGGATAAGATGAGTAATTTCTTCATACGATATCCCAGAAACTTATGGTTCAATCGTAAAATCAACTAAATTTTTGTATTTATAGATTATTTAAGGAAATTAGGTTTCCAAAAACATAAATTTTACAGCTGATTTAGTAATTAGACAAATATTTTTCGAAATATCTCCAGATGCGCTACGAAATAAAACCTTTTCATACCAGATTTGAAATATTACAAAAAATTATCCCAATTTTTGTGTTTTTTGGATCAAAATTACCTTATATACCAACTTTCAAACAATTCCTAAAAAAAATATAGTTAGGAACATGGGTCACAGTGAAAAAAGCAAAATATTTGTTTTATTCCAAGGTAATTTTTAAACGAATTACACAAAAATAAGAAAAGATCATGACTTAATAATTCTGTGTAATTCATTTCGAAATTTTCTTGGATTGAGATACAAAAATTACATTTGTTTCACTGTGCCTCATATTCTCCTATTCTTAATCGGGAAAACTTATGTTTCCGATTTGAATAAAAATCATTTTCTAAAATCGTATTCGAGGGGGATATTGCGAAATAATTTTTTAGTCGACATCTACGCACACTTAATCGTGTGATTGATGATTTTTTTTGTGACGCATTCAATATTTTTATTAGAATAAAGATTATTATTATTATCTCAAAAACTTTCCATCCAAGCCAAATGAAATCTGTGTGTCATTTTTAAAAACGGTCCAATATTTTCAGTTGATTAGCAACAGAGAATAAGTAGTATTATTTTAAATGCCATAAAATTATAATAACAAATATACATTTTTTTGATTTCATAAAATCTTATGTAAAAATGGTCTGCTTTCCAAATATTAATGATCTTGAACGCACAAATGATTTTAATCGTAAGTCTCCTTTATTGAATCAGTTTAATGAATCCGAAGAAGTATTTGAAAATTTCAATCACGAATTAAATGAAGATTATACATCAATAGTATGCCGCCATCATTATCATCCATTTTCAACAAATTTAGAAGAAATCAAATCTATTGAACAAGTTATAACTGATGGGAACACCTACGTAATTAATTTTGACGTATCCCAGTTTAATTTAGATGAATTAACGATAAAAATTACGAAGAACAAAGTTTTAATAGTTGAAGGATTCAAAGAAAATGATACCCATGACAAAAAATATTTTAAAAACATTCGAAAGTATGTTATGTTACCGTCAAACTGTGACAAAAATTCGATCAAATCTTGTTTGACAACAACGGGAATTTTACGAATAACAGCAAAAAAAGAGCAAGAATTATCAAATATTTTAGAAGGCATAGACAAACTAAATTTATGAAGGGATTATTACAAAATTTTAACGTACCAATCTAACAACAAGCTATCAATATATTCTGAATTTATCAACAATTTATTATTATTTTAAACAATGTTTTATTAAAAACTATTTTTTTAAACCAGTCTATAATCTTTTAGAAAACTAACTAATTTATTATCTTTTTTTGCACCAAGATCCATTTCAGCTTCTAGAACAGCAGTTTCTGTTTTATTTACTTCAGCTCTAATAACAGCCATTGTATTTTCAATAACATTTATTTGTGTACATAATTTATCTAAATCACTTTTACAATTCGCCGCTAATTTTGATAATGGCGATTCAACATTTTTTGATCCAACAACATCTTTTGAAGTATCGTGTACCATGTTAATTAAAGTTTCATATTCTTCTAAGCGTAGCAGCATATCGTCTATTTTCTCAACTACAGGCAAAAGCTGAAAATAAACAATAGATATAGAGTTCTAGAATATGTTAATAAAATTATTTCGTTGTAAAGTAGAGGCTGATAAAAATTTGTTCTGTGGAAATGTAATAATCAAATCAATCCATGACAACGTCACCTAAGTTTCGTTTCTACCATCTATATTTCTAATCGTTACAAAATTTAGACTAAAACCAAAGATCCTTGTTTATTTTACATCTCCCCGAGTGACGAGTACAGATAAAGATATAATGTAAATAATAACGGTATTTACCTTTTTATCTAAATTTACATTTAAATACTCCGAATAATCTTGGGCTTCTTCAGCTATTTTTCTTTCTTCCATTTTATCATAGGGATATAAATAAAAAAAAATTGCGTATTTTGAAAACAAATAATAGACCTGATACAAAATGTCAATATTGACATGTCAAGTTATTATAGAACTCTGTAATATCGTCTGTATTCTAAATATATAACTCATTTGAAAAAAAGCGGTTGAATCTATTGTTGCATTTATTTAGCATGCCTAGTTTGTAATTGAAGCTTTTTCTCATCAAGTCTTAATTAATTTTTCATATTTTGTTTTCCCTATAGTTAAATATTAATTTATCTTTGGATTTGAGTTTAAAAATGAAAAATATCAAATATTATAATACTCAATTTGAAGATATTTCCAACACGATATTACACTTTTCAATAACGCGAAGGAAGTTTTTCCTCACCCTCTGAATTTTGTCGCCCTGGGTGCATATAGTATAAATCAAGCGCTGATCATGCCATACTTTTCCGGCGTCGGAAAAATTGACCTATAACAAATAAAATAAAGCCTGTAAAAATTTCGATTAGTCGTCCTGCGATTACAGGTTGGTGGTCAAAACTTTTAGGAGACCAAAATTTTTCTTTCAATAATGACGTGCTTCAACTTAGAAAGGGCACGTGGGTATACATTTATAAGAAATAACAAGGGCGCATTTATAACAAGTGACAAAATTTGGTGTCAGTGGCTCCAAGCCTATAAAAATGTAAATGAGAAATAATTACTAAAAACGTAATAATTAAAAATATATTAATAACAATTAGAACTATGATAAAAATAATACCATAACAACGTCGGCATACAATAATAATAATCATCGTATGTTTCTTGAATAGTAAATACTTTTCAAACAAACCAGTTATAAATTGACTTCTACCACTTTACAAAGTGTATCGTGAATTGTATAAAAAACGGTTCGCGTAAAAAAAAACTAAATACTAAACTGATGGTATTGTTTATAATAGTTTATGAAGAAACAGTCTCAATTTCAAACGTAATGGATATTAGTGATTTTGTGACAAAAAATAATATTATTTCATATTATAAAATCAATCGAACATTAGTGAGAAAATTATTAATGTATTTGCCAAATTGGTTGTTCAAACCACCGACAAGAATTGTTTTTATTAAATCAACAATGACAGAATTGAAGTTATGTCAAGAGGAATCATCAATTTCGGAATGGAAGGAAATCGATAACATGAGTGATTGTTTCGAAAATGAAAATGATAGTAATATTATTCATGATAATAGCAGGTTTGTTTAATTTTTTAATGTTATAAATATTTTAAATTATAAATTATTATAAATATTCACTATAAAATGCACTTTTTAGTATCTGCTATTGTTGCAAATAATATGACAAAATTATTTTATAATATTGTCGCAATCTTTAAAAACTAGCTTGAAATGAAGCCTAACAGTTATTACTATTATTTAAAATAATACTGAATCGCAATCATAAATCTTTAAAGTAACGGAACGATTGTTGCACTTTTATGAATCTTTGAAGTAGATTTATAAAATCACAAATGTACCTATGTAAATATTGAATTTACAGAAAAAATTATAAAATTGCAATAAAATTTATGTTTTAAAATTCTAAAAATTATAAATTTTGAGCTCTAAAATGAAATTAATTCCTTCCCGATGATTTATAAAGACTTAAAATTTTAAAATAACAATGCAATATTAAGAAAGAGAAAAAAAATTAAAGAAATAAAAAGAAAAATTTTTTTTAATATACCACCATGTTTTTATAACGGACTAAAAAGTATAAAATAATAAATAGCTATTAAAATATTTGTAAGATTGGAAACGAAAAACAGGGCCGGCGCATGCAGCAGACATTACACTCTTTTAGTTATTGCATGAGCGCCTCCAAAATTTCATTATCATTCACAGAAAATAGAAACAGTTTAATTCGTTTTTTTATGGTAAAATTAATGAAACAGTTACACAGTTATAGTGGTCCGTCGTCTGTCCGTCTATTTATCCAATGGACCGAAGCTCGAAGTGAAGAGTCGATGATCAAGTTTGGTATCATATGTAAGTGTATTACACAATGAAACACACGGGAGTTTCAGATATAATTAATCGTATAGGTTTCCGTAATTTGAGTTTTCGAAATAGAATTACAAATTTAGTTAAATCTCTGAAAAATGAGATGGTAGGCGAGTCTATCTCCTATTTGTATTAACTATAAACCAAAATGGATATTTGTTAATTATCCAAGTATATTTTCATTCAGTATGACATCCCTATACCGTCAAACTATTTAATGATTTATTTTTAAAGTTAATTTAATAGGCACATGTGTTAAACGTATAATATGTCGTCTGACATTAATGTTTTTGTAGGTAATTTACGGATATCCGTTTTATGCTTAAAATAACTAATTTCTTACTTCCATATCCTGATAAAATAATGAAAAATCTTACATAGACAGGAGCAGAGGCAAAGGAATTTTTTCCTATACATACATGTGCCGCTTGCAAAGATTAAATTAAAAAATTAATTTTAATCAAAACAAAAATTCAATTTGTTTATAAAGGGGCAATATGGTTTTGAAAAAAACAAATACAGTTTCTCTGAACTTTTTTTTACGAATACGTGGAAATCATTATTATCACTGATATACCAAAATTTAAAAAGATCGAAAGAAAAATGTTTTTCTTCTAAAATTGGAGTTTCCATAATATCGTATTTTCAGAATTTAATGAATTTTTTTTCGTTTACATACAATTAAGCTATAACAATTGATAAAATAAGTAATATCCATTATTAAAATTGAAAAATCGATTTTTCGATTAGTCGATTGATGTTTTGGAACATTCATAACATACCATTTTTATGTTCTTTTTGTATCCTAGTATATACGCAAAAATAGTTAGCCAAGAAAAAATTTATCTATCTGGGAAAAAGTACAAAACTGACTTCTTTTAATTTTTATGCCATACAAATTTTGTTGGTCTTAAGGAAAAAACAGTCTAGGTCAACAAAACGAAAACGATAAATAAATTAGGTAGTATTAATTATGAGAAAGACTATTACTTTGGTGTACCGATATGTTCATGAATACTTGAAGAATAGATATAGGCGCAGCAAGTGCATTGGATGCATAAAAGAAATTAATTTTTGATATTTAACTCTATCTATCCTGATTTTTAACTCTATTCAAAAACACAATAAAGTTGCCATAGGCTTGAAGCTCATGCAGACCCGTACATACACATTCTCCTGTTTATCTCGAAACGTTGTGCCGGATGCAACGGTTATATGCGAGTCTTTAAAATTTACTGCGATTTTGTTAACTCGGTTATATTTGTTGAAGAGAGCTAAAAATAATGTTTGCAGAGACATCTGTTTGTCATGATAGTAATTATTAATGTTTCGGAACTCTTAATAACACTGTTAACATAACCTAAGAATTGTGTGTGTGTAACCATGTGCTGTATGAAATGTCATAATTGATACTTGTGTTAAATATAATAAATATTATTTCTTCTTAATAATACAGTGTTTAAGTGGTTTATTTTAACCTGGGTAACCCCAAATGCAACAGGTTCTGGGCCCAGATCACGTAGATTCCTAAATTGCTCAGGTTTCGTGATATTAATAAACAGTATTAAGTTTTAAGAAGAAAATGGCCGTAAACTATTTAACTAGTGTACCGCGTCTAACGGGTCGAGACAATTACCAAGATTGGGCATTTGCAGTCGAAAATGTTTTCGTTTTAGAAGGACTAACAAAGTGTATTGATGGTAGTGAAACGGATACAACACTGGTTGGAAAAGCTAAAGCAAAGTTGATTTTAACTCTGGATTCCTCCTTGTACTTGCATGTCAAAGATGCAACAACAGCTAAGGATGTTTGGGATCGACTTAAAAAACTTTATGAAGATAGTGGTTTTTCCAGAAAAATAGGTTTGCTACGAACATTAATATCGTTACGGTTAGAAAACAGTGATTCAATGGAAATTTACATCAATCAAGTAATCGAAACAGCACAAAAATTGAACAGAACAGGTTTCAAGATTAGTGATGAATGGGTAGGGTCGCTTCTCCTAGCGGGACTCTCTGAAAAGTACATGCCAATGATTCTAGCTATCGAACATTCTGGAATCGACATTACCACTGATGTAATCAAATCCAAGTTACTTGATATGAATCTGGATAGTGCTGAGAGTAAAGCGGCAGCTTTTGTGACCAAACACAACTTCAAAAAACAAATAAGTTATGGAAACACGGGTTCCGGTTCTGTGAGTAATTATAAAGATAAAAATAATATTACTTGTTTTAAATGTAAAAAGAAAGGTCATTTTATGAATAAATGTCCAAATAATAATAAAGAAAATGATAAAGGCAATAAAAAAGTGAGCGGTAATGCTTTTAGTGCTACTTTTTTAAGCAGTAATTTTAAAAATACTGATTTTTACATAGATTCTGGTTGTAGCACACATTTGACCGCTAGAAAAGATTGGCTGTCAAATATTAGTGAAGAAAAGTTACCAAAAATAACAGTTGCAAACAACAGTTCGTTACCAGTGGAATGTGCAGGCGATATAGAAATTACTACTTTTGTTAATAAAAACAAGCATGATGTAACTATAAACAATGTTCAGTTTGTTCCAGGCTTAACAACAAATCTGTTGTCAGTATCGCAGCTAATCAAGAATGGTAATGAGATTATTTTTCACGACAAAGGTTGCAATATATACAATAAAAAAGGCACATTAATTGCAACAGCTATCCTAACGAATAATGTATATCGGTTGGTTTTTAAGCCAAAAATGCAGTTTTTTTCACTGGCAGCAGCTGCAGTGACCAGTGAGACATGGCATAGAAGATTTGGGCATATAAATTATAAAGATCTTAATCTAATGAAAAATGGCATAGTTGATGGGATGAATTGTAAGGATTCTGATAAAAATATTATATGCGAGGTCTGTTGTGAAGGAAAGCAGGCAAGATTGCCATTCAATCACAAAGGCAACAGGGCGTCTACCGCACTAGAGGTTGTTCATGCAGATCTTTGCGGTCCCATGGAAACAACATCAATAGGTGGGTCAAAGTATTTTTTTATCCTTGAAGACGATTACACAAAAATGAGTTTTGTTTATTTTCAAAAAAGAAAAGATGAAACATTTGAAAATTTTAAAAAATTCAAGTCTTTTGTTGAAAACCAAAAAGAAACAAAAATTAAGATTTTTCGAACAGATGGCGGTGGAGAGTTCTGCAGCAAAGATTTCGAGAACTTTCTGATAAAAAATGGAATTATACATCAGAAAACTAATGCATATTCTCCGCAACAAAATGGTACAGCCGAGCGCTTGAACCGCACGATCGTTGAGAAAGCTAGATGTTTACTTTTTGATGCTAAGTTGGACAAAACATTCTGGGCAGAGGCAGTAAACACTGCAGTATATCTGCGAAATCGTTCTGTAGTCGCAACTTTAAAAAAGACTCCAATTGAGATGTGGACTAACCAAAAACCAGAAGTTAGTAACTTAAGGATATTTGGAAGTGAGGTCATGATGCACATCCCCAAAGAGAAACGTTTAAAATGGGATAAAAAATCGAAGAAAACAATTTTAGTTGGCTTTAGCGAAAACATCAAGGGTTTTCGGCTATATGATCCAGAAACAAAAAAAGTAATAATTAGTAGAGACGTCATTATAAATGAAAAACTGAATAAAAAAGATGATATAATTATATACTCGGAATTATCAGATTCAGTGGGAGAATCTAATCAAACACTTTCAGATTCTGAAGAAGTGGAGAGTTTAAATATGTCAGAAGAAAGTAATGCCAGTCAGGATGCTGATTTTGTACCGGATGTTGTAATTGAAGACCCCACTACTAACAGAAGATCGGAGAGACAGCGAAAACCAAAAAAATTCGATGACTATGTTACCTATCTATGCTTAGACAACGATGGTGATCCAGTGTCCGTAGAAGACGCAATGTCACGGCCGGATTGTAAACATTGGATGGCAGCGATGGAGGATGAACTACAGTCATTTGAAAAGAACGGAGCATGGGAGATCGCTGATATTCCTAACAGTGGTTGTGTAGTGAAGTGCAAATGGGTTTTTAAAAGAAAGAGTGATATCTCTGGTAAAGTGCGATATCGTGCAAGATTAGTGGCGAAAGGGTTTACCCAAAAACAGGGTATTGATTTCGATGAGACTTTTTCACCTGTTGTAAGGCATTCTACATTAAGACTTTTATTTTCACTTTCAGCGAAATTAAATTTAAACATTTTTCATCTTGATGTTGCAACGGCATTTTTGAATGGTGATTTAAAAGAAAACGTTTTTATGATGATACCGGAAGGTTTACAATTAAAAGATAGTAATAATAAAGTTTTGAAACTCAAAAAGGCAATTTATGGTTTGAAACAATCTTCACGTTCATGGCATGAAAAAGTAGATGATTTTCTTAGTAATTTGAATTATAAAAAATCCGATTTAGAGCCTTGTTTGTACACCAAGATGAAAGATGGTTTGAAAACTATTGTTTGTATTTATGTAGACGATTTTTTTTGTTTTTACTAACGATGAAATTGAGTCAAATAATTTGAAATTGCAATTAAGTAAAGCTTTTGAAATTAAAGATTTAGGCGAAATAAAAAATTGTTTGGGAATGAGAATAAATATAGACAAAAGTAATGGTACGATAACATTAGATCAAAAGTCATATGTGGATCAATTGTTAAAAAGATTCCACATGACAGATTCTAAAAATATCAATACTCCAATGGAGATAGGTCTTAGTTTAGATAGGGAAAATGATAATTACACTGAAGTACCCTATCAACAACTTATAGGCAGTCTTATGTATTTGTCTGTCTTGACCAGACCTGATATCTCGTTCGCCGTGAGTTATCTCAGTCAATTCAACAATTGTCATACAGAAACGCATTGGAAGCATGCTAAGCGTATATTGAGATACTTACGTGGAACGAGAGATTATGGCTTAAAATTTACCAAAGATGATAAATATTTACAGGGTTTTGTTGATGCCACTTGGGGCAGTAATACATATGACAGAAAATCCTATACAGGTTTTTGTTTTCTTTTTTCTAATGGTCCAATCGCTTGGGAAAGCAGAAAACAAAATACTGTTGCTTTGTCCAGCACTGAGGCCGAGTATGTGGCTATTTCAGAGGCTGCCAAGGAAGCAATTTATTTAAGAGGACTATTATGTGAATTAATTGGTATTGAAAATTGTTTAACTTTGTATAATGACAATATGGGCGCACAAAAATTGTCAATTAATCCGATTATTAATAAGCGCAGTAAACATATTGACATTAAACATCATTATATTAGAGAAGTAGTAGCTAAAGGACATATCAAGTTAGAATATTTAAAAACGGAAGATATGCCAGCTGATGTGTTGACAAAAAGTTTGTGTTCTAGTAAGCACAATAAGTTTATTAGAAAATTGGGTATTGTTAAAATTAATTAATGTATACTTTTTTGTCTAACATTCTTTTTAGCTAGTGGGAGTGTTGAAGAGAGCTAAAAATAATGTTTGCAGAGACATCTGTTTGTCATGATAGTAATTATTAATGTTTCGGAACTCTTAATAACACTGTTAACATAACCTAAGAATTGTGTGTGTGTAACCATGTGCTGTATGAAATGTCATAATTGATACTTGTGTTAAATATAATAAATATTATTTCTTCTTAATAATACAGTGTTTAAGTGGTTTATTTTAACCTGGGTAACCCCAAATGCAACAATATTTTCTTAACAAAGTATTATTTCCAATAATCTTATAAATTACTATATATAGACACAAAATAATAACGGGGTAGGTAATTATAGTTGAACTTATTTGATTTACATATCGTGTCAGTGTGTATGTCTGCAATCGTATTACATGTTAGGTTTAATCGTATACTTCAAAACTAATAATTGTTCTGGTCTAAATGACAAACTAAACAAATCTATTTAAAAACTTTTTAAATTTTTTAATTTTTTTATAAATACTATGTTAATTTTAAAGTTCGTTGTACGAATCACACATCAACAAATTCAACAGACATGAAAGTGTCTGTCTATGAAAAAAGGTCTAATTTAAAAAAATGTTCTTTCTAGGTCCACACCTATGATAAATCTCGTTGGTGATAACTGACAAGCAATAAAAAAATCCTTGATATTACATATTTTGTCTAAGAAATATAGAATATGCTATATGCACATAAATTTTATTATGGCAATATTGCCATAATAAATTTGCGATGTCTGAAACAGGGACATATATTCCCAAGGAGTACCTAAAGTTTTGACTCGACTTCTTATAAGGCCTAGCTGCTAAATATTTTAAATAAGCTTTGGGATAAATATCGAAAAATATACTCGAGGTTAAAGCATATTTATCCCAGACAATTTCTTTTAAAGGACAAGTCATTTTCGTGAAACTTTTTACCTACCAGGTCATTTGGAATATATAAAACGTGTGTGCAACAAGCTATTAGATAGTTTTCTAAGAAATATAGGTATTACTATGGCGTCCATAAAATATTATGGCGATCTGCAATGTCACAGAGATAGGAACGTATATTCCCAAGGGGTATAGATGACAAATACTTGAGGTGACAAGAGAGTCTTTTTGTTTTGGGCTCTTTCTAGCAAGAGAACTGTTGTAACCTGTTAAAAGAATGCATTTGGAATAAATTTCGAAAAGTGTATATTCGAGATTTAAGTAGAATAAATTTTAACCCAGTATAATTTTTGTTAAATATTATACGTGAATGCAAGCTTTAAGCCTCGATCACGATACTTCCAGCCATGTCTTCGAAGTGTTACAAAAATGTTGACGGTGCCTCAATTACCCACCCTAAAATATTTAACCATCTAAATTATTAGTATTTTTTACAATAATTATAATTTGTGTAACTTTCAGATATGCGTGAATCTAGGTACTTAGTTTTGATTTCCGTATTCCGGTAGCAACTGATAATTGTACTTGGATGAGAATTTTTTTCAACATGTTTAGTATCAATCAGTGAAAATCTAGTTACAAATTTTTAGTGAAAGATTCTTTTGCCGATTAATAGAAAGTTAAGGTAGTGAAAATAAAAATTGTTTTTAGATTGAAATTACAATTAAGTTTACCTATCTTATATCAAAATAGCAATTTAATTGTATGCATACACTAATTAAGACATACGCTCTATTGCATTTCTATTGTCATATTAAATCGTTTCTGTTGGATTAACTAAAATTTTCCCACAAATATTGATAATGATTTATAATATGTTTGTTTTGACCATGGTGGTTTCTTTTAACATTTAAATAAATGCTAACACAGCGACGTAACAATCACAGATATCCAGCCCTGTCTACTGATACTTTACCATAAAGTGGTACGTTTAGTATGAACCCTGAGCCTCTAACCTACCGAAAACCCCGAAATAGCAAAATCCCACCAAGCATGCCTGTCAGAGTTATAGTCTATATATGGTATAAGAGCCACCACGAATAAAAGAAAATCTATGTTAACCTACCCTAAAGATGTGACCATCTTAGGGCAGCTGTTCAAATCTGATTTTATCTTATCAAATATGATGAAATATCTGATTTTTTGGATAAGTACTGGAAAAAAAATTTTTTTAAAAGATTTTAACTTTGGGATAGGACAACATATTAATTTTTCTCGCTTTAAGATACCCCTAAGAATACATCCCTAAAACTGTCATTTTCACTTATTATACTACCACCATAGTTTTTGCCATACGACAGTCAGCAAAATGGTAAAATCTCCCCAAAACTTCTTTTTTTCCTATCCATGCTAGAAAGCGGTTTCTTGCATTTGACGAGAACTTCAATAGAACTTTTCAAAAAGTCCTGAAGCTTCCTTACAAGCACAGTTTATCAAGCTTACGAGAATTGAGATTGAAGTTATCGAGAAAAGTATCAAACGAATAGTTAAAACAGACCTTATAATATAATGATTTTTATACGTACAGATTATTAAAAATAACTGTTTTTATTATGATAATTATAATTAGGCCTATATTATGTAAATTTAACCGTCATAAGATTGTGAAATAAATTTTAAAATAATAATAATTGCATCTTTGTTGACGTGTTTATTAATTAATAATTACTGAAACTAAAAGTTTGTTGCCTTATAATTAAAAATTAAAACCTAATTACACAGAAGAGCTACTTTCCAAATATTTAATATTTTTATGTATAGATATAAAATTAATTCTAATATATACCCTTTATTACTGTAGAATCGAAGTTGAATCTCTTTATTTGGAAATTTTTATATAGAAAGAATAAATCTCCTTTCTTATTAATGTACTATTACTTACTATACATATTATTGCAAGTTATTCCTCAAACAGCGAAAATTTGATAGGCCTGGCTATTTGTCTATAGTTTTTTAAAGTAGTAAAGTTCGCTAGAGTATTTTACGGTGCAAACAAAAAATTGTAGTACGTAGCTTATATACCTAATCAATTAATTTTGATTTATCAATTCCAATTACTAATTGGCTATCATCGGGAACGGAAACTGCAATTGATTCTTAATGTTTTCCAAAATGTATTATATACGAGACGATGTTCGTGGGACATTGATTATGAACAACCAAAACTATTTTCTCTTACCAATATTTCCAATCGTAAAATTACACGATAACATAGAGAACCAAGTTTACTAATCTAGGAGTTAAAAAATTTCTTACAGATAATATGGACTATAAATTCGTTTCAGTAATCGATTTGTGAATTATTTATTTTGCAGAATTTTACCCTTCATCTCAAGACAGCCAGACGTAGTCATTCATAATACCTCTTATAATGCATTCAATGAAATTTCATCAGATTACAAAATAAAACAATTGGAACAACAATTAATGGACATTAGGGAAGAAATTAAAGAAATATATTTTATTCTTTCAAATAAAAAAAACAAATCAACTTTGGGGGGTAAGTTTTATATTTATAATGTTTTTGATTTTCAGTTTAAAATGAAATTATTTTAATTGGCAGATTTTGGTCTTCAAGCCCAAAATGAAAAATCTGATAAAGAAAATATAGTTTCACCACCTCCGGCTCCTCCACTGCCACCTGAAATAACGGAAGTGCAACGTAAAACACCTGATAAGAGGAAGAAAAATAATAAACTACAAGAAATATCAACAAAAACTACAGTTACAATGGCCGATGTATTGAAAGAAATGAACAAAGTAAAATTAAAGCCGATTCAAAGGTCAGTAAATTCATGTTTTAAAACCCTATAAAAACAGGTATGTACAAGTTTGATGGTGTTGCTAGTCTTATGTGTTTCGCTTGAGCTATCATGTAAAGCTTTAGTTGAAAAATTCTTCAGTTGCTAAAAGATTACGGGCCACTTTCTGGTTACTATAAGTGTCATGAGGAAGCACATGTAATAATAGCTATTTGAAACACAATAGAAAGTATCCAACGGCCCCATTGAAATTCGTTGATCTGTTTATGGCATCGAACGTTTCTTCTTTCTATCAGTGTGTAGAATTATTCAATTTAAGATGTTTGTAGAATTTTCTAAAAACCTTCGACATCATATTCGGAGTCTTTTCATCCACAATTCTAAATTGAACTTTGAGACCTAATTAATCACTGGCTCAGTGGTCTAGGGGTATGATTTTCGCTTAGGGTGCGAGAGGTCCCGGGTTCAAATCCCGGCTGAGCCCCATTGTAAATTTTTTCCTGTAATATATCTATCAAAATCAATTTTAATAAATCTATTATTAATTAAAAACATTTATATTTTTAGAACACCAGGAGGAAAACCCATTAGAAATATTTCACGTAATGTATCGAAATCAAACAATGTAAGTCCAGATTTGCAAGCTATCTTGAAAAGACGTTATTCAGCTATGCATAATATTTCTCCTACAACACCTGATACATCTATGTTAAAAAGATCGAATAGTCAAGATTCATTTTACGATAACTTTTAATTTTACATAAAAATTTTTAAGAATGTATATTTAATCGAAGAGACCATTGAATCAATTTTAAAAATATTCTAATTTGGACTTTTCCAATGTTAATTTCAGAAAGCTCAATGTAATGTTTTGATTATTAATAAAAAATCGTTTTCTATGTAATCTGGCTCGTTCATTTTCTCTTATCAAAAACTATTAATGATATATACAAGATAAAATCGGACACCAAAGTTCTTGGACCTTGTTTATATCAATTCGAAGTAATCTAAATTACACTGAATTGTACCTCCTTAATTCAATTTTTAAAACACCAAATCACCAAGAACAAAGCTCGCTTAGAGGGATAATATGATGGAGAAACATTCATTGGTTGTTTGAAAATGTGAAAGAACACAAGATGCTCTAGTTTTTGAACTACTGAAATAAAAGACCAATTATTTTAAAAACATGTATTTTTATTATTTTTAAACCATTTCACAAACGTTGAGTACTTTTAAATGTCATTTTAAAAGAAAATTTGAAACCACCAAATAAATCAACATTATTTTATTTTTTTATTGTATGCGGTTTCTCATTTTTCAAACAATTCCTCAATCATCTTTAATATATTGTATATTTGCCTCATAAATCTGCCAAAAATTCTTATAGCAGACGGGGAACATTTCTTTTACAGTCTTTTTATTGTTAATTGTTTTGTTTGCTATTTTTCAAGTGTGTTTTTTTTTTATTTAAACCCTGTTCTTTTACAAATTAACATACTTGAAATTGCATTTTTATTTGCAAGTGGTCCTATTTGTAAGACATCAATAGTTTTGTTGAAAAGTATAATACATTTAAAAGATTTTTTCATTATTATTTATTTTTTTCCTATCTTTGTTTTACATAATTCATAGAATATTTATGAAAAATTAATTAAAAATCTTAACTATTACTTTACTAAATAATTTTTAGCTATGTAGAGTTTTGTTTCTTTCATTCACGCAAACTATCTTGAAAGGCTAGCTGAAAATTCTTTAAAAAATCGATTATCTCAATAATATGCAAAAAAAATTTAATAGAAAAGTTTTTCTCTCTTGTATGGTGGATTAAAAAAAGTTGGTCGTTCATCAGAGTTGTCCGAAATTCCGCACGTCATAAACCGAATATCTGCACTGCCTAGCTTTGTTCGGCCATTTACAAATAAAGATATGGAACTGAGAACTAAGTAGTTTCCAGTAATTGTATTTCACATAATTTTAGTAATTTTACTATAGAAGCCGCAAATCTAATTAATTTTGTTAAAGGGGATTTTTATTTAATTAACCTTTACGTGGCCAAATGATTATGTAATGTAGCACCATATAAATAAAAAGGATTCCCTACTTTTATTTCGTTTTGATGTTGGATGAATATCTTGCCCAAAAATATATTTTGTTATCATTCATACCTCCGGGATAATTTGCGTACAAATAATAAAATGACTGTTAACTTAGTTATCTGCAAACTCTAATTAAAGGCAAAAAAAATTACACCAAGCAGCCCAATTTAATTACTTTATATTTTATTGCTCAATAAAACAGCTGCTTTCTTCTCACACGTAATCGATGAAAATTCTATGAATTATGAGTAATTACATTTACTTAAAGAAATTTTATAGCTAATAGTACAAGTTTGAGATTAATATTTGTTTTACATTTAAATGTTTGCTTTTTTATTTGTTTCCCAATTTTTTTTTTATTTGTAAAATTATTAGGTATGTAACATATAATTCACAAATATTTTTCTTATATCCTAATAAGATATTCAGTTTGGATTATTCACTGAAGAGAATTTATTATTTCACTTTTATTTTTTTGAATGTTACGTGGTTTTTGGTATACCCGGTAAAAATTGTGTAGAAAGAATTGGTTTATCCTTTTTTTTGTTCCCTTATAATAGTATCACATTTTTAAAGTAATTTGTTTAGCAAAGATTTCGTCGAAAAATTTTAAGGTTTTTTTTTAACAACAAAAATTTTTTACAATTACAGATAAAAAATGTAGATTGTTGATTTAAGGACGCTTGTAAGTTGTAAGATTTATAAAAATTCTTAAAGTATAAATAGCCATATACCTTAACTAGAAATACATTTTTTTCTAAGTCATGACGTATGATAGTTCATAATCCAAACTGAGGAGACAGGTAAAAAGGTATGTTTTGAAAGATATTTAAAGGAGGTGTGAAATCGATTTGTTTTTTTCTACACTTTACATAATTATCATTAATTCATTACAGTACACAAACAGCCACTAAAGATTTCCAATTTATAATTTATTTTTTAATTATTTTTTTTTTAATTTTTGAAATATATACGTGATACTTTGTAGATTCAAATTTAATCTACAAATTTTAATACTCAACATTTATTTATTTAAGTGGTTGAAGTATACTTATAAAATAAATTTTTTGATTATTCCGAATGAATAATAAATTAAAAATACGAGAAGATTTTTTCGGTTTGGTCAGTCACATTTGTTGCATGGTAATACATACATTGAAACATACGTTTTTATCTAGAGAGTCACAACTTTTTATCCGCGTCATAGAAAGGGTAAGTATTTTGAGCTAAGCTTCTGTCTGTGAGATCGCAACTACAGAAAGAATATATCTGATAAACATTTGTTTGTGTAAATAGTGCCAGAATACAGACATAAACCTTTTTCATTAGCAAGATTAACATAAGCAAATGTTAAGACAGTGAAGTAACACAATTAATTTAAAAAATAAAAGAACTGTGAAAAATACTGTCTAAAACCTATCGTAGTCGCAAGATCACTTTACGGATGCAATTGCTCTGTAAATTGTGTTTAAAATGAATAATATGTACACAAAAGCTGAAGAGCAACTCTTGACTGTAAAGCAGAAAGATCGTCGTTTCATTCCGGAAAGTCATGTACATTATTTTTTCATTTTTCCTTCATTTATAAATATGAATATATTATATAGTGTTTTATATTTAATAGCTGTTACCTGTAAGACATTTCTTAGATTTTAAATTGAAATCCCCCGGTTCTAAAATAATTGTTTATTGCGAAAAATTGAAAAACTTTTATTATGATTTTAATAATTCCAATGAATTTTTAATTTGACATTGAATATTCTTTTAAGAGGCATCAAATATGCATTTGCTATTGCATTTCTTAATTTATAATTTTTGATGTCGGCAGTGTGACTTCACCATGACAACAATACAATGTTCATGAAAGGAAATAAGAACAAATAAATGTTTGTTTGAATTGAAAGTAATTTTGGAATACTATCATTGTTTTAAATTTTATTACAAGTTTTTGAACGAACAATAAATAGGATTTATAATATAAAATTGTTTATGTATCAAATGTTTATGTTATTTTGCCGTCTTTTAAATACAGATAATAACCTAATAATATAACTATCCATTTCTTAAAATATCCTAATTAAACGATATTTACTTCAAAAAAATCAAACCAACAAACTAAAAAGAAAAATATATTAAGTTCGCTAAAAAACTATATTATTTGGGGTTATTAGTATTCGTTTCAAATTTGTCCCATTTTACATTCATAATTTTTTTTTTTAAATACATTGCTTGAATTGCTTATTTGTTTCTTTTGTTTATTTGAAAAACCACTCTTCTTTCTTGTTCTATGCTAGGTTGACACGAATTGAGAACTCTTCTGCCGTGAACTTACAACTGGATTAGAGAGTAGCGGTTCATGACTTGTTAATATTGATATGGAGCTGCAAATAGCTAGTGCGGTTTTGTAAAGGATATATTATAAATAATGTAAACAACTGGATGTAAAATTCACTGCCAAAAATCAGGAAAAAGATCATATATTACCATAATCAAAAACTAATAAATACTTTTGATTTAATGCATGATTCTTTTCAAGAGTGAACTGATCGCCCAGCATCGGCACTCCATGTATCTTAAACTCGGCTGTACGCTCTGTAAATTGAGGACATTGTATCGTATACCAGTTGGAATGACGGTTTGTATTTAAGAACGTATCCCACAAAAATAGCAATGAAGCCACAATAGATTTCAAGCAATTGATTTGTTCGACATAAAATATGTATTATAAAAGCGCGGCCACGCATTCTGCAAACTAAGCATCCGTTATATATTTTTCTGTAGTTAAAAAGAGAAACAGTTAATTTATGAGAGTGCCTAAAGGATCGTGTTGCTTTTGAAATGCGCTTTTTATTCCGAACAAACTCATTATTTCAAGTTTTGAAACATTTTTTTCCATCGTCTATCTTGAAAATAAAAAATAGTTACTGTATAGGGCTGATATAGTACAGAAGATATGTCGAACTCACGATCGTGCCAATCTAGCATTACGTGAAATAATTTTTACATAATTCTAAATAAATAAATAATGACTGTAGGAATTATTTTATATTAAAAAATGTATTTATTAAATATTTTCAAACATAAATTAATAAAAGCCAGCGTTAATTCCTTAGCAAAGAATCTTACCTTTTTGATTGAATATTTGTTAACCCTTATATGTGTGAAGAGACACCCGTGTATCTTTTGCTTTTTCTATCATTTTCAGCTGTGGTTTCCTGAGATGTCTTTGCTTTTTGTAAACCACATTTTTTTATTTTGTAAAAGCGGAAACATTTTTTATCCCTATAATAGAGTGACAAGGTACCCGAGTGCCTTCACTTCATTTCTAAACTATTAATAAACAGAATTTGATTGTTTACATTGCGTCAACTGTATGAAGGTAACCGGGTGTCTCGTCATTCAGATGAAGTTGTTTTTTTTGTCACTCACATAAGGGTTAATTCGCCATATACCATTTTATTTAAAGTTAAATTTTGTCGATAGATACTCTAAAATTAATTCAATTTATTTTTCTTTTAAATTTTCAATTGAGGCCATCACAGCTAGAATATATTTTATTCAACTTTTTATTATGTAAAATGATTGGCAAAATCATAAAATACCGCAAAAATGATCAATGCAATCATTTATTAAAGTTAAAATTTGGTTTGAATTCTGAGCTTCTACTTTTTCCTGTAAAGTGTAAAATATTGTTAGACCACTCTGTCATTGCCTCAATTAACCATTCTAACTCTCATTGCTGACTTAAAAAGAATAAAAATAACATCAAATAAGTAAATAAAAAATAATTTTTATTTATATAAAAAAAAAAAACATACATATAAATATTACCAAGAACAAAATTTCTGCAAGATAGTTGATTTTTTTAAATCATAAAATGTGATGTGTTCCAAGTCAAAAAAAAAGGAATAATAATAAAAAAAACCACAAAGAAAACAAAGTTATGGGGAAAAATTTTGCAAATACTTTTAAAATGTGTACCACATATAGTTTTTTTGATTGCTATCACATTAATAGATTTTTATTTAATTTTTTGTCATGATCGATTTTGGACTAGATTGGCACCTCTGTTGGATTAAATCAATTATTTATATATTGTTATCACACATTTATTATTTTGTTGTCAAATTCTGTACTGAATTATAACACACTATTTTTCAATATTTGAACGCTCCCGTAATAGACCTAACACTGGGAAGAAAAATAATTGGTAAATATTTTAATGTTTTAATCACTTCGACTAAGACGCAATTTAATTATTCTAGTTTTTTCTCCTTCTTTGAAAAGAAATTTAACTTATAAATTGGATAATGTGGACTTAAATGAAGTGTTATTACAGTTCTTAAAAATAATTAATGAAATTATTTGTGAAAAATTAAAATTCAATTTAAACGAAAATTTTTCAACAATAATTAATGTTTTACTAAGCAAAATTTTGTGCAAATCTCTTAGTCTATAAGAAATCGCCTATGTTTCTATGTTTTTTTCAACAAAATCATGCTTAATCGATTCGTCTTTGGCATCGGAGCTCTTAACGGATGAACTGATTTTAATTTTTGTTTGTTTTTTATTTTAAAGGTTATTTAATCTAGAGTATTCGCAGTTATGTTTCAAGAAAATCTGCTCAGCCGTTTGAAGTTCATCACCTCTTTTCTAGTTTATGAAGGTTTATATGTCTTCATCAACAAATAGAAAAGTGGTGGTGATTTTCAAAAGGCTGAACAAATTTTCTTATAACATGACTAAAAACACTCACAATCAAATTATCTTTCAAAAAAAATAAAATAAATATCGTTTAGGAGCTACGATGCCACAGGCAGGTATAGAGAAACACAGATAAACACGTTAGACTTGTAACACCCCTCTTTGTTAGTCGGAGGTTGAAAAACAAAAACTTGTTGGTTGTCAGAAAATTTTGTCTTCATTTACTGGTTATTTTCTACAACATTTAATATTCTTCTAAAACTGCAAGAACAATATATTGTCTCATTTGAGAAGGAAAAGTTAGTATAGTTTGTACTGAACATTAATTGAAGTCATTAAAAACGATAATATTCACCAAGAATAATTTCCGAATAATATACCCAGCGGTCTATAGTTAAACATAAAAAAAATTTATAATTGTTTGCAAAATCAAAATTTCGTATGAAAATTGAACACATTTTGTTTAATTTATTATTATTATTTATAAAAATCGTAAAATAATATTCTTTCAATTTCTTTTACAAAAAAAAAACATTATTTTGTTTCTTTATGGATATCACAGAGTTGATGTTGATTTGTTAATATTCATACCGACTATTTTCTTAGAATAAATCAACTCGTATTACATAGTTCTTATTTAAACGATTTTTTTTAACTCTAGAGACTTCAAACTAATGCGAGACTGCGAAGAAGTAAATTCTTTAACAATCTTCAAATTGTAGAGAACTTTCATAATATATATTCGTCCTCGATTTAAAGAAATAAGCTCCGCTTTCGTTTCAGTTGACTCGTATTATTTTGAATAGCTATAATCATGTTCTCTATGTCTATTTGCACCATTTCAGCGTGTGGATATAAAAATACGGAGACAAAATAAAGAAACAAAATTAAACGTGACTAGTTTTTATTCATTGCATAGTTAAGAGTGATTGATTAATTCCATTCCCAAAAACTTTCGCTTGTTAATCATATTAATTAATATTCGAAAGAATAAATGAAAAAATTATAAATTACAGGCTTGTTAGATTCGATTTTTTTACGCAACACAATTTCAAACTTTAAAAAATAATTCTAAATAATTAAAAATAACAATTTTTTCCTAAATACATCTCTGTGCGTTTAAGAGGAAAGTATTCAGTTTTACGTCAAGTTATCAAGTAGATGTTAACTTACAAAACATGAAATGTCATACAAGTTGTTTCTGAATATATTAAGAATTGCTTTAATTAAACTCAAAGACTACATTTAATCTTTTAAATCGGAGTTAATGAACTAGTTTAGCGTATAAATGTGGTTTTTGAATATATTTAGAATAACTCTAGCTTAAATTTTATTTCGATCATAAAAATTATAACGATAATTTTTGCTATCTCATTTTTTTAACGAGTTTACTTCTTCTTCTTAACATTTAAAAGTGTATTTGCACTTTTGGAACATCTTTAAGGTTCTAAATTTCAAAAAAAAAACAATAATGATTTATCTTTTTTCTTTTAAATCGGACGCCAAATTAAAATTAATGAATTAAGATTCGAAAAAAAATAATACTCGTAAAATGTATCTGATTGTTTTACATTAATTTTTAGTATCGAAATTAAAGTAGACAATAGCGACTAAAATCTGTAAAGGAACTAAATAAACTAGGCCACATGATTTTGTGTGTTATAGAACCGTATGATTTACTAGTCGTTTTTACTAAAGAAAATGTTTCGTATACACTTAGAATTTGAAACAACCCAGAACAATTTCATTAGTAGACTTACTGAATAACTTCCCAAAGACTCAATTAACACAAAATGTTCCTACTTAAAAATTCAGTCTGCAATCTTTACAAAGCATTGCATCCATTACCTAGAATATTTTTTTTATAATTCTTAACTCACTCGGCACTCTAAATATGAGTATATAAAAACAAGGCGTGTTTTTAAACTAAAAAATCATCGATTTTATATTTATAACGTTCCATTTAAACATTATCTTTTTTTTTTTACAATTTGTACTAAAACTGAATTGGCAAATATATAAAATAATCATACCTTACATGAACTAACTTATTATAAATACTCGAATTATCTTCTTATTTGGCTTTAATATATGTACTAAATGTGACCATATATATAAATTAATTAATATCAGCATTAATTTAATGCTTATTTAATACTTTTTTTTTCAAAAAATTTTATTTTTTAAAAACAGATAAGTTAATTTTTTTAGCATTCAATGAGCGTATTTTGTCTTTTTTTTAAACATTCGTATCAAAAAATGCCCCAGATTTTTGCCTTTAAAATGTGTGTGTAATATTGGTGATGTGTTTTTTTTAATCAAGCTTCAGTCGATTGATGTGCAAGTGCACGCGCATCATACATTGTACGGCTGCATTTTTCTTTTGTGGATTGATTGATGACAGCATTAGTTGTCTTCGTCATTTTTCGATTTTTCATTGTATCACCGAGCCTGCGTCAACACACTGCACTCCATTTTATAAGTATATATTTATATAAAAACATTTGTGAAAAATGTTGGAATGTTATATAATATTGCTCAATAATCAAATAATTATTATTGAGTGTCACTGTTTATTGTATTACGAATTCGGCTCATTTCAAATTGTACCTCGTATCATAAGTAGTAAGCATGCGATTTTCCAAATGATTGTGTAACATTCAAACATTTTATCACTAATTGTTTATACATTATTTTAATTTGGTGTAAATTCAAAAATATAGTAGTTTAGAGATATCAAGATTTCAAAATATTATATTGTTGAGATATAATAACGCAAAGTTAATCAATTTTATTGTTGAACAGAAACGACTTTAGTTAGAATATAATGGTTTAAGAGAGATAACTATATTTTATTATTTAACTTTAGACAACACTTTGCACACTATATATCATAGCTGGGCAGGCTTTGACTTTGTTATTCTCTTTATGGCTTTTAACAAGAAAGGTATGTTCCGAAGTGATAAAAATAGTTTAAATACAGAGTGTTTACCTGTTTAGAATCTAAACAGAAAATAGTTTACTGTTGTTAAAAGGATTACAAGAAGAATTTTAATTTACTGTACACATGCTAATGATAAGGTTTCGGGGGTGGGGATAATGATTTTGGGTATAATTATGTTTGGTTATTCATTCATCTCTGAATTTCTTCGAGGGTTACTTTGAATTGAAAAAGTAATTTTTTTTGTTTGTTTAGTAAGTGATTTTAATAAAGGTATAGACCATTGCTTTTCGGTCCATAAAAAGAATTAAATTTATATTACATCATTATATTTGTTCCCAGATAAATGTTTTAATTTTTTTTAAATAATTGGTAGGATACTCTGTATTTACACTGAGTGAATCTCACCTGAGAACATACTCTCTTGCTTATATCCGTTGGAAGATACGAAAACTACCTGCAGAGCTTTCTGAGAAAATAGAGTAACCGGTGCCTATCGATGCTATATATTATATGAGAAACAGTTGAGTGGTACAGTGAACCTTAAATTAAGTTCTTAATAAGATAGACCGTTAATGCAAATCAGACTAATTTTGTTTAAATCCGAATTTCAAATGGCATATTTTAAAATAATATAAACAGAATATAATAATATAATATAACAGTTATTTAGTTGATGGCTCAATAAGTATTTAAACTTAATTTAACAAAAAATATATCCAATTAAGTATCCCAAATTAAAATGAATAAATTTTTCCAATAAAAGTTTCGACTTCTTTCAATCTCTCATTGCATCCGTCTTTTTATTAAATAAAATCACTACTATAAGAAAAACAAGATTGTTTTCATTAATATTTTTGAACATACAACAATTTTATTATATCTAGTATGATTTATATCGTTTGAAAATTATCGTGCATTAATAAAAACCATTAGTATAGTTAAGTGCAAATACATGATGAAACAAACTAAAAATAACGAAAGACAATGCCAGTTTCGATAAACATTGCATTAATTATACATAATTATTAGTAATGATTACATGCTTTATTAATTATTATTTACCAATACCGTAACAGTTCGAAATAGTAGTTCTCTTCTCTAGACTTAATTTTTATAATAATTATACATTAAATTGTAAGTACTGTTCGAGTAGCATATTAGTATATTTATTCATTTTATTATTTACAAAAACGCAATATGTTTATAAAAAAAGGTTACGATTTTATGGTTAATATATAATATAGCTAAATAAATATATGATATTAAAGAAATTATCAGAATGATTTTCATCAAAAAAGTTATTTTGAAAATAATTCTCTCCTTGAGAGGTATTTAAAAATTTGTCAAAGATCCTAAGTTCTACACTACAATTTAAGTCGTATGTCGTCTTGTCCATTGACGGGTGCCAGACGTAAGAACAATATAATATCGTATATAGCTTATATTGCGCATGTGTCAACAGAAAAGACTAAATGCCACTTAATTTTAGAATACCCTTGATTTAAAAATAGTTTCAACGACAATCCTAGTTATAAATGTTGACAGCCCTGCCCTTAATGCTTCAAATGAGCATGGTTTTGCCAAACATTTCATTGTAAATTGTATCAGAAGAACAGGTGTTCAATGAATAATACTATGAGACCGTTTTAAAGCATTTTAGTTACAAAATTCATTTAACAACAGCCTTTTTAGGGCAATAGTTTTAGGAATTTCAGAGTAAATGTGTGACAAAAACTATCGATTACAATCTTAATTTCTTTTTGTTGCAAAACTAAAACGTTGGCCTACTTCCCTGAGGAACTTGAATGCCATTCCGACAAGTGCATGAATGTGTTCTCTTTCATAATAAATCACTTGCCGTAGGCTGTCATTTTTCAAACCCATTCAAAACAAATGACTTCGAACTCGGAATGAAAACAATCCCATTGAAACTTTGAATTATAAATAATTTGCAGTCATTTCAATTAAAAGTTTAGGAAAGATTTAAATAGAATTGAATCGAAAATTAATTGAATTTTTCTACTAGAGCCGTTCGTGCATAAATTAAAGTGAACTCAAATGTTTTTGATCAAAACCATTACTGATTTCTTCCAATAAATCATTCATTTATTTATTTTATAATATAAAGAGATAGACATTTAAAAAGATCTAGTTAATAGATTTACATAAAAAAAATTTATTTACATTATTTTGTTAGTAATTACATTTATTAAAATTGCACAGAGGCACATATGTTAGTTAATACGTGAAAGTATGAGTTTTAAGTTATTTTAAGTAAATATTAATCCGAACACGAAGATTATGTTATTAAAATTGCTAAATACTTGATTAGAAAATAAATAAATAACCGCTGCCACAAATATATTATATTCGTGAATTTGAACGAAATTTAAATAGAGGGAAAATAAATTTAATAAATTTCCCTCCAAATAAAGGATAAAGGCCAAAAGTTTGTAATTCTATGGAAAAATATGTGTAGAACAAAGTCATAAATTAAGAAGTGTTCTATTATCATGGACAGCTAATTTGAGAAAACAGCTATTGAATCTCATTTTGGGATATTATTAGATACAAGTGATTATTATTAGATACAAGTGATTGAAACCAAATAAAAACAAAACCTTATTTTGATGAAAATTTGATATTCTGCAATATTAACGATTATTGTGAGGTTTCTTTCAATTATTTTATTTGAAACTTATTGTATCTTATGTTTTGGGCGAATTTAAACTTTTGTCTCTTAAATTTTTTTCCTAAAACTCACATATTTTGGACCATTTTAAACAAATTTTGTTCCTTGACTTTTTTCCCCTCACAGCTCAATATATAAATTCTAATGCCTGTTGTCTCAAATTTCATGATCTTTCAACAGAATTAGTTTGGGCGAATTTTTGAGCGCGCGAGCCTACGCGCATGGTAAAACCACATTTATTTTTATCAATATGACTTTGTTCTACACACTCATATGAACATTTTGAGCCGGGTCTCATAAAAAATCATACTATTCCATGGAATTGCAACCTTAAATGTTTCATTTCCTACAGTAATTAGAAAATAGACATATAATGTGAGACTGAACTGTTGGAAGTATTCCAAGATATTAAATAAATTAAATAAAAAAATTTGCTGCTATAATAATTTCTACAAATATTTTTGTTGAATGAAAAAAAAAAACTAATTTTAAATATTACTACTATTTATAAATATTACTAATTTTATTTTTAGCAATTTTAAATAAAAATTATGATACTGCTAACATGAAACATGTATTATAAAGTTTCAAAACAAACACATAATATATGAAAAAGAAACATTTCACAATTATATAGATTTTGTTATTATTGACATTCGTGCTTTAAAAAGAACATGCGTAAAAGATTTTTTGTAAGTATTGTATGTATTTAAAAGTATCAGTTTTAATTGAAACTTATTAATTAAAATCGCTTAACTTCATTTCATTTAAATATTACACGTTTTCTATTACCTGAATGTCCAATAGTAAGAACTTCAATTGGTAATGAACCACGGCGACGTGCCAATGCTGCATCTGGGTTGAAATCTGATGATCGGCGTACTATTTCTCGACGTAAACGATGCCATGCGGCACCATCTGATACATCTGGTATGAGACAAACAGTTTCTGGCCCGCCAGAACTGCGGCGTCTTAATTGTTTTTTACGTCGACCAGCTTTTCCATTTAAACTAACACTGTGTCTAGTTAGTATATCGGTACGTACTAATGGTATTTCAGCAGGAACTGAACCTCGTCGTGGATACTGGCAATGAAGTGGCTCTGATATTGATGTAGGTATTTTATTAACAACTGGTTCTAAACGATTTTCGGTGTCTCCTATATCGAAAGTTTCTATAACAAGAAAAGAAGGCTTTAAATTATTTCCTATATGTGCGCATAACTAGCATAATTTGAAGATATCGAGATGATGCAATATTTTTCCTATTTTTTTAAATATTTCATCGATAATTTAGGCAATATTCATGAGTATATCACTGAAAACATCCACGTAAATGAGTTAATTTATTTGCTTCAAGTCTATCGTACTCCAGCTTTTGTAAATACCTGCACTTTGACTATGAAAAAAGGCATTCAGTCAAACGTTTTGAAAATTTGGATTCTTAAAATCAATATAATAAGTAAATTCAACCTTTACGATTTGGGAGATTAAAGTATAAAGTAAAGTAGCAAAGCAAAATCAAATCCTATGTTTGAATTTCTCATATCCCAAAAACTTGATCTCTTTTGATCTACTTATTAAGGCGTACATTCCTAAATCCATAATTTCATAAGATTCTACCGAAAGCCATTTCCCATAATGTACGAGCTCAGTTATCGTTTTGGGCAAATATACTTACTTTGACGAAGATTTTCTGCAGGTACTGATCCTCTCCGTGAAAATAATATATCAGCCCTCAAGGCAATCGAAGGCTGATTTATGTCTTCAGATTTGATGTGCGATGTCACAGGAGCAGATCCTCGTCGTTTTGCCAAATCCTAAACATAAATTTAATGCGTTTATACTAATTTTACATAATATTTAAAATATTTAACTTACATTTGCTAAAGAGCGCCTAGGATCTAAATTTTCTTTTTGACCTCGTATTGAACTATCAGATATTTTAGGAATTTTTGGAGTATTTTCTTTATCATCCCAATCAGCACTATCACTACGTTTTGTGCCCGACTGCGCCTGCGCAGTTGAAGGCTTCACTTGTAATTCTGGGATGAACATTTCAGGACCACGACCATTGTTTGGACTTAAAATAGCGACAGTTGGAATTGGTTGATTCCATTGATTTGTAGTGCAGTACATATTTTCTTGTGAGCTATGCGATGAATTTGAATGACTGCCACCTATGTACAGATATTATAAAATTTAATTAACAAAAACCATAATAAAATTTAATAATAAACAGTTACCTTCTAACAATGCTTCTCGACATGTAGCCATTTCAGCAGTAGTAGAAAGATATCGTACTCGAACATACGGTTGAAGAGGAGGGAAAGTTTGTTGTCTAGTTAATGTTCGAGATCCAGGAGTTAAACCAACTGCTGTCATGCTTGCTATTGAAGGTTCAGGTAATAACTCTTCAGCACTAATTGGTCTTTCATCTTTTTCAGCTGTACTTAATGCTGTAAATTACAAAATTGCAATTAATACTAAATATTGGCAAAAATCATTAGTTTTCTTACATGATGAATTTTTTCGTCCATTTCCACTTCCTCCAGATATTAAAGAAAGTGCTGAATTGTATAAAGCATCACTTGGATCTGATGAAACACGAGAACTGGTCCGTTTTGGAATGTCCATTTGAGATTTATGTATTCCGGGTGGTAAACTTTCACGACGAACATCGGCTCTAGCAAAAAGTGAACGACCGACACTAACTGGTACAGAATGGCGGCGGTTTGATTTTGCCTTTGACAATATATCCTTCCTGAAAATTATAAGAAATTTTTATTGAAATTTTTACGTTTCAAAAAGCACATTATTACATTCCTGTAATTAAAACTTACTTTTGCATATAATCGGGTGGTAATAATTTTTCACTACTTCCTCTTTCGCTAACAAATTCAATTTCTTGCTCGGGTTCTGTATCTGATAATTCAGTACGTGTTTCTTCAGCATTTTCTGCATTCTCTAATGATTCCCATCGTTTCTGATTACTAGCTAATAGTTGCATCATATAGGTGGATAGTTCACTAGATAAAAACCGATGCCATTCGGAAAATAAAGGTGTTACGACAAATCGGATAAAACCTGCAATAAACTTCAAGTTAGAAATAAAAAATAAACAAGGGAGTTTTTAAATTTACCTGTTTGAATTTTTGGCACTGATGTTGAATATCGATCACATAACGATGTTATTGGTAAATTTAATTTTCGTTCAAAATCACCTTGCCTGAAAAATTCTTCACATACTTTAAGACTCCATTTGCGTGATACATCCCATGGCCTTGTTGGATTTGATATGTCTGCGCACTTAAGAGCTATTTGTAAAATAAAATGACGATCTTCTTCACGACTCATATCTAACGCATCAGTATCTAAACCTTTCTTTAATTTACTTAGAAATTCTTGCTGTCTTGTAATATCGGTGGCAAGAATTAATGAACGTATTTGATTTTCTAAAGCATCACGCCAAGGGGTTAATTGTTCTGCAACACCACTTTCTAAAAGACAACCAACAGCTGAACGCCAATGATGATTTTCCAAAACTGACATATTCTGATAAAAAATAAGAATGATAATTTAATTAATTAATTTTTCTACGAAAATAATTCAAAAATTTTCTTACATCGTATAAAGTTGCTAAATGATTGGAAGTAGCTATCAAAAATGGTTGATTTACACCAGGATGATCTAAATCGTGTGCTACAGCTCCAATTAAAGAGGCCATTACTTCAACTGGGCTCATATGTTTCTTAATCTAAAAATTCAAAAAAATATCAATGCATCATAAATATTTATAAGCATTTATCTTTAATTAGTACACTTGCTACTGCTGAGTGGATCGTGCTAAGTGGCAATATTCTACTTTGGGTTAATTTTTGAAGAAGCTGATTTTATTGATAGGCAATTCTTATAGAAAAAATCACAATATACGATTTTGGCATACAAAATTAGCAAACCACCTTTTTCGTTAAAAGTTCATACAAATAAGGGGGGATTGATAAATGTTTTTGTTCAATAAAAAGTGGTATGAATATTTTATTCAGTCAAAACCTTACTTTTGATTGAGCTTTTGTGATTTTTTGTGAAAGGTTTGATTGTATAGCAAAACTCTGGAATCGATAATCATTATAGTTATAAAAAACGAAAATTTTGTGCCTAAATCACTCTCTAGAACGTTATTTATCCTACATATCACATATTTCGATTAGAAGCCGAGTGAAGAGTATTGAGTTTCTAAAAATTACAAATCCCACTCGATTTCAAATTAATTTTGAATACTTCTCCGTTCTCTATTTAATTTATTTATATTTTAATTGTAATATGAAAAATTATAATTATAAAATAATCATAACTACCTTTTCTTCCTGTAGAAAACAATGCATTGCTTGTGTGACATCAGTAGCATGAATAGAATTATGATATGGGTTTGAACTATGATATCCTTCCTCAATTAACGCTGTAAAATAAAATTAACATTATGATAAAGTCCAATTAAAAATGAATTTAAGATTATTTTGTCACTGAAACAATAACCGAGTAAATTTCCTTTTGTATCCTCGACTGGTTTGATTAATTTTTAAAATTTAATTTTGCTCTCTTGTAGTTTGACGCAAAAATTGTTATGAATACAATTAAAGAATAATAAATTTTGGAGCATATTCTTGAACAAATCTTATAAAGAAAAATTCATATTCGCGTTTTTTAAGAAAAAAACTTTATTTTTTCAAAATTTAAATTGGAAAAATTTCCGGGTTTATTTTTTCCTCGTATATTTTTTTCGTGGCTATTTTCCTAGATTCTTTTATCCTCATAATTTCTATGCGAAGTGGTGCCCTCAATTCAAAACTTTTATATGGGTCCCTCTACTTTTTGCGCAAACGGCAGATTGTTATTTTTAACCATCATCCAGATATTTAAAATGGATCGGATCAAAAATATAAGTAAGCCACACTTTAAAAGAGGCTTAGTGTGCTAAATTTTATTGATGTATGTAAGAGTATGTTTCTCGAAACCACAAAAAAATATTTTTTGCTCAATGAATCGAAGTGCGACTGTATGTTACAAGGTCTCTGGAACAGAATGAAAAGAGAAAGGCGGGTTATTTAAAATTGCTCAAATTAAATTTTTACCTGTACGTGAAAATTTTTGCAATAATAAACCTTGGAGTTAATGATAAGATAATATTTGAAAAAATCAAAATTTCATCTTTCTTCAGACGTTTTAGTTTTTCCGGGATATGCTAAAATTAACTCGAATAAAAGACTCAAATTCTTTAACTAGATAATAATACCAATAAATATACGAATCGTAAATTCCAATATAAGGAGGTGGTTCGTATTAGCATCTCATGGGCTAGAGCTTCTCTTTAATTGTTGTTTCAATTTTTATTTAATGTATTGTGCAATAACAAACAAAATCTTAAAAACTAAAAATATAAATACTTACTAAATAATTTCCATACACGAACAACATCTAAATTGAAGTAGTCTAATAGTCCATACCAATGAAATAGATGGACACATAATACTGGTAATGATCGGCCGCCTGCAGCCGTCTCTAGAGCAAATGCATTAAATGCCCAAAGTCCACATTGATCCAGTATACACTGTAAAATAAATTTAATTTTTTAATATAGTTATTTGTATTGAATCGTATTTTTAAATCGCATTCGAGTTTAATGAAATTGACACATTTATCAAAAAGAATCAAAAAATCAATTTTATGGTTTTTAAGTAGAATTTTGAAACAGAACTTAAAAAATAGATAATATCCCGAGGATTTATGAACGTGCTTCGAATTAAACAGTAATCTCGAAAAATGGGTAAGGAATAAATCTCGAAAAATGGGTACGAATGGCCTACGATCTGGAGGCCATTCGTATTTAATAATAACGATTTGAAGTTTTTTTTTTCAAGTGGACTCAAAACTGCAAAAACTCTAAACACGGTATGAGTTAAACAGTTTGTTTGTTCATATAACTTTGTTTAACATTTTTATGATGTATCTTATTTCATTTTTGTATTTTATTAAGGTTGAAATAAACGGCGATATGTTAATCGTTATTTCTCGAAAAAGACGTACATGAAGATTATTGTAACTGGGACTAAAACTATTGTTTGAAGGAATATCAAAAATTTATATGAGGAGCATCAAGATCGGAGTCTCGAATCTGGGACTAAATATCGATCTACAAGCACGATTGAAAAGTGAATCGTTAATTTAATTTCTCCATAAAGAATGTAAAATAAACAAAAAATGTTCTTACTTGTACTTGTCCATGCATAACGTCATCTAAAATCGCTGGATTATCTTGGCTAAGGCTTCTAGTGGTAAGTTTCTTGCGCCTGCGTTTATGCATTGTTAAAAATCGTCCGGTTGATGGAGGACGATCTCGAGTTCCACTAGCGGTTAATGATTCTAATAAAGAAATATCACCAATCGACAGACGAGAGCTTCGGCGTATTTGTTGACTTGGAACTGCAAAAAAAGAAAAATTCATTATATATTGAAATAAAATAATTTCTTTATAAATGAAATAAAATTTACAAGAAAGATTACTTTTTAGTAATAGATGTGACTTGTTGATTTTATACAATTTGTCATGAAAGTATGGTTGTATCTGATTCGTGGGAAAAATGTAAATAAATCATCGTGATAGTTTCTCTATCTGTGCGTTTATATTAAATATAGACTTATGCACTGTATCGAAGGTCAAACGGCAAGAGTTGGGTTGTGTTATAAATTCATGTTTCATAACCCCCAGAACACAATTCATATGGTCCAACTTTTGCATACCCCCCCTCCACAGAAACAGTTAAATGGAATTTTTTGAACCAAGTAAAAGTTACTCTAGGTTCTTTGGGTCATTTAACGTCAAAAAGTTTCTTTGTGATTTTTTCGTAAACTTGAGCTTGTAGAATGAAGTAACCTGTAAAATTCTTCAGAACTTTATTAAAGGATGTTCAAACATTATTTTAGAATTTTGATAATATAATTTTATGTCCCGTTTTTTAGCTTTTAAAATGGCCTTTTTGGAGTTTTTCCAAACATTAAACTGTTAATATTTCGAAAACGAAGAAGTTTACGAAAAAATCACAAAGAACCTTTTTGACATTAAATGACCCAAAGATCCTACAGTAACTTTTACTTGGTTCTTTTACTTTTACTTGGTGTGGAGAGGGGAGAATGTATGCAAAAATTGGACCAATAGGGTTTCTGTCAAGATCGAGAATGTTAATCAATAAGCTTTTCTAAACAAGAATCAATTGACAAAATTCGGTACTCATATTTTGCACACACAACCCCATCCAGCGCCTGCTCTACTATAAATAAATTGAATATGAAAGACAAATAAAAATCATTTCATCAATTCAAGTACAATATATTTTAAGTAAAACAAATATTTTATTGCAAACATTATAATACCTAGTACTAAACATATGTAAATAAATAATACTGTACTGCTACTCTCTAGTATTAAAATTTTATATAACGCCATGCCGCATCGTACAATGCGCGGTTACTGACCATACTTAATGTTTACTTCATGAATACTCTCTGCACTCTACTCTTACTTTACAAAACATAAAATGAGTCATATTTTTCTTTCTTTTATTTCGTTAAATTTATTCAACTGAATTATTATTATTATAGTAGAGAATAATAACTGTCACAATTTATTACATTTATTTTATGATTTCTATAAAAATTTTTAATAACGGTTTTCAATACAATTTCTTCCACAGTATAAATATTTGTTTTTTAAAATTATGATTGTTATTTATAGAATCTGTAACGGATACAACAACAAATCAAAAATAATTCGAGATGAAAATATCATTTTTTTTAGCTCTCTGACTTGATGATTTTTCAATTTTTATACCATGTATCTGAAATATACCAAGGTATACTAAATTCAGTCCCAAGTTTGTAACACTTAAAAATATTGATACTATGAACAAGATATTAATTAATATTATATAATTATAGTTAAAATCTTAGAAACAACATTTTGTAAGTCAAGGTAGTTAAATAATCAAGGTGAAAAGGACAAAGTTCTAATTGTTTGTTTTTGTTGATGTAAACAAAAGAGGTCAGTGGGTTGTAATTTATTACCTTGGGATTAAACAGTACAATTTATTTGTGTACTTAGGTACACCTTAAATTAAAGTTAAAAAATTGTGCCAAAATTATTAAAAATATCATCTCATTGAAAAGTTAATTACATGTACTTAAGTGTAAATATTTGGCATTGTAATTATTTGTTGACTTTAAAATGCTTTCAACTAATTATCTATTTAATTTGATTTATTTTTAATTTTTCTAATAGTGTAAAAAAATTTTGCAAATCGACCTCAATCTGACAGAACATGTTAAACTGACAATAAATAATAATAATTGTATTAACACACGCACATTTTGTAAATAAGGCAAAAGTGTAAGTGAGAAAAATTTGCAGATTTTTTTTTTGAACGTTTTTTTATGATAAAATAATCACTCAAGTTTTTTTTTTGAACTTATAGAAATTATTTTCTATTTTTAGCTCAGCCGGTTATAAAAGCGTGTTTTTTAAGCTTTTAAATTATTATTTATAATTATAGGGAAATGTTATCTGTTAATTATAGGGTATTGTTACATTAGCGACGAAATGTAAAGTTGGAAGAAGTTTTGAAGAATATAGAAAGTGGAAGCGATGTAATAGTCAATGCTTTTGGTATTTTATATAATAATAAAAATAATAAAAGTTAGGCTGAGACTTCTCAGGTAAAAAACGATATAGGTTGAACCATAGTAGGACTTGCCTAAAAGTAATTAAGGATTCTAAAATGCAAAAAATGAATCATAAACAAATTAAACACATAGAAGTGTTATAATAATAAATAAAAAATGGGGTTTAACCTACATTTCTCAGATCACGTCTATACAAGAGACCATCCACATTATTATTTTTAATCTTTACTTATTTGTTAAACTACATTCGAATATACAATTAATTTTAATGATGTGGGTGGAGACAGTTACTTCGTTCTTATCCAAGCCAGTAGTCAAAGCAATTTCCCAGCCAATTGTCAAAGCAAGCAAAGACGCCTTTGATCGCTTGGCTACTGTGCCGCTCAATGAATTTTTATATAAAAAAGATCTAAACCAGGCCAAAAAATAGAAAAATTAAAATAATGACAACCTCATCCGGAAGTTGGCCGTTTTATATTCAAATAAAGTAAAAATACATCCAAACAATTTCCCACTGAAATAAAATATGTACAACAAAATATTTGTATTTACAATAGAACGAGATTGAATTTCAAATATGAATTCATTGATACAAAATCAATGAAGTTAAATAAACCAAATCATTACTTCTATGAAAGAGATTGATTTTAGTTTAAAGTCATGCATTTTATTGAATATATAATCGTGTAAATAAAGCTTATACACAAATTAAAAGAAAATTTCTTTGGGTTTGCTTTAAATATAGGATTTGGTTACTACGAACACATACCTTTCATGTCTAGCCAATGTGTAGTTTTCATGCAGCAACTACATGAAGATTGATGTTATTAATTTACAGAAAGTTTGAAATAAACTTATCGGCCATTTTTATAATATATAACATAGCGCCGCCACGATGATTTGTTTTCATGACGTATTTTCAAATTTCCAACAAACGTTCATATTGCGCTACCCGTTGCAATACATGGATACATACAGAGTTCTTAATATTAATTTAAATTCATAATAGATACAATTTTTTAATATTATTATAATTAAACGACAAGGTTGACATCTAAGATGGTGATTACCTTCAAATTAGAATAAGAATCATTTGATACCATATATCATTTGAATATAGAATTAGGTCAAACCTTTCTGTTTTATTTTAAAAGATCCTAATAAGATTGTTACAATTTATGTAAAAGATATATCCTTTCATAATAATTTGTATTATTAATGGGATATAATTTCATAGCTGCAACATGTAAATATAAATTCATTTTTAATGTAAACAATAAAAATAAACATTAAAGACTTTCATATTGAGCATTACGCTTACGGAAATGTTTTGAATAAACACTTGAATAAGAATATAAACTCTTCAGGAATATAGCAAATACTAAAACAGAGACGTACAATAAATATTTTACTTTTACAGGGTGGGACGAAGAAGTGTGAGATTTTGAAAACGCTACAAAATCAAAGTATAATTGACAATTTACTTAAAAATTAAAATTTATGTAATTTTGTTAAATTCCTTTTATAGATTTTAAAATAACCAAAAATAATTTGAAAAAATTGGTGGACATTTTGTTTACAGCATTTTTAAAATTGCAAATACACTGAGTCACGCTGTGTTCTTTGTATAATTTATAATAATATTCTACTTTATACCTACGGGTGGAATAATATATTATGTTAAGATTTAATATGAAACCAAACTCGATTCATTCACACGAAAAATAAAGCTCAATAGCAGTAAGACTCGCAAAACTCGATGTAAAGCTGCTTTTTTGGTATGTTAATTGGACTCCTTGGGGAAGTAGTGTGAAATAACGACGTTTTGCAAGCAAAAAAAAGTTGTGCTACCTGTGTAATCTGTGAAAAATTGTAAAATTTTCGAGCTTTCTTCAATTTTTGCATTTCTATTCGAAAACCATGAGCTTTTGACATTATTGCTAATATAATTTTGAAAGTAGATTGCTTATGTTAAACCTTTCAAAAGTCTAAATATAAAAATTTTCCTTATAAAAAAGTAACCAACTTTTGTTTGAATTAATTTTTCGTAAATATCATTGTTTTCTTGTAAGGGGGCAAAACATTAGTGTCCATTTTCTCTAAAAATATAAAAGGGGGCTTTATGAAAATTTTTTGAAAAAACGAAATAAAAGTTTTCTAGAAAATAATTTTAAAAATTTTCGAAAACTAGTACAAATGGCAGCGGTTAGATGATGCAAAGCTGCTATTTTGGTATGTTATTTGGACCCCTTATTGCTCGTATGCAATAGGTGCAAAAATATTTTCCGAAAAAGGTTGTAAGAGGCTGCTCTTACATCTGAAAATGCTGAAATGAAATACGAAATAAAACCAAAAGAACTATATTTGAGAATTTATTCCGCAATTATCTGGAGTACAAACAACAGGTGTTGGTTGCTAAGGTAATGTTTGTATACAAAGCAAAGTCGTATCTATCGAATGTACATACATTCGATAGAAACGCAACCTCTTACAAGGTTTACATCGCCGAATCAGTTTTCCAATGTAACATTTCATACTTACACAAACTAAATCAAAATTTCAGTTGAAAATTTTGAATCACAAGCTATATTTACTATCTTTGGATTATTAAAAATAAAAAACGATTTGTGTAAGAAAAATGATTTTCCAAAACGGAAATCAAAAATTCTTATTTGAAATTACTGACGGCTAAGAGGGTGCTAGTTTCAGCGACTTCTGATACAACGAGAGAATGTTTGTGTGTTCACTAAAATAAAAGAATCCCAGAATTTAAAATTGGGAATTTCATAGAAAACTATTTTTAGCATAATTGATTTGTCATGGATATCATCAATTTACAATTATAGAAATGTGTATGAATGATAATACAATTATTTGATATTATTGAGCTTATCTGATAATACATTTTATAGAAAAATAAAGGCAATCTTGGGAAAAACCAAAAAAAATAGGCTCTAATTTCAAAAAAATCCCCGGTATTTGGGAAAACAAAAAAGCAGACAGAAGGAGATTGTGAATTGATTATTTAAAAATAACGATAATTTTTCTAATATGATAATTTTTTCTAAAATATATATTTTCAAAAATAATAAGTTTCTAATTTCAATAATAATAAGTAGTTTCTAATTTCAAAAAAAATCCCCGATGTTTGAGGAAAACAAAAAAGCAGACAGCAGATCCATTCAAGATTGTTTATTGATTATTTAAAAATAATATTAATTTTTGTGTAATATAATAATTTTCTCTGAAGAATGAAATGTATAGCTGGTAATATTATAAATGCGTGTTATTTCTTGTGTGAAAAATGACTGATTAACGGCTCCTGTCATTTGATTTTTTAGGTTTATATACGGATGAAACTAAAGTGAATTGTAAAACTACTAAATTATCAATTTGTCCAGTTTTTACATTCCATAGCACACTAGTTATATAAGTAGAAAAATCAATTTTGACACCTAGTGTGCTATGGAATGAAAAAACCGGACAAATTGATAATTTAATAGTTTAATTATTTCAATAAACTAGTAATAAATTTGAGTAAAGACCAAAAAATGCGAATTTTTGTCAGGAAAACCGGTATATGGGTATAAGAAAAATATTCTAAGTTTTATAATAGTTTTCTTCGACATCTCTAATCACCTCTGACGCTAGGCAAAATATTAAGAATCGGTTCTTTTTGTTAATTTGTAGTAGGCTGAGCCAAAAATTCTGATTTCGGTTAAGTATCTCGTCGCCTTATATAGTCGCTTAGTTGGTTAAGGCGTAACCAATTTCGTCTGCGGTTTGCTTATTGTAGTGGGTTCGATTCCTGCCGTCGTAACATAATTAATTTAATTTATAGTTGTGATGGGCTGGTGTAGTGCATGGTATATGCATGAAGAAGGTGCACTCAGCCTCTGAAATTGAGGAGCTGATGAAATTATCAGCGGAAAGGTGGTAAAACACATATATGGTAACACAATGGGCTCTATAGCCCAAGTGTGTCCTTCGTGGACAGCCAATATAACCTTACCTAACCTAACCTACGTATCTTAAAAAATGTGACCCATCACCCTGTATGACTATGCATTTCCAATCGATATTCCTATAAATAACGGAAATATAAGGGTGTCTCCATCTGAAATGCGGACACACTGTATATAGAGATCGTATGAGTAGTCTACACCAGATTTTAAATTTGTTTATTGTTTCTGTACTATTTGAAGCTACTACCTAGAACCTAGAATCTAGTACTAGTATGTAGTGTACTATGATGGAGGTACTATTAGTACAAAAAGTAGAACATTCACTCATTCAACTGAGTGACGATGACGATTACAATATACACTTTATAATAATGTACAACTATAGTACACTATAATATATTGTTTCTTATCAGTATTTAACAATCATTTTTAAATGAACAACAGTTTAATTGTTATATATTTTGTACATTAAAAACTAGGTCATATCTCAGATACAACATACCTACTAGGTACTGCTGCATTATAGTTCTCATAGCGCTCATATTATTTTATAAAGCTCAATAATAATAATTGTTGCCTCCGTAATAGTAATATTTATTAGAGATATGCCGAGTATGACTTTGGCAGACTAGCCGATTAGTTGGTTGTAAACAGTTCGTCTAATCAGCCAAGATGGTTACGGTTTCGATGAGTATTCGGAAATTATCGTGACGCTTCGTTTACAGATCATTTGCACGCTAGTCGCAATCGCCGCCTGCGAGCGTTGGTAGGCTAAGCATAATTAAGTCACACACAAATTTATGGAGGTGATGTGCACCGGGCTTAAGCTTTATTTTATGAAAAAATATTATTTTTACTTTTCCTGTACCTATACTATCCCACAGGAACCGTGCATTTTTTCCGGATTAAAATTAGCCTCGAGTCATTTTCTGACCCCTAAACTACTTGTATTTATGCAAAAAATCATGTCAATCATTAAAAATTCAATTCAATTAACATATTACCAAAATTTCGTTTATCAATCTTCCAAAAGGCTACCGTTTTTAGAAAAGGTAAAACTGAGAATTATTAAAATAAATTATCTATAGCAGTGGATGCCAACAAGTTTTTAATGATATTAACCGAAAAACAAATCTTACCAAGATATTGAAAAAGTAACAATTAAAAAATAAATTGCAACAATCGTTCTGTACGAAATATCTAAATTGTTAAATATGAAATGAGTAAATGTTTTCTTTACCGCGTGGTACCTATTACTGGGAGTTCAGTAATCTGATCGTTCATTCTTAAAACAAGTTTTTCTGTATTTATATTTTAATTAGTTTTTCATATGATAATTAATAATACGGTTATAACATTTTTTAAAGTAAATAACGAAAAATTAATGTTTACAAATTGTGTTTTAAATATTTTTTTATGAAAAATCATTGTTCTATATTTTTGTTTGTGAATAATATGATTTATGTAGTTGTTGGTTATGACTCACAAAAACAGTAAATAAATAACATAAACATAAGTATTTTACTTTATATTTTAGCCTAATTGCTTTCCTACTTTTATATATGAAAAAGTTCAACAACATTTTTAAAAGAATAAAATTATCAGACAGTAAATAATTTTATTTTTCTATACAGTTATTCTAAATAATTAAGTTAATAGCCGGTGTTATAATGTTGAGAATTTGCCAAATCATCCCTTAAATTTAACAACCAAACCAGATAAAAAACTAATTCTTTTTCCAGAGAGTAATGAATTGAGTATAGCTTAACCCACGATGAAAAATACAAAACAACGTGGTTTTGGGAATTTTTTATTGTTCTCCCCATTATGTGGCTTGTGGAATATTTTAACATAGTCGCTGGAAAAATAAAATAAGCTTTGCAGTGACTTTTCTGCTTTCGGCAATATTACGCTACAAGTATTATTTCTATTTCACTTTTTTTTTCCGCAAAACTCAACTTTTTAGGACTTTAGATCCATAACGACGTTTGAGTTATTCATAAATAATTATCAGATTCCATAGTTCCTAAAAGTTCGGCTCCCATAGTTTTCAGGGAAAGAACTAATGGTCTTCAAAACCCGTTCTAGGACCCCATGGATATATAGATACTAAGGCATATGCTTCAAAGATGGTGGCAATTTTCTTTTTATTGAAAACCAAATCGAAAGTTCGCCAGCAAACTAATGATGTTAGTATGCGTATCTTTCTGCTATTGAATACTGCTGAAATTGTCCAGTTCTCCACATGCAAATGTTAAACAAAAATTTCTAGAATTCTTATAAAAATAAATTGGTAGTACATAGTCAGTGTGGTAATAATCCACACGACTAACTTACCAGAGGGGGAAAAAACATTAAAAAAAGGTCTTGTTAGCCTTCAAAGATTATTCTTCGAACATGTACTGCACCTTATGCTGGAACGATCATTATCTCCATAGATAAATGATGTGTTTTATCCAGATTCTGTTCAGTTTTTTCCAGTTTTTTTATTACCATTAAAAAACGACTCTACTCATTCTGCTCAAAACTCTTTCAGGTCTGATACCCAGTCACGTCTTATAAGTCATAACTGATTCGCGAGATAATCGAGGCGAAAGAATCTGAAGGAACAAACGAACATACGTACACACACACTCACACAGACATCACATTGAAAATGTTTGATTCGGATATGGCGGCCTTGAAACTGCGCAAATATGTAAAACTGGAGATTTTCAAAATCAGACCCATTACATTCACTTCCTCTGGGAAGTTAAAAATGTAGGGTAGGGTAGCATTGGGTAGCTCAAAATTGTTATTTCGCCATTGCTTATAAATACGGAGTGCTTTGGCGAATTTCTAACCTTGTAGAAATACTTGTTTTGCCTATGAGAACAATAAAAATATTTTATTTTGATATAGTGATTAAATAGCCTCATATGTATTCGATTTTTTGTACAAATGAAGGTTTTTTTGACGTAAGAAACGTAAAGGAAGTATGCCACATTAAACATTTTCAATGGACATTGAAGGAAAGATTATATATTTTTGACGACTAGCAAATAAATATAGATTACATATGTCATCACCCACATAAATACTGTTTAATGTCAACGTTTATTAGTGTAAACAAAATTTAATTTGTATTTTGTAATGTTTACAATTTGTTCAAGTTATCATTGATCGAAATAAGAGTCCTTTATTCGTACTGTTTCAAAAAATAAATAAGTAAAATGTATGTTTATTTTCAGGGACTAAGATGTTTTCGATTTTATACTTTCTTTGTACAATAAAAATGGTTTAGTATATCAAGAATATTTTTTGCATTTTAAAAGGAAAACAAAAATTAGCTTGATATCGTAAAAAAATTATTGTGCCAAGAAATTTTTGCCTACTTCAAGTAAATTTCTTCTCGCAACAATAATATAAAAATATATTTCCCATGCCGAATCTACTTCATAAACCGAATAGTGGTATTTTAGTAGCTAGAATTACTTAATAGTTATATAATATACTATTAGAGCTTTTTAAATTGGTTATTTTTATACCCTGTATATACGTAATATATATCAAGGTATACTAAGTTTAGTCCCAAGTTTGTAACGCTTAAAAATATTGGTGCTACGAACAAAATTTTGGTATAGGTGTTCATAAAATCATCTATACGGTCCACTTACATTTTCCGCCTGTCTGTGATCACGTGCTTAGAACGAAAAAAGTGAAGTTTCTTAAATAAGCGAGATTAAAAAACATTCTCAAAAATTTAAAAAAAAAAAATTGAAAATACTTGCAAAATTTTTCGAAAACCAAATAAATGACTACCCAAAGGCCACCATATTTGTGTTGGTTTTTTAAACTCTTTTAGTTAAAAAAAAATGCAGCACTGATATTCAACACTTTTTATACAGTGTATTTCAACAATTAACTCAGTCAATTGTTTGCTTTCACTTATTTTATTAATATTTTTGTAAGTTTATAAAACGTTATTAAAAACATTTCCTTTAAAAATAAAATATTTAATGTATATATAAATATCATGAAAATAACATTCTAGGAAAATTTTATAATCAGAAATTGTTTTTCCTTTTTAAACAACAGTCATAAATGAAAACGTCATGAAATAAACACTTTAATTTCGCATTCTATGGAAGAATATAAATCGCCTGGTTTTATGATTACTCATAAAACATTCGTAGTAAAATAATAGTTTTATTTAGTAAAATAATTGCACATTTATATCAAGAAAAGACAACATTGTATAACGTTACTCTAAACATATATCATTGAACTATGATAGACGAAAATTTATTAAATTTGCACGCAACTTACTCGCGTGTACAATCTAAATAAGAACGTCTGCATGGTTGTCTGCTCGCTTATTACTTGAGTTTATTGAAACCAATTACAATGCACTTGAGAAGTTTTACAAACTATTCTACAAAATTTTCAGCGCCTCAGCTAAAATACCATGAAAAATGCGTTACGTATTCTTGACAATAACCTGAATAATAAACTGAATTTCACAACTGGAATATAAAACAAACTTCAGACTTTGTCGTATATTCTTCCCGGACGGTTTTAGTTCGAAAAAAGCTAATGGGTTCTACTAATAATATAATAATGTACAAGATTGTAAAAGGAACATATCATTAAACAATTAAAATGGAAAAAGAAAATTTTCCTTGCAAAAAAACTGAATTTTGGACAAAATAAGCATTATTATGGGGTAAACGTAGGTAGATAACAGCGTCGAAAATCTCCATAAGAATAAAAAGTTAAATATTTCGGAAATATAGCGGTAACTGAAAACACTTTTCAAACAAAAACTGATTGCCTGTCGATTTACATAGAAAACAAATTTAACAAGAAGAATCGTTGGCATTTTCCCAAAACTGTCCATTTTCAAAGCTGTAAAACAATTTCATTTTTTAGTTTCCTTAAATGTCTCTGTTTTTTTCCGTAAAATTGATCGCTTTCAAATTTTAAAAAGTTTCATGTTTCGAAAAACAATTTTCCTAAATGTTTTACAAAGTTATTTACTATTTTCGTTAATGAAAACGGCTAACTTTAAGATACAATTTTTAGAGCAATTAATTCAAACCAAAAGGTAATTCTTGCAATATAATTTCGGTAAAGTATAAAATTTTACATAGACTTTTTAGCAAATGAACTAAAAAATCCGACATAAATTTTTCTTAACTATTGATATTTATGAAAAGTATTAACGAAAAATACACGATTTTAATATGTTACAGGAAAAACTAAGGTAAAACTGAGTACTAGCTTATCTTCGTTATTAGCACTTTTATAGATCCAATAACATTTGGAATTACTGTTAACTAACTTTCGAATTAGTGTATCCGACCTGCATGCTCGTTCGTTCTGATTTTACAATACTTTAAAGTTTTAATACTCGTAAAATTTTGATAACCTGATCCAAAATACGTTAATAATTTTATATTGCTATTAAACATCATCTCTTACTGTGTTCAAATTTTGTATTATATCCATAAAGTAAACGCTAATTTGGCTAGCGATGCTTTATTACATTTTGTACTGAAGAGGTCAACCAGGTGAAGACAAAACCGGGTCATTGAAATATATAGTAAAAAATACTTAATTGAAATACGCTACTACTTTTGATCCAAAACTCATTTAAAAATATAATAAAAACTGCGAATTTCTATTCTAAATAAAGTTCAGAGTGCAATTTTTTAGGTTCAAGTTTACATTCATTTAATCAAGTACCGGATTTTACACTAAGGCTAGAGCAATCGTATTTTTACCATAATATTCCATTGGTAAATGCAAATAACAAATTCTGTTTATTTTTTCTAAAAATAAACAAAGACTATTTTAGTTTTAACGAATTAAGATCGTGGGAAAAATCTGTTGAGAACATTCATACTTTCCGTGTAGATATTAGATTATTATGTTTATTTTTCGCCCATCTGCTTAGTTCGCTATAGTTATGTCACAATTTTGCTCAATTTTAGACATCAACAACATAATTAACATTATATTCTTGAGTCAATATTGGATCTAAAACCGTTTTTGATATTCAGTTTTCTAGCTAAAGGTTACTTCATCTTCACTAAACAGCAGTAAACCTTGATATATATTACATAATACATATGGCATAATAATTGAAAAAAATTATTTACTTGAACAGATAGAAAAAATTATATAAACGAAAAACAGCTGTTTTATCGAAGATGATGGTTGATATTTTTGACATAATTATAGCGATGAAATTTTCATTGAAAAATGTAATAGAAAACAACAATAGAAATATGTATCTCGTGCATAATAATAACGCTCTTTTGTTTTAAAATGCTTTGAAATTTATTGACGTCATACATTTTACTATTAACAACATACACGTATTATAGAACAAACTAACCGCATCGTCATCACGATCAACTAGCTCTTAGGGGTCGGTCATCGATCGAATCGATGTGAATCAACTACTGTTTATTATAAATGTATTTGTTATTCACATTATATATTATTTTCTCTGTGATTGATGTTGTAACTTTGTCTGATACATTTAATATAATCAGTGACGGAATAACAATATAGTCTATGCTTCGTTACAGCCCCAAATGGTTCAATGTTTCCATACTTTGATGGATGTATATGTTCATAAATTTGCGGTTGAATTTAGGCTTACTTTAAACAGGGTGAATTATAGTTATGCTCCGATCATTCGAAAAACACACTTACCAGACAAAAGAGAGATTGATTACATTTTACTGTACACCAATCTTTCTGATAGTACAGAGTGGTACGTGAACGGGTGATGTTCATGTTCATGTTATTTCAATCGTAGAATAACAACGAACATTCTCATTTTCACCAATTCTAGGAATGTGATGATTACATTTAATATATATTTCAATTTTCACGTAAATGGTTTTTCATAAACATCGCTAGAATACATAACGGTACCTTTAGACACGTAGACTATTAAATAAACCCGTCACTGAATAACAAGCAATGTAAATAATATTATGAATGGCGTCGTATAATAATATTTTTACCATATATATATAATAAACCACTAATTTACCCACATAAGATATTTTCTTAGCATGAAAATATTAGTATTTTCTTTATAATGTGCTATTTTTTTCTAGAAAAACCATTATTATGATTTTGTCATTTACAAAAAAATGTGTAAAATGACGGAGTTTTAATTTTTATTGATTTTATTATGATTCATACAATTTTTATGCTAAGGTACACGGCACGTATAGTAAATGTACTATACGTGCCATGTACCTTAGCATAAAAATTGTATGAATCATAATAAAATCAATAAAAATTAAAACTCCGTCATTTTACACATTTTTTTGTAAATGACAAAATCATAATAATGGTTTTTCTAGAAAAAAATAGCACATTATAAAGAAAATACTAATATTTTCATGCTAAGAAAATATCTTATGTGGGTAAATTAGTGGTTTATTATATATATATGGTAAAAATATTATTATACGACGCGTGATACTCCAGTTAAAGCTTAGAGTGTATGAGTGTAATGAGATCTATGATATAATTATTGAAAGTGCTTCTCTTAAGATAGTATGAGCACAGTCAAGTGACTCGTGGTTGAAATTATTTGCACCTTATTTTAAACTTTGATTATGAATTTTGATATAACTTCATGAATGTAGACGAAAATAAGAATAAAATTTTTCGATATCTACCTTGGTTTTCGAAATATTAAAAATTAAATAATTATACAAAATTTTCAACTTTCGATATTTTCAAAATTATTCCAGATATCGAAAATTTTATTCTTACTTTTCGTTTTATATTATCAAGTTCTAAAATAATTCAATATCAAAAAATTGAAAATATATAATTTTTTAATTTGTATCCCCATTACCGTGCTCAAACATCCTTAATTAGTCGTGCACAACGGTTTTTTTTTTTCAATAATTTATTAAGGTTTTAACTTTAATTTAAATAGCTTAAAATTCCACCGACTATTTTTGGAGAAATCTATGAAAACATATCATCCATCTACCGTTTGCCCATAAGACCAATGTTAAATATGCCTACTTTTGAAGTCATTTATTTACTAACGAAAAAAACAATTATCTTGATGTATTAGATAATTAGGAAGATGAAAATGAATCAAAAAAAGGTGCAATGATTCATCATGAGGCTCTATTATACATTATCGAATGCTCTAGGCCTAGTAAAATAACTCAAAGTAACTAACAATCCGTTCATTAGCATCAACCTGTATTGCAGATATAAAAAACATTTATTTATTGCAGAAAGACTTAATATTTTATAGACTTTTAATACTCAAACAGTAAATTGTTTGTGTAGGTGATATTAAATCTAATAGTGATGTATATATTGCTGTAGAAATATTGTAATATAATAAATAACATGATTTCCAACCATTAAATTATATGAAAATTTCGTTATCTTAATAAAATAATCTAATAATTTTACTATAAACCTACATATAAACATTAGATATATGTATAACATATACAGGTGTTTCTAAAAGGTCTGCGCAAAGGGCTATCAGATATATAGTACCTACAGCCCAAATTTTTAAATATATCGACGTTTTTGGGCCCCAAAATACGTAATAAAGAATTGAAAGTGTTCAAACAAGATTCAGTAATACGCGGCAATATGATACTCTTGGTAAGGATTATCGTTTTTTCTTGTTCTTTACACCTAAAAATATCGTTAAAAGAGTACTTAAAAGATCATACTATGCTCTTTCAATTGTTGAAATCAACGTATTTTCAATTCTCAACAAGTCGACTAAAACAATGCATTTAAGAATAATGAAATAAGAGGGATTGACAGACGGGCGCGGACGGACAATCTAAAAAGGCCTAATTAGGTGAATTTTGTTGGTGGCATCAATATTTTTAAGCGTTACAAACTAAAATTTACAACTTTAGGACTGCCTAGCTACTAAATGAACCAACTTAGTACTAAAGTTTAGTTAAATCGAGCTTTTTTTAGCTATACTTGCTGTATCTAGTAGAAGGTTGTACAGACATATAAGATCACCCTATATAAAGTAATTCTTCCAGGTAAACTAACATTATTAGGTATATACCTATAAATGAAATAATTATTTGAAACACATAAATTAATAAAATCCCACGCGAATATATTTATTTACCTTTAAACGATTAATTAATTATTACTTTCAGAGTTTCAGTTAAGAAATTAAATTATTAAAAAATTGTTGTTAACCTCGTCATCCTCAGAATTACACCAAGTTATATTTTAAATCACAATACTTATATTAAAATATTGTATCAAAAATTTAGCCCGGATATCAATTGTTTAGTTATCTGTGAAACCCTTTCAAAAGCCCCTCAGCATTACAAAGAGTAAGATATCTCAATAACAAATGAACTGAAAAAAATTTCAAATAAACACAAGTAGTTCAAAAAGACGATTTACGTATCTATGAAGTAGCTCCTAGACTATGAAAATTCATCATTGGTTTTTTTTTCGATAGTTAAAAAACGTCGTTCGGAAATTCGGAAAAATTTCGATATAATTTTTTTTATGTGTGTAGATCTCGGAGAACTTTATTTTTTCTTCAATAGAATAATCGAAGCTTTTAAGTTTATAAAATTTACGCCTTTTTTAAATTAATGATAAGAAAGAAATCAAAATTAATAATAAATGAATTAAAAATAAAACACGGAACGAAATTTTTAAAAGAATTTTATTAATATCCTGTAGTCAAGAAAAAAATTATATTTAAAAAAAAGTACTTTTAACTTCATAAAAATCTATTTTTGAATTTTAATTTGATTGACGAGTAAAAAATTTGTTATGTTATGTCTTAACGCGTCCCTTTTTCTTTCCATAAATAATTTCACTCATCGTTACAAAAACAAGATGACTTTTTAAAATTTTCTACGTTTATTTAGCGAAAAATGAAAAAACATAAATGCAAGTATAGTATTAATTTTTAATAAGGAGAATGCAAGTACAGTATTTAGTTTTCAATAGAGAAACGTCTTCCTGATCAAATAATTATCAACTCCATTTTTTATATAAGGAAGATCTCGCGCGTATCGGAAAAAACATGCTAGACAAAATTTTTTAAGATCTCTATTCCTATTTTTTTTTTTTTTGATAATAGAACAAGAAGTAGTTTAAAGTAATGCTATAAAAAATAATGCTTTGATCAAAATAATAGAAATTTTATGGCTTTAGTTTTTTTCATGATTATATCGCGTGGAAATTTATGCTTGATCAATTTTATTCATGAATGACTAAGAAATTCTAAAAGTAATTTTCTAAAAAGTAAATTTTTATTTCCTTATGTATAAAAAAAATATAAAGGTATGCATAGTTATAGTTATAAGTTTAGCAACATAAACTCGTGAGCAGAAAAGGTTTCATATCAATAAAGTCATATTTTCCCCTAATTTAATGATTCTTATTGTTAGATGCTTTGTATTGAAATAACAATCGCGAATAAAAAAATAAAAAGAAAACCGTCTTCAAAAGAAAAACTTTTTCAAAATAAATTCATATGCACTAAAAAGTAAAAAACAATAATATAATGTAGATAAAGTTATTATTATTTTTGTAGTCGGTTTCAGCCAAGAAACAACTCTGACAGAACAGGTTGCTACATAAGCTTGGTAACGACTCAATAATTGGCTGACTAAATAACAATAATTTTCACTACATTATATTATCGTTATTTTTTTTACTTTTTGTTAAAAGTTTTTTTTATTTTGTGATTTTTAGTGAATCTGAAGTACAGTAACTAATTTGTCACTAAAAAAAAGAATTATCGAAATCGGTTGGCTTGATATTGAGTTATTCGTCCTCTTGTCGTGCATACTTAGGACTTTTATGGCAAATTTAAGACTTTTATGGTTTTCTCATGGATGCAGTTGTCAGAACTGGACCAAAATGAAATGGGACCACACGGGAAGCACCAGCTTTCAAACAGATAAAGAATCATCAAAATTGGTTCACCCAGTCGAAAGTTCTGAGGTAACACACATAAAAAAAATACAGTCGAATTGATAACCTCCTCCGTTTTTGTCGGTTAAAAAATATGATATTTTGCAATGGATTTTTTTAATGTAGAAATATTGGCAGAAAAAAGAGGGCTAGAAATAGTTCTGGATATCATGAAACGAAATTATAACACACTCCCAATCCTCCTTCGTTGACTTTCAATTAACATAAGTCTATATTTCGGAGTAAAATACGACTAACAGAAATCAAAATATAGTCTACACTCTACATAATAACTATTTGTTTTAGAATGGGGATATTGACTTTAAGTTTTCTAAAACTAATGACTTTATCAAAATTCTAAGTAAAATGTAAGATCAATGAACTAAAAACAAAATAATTTCCGTATGAAATAATTTCTACATATTTCAATTTTGTTATATTATATGAAACTAATGTTATTACTTAGGTATATTTCTTTATAAAATATCTACAGTTAAGAAAATTTATTAAAACATGTGTGCATAATGACTTTTAAATGATCACGTATCAAATAAATTCATTACAACGGATATTTTTGTGACAAGTTCCTGGTTTTTGACATGTTTTTAAGATGAATTTAGTTATAATGTATGTCGAAAATAATTTAATAAAAATCAATAATAGAATGAATGGCTTATCTGTTAATTGATCAATGTGGTTGTTCGAACAGTATTCTGTTTCTAAAACAAAATCAGCAAATTTTATTATTTATCGAAATGTTTTTAAAATTACATATACTTTGTGTATAATAGAGTACTTTCGGTAGTGAAAAATAAATTATGAAATTTGAAAAATTTAAAATTTATGTAAAATTATACTTAAATATTCTGAATTCTAGTCATAAAAGCACATTTTTCTTTTACAATATTAAAATAAAAAATCGTAATTTTTAAACTGTATATCACGTGGCCTAAAACGCGGACAAGCTCTGATGTAATGTCATATCGGTATGAACCATAGACCATCAGTTAGTGCGGTGTAGACAGCTGAGTATAATATATCCATAGATAATAAATTTATATTTATTATAATTAGTAATCTATGAATATATCTGTCAAACTTATCTGTGTTATTTCGTATAACGACACCGATATTACGTCACCAAATTGGAAGACCGCGTTTTGGACAGTTTAAAAACGGTTAAAAATTTAATTTAAGTTTTTGGCAAGAAAGCGTGTGAATTTTTCCAAAATAAATTTTTGGTGTCTTTTTATTAGCAAAATCAACATTTTGAAGTACTTTTTCAAATATAGTAGAATATCCTATTGTTAAATTTAATGTAGGACATTAAAATTAAAAGTTAATATTAAATTTGTTACCAATACCACGTGTGGTTTAAATTGAGGAAAACTTTCCGATTCACACGGATATTTTCCCTGTTGAACTACAAGTTAAACAATAAACTTTTAAAAACCTTACTACTAATTTTAACAACAACGAGCTTTAGTAGTCGTATCGTAAGCTCAAAAAATACAAATACAATTCTTTATACGAAAACTTACATATCGAATGTTTAAAACATGACATTACAGATTAACTTAATTTTTTTAAATTAACACACGCAAGAATATTAAATATTCAAAAACACCCCACTTAATTAATATCTAGGGATGAATAAATTTATTAATGCACTAGAACAAATATAATTAAGTTTTTTATTCACAACTCACATTAATGATGTTCTTTGCTAAACTAATTAAAATAAATTATTGATGCATAAAATAATTAACAAATGATTTATTTGAAATTATAAAAACCTCAAGAACGTGCGGTATTATTATGATAATCATTAATTATTATTAAAATATTAAAAAAAGTATTTTATATATGATTTATAAACAAAAAAAAAATATGTAAATAAAACTTCCATTCATTTTTATACGGCTTTAACTTAAATATAAAATTTTACCTCCACATAGAGTATTTCATATTACTAGAGTGATATCCATCCGCTTCGCTGGGTTTAAAAGTAAAGATTGATGAAGATTGCTCTCGCTTATCTCCTTTTTATTACACTCGAAATAATGGTAAGGATTGTTTTACAAAGGTAAAATATATGTATGGTTTTCTATTTTTTAAATGTATAATAATGATTATTCATTGAGTATATTAGAGAAGATGGCCGTGAAATATTTTATATTGATTATTTTTACAGAAATCTGTAATTTATGGTAATGCCAAATTCAATTAATTTTTAAATTTTTTTTAATTTTTTATTAATATATCTTTATAAATTATATCTCATGTGTTATTCTGAAGTATGAGCTATATTGCTGTACAGTTTCATTAAAAACCAGTCGCTTGTTTTAGCGTGAAAGCGTAACGGTGGTTTTTACTTTTAAGCCCAGTAAACTCAGTCCTGGACGTTGGCGTTTATCATGTGGCGTAGCATTGCGCCGTGTTTCAATTTGCACTGATTCATTTGATAACGTGGAAGGTCTCATTATTTATAAAATAACAAACAACTTTTTTTCAAATCATTCTTCCGTAAAATAAAATGTTGCGGAACTAGAATGCAAAGCAAGCTTTCTGAGATTTTTGTCGTATTGTATGATATTTTCATTGTGTCTTTATTTTGTTTTATTTTTCTGACTTATATTTTTCATAATCATGGTCGTCGTGAGAGCTTCAATAATTTTTATATATTACACCATTGAAAGCTACATATGTTTTTATGGTCAAGAAAACAAATATAGAAGTCATGTGAGTCTTTCACAGCGGATTTTTAAAACCACTAATCTAGGAGTATAAAATAATTCTAATATATACACAAGGCCGTTAAAAAGAACAGTTACTTGTTAAGTACTATCGTAGAAAAAATTCACATTTGTGGTAAAAAGACAAGAGAATTTTGGTTTTAAAAAATTTGGTTTTTAAATAAAATTGATGTCCCATAAAAAAATTATGTATTTGAAGTTTATCAAATTTATGGTATAGGCGATCAAAGTTCGCTCTTGTCCACATAAACTTTTATTTGAATAAATTACCAAGCAAATAAATAGCTAGCGTACATTTTTTGAACTTATTTGCATCAAGACAAAAATTTGTGTGGGCTTAGTTTTTAAGTAGATCAGTAGTCATTGATATTTTTATTTAAGTTGTCCCGAGAGCTTAAAATCAATTAATATTGGCTTTTTTTCTTAATCAAATATGAAGATAATGAACTCGAATATTTTGGAAATCGTTTAGTATAGTCTCGTGTCGAAATTGTCCGAGAATCGTTATCTTCTGATTAGAATAATAAATATCGAAAATTATTCACAAATTTTAAACTTGTTGCAAAAAAAAAATCAAAAATTGCACGCTATCTTTACACCTATAGGTAATGGTGTCTTATTTTTTAAATGTGTGTGAATAAAAATATTATGTAAATTTGCATGAAAAAATAACTGCGAATATGAAAAAAGATTAAAATGCGATGTTTAATTTCATGCAATAAAATATGTATTTGAGCAAGGCCATGGAACTCAATAAATACTCCAGAGAATGCAAGAAACAAAAATACCTGTCAAATGCTATCGAGAATCAAAACATTTGGTCGGGTAGAGGATCTAAGAAAGAGGGCGTTTTTTTCATTTACTCAACTGGTGCAGAACAAATCTCTAAAAAATCGAAAAGTCAAAGAAACGTTTTTTTGCATTTATATAAAAAAATAAGCAATTTGTAAATTCTTTTTCTTCATCTTGAATAATTTCAAGTTTAAATTTTATGTAGTTTAAAGTGGTACAGAGATAATTTGAAAAAATTGATGGGATTACCTTTTACAGCATTTTCAAAATCGCACAGTTCTTTGCCCCACTTTGTATACTTAATTTTTATGTATTTGATTCAGTATAATTAACCTTAATATTAAATACCGTATACTATCTTTTTCACAACTTCGCAGTTTATTGCTAAAAGCAAACACTGCTAAATAAAACAGTGCTAAAATATCTACTTATACCCTTGTTTTACACGATATATATATATTTACCAAAACCGTGTAAAACGAGACCTTAATTCAACATTGACTCAAAAATAGTGAGTTAGAGGAGTACTATAATAAATCTCTTTACGATGTGTAAAGTTTATAATTATACGGAAAGAAGTTTTATCGAGATATCCATTAGTACTGCGAATTTGTAAAAGAGATTTCGTATAGGTAATACTACCGTGCAAAACCGGTAATACTGTATATCTTTCATCAACAGTGAACATTTCTTAAAGTGCATATATAGTGCATCTGTTAAATTAATACTTAATTCTCTAAAAAAATAACCCATTTGGTTACTTAAATTCTGAAACGAGCACTTTCTAAACGTAAAGTTATATGTTTTTAATTTTTTAAAAGGATTTTCGCGACCAAAACTCTCATTATCTTTATTTATACATTACAGTGTGTCCAATTAAGTTTGCATCTTATGGAAAAAAGCCTTATTAGTTTTATTTTTTAAGGTTATTTTGACAGTACCGACGGTTTTTTATGATTCATAATACACAAATACAGGGTGCGACAAAGAAGTGTGTGATCTGAGTGTAGATATTTTTGCAGATGAGTCTTGAAGTTATTTACCACATGCCGTAACATAGCCAGAAGTGTGAGATTGGACTCCCTTTATGTTGGAGTAATTCTCTCAGTGACTCAATATTGTTTTGAATAATTTGACTATGAACGCCAATAAAAACGCGATAGCCGAAAGGAACACAAGACATACTGGTTTTCAATATATATTTAACCGCAACACAATTTGCCTAAAAATATGTATATAGTTTTCTTCAGTTCTCAGTTTTCTTAAATGCTATTTTTTCAAGTTTAAGGTGGTTAAAAGATAAAATAGAAAATTGATGATATTTTTTTTTACAACCTCATCAAAATCACACACTTCTCTGCTCCACCCTGTAAAATTATTAGAAAGGATTATTCAAAATTTTAAGTTTTATTTGATTATTTTTTTATCTTTTGAATTAAGTAAGTTACATAATTTTTTGTCACTTTGGTTTCCTTATTATTACTTCTTTATTTATTTAATTTCCAACTCAGTCAAACATAGAATATTTAAATTTTTATAACTTCCTATTAGATAATAATATTTAAAAAAAAAAAAATTATTTTGTCTTTTTTTTATTCAAAGAAATGAAATAACACCCATTACCATACATGGTTTGACTGATACAAATAAAATTATTAATACACACAGGTAAGTTAATATATCACGTGAGACGTTTTTTTTCCTTTGGAATGGCAATAAAATTTTTATTATTCAATTTAACATTTCGCAATAAATTGTTAAAATCCTCTAAAATAAATTGCATATATTTTTTACGACGAAACCATGATCCTGTTCAAAAATTATCTTGTCGTGACGTATATTTTCTTTTCGTGCAGACAAACTTGTATATTTTTTATGTTCTTCTATTATGGATATTCATCATTTTATCGAAAATGACTCAATTGAAAAATTATTTCGAAAAAAAAATTCATTCATTTTTCATAAATTTTAAAATATTTATTTTCCATATACAGGAAATAATATTTTCACGTCTAGAGTAGAGTGAAGTTTTCATAGATTTTTTGCTTGAACCATTTTGATCGATAAAACTTGTTTTTCGACTTTCAAGCATATGTCAACTTAAAAAACCACCCTGTATATAATTAATCGATCGATCAATTAATGACATGAAATAAATAAAAATGAACTTAATTTATAGCTGTTTACATTTAATTTAATTGGAATTTATTAATTAATTTCAAAGCTAATTAATTTAACTAACAATTACAATATTAATTTTATTTCAGTCACTCAAGTCCGGTTGTTAATACCAACTTCTTATTACAACAAATTACAGGTGAAGACAAATTATACCGAAAAGATTCTGTAAATTATTAGTAGTATGGACTAATGAAGTTTGGTATTATTAAGATGCTTTACTAAAAGAACGAAATGGCAAGCAACCATAGAATTGCAGACCAAATTTCATAGTGACCAAGCAGGAAATAATACGGAGTAATATAATTTAAATTAATTATTATAATTCCGGATTATAATTTTTCCATTATACGTGATTATTTTTTTGGTGGAGTATAAAAGAAGGAAGTATTTTAAAATGATAGAAGTAATTTTGGCAAGTTTTTTTAAGTCGGTAATAAATTTAGAGAAAGTTAAAATACATCATAAGTTCACAAGAAAGATTTGACAAATGTTAATTTAAATAACATTTTTGTAGGTCCGTAGAACTAAATGATTCATTTGAAAAGTTCTCTCATCATGCTTCAAGTTCTCTAGAAAATGAAGGATTGATTACGTAATTAAATATGTATAAATAAAATTTTGTCAAATTTCTATTAAACCAGCTTAGTGAATTATTCATTATTTCTAAATTTTTAATAATTAGCGAAAGTTACATCCGGTCCACTTAGAAGTAAAATTTATTCATGAAACCAAATAATAAACTTAGATATGATTTGCGATGTCACAATTTCGACCATTGTAACAAGGAATAGAAATAATGAAACAAGCAATCGATATTGACTGTAGTAACTGAAACAATTGTACAAATTTTTTAAATAACATCCTTTATCAGCTCCAGCAGCACTTCTACCAAACTAAACTTAATTAAGTTAATTTTAAAACTCTTCAAGTATTCAATAACTATTCTTATTTTACATCGATATCTAGAAATGCTTTTTTTTTACTGCGCAGGTGCTCTATTACAGCTATGATTATATTTTTAATCTCAGCAGTTTCAATTAGATGTCTTAAGTATTTAATTCATTATTTTGTTAGTAAAAATAAGTTTTCATGAGAATTAAGCTTTCGTTTTAAAATCTCAGTAATATTGGTAAAACAATCAAAAATTTATTAAAATATACTTTTTCGACTACAAGAAAAGTATTTGATATAGCAAAGTAGAAAGAATAAAGTTTCGAAATTTCACATAAGTAAATTTTAGTGTCGTTATTTTAGCAAATTTTATGGATGAGCAAATGGATGTACAAGAGCTTAATCATAATTAAGCTTGAATATCACTAGTTACCATGACGACGAAAAATGTAATGATTAGTAACTAAGTATTAAAATCATTTTTATACTATGTATATGAAATATACATAGTATATTAAGTTTAAGTCCCAAGTTTGTAAGGCTTAAAAATATTGGTGCTAAGAAAAAAATTTTGGTATAGGTGTTCATAGAATCATCTAATTAGTCCATTTCCGCGTGTCTGTCTGTCTGTCGTCTGTTGTCTGTCCGTCTGTCATCACGATAACTCAAAAACGACAAAAGATTCCAAGCTGAAATTTTTATAACGTGCTTAGAACGTAAAAAAGTGAGGCTGAGTTCGTAAATAGGCCAATCGAATCTTGGGTCCCTAGGACCCATATTATAAACCGTTAGAGATAGGATAAAAGTTTAAATGTAAAAAATGTTCCTTATAAAAAAAAAACAACTTTTGTTTGAAACATTTTTTTGTAAATATACTATTTACCCGTGAGAGCGAAAATTATGTGCAAATTGTATAGTATGTATTATATGATAATACCAGTTATATATGAGTGGCAGGTATGTATGTGTAATGTGAGTAATCTACACTGTCTATACATGGTATTTCAACAATTAACTCAGTCAATTGTTTGTTTTCACTTGTAAATATGAAATTTAAACAGTGAAGATGTTTAAAGTGTTAACATATAACACATAAGACTTTTTGCTTTTTTTCTTTTCTGATGAGAAAGCTATTTTTCTCATTTCACGAGTTAAAAAAAATTAAAAATAATAAGACAATAAAAACTTTCTTATAAATACCTGAGAATATAGTCATTATAAAATTTCGATTGTTGATTCTCAATTAAATCTCATATTATTTACACTACAAAGTTTTTTTTTTAATTTTATTACCAAGTAAATAAATATTATTATTGCAGATGATAAAAAAAAATACTGATTCAGTCACAATGTTTTAATCACAATTCATTTCCAATCAAACTAAATAAAACAATCACAGTTTTATAAATAATTTGCACTAAATAAATATCAATCTTTCTCTCTAAATAAAAAACAATTCACTTCAATACAAAAAATCAAATAATAAAACAATAAACACTTCACTTTGAATATATGAAAAACGTTTGTGTGTCGTTAGTTACATACGGTGTTGTTTCAATGATTGTAATTAACGTATATGTATTAAAATATTTTCAACAATTATAATCTCAAATACTGTTGTTGGTTGGTGTATTGTTGACTATTTTGTGGTTTGTTGTCTCATTTTAATTATTCTAGTAATACTAATAATAATATTCATCTAAATAATTTAGTTGTATACTTTCTTTATTACATTCCGTTTGTTTTATTAAAGATTGTTTAAAATCATATGAATGCACATAAACTAAAGTTAACACTGTGTGATTGTAGTGTAGTGTTTGTTTCACTGAACAAGTTTCAGTAACAACACACAAAACTACTCAACATAAACAGTGCAAGACACTTATACTTTTGAATATAAATAACATATACAGTAACATTTACATTAAAATTACGTCTATATATAGTTAGACTTGTAGTCTTGTAATTATATTAAAAGTCTGTAGTTAGATTATAACATCATAAGGCGTAATATAGAAATGGAGATAATTGTTGGAACTCAGAAACCGTTATTGAACCGTTTTTTTCTTTTTAGCCCATATCTTACGTTCTATTTATTAAAATTTGACGATTTTGGTGTTGTTGGAATTGCCTGCCTATTATCTTCAAACTGATTTATGCCAAAGTACACGCTACGAGCGATGGAAAAAATGTTATTCGCTAGTTTCTTTTTGAAACGGTTTGTGTTTCTAGCCTAATTTGCGACCTCTTGAATAAGTGATGCTTACATACTTGACTTAATTCCTTTAATCCCTAGGGGGACACAGGGCCGCAACAAAGGATCTACAGCGAGCACGATTGCTGGCCAGACTCTAGACTTCACTCAAGGTTTTGCCTTCCAGTTTTGTCTCTTTTTCTACGATTCTTCTCCAGGCGATGCGGGGTATTCCCGATTTTCTCCCGAATTGTGGATTCCAATCTAGTTTTTCTTAGCGTATGGCCGATCCAGCCAAACTTCCTATGCTTGATGACGTCTGCTATGGGTGTTTTTGTTTTCTTCCACAGGTTAACATTGGATATTATATTTGGCCAAAAGATGTTTAGTATTTTTCTAAGACAGTTGTTAATAAATGTCTGTATTTTGCTAGAGATGGTTTTAGTAATTCTTCATGTTTGGCAGCCGTAGACTAGTTTCTTAGTTGTGCGAGGGCTCCTTTTGTTTTTTAATTCTTTGAGCTACATCTTCATTGGATGCTTACATAAAAATAATATAAATATGATGGAAGCGTCGTAAAAATGAATTTTTCTTCTTTCCAGCGCTTCCACCATATTTTGATAAAAATATGTCTTAAGGGCTGACACTAATGTTTCGATATACCTTACAGGCTAGAGCTCGTGCACGCTACGATAATCCGGAATATTTTAACTAAGCCGAGAAATGGCGAGCAAACTAGAAGATGATACGATCATTTTAGTCGCTTTGTTGGTTGTTTTAAAATAGAATCAACAACAAAATATGACCTCTGAATGTGTCATTAACGATAATTTTTGTTGAGAAAATTGTTTAACTGAACATGATTAAGCCATACAGAAATTTCTAGGATTATTTTTATTAATGGCATTACATTATCTGTCTAAGCCTGTTTGTGGTATCCCAATCAGATTAACCAAAAAAGAAATGATTTCAAATGAAATTGAAGACAAAATTTTGGTGTAAAACTACCATAGAACAATTTTTAATTGACGTCGAGGTTTGTAAATAGATATTATGATTGTTCATTCCTTGTGGCTGTTTTTTATGGTTTATAGTGATATGGGAAACGCTATGAGCGATATTTACAAATCATTGATTAAGCAGTTGAATTATTCAATTGGAATGAAAATTGATCTTCAACATGAGACATAAGATTTATTTATTAATTTAAAGAAATTAAATTAAACAAAAACTACTTAGTTTATTTTTATAGTCGATATTTTGAAAGCATTTTAAATACATAACATATTTAGTATAAGTCGATGGGTCAACATGAGACATAAGATTTATTTATTAATTTAAAGAAATTAAATTAAACAAAAAACTACTTAGTTTATTTTTATAGTCGATATTTTGAAAGCATTTTAAATACAAAACATATTTAGTATAAGTCGATGGGTTTATCTTTATAGCTTTCCATCTCAAATATTTTCTCCGAAAAGTTTAATAAATCATCTAACAAAAAAAGTACATATTCGTAGTAATGTTCACCGACCCGAAGATATTTAAAAACACAGAGATGAACTATATTTAATTTTAGTTAAATGTTATATTTCTTTTTCACTTTTTACTCTTATGAAGTTATGTTAATGTTATACATATGTGTTAGTGGTGTACCGCGTCGGCAAAAATGTAGATCCACGGATATCGATTGATTTCGATATCTGCCTTGTTTTTCGAAATATCGAGCGCTAAAAATTAAGCAAACTTTTCAATTTTCGATATTTTTAAAATTACTCTAGATATCGAATAATTTTATTCTTACTTTTCGTCTTATATTGTCAAGTTATAACACAATTCACAATCAAAATTGGATAAATATATTTTTTTTAAATTTGCGTCCCCACTACAGTGCTCTTACATCCTTAATTAGTCGGACACACCGAGTTTTTTTTTTATTCCAATAATTTATTAAGGTTTTAACTTTAATTTAAACAGTTTTTTTTTTTAATTTCCACCGACTAGTTTTGGAGAAATCTATGAAAATCATCCATCTACCGTTGACCCATAAGACTAATATTAAATATGTCTACTTTTGAAGTCATTTATTTATTTCAATAATCGGGCCCCGCCCCCCCCCCCACCGTAAAATTTTCAGAATTTATTTAGACTTTAGAAAAGCAAGCCTTTTATCCAAAATTGGACTGGCGCTCGTACATCTATAATAATTTAAAATGGTCTAATTGATATAAATTTTTTATAAATTTAGCTTTTAAATTCTTCTATTTGCTATGAAATCCGAAGAAAATCATACTAAAGCTCCCTATAAGAGTCAATATAAAAGAAACGAATACGGAAACGGGTCTTTTATTTATGGATATTATCCGAGGATACGGATACGGATATCAGACACATCACTATTATTTATGTATATATATATGTATGTACTATATTTATCGTATAGAAATCTGAAAATATTATAACAGAGCCACTAAAAACAGTTTTTCACAGTTTGTACATGCTGATGAACTAAAACACATACGTATTCTTTATATGAAATTCTCAGAGAGACAAAATTAGGAATAATTTTTGTATTGCTTCAAAACACTTTTCAATATCATAAGGGGGCGTCCATAAATTACGTGAGGTGTTTTTTTAAATTTTCTGTCCCCCCCTCTCCCCTTGGTGAGATGTCGTGAGGTTTTAGTCAACCCCCTCCCCCGTCCCCCAATCTCACGTGAGATTTTTCAGAATGTGGGTTTATTACGTAAACGCGTTAGATTGTTTATTGTAAAAAGAAAAAAACAATTTGGTTTGTGCTTTTATTTACGACTAGTTAAGACTACCAATCAATATTGCTGAGAGTTATAAATGTAATAAAAAGTTAAGAATAGAATACTTAAATTATGTCTACTGTGATTAAAAAAAAAGAATTACTCTAATTCAGTCCATGGAGAATTATGCGCGGTCTCAAGAGAGACTATTGGAACCAACATGTCCATATGATTTTCAGTAAAATCATCCGCTCCTTCAACTTCGTTCTGATTTAGCCACTCCAAGCCGTTGACGCTTGCGCACAGTAACTCATTAGCTCGTCTTGTGACAATCCGTGATGGTCGCATTTTGCGGAGCATACGTGCTTGTTTAGCTGGTGCAATGTGGGCGGCTCGCCTGTGCTCTGCAGCTCTTGTGACAGATGCAAAGTAAATACCGGATGTACTACAGCACCTTTTCTCTAAATCATCATGTACACTTGGGCAATTAGAGATCATAAGGCGTGCTGATGAAATCATTCAGCGGTTGAATTGGTAGGCAGTTTCGTATTAGAAATGGAGCAAATGACTTTCCGTCATGCTCTTTAAAGTCCGGAATCGTCAAATGTCCATCAACCTGAGTGATAGGGTATGGAGGTTTAACGCTTAAGATTAAATTTTAAACATGTACATACAATTTGGATTAAATTCAACAAAATAGTATAATATTTTTTTGTTTCAATCAGAAAAAAAATTGCGTGATATTTGTCGAGACCCCCCCTCTCCCCAACGTGAGATTAGATGATATTTGACTCGACCCCCTCCCCCCCTTAATCATCTCACGTAATTTATGGACGCCCCCTAACCGGCAATTGCTATAGAGACGACTACACATTGCTTTATATCTTTTATGTCCTTTAATCGAATTTAATTTTGATTTCAGATCTTGTCGTCTATTGTCGCATATTTTACAATTTAAACGAAAGATACATTGAAATCGACATCAGGACAAAGGCCTTGTACGTATGAACGTAATGGAATGAAATTAATTTCTTTTTGTGCAGGTATTGCGAATCGATTACAATACAAAATGGTAAGCATATATCCGTAATTTGGTGAAGATAGCAAGAAATCCGAATGTTTGTTCCAAAATTAAAAAGATTGCTTTCTATGGTTTTCTAATGGAATTAATTTGAGTTTTACTACCTAGAAATTTGAACTATGTTGGAGGAGACAGGTCGACAAATGTTTTGTGGCAGTTTTAATAAACTATGGTTTTTACGTTCGATATAATTAAATATTAAAAATACTGTAAAAGCGTGCGGTTTAAATTCTTAAAAATATAATTTTTATTGCGATTTTAATATTTATGTACATTCAGAATAAATGAGCGGGCCATTTTAATTTTTGGAGAAATTATTATTTTAAAAAGTTTAAAACATTGTAAAGTTTAACAATTGATACATTATAACATAATAATTATCACAATCTTTTTTTTCAAAATTATACTCCAATCAAAAAGAAATTAAAATTTTCATAAGCGCAGAAAAAAAAGCGTCATTTCAGAAAAATTAACGTTTTTCCACAGTTTTTTACAATTAAGTAAAAAACTATGCATTTAAGAGGAAAAAAAGGTCAGCGTTTTTGATCGATTTAAATATTGATTTTTTTCAGTCTTTCGTATTTTCCGAAAAATTTACTTTTATGTATGTACGTTTTAACGTTTTTGGTTTGTTTTTTTAGTTTTCTCTTAAAGCTGTGCATTTTAGGAAAAAAATAGGTCAGTTAAAAGAAGTGTAAAATTTTATATCCTTAAGCTGTAATTGTGATCTACCACTATCGATAGAGTATGAACGAGTGTTACAAACAAAAGTTGATAATTGTTTTTTAAAAACGAACGGCTATGAAAAATTTCTTGAAATGTCAGAATGTCCTTTTTAGAGTGAAAGAAATAAATATTTGCCTTTGTTCTTCCTTGGTTAATGATGAATGTGTCCTGTAAAATTATTTTTACTATAGATTTACATAAACTTCAACTTGATATGGACGTATTTGATATGGTTACTATGTGTATTTTAGGTAATACACACATGTGCGGACAATATATGTATATGTACATGCATTTAATATATTATTATCATGACGACATCAGCATTTCTCTCCAGAGACAAGCTTTACCTCTTCTACCTACCTACATATCACCTTTATTTTAATTTCGTTATCAATTACGTCACAATAACATTTATATAATACTAATACAAAGTAAAACATATAAATATATGGTACTATGACGTCATCATTACAATAAATTACAAAATACATGGTATTATGTATATTAAAGGTTTTTAATAATTTTATAATATTTATTCTTCCTAAATCAGGCATGGACAAACGTGACTTAGAGAAGTCCCTCAGACTTCTGTAACTAAAATACGAGTAAGACAGTGACAACCAAAAATAAGAGTAAGACAGACAGACAACATTTTTTTTTCTACCTATCTCATTACTATTAACTGAGATAGATAGAAGAATCGGATATACCCGTCTCGCTTCCTCCTCTATGAGCAATGCGGACTTGGATAAATAGACACACAATAAAGTTTATGGCACTCAATAAATTTATAACAATGGTGACTTCGACTGAAAATAATTCGCCCATGCCTGCTCTAAATCACGACAAAATTTTTTGGACTGTATCATTTAAAGCTTTTTGTGTTATGTATGCTTAAATGTTATAATTTATTATACTTTATTAAAAAATAATTTTAGTTTATTATTAATCTTTTTTTTTTATAATTGTAGTTTTTGTCCGATTTATTCTTTTGGGTATTAAATCTATGGTGAAACATGTTTAAATACTATTTTTTATGATTCTAAAATTATGATTGTACAATCGTCACAAATTTCGCATTTGTGCCTAATCTGTTGGGTTTTCCAAAAAAGGTTACGACTAAAAATTGTCGATATTTTAAGAGCAAGTAACTTTTGTCGAAAAATTTAGCTGAAAATTTTTTCATCGACGGGGTTATTGGAAAAAATGTCTCAAGTAAAAGTTTTTCTAGTTCTCACAAAAGTCGTAAATTTGACCTTGACTTGAATTCAACTAAAAAGCTGTTCTTTATGAAATGACATACAACTTTTGTTGGGAATATTTTTTCGTTAACGTAATAAAAACGATAGAAAACGAAAGTAAAAATCTATGCTATACTCTTAAGAAAGCGTGTTTAATGCGCTCAATTTTTGGAAATAGTAACAGAGAATTTTTACAAAACTTCAAGTAACACATTCTGCAGTGGATTTCCGCCGAAATTATAGTGTGGACAAAAAAAGACTTAAAAAATTTCCAGCTTGATTGTTTTAAATGGGATACCTGGTATATTTTACAAGAATTTTGTTGAAGGAATTCCAACTATTTTTGTGTCAGTAAGCAAGTGCTCCACGTTCTTCATTTTGCGTGAAATCGGACCTAACTGGTTGGGACTAAACAACTATGAAATATTTTCACTTTCATATAAAGTTTTTTTTATTTCAGCATTGAATTTTTTTTCAGGAATTAAGTACTTATTAACGATTAAATTTTTTGAGATTATTTTTATGATCATCGACGTCATTACAGGATGAAGTGAAGTTTTTTTTTTGTTAAATTTTTTTTATCTTATCTATTTATTACAATTTTTTAAGTACAATTTTATCTTTAGATATTCATCATCAATTTTGAATTCAAATCGAATATTTTTTTGTAGATATAATCCGAAATATTTGTGTATTAACTTATTTGTATGATTAATTAAGGAATTAATACTTGCATATTAATAATAATTTTAATCGCTACTGCATTAGTAATACAATATAATTTACTGATAATAATAAGTTACATTTTTTATTTTGTCTATGTTCTTGAAATGAGTCAGTTCGATAAATAATTTGCGAAAAATATCTGAAGGTAATGTATTAGTTATTTTAAAAAAACCTATACTATCTTTTTCCTAGAGGCGTTCCGCATTTTTAACCGTCAACTGATAACGTGGCATATTTCAGTGAATTACCATGTGTTTTACAAAAACATTTTTTTTTTAATCTCATGACACGATGTTTTGTCATGTGCTAGGTAATGCAATGTATCTGCGTTAATAAAAGACACATTAACGTGTTTTCCCTAAATTTATCCGAACGGCACAAATTAAAGCAAGTTTTATTTTTTATAACTATTCTTGTGATAAATATTTTCAAATTTCAAATTTTATGAATCCAAAATATTCCAAAAAAAATATGAGATGACCACAATTGAATAAAATCAAGAATCGTTGATTTGAAAAGGAACCGTGAAAATCATAAAGATATGTGAAAATTGTCTCATTGCAAAGCTTATCATTAAATAAGGGAATTTTAGAGTGAAACGAAAATGTTATATAATTATTTATTTAAGTGATATACGCAGTTTTTTTTATATAAATAAATATAGAGGCTTTACTGTATTTTTTATTTTAATGGCTTTCGTTTGCATTCATTTAATTAATGTATAGTTAGTTATATTCTAACTTTAAAAACAATATTATCAAAATTTAAAATATACAGGCTGTCTTTTTTAAGTTGACATATGCCTGAAACTCGAAAAATAACTTATCGATAAAAATGCTACAAGCGAAAAATGTTGGGTGTGTAAGCGCACATCTTACGCAGACATTATACTTGAGCTAGGTTTTCAAGTTCAATGAATGAAAAGCTCACTCTACTCTATAACTGGTACTCGATAGATGATCAACTTTAATTAGAAAGTTTATATTGATTAAACAAGACACATTTTTTGTTCGAAATATTTTCCACAAATCGTACAGTTTTGGCAATAACGGTCTGAAAAGTTTTACCCGAAACTGTTTTTTCGTACCAAAATTGTTATTTTAAATAATTGAAAAATTTTCCAATAAATCCAATAAAAGTGGTTTGTTTTTCTATAAAGATCACTTTTGTTCAAATTCAACGAACAAACGCTCAAAAAGAAAAATTTTTGCTATCAATTATTGTCTGAACTATTCGGTTTACAAAAAAATGTTTCAAACAAAAAAAGAACCACTTTATAATTTAAAGCGTTCATTTAATGTTTGTCAGTAATGAACCAATGAGTAACGTGTCATTGAACCTGCAAACTTCGAATCGAGATTGAATTCGGTGCCGGTATCAAATGTGTCCTTTTGAAACTAACATTTTTCGTTTGCAGCATTTTCGTCGATTAAATTTATTTATCGAGCTTCAAGCGTATGTCAACTTAAAAAGCACTCTGTATATAAATTTTTTTAAATAATCTACACACGACTTAATTTTGATAAACTGTACATGGCAATACGAACGAAAGGTAAATTTGTATTGCAAAAATAAATTCTCAATGTAAAACAATGTAATTTTAAAAGCGCGTGGCTGCTTTAGTCACTTACAAAGCATTCATTTTATATCAGTCCAAATATAGAATCAGCATAGCAGTGATTAAAAATTTATCAATTATTGTTGTTTGTAAATTAATATTACTAAAATTAATATATTTCAGTCTCAAATTATGTAAATGATATCGGATATACGATTTATTCAAAAGTAATGAATTCTACCATTGTTTGAATCGTTTACCCACAGAGCGTTTTTAACATTGAGCAAATATTAGCGTAAATTACTTACGGTAGACATGAATTTAATAAAGCAGAATTTGTTGCTCATGAACTCTTTTATAACTAGAATACAATTGTCCTACTTTTGTGTTTCGAGGGGATTCGAAGATATTTAAATAAATGTACGTGTAATAAGTCTGCTATCGAATATAATACGTTATGGGTAAAAAATCTCGATATATTACGCAGAACTCTTTATTGTCAGCTTCGATCGTTTAGTGCTTTAACTGTTGGGGGGCAAGTTATTCTGGCAAAGTTTCCCTCTCTCCATATACCATATTTTTCAGATAAACTAACAAAAATAATCAAAATTGTAAGATGCGACTCATGTAAAAGTTAAGTATCTTTATTTATTTAAAAATATAATTAAAAAATTTAATTTATGTAATTTTCGGTACCTTTTGATGAATTTTAAGATGGTAAAAAAGGGAAAAATTGATAGATTTTAAAAATTGAACGCATCTCTGTTCCACTCTGTACATATTGCACTAAATATATTAAAAAACTATTTGATTCATTCATTCATTGAAATATGAGTACAATGTTTTAGACGTACTCGTATGTGGATCGCGTGAGTATGGATAATCAAGGAAGTTACTTGAACTACGTACGTGTGTTCTGACATCGTTTGTTGTAATTCTTTTTGTTTGAAACTAGCATTTAACTATCTATCATTAACCATACATAGAATTCATTCTAAAGTTTTAATATTGTTAAAAAAATTACTATAAATATAAAACATAAACGATTTGGTGCATGCATGTACGGTTTAACTACACTGTATTATAATTCTCCTAATTATCTGTTCTATTCGTCGGAACAGACCTGTATTTATTGATTTAATTCTTTTAACTTTGATACAGGAGGAACAAATATTCTTGAAAAATACACGAACTCCATGGTTAGGTTAGGTTAGGTTATATTGACTGTCCACGAAGGACAGACACATTTAGGCCATAGAGCCTATTGTGATACCATATATGTGTTTTACCACCTTTTCGCTGATAATATATATATATATTTACTTACTAGAGTGATACCCACCCGCTTCGCTGGGTTTAAAATTAAAGATTGATAAAGATTCCTCTCGCTTATCAACTCGAAATAATGGAAATAACATTCGATAACACTCGAAATAATGGAAAGGGTAAAATATAAAACAAATGTGACCTAATGTATGGTTTTCTATTTTTTTAAAAGTATAATAGTCGTAATTATTCATTGAGTATATCAGAAAAGATGGCGGTGAAATATTTAATATTGACAATTTTTAGAGAAATCTGTAATTTATGGTAATGTCAAATGACTACTTTTACAGAAATCTGTAATTAATGGTAATGTCAAATTAAATTAATTTTTAATTTTTTTTTTTAATAATACATCTTTATAAATTATATTTTATGTGTCATTCTAAAGTATGAGCTATATTGCTGTACAGTTTCTTAAAAACCATTCGCTAGTTTAAGCGTGAAAGCATAACAAGCAAACAAACAAACATGCTTACTTTCAGATTTATAATATATAGAGATAATACGAACATCAACATACAAGTAAACGTGTTTACTTTAATCTAGTACTTTTTTTTACCGAGTGACGAGAGAATTTCATTTCAGTAAAAAGTCTTTAAATATCGTTTTATGATCTTTTTATAAATAAAATATTCCATTAAAATACAGAATAAGTACATAATTTAAAGAAAAAATCATACTGTCGCCACTGTGAAAATTTCTCTTGATGTATGAATAGTTTTTACACGAACGTACATATATTTTCCATGAATACAGCATAAAATATATAAATACAAAAATAATTATTTTGTTTGCAAGTCAATGCACTAAAACTACACACATAGCATATAAAAACATATCTGAATGTACTTTACTTACTGCTTTTTTGTATGACTGGGGAGCTATGCTCTGACACAGAAGTAAACTAAACACTACAAGTAAGTATAGTAAGTAAAAGATATTGTGATTGTCTATACTTTCTTAAAATAGCAAGAGATGATAAACCATTTACTTTGGATGTACATACAATCAACAATAATAATATTTACTTAAGGTAGTACGGACGCCAAGATAAGTTTAGACTTGTTGAAATTATTTATACCTTTTTTCAACATTGATGATGAATTTTTTAAATAATTTTATGAATGTGGACGAAAAATAAAGAAAAAGATTTGTCAATATCGACCTTGGTTTTCGAAATATCGAAAATTTTCAATTTTCGATGTTTTTAAAATTCAATTCAAAATTGAAAAAATATATATTTCAAGTAGTGTCCCCACTACTGTGTTCATAAATCCTTAATTAGTCGGACACAACGAGTTTTTTTTTGTTTTCAATAATTTATTAAGGTTTTAACTTAAATTTAAACAAGTGAAAACAAACAATTGTTGAAATACCATGCATAGACAGTGTTGATTACTCTATCACATTACACATAGATACATGTCACACATACATAACTGATATTCCCATACAATACATAAAATTTACGCCTAATTTGCTCCCTCACGGGTTAACACTGATGTTTACGAACAAATGTTTCCATCAAAAGTTGGTTATTTTTTTATAAGGAATATTTTTAACGTTTAAACTTTTGTTCTAACGAGATGGGTCCTACGGACGCAAGACCCAATTGACCTATGTGGCTCATTTACGAACTTGACCTCACTTTTTACGTCCTGAGTACGCTGTAAAAATTTCAGCTTGATATCTTGAGTTATCGTTTTGACAGACAGACAACCGAAAATGGACTAATTAGGTGACTTATTTTATAAACATCTATACCAAAATTTTGTTCATATCATTAAGCGTTACAAACTTGGGACTAAACTTAGTATACCTTGCATATTACATATATGCATGGTATAATAGTTTTTTCAATTTCCACCGATTTGTTTTGGAGAAATCTATGAAAATATATCATGCATGTACCGTTTTTTCGTAAGACCAATGCTTAATATGCCTACTTTTGAAATAATTTATTTAAATAATCTGCTCGGTATTTCATTTTATTTTCCAATTACTGACGTTCAATAATAATTTTCTATGACTTTTTAGCAGTTTTTTATTTGCCTATGTTTTTATTTCTCTTGGAAATGCAATCAACTTTTCAATATCCGCCATATTTTCCAAACGAAAACAAAGGAAAATGTTTTTACAAATTGTATCATGTTTCTATGACCATTAAAGAATTTAAGAACTTTTTTGTAAAAAATTTTGACCAGCTTTAGAATTGTAAGTCATTGACAGGTATATTCAGACAAAACCATGATGTATGTAATTTCTTTATAGATATCTACAAAACTGACAGGAAAATAATATCCGTTTTAGACGTTAGCGAATGAGCTAATATATGTAAGTATTATTTTGATGTCTTGTCTGTTTCTTCGACATGAATTATAATCTATTTACTACATTGCTGGTAAGTGTACTGTTCAGTGACGTCATTATACTATAACACATATACTGGTTGTTTAATTTACATCTTGGCAGAGTATATCTCCGAGAAAGAGAAGTTATAGGCATGCTTTCTTGCTATGAGTTTACACAGCATATACAGCAGCAGTAGAATCATTGTACAGCTTAAAGGAAACCGAAGCTACAACAATTGCTAGAAGTATAGACCTTTTTCTTATACGCATTGCTTTACGCATGTACTCTGCCATGGTCGTGGGAGCAACAATGTTGTCAATAATATTTCTTTTAAGCTCTATAAACACCTACTCATAGGACAGTAAAAATTAAGCTGAAATGTATTAGTATTGACGAGCATCAATAAGTGCATCAAAAAATTGATACTATTATTGTAAATACTTTTTTACAATAATTAGACAATGATTGATACAGTTTGAAATGCTCGCAATTTTGAATATGCTATTATGATAATAACTTATGAATTCCTATTATCAAGCAGTTTTTTATTAAGAAACCTTGAAAAGTTAATTATATTTCTACGTGTATTTTAAAACTTCATAAATGTCTTCCGAATTACAGCATATTCTGTTTATAAATTAAGGACATTCACAATAAATGATATTTTTAGGACCCTTTTATTAATTTTACTTGTTGGATGTGCAATTTTTCATACAAGTTTCAATCACTTTCAAACTTCGGAATCAGAAATTTTGCAATATTTGATGGTTCAATAGGCGGCTACAAAATTTCCAGGTTATATGTTATATTAATGAAAACCATGGGAAATGATAGTAGTTGTATTCACATTTGAAAAGAAAAAGAGCCATGATTGCCTGCATTCAGTATGACCCCAAGAGAGGGGTAAAGTAATTTGTTGCTGCAAAATTCAAAAACTTGGTCCACATGTTATAGTGATCAAATCTATGTCAAATTGTAGAGTTCAAAGTGTTATTAAAGAATAAAAACGACCCAAGTTGAGTCAGTGGATCGTTGCTGGTCTGCCACTCAAAAAACCTTCGTTGGAAAGCCAAAACAATCGAAACATTTTTTAATTATTTATATTTTTTTTTTGTATAGCCACGTTAATCATGTCAATTTATAGAAATTTGGTCTTTTTAAAAATATTTATCATCTTTAGACTACTATCAATAACACGCCCATTTTAAGAATAAAATTTAAATGAAATGCATATAGAAAATTAAAATAATATCTCTTTTAAACCAAATTTCATGTAAAATCAAGCCCACAAAAGTAAGCTCTCAGAACTTATAGATCATTTAGCCTTTTAGTTAAGTTTTAATTATGCATCACTGAGATGCATATCATGATGGCTGAATTCGAAAATATAATCCTACTAATATTATAAACGTGAAAGATTGTAAGGATCTATGAATATTTGTTACGCTTTCACACAACATCTACCAGAGAGATTTTAATGAAACTTCACAGAATTATAGCTTATAATACATTAGAATAGAACATAGGCTACAATTTATTTTGCTACGCTAACGGTGATATAACGATAAAATCACGTTTTCTTAGAATACGCAGATATAATTAAACCATTATACTTCTACATTCTAATGTAATGGATTTTCTACATTCTAATGTGGAGAAGATAATTGAGAGCAATAGTGCAGGGGAAACTAATTCATATATTAAGTGAGAGTGCGCAGAGATTTAAATTTAAGCACTATCATTTTTAAAACTTAATATTTTTATCGGGAACAATTTTTTGACAAAACTCGGGTATAGAAATGGGATATAAATAACTTCAAACTTACAAAAATCCAATTTTTTTGTTACCTATTTACAATATTTTATTAATGTTCATATCGATAAGGAATTCTTTAAATCCACCTCTGTATTGTAAACTAATAATATTGTAAAAACAAATCAATATCTCAAATACAACATGATAATATAAATAATTCACAAAAATATCTAAATAAAGTTTGTTTCTATTGAGATTTCAATTCTTTCTACAAACAAATTTCCGAACAAATAAATGTGAGAATTTTTTATTTAGAACATTTTGCATTTATTTCTTCATCTTGTATAAAAAAATATATATTTTTGTAAATGGTCGATATTTATATCGTGTCATATAGATCAAAGATTATAACAGTGATAAAATCTATATCGTAAATCATTGTTGGTGGTATCGTAAATCATTGTGTAGTTGCTAATAATTTTTTAAGAGATTTTCGATGTTTCCAGATTTTTTTTAGATGATTTTTGAAGAGGAAAACATTGATAGTGTATGTAGATAGTAATAGGTAGATCCAGGACCAGAAAGTTGGAAACGATTATTACAATGTTCGAAATAACAATAGGGTACTTTCGGTAGTGAAAAATAAATTATAAAATATGAAGTTAAAATTTATGTAAAAATATAATTAAATATTCTGATTTCGAGTCATAAAAGCATATTTTTCTTTTATAATATTAAAATTTAAAATTGTAATTTTTTAACTGTGTATCACGTGACCTAAAACGCGGGCAAGCCCTGGTGTGATGTCATATCGGTATGAACCATAGACCATCAATTAGTTCAGTGTAGACAGCTGGGTATAATATATCCATACATAATAAATATTTATATTTAATAATTAGTTGTCTGTGAATATATTTTTCAAACTTATCTGTGTTATTTCGTATAATTATACCGATATTACGTCACCCAATTGGATGCCCGCGTTTTTGACAGTTTAAAATTTAAGTTTTTGGCAAGAAAGCGTGTGCATTTTTCCAAAATAAATTTTTGGTGGCTTTTTATTAGCAAAATCAACATTTTGAAGTCCTTTTTCAAATAGAGTAGAATACCCTATTATAGAATGGTCAAATTGGATTTGATATAGAACTGATAACTGTAATATCTAGCTTTTATAATAAATGCTTACATCTTTTAAGTATTTGTTGTTTTTATCAATATTCGAATGCTAGAAGAATACAATATATATTTACACATAGAATTAAAGTTGCCCGTAAAAGAATATCCACGTTATATTATTTAAACGGTATGCATATATTGTATAGTACATGTGTAATACTGTATGTTTATAAGTAGACCAATGGGTCGTTGACTTGCAAATGTCGTTCTCATCATCATCACAAACATCTTGCTTGTATGCCTGCTGCTTCTACTTTCCGATGCACTTTCGTCGATCTATTTCTATGTTGTTAGTCTGTTTATATACCGACGATTCATTTTCTGAATGTCGCCACAAAGATTGTCATTATAAAAGACTCATGTCTCCTTATTTATTATTGATGCTGTTCGAGAAAAGGGTGGTATGGTGTGTTAAGTTTCGTTTCAACGAATATATATCCTTTGGAGCGATAAAAACGTTTATAAAAGTTCCTTAACACCAACAAACAAAAATTCCCTGGATATTTTTGGGTTTTCCAAAATTATCCAGTCAAGAGTAAGTCACGATTATAAATGTACACGCGTACATTTCAACAGATTAACAAATAATTATGGCAAGAGAAACTATCATGGTACCGGTTTGAATACGAATTGCATTATAGATATTCTAACAAGCATTGCTAAAATTGGTTAGTGTTTACTGTAAATGCACTAAAATGTGAGCCTAAAGTGATGCAAAAATTGTATCTCTTCATTCTGTTATTTGGAGGATTGATAGGAAGTTTTTCGATTTTTATTTGAAAATTTTTCGATTTCCGTACATTTTACGAGTGTGTTTTTGCCTTATAGGTTGTAATCAGAACCAAAGAAAGGTAGGCAGGTGGTGCAGGTTTGACTTTCGATAATGCTGATACTCTCTCTCGGAGGCCCAGAGGCTCATAATGTTAACATATATGTGTTTAACCACCTTTTTACCTGGATATTTCAGCTCCTCAATAATTTTGAGAGGTTGATTACACCTCCTTCATGCATGTACCATGCTGTACACCAGCCCATCACAAATATTTATGAAATTAATTTTTTGTGGTGACGATGGTAATTGTACGAATGGTGGTACGAATTAAACAAAAGAATGAGAATTGGTTACGCTTTAACCAAAAGAACCACTAGAGTTGACGATTTAAGCTGCTCACTTTTATCTTACCCACTCAGATTACCTTTATCGTATATATACTTTTGTATTTTTATCTTACCCTTACAGATTGATCTTGATTCTTCCATAATCAACTGTATCTGACCTTGCACAATTGGGTTGTATTTAATTTTTGCCCTTTATACATATTAGTAAGACCATGACTAATGTATAGGACATAGATACAAAACTAGTAAATCTCAGTGTCTAAACAAATATAATCAAATACAGTTTTGTTTTGTCTTGATATTACTCATTACTAAGTATTTCCAAACTTTTTTCCATTTTTTTAACGATTTATCTTATAACATGAAAAATCAAAAATTTTCATCTGCAATGAATGTGATATTTTGCTCAAGAAAAACTCCCTATTTCGCAAAAACACACGAAATAATCACAGCATTTTTAGCGGACGACCAATTTTACTGCTTCGCATAATATACTGAAATTATGCAACCAGAGTTTCATGTGTCCATGGCTTTATATTATTTCTTCATCACCAAACTGTAGTTATTATCATTTAACAAGATAAACATTAGACATATAGGTGATGATATATTTCTTGTAAATATAATTGTCTCGTATCGTGGTGTTGCTCAATGGAAATGGCAAGTCAGACCGATAGACACAATCGACAATTAATCAATGTTCTAAAAATAGACGTTTATCATTTTATATTATAATTTAATAAACATTAGTTACATTAATAAAGTACTTTCTTTGAAAACACTTAACAATCTTTCTCCTATTTAGTTTCGAAGAACAATTATGTTATTTGGTGAGGAACTTAAAAGTCTTTATGTAAGTTCAAAAGCACTTTTTGAGTTATAAAGCGATCAAAATTCTAAGTTGAAAAGTCCCCACAAGCTTGTTGATGTTATGTAATATTAACGAGATAAAATTTCTTGGTTTGTTTATTTTTAGTTGATTAAATTAAAATTTTTATAGAAAGTAAAGTTAAGGGAAATAAAATTTACATCAGTTTTTTATCTGACCATTTTCTATGTTTTAGTATTAACAGAGATATTTACGTCAATGTTTTGAAATGTAAAAAATATTCAGATGAAAAATGATAGAAAATTCTATTTACAGCATCTAATAGCGTATTACAATTTTAACTATACTAAAGTTAAGCGGATACTTCAAAAAGGACAGTTAACGAAGCTCTAGGTTGTATCATAGTCTTCTATCTATCTTCTATTTATGTAAAATAATAACTAACTGATTGACCGCCAATCGTAGAACCATGAAAATTTGCATGTGTGTTTCTTCGATGTTGTGAATACTAAGTAAAGAAGATTTTTTGGATTAACTACTTAACCGGTTTTAAAAACTCATTCACCTATAGAAAGCTTTATATAATTTCAGCGGGTAACATGAAATTGTGAACAAAAGGGGGGATAAGTGAGGGTAAGGAAAATGAAGAATAGTTGTGTTCGAAATAAATTAAGTTCAAAGGTCGTTCATTCGAGTTTTTTGTTAACGTATCCAAAATCAGTTTTATTGCTCCTTTTAAGAAATCTGGAAAAGCTTCTTCAAATCATAGGCATGTACCTACATGTGAATTTGCTTTTATTTTTACTTTTCGTATGAAACTTCTCCAAGAAAAAAACTTGGTTCCTAACTTTTAATTAAGATCTCTAAGACGTCGATAATTGCACGATTTTTTTAATGCAAAGTAACCTATAAAGTACATCTATAACTCGAAAAATAAGTATCCATATGTAATGAAATAAGGTATGCATGGAGGGCAATATGTGGAGTTTTTTGAAATGTAAAAAATGTGGAATTTCTTGTTTGAATTTGTTTTCCAAAAAACTCATTGGCTTATTCTACATTTTTATACCATGTATATATGAAATATACATAGTATATTAAGTTTAGTCCCAAGTTTGTAACGCTTAAAAATAATGATGCTAGGAAAAAAATTTTGTCATAGGTGTTCATAAAATCACCTAATTAGTCCATTTCCGGTTGCCCGTCCGTCCGTCCGTCTGTGGACACGATAACTCAAAAACGAAAAAAGATATCGAGATGAAATTTTTACAGCGTACTCAGGACGTAAAAAGTGAGGTCAAGTTCGTAATTGAGCATCATAGGTCAATTGGGTCTTGGGTCCTACGGAACCATCTTGTAAACCGTTAGAGATAGAACAAAAGTTTAAATGTAAAAAATGTTCCTTATCAAAAATTAAACAACTTTTGTTTGAAACATTTTTTTCTCTCTTTCATTACTATACTTGATTATCAGTTATGTATGTGTCACAATGTTTGTATGTGTTATGTGATAAAGAAATCAACACTGGCTATGCATGGTATTTCAACAATTAACTCAGTCAATTGTTTGTTTTCACTTGTTATATTTAGATTATACATGCCAAATTTCAGTACATTTTGTTATTAAATTTGCTATACTTTGATTTTTTTTAGCTATTGTAGACAATTATCGTAAAGAAAATGAATTACCCGAAGAAAAAGGCTATTAAACATTAAAAAACTGGTTTATTTATGTAATGTGTCGTCACCTGTATATTTTTTAACCTTCCAGGCATAGACTAACGTTGTACTGTATAAATTGTCACATAAGTAAAAGCTTTTTAGCAATGAATATAAATTAAAATAAAATGTAAAAAAAGTTTTATCATATGCAATAATACTATTATTTATTCATTTAATGTGATAAATTTTCATTGAAGGTTATTTCCGTGATAAATGCATTACTTATAAAATACAATTATAATTAAAACAGGATAAAACCTTCAATTACTTTTCAAATTTATTATTTATTTACTGATTAGATTTTTAATTAATGTAATAATATACCTACGATTTGTTTATTATTTAAAAATCTTTTAGTAAACATGTTTAACATTTTTTTTAATGTAATTGTTAAATGCGTATTTATTATAATCTACGTAGTATTTTTCTGTAAAGAAATAACAATTTACAGGAGTGAAATAAGTATGAATAATTTATGGAGTAACTTCCTTCTCCATACTTAAAACCAAAACTTAAGCGATTATGAAAGTAGTCATACAGACGCCATCTGTTTAATTTTTAATGAATTCTATGTAAAATACATGGTGGTTTGAAACAATGATCTTTTTTGAAGAGTTATTAGTAAGCCGTTTCAAAAAATTGTAAACACAGATCTACCTATTCTAAATTAATTAGATTTGTTTTGGAAACATCCAAATGATTAATAACGGTTGAGAGGAAAATTCATCAAAATCAAAAACCAAGATTTCTCTAAAACACGAGAGATTCATTAAAATAATAATTTTAATTGCAAAATTGAGCCAAAAAAAAAAAAAAAAAATAGAATTGAATTCTTTTCTCATAAACGTCTTCTATCATGGGCCCCCACCGGTTGTCTTTCTGGATAGCTGTTAGGCGAATGCTCAACAGATATGTTAGGTATAAAGCAGATACTGATGCCAACAAGTAGTTTAATCTTCAACGCCTACGGAACCATAGCAAATTATCGGGATCTCAAGCTTGAAAGTTGGGCTAAAATTAACGATGTTATTTGTATACGAACATGAAGTAGCCGAGAAAAACGAATTGACTCAACAAAGAAGGTGTTGATGATAGTTAAGACTGATACTATTTGTGATTAAAAAAGAAAGTAGAAACTCAATTTTGATGATAATGAGATCCAGTAATACTCATTTTATATAAAAAAATAGGTTTTATATCATCGTCGAACATTTTCTACCAAGGATCATTTTTCTATAAAAAAAAAAACATCACAATTCCAAAGTCTTTTTTAGTTCGGGGATTAAAAGTAGGTAGAGTTTAATTTTTGACAGAACTTTTTAACTTTTAATCTCGGTCACGTGACTTTAAAGCAAAATTAATCCAGCAAACAATTACCTATTTTTCATTAAGGTATTTCATGATGAAATAAAAATATTTTTTGAGACGACTTTTAAACCATTATATTCTTATTATATATTAAGTTTAAAGAAAATATGCAGACAAAAAACTTTAAGAAGTATGATGCATTTTCACAGTTGGCTTAGATAAATAATAATAAAGTTTATGGTTAAAGTTGCTTCATGTAATTAAAATGCATGTGTATAGTGACGACATTACACCTGGGTATATTCAACCGTTTTAATATTAATAGATAAGTGTTAATTGTTTAGATATAAAACTAGGTCAAGTAAGCAAGTAAAGTTTGTCTACACTTGTGTGTGATTCACATTAACTAAATAATAGCTGCAATACTATATGATGTGTGTGTTTGCTTAGCTAACTTTACTAATATAAATACAGGTACATAAATAATAAATATTTAAATTTACCGTAATAGTACAAGAAACATAGATTTTTAGCTCAAATTTTGTTAGCACCTCGCTGAAAAGCCTCGATTATAGATATTTGAAAGGATATAACAAAATTTTTTAATAAAAAATACATTTTAAGGAGATATGCAAGGAATGGATAATAATACGGATTTCAATAAAACTTAAAATCACAAAAAAATACTAGGCCACCGGGCTTTTACGTTCAAAGTTGGCTAAAAAAATGATGAACAATATAGGTTGGTTATCCTTTTTAATTGGATATTTCTATATCAAAAAATCTGATAAAAAACTATCTAAAATATTTAGACAATCTTGAAGTTTATAATAATACCATAAAAATATAAGGTTGACGATGATATAAAAACAAAATTTTAATTTAATTATTAAAATTCGAAGACTCATTATTTGATGAACAGAGACTATTATAGTTAGACACCTCCGCATTTTTCATTTGATGAAGAAAATTAAAAAATTTAATAAAATATTGCGCTGATTCAAAATTTGATCTATAATCTTCAACTGAATCAGTTTGTATAGTCGAGCGTTGGGTCTATTATGATGCGAACCTTGACGTCGCACTTCTTTGTCGTATTCATCGCTTAAATCTTCTTTAAATCTAAATATGTTTCGCTAGTTCGATAGTTATCAGGTTTTCTGTTTGAAGTACTCGACTCAAAGTATACATGGATATCTGATTCGTTTGTGGAAATGTGTCTTCTCATAAATGGATACTTTTACAGGACTACATTGTTCTAAATTTCTAAATTTATGTGGACAGATTCTCAATGCGAGGGGTTTTGACCCCGAAAACATCTCCCTTGCGCACGGACCTGGGACAAGGAGATAATTTAATCAAAATTTAATTTTACATAATTATTACATACGTGACGTCACTGAATGTAAAAAACATTCAAAACATCATTATAATAGAAATAGCTTATCTGATAGAATTACAACCACATAATTGATTTTTGTGTTTATAACACATTTGTTAATTCGAATATACACAACATTATGTATAATGCTAATGTATTATAATGTATGAGGATACATCTACTTGCGGAAAAGATTTATGTGCATGTTTAGTCAACTTAATTGATTTAATTCAGTGTTATATGCTTATTATCAGAAAATTTAAGTCGTTGCTTTTATGTCTTCTAAGCTTATTAGAAAATAGATGAAAGATGGGGAGGTGTAAAGGAAATTAATATTTCTACTTTTTATTTTTACATCAATATATTACTATGTGGTACCTATATATTTTCTACTCGAAGTTTTCTAGTTTTCAAGTTGTATAGTTAAAATACAAGAATTAATTATTTAGAAAAGTGTACGGGTGACGTCTAGCAGTGGCTTAGATACCGAAGGAATAAACGGTGTCATGCAGAACCAGGGCCCCCAAGCTAAGGAGGGTCCTCGGAACTTGATGTAATCCTTTTGTATATATATATATATATATACTGGTGCGATTAAGCGCAAAAAACAACGCCAAGAAAAACGATATTAAACAAAACTTATCCAAAATAGACATATTTTTTCGACTATTAGTTTGCCAACTAATAAATTAGTAACTTAACAATTATGAAATTCTCAGCCAACTTTAAAGACATCTATATAAATAACATATACTATAGGGTTAGGTGTAGTACCTAGATTTAAATGTACCTTTGAATCTGTGTTTCCAGGAAGATATTCTTATTAACTGAACGATAGTTATATTGAAATGAGGGTATTTTATCAGAATGCAGGTATGGTAAAAACTCGTTGTCAGTGTGGTTCCGTTGTTAAATAAATACTAGGAGCTGATTATTACATATTGTTTTTAAAATAATACACAACGTAAATCTTTGTTTATTGGTGAGTAAGTTCTTATACCATGTCCCAGTTTTAAACATAACGTTAAATTCTGAAAGAGTAAAGTTTCACATACGTAAAGTCGTGTATCTTGAATTTAACAACATGATGTACACTCTGTGTCACAAAAAATGCACGGATTACATATAGTACTATATGTAGTACTATGTGTAATCTGTGCGTTTTTTGTGACACTGAGATACCTTGGTAATATGTATTCACTAAATACATTCATATGCTTGTTTTTTTTATTGGTTACTAAGTATAGATTAGCAACGTATAAGTGGGGAAAAGAAATGACTCATTCACCTCAAGTCATGAAAATACCAGTTGAAAGCGTTGGAGTTGTTGCTGGACGCTCAGAGAAGTGGATAAGTATTAGAGAAACGTGTAGGGTTTTCAATGTTTCAATCACATACATTCGATGATACTTTTCGAGTGAACCATAACGACCACATGTTGAAGACAGTGCCTTCATATATAGTGAGGTTGATCGTAGGTACATTAGGGCATGAGCCAAAGTACAGTACCATGGTTCAAACATCATGTACCATTGTTAACAGTTTCTAATCGATAGTTTAATATTTAATTTATTAACAGAAACAATTTCCATTCTTATATTTTAATTCATTGTTTGAAAAAACATATAAATGTAAATTTTGATTCTAGGTACTATACTTTCCCTTACTGCCTATACCTACTCATAAACTCGAGACAATTTAACGAACTTAATTTGGGTGAAGTACAAATATATTACGAAGATAAACAGATAAACAACAACAACTCAGTAATAGATTTTGTAATAATAATCGTTTACTATAATTTATGATGTTAAATTAATAGTTAAGTACCAACTAAATTTGTTTCTTTTTAAAACTATTTAAGGAGGTGGCATGTATTTTTATGAAAAAATTCCAACCAGGAATAGGCGAAAAAAACCCACAGCAGCGCTTTTTTAAATAAAATTTAGTCCCAAAAAGAGTTAAAGCCAGTTATAGGAGGTTATACTATTATCTTATCCGCAACTATCAATCGGGACTCTTACATAATATTGCATGTCAGCTCAGCTAAATATTTTATTTCATTTTATTGTGGGTGTTTAAAAAATTAAAGCGCCGTTTAGAGTTATAAATCGTTTAGTGTCATTTAAATATTATTATTTAAATTTAAGAATGAATTAAATCTTACACTTAAGTAGACTTAAGTGATTTCTGTTTAATAATTGTACAAAATAAGTTTTTCAGTTTTTTAATAATATTGAAGAAAAATTATTAAACTTGTTAAGGGAGAATGTGCGTTAAAGTCTTACACACATAGCTGGATATTCATAAGTTGTATCTGGTATTTAATTTTTTACAAGACGAACAAAAACCACTTTGTTGGTACCCAATTTGGTAAAAATCAAGGTACTGATAGGTTGTTTTTGAACAAAGTCTGTTGAAAATTCTTTCAGATATAATAAAATGCGTCAATTTCAGTCAACTTGTAAATTTAACCCATGAAAAAATTTCCAACTTTGATAGCGAATTCTCAAAGGGACGATTATTCTAAAGATCTACTTAAAATTTTATTTTATTCTATAAAAAGTGAATTAGTTGTTTTCTTTCTGATTTAAAAAAAAAATTGTAGCACAGGAGCTGCATTAGCTAAGCGAATTCCCTCAGAGATTGAAAATATAACACATTTTTCTTAAAATTATTATTGCAATTTTAAATTTTCAAGAATTTTTATTTCGAAAACTAAGCGCCTAAGAAAAAAGTGTGCTGTTTTCTTAAAACTGATTTCAAAATAATTTTATTTTCGAAAAATATATATAGGTTAGGATCGCTGTGAAGAACATGTGACGAAATTCAGGTAGGAAATAGGTATATAATTCCTAGTTAATGGAACGTCTACAACAACTTCCACAAACAAAACAGTCGATTTTTGGTATTAATGCCTATTTATAGTGTTAAATCCAAAATGTAAAAAAAAATGAGATTGAACTGTTTTCTTAAGGAATATTAAAATTTGCGGCTTTTTCCATATATATTACGTATCAAAATTTCAAGAATCCTTTAGTAACTTATATAAAATTTAGTCAATTTTCTTTCCCACCAGTTCAGAAAATCACAAACAGATTACTCACCTTCTATCATTTTGATATAAATAGCTTTCTCTTCCTCAGGATTAATTGTTATTCCATCATTTGCCTGTAACAAATAAAATATCATAAATATTACTTTTTTATAAAATAATATAAACGGCTAGCTCATAACAGCTTAGCCCATATTTATACATTTTGTAGCAATACTCATCATATAAGGCTAGGCATTGATTGCTCGTAAGGTCACCCTTACGCGAGCAATCGACGCTCGTGACATACTTTGGAAACAATTTTTCTAATATACAATGATTAATAAAGCACGTTTATTAGAATTGAATAGAATGTAGCCGTAGCCCCTTCATCTGATCGAATGATTTCTTGCAGAATAAAAGGTTTCCGACTGAAATTAAAAAAAGGGTGAAAATTCCAATTCCTTTAGTGTCCAAAGTAATTAAAACGTTTTCAAGCTTTCTGGGTATATTTCAATGCATTGTGTATGTATTCTCGTAAGGCAATTTTATTCCATTGACATTTTTGATTATTTTGGAGGATGAGCATGAAATGCAAGTGAAATGAGCCTCAATTTTTTTCTGAGAATGTACTTGCATAGGCTTCGCACACACAATACTCTACTATAGTTTTTTCTGTTCAACTTTAAAACTTACATTTTTTCATAAATTTTTTAACTTTGTGTTATTAAATTATATATAAACAATGAAAAGAGCAATAATTTTTTCTTCATTTTCTAACTCTAACTCTTTTCTAAAATTTTTTTAAGGGACCCAATATTTGGATCGATTTTAGTCCGTATTTTTGTACTTTTTGGGTCAAAATCAGGTTAATGATTGGACCTATAGAAAGTTACAATGTCAGCGAGTTTCACTTGTGAACAAAAGGGTAGATAAGTGAGGGCTATAACGTGATAGTCTAAAAGAGAAATTGCCCAGCAAAGAGGGCGGGTATTTGCTTGTAAGTATACAAAAATTTGAAGTTGGTAGGGGTATGGACTTTAAATTTTTTTTAAAAATGATTATTTATTCTGTAGCACATCCTGTATATTTATGTAAATACCACATGCATATACATATATAAGTAAATATTTATTTAAATAAAACTCGGTTCGAAATCCTCAAGACATGAGGCTCAAATACAATTACGCTTCATACATATACACAATATTATTATATCACATACACATATAATTATTATGTTTACATACACATCATACATATAGTGCGTTTCCAAAGTCATTATTTGTTTTAGGATAATTATATTTGTCAGAGGTTACAAATTATTATTACAAACTTTATTCAAATGTTTATTTGACACTAGCTTGATACCCGCCCACTTCACTGGGCTAAAAAGTAAAATCCATTACTTTATAGCCTGCACCTTTCTTGATCTAACTTATCCCCTTTCCATAACACTTGAAGGTATTGTTTTAAGCAGTGAAAAAATATGCACAGTATTCAACTTTTTAAATTATAAAATAGTCATGATTCATTGAATATATCAGAAAAGATGGCCATGAATTGTTTGACATTTACTATTTTAAAGTTTTACAGAAATTTTTAATTTATGGTTCAAAATGATGATCATATATCTGTTCCATCTATAATCATCATTTTGAACTATAAATTAAAGATATCTATAAAAATTTAAAATAGTAAATGTCAGATTAAATTAAATTTTTATTTTTTAAATATATCTTTATAAATTATAGCTCGTGTGTTATTCTGGTGTATGAGCTATATTGCTGTACAGTTTCATTAAAAACCATTCGATAGTTTTTGCGTGAGAGTCCCTGCGTGAAAGCGTAGCAAACAAACAAACAAACATCCTTACTTTTACATTTATAATATATAGGGATTATTATTATTATTACTATTATTGTTATTTTAGTGTCTGTGATATTTTGATGTGAAAGTTGATAGACGGTAGTGATGGGCAAATTTAATATCGACACATAGTACAGGATAGTTTCGTATGAAAAGAGAACTTATTTTTGAAACCACAAACAATAAGGGAAGTCTTTTTGTCAATTAAGGCTTTAGGAAAAAAATCTTGAATTACTCATGATTTTGTTAAAAATGTTCAAAGATTATTTTGGCCAGCTCAAAAATTTAATTTATTTAGCATTGTTTTTAAAGCTTTGTTATTATCTCGGAAGCTCTGTATGACCAAATCACATAAAACTTTTTTTGACGCAAAAAGATCAAAAGAATGCCTAAAACAGCTTGGTTCAATATCTTGAATGATTGTTGAATTTTAGTATAAATTGAAAAATTAGAAAAATTGTAAACTGTTTTGGTTACTAAATAAAGTGTACACCCGGTATTGGAGTATAGAATGTGGCAATATTTAGTTAATAATAAATAAAGGACAATGTGCGATAATTATGTTAACAACAGACTGATAGACTAAAGGATGAATGAAACATCAATAAAGTTCATTTTATATATTAAAGTTTATGTTTGAGTTACAATGAATACAAGTTGTCCATAAAGTTTGGAAATCATCGAATAACTCGATGTATAAACATCAGTGTGCATTTGTAAGATAATAATTTTCAATTAACCTCTCGTGTAAACTATGTGCGAGGTCGGATCCTATATTCGAGGAACGAAAATTTGATGCAGATGCTATTTTTGTTATCATAAAGCTATTTTATCGCAAAATTAGGGCGTATGCAAAATATGGAGGTAACTGAAACACAATTTTTGGAATTTCTCCGAGATCCGGATGCCCCGCATAACAACTGTTTTTCCTCTTAAAAACATTTTAGCCTAGTTTACTACTAAAAAAAATAGAATTAGCTTAGTTCAAACGGTTACTTTGTAACGAATTTTGTTCAATTCACATTACTGTCTGATATTTGATTAAAATGGCAAGTATATTTTGAAAATTGCAAGCTTTGATTTATTCGAGTGTAATCTAATTTTATGGCCACTATGTATAAAGTGAAGAATTATTGAATGAAGGAAATTCTCCACGTCTAGACATAAATAAATTGACCACACTTTAAAATGTTAAAGTATATATTTTATATGCATTGTACTGCATAGCAGTAAAACCATCATTTTACTGTTGCAAATTTAAAATATCGTGTTGAGAAAATGGTGAAAATAAAGAATAAAAATGCTAATTCTGCATCCAAATAGAAAAAAATTACTCAAGAAAGAATAAAAGGGTGTGTAAGATTGCTGAATAAATTAGAAAATGGATATCGGAAATATAAGTGTTTGTCGACTATAATTATCACTTAATATTACAATCTATGGGTTCGTTATCTTAATTAAACTTTGAAATAACTAATTAAGTATCTACTCGATAAGTTTTAATCTCTGTAACAAAAAAGGAATCTCACTTTGAAGTTTACTAACTGTAAGACAGTATTTGCATATTAGTGATATGTATTTTTACACTGTAAGAAATATTAGTAAATTTACTATATGAAAAGTATATCAGTATTACAACGACTTTCAGGTAGCGTTTTGGCGCTAGAACGCCTTTTTTCTGGTACTTTAAATTGTTACCGGGCAATGAAACAAATAACAGTGTGAGAAATTTAATTTCGACAGAAAATATATTTTCCCGGGCTGTTTAAAATACCAGACAGGTTTTCTGGCGCCCAAGTCACTATTTTAAGAATCAATTTTCAGCAGTTTCAGAAAAGAATGCTTTTCGTAGAAAAAGCACATTCCTGGACTCCTGTGGTTTGTGGACGACCATTATTTTTATTAAGTAATTTTTAAGTTTTTGTAAAAATTCTCCAAAAGTTTTTTTTTATGTATTCATTTAAAAAATGCCAAACTTTTATTGTAAAATAACAATTAATTTGATAAAATTGTTAGTAATTTCACAAAATACAATTACGTCTTTACTAACCCGATATAGCTCCCAAAACTTTTAGTAAAATTACCGAAGTGTAGGTATTTAGAATATATTTATATTTCTATAGTAAATTTCATAATGGCGAGACAGTGAATCACATGAATATGGGCATAAATCGAAGCTTAAAATATAAGTGAATTATAGAATTTCTGCAGTATGGATTATTTTTGAAAATACATTAAATGATCAAACTTTTGAATACTTCAAAAATATTATGAATATTATTTTTGTAAAATATATTAAAATTATGTTATTAATTTAATTAACAGGATATCCGACTATTAAATTAATTAACTTTTGTAGCATTAACGACAATGAAGCATGATATAACTTTGAACAATTATACGAATAAAAAATTAGGGTCCAGTATATTCAAAAAAAAAAGATCTTCTGATTTTAAAAACAAGAAGTCCTTAGATTTTTAAACAAACTGATGATGCTTACATTAAATTTTATATCGTGATAAATTAGACAATTTCTCGAACTCCAAAATGTCTCATTTAGATAAGTCTAGCCCAAAGTGGAACATATGAGATGAAATGAAGGTTCCCGATAGTCGATTTCTTTTATACCTCACAACATACACAATAACAGTTAGATATAAGTCAAAACACATGTCAAGTTGATAAATTTTCAAAAATACAATATTACCTAGTCGAGATGGTATAAACAAAACCGAAAATCATCGCAAGCGGTACACGAGACAAAAATGCTTGAGGTTTGAATTTAAAAAGAGAGAAAAATTACATTCATTTACTATTTGCTTTACATATTTGCCTGAATAACTTTACCTACCTAAGTTGGTTAAAAAAAATTGAAACGAAATTGGAGTTTCGTGGAATTTGTTTACAATATTATGATATAATTCCTGAGAATTTCAAGAATGATTTTTGTATAGCTAGATGTCAAAACAATAAGCTAAACCAATCTACCAGTGTGCATAGGATTGTATATTTCACACAATATTTCTATCCATTAAAATTAATGAATATATTTGATTGTGTCAAAAGTACAGGACAAAAAGCCAAAAACTAATTAATTAAAATTGATTTTGAAATAATAATAAATACTATTTTTAGGAAGTTAATTAATCATACCAACCGAGAGCTGATAACAAAGCATCTCAAAACACCCCAGTAGGTAAAAGGTATTGTTTATTTTTGTCTATTGTTTGAACAATTCATATATTAAATACAAAAAAAAAAATTTCTTGTTAAGAGAAAATTAAAGTCAAAACAGAAAATCATAGGAGAATCATACAATTAATTTTATTTACTTTTCTAAAGAAAATGTATACACAAAAAAAGCAACGAAAAATATATTGTAAAAAAATAATACAGTTAAATTTGATTCATTTGATTGGGTTAATGAATAAAATTTATACAGAATGAAACATTAGTAACGTTTCTCATACCTGGACAACGGCGACTTGAAATACTGAGTGAAGTTTTATTAAAATTAAAAAACTGTTTCGTGAACTCGACATTATTGAAATACATTTACCTTTCGTTAAAAATATTACAAACTAGAGTGATACCCACCCGCTTCGCTGGGGTTAACTGTAAAGATTGATAAAGATTGCTCTCGCTTATCCCCTTTCTATAACACTCGAAAAAATGGTAAGAATTGTTTTACACTGGTAAAATATATATATGGTTTTTTTAAATGTATAATAGTCGTAATTATTCATTGAGTATATCAGAAAAGATGGCCGTGAAATATATCATATTGACTATTTTTAAAGAAATCTGTAATTTATGGTAATGTCAAATGACTACTTTTACAGAAATCTACAATACAATATGTATTTCTAAAATAGCTCAATACTAAAATCTTTCAGAATCACTCACAACTCTTCTGAACGACTTTTAAGAAAAATTTAAATGCGCGAATTTTTAAATATTCCCCAAATAGTTGGTTTCTGACACACCTGGATTTTGAAGAAAGCTAATATGATTTGTTTTAACTACGTTTGGGTTAGAGTAAGAATAAATAAAATTGAATAAAGAGCAGTTGAATGAAAGAACAAAATCAATATAATGTAAAAGAAGAATTTGTTCACCTGAGCAACAAACCAATTCCGTATTGTGGAATAAACAGATTGATTCAAAAGTCACCATATATGCATGGTGAAATAATTTCTTTGAAAAATAGAAAAACATCAGAAAGGAAATCGAAACGATTTCAAAAATTTACAAATAAATCATCATCTTGGTGTAGGGAAGTTCTTGTAATCGTTCCGTAAATCTTTACGTTTCATAGAGAGGACAATGTATTATAACACCACTTTTAGAGTGAAATCTGCGTCGATGCGCTAATGGTTACGTAATAATACAAAGATGTGCTGAAAAGATTGCCAACTTGAAATTTGTCAGTTAATATTAAGAAAACTGGAGATTTTGATACTGAAATGAGATCGAGTTTCAGAGGCTCCCGTTTACATCTCAAAGACTCCCCAATTCTATTTTTTTTTTATTCACATGGACCCCTTGAAGGTCATCGTGGACCACTTTGGGAATCACTGACCTAGACAAAGTATATGGTTCTACAAAACAAAAAAAAGGAGTAAACGACTAAATCGAGAAACGATATAGTGAATTATGCCGAGTCAGTGAAAACGTAAAATTTTGAAGGGCACCTTGAATAAGACCCTGAAGGAAATTTTTTTATTCAACAAATTTTATTTAATTATTTTCATTATCAATATTAAAGAAGATTAAAAGCAGCAAAAATTTTCATAGAAATGCTATAAATTTATGTAGCGATTTTCGACTCATCTATATAATTTTGAGTAAAAGGTTTATTTTTCTTATTTGCATAATAAATGTTTGTTGTAGTATTCAATGTATAATGTAAAAAAAATAAGGTGAAAATGAAAAAAGTGTTTTGTTGCAGATACATGACCGATAAAAAAAATGAATGCTCCTAGAATTTTTTATCTCAAATATTCAAAAAATATGTGTATTAGAGCTATTATCCATCTATCGGCGTGGCGGTTATTATTTATCTATATACTTTTTGTTTGAGTATTATGTCACCCGAGCCGTACTCCAGTTTTCGAGTCACTCGAGCTTTCTATTTATATTCTTTGCAACACGAGCAAGATTTGATTAAATATTTTTCAAGATTTTTCCCACAATTCTACACACGTAGTAAGTATAAAATAAATAAGAAAAATGCTAGTGAGAAGGAAATTGTTACCAATTGAATACCCTAAAGTAGAAATAATGAGACGTCGCTAATCAAGTATTGTCATCCAAGCTAATATCGCGTATGTAAAACTTCATCTTAATTGGTTAAGGATAACAACTTTAAAATTAAGTTGCAAGAATTGACCCGAACATAATTACATAAACGCATATATACATTCATACATACATACAAACATTGCAAGTTAAATAAAAGCTTGTAAAAAAAGAAGCTTTAGCTACTGTGGATTAGAATTGTATCGTTTATCAAGGTTGTCAAGGTAGTCTCACTCAAAATTTCAGCTTAATCTTGATGGTGAACCAATTGTAAAAAAAATATAAACAATCCAGCCAATCATACAAATTACATAAGCATGCATAATTTCAGCTGAATCGGAAATCGAGAAGTGGGCCGAATTAAGCTTGGAAGATTTGATTACAGACACGGGACAGGTGAAGCTAAATAAAAACTTGGACACACCCATTTCTCAAATAAATAAACACACCCACTTCACAAACAAATTAAGGTCGATAAAATACTTTTTCAAACCCACTAAGTAATTTGTTGTGAAATGTTTGGTTGTCTTGAGAAATATTTTCTTCAAATTTGTGATAGTTTTTAATTTTGTGAAAAATGTTTGTAATGTGTTACATGAATAAATTTAACTACTGACGATGGTTGCGTTACAATCGAAATATCAATATTTAGCGACATGTAGGTCAGTTGTATATTTTTTAATTGTATTTTTTAAATAGAATTTCTTAATATACAATTTTATATCGAGTATCGTGGTATTTATTTCAATAACTTATTTATCTTAGTTTTGACAAGCATATTATTTAGATTATAGGCTATTTTCAATACGATCTTATAGTGACGAAAAATTAATTGATTTACAGATTTTGATAAATGAAATTTGATATTATAGCAAAAGGCTTACGTAGATAACACCGACTGAAATTCGAAAATAATCTTGGTCGTTGGAAATTTTATTAATACAATTTAACTGGAATAATTGAATGTTTTCTATAATCCACTGCATGTTGTACTGATCAATTTTATGATATCTATCAAAAATGTCATTAAATTATTATATATTTCATTACAAAATGCAATACAGCATGATTGAAAATGTAATCAACGTTTAATCAACTTATCAATTAATTTATACGACTGCCGGTTGGTCGGTATCAAATTAAACATATCTCGTTGAAAAGTTAATCTAATATACTCTCCATCATTTATCAATCTATTAAATGAATATAGAAGCATCCTTGCTTTACTTCCATTTTAGAATAAAGTTACAAAAATTTGATACCCAGAATAATTTTCGGTACCGAATCGAGTTCAGTCCAGTAATAATCCACAAAGATTTGGATTGTTTTTGAAACCTTTCTTGTGCACATCTTAAAAAATATTCGTTGTATAACCATGATAACAGGGATAACGGGGTTGAGTGTGGAAGTTGACACAAACACATGAGTTGTTTGTATGAAATTAATATACTGTTTAACATACATTTCAAATAATGTTGTTTTGAAATACAACATAGTTTTAAACCTTTTTTTTTTATTGGTTCTACCACTTATAAATAAATATTATTATAAAATACTGGTGTGATTGTCAGAACTACACGAGCTGGTAAAAACAATAAAAGGTTTATACCTGCTGAAATATTTACTCAAACAAAATTAGATTTTTTCGAGTCGGATTTGAACCAGCGACATATGGTTTACTATTTTAGTGCCTTAAGTCCACTGCTCTACCAACTGCACTATCAATGAGTTTTTTCCAAATTCTCTGTCTATTAGTAATAACAATCTTCGTGTAGTTGGCTCAACCACATATGGACTAGGCATGATAGATATGTTTTCGTACTAACCTGATTCTATATTTAAAGAAAAAGTAAAGATATGTTATTTCAATTTGTATATTCGCTTTATTTACACGATTATATATTCCAACTAAGTACAATTTTATTTTCCATCAATAAAATGCATGATTTTAAACTAAAATCAATCTCTTTGATAGAAGTAATGATTTTGTTTATTTAACTTCAGTGATTTTGTATCAATGAATTCGTATTTTAAATTCTATTCTATATGAAATACAAATATTTAGTTGTATTTGTTCCAATCATTAGGAAATTGTTTGAAAGTATTTTTACTTTATTTCAATATGGAGCGAATAACTTCGTGATGAGGTTGTCATTATTTTTATTTATTTTTTCAGTAGAGTAACAAATTGATACAGACTTTGTTGTGATGCTTAAAAATAACAGTTCGCAATTATCGGAATGGTTGAAAAATGAAGGTACAAATCAAATATTTTTCGACACTTTCTGTAATTATTGTTTACGTGTTGTGGTTTCAATCATTATCTTTTAAAATATGCGGAATACAAAATAAGCCGTCTAAATTTTTGAAAAATAAAAATCTGGATTTCAATAAATACACTACAGTTTAAAATAAAGAAATTTAGAAATTTTTAACTAAATAAAGAATATACACATTGCCATTATAACTATGGGATAAAACGTTAGACAAATAAAGCAGGGTTCGAAAATATCCGACATTTATTATAAATATCGAAATATCGGATATTTTTGATATATATCCGATATATATCAAAATTTTGATATTTAAAAAAAACTAAAATGTTTTATTTATTAAGGTACTTAAAATCAGACAAATGAAACCAAAACATAAAATATTCGTCTTGATCAGGCAAAATCAACTAAAAATCATAAAATTTTATAAATAAAACTCGAACACATAACAAAATTTTATAAATTCTATTCAGTCAATGGTCATACCCACACTTAAGTAACAAAATAATAATTTTTACAAACAACTCTAAAGTATAATCAGTCTATTACCTATAATTATCAAATCAGTCATCAGTCATTCATAAACAACTGTTAATTATCAAATAAAAAAATGTCGTATTCATAATTGTGCTTGGTTTGACTGCAAGGAAGGTAAAGATAGATCATCTTCCGATTCTGAATCTTACTTAAACTTACTCTTACGTTACGAACTTTTTTTGACAAGAGACGATTAGAACTTAGTATTAGTATGTTTTAACTCTAAAATGCCATCAAAATTTGGAAAATAGAAATACAATAACAAACGCCAAAAATTACTAAATGATATTAAATTTTTTTAATCATTTTTGTATTGATATATATCGGATATATATCATGATATATATCCATTGATATATATCCTCGAACCCTGAAATAAATATCTGTTTTCTTCGAAATCTGGTTATCCTGAAGTCTGAATCCTAAACTAAAAAGCCAAAAACTATTCAATGATTGTATGCTATATTGTTTTAATTATTATGGAAGTTACAAGATGCATTAAAATGTATGAAATACATCAATATATTCATTTTAATTCGATTTTTTTTATCAATATTTTTTTTTACTATAATACAAATTCTATTTAAATGTTTATTACTTTTTACCGGCTATTAATTAATATTAATATGGACGGAAATACATACTTTTATTGATTAATTATTAGAAGAGATCATCAAAGCATGGCTGAAATTTAATTATTTTAAATAAATTATCTATTATATTATATATAACCATTATTGTTTTCAATACAAGGAAAATGAGTAAGTACTTGTAGATCTCGACAGTAAATTTTTATAATTTTTTTAGATGAATTTTTAGATACAATAATACTTATAAAGCTTTGAAATTCTTCCTTGAAATAGTAATTCTTACAATTTATTATTCGAAGTGCTCCACTTTTAATCGAAATTGAAACTTTTGAACATGTATAGTCGTTAATTTAAGCCACCAATTCAAGTGAGGTTTCAGAAAATTTTTGAAGGAGGCATCATGAACAATTTTAGATCATATCCAATCGGGAACTGATTGGGATTTCCCGATGAGACCCTAATACGTTTATAATACGGGATTCTCCGATTTGGACCCTAATACATTACATGTCCTGGGTCATCAAGAAAATTTCTAGTCGAGCTGTAGTATGACTGTATTTTCGTTATTAAGAGGATTTCCGTTAGGTCAACTGAGTCTTGGGTCCGTAGGGCTCATTTAATAAACCGTTAGAGATAGAAAAAAAGTTTAAATGTAAAAAATGTTCCTTATAAAAAAATAAACAACTTTTGTCTGAAACATTTTTTCGAAAACATCACTGTTTACCCGTGAGAGCGCAAATTATATAGTAAATATTATATGGGAATATCAGTTACGTGTGTGTGACATGTATGTACAAACGATTGCGTAATCAACACTGTCTATACATTGTATTTCAACAATTAACTCAGTTAATTGTTTGTTTTTACTTATCATTTTTATTATTACTTTTTACTTAAATAGTATAATAACACATGATTATTTTAAAGCTCAAACAAATGGAAACACATTTCACTGATTTCACATTTAAATATACCTAGATACATTGTAAAATAGCATATGACTAACATCAAAACGAAGGTCGTTAACCTTATTTATAATAATAATAATAAAATGAAGTAAAGGGGAAATTATCGATTTATTCAATCACTACAACAGTATGTTACCTAGTATTGTAGTCAAGCTAGGCCATGAACTAATTATTATACATAAAACAATAAATAAATTAATAACGAGATGTTACCAATTACATACATATGTAACAACTGCATTTTATTTACTTTGAAAATAACTATTTTATATAATCGTTTTTAAAAACGATAATCACGCACAAACGAATGAATCTATTTATATAACTATAATAGTTCAGAGACTAACTAGGTGGGTTTGTATGCACATCCACGTGAGCCTGCAAAATAAGCGAACCAAAAGTTTCACGTATAGAATATTTAGAGGGGAATCATACGTGTAAAACTCATGTTATCAGATTTCAATTTCAGGATTTTTGTTTTTTGTTTTGTTTTTGTGATTTACTTATGTATTGTATTGATTTATATACCAAGTATACTGAAATTGAAATGTTATCAGATTCGAAAGTGGTTAGATTACCTCCACTACTAGTGGGGTCGTCGCACAATAATAAAATTTAAAAAAAAAATATTTATGGTGAATTACGTTATACGTTGACTAAGACGAAAATTAAGAATACAATTTTTCGTCCAAAGTCAATTAATATCAAAATTCATCCAAATTCATTTTCGTCCAATTATATCAAAATTCATCATCAAAATTGAAAATAAAGCACAAATAATTTCAACCACAAGTCTAAACTTGCCTTGGCGCTCGTAATACCTTAACTTTTAATTGAATTTTTTTAAATGTTTTTTTCTACCTCTTAATTATGAAATATTAGGTTCATCAGACGCTTTTCCTTAAGAACAATGTTAAATATGTGTCTACTTTTGAAGACTTTTACTGATAATTGTTACCCTGTTCGTATTTCCTTAATCTAAATCATAATTAAGGAATGTGCACAGATTTTATAATCCCATATATTGTCGTTCTATCTCTTTTTAAGTGTGTAATAATAAATTAAGTTTCTATGAAGTAAAGCAGATGTACATTTTAGTGTTGTAATGATATTAAATATTTTCTACATCTATAGCCTTTCAAAACCTATTTACGTTTTTTTAAAGGGTTTCATGTTACCTATGAGACATTTTAACTATGAAACCTTACCAGTATGTATCATTATATAATAATTCAATTGTTTATATAACAATATTGTAGATTGCCTCACTTGTTTCGAGTACAAAATTAAATTACAACGTTCTTACTAAGTAGTTGCTTATAGTATTAAAAATTAATAATAAATGATTTTTTAAAAATATTTTTTTAAGTTGTAGGACGGAAAACACTCGAATTTGCACTCACATTACTATAAAGGGTATCTTTTTTTAAGTTGACATATGCTTGAATTTCGAAAAATAATTTTATCAAGCCAAAATGTTTGGTGTGTAGGCGCACATCTTACGCAAACATTAGGTAAACTTGACCTAGGTTTTCAAGCTCAATGAAAAGCTCCATAACTGGCAATCGATAGATGAACAAGTTAAATTAGAAAGTTGCTACTATTATTATAAAGTAACATTTTTTGTTAGAAACATTTTTCCGCAAAAAAATTGTTTTTTTTTATAATTGTTTCTGTGAGACACTATTCGAAAAAAATTTTCCTATAAATCCATTAAAAGTGGTTTGTTTTTCTATAAAGACCATTTTTGTTCAAATTGAATGATCAAACCCACAAAAAGCTAGATTTTTGCTATCAATTACTGTCTAAATTATTCAGTTTACAAAAAAATATTTAAATAAAAAATGTTTGCGTATTTATAAACAACAACTTTGTAATTTAAAGCGTTCATCTAATATTTGTCAGTTATGAATCAGCACTTTATACCTACTACTAAGTCATCCAAATTTCTAGGTATTTGTGTCCATTGAAACTTTAGATAAACTCATCAGATAACTTATCAGAAACCATAATTTCAAATTTAAAAAATAAAAAATCCATTTTTAGTTATGACAAAGTAGAAATTGCTTACTTTTTTTTTTTGGAAATTTTTGTCTAATCACATACATAATATGTTTTCACGATAATCAATAATTTATTTTAAAGAGCACACATTTTCATTATTACCCAATCACAAGTGGGTTGTTGATAATAATCATAACAAAATTTGAAAGCTCTATGATGACGTGAATTGAATCACTAGCAAGCATAATGTTATGTGAGCCGTCTGTTACTAAATGTTTGAACGTCATAATTGAATTTATTCATTATCATCGTAATGAATCCATTGAAAAACGTCATACTAGACAAAAAGTTTAATTATTAAATATTTTATTTATAGAAAATTTTAATTTTAAAATTTAAACACCCTCAAGCTTTTATTTATTGTAACACAAAGAAAAAGATCGTGAGCAGCAAAGCTTAATTTTTTAGGTCATATTTCCATACATAAACATCGGCTCAGTGGTCGTGCGAATGAAATCGTCTTTAAAACATACGGATACTACCTAGGAGATTGCGGGTTTCTTTTCGAGGTCTTACGGGCGATCAAAGCTACACATACATTCTTCTTTTGATTAGAAATTTCCGAAGAACATTTTGGAGGCGGTTTGAAAGAGTTTCACAAAAAGCCGTTTTCCTAGTCATATAGGTGCTATAAATATAATATATGTATAGCTTTGATTGCTCGTACTTCGAAAACTAAACGTTAAAATTTTTGTGGCCGTGTGAGCTTTTGATCAGAATGATCCAAAGAACATTTTAGGGTGGGTTAGAAAAAGTTTCACAGAAAGCCATTCTCCTAGCTAATATTGCAAGGGCCTTTATGAATATTCTACCTGCACATCGGTTTGGAGGATATTTAAGAAAATTACATAAATGATATGACAATATTGTTGTAGGTAAGTATTTGGAAAATATATTTTATAATTTTTCTATAGGAATGAAAAATATTTTTGCCCTTTTAAAATTGCCTGATATTTTTTCTGATATTATACATTTTTTATTCTCAAGTGATTTTATGTTCTATAATAACGTTCTACTTCCGATATATTAAGATTTAGCTGAATTAAATTTAGAACATTAATTGTTCACTGTATATGGTAAATATGCATAAGAATTCATACACATACCCGAGTGAGCAACGAAAAGGAGTAGTAATGTTTTATCAGTCTATGTGTGTTCCTATATGGCACACAAACGCGTGGGTCGATTTGGATGATTCTTACAGCAATCGATTTTTAAATTTGTGAGTGTTACTGAAGATATGGCAATAATGAAAGTTCAATATGGCGATAACCAGACGCCATATCGAATTATGTCAACTATGTCAAGTGACGTATCATTGAATAGCTATTAAATACACAAATCGATTAACGTAATAATCATTAAAATAGGTTCACGCGTTTGGCCTCAAAAGACCAAAAATACATACGAAATAACACCCGTTATTATCGTAAATCTGACACCTTGAACACGATGAAATCTTCAAATTTCTTCATTATCAAACATACCTAAATAATATTTCAAAAGATAGTAAATAATAAGGTTTGCATTTCATATCGAAGTGTATTCTTTTCTTCCAAAGTCTCATAGCAATATCTTCTTTATTCTTAAACATAATCTTACCTAGAAGCATTATTTGGAGATATCTTAAGAATTTAAATTAATTATTAAAGATGGTTACTTTGAGGAAAAAAAACTTCTCCTGGCTTATCTTCTTAAAGCAACATTATCGATTTTAAGACGTACTCTGATTAAATATTTTGATCAGATTTACCCTATCTCATATCTGTATCAATTTATTTTTAATTTCTTTAAAAAATAGGTACTCATAAAAATAATGTAAAAACCACTTTTTAAAATATTTTATTCCCTGGTTAAAACTAATTCGAAATAATATTATCTCTGTCATTTGTAAAATTACGGTAAAATATGCAATAATATCTTATCTCTCTGAAAGCAAATTGTTCTATACATTTTTAAGGATCTACGAAGTAAGAATTTTCTTTAATTACAGACTATAACATGAAGTAAAGTTCAAAAAAACCAAAACCCTCCTAGTACAAAATTTTATAAATAAAATCTTAGATGAGAATATTTTCTTCTTTCATAACTTTAAAGCGTGATTTTGTAGTTGTCGAGTTTTAAGTTTTGAACTTTATTTATATTTAAATTATTTTGAGGTTACAATTTCTTGATAAAGTATAATAATATATGTGTTTTTGAAATGTGCTAATTAAGCTCTTTCATTTAATTCAACCGGGTATCAATATGTCCTCTAGGGGTGTATCATTATTCAATTTAATGTGACGTTATATAGCCTACAACCAGCGCACGATCAAGACGCTTCCTACGATATTTCATACTTGAGGGAACAGATGAACATAGTCTCAAATATATCATCTATATGCATACATAGATACATACTTGCCAAACAATATAATAGCCCTCGCCGTAAATAGGTAAAAATATTGTTATACTATATTACGAATGTTTTTTGTTCCTTACTATAGTATATAATGCAATGAAAATAGTGTGCATACAACACTTGCTTCGCGAGTTATATCTACTTTGATAATTGACTTCAGGACCTGTGGTTTGTGGTTTAACCCATAGAGAATTACAAATATGATCAACGCCTAAAAATTTTGAAAATTCAATTTAAAAATGGTCATAGTAGTTACTGTTATGTATACAGTGATTCGTTCAGGTGAAGAATTTCCACTGAATGTGCACAAAAATGAAGTCGGTTTTTGAAAGTCTTTAGTAGTATGCAACATACGAATGATTAAAATTCCTAATTAAACAAAGAGAATGATTCCATATGGTTCCGTTTAGTAACGTCATTAACCGGTATCACCATAGAGATTACATATAAAACTTTTTGCTAAAAGGAGATGGGCAATAATCTTTGAGCGCTTAATACAAAGAGGGAGATATAGTTTAGTGATGTCATTGCACGGTATCACCATAGAGATTATATATAATACTATTTGCTAAAGGAGATGGGAAACAATCTTTGAATGCTAATAACATCTTCGTTTTTTTATCAATTTTGTGCGTCAGATAACTAGAAGATGACTTGTTTATTTGTTTTTGTTTCTTTTGTTTTCTTAAATAAGAAATTTAAAGGAGAGTAGTGTTTTTAGCTATGCTTCAAGAAAATAGGTTCAGTTTAGAGAGAACTACAAGAAAAAGACCGCATTTGTCGGGGGTTTGCTTAAATTTTGTAAATTTCACTTGTCGTATTTTTAATATACAATGTACGGATATAACCAAGAATTCTGGTTGCGGTACTATTTTTAGAAACTTATTTTAAACGTTCTAGAGTTCTAGACTTATATCGGAAGTGAAAATTGTAAAGTATGGTATATAAATGCTTTCATATACAGAAAAATGACCATATAACGAGTGTGCTATGTTGGTTGTCAAGGGAGCAATATTTGAAGAGCTATACTTAAAAGTATATTAAATATTGGAATGGAAAGAGGAAAACGAAAAAAAAAAAATGCTTTTAAAATATTAAATTTAAAGCAACTTTTTTTTACTTCACACATGTATAGGTAAGGATATAATAATCATAATTATAATATGTATATGTGTGTATATGTGTATTTACAAGTATCTCTTCCTACCTCACAAGAATATTCTATTCTCTTATTTTCAACCATTTTTATTTTAAAATGTACAATTATGTTCACTTAATTCGAAACCGAGTTAAAAATGGTTCCAATTTTACAGACTATATGTATGAACCTCTATAAAACCTCTAAATGAACAAAGAATAGAATCTGGACGAGCGTAGCCAACCCTAACTATATTCCACAATCGATACTTTTCGTATCGATAGTAAAAAAATTTACTTTCAAAAAAACCGACTGCATTAAATAAAAATTGAAAAGAAAAAAAACAAGTTCAGTAGTTTACCTAACAACTTTAACTGGGAAGATTTTAGTCGGTTAAGATTTAAATGGGTCCCGACTGTTAAAGTCATTATGTAAACTACTGAATTGATTTTGTTCTTTTCAGTATTCAACGATTATTGTATTAAAAATAATACTGTCGTAAGAATTATTACTAGGTACAAAAATTTCGATGACGCCAACCGATTTCGATGATTCTTTTTTTAGTGTCATATTAGTTAGTGTAAAACTTTTAACAAAAAGAAAACCGACTTCAAAAGAAAAATTTTTCCTAAACAAATTAATATGCAATAAAAAGTAAAAAAATAACGATGGTATAATGTAGTTAAAATTATTGTTATTTTTGGAGTCGGTGTCAGCCAAGGGAACAGAACAGTTTGCTACATTAGCTTGGCTGACACCGACTCCAAAAATAACAATAATTTTAACTACATTATATTATCGTTGTTTTTTTTTTTTTTACTTTTTAGTGCATATTAATTTGTTAAAGAAAAGTTTTTCTTTTGAAGTCGGTTTTCTTTTTGTTAAAAGTTTTTTTTTATAGAACAATAAAATCGAAATATTGAAAAGATTCAAATTGAAATTGATTCAAAAGATTCATAATATTCCATATTCAAAAGCTTTTATTTTCAACATTTTAGTTTATATTGTTTTAGTCTTGTTTTTTTATTGGTTTTTTAATTTTTATTATTAATTGTTTGGGATTACATTACAAAATTCTATTATTATTACAAATACTACAAAGAGTATCAAACCTAACAGACAAAATTATTTATGAATTCCCATTTCAAATTTATTTGTATTTTGTTACGAGATAATCTAACCACAAAAATTGATGATATTGGTTTGTTTGTTGTATCGAGAGAAATGTTTTTAAAACCACATAAACACATTTTAAAATGGACAGCAGCGCTCGATATTGTGAATATTGTAAATTGTTCGATATATGGTCAGTTTTCATTCTAATTCTCTCGTTATATTGTTTTTCTCATCAATAAAACAACTTTAATTTAGCTAAACCGTATGAATAAAATATTGTCGTGATACTAGTACGTCGGCCAGGGAAATGTTCAGTGTAGGATGTGTGTACTCCGTACTTGGTTTTTTTCTGTAGTATTATTCGTACAGAATACGAAAATTAACTCCATTCGATCTACCAGCAGGACATATCCTATGTCGACATTTTGGATCTTGTAATAACGTGAATAAGAATTTAAGACTGAAACCTTTATAGACTTCTTATCCCTATACCTATATATTATAAATGTGAAAATCAGGATGTTTGTTTGTTTGTTACGGTTTCACGCAAAAACTAATGAATGTATTTGAATGAAACTTAACAATAACATAACTGATGTATGATCAGAATAACACATGAGATATAATTTATAAAAAAATATTTAAAAAAAAATTAAATTTAATCTGACATTACCATAAATTACAGATTTCTGTAAAAATACTCAATGTAAAATCAATTCATGGCCATTTTTATGATATACTCAATGAATTATGACTATTTTACATTTAAAAAAAATAGAAAGCCGTCCATATATTTTATTTGTGTAAAACAATCCCTACCATTATTTCGAGTGTTACAGACAGGGTATAAGAGAGAGTAAGGTAAGTGAAGGCTTTAATGCGGTGCTCTTTACCAATTACTTTTTAAGCCCAGCGAGGCGGGTGAGTATATATTTAATTGAAATTTTTTGTACTGCCAATACGTAACAATTATGCGGTCGTTAGGGAACTTATTTGGCAAGGAGCAGATATTTTTTCAAATTGAACAAATTTCTTTTCATCGCTATGTCTAGAAAATGGCCTGTCTGCCCTTTGAAAGAAAATGCTCCACATTTAATTTTATATTTAAGTGTACGATTGCAATGGAAATGTTTAATAACGTAGTAAATGCAAGCATCTTTCTCAAGAAAATGTGCCCAACCTGTAGCATCCTGTAAATATTGTACAAGTTCATACGTTACTCTAGATATTCTCTTAAGTGTCATAACACCATTGTTGTATCGTATATGTTTGGTTCTATAAAATGTTAAAATGTTATTGTGGATTTGGGAATAATCAAAATATAAGTAAACCGCACGAATATAAAAACTTTAAATGTGGGTCACTAATAATTTAGAAACATACGAAGATATTTTATTTTGAAAAACAAAAAATTTTATAAAATTATCATTTTTATTTTACTAGGAAGTTCTTCGACTGGATCTCGGGGGGCGGTCTAGACCCAGCCCTCGATTTGTTTTATTTTCAGAAACTACCCTTTCGTATTTTTATACAAAATAATTTCGCTGTTTCACATCTGTCAGGCGTGTCGCGACGGTTCAACTTTTATAATATAGGTTCTAAATATGGCTTACCAATGTGTTTATTGCTTTTGACTATACAAAAATAGGATATAAAAGATTAAAATATTTCAAATTATGGAAATCCTCTTAATTAAAAATAATTAAATTAGCATTATTAAAATAATAATGTCTATTATAAATTTTAGTAGAACAATAATAAATAGTACTACGGAAATGAGATAAAATGCATTTTATCAATGTGGTTTGGTTAGAATTTATATATTTAAATCTTCTGTCTGTTCTGTTAGCTGTTAGTACTCGAACTATTATATGCACTGACTGTGTGTGTTTGCTTGCTCTGTTTGGAATAGTTTGACAATGGCTGGTTGGTTGCTATTAATTAAATAAAACTTTATTAGTTTGTGTGTAGTATATGTACAAAATAAACCATGAATATAGAGGGTGAATTAAGCAAGAAATTAATCACTTTCTAGAAAATGAGAAAGCGATCACGCGGCTCGTATTTACTTTAAACCTGGATAAGGAAAGATCAGCCCAGTCTCGATGTTTACGATAATTAACTGAGCCTAAATGGCCGAAGACTTTGACCGGTCGTCTATTTAGACTTAGGTGGCGGGTTCGAATCCATTCAACGGCAGTGTGAACAATTAAAGTTAATGGGGGCGGTACAATTGATCACATTGTCGTCGTTTGGATAAATACGAAGTAATCGAATCCACCCACATCAAAATGTAATTGTAAATATGTATGTAGTTAAATAAATAAAGATTAACAAATAATGATGTTGGTGGCCTCTGTTATAGGCGTATATGTTAGAGAAACGGAGGTTAAACCCCATTATTTATTTATATAATTAACTATTAGCCGACACTATCAACATACTCTCAAATAGCTGTCAACTACTCCTAGATATGCTAGATCGATGGAATTTTTTTATCATCGCTACCAAATAATTCCTACAAGAAGATAAAAAATCTTCATACAAAATCAAAAAACTTAAAACTGAGCCCAAGTAATGCTCACTGATAACTATTTTACTCATCCAGTTCATCAATAACTCATGCAGTTTCAATAACTTCTCCATCTTGTGAGTAAAAGTGAAATATTTAAAATAAGCAAATACCTACAAGGCACAAATTTCGCACTTTTTGTTCTTGGCTCCTTCTAAGCCTCCGTTACATTCTTTTTTGATTTTGTCTAGTGATATACATACTTCTCTACACTGACGCTTCAATATAAATACTATAATTTTAATTGAAATTAATTTTCTAGCTAATCAAATTAAAAGTTATTAGAATAATTGGAAAATATTTTAACTCCCGCATTATATTTATTACAAAATTAAAAACGAAAGGTAATTAAATCTTCTAATTAATGTGGGCTTATCAACGTAAGGTATATCGAATCGAAAAACTTCCTGGAGCTTCTACTTAGAATTATTACTTCCCGGGATTTCTTGTGTTTTGAATACCAGTATCGAAACTGATTTTACACGTAAACAAAACAAACAAAACAATTAGTTCAGAGTTATCAGAAATTCATAATTTCCTTTAAAAAAAATGTGTGCGTTCAGTGATATTCCGTTCATATTCGAATGCGTGGAACATTTAGAGTAAAAAGACCTCTCGTTCTCAATTTCCCACTTGTTAGTTAACGAACTCACTGTGTTGCGAAGATAGAAATACGTGTAGTAGTAGATAGGTACAACGAACGGTTCGCCGCGTCGGTACGACATGTATATGATATGAAGGTATATCTTTTATGTCAGATTAATTGAATTTCATTGGCTTTTTCATTTAAAACCAGAAACCTTTTCTCTTTGTATAACAATAGTAGAAAAGGTTTTCTAGACTTATATAAATTAATATTGACATTTTATTTTGTATGATTTTATATTAAATGATATGAATTCAATTTTATTGTAATTTAAAATGAACTTTCTACCAATAAAACATTTGAACAAATTTACTATATTATTATTATGATTTAAATTTATTAGTCCTTTCAAATTAGGTGAAACTTTCAGATTTTGGAGGCAATAATGCCACCCATGCCAAGCTTTTGCCTTTAACCTGTAGAATAAAAATTTTCATAAACGTAGAAAAAAAGAGTAAGTTCAAAGATATTGGGCGTAAAATTTCCGATCAATTTGTATATATACACTTTTATTTTTATTTTAAATTAAAAAATATATATATTTTTAAATTGAATTAAATTTTTATTTAAAAAAACAATTAAAAGAAAGTAATTACACTAAACCTGCAAGGTAGCTTACCACAAAACTCATATATTTACAACAAAATACTAATGCAGATATTTGTACGAAGGGGGCATAGTTCCTACCTGGTGTCCCAGGACACTTCTCGTTCTTTTTTTCTTTAGTATAGACCTTTTTAAAGCCATGTTTGTGAATCCATGTTTAATATATATCAGCACTTCTCCTTGACTTTACCAAGAATAAAACCAATGATAAATGTTGTTACTTAGGATATTATCGTCTCTCCCTCAATAGTAGTAAAACTATGAATCGATAAAAAAGTAAGAGCTAGATAGCCAGAAGAAAATATTCAAACTTAACTTTCGCCTTGCTCATAGAGGTTGATACTTTGTTATTTGTTGTTGCCTGGGAAAATTTTGTGATGTTAAACTCTTGAAATTAAAAAATTCAATCCATTAGGTTTAGGAGAAGAAAATTGGGTCCAATTTGAATTCTAGGCAAATTATAGCTTGTAACATTTTTATTTTTCTCTAGTAATATTTTCCGAAAAATTGTATGTTTAAATAAAAGTAAAAGCTTCCATTAAGTGAATGAAAATTAAAAATACTTACAGCCGTCTCTTGTACACCACTTGTAAGCTCTTGATATGAGTCATCGCTGCCACGTCGACTGGGCGCACCACAAACGGCTCGTCGTAAAGCTCGTCCGACAAGTGTGCACAGGCCACATGCCTGTTGTACACCATGTGATTCATCTCTGGTACGTCGGTTATTACTAGATTTAGTGGTGCCGCCTCCTCCACTACTCTCTTTGCGGCCAGCACGGCCCCCACGGGACCTAGCATGCTCCAGCCTTACCGAACCTCGCCTACACAGTAGGCTCCCGAATCAAGAACATAATAACAACGACATTTAAATGTCGAACAATACACATTTAACAAAAACAAATGAAATAATTTGTATACATATTTATTGTTTAATCATTATTTTATTTGATTAAAAATTCTAATTTTATTTATTTTTTGATTAATTGATTGCTTTTTTGAATAATTATTTGTTTTTGAAATTGCAGTGTTGTGTGTTGTTACTTATTTTGGAAATTATAAACACTTGTATTTTATGTACAGAATTTTTTTATCGTTTTATTTTGTTTTAATGTTCGTCCTTATTATTTTCTATTATTATTATTAATTTATTAACTATTATTGTTTTAAATGATTGCATTTTGATTCGTAGTTGATATGTATTTTATTTATTTATTTCCTGAAACTATAGATAAAGTTTTTCGTTATTTTTTGGAATAAGAACATTACCAAGCGAGTCAGATAAGCGTGTGTTTTATGTCCTTTCTGCACCTGGAAACCAAAAGTGACTCTATTTCTTATCAGAAGCGAACGATAACACTGTTTCCACGATGACTCCCAAATATTGACCCAAGTCTGGGTTCCGACCTTCGCACGAGCCTGAGTGCAAATAAAAATGTAATTTCACGTTTGTTTTGTTGTTTATTAGCTGCTCAAAAGAGACGCAGACGATTTAAATCAGAGGGGTAAACAATTTTTATAACTTTGGATAACTCGCATAATACTGATAAGAAATTAATTGAAATCTTTTTGTTTAATTTTTAGGGCAGAGTATAATATGTGGAACAAGCGGTTAGACGTCACGAAATTATGAGGGTTCTGTATTGACATTTGAAAGCTGAACTTTTTAAAATTATCTTTTTTGTACAAAATTTTATGAAGCCAATATGAAGAATGACTGGCGAAGTCTTGGTAGATTCTATCCTGAATTTCAAAAACTATAAACGGGCAGTTGCAATTTTAATGATATTATTCATATAAGCAAAACGCCATGTAAACTAATAATCATTAAAAATATAAAATAATTGATTTAATTAGAGATAAATTTTCTGCATGGAGATACAATTAAAATATCTGAATATCATTTAAGTATACTAATTGAATGCTTATAATGTGAACTGAGTTTATTTAAATTAACTTATTTATACTATTTTATTTTATACTTGTTAAAGTATTCATTTCATTTTTGAATTGTTTATAAAAGTAAACCACACTATTTATTATACATAAATAATAACTAATTTTATATGAAATATGAATAATAATCATAATAATAACAACAATAATATTTTAGGTTTAATTTCATTTAAATGATTAAATTATTTATTTTGAGCTTAAATTTATTTTCAAATCAAATTCTGTTCGTGTATAATCGTTTTTAGCGTGGCGGGAATATTTGTGACTTTTATATCGTTTCATTATATTATTAATTTGAGTTTTCACTCAATGATTTCATCATTTATGTGATAATATTGCCTTGTGGAAAGAATCCACAACATCTGAAATTATATCTTAAAACCAGCTACCAGTGCCCTAAACAAATCAGATTGCTACTAGGTGGTTCGTAATTGTGTTCAATTCTTTCATACTAGAAATCTTATTAAAGAAGTTTAGAAAAATAACTTTATTTCAAGTAAGTAAAAGCAATTTATCTGTGGAATAGTAAACTATTAAAGGAATAATCTTAAAGAATTCATTTACTAACAATCGATGGATATAAATCAGTTACAAAATTAAATGCAAAAAATAAAGAAACACTTTCAAAAATATCAAAATAGAAGTTCTAAAACTTTAAAAGAACAAAAAAATTTAAAAGAAGCTAAAGTGTTACATGAAAATGAAATTCAAGTAAGAAAAAAATGCGCAACCAACTCCAAAAGAACTCCGAAATGTTAGATAAGAAAATGGCTTTCTGTGAAACTTTTTCTTACCCAACCTAAAATTATCTTTGGATCATTCTGAACAAAAGCATTCACTGACAAAAATTTTTAACGAATATTTTCGAGCTACGAGCGATTAAAGCTACACATACATTCTAATTACATAGCCCGTACCTCAAAAAGTACCCGTTATAAAATTTTGTGGCCATGAAAGTTTTTAATTAGAACGATCTGAAAATCAGTTTAGGGCGGTCAGAAAGCCATTTTCCTAGTTGTATACTAAAACTTTATTATATTCGTAGCTTTGATTGTCCGTAGCTCGAAAACTACGCGTTAAAAATTTTTTGGGAGTGAGAGCTTTTCATGAGAATGACCCGAAGAACATTTTAGAGTGGATTAGAAAATGTTTCATAGAAAGCCATTTTCCTATCTAATATTGCGAGGTCCTTTGCCAATGTATATATCAAAAATTTAATATATCTTTAAATTTTGAAAAGTTCACTGCATATCCATAATTATATTTCCAAAAAATGTTTGATTGATGTGTCTGCGTGTTTCCTTGCCTGTTAGTGTGAGTATCGATTCCATTAGACTTCAAAGCAGTCAACTCGGGAGAACCGAGATCTTAGAGATAGACGCCGAATTTGAAATATCTCGTTTTATAACAAGTAATAAAATTCAATAGATTTTATTTGTGTAAAATAGAAGTTTTTATCACAAGCAAAATTGTAGACAATAAAATTTACCTAATTAATTGATAAATGGATACAATCAAATCATGAATGTCATATCCATTACAGATTTTGTTTGTAAAATTTACGAAATTTTAAATATTGCGGAAATAAGTATGAACACATAGTTTCATTTCATAAAAAAGCTTAAAGTAAACAAACATTAATTACGAAATGATACTATTGTTTACCATTTGTAATAATTGAAAAGGTTATTTAAACGTCTATATATATGCAAGACTTGTATCATTACAAATTTTTATGATTGTTATTAGGAGCTGTGGGTGGTCCAAGCAATTAAATTTCAGTGTATATGTAAATATAAAAAGTTCTTCACGCAGGTGCTACATAAACTAACCGAATTTCCCTCTGAAGAATTATTTAAAACATAGTCTTGTCTTTTAAAATAAAAAACTATTTCTCTTACAATTAGATTTAATTTTTTTTTATTAAAAAAACCCTTGTGTCCTAGCAATGGTTCAAATGAATACTTATATTTTGGTTTTTGCTTGTGTACATAGATAATAGATTGGAATAGCCGCTGGTTTTCGTAATTTTATCACCATAATCAAAAATTTGAAACCTTACATCAAAATTCGAAAATTTTACTCTTGAACTTGGTGCTGCGCGTTTACCTTCGCAAGACTGTTGGTATGTCACAAAAACATGGTCTTGGTTCATAAAAATAGACTTTATCATGGTCTTGTAAGTCACTGATTATGTTGGGATAGAGTCTTTCATAAAAATTTTAATGAAATTTGTAAATTATGGATGTTAATCAATTAATTTTAATTTTATTGCGGCGGAAAAAAGTGAACTTGTTTCCAGATCTAAAGATAATGTGTAGATTTAACCTTTTTTAGGTACCTTATACATTATTTAGCTCCGTAATTATTACAAATTACATTTTTTACATTTTTGTAATAAATTATCAAATGATTTTCAAATTCTTATTTATTTATTTAATTAGTAATAAGTATTGAGGTAAATCATGCATGAGCTAAATCAACGTAACCCATAAAAAGATGAACTCATTATTATTTGGATAAATTTTATCACAAAATAATTAATCCAATTTCAAAAGCTTGCTTACGTGTTATCGGGACATAATTTAATTTTTTTTTCATTTAAAAAGCTTTAAATGGATAGATAACGATGGTCGTAGAAAAATACCCTTATGATCCTTAAAAAAATACAAAAGTAAAGTTAAATCATTGGATTTTCAATTAGAGCCTAGTATTGAATTTATCGATATAGTATAGTTCATATACAGGTCATAGCGATAAATTGTTCATAAATGGTAAAGTTTGTAAGTTTAAATATGACTCAACAATGTACAAAGGTTAACATATTATATAAAAGAATTGGTAATAATTGTCAATTTTGAACGACTGAATAAACTTTTTATTTATCTTTACGTTCACTTCAATACCTTCAGCCATATAACTCATATTTATATATAGGATGGTCAGCAAAAAACCATATACAGCTAGAAGGTTAATATAAAAAAATTAGAGAAAAAAAAATTTTGGGTGGACAAACGTGGACAAACCGTTGCCTGACAAATGAATTTTTCCCTTTGTGAAAATTCGCATTTGGGGGTGCTGAAGAAATTTTTAATTTCAATATACCTTAAAATTGAAGGGTGGACAAATAAAAATTTTGGGTGGACAAACGTAAACAAATAATTTTTAAAGGAACGACATCTTCTTTTTATGAAAACTTGCATCTGGGGGTGCTGATATAAAATTTTTTAATTCGGTCATAACTTTAAATTAGAGAGTGGACAAACGAAAATATTGGGTGGACAATTGTGGCCAAACGATGGACAAACGAATTCAATCAACAATTATGAAAATTCGAAATTGGGGGTGCATTTTCACGGAGATTTTTAAATTTGCTATCGTAGTAAATATGCTTATATATAAATAAAATTAGTGGCTTCCCGAATAGGAAAACCTATTGAAATTTAGGTCAAAATTCTCGGTCGCAAGAAAAAAAAAATTCAAATGGAGATAAGGTCGGTCGATTATATTGATGCCTTATAACTCCACTCATTTTGTACTGTGTCGGTCATTCTTTTCACTTACCAGAAATTGAACCGATCCCAATTTAAAAATCGATTTAGATATTTTTTTTTTGAATCTCAAAATATCATAGGGGTATGTACTTATGCACTCCCCTGTATATATATTTTATCTGATACATTTTTCTATATTATTTATTATCTATTGAATCGCGATTACACAATGTACGTTTTATTTATACGCCCATGGTATAAAATCTAATGCTATCTTTAATCATGTAGAAATTGTTCACTATATACTAATTAATGAGACATAAATTATTAATTATCTATTATTTAATAAAATGTTTACTATACATAAAAGAAAATTTCGTAATTTGTATAAAATGATAATTTTCTATTGTTTATTAAAACACACGAACAGATAACAGTTATACGCTAAGATACTTATTACAACATATTTTTACTTCGCGTGGGTTTCGGTTATAAACTTTGGTTAATTTTTATTTGAGAGTGAGTGGATTTGATTTATTAATATCTAAATGAAAAGTTAAACAGGTAGTCATAAATTACTTCATATCCATGGTAAATAAAAGAAAATACGTGAAAATCCAAAAGCCATTAGAAGAAATTTTAATATCATGTACAAGAAAATATATTCTTAGCATCGCAGCAAATAAATACTTTTTCCAAGAAAATTTATTAGCAATTAAATAATTATTTTCTCGAATTAAGTTTTGACACCGTTGACTCAAGAATATTTATATTCTAGTAAAAGAGGATTTAACCTAAATTATTTCCTATAGGGCCGACTGACTTGAAAATTTGACGATAAGTAGGTAAGACCTCAAGAAACTAAAGTTATATCATGTCGAGTAGTGCTTTTGCCCAGGAGGCACTAACCACCTCTTCTGGGGGTGAAAAAATATGTGTGATAATGACAACGGGAATCGAAAGAGGAATGAATTCTAAGCAAAAGTTTCATCTAACTTTTTTTTTTCAACCACTAATTTTATTTCCCGTGGTAAATTCATCAGTTTTTGTGCTAAATAAAAAATAAAAAAAAGTACGAACAGCTTTTTTTTTCGTTATAACTTCGTTAATTTTTACGCGAATGACTTGAAATTTTTTCATTTTCAGGAACTTTTATAGTATTTTAAAAAGTGTAGGATATACTTTTTTCAAATAACGTCAAATTTTTCAGTTATTGGACGTTAATACTCCAATATCTGAATTTCAATCGCCAATTACTCGGAAAAGAATTGACTTTTCGAATTACATGATACTTTTTTCTTAGAATTAACACTTCTTTCGATTTTCGTTGTTCCTTTCAACATATATGTTTCATCTTCTGGACAACAGCACCATATAATCTTTTGATCTAAAGTTGCTATAGGTCAAAATTTAGAGATTTTGTTTTTTTTTCTCCTCGTTTACTAGAACATTACTAGTTATAAAAACATCAGCCAAGTAAACAAGTTTACATAAATTCAGTAATTTTTATTAACAATGTAGTATTTTTTTACAGTTTACTGTAATCATTGACCGACTAAATTAAAAATTCTAAATCGGATGATACTTCCTTGCAGATGCATTACAGCGCTATAATAAAGTACACCCCTTACATATACAACTACTATAGTTGGCGAATAATATGTAAATTGAGGGTCAAATTTATTCTATATTTACTATAAATATGCATATCTTTATTATCTTGGAAAAAATGAGTTATAAACGTCTAAATTTAAATGGACGAAACTGCTGTAGTGTATCACATATCAGTATACTTGTGATATGGAGCAATAGAATTATGTTTACAAAAAATAATTTGAAACACTCCATCTACCTCTATTTACAGGAATTTAAAAAATTTTAATTGTAAAGGTAAAAATTCATTGCAGCAATAACTGGGTCTAGTTAAAGATGTTCCTACCAGAGTTTCTAGTATATCCATTATATCTTAATTTTCATTAAAATGTGTAAAAGAGCTACCAATCTCATCCAAATCTGTACTCAAACCACATTTTTTTGGACTTAAATTGAATATTAGACAAATTGAAAGCATGTCGAATAAGATGATCTGGTACTGATTTCTGACTGAAGGAAATGAGTTAGTTTGATGACTTTTGTAGGTTTTATTATTATTTATGTAGTTTCTTCATTTAAATTAAGAGTGTAAAACATCAGCCTCATTTTAGATGTCAATCTATATCAAACAGAAATCTTAAAATTGCTCAAGTAAGCCCATTTTGAACATGTTATTGCCCAGTATTCCATTTATGAGATCTAACAGAATATTACATAGTTTAAATTTAAAATCGTAAGTATCACACGGGATGCAAAGACGAGTATAAGCGAACTTCGTCTTCATTTTCTCGCGGAAACAAAACACTAAAAAAGGCCAAGGTTCGAAAAATTTGGACAGTAAGAAATTAAAAACAATTTGAAATTGATCGTAAATAGTAAATTAACAATTGGGTTAATAGAAACAATTTGGAAAATGATTCCAAATTTCGTTCGGGGGTTTTTGGTCTCGCTTAACACGAATATTGCGACAGAATTGGCCTCTGAGTTACCTGGTTACCAGGGTCGTTCATTATATAATCAGAAGATTATGCCAGAAGTTTATCCAACTGTGTAGATAGAGGTAAAAACATATTGTTATTGATTTTTAATATTATTTATTAAAGGTGTATGTTGTAATATAAATAACATTATTCCGTGCGAATAAAATAATATGATGATAACCAACAAAAATGTGTCTGTTTTGTTTATCATCGTAGCGGGTTTTTACATATTTTATAGTATACGTTTTCAAAATATACCTAAACAAATATTTATATTCATGTGACGACTATATACTACAGAGTATGGTAAGATGAAGTACCTAGAATATCATTTGTATTGAATCGGAGGTATTTTATCAGAATGCAGGTAGGGTAAAGAGAAATTGTCAATGTAGTTTTGTTTACGAATAAACTAAAAAGAAAACTTTTTTCTCAAAAAAATATTTATGATACATTCTGGTTATCTATTTAGAAGCTGACCATTACATATTGCCGTTTTCCGTTCATGTTTCACGAATTTTGGGCAGGAAAATTATGTGCGCAACATGTGCGTATTCCGTTTGGTTTTCATTGTAGGTACTCATTGTAAAAATTGCATTGTACTTACTTTAAATTATGCCTGTTATCTTTAACTTCTGATAACTTTCACAACTCTATTTTTTTAAATGATAAACTTTAAAAAAATACAAATAAAGCCGAATACAAAAAAAAAATACAGTCGAATTGAGAACCTCCTTTTTTTTAAGTCTATTAAAAACGATACGGTACGGAATACTTCTTTTTATACACTGTTGTGATATACCATATAAAAAATAACATTGAAATATTTATAGTGAATAAATGTTTATTTATGACACTTTAATCTCAGGATAACAAATGGATTTTTTATTCTTGCTTTTTATCATGAAAAAAAAAGAAAAAAAAACATTTTCATATATTTTCTATATTGAACATATATAGAGAGAACGGGGTAGATGAGATACGTGTGTAATGTTTAAAAATTGGTATCGACACATAGGATTACAAAAATATAAACATTAATAAGTGTGGTAACCACACAGATATGATGATCATAACTAGAATTCATTTAGAATAATTTAATTATAAAAATATAAAATTTATTGAGGCGAAAGTTTAATTATAAATTCATAATAACATTATTAACAAACAGTGTAACAAATTTTAATTAATGTTTTATTTGATTTAAAATTATATTTATTATTCATCTGATTTTTAGGTAGAATCATCATTTTTGTATCAATTATCGGGTTATTCGATACGACCGAGTATGTTTTCGCGATCGACCAAATAACCTTTTTTTAAGATTGTCGTTAGTTAGTTTGTGACGCATTCACGCAAAAACTACTGAATGGATTCGATTGAAATTTTGAACCATAAAAGATTTCTGTGAAAATAATAGACGATAAAATGTAAAAATGGTAAAATTAAATTTCATGGCCATCGGTTCTGATATACTCAATAAATTATGACTATTTTACATTAAAAAAAATTGAAAACTGTGCATATATTTGACCTATGTAAAACAATCTCTAGACCTATTTCGAATGTTATTGAAGGGGGAAAGTGAGAGCAAGGGAGGTGAGGGCTATAACGCGGTTTTTAACGGTTAGATGTCATAAATTTACATTCTTGCAACGAAAACTGATGACATTATATCGTAACAATTCTCATTATAGATTGCATATAGGAAAACAGAGGGGACGTGAGAAATCTTTGGAACGATAAGTAATCTCTGAAACTACTGAAGCGATTTTAATGAATAAAATGTCATGGGATTCATCTTGATGTAAGAAATAGCATAAGCTTTATACTTTCCTGCAAATTATAAAATGGCGACTTTCAGCCTTCTTTGTTTTGGAGAAGACATTTGAAAAAATTTATCGCGTAAGGTAACAAACAAAAAGCTATGAATATTTCTCAGGGAAATTAAGAAAGCTACAAAAGAAACAGGGGCCAAAAGAGCTGTGAAAAAAATAATATGAGCTCTGACGCCGAAGACAGGGGATTTAAGAAGTGAAGAGGAATAAACCATTCACGAAATGACACTTAAGTGAAGATTGGCTCAAACTTGATTGGAGATTGGTGAGCATCGGGCCAATATTAGAAACCAGGACTGGCCCAATTTCGTATAAGCATCAAATGATAACATCGCTTATTATTTTTAGTTAATAGCAAACTTGGTTCATTAGGCTTAGCCTAGGCTTGGGTGTGAGGTGGTAAACTAAGACCCATCCTTGCAAAACTTATCCCAGCCTCGATTATATAGTCATCAATGACATCTCCTAAATGAGAAGAAGATATCAAGCAGTGTCATAAAACTTATTTATTACTGATATGTGCGAATAACAATGAAAGCTTGATAAATTTTTATTTACGTATGGTTATTATTTTTAGTATTAGTATTTGTTTATATTTTATTTTTAGTATTATGTAATACAAAGACCTTGAAATAGCAGCAGTAAAATTTTTATTGTATCTCAATATTAGTAAAAATTCACTTTTAACCTCATCACTGGTGTCTGAACAAAAACTTTTTCTACCACTCAGTCATGGCTGTCGAACATTTTATTCCTAAAATGAAGTATACTTTTAACTGTATTCAATATTATACAAACTTAATTGTTTATGCTGGTTTCGAGATAACAAAAGTAGACTGAAATAATTTAGCTATTAGCCGGTTCATACGATAGTAAAAGCGAAATTGCGAAAAATAGTAAATGTTAAGATTAAATTTTTAGGCTGTAACCAATTAAGACAATCGAGTTCTCATAGCTGGGAATCTTTTTTCCAGAGAGTCCAACAGTTTTTAACTGCTCGATATAGTAACAACTGATCACAATCCAAGAATTACAAAATCTGAAACTCAATAAAGTTGAGTAACCATCCGCAGACATTTGCAATTTATAAGATGAAATAAAATGTCGGACAAGATATATTGCATTTGTTATTAAATTATCTTCTTATTCGAACACCGTCTTCAGCTTTTATCCTTAATAAAAGAAGTTGTTAAAATGAAATGCATCCCGGGCATCTACAAATAGGTAAGAATTTTTTTTTTTATGAAACGATAATGTTTGTGAATAATATTTGATTTGACAATTTGATTTTTTCGAAAACATAAAAATTTTGTCGATACCAAATTAGATTAGATGGTATGGCGCTTGACATGAATCCAAGAAGTCTGGGTTCGAGTGTATTTTTTTCAATTCTCGTTAATTAGGATTGCTAGACAAGATATTTGTCAATTTAGTTTACGCTGAATGTATCATATTAAAAACATCAATTATAATCGAGAGACCATGATGTAAATAAATATCGTATGCATGATTAAAATAACAATAACAAAAAATAATGATTTATTAATTTAATATTGTGTTTAAAGAAGATAGAGGAATAATTGTGTAAATCTATCAAATGAATTTAACGAAGATTAAATTCATTAATTCTTCATCATCATCCCCATTAATTCTTCTTACAAGGAAACAACTTTCCCAAGATATCTAAAACTTTGTAATAATAAATTCATAAACAGAAGGATTAAAATGAATTCCAAAATATGAATAATAATAATAAAAAAAATTGTTATAATTTATTTTATTCAAACATTATGATGACAACAATAACAAAACTATCAAATCTATATTATTCTTTATTGAATTGATTGTGTGTTACATATTACAAATAAGTTTATATACAGCCTGTCTTAAATATCATATCCAATATGAATTCAACGTTAAGTATTATTTCCTATAAGACTTCGTGTGTATGTTTCCGCTGCATGGTTAACAATGTAAGCTTATAATTTTGCAATCAGTTATAGTGGAGCCTTTATCAAACAGGAACTTAACGTTCAATTTTTACTTTTGTGGGGCAAGATTTTCAACACAGGCTGTATGTATGTTTGTATAGTAGATACTTGGCAAATATTCAAACCGTGAAGAATAACAACATTCATTTCATTTTCATAGTATATACAGGATGAGTTACGATATTAACCTGACAAATATTTTTCAACCGTTGTTATGTCCCGTACTTATGTGGCCATTTCAAGCCAACAAGCCAGTCAAAGTGGCTTCGTAAAAAAAAATTATCTTGGTTTATAGGTCAACAAAAACACACCAAAGTAGCACTAAAAGTAAACCTGGATTCGTGTAAAAAAAATTTTCTTGACTTTTAATCCAGTAAAAACATCCAGCCAACACGGTTTAATAAAATGGGCTCTATTTTTAAGTTCCTGGATTCTCTAATAAAACGATATAAAAGACGTACACACAAAGGCTAATTTTTCAGCAAATTAGTAAAACTGGCTTCGTATAAATAAGAGTAGGCTGACGAATTTGTGTCACCGCAATCACGTTTGCTTGAATTCCGAATCTTGGTGTAGACCGAGTACGATCGAATAATTGGCTTTCAAACACCGACCTTGCATATTTGGAGAATTAAGTCAGTGTGCCCAAATTTCTCACTTCTGGTAAAAAGTGAAAATGGCGAGGCATACGCGTTTGTCTTTTGTTTTTCGAAACAAGGTTTTGTCGTTACTGCCGTTTTTACCGAATGGAAGTGAGAGAATCTAGCATTGGAAAACAATAAAACATTAAGTTTAAATGGCAGTTTTCTGCGTTTTATAAGTTTTTGATAATCGAAATATAAAAGTGGATACAAATTTTCAGGGTTCTTGCTTTAAAAATAACTAATGATACACGCTTTCGAGCATTGCAGTTTTCGAACACACTAATATGTAAAATAATCAATTTACCTACATATTCTTTAATCAACTTCAAAGGTTCGATTAACATCCGAATTATTATTAAGTGCTGGTTTAGTAAAAAAGAAATAATTTCTCAATTATTCAAATTATTTGCTGGCCTGTACAATAATATTTCTCACGTCTTAGAGATATGGATACTTTACCTGACTCACCTTGTGAATATGCGAAAATACTTCTACACTGGCAATTACTGATATGATAAATATGATTTATTTATTTACAAATTTTTTTAAATATATAATATTAACGATATCCTATGAATTTATTGGTAACATCGATGAATAAATTACAAATATTCAAAAAACATTTAATAATGTTTCATTGAATACGAAAAATTAATTATAAAAAATTTTTTTTAAATAAAAAATTTAATTTTTTAATTAGTATAAAGTTTAGTGTAAACTTTTTTATTCGATTATTTTTAATTTACATATTTTGTGTGAGATGTTTAATATAACAGGGGGTGCATAAGTTGATATATCATATGAAAAAATGCTTACTCCAAATGGAATGAATGCAGAAAAAAACAAAAGATTAACTAAGTGTAATGGTGTTACCTAAAACAAGTTAAGTGAATTAAGATACTAGAAACTCTTTGACAACAATAACAAGGCTAGTGTTGAAATAAAATCAAGGATAAGACAAGCAAAGAGTGCATTTATGAAACTAAAAAAGTTCTTAACAGACAAAAAAAAAAACAAAAGTATACGTGTGCGGTTTTTAAAATGTTACGTGTGGTCAGTTTTACTTTATGCTTGTGAACTTTTGACGTTGACAGAAAATATAATAAAAACAGTAAATGCTTTTGAAATGTGGTGCTCTTAAGCTGGATGGATAATTTAAAAGCCTGGACTGGAATGTCATTGGAAGAAATGTGAGTCCCGGAAAAGTGAAAAACATGGCCTAAAGTAGTCTCTAACATCCCTTAAAGGGATATGGAACCATAATGATCTATAATTTATAAAGATATATTTTTAAAAAAATTAAATTCAGTCTGACATTTCATCACACCATCTATGAGCATCATTTTGAACCAAAAAATAAAGACTTTTGTAAAAATGGTAAACAAGATGCTATTCATGGCCATCTGTTCTGATATATTTAATGAATTATGACTATTTAACGTATAAAAAAAACTGAATACTGTATGTTTGTAAAACAATCTGTAGCGGACGCATCTTTCTGTTGACTATTAATTATTCAATAATTAATGGACGAGGAAGGCTGTGACGATGCATTTACCATAACAACATAATTGCGGAATAAATTCTCAAATATAGTTCTTTTGGTTTTATTTCGTATTTTATATCCCCTTTTCGAATATTATGGAAGAGGGATAAGTGAGAGCAAGAGAGGTGAAGCCTATAAACACGTCGGTCCTTACCAGCCTTTTAAACCAGGCGAAGCGGGCAGGTATCAAGCTAGTAATAAATAATTCTAAAACAAAGTAAAATGTAGACCACCTTTTATTTTACGTTCCCAAAATTCATATCAGAAAAAAATTACAATTTTTTCCTCAACCCATGAGTTTATGGCACATTTAGATTTACATGTGAGATACAACACTCTTGGGTATATTCTGATAAATAATACACCGGAAATGAAAATAAATCAAAAAGATGAGACTACACAAAAAAAAAAATAGTACACAAAAAACATGCACATTATTTTGTTAAAACTACTACAGTGGTAGTGTACCTAATGTGTTGTTTTCATTTAATAAAAATGTATTTTTTATGATGACACTTACGAGTCATATCTCTTAGTTTGTTATTGTTTTCAAAATATATTTTATGTTACATACGTCATCATTATATAAATAAATATATGAATGTATGTATATATGTAGGTAAAATGTTGTACCTTCATAACACTTTACTTTGGATCACACTTTCAGTATCTTGAAACATGTTACTGTCAATTTAGTTTAGTGCGATCAATAAAAATTACAGTTTAGTCTCTATAATCGGATTTCAATTAAAACAAGTGAAAACAAACAGTTGACTGAGTTAATTGTCGAAATACCATGTACAGACAGTGGTGATTTCTCTGTCACATTACACATGCATACATGTCACACATATATAACTGATATCCCCATATAACACATACTATACAATTTGCGCATAATTTGCGTTCTCACGGATAAACAGTGATGTTTACGAAAAAATGTTTCAAACAAAAGTTGTTAATTTTTTTATAAGAAACATTTTTTACATTTACACTTTTGTTCTATCTTTAATCGTTTACAAGATGGGTCCTACGGAGCCAAGACCCAATTGACCTATGTAGCCCATTTACGAACTCGACCTCAGTTTTTACGTTCTAAGCACGCTATAATTCCAGCTTAATATGGAAAAAATAGACCGAAATAGTGTTCCATTTTTGAATGCAAGGGACAAAAACTTCCCAATCCATAAAATCCGTTCCGTACAGCATAACAGCCGAAACTCGTAATCCGTAAAATTGATGAGTTTAATTTCAAGGAGATTATGTTGTGATTTACGAAACATTATGTTCTTGTAATAATTACATATTAATAAAATACAAATATATTGTTGATGCCAGAAGGAGAGAGACCCTATTACAATTGTTATATTTTAAAAATTGAGCTTAAAATAAAATAAGTGTAAATTGTGATCCAGGGTGCAGAACTCTCCCATGTGTTAATGTTTTAGTATATGCATATGACCTATAACTTACATATTACATGTGTATGATATGTGTGTATAATTTTAACAGTAAAATACTCATACAATGTGGTTTCACATGACATTTCTATCACAGAAATAAATTGAAAAAAGTTTCAAAAATTTCTGTAAATAAAAGAAAAACGACAGATGCTTGTGCTCTTTGCTACAGGATGGATACATTATATACGCAGGGTACATTTTGGTGGGGGCCTACGTAACAGACCAGAGGTAGATCTACTTAAGCGATTTTTGGTATACAGCCTAGGGTCCCGTGGATATAAAAAGCTCCCAAACTCCATTGAAAACAATAGAATATATTGTAAAAAATATCTAAAATTTAAAAAATCCAGTCATAAAAGGTCAAAGAGACAAAATGACTTGAATTTAAAGACTTTAAAACCTTACCAATCACTAGCTGTGAAAAGGAACGTTGTTTTTCCAGGAAGTCCTCTATAGATAATAAATGTAGGACAACAATAGGGAGCTATCGGTTAAATCATTTATCACTTCTTTCTATAAATTGCTATTTCACAAAGGAGTTACAATGTGATGAACAAATAAAGGAATTTGCAGCACAAAAATGAAGAAAGGTTGCTTTATAATTTACTAGCTGTGAACCACCCGCTTTACTGGGCACTATTACTAATTTCACACCCTCCCACTGTATCCCCTTGCGTAGGAGATGCGTCATTATATTTGAAGATATTCGATTATTGAAACGTTGAATGCAATGGGCATTCAACGTTAAATAACCAAAACATTCAACGTTAATTAACGCAAGAACGTGATTTTTTTTTTTTAGAAAAGGCACAAAAATTTTATAGTAATAAAAAAAAAAAAAAACAATTATATGCCCAAATTCCTGGGATTTGATTGTTGTGTCAGCTCGAAGTGAATAAAACTTACATGAAAGTTTTTGTTAGAAGGTTTCAAAATCTCAAACTATATGAATAAAAATGATTTCATCTCCTCAAAAGCTGAAAGCTAGGTATACATAGATATTTAACAGCATTTGCAAACATTTATACATATTGAGAAAAATCTTTATATATGCGCTGAAAAGAAGAGAAAAAACTTTTTTCTTAATTCAATAAAAACACATATTCTTCATCCTTATCCCAAGAATGACACAAATATATTACACGAACCCATTTCTATGGTACCTAACTAAATAAAGTTATCGTATTTAAGATGATACTGCTGCGGAGAAACAGGTCATTATACTGCGTCACCAGTTTTCGTTTTGTAATTCTCTTGAGTACTATCAAGTGCTCATTCCGTTTGATACCATACCTTTACATCATCTCTATAGAGTAGGTATATGGAGTGTTAGAATAGAAAAGTATAGCAACAGCATAGGAAGTCAGAAAAATACTTCTTGCCAAAAAAGTTGTAGTCATAACTTGCAATTGCCATAGAGACTACATATCAAAGGTTGTTTTGCAAGAATACGTTAAAAAAATTAGTTAATTGCTTATATCTGTTATGTTTATCAGTCGATTTTAATTTTAATTTCAGTTCTTGTCATCTAAATTAATTAAATTTTAAGGAAAGATACATTGAAATCGACATCAGGACAGAGGTCTATTATTGGCTTATTACCCATTTTATACACATATCTATACAACTACACTGGATACAACTGTAAGTGTTTTACTGCTTACTGTACAGTACACTATTACAATCAAATACAATACAATTAATACACATACACCCTTCCCTTAATTTGATATTTTAGGGAAACTAAACAATTATTAGTTTTCTTGTCAAAACGGTAACTCTCCTTCACTGGGAAAAACAATTTGTGGAACAATCCATATTGACCTTGAAGTCAAGGTCTACAACTTATTCTACAAATTATGTACAAAACTTTCTTAGATTATTCATTTTCGATGTCTTCTACTATTTCTGTACTTTTATAACACCCTATATACTTTCTCTATGAACAGTAATCAATAAATTAAGTAAACCATTACAGATAAAATATTGTAAATTTTATTGTAATTAAATAAATTCAACAACAAAAATAAAACTTTTAATATAGGATAATATAATTAATACACCGCGGCTCGTTGGTACAATATTCAAGGGACTTGAAACTTCCACCCTCTATTGCATAAATACAAAAATATATGCACTTAATGTTAATGCCTCATTTTCTGTTAATTGTCCGGTAATTTCATTTATTAGAGAAATTGGTAGTTTAAAAATTAGTCTTTTCATACAGTGAAACATGTTTAATTAAACAAGGAACAAAAAAAAAGATAAAATAAATATTCCTCTGAATCAACTATATGTGACGATCCACAAAATTACGAGTTCCAAGTTCTGAATTCCAAAAAAAATTTAGTTATTTAGTTTTTAATTCATTTCATTAAATAACAGCTTGCCTTTAAAAAATACTGCTCTTCTTGAACTACAAACTTTCAGTAAAAAAAAACTGAGTTAACGATTCACAATATTGCCATTATAGTCACAGTTGTAATTGGAAATGTACAAAATTAAGATGAGACTCCGACACTTCCGGGACACTTGGCAGTGAAGTCATTAGTAATAAAGCTCATAAAGTAAAACCCGACTACTACAAAATCACACTCTAAAAAATATAAAACAATAGTTTTCATTACAGTCGGGGGACCTCTTAGATGATAAAGTTTTCCACAGAATGGTCCCCCGATTGCTATGACAATTTTATTTATCATAACAATTTCATATGAGAATATTTTCTTGTTTCATACTTTTTGTAGCGTAATATTTTAGTGGTAGGGACTTAGGTGTTATAATTTCGTGATAAAGTCAAACAATAAATATATTTTTAATATGTGCTAATTCCATTGGTACCCAACACGTCACCATTAAAAGATAATTTTGGTTGTTCGTGGTATTATGCCGTGTAAAGGGCGCCACATTCTATTTAGTTTGACCTCGAATAGCCTATAACCGGTGGATGAACAAGAAGCTTCCAACGATACGTCATTTGTCAAATTATGTTAAGTTGTGTAGAAGCTATGAGGGAGCAGATACATACATACATACCGGTCAAAATTATAATCCTCGCCGTAATCGAGTAAATGTATTGAATTTTTTTTAATTTAATATTAAATTCAATGCATTTTTCAACTGGGTAAAATAGAGTTTACTTATATGTTTATATTATACTAGCTTGATACCCGCCCGCTTCACTGGGCTTAAAAGTAAAAACCACCGCTTTATAGCCTCCATCTCTTTTGATTTCACTTACCCCCCTTGCATAACACTTGAAGAGATTGTTTTACGCAGCTAAAGGATATGCACAGTTTTCAATTTTTTAAATTGTAAAATAGTCATAATTGATTGAGTATAATTTTTACAGAAATATATAATTTATGGTTCAAAATGATGATTTTACTCCATCTGTGACCATTATTTTGAACTGTAAAAATTTAAAATAGTAAGTGTCAGATTAAATTTACATGTGTTATTCTGATGAATGAGCTATATTGCCTTACAGTTTCGTTAAAAAACATTCGCTAGTTTTGGCGTGAAAGCGTAACAAACAAACAAACAAAAATCCTTACTTTCACATTTATAAGATATAGGGATACCTCAATTATTTTAAAAATTCCAGATAAACAATAGATTCCATTATTTAAACAATAGATTCCATTATTTCATTGAGTACCAAAAATAACTCGTTTCCGTTGAAGGGTTCAAAGTATTTAAATGATTGTTTTATTAATAGAATTATGAAAGCATATTATAATAATGAATTGATTACCTGTGATAAAATAAAACATTTCTAGGAATAAAATTTCACGAACAGTTATTTTATAAATGCTGTTGGTAAATTTTATAGATGGATATTCTGTTACTATAATATTGATATCTAATCAGTTTTCGTTTTAATAATAATAATAATAATAATTTTGTAAACAATATAAATTATGGAACATGTTATTCATTAACAGGGAGTTCAGCTATTAAACGAATTTTTACCGCATATTACGTTAAAAACAATTTGTTACAAAGTTTCTCTGTGACAAATGAATCATTTTTTAAGAATTGAAATTGTTCTTAACATAATGCTGATACAAGTGAAAATTTAAAAAATCCCCGAAAAATGCGATTTATTCCTTGTAAACTAATTTTTGGAAATCTAGTTCTCAATCAAGCCGGTTCGACCGTTTAAGGGCTACGATGCCAATAAGAAACACACAGACGCACAGACGAACACTTTAAACTTATAACATTCCTTCTTAAATCAATATCAAAGTGATGGTCAAGGACATCAGGTGAGATGAAAAGGATATTTAGAGAGCTATCATTTTTTGGAACAAATTTTTGGAAATATTTTAATTGAAATATTTGATTTGACTTTGTTCTTTTGAATTATTGTTTTGAATTACCTAATTATTTTACCATTTCACTTTTCGAATTGAGCCACGTTTATTTGACCATTCATTTCCATAGTTTAGTTGACCTCTCAAATACTAAAACCTTTCTTGATACCAAATTTTATTCAAATCGGACTTAAATTGCAACCACTATAGTTTAGAGACACATAAACGTATAGACACATACATACATTAACGATGGTCATTTTTGACATCTATTAGGTAGGGTCGAGGGGCTTTTGAAGAAATTTCCAAAATTCCACCAGCAGTACACAAGGAACAGCTCCATTTCCTTCGGTGATTCGCTAATAGCTTGGTTCAAAATATTGACGTTTGACAGCTGTTAAAACCAAATTTCTTCAATTGGACAAGATTTGTCTGAGACACTCCCTTTCCACATTAAGCAACGCCTTTCGAACGAGAATATACAACAAAATGAATAAGAAATTTTTTCCCAACGGGTTCCAATGTACCCGTATGTGTTCCAAGCTCCACTAACCATAAAAGTTATTTATCAGTGATGTCATCGAAGTGTAGATTGGAGAATACACTCAATATTTGACAAACTACACGTACATATATTTATAAAATATTCAATAAATAATAAATCATGTATGAAATTTGATTAAGGACATCATGGTATGGTGTGGTGTGGTTGTTGACTCATCAACATCAGCAACACTGCACAACTAATGGTGTTTCTATATTTTATGAATAATTAAATTTTGTTTCAATTATATTTCACCAATTTTTAGCTAATTAAAAATTCATATTCATGTTATTTATTTTATTTTAAATGAAGTATCCTTGTTTTTAACTGACTTCAAAACTAGCAAGTTGTCAATTCGACTGTATTTTTTTTTGCATTGTGTTGTGGACCAAATACAATAACTTTCATCTTGATTCAATGAATATTCCTTCAAACTGGTCCTTTTCCTTTGAATTTTTGATTAATTTTTTATGTCTCAAAAAAGACTAAAAATAGTGATAAACTTGATTGGTTCTTTTTTCGTTTCTACTACAAGGGATAATATCCTAAAAATAGTTTGCCATTTTTAGGCCTTTAATATGTACTTAGCCGAACTTTTAACAAAAATTTTTGGTTTATGATAAAGTAGAAAAAAATCCATAGAAAATTAGATTTTTATTTCAACCTTTGGCAATGAATTTTTTTCTTATTTTAATCAAAATTTATATACTTTCTAGGTCCCTGTCGAAGCTGAAGTGTAAAAATGGATTGCCTTGATATTGACTTGAAAGTCATCATCACGGTCTACAATACAAGCAACCTCAAATAATATAAAAAAAAAATATATAATAATTTTAAACTAATATATATAAGCAATTACTTTTGAAGTCCATCAGGTAGGTACGAAACGATGTCCATGAAAGGTTAGGATTGGCATCGAAATACGAAACGTAATTGTTCGTGATGAAATTGTTGACGGAAGCATTTAAGTGAAGTTTTTTTTACTTTTTAGTGCATTTCTTTGATGTTGGATCTTTTTTTTTCAAAAATATAATATTCGTAAATTTAATATTTATTGTGTTTTATATTATTCCATTCATATATATATATATATATATATATATATATATATATATATATATATATATATATATATAAATGGAATAATATAAAACACAATAAAGATTAAATAAATATATATATACTAGCGGCCCCGACGGACGTTGTCCCGTAAAAACGTAACTCCAATTCATGAATACCTATACTACGTTTAGCCTGTCCGCTAAACCCATCCCGCTAAACCCCAATTTAACTCCTATTTATTGGAGTGGCCTGACCTTCGACCTTTGGCCTGACCTTTGATAGTAGAGCTCGCTGCGCTCGCATATGGCTCTAATAAATGCCTATTGACAATACCTAAATACTATTAAAAATACATAGTACACATAGTATACATAATGTGATATGATTTATATGCGCTCCCACCATTTAATGAAATTTCATTTTTTTGGTACGGAGCCCTCAAAAACAGTTGTACTGGACCAAATTGTAAATCTAAACCATTCTCGAATCTCCACGAACACACACAAAAAATTTCATCAAAATCGGTCCAGCCGTCTAGGAGGAGTTCAATTACATACACACGCACACAAGAAATATATATATTAAGATTTATAAAATATATATATCTTTTTTTTTATTTTTTTTTGAAATAACAGTTTGGGTCAAGTACAATACCAGTTAAAATTATTCGATGAAAATTTTCCATCAGGAGAAAGTATTCTTTATTTCAATTTTCGATGACTACTGTAGAGGACAGATTTTAAGAAATATGCTTGTCATCGGCTTTTTTGTGACAACTTTTCGAGGAATCTTAGCAGTTATTAAAACCTTAAAAGCAGCTGTGACCTATTGCAACATAATTTTCATCATACTTAACAATTTATTTTGAAGAAAGTTTAAGTTAATTTTGATTTTAAATTGTATAATAGTTATGCACTTTAAGATAATATTTATAGAGATAATTTTACACTGATAAAGTTTTGAGTTAAACTTTCTAAGAAAGTTAAATATAGTAATACATTTTGACTAAAATACATTCCATGTACGTTTTATAAGTCGTTTATCGAAAGACTTACGAATAATAATAAATTTTCAGTGAAGAATGAACATACATAAATATTTGTAAATGTGCAGTGTAAATCGATTATACCGGTCAAACGGTCTATCAGCGTTTTTTGACCTGACGCATTGTTAAAGAATGAAGGCTCGCCAATTATCATTATTAATTTTAAGAAATTCTCTATTTATATTAGGAAAACTGAAATTTTTATAATAAACAATGTTCTAGGAAATAAAATTAACCATAATTTTTCATCAGATTATTTTTTCACTAACAAGGAGACCGCAAGGTTGCGGAGTACTCAAATCAACCGGAAGTTCCGCGTATAATTAATACTCAGTAAGTGAATCCATATATTCAAACCGTAGAGATCGCTGCTTAGCCACTGGCAAGAAAAAAATCGTAATATATAAATAAGAATTTTTATACCATGTATATGAAATATACCAAGGTATACTAAGTTTAGTCCCAAGTTTGTAACGCTTACAAATATTGATACTACGAAAGAAATTTTGGTTTAGGTATTCATAGAATCACCTAATTAGTTCATTTCCGGTTGTTTGTCTGTCTATCGTCTGTCCGCCTGTCAACACGATTACTCAAAAACGAAAAGGTATCAAGCTGAAATTATAGCGTGCTGAGCACGTAAAAGTGAGGTCGAGTTCGTAAATGAGCAAAATTTCTACAAAATAAATAAATATACCAACGCATTATATAATATTTTTATTTAATAAAAATAATCAGTGGCGCCCCGATAAAATTATTAAAAAGAAATTTGGAAAACGGCTCCAACGATGATCATGAAATTTAGTATACAAGGGAGTTTTTGAGGCGAAAAATCGATCAAGGTAGGTTTCATTTTTAGAAAACGCTGTTTTATCCATGTTTTCGGGAAAAACTGCAAAATATGACTCTTCATGTCATCTATTGGCGAGTATATACATTGTACGTACGATTCGTTTCGTAAGTAATGTATGGTATGCGGTCCTTGTGGCTATGTCAGTTTTAGTTGGCTTATAGCTGGTGTGATATACGTATATCGTAGTTAACGAAATAAAGTACATTACCGGGACATTTAAATTGATATTTGTGTGGAGGCATTTTAAGCGGTTCTTATATTAGTGATAAAATTTATGCCTTTTTTACTCAAAAACAAAGCTCGATCATTCAGGTATTCCCAATTATCCTAACAATCATCTGTTCAAATCACTATAAACTACTTTATCTATACACGATATTATACAGTTTTGTGCTTACTTTAAACATAGTAAAACTTATACAGTTACAGCTTTATCTATATGAAAACATTTATATAATTCGGATTAATTTCAGTTGTACATAATGTATACAAACAAAATACATCACACAGCTTACAAAACAAAAGTTTTAGCAACAAAACATTATAAGACGTGACATTTACTATTACGGTAATAAACATATTTATTATATAAATGTTATGAAAACAATGAATGTCATTGAATAAGCTGCAGCGAAGTTATTATAATTCTTCGTTACATTACTGTAGCAGAATGATGCATGCAGGAAAATTTAAGATAAAACATTATCATAAAAGTAATAAAAATTTGTATAAATACTGAAAATTTAGAAACAAATAAAAACTGCCTGTAGAAACTCATAAAGTAATTGTGTTCTATCTACGGATCTAAATTGGATATTAAAGCAAACCGAAGAACATGATGCCCCCCATCAAACTCTACCGTTTTTGTTTGAGTTATTTTTGTAACCGACTTCAAACCAAAACGGAGGAGGTTATCAATTCGACTGTACTTTTTTTTATGTGTGTTACCCCAAAACGTTCGGCTGGGTGAACCGATTTTAATGATTCTTTATCTGTTTGAAAGCTGGTGCTTCCCGTGTGGTCCCATTTTATTTTGGTTTAGTTCTGACAACGGCATCCATGAGGAAATTATAAAAGTCTTAAATTTTCATTAAGTATGCACGACAAATAACTCAATATCGAGCCAACGGATTTCGATGATTCTTTTTTAGTGACAAATTAGTTAATGTACTTCAGATTCACTAAAAATCACAAAATAAAAAAATACTTTTAACATAAAGAAAACCGACTTCAAAAGAAAAACTTTTACAAAATAAATTAATATGCACTATAAAGTAAAAAAATAACCATAATATAATGTAGTTAAAATTATTGATATTTTTAAAGTCGGTGTCAGCCAAGCTAATGTAGCAAACTGTTCTGTCAGAGTTGGTTCCTTGGCTGATACCGACTCCAAAAATAACAATAACTTTAACTACATTACATTATCATTATTTTTTTACTTTTAGTTTTTCTTTTGAAGTCGGTTTTCTTTTTATTAAAAGTTTTTTTTATGATTGATTAACTGCAAAACAAGCTGTTTGCCGTTATAGATTAAAATGACCCACTCTGTATAGTAATTAGGGATGCCTTGAGCCTAAATAGGATGTAATTCACTGTTTAATTTACGAAAAAACAAAAAATAATTATTACTCTAATCTAGAAGTGAATTATACAATCCGCAATGTTAGTAATGGCCATCTACTGCTTGCTACACTGTGTTCACAGGGGACAATAAACGAGAATATTCGTTGTAGCGTTGACAAATTTTTTGCACTAATACAACTACTACATAGAAAACCAGGGTTCGAGGATATATATCATGATATATATCCGATATATATCACGTGAATTTTTATGATATATATCAATACAAAAATGGTTTAAAAAAATTTAATATTATTTAGTAATTTTTGGCGTTTGTTACCGTATTTCTACTTCCCAAATTTTGATGGCATTAGAGTAGAGTTAAAACCTACTAATACTAAGCTCAAATCGCGTCGTGTCAGAAAAAGTTCGTTACTAAAGAGTAAGTTTAAGTAAGATTCAGAAGCGGAAGATTATCTAGCTTTATGTTCCTTGCAGTCAAACCAAGCACAATTATGATTTTTTTAAATATCAAAATTTTGATTTATATCGGATATTTTGGATCGGATATCGGATATCAAAAATATCCGATACTTTGATATTTATAATAAATATCGGATATTTTCGAACTCTGTAGAAAACTATATTTTTTTCTCTTTCTATTGATATCGCGTTCTTTCTTACTTCGATAGAAATACCTTAAGTTAATATATCCAAATTACAAATACATACAGATGATCTATCTATTAATAATGATGACACGTTTGTTTAGTTAAATATTCTTTTGTACAAATTAATTAATCTCCTTATTGAAGTAAACTACTACAGAGCTATTATTGATAATACCTCATCATTTCAATGGATGATGATATAGTTGCATATGTATTGGTATTGGTTGAATTGAACAGATATAGGTAGATCTTACAACCAAAACCCCTATGTAATTTACTCTCAATAACTAATATTAGTTTGTGTACACAGAGAGTGTGCTTTATGCAAATAATATATTCAAGTGCATTTCTATATACGTATCCAATCTATGTGCTGCATACGATACGTATTTATTTGTACAAATCAAGTACATAATGCAGAAATGGTATAAAATATGTTTATTTGAATCTGTGTTCATTCATACAACTCATTCAAAAATTTGAATTGTGTATGATTTTGACTTGATGCAAAATTTAAACTAAAGTAATCATTATCTTTGTATGAATGACAATTTTAACATAATGGCAGGATATACGGAGAACAAATTACAGTAGTAGCTAGCATCGTAATCCAGAATAGACTAGTATCGTAATCCAGGCCTATATTTTCAATATTGTTACCTCCCAACCACTCGCGGAATATTCTCACCATAGCGATAATACTATAGGTATAATATCTCCGCCAAACGGTTGATAATAGAGATATAACGGGTAAGATAAAGTAGGTGAGAATAGCTGTTTGCCGTCTCTCTAATACGCCTTCTGCCTCTTTATACCTCTCTTGGTCAAGAATTCACTTATTGCGTTTCCTATGTCTTTAATAATAATCATCATAATAATGGGGTTTAACCTCTGTTTTAAAGACGTCTATCCATAACAGAGGCCACTTACGTCAATATTTTTAATCTTAATTTATTTTATTAACTACATCCAATTTACAATTAAATTTTATGATTTAGGTGGAGTCGGTTACTTCGTTCTTATCCAAGCGATGACAGTGTGACCTATTTATCGTCACATTAATTATAATTGTTCACACTGCCGCTGCTTGGATTTGATGGCACAACCTCCTAGCCAGTAGCCAAACGTGACCAAAACGATTGTGCCTTTACTCGCTAAGCCACTGACCCGGTTTTTATGTCTATACAGCTCTATGATATTATCTCTATGGCCCTTACCGAGTGTACTCGCACAAGTTGGCCGAGCTGAAGCACTCACTACCACACTCTCGTCTTACTTCGAAAGAATTTCATTGCTATGGCTGACATCGAAGTGGTAATAACTGCTGCTATAGGTCTCTTTGCTGATAGCTAGTACAGTTAGTTATCTTCATGTTTATTACAATAAAAAATATAACTTTTTTTATTAAATTGCATTAAAACAAATAAAGCAAATTTGGCTGATATAGCTTTGCTGCAAATTTGCGTTCAGGGTTGTGGTAGAGCATTTCCATAACCATAAAATTGATCATAAAGTTACGTTCTCAAGTACGGCGAATCCATTAAATTTTATTTTTTTTTTTACCTTACACATAGTATAGGAAAAAATTAAAAGAAAAAAGAATTGGTACTCACATTAATGAAAACCTCGTACTATGAGTTCAATATATCATTTAATAAATATTCATCTACTAATTGATGTTACCTTCATGATGGTAATAACAGTAATTAAAAATGGTTTTTAATAAAAATGATATCTTTTTAGGGTTCCGTACTCGAAAGATAATCACCGTAAGTCTATTGCTATGACTCTGCAGTCTCTCCGTCCGTCTGTCCGCGAGTTGGATTTCATAATTAACCGCTATAGTTGACCAGCTGAAATTTTGATAGAATGTGTAATATTATAGCAACAAATAATAAAAATCAAGATGACAAATTCCAATATGGTTGCCATGCAAATTAAAAGTATTTAAAAAGTATATAGTGTAATATCATGAACAATGTTACGGAACCCTTCGTGTATGAATCCAACTCGCACTTGACCAGTTTTTTTTATATTTTATTCGCAGAAACGTATTAAGCAGATAGATAGCTCCATTAACATATACATTATTTTATACTGACACTACTATTTAAATGTTAAGGTAGTCCTTCCGCATGTTATAAAATAAATTTTAAGGTAAATCAAATCAAATGGAACAACCAAAAAGGTCTTCAGCGAAATTTAAATTGAAATGTTTGTAGTAAAGTGTTATTTTTAAACTTTTTGAAATTTAATGTTTTTATAAGGATTTATGTGCTTTGCGGTATTTTATAGAATATAAATGAAAAAAGGATGAAATTAATAAATGAAACCCAACTTAATCGTACAGGAGCTCGCAACCTCGGGAAAACAAGAATTTTAGGTCCGCTGATTTTATGATATGTCTTCCTTTTTGCTCTTTCAGTTACAGCTTGGGCCATCATGCTGGCGGAAAGAGCAAGAAGAACGACATATCATAAAATCAGCTGACCTACAATTTTCTCTCGAAAACGTAGCGGGCTCCAATACTAGTATCATATGATTAACGTCTTTATAAAAAACAGGTTAGCTTATTGAGGAATATTTACTTTTTTAAAGTGGTATTTTATATACTTTAATTTGCAAAGGAATAAAATTTACCTTAAGATACTTGTTTGAGTAACAAAAATAAAAACCTGAAAATTTCTCTAACATTCGCATGTATAGAGAATCCATGTTTTGAGAACAACTTGGGATACACGGCCATTTTTTATGCTTTTTTAAAGGTCTAAAATAATATTCACGCCTTTGTCGGATTTTTTGTAATATGATTCTATACTAAATAGCAAGAACATGCGAAAATTAATGGCATTACCTCAATAATTGAAACAAATTCAACGAAGTATTAAATTTACCGTCTAGTAGAAATAAAGTTTATTAAATTACTGTTTATCAAATTTAAAAAACATCTTACATCATAATTTAAATTAATAATTATAATTTTCCCCCTTACGCTTACACAAACTAATAAATTTAAACGTACGATAATCCTTGACCATTTTTTTTAAAACTATTTGTTGTACAAAGTTTATTGTACATGAAAAATACAAATAATTTTATACACAACCATAAATTAACAGAAATATATTTTCTAAAAGACTTTCGTATTCAAACATCCATATTTAAAATCAAAAACCAATATAGGCTGCTAATAAAATTATATCATATTTTGAAAATTTTCAAATATCAATCATAATTTGTATATGATTTTATATACAACGTGTTCTGTTATTGACTGCAGAAACCATTCTTCTAAAAATAAGCTCATCAAGAGCAACAAAAAAACTCTTTTCCAAATTTGGATCTGAGGCCTAATTTGGGAGATACGGGTATGGCAAAAATTTATACATTTGATCATTCACTGACTATCATTCGATAATCAGCAGCCAATGATAATCAGCAGATATTTGTAAAATTCATTTAATAATATTCAACTAAGGAAAAGATTTAAAAAAAGTATAAAATGATTTAATTGGATTATATTATTTTGAAAAAACACAATTATTGTACGTAAACAAACAAACCACACCCATTGTCGCATTTTTCTTAGTTGAATATTATTTTTCAAATTAAGATGAGCATTTCTGTGGGCTGTATTATGCATTTTGTTAAAATATATCCCCTTAAGGACCCACAATAAAAATATTTAGCTAGATTATAAAATTATTAATTAGCTAGACCGGTTTCGATTGCTTTGGCAATCCTCTTCAGTAGCATTAAACCTCTTAAAATTAAAAAGTCTTAAAATTAAAAAATATTTACAAATCCGAAAAAAGAACCGCATCAATCTGAAACAAATAATAATAAAATATTACCCTTAAAATTAAAAATAAAATTATTTACCCGATTATAATAATAATAAATCTTTATGTTACACCCTCTAAAATAATGTAACTGCCTGCTTTCACCTAAAACACAATAAAATATTAAGTTTTAATCCTGAGATAGGATTATCGTTATGAAAATATCAGAAAACCAAGGGATTAAGCCTGAAAATAAAATCTAAGATAAGAAAAGTTGTAAATATAAAATAAAAAACACAGAAATAAAAATAAAAATAAAGAGAAAATTAGATTACCAACAACTTAAAAAATTTTTATCCTCGGTATACCTAAAACAGAATAAATGATTAGAATTTAGAAAAACCTGTAACAAACCAAAATAAAATTAAATGAAAATAAGCAAATTAAAAACAAAAATTAAAAAATTAAAAAAATTAAAAAATTAAAAAAAAAAAAAATTAAAAAATAAAAATAGAATTAATTAAAGAACAATAGAATAAGTATTACCAAATGAAGTAAAATGGTGTACCTAAAACAGAAGAAATTATTAATTAGCGTACCTAAAACAGAAGAAATTATTAATTAGTGTACCTAAAACAGAAGAAATTATTAGTTAGTGTACCTAAAACAGAAGAAGTTATTAATTAGTGTACCTAAAACAGAATAAAATATAAAATAAATAAAAAAATGAAAGTGAGCAAAATTATAAAAATACAAGAAAATAAGTTGAAAAAATAAAAAAAAAAATAAAAAATTTTACCAAATGACAAACTGAAACAAACAAAAAATCAAATTAAGTAAAAATGATAAGCAAAAATAAAAAATAAAAATTAAATCAAAAAATAATAATAGGAAAGATAAATAAAAAAGGTGAAAAATAGCATAAAATATCGATTCTCGAGACAACACAAATGAAACAGGTAACTAAAAGAAACCCTGCCCAAATTGTGTTGTTTTTCGATCACCATTCAAATAAAACAGGTAAAAAGTGTACACCACAAGTATAATTAAGCAATAAACTTAATCGTCACATGTACTCTAGTCAACAGTTAACTAGAGTACATGTGACGATTAAGTTTATTGCTTAATTATACTTGTGGTGTACACTTTTTACCTGTTTTATTTGAATGGTGATCGAAAAACAACACAATTTGGGCAGGGTTTCTTTTAGTTACCTGTTTCATTTGTGTTGTCTCGAGAATCGATATTTTATGCTATTTTTCACCTTTTTTATTTATCTTTCCTATTATTATTTTTTGATTTAATTTTTATTTTTTATTTTTGCTTATCATTTTTACTTAATTTGATTTTTTGTTTGTTTCAGTTTGTCATTTGGTAAAATTTTTTATTTTTTTTTTTATTTTTTCAACTTATTTTCTTGTATTTTTATAATTTTGCTCACTTTCATTTTTTTATTTATTTTATATTTTATTCTGTTTTAGGTACACTAATTAATAACTTCTTCTGTTTTAGGTACACTAACTAATAATTTCTTCTGTTTTAGGTACACTAATTAATAATTTCTTCTGTTTTAGGTACGCTAATTAATAATTTCTTCTGTTTTAGGTACACCATTTTACTTCATTTGGTAATACTTATTCTATTGTTCTTTAATTAATTCTATTTTTATTTTTTAATTTTTTTTTTTTTTTTAATTTTTTAATTTTTTTAATTTTTTAATTTTTGTTTTTAATTTGCTTATTTTCATTTAATTTTATTTTGGTTTGTTACAGGTTTTTCTAAATTCTAATCATTTATTCTGTTTTAGGTATACCGAGGATAAAAATTTTTTAAGTTGTTGGTAATCTAATTTTCTCTTTATTTTTATTTTTATTTCTGTGTTTTTTATTTTATATTTACAACTTTTCTTATCTTAGATTTTATTTTCAGGCTTAATCCCTTGGTTTTCTGATATTTTCATAACGATAATCCTATCTCAGGATTAAAACTTAATATTTTATTGTGTTTTAGGTGAAAGCAGGCAGTTACATTATTTTAGAGGGTGTAACATAAAGATTTATTATTATTATAATCGGGTAAATAATTTTATTTTTAATTTTAAGGGTAATATTTTATTATTATTTGTTTCAGATTGATGCGGTTCTTTTTTCGGATTTGTAAATATTTTTTAATTTTAAGACTTTTTAATTTTAAGAGGTTTAATGCTACTGAAGAGGATTGCCAAAGCAATCGAAACCGGTCTAGCTAATTAATAATTTTATAATCTAGCTAAATATTTTTATTGTGGGTCCTTAAGGGGATATATTTTAACAAAATGAATATTATTTAATGAATTTTACAAATATGTACCGATTATCATCAGCCATGCGACAATGGGTATGGTTTGTTTGTTTACGTCCAATGATAAATTGTTTATTTATAATTATTATTATTTTCTCACAAAAATAGAATAAAAATATAAAAAATCGGACAGTTTGACCAAATTCAATTAAAAAATTTTATACTTTTTCCCCTCCATTATTAAAAAAACTTACTAATATCTACTGGTAGTCGAATGATAGTCAGTGAATGAACAAATGTACCAATGTTTGCCATAACCGTATAACCCAAATTATTCCTCAGATCCAAAATTGGAAAAGAGTTTTTTTTGTTGCTCTTGATTAGCTTATTTTCGGAACAGAACACGTTGTATGTATAGATATATATATATATATATATTTATAGTATCATCGAATCATTTTTAAAGTTAATATTTACATTTCATATTCCATTTTTCGAAAATAAAATTTTTCATGACGTTAATTATAATTTGTGTTATTAAACAGAAATCGGTTATTTAATTACTACCTAAAATAGTTTATCATTAAAATTTTGCAAAAAAAATTAAACACGCAATTCCTTGCACAAACATAAAATTTAAATTTTAAACATTTTTATTTTTTAGATAGACGATGAAAAGTTTTGAAATACAAATATAAAAATGGTAATAATGATTTTTTAATGAAATTTGAAATCCCCTTCACAGACATAAGACAAAAAGTTCAAATATAGTGGACTTTTTATTTTCAAAACATACAATAATAAATATTTATGCATTTATTAAATTTGCTATTACCTGCTTTTTTAAATATTAAATTTTTTTTTAAAAACTTGTTCCACGTATATTTCGAAAATGAAAAATCTTTAGCCATATGTTTACAGACACTTTTCTTCTTATTTTTGTGCAAGGAATCTCACATTAAAATATTTTTAAAATATTTATGATGCACTCTGTATATAATTATCAAAAGAATATATGAAAATGTTTCTTGGAACTGTAAATACATTAAAACAGATCCATCCAAGTAATAATTGAAAATTGAAACATTCATTAAATGATGAGCATTAATACGAAGAGATAGATACCTTGTACTTAAAATGTTAAAATTAAAATTGTAATAACATTTTATTAATATAGCCAAGTACAGAATATAAATTCAAACTTACAATTTTAAATTAAATGTCTAATTAGATTATATATTAGTAGGTAAATGTTAGCTTCTGTATAAAACATAAGTAAATATTCCACGTAGTTAAAGTTCCCACAACAGTAATAAAAACGTCACCAAACACCGAAAACACAGAGTAGAAAATAATAAAACTATATTCAGATATAATGCCAGCAGGCCAATACCTGTTAAATAAAATATAATCTACAAATAATACATAAAACACAAATAATAATTAAACTTTGTAATGATCATTAAGACTCAAAATGCTGAAATAATACAATGAGACTTAATCGACAAGTTCCAAACATGGCCAAGAATAAGACTGAAAAAGGGTATTCAACTATATTTGAAAAAGTACTTCAAAACCGCGATTTTCCTAATAAAAAGTAACCAAAAATTTATTTCGGAAAAATACATACGCTTTCTCTCCAAAAACTTAAATTAAATTTTATTGATTTCATAGACACATTTGAAAAATCACGATATGACTATTTTTCACGAAGTTGCAGCCTTTCAAAAATAACCAATAAATCATTTTTTTGCTCTTTTAATTAATCGAGTGAGAATGGACTGTCAATATCTAGCGGATTTAAAATTTAGTACACAACAAATATTTTTTAAAACTTGCCGATGATGGTTAGACTCGAAAGAAGTCATTAGGTAAAACGCTTACCGCGAATGCAATTCAGAGGTCAATTTCTAGATTGTGTGTATTTATTTAAGTTTTTATTAAACAAAACTTCATTAAGCAGACGGTATTCATTTTTCTAACATGTTTTACTATAATTTTCAAATTTGATGTGTTTGTTACTGGTATGGAAGTTTGGACTAAATGAACTAAGAAAGAAACACACATTTATTTAAACGAAGAAGAGATGTGAGTGATAATTATTTATGTCAAATGTTTATTATACTTAATTACATTTAACTTTAAGATTTGTGTAGAAAGAAACTATTAATTAATGAAATAAATTAAGAGATTTTACCATTTTAAATAAATTAGAAGTACAGTAACATTTAGACTTTTAGAGCGTAGATTAAGTTGAATTATATATATGTTAGATATATGTTTTACATAGTCATAGAGTAAAGCCATACGGTTATAAGTAAGAAAAACTATCCTTGTAGGCCAATGTTGTGTGTAATCTAAAATCCATAGAAATAAGAGCTAGGTACAGGTGGTAGCGAGGTACGCGTCTCTTCGGAAACTTTGGGAAACAGAAATTTCATTGGGTTTTCTCAAGAACAAATGAAATGTCCGAAAATTCATGTAACCAAGTGTGTCTCTGAATCGAAGCCCGCATTGCTCATAGAGGAGAAACATGTTGCCTCTCTGTGTTACTCGTATTTTAGGTTGTCACTGGTTAGTTTGTCACTGTCTTACTGGTATGTTTAGTTAGGAATCCGAGGGAAGCTACGTGTAAGCCACCTTTGCCCATGCTTGATCTAAAGGCATTATACACACAACTTGAAAATTGTTCATCATTTTGGGCACTCCCTATTCACAAGACTCTAAAATATTAATTTATAAATATATTTTTATAAATATGGCTCTAGTGGTTAGCTTTAAATATAGATAACTATGCTCCAATAAGTCATATGAAAAAATCCACTCCTTGATTTCCTTGAAACTTTTCGAATGAATTTATAAGTATTTCATAAATATGCATAAAAATATGATAACATATTAAGAATTCATTTGAATAGTTTCAGCAATGTAATTTGAATATAAAAAAAAATGTTTTGTTTTTTTGTCTAGACTAAGAAATGTATTTTTTAAATTATAAATTACATTCTTTCTTTAAACACAACATGAAACAATTACCAGAGATATAGAACAATAATTAAAAACATTGTTTTCTAACAATAAGTTATTGTTTTCGAAACATTCATTTCGATATTTACATGTTTTGTTGCTATTGTGTTCATAAATTCAAATAAAAAATATATGTGGTACAGGACACATATAAAAAACATTGTTCGAGTGAAATATTTATTTTGCAATGAAATTTATTCAAATTTCGATTGCGGTAATATTGACAACAACATAATTGGTTAGGTTGGGTTATAGTGGCTGTCTACAATAGAGACACGCTCAGGCCATAGGGCCCATTCATAATAAACAGAATCAATTCTTTAAAGGATTTTTGATCAGTTCATCAGCTTCAAATAGTAAGAAATTTGCTTATGTCATGCAGTGCAGGCTTACAACCACTACAACTAAAAACTGTGCACCTTGCCAAATAAGTTTTCTAAAGACCGCACAAATGAAACGTTTAATACTAGCAGACCTATCTTCCTTTCCCTTCTAGATTACTATAAATCAAACTATATTACCCCTTTCGGGAGTTTGAGAGGAAGAAGATGAGGAAAATGCCTTAAACGTTTAAACAACAGTATTAAACGTTTGTGCGATCATTAAGGAGCTTATTCAGTAAGAGGTAGAAATTAAAGGAACTTATTTACCACGCGACAGAAAGTTATAATTCGTGAATTTTTTGGTGCGCCATTATCTAAACTATACCTGAATAGTAAATGTCAGTGCAGAAAAAATTTCTAAAAACAAAAAATTCATTTGTAGCTGTATTCATTACTAATTATTTTTAATTGAAACCCTGGTGTTTTGAATACATGCTGAGATTAAATTTTTTCAAAACAAAAACAAGGGAGGTTAATAAACGCTCTTATTTTTAAACGAAGGAGGATAGTTAGAACAAACTAGGCACATGCTTAACGAGTAATTATATAAGTACTAGCTCTAATGTATAATATATGGCCGCTAGAGGGGCGCCGATTAGATGTTTGTCTAGGCCGCAACATTTAAGGCACTTCAAAGTACTCTATATTCGATTACCACACAAGTACAATAATTTCAAATGTAAAACTCTTCAAAATATATTTACATGAAAAAGCGAAAGATTTTTACTCACGCCCTGGCACAGGATGACAGTTTTAGTCTCATACAATACAAGTTTTAGTCGTATTTTTGGGATACAAAACTAGGAAACCATGCTGCAAGAAAAACAAAATGTGTTCGCATGCATAAACACTTTCAAATCGACACCATTTTTGTTTGATTTACAAAAATGGATTGAATTTAATTTGACTGCATTATGACAGTTATCTTTTATGTATCCTTGGTTAACTTCTCAAATATAAAACCTTAATATATCTATGTCGCGATTCGAAATTATTATCATATTATATAAAAAATATTTTTTAAATGCGCTTCATATAATTGCTTAATATAATTATTTAATTCAGACATTTTTGTAATATGAAATCGTGTTTAAAAAATAAATAAAAATACAAACAATTATAAAAATATATTTGATAAGAATGAATAATTTAAAACAACTGATAACATATCACTACTACTCACCGTTAACCATAAAATTCTTACATAGAAAACTGATTTTATTTTACATAATATTTACTGTAATTGTATGTTGATAAAGATATTTATTTACATTCTTAGGATAAATAAAATCATTGCAGTAAGTACCCTGTTATTACAATACTTAAACAATTTGTCCACGAAATGTTAACAATTTAATAACTATCCATGATTATAAACTCATCAAGAAATAGCAAATATTTTTAAATGCCCAAATTTTTTTTCCGTATGTTTCGTTCAATATTTATTATAATTTTTATATCATGTTTATGAAATACTCCAAGGTATACTAAGTTTAGTCCCAAATTTGTAACGCTTAAAAATATTGATGCTATGAACAAAATTTTGGTATAGGTGTTCATAAAATCACCTAATTAGTCCATTTCCGGTTGTCTGTCTGATTGTCTGTCTGCCTGTCTGTCTAACGTCTGTCCGTCTGTCATCACGATAACTCAAAAAAGAAAAAGAGATATGAAGCTGAAATTTTTATAGCGTTCTGAAGACGTAAAAAAATGAGATCGAGTTCGTAAATGAGCAACATAGGTCAATTGGGTTTTGTAAAAAGTAAGAAATAGAACAAAATTTAAATGTAAAAAATGTTCCTTTTAAAAATAAAAAATTTTTGTTTGAAACATTTTTTCGTAAACATCACTGTTTACTCGTGAGAGCGGAAATTGTATAGTATGTATTATATGGGCATATCAGTTATAAATGTGTGACATGTATGAATGCGTAATGTGACAGAGTAATCGCCACTGTTTATACATGGTATTTCAACAGTTTACTCAGTCAATTGTTTGTAATAACTTTTTTTTTATTGTGTAATTTTATCTAAAAATGTAGCTAATGTATGTAAACTTAGCAATGAGTGTTAATAACGTAACAAATTGACCGCAATCGAAATGAAACAATGGGTGTATTCCGAAATATACACCAGTATACTGACCAGTGTTACACATAACCTATAAAATATATAATGGCATATTTATTTTATAATTATGACAATATGTCATAATATATTTTACAGGTTGTGTGCAACACTGGTCAGTATACTGGTGTATATTTCGGAAAACACCTAATAAATAAAACAAACTTATCGAACAATTTCAGAGTAGTTTGAAAAATAAGACAAAAAATATATCGTACTTTTTTTAAATCACTGTATTATGCGTGTACAATGATTACTAAGAATTCATTTATTTTTATCATTGCGTTAAAATATAGGTAATATATTTGTTTATTTATAATGCCTCTACCATGAATTAAGACATTAAGTACTTCAATTTGACTCAAGTATAAACACTTATTTAAAAAAAAAAAGATATTAGAAGGTTTGGATTGCCCTTGATGATAAAACATACTCAATAAATATTGACTTAAGTCGCGTGTATATGCTTAATTTTTATAAAACTAAGTGCATAACTGATTCATTAAATCAAATAAATCACTTTATTGTGAAGTATTTGTTATTTTTATAAGTATAGTTAGTTTAATAGTTTCATACGTGCGTTAAATCATTAATTTGTAGGTGTATGTATTTAATGACACTCTGGCTTAAATTCATAGATCTGAGTTGAAATCTTTACAGGATTCATTTGGCTGTGAAGTAAAGTTGTAATAAAACACCTCTCAAATTCTATCTTTGTTAAAATAAGTTGCAAAATATACACTGGCCCTAAAAGTAGACTGGCTTTTCATTTACAAAATGATTATTTTTTGTTTCGGGCAGTTTTCAATCATGTAAAGACATATCTTATAACTTTTATCCTTGTCGAAAAGCGCTGCTTGAAAAAGATAAAGTATATTTAACTGTCTTAGGTTGAATAGTTTTTTGACAAGTGCCGAAACAAAAGCAAAAGGTCTATTACCCACCAGTTTCAAAAAAGCTAATGTTTGAAACTGACAGTGTCTTCATATTTCAACAAACAATTTAATAAAGATTATGAACTTTTATCTCTATCTCTATCTCTATCTTATCTTATATATTTAAACGAGCAATTCTTGTATATATATATATATATCAACGATCTTGGAAATGGCTCCAACGATTTTCATGAAAATGAGTATGTAGGGGTTTTTTGGGGCGATAAGTCGATCTAGCTAGGTTTCATTTATCAGAAATGTCGTTTTATACGTCTTTTCATGAAAAATTCATCAGACATCTATTGGTGTATAACGTAGTTAATGAAATTTATCAGAAATGTCGTTTTATACGTCTTTTCATGAAAAATTCATCAGACATCTATTGGTGTATAACGTAGTTAATGAAATACAATGCAAATTATAACATAACAAAAAGGAGGCGTTTGAGTAGTCTAAAGTGAAAAATATGACTCTTGCTGACATCTATTGGCGAATAACCGAGCGAAGCTCGGTCATCCAGATATTATATTATAAATGCGAAAGTAAGCATGTTTGTTTGTTACGCTTTTACGCTTAAAGTAGCGAATGGTTTTTAATGAAACTGTACAGCAATATAGTTCATACTTCAGAATAACACATGAGATATAATTTATAAAGATATATTAATAACAAAAAATTAAAGTTATTTTAATTTGACATTACCATAAATTACAGATTTCTGTAAAAGTAGTCAATATAAAATATTTCACAGCCATTTTCTCTGGTATACTGAATGAATAATTACTATTATACATTTAAAAAAATAGAAATCCATACATATATTTTACCTGTGTAAAGCAATCCTTACCATTATTACGAGTGTTATAGAAAGAGGATAAGCGAGAGCAATCGTTATCAATCTTTACTTTTAAACCCAGCGAAGCGGGTGGGTATCACTCTTGTTAAAATATGAATCTGAGTTATATAAAGTTCATGTTATTAAATGAGTGCATAAAATTGAATTGATTGACAGATATTATTTTCTAATAAAATAACCTAGAGTTTGTTTAAATATATTTATTATGTAGGTGCCTAGATTCCAATAAATACCATTACAACAGCAATAATACTAATGTAAAATGCTGCAATTTAAACATGTACAGAGTTTGAAGAGGCAGGCATTAATATCCTTGACATACGTTATAAATATAGAAAATTTAATTATATGAAAAAGGATTATTTATTACATATTTAAATGAATATTAATAATGAAATATAAAATTTAATTTAATAATTGAATGACTGAAGTAATATTTCTCATTGTCACATTACCTTTAAAAATTACACAAAACCTTTTTGACAAAAGTGATTATTTGTATAATCTTCTTTTAAATATATGTGTATATATTTTAGCTTTTAAATATGTGATTTAAAATAGAAATATTATGAAAGGAGTACATACTGTTTATCTATCTCTGTGTCACAAAAAACGTACGGATTTGCATACAATGTGTCGCATTTAAGATGAAGACATCCTCATATTTTCGTTATTTATAGGAATATCGATTTGAAACTTTGCAATCATGCAAGGTGATGGGTCACTTTTTTTTTAAAGATATTAAACCGAAATGTGAACTTTAAACTCAGCCTACTACAAATTGACAAATAGGGCTGATTCTAAATATTTTAGCTAGCGGCAGAGATAGTTAGGGAAATTAAAAATTATTAGAAAAAGCTTCTTAGAATATTTGTTTATAACCATTAATTTATTCTTTATTTTTTCATTATTTTGTCCACACTCATAATTATTACAAGTTTATTGAAATACTTGAATACATAACACTGTTAAATCATCACTTTGTCCAGTTTTTACATTCCATAGTACACTAGATATAAAAGTTAATTTTTTTATTTTATAACTAGTGCGCTATGGAAGTAAAACCTGGAAACATTGATAATTTAATAGTGTTGTATATTCAAATATTTCAATAAACTTGTAGAAAATTCTTTCAAGAAAATCGGTGATGGGTATAAACAAATATTCTAGGCTGCCGGTAGGCGAAATATTAAGAATCGGTCCTACTTGTAGCAGGCTGAGTTTAAAGTTCTGATTTAAGTTGAGTATCTTAAAAAATGTAACACATCACCCAAATTTATGACTGTGCAAAATTTCAAATCTATGTCATAAATGATGATTTTTAGGATAATATCAATAATACAGATATTTTCTAAAGGTAGACACACTTCTCTGTCTCAACCTGTATAAATATATGAATCTATGTATGAATATGACAATCCTATTTAGTTCCCTCTTCCAATTAGAGAAACAAAAGTATTATTATTTTATTAATATCGTCTTTATTATTCAAAACAGAAAATATTAATTGCGTAATATTTTAATAATATCAACCTACATAGTACATACCTAGTTTATCTATCTCTGTGAAATTGAATTATAATTATGGTTTCTAATTTTTATTATAGTGTATTTCGTATAAAATGACCTTTTTATAGTAGGTAACTAAATAAGATATGATTTGAGTTAGGAGCAAGTTTTAAAAGACTTTCGTACCACGACCAGTTTGATCTATTATACCTCCTTTGCCTCAAAGGTGATCCAGAATTCCCACAGCTTTAATTAACTTTAGGATATTCCTGGTCGTTTGAGAGAGACATTCACACATAATATTATTTCACATTCACACATTATTTCAGTTTCCTCCTCTTTGTAACAAAATCTGCAGAGGTCGTTCCCTGTGAGGTTGATTTTATGCAAATGTTTATTGAAATTACGATGGCCAGTAAGTATCCTCAAATGATTTTTCTCCAGTCACAAACGCTCTGAAGTCTTTCCATAAAAAGTAGTCTTTTGCATGATCTTGATCATGAATATTTGCCAAAGAGCGGTTGGATTCGTGTACACTCATACCTTAATATGATATATTTTATTATTGACAGTATCGTAGAGTACATGCACCATTTGGCTAATTTGTCAGCTTCTTCGTTCCCATCGAATCCAGAGTATTTTTTATTTATTCATTTATATTTGATAAACTCCAAAACTGGTGAATTTAGCTCTTTTAGCGCAGCCTGACTATCTCATAGAATATACCAGGAGTAACGGGCGGCAGTAACGTTACTCCTGGGGGTGTACCATGAGTAACGGGCGGACTTGTTGCATTAGGTAGAAAATAAAATTCTAAGACGAAAAAGTTCTTCTCCATTTTTGATCCGACACACCCCTTTCAAGTTGTATTTTCGCAGGATTAAGTACCCTATGTCTCCCATTTATATCCAAACCGGAAATCATTAAAATTGGTTTAGCGGTTTAGGTGTGAAAATGTAACAGAGTTACTTTCACATTTATAATTTAGGTAGGAAGTTAGGATTATATTTGCTACAAAATAGCATTGGTGTTTTTATACTATGTATATATGAAATATATCTAGGTATACTCAAGGAATACAAACAAAATTTTGTTATTTGCATAAAATCACTTAATTAACCCATTTTCGGTTGTCTATCTGTGTGTCAAAAACGATAACTCAAAAACGAAAAGAGCGTGCTTAGGACGTAAAAAGTGAGGTCGAGTTCGTAATTGATCAACATAGGTCAATTGCGTCTTGGATCCGTAGGACCCATCTTGTAAACCGTTAGAGATAAAACATAAATTAAACGGTAAAAAATATTCCTTTTATAAAAATAAATAACTTTTGTTTCAAACATTTTTTCGTAAACATCACTATTTACCCGGAAGGACACAAATTATATAGTACGTATTATATGAGAATATCAGTTATATGTGTGTGACATGTATATATGTGTGGCTATCTAAGAGTGACTATTGCTTTTTTACTTCCATAACGTCAAAAAAACAAACGATTGCATAATAAACATTGTCTATACATGGTATTTCAACAATTAACTCAGTCAAGTGTTTGATTTCACTTAATTATTTCGAGTTTAAAAACTGAATATCAGATGGACGACCTATATATAATTTCCAAAGCATACATAATGAACATGCTTAATAAAAAATTTCTCATTTTAAATATCAACAACTTGACAATTACCATATTTCAGTAAAAACGTAATTAATACCATGAAGTTACTATTGATTACGGTGTAAAATTCCTAGTAAATATCTACTACATTATACAAATAGATAAGTAAATAAATTATTCTAAAAAAAAAATTTGCTACTTCTGTTTACCATAATGTATAACAAACATTTTTACATAAAATAAACGAGAGGAAATATTAAATTACAGTTCAGCTTAAATTTCATGATCACACGGACTGGAAATTTTTTAAATTTTTGTTTTAAATATCGATAAATAGAGTAAGGATAAGCAACAGTTATGTTCACTATAAAAATACAGTTGAGTCTCGATAATTGGAACACTTTTGATATGACATAATTGAAAAAGGAAAAATGTTGAAATTTTTATAGCATGTTCAGGACATAAAAAGTGAGTTCGAGTTCGTAAATGAGCAACTTAAGTCAATTGCGCCTTGGTCCGTATGACCCATCTTGTAAACCGTTAGAGATAGAACAAAATTTTAAATGTAAAAAATGTTCCTTATAAAAAATAATACATACTTTAAAATTTGCACCTAATTTTAAAGTATGTATTATATGGGAATATCAGTTGTGAATGTGTGGCTATCTAAGAGCGGATATCTTTCTTTACTTACGTGACGTCAAAAAACAAACGATTGCGTCATCAACTCTGTCTATACATGGTATTTCAACAATTAACTCAGTCAATTGTTTGTTTTCACTTGTTTTATAATGAACTTTTCCCACAATCCCAACAATCGGGACAAATCTAGTAATGGGAACACTCCTGATTTTTATTGAGTCCCGATTACTCTACTCTATTTGTAAAATGAATTCAGCGGAGGTATTAAGAAGAGGATCGATCTGGTTTTTATAAAGTTGCGATCGAGGCTCTACTGTATTTGTATAAGTATTTAGAGGACGATTAGAGGGGACACTTGCTCTCACTCTCCGTTTGATTCCTAATAAAAATAATAAAATTAACATGAATAAATAACTTCCTGATAAAACGAATAATACAGTACTTATTTCCTAGGTTAATTCTGAACATATCACTTAAGTTCCCCTTGGTGTTCAGCGAAAAATGCATGTTGACAACTTTTGGAGTCCGACGGTGGAAACACTATTGAAATTCTTTAGGCTAAAAATCCTATATTTAAAATACTATCAAATATAAACATTTTTCCGGGCTTCCAGATTCAAACGGAACCTCGACGTAATACATTACAGGATTATAAAGGCCTGTTTTTTAATTATAGAGACAAAAGGAGTTTTTTTTTCTTTCATTTTTTCTATTTCTCTTATCATATTAAATATAGACCATAAAGCTCACTCGAACAAAACGGACCTTCACGCTCGGGTTACAGTAAATATGAGATAGCGATAAAGGCGTGATTTTCAACAAAATAGATCATTGAACGTAAAAACTGGATTTTAAAAAGAATAGATTTTTTTCACGCCCTTAGATAGTGCTTTTCGAAGTGAGCACATTATAAAATGAACAAGTTTAACATTCAGAAAATTACACGCATAATTTAGAAAATGCAACAATTACAAAAGCTTATAAAATAGTAATTGGATGCGTGTAAAACCGCAAAGACTGGCTTTGACTATATAACTTTTTAATATATTATACTTTTAGATAAGCGAAACATTTGAATCGAGGCAGGAGTCAGCAGCTAGAAATGGGATGTAAGTATAATTTCCTATGTAGCGTATACACATAAATTAATGTAAATTAATATTTATATTGCAATTGTTTCAAGAACCTAATTGAAATGTCATATTAAGTATGATTCATTATAATTTGTGAACTCAAAATCACATACCTATTAATATAGTAAATCTACAGAGTGGCCATTATATAAAAGGGTACAAATTATAACAGCAGGACTTCAGCAAATGGTAGATTAAGTTAAAATAATGACAATTTCCAAACAAACTTCTTGATAAATGGTAATTAATCAGTTCATCTAAATTGGAACAACTGAAAAAGCGGTCCACTTCCTGTTTAACAGTACAAATTGTTATCGCCAGTTGGCGGGATTCATTTTAATTGAATTTGAGTATTACATATATAGTAAGTACAATTATTGCCATCTGGTAGTCTAAATTGTAACTACTAAATTCGGGACTTCTTCTGATTTTAATTAATACGAATTATTATCGCCAGTTGGCGAGTTGCAAATCCCAGTTATCATATCATCCTTTTATAGATACAGATTTTTGTAAATATTGCCAAAACCTTTTATCAAAAATATGTATGTTATATGAGTAATCTGACAGTAAGAGCTCACAATCCTTTACGATTTAATGCCAAATGAACAAAATTTAATGCCCTATGAACAAAATTAAATCTTAATATTATTTCTCTAGTATGTTTTTTCTTAAGCATGAAAATGAAGGATAAATCATGGAATTTGATACAGGAATAAGGAAGATATCGCGTGGGCAGGAAAAAACTGGCTAGAGAAATAATATGCACGTATGTTAACTACATTTTGATACAACCGATATATTTTGACATATTACGATGATTATATTAATTTTACTGTTATCCATTGTGTTTTGTTATTGAATAATAAATTAATTATAATAATGACTGTATATACCTTTAGTAGGGTAAGATATAGTACCAAAAGTACAATATTCATTGATTCACTATCTAATTTCTCGACAGATATAGTTGTCTATGTGATAGCAATTGGGGTTTTGAACCAAATTTTTTTTTTAACAAAAATGGAAAGTATAAGTTTTGATACAAAATCATTACTTCTATGAAATATTTTAGTTAAATTAAATGATTTTAGTTAAAAAATTTCTTTGCGTTTGCTTTAAATAGAGTATTTTGTTATTATGATCACATATTTATCATGTCTAGTCCATTTGTGATTGAGCCAACTTCATGAAGATTATTGTTACCAGTTAACAGAGTTTGAAATAAACATATTGATCATTTTTGTGATTTACCATATTTTTTGGTTTATATGTAAAAAGTATCGATAGTGCAGTTGGTTGAGCTGTAGACTTAGGACACTAAAATCAATAGTAACTCATATGTCGCTGGTTCAAATCCGAATTGAAGAAATTTAATTTTTTTATAAAAGAACCTATTAACAAGTATAAATCTTCTATTTTTTTACCGGCTCGTGTAGTTGTGACGATCACATCAGTATTTTGTTATAATATTTATAAGTGGTAGAACCAATCAAAAAAAGTATGTTAAAAATTATGTTGCATTTCAAAACAAAAATATTTGAAATTTGTTAGACAGTACTACATTACTTTCATACAAACAACTCATGCGTTTGTGTCAACTTCACCACTATACCCCGTACGGTAGTTGTATCACATTCATCGCACTATTCGCCATATATGATCTCACGGTGAGGTTGAGACAGCCTCATATTGGTTGGTATTAAGAATTTTGTGAATAAAATTTTAGGTATTGATTTCAATTTTACAAGTATATTGAACGTCTCGAAATGTTAATTTTATTCTAGGTACTACATCATCCCCTATACATGTATTATCGAATTCAAAACTTGGTAAGTAGGTAAAGAAATATGTTTTTCAACTTTTTGAAATTTTTTGTTTTTTGTACCTTAAATAATTATATTCAAATTACGTAATACAGGTACCTGGCCATATGACAGGTAACAATTTTATGATTAAATAATGAGAATTTATAAACGGTGACTACAAAAACATAATGAAAGATTATAAAAGCTGAAGAAGATTTAAAAAAAAAATTGTAAAAGAAAATTAGATGATACAAGGTGCCACAAAAATAATCAAACTACAGAAATAATGTTATTAATTCATTAACAGGAAATTTAGTATTATAGTGCTCTCTAGATTCAATTCTTTTTTGTAATAGTGAAGAATCATTTCCTAAGAGTTTATTCCTAAATTTTGGATCCACTTATTTATCTACAGTGTAATAAAATTTTAAAATATTTAATAAGGAAAAAATTTTTATTTAATTAAGTTTCAGCTTCTAGGAGCTTTAATATAATTAGCTATTTATTATTTGCTAAATTATATAAGTAAACCTTAAGAAGTAAAAGCTAAAAATGAAAAATTAAATTACCACTTTGCAGATGTGCATCCCTATATATAATAAATGTGAAAGTAAGCATGTTTGTTTGTGTGTTTGTTACGATTTCACGCTAAAACCAGCTAATGGTTTTTAATGAAACTGTACAACAATATAGCTATATATTAGAATAACACATAAACCATAATTTATAAAGATATATTTTTTTTTAAATAAAAAATTATTTTAATTTGACATTTACCATTTTTTCAATTTTTATAGAAATCTTTAATTTATGGTTCAAAATGATGATTATAGATGGAGCATTTTGAACCATAAATTAAAGAATTCTGTAAAAATTTAAAATATTAAATGTCAAAAAAATCATGGCGAACTATTCTGATATACTCAATGAATTACGACTATTTTACATTTAACAAAATTGAAAACTGTGTATATCAAGAGAAGGTGGAGGCTATAAAGCGGTGGTTTTTACTTTTAAGCCCAGTGAAGCGGTTTGTTTTGTTTCGACTCTTGTTTTCGACATGTTAAATACTCAATTTTTGATAGATACACCCTAAATTACTGTCTGCTTTCGTATTCTAATTCGACTATTTTTCAAGGATATAAAGCTGTTTGAAATGAATTTAAAGTTCAGGGTTCTATTCCTTTGGTATTATCAGGCATCCTTAAATTACGATTTTTAAAATTCATAGAATGTACATCCGAACATACAAGTTCTAGTTAGATGAGACAGTAATTGCAGTACATTAAGGTGTAAATAAATACTTTGTACCAATTACATAATATTTCGTTTATAAAAATTAACATTAATTTTACAACAAAACAAGTCATTTAAGAAATTTTACAAAATTCATAAAGCCAGCAACTAATGGCAAATTAGCAACAAGAAAAAAAATTCAATAATACTTCCTTGACCCGTTTTTTTTAAAGTAGTCTTACAGTCTCTCTACACAAACAAAAACAAATTATTTATCTTTCATATAAATTTTTGACTCAGAAAAATGTTTATTTTTAAATTGAAAATGAAAACATTATCATTAATCTTAGTAGCTTTCAGACAACAGAGATAAAATTAAAAAATTTTATGAGATGAAAACATTTTTTTTTTTTTTTAATATGTTGTAAACAGTAATAATTATTAATAACTATGTATATACAAGCTATAAAACACCTGTCTTTACGTTTGAAACAGATTGATTTGTATACTTATTTAAGAACTTCCATTATAGTTGAGTAAAACCGACGAAAACAAATCCGAGGGAATAGGGTATTCTACTATATTTAAAAAAGTACTTCAAAATGTTGATTTTGCTAATAAAAAGCCACCAAAAATTTATTTCAGAAAAATACATAAGCTTTCTTGCCAAAAACTTATATTAAATTTTAAACCTTTTTTAAACTGTCCAAAACGCGGGCATCCAATTTGGTGACGTAATATCGGTATCATACGAAATAACACAGATAAGTTTGACAGATATATTCATAGACAACTAATTATAATAAAAATATAAATATTTACTTATATGGATATATTATACCCAGCTGCCTATACTGAACTAACTAATTGTCTATGGTTCATACCGATATGACATCACATCATGGCTTGCCCACGTTTTAGGTCAAGTGATATAAAGTTTCAAAATTACAATTTTTAATTTTAATATTAAAAAAGAAAAATGTGCTTTTATGACTCGAAATCAGAATATATTTATGTATATTTTTATATAAATTTTAACTTTTTTCTAATTTCATACTTATTTTTTGACGCAAGCACCCTATTATAATAGTAGGTGGGGGATGCCCCAGAGAACTTCAATCAAGTTTCCTTCCTTTGAATTCTAAAGGCGGTCGTCGCTATCTTGAAGTTTAGATGTCAAGTCAATAATCTCAGTATATTTAGTAGGTTATTTATTGCCAACAAAATTTTTTGAGATTCCAACTTTTAAAAACTTTTTTTTGGATAACTTTTCCCAAATTATAATATTCAAAAAGTTACATTGTTTCAAGAATGATATTTTGAGAGTAGCATACGTCTTTTAGAATTTACGGTGAAAAACTCTGTAACGTTTTAAATATGAAAAATTTGAGAAATAGTTTCAAGCAAAACTTGCTAGAAATTTTGTTCTCAGTAATTTTTCTAGGTCATTTTTTGTTGACGATTGAGGTTTGCTCCAATGCTAAACCAAAATTTTATACTCAGATATTTTTATGAGCTTACTTAAATTAATTTTTAAATCTGAATCACAATTACGAACAGTAGCTTTTTTTTGCTTAAAAAAATTTTCTTTTGAATTTTTAAAATGGTCATAACCAGTTAAAACGATCAATTTTTAGGAAAAATACCAAAAAACAGTTTTGCACACCCAAAAATTCTAAAAACTGGGTTAAAACTGCCCTTTTCAGTGAAATTAAAAGAAATTGTTAAAAATTAAATTCTAATAAAGATGAATATATTTCACAAATTCGAAAATTATAACTTTTAAGATGGTCATTTAAGCGATATATCGAAAATGAAACTGCCAGAGAATAATCCTGAGCTTTCCAAAAAAATGTCAATAAACAATTTTTGAAACCCCAAAAAAACCAAAATTATTCCAAGCAAAGATTTTTATTATTTGTTATTTTACAACTAAGGCAATTTTTGATTGTTGATTTAACCACGAAAATAAAGCAATGCCTTTACAAGCTATTATTTAAGTCTCAACTTTATTTTTCGGAATTTCCAAATTTTCAATTAAAATAAAATTTTACAAACAGTGTAAATAATCTAATCGCACAATGATTTCGAAAATATCTTTGGAAATATTTCTTGTATATTTTCAATCAGGGCTTTATTAGAAATCATTATATAATATTTGGCGAAAACGAACTATAAACTTACTTAAAACTCCCTTTAAAAAGAATTTTTCATTGATTGAAAATAAGTTTAATTTTTCTAGCAGTTCCATTCTTTTTTTAATGCCTTGCATTCCTGTAACCATATTACAATTTCGAAACGTATTTTAATAATCAAATCATATAGCCAGAGAAATAATGCAATCATATGGCATGAGAAATAATGCAAAATCGAAGTTTTTAAGCAAAATTTCAGATCAATCGAAAATTTAAAAGTGATCGAAAAGCAGTAATAAATTTGGAATAACATATATGGATGCATAATTATGTACATTCTAATAAAATAAAGTTACCAGCCATTTCATAAGAATTCGCTCATTAATTACATGACGTTTGTCTATGCAAAATCGATACTACTTTTCTGGAGCAATGATTATTTGGTTATTTGATGAAGCGGTGGAATGGACAATATTGAGTTAAAAGTTCTTTAAAAAATACTGGGAAAAATAGATTTTGGAAACTTAGACGTCAAGAATTTAAAATGCAACAATTTAATTGAAATCGAATAAAAATTTTGATTATCCAAGTTCCAAAAAAGCTTAGTTTTTCAACTAGCCCTTGTTTTTAATGGGTTTTTCATCAATATGAAACGTTTAATTTCTTTCTCTACATTTCTCTATAATAAAAATTTTTCGGGTCCACTCAAAAATTGCTCTACTATCTATCGCCTTTTTTGTAAACGTAAGCTGTCATGAAAATTTCTACCAAACGTAACATTTCGAAAAAATGTTCCTGAAGAACTGCACATTTAATTTTTGTAAGAACCCATAATTTTTTTTTTTTTAATTTCATTTATAAATTTTCCAAAAATGGAATATTTTGTTCGTTTATTTATTTATTGAAAATCAAATTGAATTGAGCTTCCAATTATAATTAGCAACTTTAAAATATATCATATTGAAAGACACTTTTCTATTTCACTGGTATCATTGGTACTTTTATTCTATTAATGGAAAATATATTATTTTGATACAAACTGAACAATCACTTAATCATGGAAGTCAAAACATCAAAAAGCAATTATTTCAAATTTTTTAAACACCTACATACTCAAATTCATTGATGACCACCACTTCCTCCACAGCAAAAAAAAAACTAACAGTAAATACCTTGATTACCAATCGATTTGAATATTAATTACATGACACCTTAATCAAAAATTTTTAACAAGTGGTTTTCAATTCATTAAAAAATAATGATAATTTTTAAAAAGACACCTACAACATCACTTTCTAAATGAATTTCTAATTACAAAATGCATTTTTTATCCCATACCTAACCTATAAATTTGAACGCAATTTTAAAACTGACACTTTATTGTATTATTAGATGAAACATTTAAAATTTTATAAATAAAAGTCCATTTGAATATTATTTATTTATCATTTAAAAAACTTAAAATTAAAAAATTGTAACACTGTTTATCTCCCAGAACGAAACGAAAAGAAATCAACACAAAAATTTTAAAATTTCAATTTAAAAAATAAATAATAAAAATAACTTAAAACACATTTAAAACAAACTAAAATAAACACAAATGATTTTATTCATTACCCAAAGAAGTATTTACACTTTGATTAAAATACGTAATTAAATGTTTTTATTTGAAAAATTTGTGACAGAAACAAATTTTTAAAGACGCGTATATGAAGTTTTGTATCACAATAAAACAACGCCCGACCTACCTAGCAGTACCAGCTCGCACGCTTGCAGGCGACTAGTTCCCGGGCAAGCTGTCGATACCCGAACAACACGATACGAGAGTATTTTGTACACACAACATAACATATACACATAGAATGGTGCGCGAATGCGGGGCGATGATGTTATTCAACACATCATAATCAAAAATGTATTCATCGTACAACAAAGAGAAAAGACATCGATCCTATGATTGAAATCATATTTGTCTTTGTTGCCAGTACAGCATTCTAATTCAACTAAGTGTTTGTAAACATAATACTATGTAGTATGTACGCAAAATATAATGAGAAAGTACGACTTATACATTCTTAACCTTATATTGTAGTTCTATCTTTGTTTTGTTCAGATCTTTTTACAGAATAAAATTATTATTTTCTAATAAAATAGTATGGAAAACAAAGAGCATTTAATTAAATATAATGCTTGAACGATTTCTTCATCCTTATTTATTAGATTTTTTGTTTGTTTTACTTTCTACTTTATTCAGTATAAATATTTATCATTTCCTTATTTGAGAGAAAAATTATTGAAAAATATAAATGAAAATAGATAATTAGAAAATTACAAAGATGCTTTTCTCAAACACAATTTCTGAAAAATATATTTCATTAATTATTAATTATTATTTATAGAACTGATATTACATAAATCATTCATTTAAAACTTTATTTCAACATTAACTTATTTTACTCATTGTCATTTTCTTATAACATGAAAAGAGTGGATTTTTCTTCCAGGGCTGCTTTAACACCTAGTTGTGCTAGATAATTTTGTACTAGCTATGGCATAATACAGGTCCATGCAGTCGTATGCTATTTTCATATCATGCAGTCTTATGCTAAGTCTTTTTCGCAGAATATGTGTGTTGCAAAAAGTGGAATTGCAGAGATTACCTGAAAGAGATGAGTTTCAGTCATCAGTTAAAACATTCTTAGTGCATTGAGTTCATGTAATGTTATAACACTTAGAATGGTTGAGCTAGTGCAATTTTAATGATATAGACAGTTTCGGAGTAAAAAATCCATGAACTCAAACTTTCTGTCGCGTGGTAAATAAGCCCCGGAGTCGATATGGAGCATTTTCTTTCATAAGATATATGTATGACAGAGCGGGTATTTTCGAGATAAAAGGGTAGTTAAAAAAAGTAAAATTGAAAAAGTTTCTTGCCAAATAAGCTCTTTAACGAACGCACAAATGTTGCGTATTTAAAGTAGACATATGCTTTCTTCCCTTCCCGACTAATAAGAATCAAACCATGTTATTCTTTTTCCAGCGTTTGGGAAGAGGGAGAGAAAACGTAAGGGAGCTTATTTGGTGAGGGGTCGAAATTTTTCTCAATTTTTACTAATTTTATTTTCTCTCTATCTTGAAAATGTCCGCTCTGACATTTATATGTTCTATGAGAGAAAATGCTCCACATCGACTCAGGAGCTTATTGACCACGCGGTAAAAAGTTAGGGTTCATGGATTGTTTTACGTGCCATAACATTATCTTACAGTTTATTTACAATATGTATTCGCACCGTGCGTGAGTTTTATTGCAGGCGCTTCCATGCGGTAAGGATACACTACTTTAATTATAGAATTGTATGGATGAATATTTAATTGTATGGATTGCATTTATGACTTACATTTAAAATTTAGTATTATTGTCTCACAAATTTAAATAAATAATTATAATTTACATTTGAAAAATAATATTTGTGCAATTTGATTTCTTATTTTCACAATTTTTAATGCATTAAGTTTAATTAATTTGTGTTTTTCAAGAATTTTAATTTGACATTTGCTATAACATTAACATGTAGAGAATTGCAAATTAGTTATAACCGCCTCGTTTATCACCAAAATTTTTCACTGGAAGCGCTGGCATCGTCTTTAGTGTCCCTACCATGACTACGCACACAACGAATAACAACATACCACAAGTTAAAAGAAGTGCCTAAAATCCGTTCTTAAATAATAAATAATTATAACAATAATTATTTATGAATGAATATTTGGCTATGGAAATTTAATATTACCAAGTGTTGAAAGGTGCGGCTACACAAGAACACCTCACTCATGTGTTAGGTAGTATGTTATATTATGTATGTAATAATGTATTATAGTCCCAGTGCTCATCAGAGAACACATCCATTCTAAAGTCCCTGTAAATGAAAATCTGTAAATATAAGTGTTGGAGTTGGAGTGAGAACTATCTATCCTTTATTTCCTGAGCAAAAAATGTTGACATATAATACTTTTTGTTTCCGATTTCGATAAAACTCTATCTATATATAAGTTGATTTTGACCCAAAAAATACAAAAATCGGGTGTATGTATCGATTGGATGCATAGTTTCTGAGAAAATCGCACTTTGTGGCCAATTTTGGATTATATCTCAAAAGCCACGCATCCAATCATTAAATAAACCCTATTTTTGGATTTTTTGGGTCAAAATTATCTTATATAATGAATTTTATCGATATCGAAGGTAAAAAAAAATTTCGATTTTTTTTTCAATTTTCTTAAGGGGTACCCCTTAGAAAAATCGAAAAAATCGGGAAAAAGTTTTTGTTATCGATTTCGATAAAACTCTGTATATAAGGTAATTTTGACCCAAAAAATACAAAAATCGGGTATATGTTTCGATTGGATGCATAGTTTCTGAGAAAATCGCACTTTGTGGCCAATTTTGGATTATATCTCAAAAGCCACGCATCCAATCATTAAATAAACCCTATTTTTAGATTTTTTGGGTCAAAATTATCTTATTTAATGAATTTTATAGATATCGAAGGCAAAAAAAATTTTTCGATTTTTTTCAATTTTCTTAAGGGGTACCCCTTAAGAAAAATCGAAAAAATTGTAAAAAAGTTTTTGTTATCGATTTCGATAAAACTCTGTATATAAGGTAATTTTGACCCTAAAAGTACAAAAATCGGGTTTATGTATCGAGTGGATGCATAGTTTCTGAGAAAATCGCTCTTTATGTCCAATTATATGAATCTCCATAGAGAGATCTTCATATAAAACTGCGCTGTGCAAGAAAGAGACAAATAGTAATCTTTGAAAGCTTATAACTTCTTCGTTTTTCAAGTTTAATTAAATTTTCAAGTTTAATTAAGTTCTATGATGGTATTTTTACAATCTGAAATTTGATGTATAATGTGGCAAATTTAGTATCAAGCATTTACCGAATTTCTGGAGTTGTAGGTCATCCATTATAATATAATATACACTAACGTGCACCGGTACTATTATGTAGGTACATGTCTATTTTCAAAATATCTTAAATAGATTTTCACTAAAGCGAATTAAATTCTTGAACCGTTATTAATAATGATAGTAATTACTGCAGTAAATTAATTATATGGTTCTTGTATTTAATTTACTGTGTTATTGATTAGCCTCACCTGTTCTTTTAAATATTTAAATATATGTCTTAAATTATTGTTTTAAATGATTTGTTATACTCTTAAAAAAAAAATCAAAGAACTTTGTATTGTAGTTTGGATAAAATTTCTAATTGATTACAATAAATTCATAGAAAGATTTCAGTCTAGACAGTGAAATAAGTAGGACATTTGTAAAAATTTTCGATATAGAAAAGTCAATGACGTTGGCAATTCAATGGTTGTATATTTTGCTTTATTCTCGTTCAGGTTTTGAAAAACGTGTTAGTATTCATAAAAAGAACAACTTTGGAATTTAAATTTTTTGTTAATACCCAATTTTAGGTGGATCAATATGAATGTTCGTTTTGTTTGAATGAAAAATTCTTATTAACGGATCATTTGACTTCCTGTAAGCTTATAAATAAGTCAAAATAAATTCAGTAGTTATATTGGCTGTCCACGAAGGATACACTTAGGCCATAGAGCCCATTGTGATAATATTTCTGCTGATAATTTCATTTACCAGCTCCTCAATTTCAGAGGCTGGGTGCATCTCTTTCATGCATAATCGAACCCGCTACCCTGGGCATACCGCGGACGGAATTGATTACGCCTTAACCAACTGAGCTACCAGGGCGACTAATTATTTTGATTGTATTAAATTCCAATGGTAAATTTTGCACATCAAATGAGCGCCATATTTATTAATAAATTTGATTTTATAACATTGAATACATTTCGTGAAAATACTTTTTAAAGCTGTCACTCAACTTGTGAATTAAGTTACATACGTTCAATGATTAAAAAAATAATTTTGGCAAATTAATCTGTCAGCTGTGTACTCATTTTCTTTCATTTATACTAATTTGCCAATGTTAATTTTTCTATTAGATATTAAATCATAACTTTTCTTAATTGTATGTCCTTTAAGATTTCCTTTAAACTAAGTTTTCTAATTAAGGAACCAAAAAATAATTTTTATTTTCGTCAATAACAAGTTTTAGGCGAAAATCCGCTTTTGTTCTTTAAAATGCTTATATCTCAAAAACGGTGAGGTTAGTTAAAAATGTCAAGAATCAAAAATTTTTTTAAATTTAAAATAAAGAGAATGTGGTGTCAGGAAGTAGGGTACTTTTGTCCCATCCTATGGGAGCAACACGAAAAATCACATTAAGTTTGCATGAAAGTTAGACTGTTTTTTCGTTTTTATTTCCTCGATTATATCGTCACGAACTACTTAAACTAAATTCGGCCGTACCTTCGAATAAAAATAAAGCAGTGTGATATGATATGAAGCGGTAGGATGATCCTATCCATTCTTACATATGTGTTATGTATGTATCTTGATTTGTTATTCCGTACCGGCTAAAAAATATAGATGGTAAACAAAATATACGTAGATGGTAAATATAGTACTGTTGATTGAAATTCGCATGAAGAATATTGATGAAAAACAGTTATTCTATTATCGCGTCTATAAGTTAAGTACCTACTCATATTATGTAAAATAAAATCGTTGTGTCACAGGTGTTTTAGATCAGGCATGGGCAAGTTTGACTCAGAGAAGTCCCTCAGACTTCTGTAACTAAATAACAAGAAGACAGTAACAACCTAACCAATGTCAACCAATAATAAGAATAAGACAGAGAGACAACATTTTTTCTACAAACAAATACCTATCTCATTACTATTAGAGAAACTGAGATAGGTAGAAGAGTCGTATACCCGTCTCCTATTCCTCCTCTATGAGCAGTGCAGACTTAAATAAAGAGACACACAATAAAGTTATAACAATGGTGACTTCGACTTAAAATAACTCGCCCATGCCTGTTTTAGATTAAACAGAATTTATAAAATAAATTTAAAAAAATTAAACCTTTAAAACATAAAAATATATTTCTCCTTAACCGATCGTAGTAAAATTTTGCACACTGTTTGTAATTTGGTCCAACTTGTTCGCTAGGGTAATTTTTATCCCGATTAATAACGAAATTTTTGTTTTATTGCAAATTAAGGTAGTTGGGTCATGTAAGTAAAATCACCAAAGAAAATTTGAAGAAAATTTACCACGCTTAACATAATGCAATTTAAAAAGATATTTTTAACAAACGTCAAATCATGGGAGAAGCGTGGAAATTTTTTTGACTTTTGTTAGCGAAGGACACATACCGTTTTGACAAAAAACTGATATTTGAAAAAATATATTGGAGGTAGTCCTACTCACAATAATTTGTAGCATCACAAGGATATTCTAGGATATCTGGTACCTAGGTATCTTGATTCATTCCAACGTTTCTCGACAGACATTGCTATCTCTAAATAGAAATATGACTATCCATGCGCATTTCAAGCAAAATAATAATAATAATTTTTTGTGCTTCAAAGTATACTAAAGTTTATTTTTTAATATTCATGTATTTAGTCGACTATTAAGTTTTGTGGCCTAAATCTACCTAAATCAATACTTATTGGTAACTTGGGAAGTATATTTTGCTATACTATATGCCAGTTTAAAATATACCGTAAAACTAAGGTAAAGTTAGAAAATCGGACCGATAATGTACCTCAGATCAGGCAACGCGGGCCTAATCACGGGCACATGAAAATAGATACTTTAATTTATCGCGAGTAAAGAAAAGGATGCCTTTTAAGGATGCCTCGATGAAGTTTCAAGCACAGACATATAATGATGCGCACTAGAGTGGACTATAAAGTTTGCATGTTGAAGAGAGCACTAGTACCTTCAAGACCAAACGGTGGGAGTGGTTTTTTGTTATATGAATGTCCAAATCCATGCTGCGTTGTGATATTGTACCATGGATCAGACATCTTGCACCATGGATCGCACGTTTTTATCGGTAGTTGTTTAATAGTTAAATTATCGAAGAAAATACATAATGTTGAGGAATAACAGAGACTATTTCTATTGTGATGGTATTAAGAAACATAATAAATGTAGGTTTAGAAGTCTGGTACTACGCTCTACCCCATTATTTAATTGAAGTATCTCTTTATAATTTCATCTGTGTGCAAACTGCAAAAGAAGTAAGATATTCTATTAATAAACTTTTGTTGAATTCTTTACAGTTTTTAAATACATTAATTTGTAAAAATATTTGGTTTACTTCCTTATAAATAAATAAAATTTGGGGTAGCTCAAACCAAATCAGATTTGTTCCCTTAAACTGCACAAAAGAAGTTAATAATAAATTTATTTGAGTACAAATTAACCGAATATAATAATTAATTTCATACAAATACCAATTATATTTTTATCGAAAATTGTATTGGTTGAAAACATAAAAAGGGTTAATTTCAATATGCGCTGTAGGATATGAATATATTTCTATTAACATATAATTCAATTTAAATTTTACTTGAAAACAATTAACATCAAACCTTATAATACAGAACATATTCATTCATATAACAACCAACACAGCCAGTGAGTGTTTTAAATGTGGAATTTGCATGTTTTCAACTATATCAAATTCTTAGATACTGAGTGTCCTAATAAAGACGGATTCAATTTGTATATCATTGTGATTGTCACATATATTTGCATTCGCATTCACAAGAAACGATGCAAACGAAATTCAAAAAAACAAAATAATGAATGCCCTTCTTTAGATAATAACAACATTTTGTAATGAAAGTTAAATTTGACTGTGTTTTATAAAAGCGTTGTTGGTTGATAGGTTAATTTTCGCTAGGATTAGATTATCTGCATTTTATAAAATCTTAGAAACTTAAATTTTTCCCCAAAATTATTCTTCAAGTTAAAGAAAATTTTAATTAACATGCTGATTAAATGTGTAACTAGGTGCAAAATTGTGTAGAGAATCTTTACGAATGAAATCACATGCGTAATCACAGACATCAATCTAAAAGTGGTGTCACTACATCCTGACCATGAAACGTAAACATATGCTAAATTTTCGGTCCATTACAAAAACTTCACTGAAAAAAAATTCTCAATACCAACCGATATGAGATTGTCTCAACCTCATCGCGAAATCATCTTGGTGAATGGTGCCAGGAATATGATACAACTACCATACAGGGTTGAGTGGTGAAGTGGACACAAACACATCAGTTGTTTGTATGAAAGTAATATACTGTCTAACAAATTTTTCAAAAATAAAACGTTTATATCTGCTAATAGGTTTATTTAAAAAAAAAAAAAAAGATTTCTTCAAGTCGGATTTGAACCAGCGCCATATAGATTAGTGTCTTATGTCTACAGCGGAACTAACTGCTCTATCGGTGCGATGCATACAAAAACCAAAAAATATAGCAAATGTTATAAAAATGATCAATATGTAGGAACTAGTAACAACAATCTCATGAAGTTTCCTCAATCACATATGGACTAGACATGATAGATATGTTTTCGTACTAACCTAATTCAATTTTTAAAGCAAATGTAAAGATATGTTATTTTAATTTGTTTACTCGTTTTATTTACTCGATTATATATTCCAACTAAGTACAATTTTATTTTTCATAAATAAAATGCATGACTTTAAACTAAAATCTCTTTTATGTTAATACAAATATTTAGCTGTACTTATTCCAAGGCAATTGTTTGAAAGTATTTTTACTTTATTTCAATGTGAAACGGCCAACTTCGGAATGAGGTTGTCGTAATTTTAATTTTTTTTTCAGTGTTTTAGTTTTAAATAACACTATATTGATACCCTTCCGCTTCACTGGGCTTAAAAGTAAATACCACTGCGCTCAGATATACACAATTTTGTTAAATGTAAAATAGTCATAATTCATTGAGAATATCAGAATAGTTGGCCATGATTTGTTTGACATTTACTATTTTTAATTTTTACAGAATTCTTTAATTTATGGTTCAAAATGATGATTATAGATCAGATAAATTAATGATTTCTGTATTTAAAAAATGGTAAATGTCAAATTAAATTTTATTTAAAAAAAATTATATTTCATGTGTTATTCTGATATATCAGCTATGATGTTGTATAGTTTCATTTAAAACCATTCGCCAGTTTTACCGTGAAAGCGTAACAAACAAACAAACAAACAAACAAACAAACATGCTTACCTTCACATTTATAATATATAGGGATTGTGTGAAAAACGTAATATATTTTTTGAGACACAGTGTAACAAGAACGACCGATCATATATTATAACGTTGTATAAATTAATAATAATTTTAGTATTATGTAGTACATTTTCAAAAACAATAATATCAGAGGTACATATAATATTTTAGATCAAGTTCTGCTTTTGAATATAAAACATATGTAAAAATAAAAATTTACAAGCATTGTTTTTCACATTTTTATCATGAATTTGGAATGCATGTATGTGGTTTGCAAATAGTAGTAAGTCAGTAAAAAGTTATACAAGTACGAGTAGATGGTATGATATGATATGATTTTATTATTAGTATTATTATTTATATGTGTTGAAATATTTATGAGATTTCAAAATTATTTATTACAATTTTCATATGTCATTTTCTTTCATACGTACAGGGTAGTCCAAGCTATAACAACTGGACTTTAGCTGCGTCGTGGGAGATTTGGTCACGCGTTAAGATATTTTGCACGTTAAATATTCTTTAGCTTTGTAAATCATTACCTCTACATAATTTTATATAAATTTATTTATTGTGCATTAGCTATCAAACAATTGACTGAGTTAATTGTTGAAATACCATGTATAGACAGTGTTGATTACTCTGTCACATTACACATACATACATGTCACACATATATAACTGATATTCCCATATAATACATACTATACAATTTGCGCATAATTTGCGCGCCCACGGGTAAACAGTGATGTTTACGAAAAAATGTTTCAAACAAAAGTTGTTTATTTTTTTTATAAAGAACATTTTAAGGTTAAATTGTGTGCTAAAATTCTAAAGCACCCGATTTGCTAGTATTCCCAAAAAATTTTTTCCAAAGTTTTAACACTCTGTATGTAGAAAAGAAAGAAGTGTATTGAGAAATATGAATACTTAAACGTTATCTTATCCCTGTTGCTATAATTTGGACCATCCTGTACAATGTACAATTTTTTTATAGATTGAGTGATTTTAACCAAAATAACGGAATGGCAGGGTACAATGTGTCTTTTCGCTTTTGATAAAAATTACATAGATGCAACTTCTACTTTTAATGGTCAAAATAGCTTAGACTCGTAACTAGTACGAGATAAACGAAAATGTACCTCAATTGCCTCATTGTTCATTATAAAAAATAATTTTGTTGGAAACATTTTCCGGTACTCTTGATAAATTCAGCAGGTTTGCCGATTTTCTAAAATAGAATTAACAAATTTTATTTTTGAAATTTTGCATCTATATTTCTTTTCAGAAACAATCCAGCGCACAAGAAAACATGAGCTATTTTTAAGCTCTCTATCTCTTTTTTGAGTGTATTTTTGAAAATCCATTGCGAAGGCATTATCCATTTTACACTCCCACGCTTAAAATGTTGCAAATTAGCTAAAATGTTACCCCCATCATGGACGGTATCGAATCAACAATCACCAAGTGTGAATTCAATCATTTTAATACATTAAGTACTGATTTGGGACGATAGATGTTATGGATTCGATTTCCTGCTCAGGTGAAACTTTTTTTCATGTCAAACATTGACATCAAAAGTATTAAAATCGTTCAGATTGTAATGACAGCCAAATACACGTACAGATTTCTCTACAAATTAAAAAAAAACTCGGAATCTCAACAACCAATATAGATGGATCGTTTGTTGATTATAACTAAAAATTCACAAACATAGAATATATTGTTGATTTTGTATCCTAAATAAATGTTTGCATATTTATTTTATACATTTGGTTGTAATATCATCAACTACACCAGATAGATAGCCTAGCAAGGTTATGCAAAGTTAGCACCTTCAAATGCGATAAAAAAAAGTTTTTAATGCTCAGCCGGAATATAGATATTACTATGTTTTCATGTTTGTCCTTGTCATCGGCCAGATCCCTAGTCTAACATTATAAACACAAATATAAGCTCTAGTTCAGGAACATGATAGCTTTGGAAAAAATTTGGTATATTTATTGTTGAAATTAAATACTGATACAGGTGTCCATAATATCAACTGATTAATGTTTTATTAAGTTTGTTTCTCTCGTCTATCCGCCATCACGATAACCCAAAAACAAAAATAGATACAGAGTTGAAATTTTAAAAGAAAATTGTTTTTTAGAAAATTGAGAGTCTAAATGGCCGAGTTTGACTACTTAGACTTAAGTTGCGGGTTTAATCCAGGCAGTGTGAACAATTATAATTAATGGAGGTGCAGAATTGATCACATTGTCGTCGCTTGGATAAAAACGAAGTAACCGATTACATCCACATCATAAATGTAATTGTAAAAATTAATATAATTTAATAAATAAAGATTAACAAATAATGATGTGGGTGGCCTATGTGAGAAGGCGTATGTCAGAAAAACGGAGGTTAAACCCGATTATTATTATTTAGAAAATTGTTTTAATTGCACAAATAAACTTGGAAAAATGTAAATAATGTATAAATCTCTGCGGTAAGAAAAAAAACTTGGAAACACTGCCATAAAATTTTCGAGCCATTTGTTGCATTATAGCGACCCATTAATACAGAGGTTCTCAATGTTATTTCGTCAACCACCCACTAGAGAATCAATTATTATTCAGCGAGCCAAGCGTGCTATATAAGCCTTATCCTATAACATTTATTCTGTGCAATAGCCTCCCGCCCTGTAGGCTTCTAGCGCCCACAAAAATGCGTTATCTCCTACATTGAGAAACACTGCATTCACGATAATAACCATGGTATGGTGGCTATGGTGAATGTAAAAACAATTAATGAACAGCATTCTTAACACCAAAGCGGCAATTTAGCTTAGCTATGTACAGTAATTCTATCCAAAATGTGCATCATCGATTCTTCCATGAAATAATGGATCTGTTTGTGCGCAGAAATCGCCTTATATTAATGAATCACACATAAAAACTAACAGGTTGATGTGGTTTTTGGTGTAGGGGTAAAATTGGATTCGTATATTTGAAAATAAAAATCTAACCTGCTGTAACCTCGAAGAATGTCTAAAATTTAAAAAACCATGTTTATATCTTATACCGTTTTGTTCCCTTTATCAACGTGTTACCATACCAATGGTTGGAAAACTTGTGTCAATGTTTTCAAGTCAAAAAAAGAGGATCAATTTTTAAAAAACTTTTAGAAAATTTACATTTGCAAGGCGCTAACTTCAGCTTGTTTTGCCATTACAGTATTATAGCTAAAGATTTACCGTATATACCATACATTGAATTAATTAACTATTCAATATATTATTAGAAGGTAGGTAGCTGGTAGAGCCGCCTATTTCATCATCAACAACATAAGGTATTTTATCATATCAATAACAAACAACGTTAAACGTTTCTTCATACAACCTAATCCTATTTATCTGTTTGAGACAAGTCACATGTGATAAGAACTGAATATATATTTAAACAAATATATAGAAAGAGTTTGCATATATTTGTTCTGGTGTAGAAAATCTTCGGTCGAACTTACAATTTCTATATTACATTTCGAGTCATTTCGACTAATATTGAATCTACAGCGAAACAGTCGCTCAGCTGAAGTCACAGACTGACCACTCCAAAAATAACAATCATTTCATGATAATAAATGAAAAATTAATTCTTTGAGTTGAGAATTTTTTTTTTTCAAATCGCAAAACTTTTCTTTTTTTAATAGTCGAGTACCTCTTGATCAAAATCAATTGTTTTTTATGCCCCACCCTGTATTAAAAGTAAAATAAAACAAATCACATTGCTGGAAAACTAAACTGTGTAAGCTTAACAAATTTTCGACAGTAAAATGTGCAACATCATTAGTTTATTATACTTGAGTCCTATAATAATTAATTTTCATATTTTGAATACAGGTAGAAGTAAGATTCAAAAATTTTTTTTGTGGCAAATGAAAAATTTCCTATTTTATGTTTTGGAACATAATAAAATAAATGAAATAATTAATTTCTAAAAAAAAAAAAAAAGGAAAAGAGATCAGTGGGCAATCGGTGGTAAAAACAGTCATATTGATTGTAGAATTATATGAATTTCAATTTTACTAATATTATATAATAAATTCTGAAAATTGGCAAAGAATTTATCTCGTGAAAGGAATATGCCGGGCAGAAAAGTTGATCAGATAGAAATCATAGACATTAAATCTGTGGTCTACTACTTCCTAGACTTACTAGATTCCATTCACGGGAAATAATAAACAAATAAATGGCTCCGAACACACATGGGTACACGCCACATGCGTATACACAAACGTCACTATAAATGGGATTTTAATACATTGCCCTGACTATGAAACGTAAAAATATGTTGAAAAATTCGATTAGGATTTTCGGTCCAATTACTAGTACTTTATTATACTATGAAACATAAATTATTTTTTCTTGAGCTTAACGTGCGTCATTTAACTAAATTCCTTATGGGTAAAGTTTTACTTTACTTAAAAATATTTAAACGTACCTATATTGAACTATGAGTATACAATTTTTTAGGTATTTGCAAAAAAGTATTTGATCTAGAGTTGAACGCACGATGATCAAACAAAACACTTGCAGACAAATTTTGTTGCATTGTTATTATCATTTTTTTTTTTTGTTTATAACGTCTTTATCTTATGTATGTTTTTGTTTTATATCTTTCTTAATCAAGTCTTGCAATATTTGTAGGTAACACATTTCGATCAAACATCACTATCAAATGATCAATTCCCAAACAAAGAAGAATGTTGCACATTTTTGTTTCATCTAAAATAATTGATATTGCAACTTTTCGATTTTCGATTTTTCCGTTATCAATATATAACGAAATCTCTTTATATGTACAACACGATGGAGATGAGAAAGAAGTTTATATTTGATAAGTAGATTAATTAATTAATAATTAGAAACATTATATATTGAATTTTCATCAGGTAGGCATAAAACAAACTACCTGGGATATAGGTATGATTTGTTGTCCCTAGCAACAATTGATGTTGTATTTTCTACCTTGTTCGGAAAAGGTATTGTATATAATATATATATGTGAACCCTAGAACATAAAGGATCTAAGTGACATATTTCTCATTTTGAGTGAATGTTAATGTTATTTTAGTTAAAAAGTAAAAATTATACTCAACCAAATGTTTAAAAGAACAAAATTTTTACACCAAATGCTCAAAAAATAAAAATAATCGAATTTGGACCCAAAATAGCTAGTTTGAAAACTCTTTCTGTCTTGTTTGAGAATCCATTTTGTATGAAGATTAGAAGCGTACCAAAATTTCAAAAATTATTTTACAACTTTGTTAAGAATACTTGAAAGCTTGTTTATTTTTCTTGAATAACAAGCTATAACAAATTATCTTACGAGCTTTTCGGGCCAAAATATGTCGCGTATATAAACAATTTTTGCATTAAAAACAATTAAATGTTTGGGATAATGTTGAATTTCCACTTGGACCCCTTTTGCTCTGGAGTCCACATTTCTGAATAGATTTGTGTTTTGTATATATGTATAAACATTGAAAAATATAATGTTTTCTACACAAAATTTTTAATCAGAGTCAAAGTAATTTATAATAAACAAAAGCTTGATTAAGTATCTATGTTGTACATGGTTTTATTATTTACATGTGTATTACACCAAGAGCCATATGTCTACATCAAAGGATTTCGCATATTACAGAAAATATTGTTCGGAAAAAGTGCCTGAAATCGAATAAACTTTTTAGAATTACAAAACGCATAAAAATTTTAGAGGTTCAAAGTTACGTCTTAGGGAAATGATATCTATCTAACATTCGCTTGAATTGGAAAGTCATTGCAAGATTATTTTCTATTTTTAAAAGATTTACTCACTGGTCCCACAATCATACAAAAATTTCTGTGTGCTTATTTTGTGGATAACCCTTCTTCTATTACATAAATTTGAGGAATAAAATTGTATGTAATTTTGCAGTGACTTTTCCCTCGGTCGAATAATATGTGAGGTTTATACGCTCGCGAAGATTTTAGCTAGTGTATATCATTGAACTTTGAATCCTCATATTATCTGAAAATTTGAACTTTTAACACATGGAAGAAGTAATATAATCGAAATTTTCAAAAACCGAATGCAATATTTGCTGGAAGAAGTAATAAAATCGGAATTTTCAAAAACTGAAAGCAATACTTGCTGGATTCAATATTACCTTTATATTGGACCAGGAAAGCTGTATATTATTTTTCTAAATTAAATTTTAAGTTACGTATGGTAATTTCACGAATTATGCTGTCTTTTGTTGCTAAAAGGTACCATTTTTTAGAAATTCTTGTGGCAAGATGGTAATAGCATCATTGGTCACTTTACTTTAAACAGCGATTACTACAAAATTGTCGAAATAATTTTTATTCATACAATTTTCGACAAAATTTTTGCCCAATGGTGTATACTCTATATACTTTAAATATTTCCTCCAATACCACCCTTGGAATCTTCCTAGATACATGATCGTTACTTAAAATAACGTAATTAATAACATTTTAAAGGCGCAAGAGTTTCTTGAAACGGAAGACAATTTTATGCACCCTCGTGAAGGATAATTGATATCGCGTGTCTTAATTTTATATAAATGAATTGAAGAAGTTCAGAGCACCATTCAGTTGGTTTGGCTCTTGGAATAAATATAGATTTTTTGTTGCTGTTCGAAGACTTCGAACTTTTTTACAGTATTTAGTTTTCAAAACTTTTGTAATATATGTGTAATTTACTTTGCTAAATAATTTTAATCATTGAATGATTTATGTTAAAAAAAACAACAATCGATTAACGCTGTCAAAATCAGACCAGGTGTAAGTATGGTAATAAATTTGACAAAGAAGGTAGACCGTTGCAGAATTTTTTCATACTAAAATTTGTTTTTTTTTTCCATCATTTTAGTAATATTATCGCTATATGCAGACGTAGTTTGAGAGTTTTTATACATAATTCATGTTTTTCATCAGTAATCGCATTGATTTAAGAAAAATTCACTGAATTACCTTCTATCAACTTTTTGAATTTAGTTTTCGTGTTTGTATTCTATTGATTTGTTGGATTTATCGGAGCGTTGAAGCGTCAAAAAGAGAAAAAGATAATATAAAAGTTTAAATGATTTTGAATGATTTAAGAAAGAAAAATTATACTGTTATTGAATTAATTTCGTTGAATTCTAAGTTTAAATTTAGCTATTTAATGTAAAAAACTGGACAAATTGATAATTTAAAAGTGTTATGTACTCAAAATATTTCAATAAGCTTGTAATAATTACGAGTGTGGACCAAAATAATTAAAAAAAAAATTCAAAATGCTTATTTTTTTACGAAAATCGCTATAGAAGTATAGAAAAATATTCTAAGCAACTTTTCTAATATTACTTTGGATATCTCTAACAATCTCTGACACTAGCCAAAATATTAAGAATAGGTCTTATTTGTCAATTTGTAGTAGACTGAGTTGAAAGCTCAAATTAAGTATCTTAAACAATGCGACCCCTTACTTTGTATGCCTATAAAAAATTTCAAATCGATATTCCTATATATAACAAAATATGAGGATGTCTTCATCTTAAATGCGACACACTATATGTACATAATTGAATCTTGATATTGGAAACAATTAGTTACACATCGGAAGATATTGAAATAAAGAGTAATCGGAATAAATTTGTTTGCATCCATTTCTTCACATAAAAGTATGAACATATTTCGCTAAATATTTAATTATCAACCATCAGCCTAAATATATTTAAATAAACTTCCAAATGTTAAAATCTAGTGTGTGTGAGTGGGAGGGGGGAGCTAAATATCCAGAGGTTTTATATACACAGATTAAAAAAAACATTAATTATAAAGCAACGACTTACAAGAACATTTGCATCTGGATCAGGAACCATCTTTAATGGATAATTTAATTATCTCTAATGGATAATTTAAAAATAAGATTATAGTCACAATAATAAAAAAAACTCTGTATAAACAATGTTTACTAAATTTTAAAAAACACTATAATAAACACTCATTTAAAAGTTGAATTTAATACTGAACAAAACAATACTTAATTCACTAATATTTATAACTTTAAGACGTAAATTTAACGTGAGTAAAAATAATACGAAAGTTTTTATTCAATTATTAAGAGGTATTTAATAAAAATTGATGATGTTCAAGGAAAAACTGAAAACGTAAATGTACTATAATACGTATGCACGAATTTTATTTGTTTCAGAGAATTTTTATATTTTCATAAATGAGTTTATTTTTTTTCCAATGAATGTAATGTGATAATTAAATATTTTGTTTTTTGTACACACAAATCTGAAAAAAATTGAACTAGTTTGGAATATTTTATGAAAATTTACATAAATAAATCGAACAAATATCGTGAATCCTGTTCGCAGAATTTCTTATTGAATGTTTTAAATTTTCTGGAAATTAAACTTTAAAATAGAAGAACAATGTTCTTTTGCTATGCATTTTTCTTTTGCATTGCAATTATAAAGAGTTTCATCCGAATAATACATCTACACATCAGAATAATATATCTACTTATTAATATCCTGATTAATTTCTACATTCCCAGTTCTCTAATTGACTAAATAGGACTTTAGCTATCAACACTTTGTATACCCTATTTTTATTATTTGACTTAGAGTCTACATTGAACTTTGGTCGTTAGTTAATTAATCGAAGGCAAGGGTAAAGACATATCAAAATTTGATAACAAAAGTGTTTTTTTAAGTTTACACTATTTTTTGGAACTTATCGAAACGGTATATTTTATATACAAAGTACCTGTAAAAGAATTTAATCAATTTTTTTGATTGAGAGGGTACAAACAGATTTTTCTTATTAAAATAAAGGAAGCGTTTCTGTTGCCGGCGCAACAGAAACGCTTATAAATAACAGTAACGTCAATCAGTCAGATAAATGTTAAAATAGTGCTGGTCTGTCAGCCCTTATGTATGTAAAATAAATAAATTAGATTCAGTTCTGACAGACAGCTCTATTCTCACATTTAACTGACCGACTCACATAACTGTTATTTATATGCAATATACAACCTGTATTACAATTTGCAACTTTAGTGAATTTATTTTAATACCACGGCAATCATAACTGAAGCTTATTTATTTTTTTTACATACATTAGTGTTGACTGATTAGCTCTGTTCTAACATCTGACTGACTGACTGTCATAACTGTTATTTATATGCAATATATAACCTATATAACAATTTTCAGCTTTAGTAAATTCATTTAAATACCACCACAATCATAACCGTTTCGTTCTATTGACTTACCAAACGTTCAAAGAATTTTTTTTGGCCTGGCTCTTAATAGAAGTCGATCATTAAATCACGAAAAATTTAATAGAAGCTACGGTAACAGAGTCACTAACTAAAATAAAATAAGAGTACTACTGTGAATATGTGAATGTTCCATTATTGTTTTTATTATTTCGTTCTAATTATAAAATATAACATATAAATAAACATTGTGTTGTGTAGAATGTAGGTAGATTGTTTGAAAATCCCTGTAATTATTTTCATACTACTACTGTTGTACTGTCACTGTTGACTGTACTGTCATAAATCATTGTGATTTTTAGAACAATTGTTTTATAACAATAATTACGTATTTCCATTATTTTAACATGCATTTATCATTAATCAATTATATGAAAATTGAATTCATATTGTAAATAATAGTATTTAATATTTATACTAACTATATGGTGGTCCATCCGTTGGTGGCTGTTTATACCATGTAAACCCGCCCCTCAACTCGATAACACAAAAACGAAAAAAGATATCAAGCTGAAATTTTTACAGCGTACTCAGGACGTAAAAAGTGAGGTCGAGTTCGTAAATGAACAACATAGATCAATTGGGTCTTGAGTCCGTAGGACCAATCTTGTAAACCACTAGAGATAAAACAAAAGCTTAAATGTAAAAAATATTCCTCATAAAATAAAATAACCAACTTTTGTTTGAAACATTTTTTCGCAAACATCACTGTTCACTCAGGACGGCACACATTAGATGCAAATTTTATAGTATGTATTAATATGGGATTATCATGTTTGGTATATGTGTAATGTGATAGAGTAATCAACTGTCTATACATGGTATTTCAACAATTAACTCAGTCAATTATTTGTTTTAACTTGTTAAATTGGATGTTATTTCTAGTTTGGAAATTCCTCTCTACTTTCGTCTTTTTGTGGATTGGCAAAGCTAAGTTTATTATTAAAGAAATTTCACTCAATTGTCTAATTCTTTCTTTGTCTGTACTAGCTCTCTTTGTCTGTCACTATATGCTTAAGCAAAGTTACATCGAGAAAAGTACTAGGAAATTTGAAATTGTCGAAAGGGTTAAAAATGGGATGAAAATGTAAAAAAACATAATCCATTTTTTAACTTTCGATAACCCGAGACTTTCACGAGATTTTCTGCTAGGTCGTTAAAACGAAATCATAAGAATCAATATTGAAAATTTGTTCTACCTACCCTAATATGTTCTTTGATCAAAAGCTGTTAGTCTCACAGAACTTTTTAACTAGTAGTTTTCGAGATACGTCCGATCAAAGCTACACGTATATTATATTTGTTGTTCCTGTATGACTGAGAAAATGATTTTCTGTGAAATTTTTTCAAACCGCCCACAAAAATATTCTTTGGATCGTTCTGATCGTACCTTGAAAGTAACAAGTTTAAAAGTTTTGTGGTGGTGAGAGTTTTCGATCTGAAGAACATTTTGAGGGCGGTTTTAAAAAGTTCCACAGAAAGCTATTTCCGTAGTTATATGATACTATAAATATATGTGTACCTTTGATCGATCGTAGATCGAAAACTACTCGTTAAAAATTTTTGTGGACGTGAAAGCTTTTGATCAGAATGATCCAAAGAATATTTGGAGGTCGGCTAGAAAAAGTTTCACAGAAAGCCATTTTCCTATCTAATATTCCGGAGTCCTTGTTATCAAACTTATTATCAATCATGAAAAACACCCTACTCTATATATTTGATGTTCTCAACCGTGTTCGTTAACTGACGGACCACCCTACTAATATGCTGTTCTCTTTAATAATTTGGCAAACTATTATTTGTTACAAGAATATTAATATTTTTATTTCTTAATTTCTCGAAAAGTTTGAAGTGTTCTAATTATTTCTGAATTCCAATTTATTGTTTCATTTACGCATCCAAATAAGGATACGGCACATTTGAAGTGTGTTTCAATTAAGGGCCTTAAAAGTTTATATATTTCATCAGAGATTGAAGAGGGTATGCTTAGAAGAAAGTTTAACTATATTATATAGGTATCAAGTTTGTTAAAACCATTTTTACTTTTCCACAGAAATGTGGTAATTGCAAAAAGATTCGGTGTTAAAATTTACGCGGAAGTATATTTATACGGCGCCACGTATGCACAAGCAACTGTTTGCTTTCAAATAACTCAAAGATGGTGACACGCAGAAGATTAAAATTTTAATTACAGAATTTTTGTATCATCTTCTTGTGCACATCAAAGGATCTTCACATTAAATTACCATAAAAATTGTATTCACACAGTGCATTGGAGTCGTTTCTATGTTATCGATACACTACTTTATTAATTATGTTTATTTAAATTTAAAAAATGTTATTAATGCAATTTCGTCTCTTATTTTAGCAATTTCTAATGCAATTAATTAATTGTTATTTTTCTTTAATTATTTTAATTTTACATTTACTATACCATTAACAAGTTAATAATTGAAAATTAGTCATAACAGCCCTCTTTAACGACAAAATAATCCACTGGAAGCGCTGGGGTCGATTTGATTGTCCCTAACATGACCCAACGAATATGAGGTGTTATCTCGAAATAATTATTATTGATTAATTTTATTCCATAATGATAACAAGATTCTAGAGATTAATAAGCATTTAATTTTGGTTATTTATCTAAGTATGACAGTGAAAATTGTCTCTATTTATAGCATTGATATTCCTCAATACTAGAGTAACCCACGCTGAATATTTCAATTTTGCAATATTATTCCATTCATTAGCTACCCGGGATCTAGCTTTTAAAACAATTTCGGATGACATTTTAAATTTTTTTTGAATAATGATTATTGATCTTTTTTATGAACAAATTTCTACATAATCTAGTTTTACTGTAAAACCTACGTGATTGTCAAAATGTAACATTATTAAATTTCAAATTAATCGAACTTCCAAGAATTTTCCGAAGCAATATGTGATTTATGACGATAAATTAAATAAAATATCTATCTTGTATCTAATAATTTATATAAATTGGATTAATATCTATAGGTATTTATATATCATGTATTGATGCGTGCCTTTTTTGCGATATATTAAGATTTTCAAGAATTTTATAAGAAAATATAGGAAAATCTCTTCTAAGAAAAAGTTATTAAAACGATAAGAAGATTCTTTTTAAGTATTATATTATGTACATTTATTTATTAGGAAAATTTATTTCTTTGTTGGTATGCGTCCGTCATATGAGAAAATTTGTAACCGTTTGATTTAAAAAAAGTTTAGATACAAATAAATCGATGTTCAATAAATTATTCTAAGAAAATATAGAAAAATATTCCAATTTGTTGTATAATTTTATATCCTGTGTTTATAAAAACGTATTTCATTAAATAAATAATACTTTGAATTTTTTTTTAACCTTTTGCCAAGACACCGACTCCAAAAATATCAATAATTTTAACTACATTATATTATCGTTATTTTTTTTACTTTTTAGTGCATATTAATTTGTTTTGGAATAGTTCTTTGAAGTCTTTTTTTTTTTGTTAAAAGGTTTTTTATTTTTTGATTTTTAGTGAATCTGAAGTACACTAACTAACTTGTCTCTAAAAAAAATTATGGAAATCCGTGGGCGTGATATTGAGTTATTCGTCCATTTTTCGCGCGCATACTTATTGCAAATTTAAGACTAATATGGTTTTCTCAAGGATGCCATTGTCAGACCTGAAGAAAATTGAAATGGGACCAGACGGGACCAGCTTTCAAATAAAAAAAATTATCAAAATCAGTTCACTTAGATGAAAGTTCTGATGTTACAAACATAAAAAATATAATTCTCTCCTTTTTTGAAGTTGATTGACTTAAGAATCATCAAAATCGGCTGACGCGTTTGGTCTCTAGTTTGTCATATAAGAACACGCATATACAACATGTTCGATTTACATCTAGGCATATAAGTATCACGAGTATGACAGAGTTCATGCGTTAAGCAATGCATCCAAGTAAGAGGTATTATAGGTGTTATACGAAATTGCAAAAGTGATTTGTATCGTGGTTTATCTGCTGTAGTTCATTTATTCAACTAAGAAACTCCCACTATCCAAACTTTTACAAATTTATGTAATACCTCTTCCATAGATGCATTGCTTAACGCATGTATTCTGTCATATTCTTGATATCTATATGCCTAGATGTAAATCGAATATTCTATATAGACAGATAAACACAATATATTCCTTTGCGTCGCGCAGTCGGGTAAAAATGGCTTATGCTAAATTCATAAGTACATTAAAAAGTGTTCGTTTTCATTAAATGGAGGGTAAAAATTTTCCCTCCATTTAAAAAATTCTCTCGATTACAATAGCGCTAAAATTGAAAGAATTGTTTTTAATTAACAATAATAAATTTGAAAATATTTATTCTAAAATTGGCATTCATTCAATCAATTACAATAACATTTCTAATAATAAAAAGTATTTGTATTTTACAATTTGGGTCATTACTCCCTCCTCATCTACTGTAAAAATAAAATACAATGTATATTATTATTAAACCATTTATTATATTTGTAATTAAAATCACAAATTAAAGGTGGTTTCTTATTCATATTAATCAATCAATAATATTCAAAGAAATAAATACAAAACGTATATTATTATTATTAATAATAAATTTCAATATTATTTTTAAAATCAAATTGTATATAAAATAAACTTTTGGATACTAATTTTAGTTTATATTGTTTATAAAATTAGAATTATACGTCAGTGGAAAGAAAATTGAGAATTATAGAACGAGAGTTAGACGTCTTTTTGCGTTCTTGTTACGAAATTTTTTTTTCTGCTGTGAATGAACATGACAGTTGAACATGAAAATGTCTATGTTAGACGAAACTAGTCAAAATATTTTAAATTATTAAAATATTAAAAAATAATAGTGGGCTAAAAAATAAAAGTAAATTGGAAATTTTATTTCTTATCCTAATTATGGAGTTCCACAAAGTAAAGCTCTCTACAATTAATGTTCAAATTTAATATACTTTCAAAATATAGTAGAATCTCGATAAGTTAAAGTCCAAGGGAAACACAAAATATTTTAAGTTATAGAGGTTTTAAGTTATCAAGTGTCTATGTTAAGTAAAGGTTAATATAGAGGTATGTACATATTTCTATGTACCCTAGTTAATATAGAGGTATGTACATGTTTCTATGTAGTTACTGAGGGCCTATACAGAGATTATTTATTTAAGTTATAGAGGTTGCGTCTTTTAAGTTATAGAGGTTTTGGGCTCTGATGGGAAGGGAACATAGTATTTTTTGAAGTAACAGAGGTTTTTATGTTACCGAGGTTTAAGTTATCGAGATTCTACTGTAATAGTAGCAATAAATATCAAAAGCTTATAGTTTCTTAATTGAATAGCAAAACTGAAAACAATACAAGGTTTTTTTGCTTGCAAAATGTAGTTTCAGACTCCTCTAATGGGTCCAAATAACATACCAAAGAAGCTGTTTTAAATCGCGTTTTTCGATTTTAATGTAGGATTTGACTGGCGTAGTTCAATGTTAAGACGATGACACCATCTTAAACCTTCGTCATTAGGTTTGGTATCGATGATAGTATAAGAGCCATAGTCAATCATAGACTCATGATTTGCCTGTATATGGCCGAACCAAAAATTAAATGGTACTGGCTTAACTCTTCCTGGTCGGTTATAGCGACCAATTACTATTCGAATTAATCAGAAATAACAAAGATTAACACCAAGATTTTAAATTATTTCTGCAAACTCGATATATAAATTATGTGCAATATTGATTTATATATAAGATGCTCATAAAAAACTACAAAAGAAATATTAAAATAGTTTTAAATCGATAGAACTAAGTCGCGTTACAAATCAACAACCAATAAATAAAGAAACCGTTTTCTAGCTGTATATCCAGTTATGTCACACTTTGTATTGTATAATTATAATGGATGAATAGTTATTATAATGGATTAATAGTATAGTATGCTATTACAGTAGTTCGTCAATAATATGCGGCCATTATAAATTTTACAGCTTTTTCTTTTGGGAAGTGCAAATAAAAAACATAAAAATACAAAATATGTTCTAATTTGTAAAATTAGGAAGGTTACAAAAACCCACAAAGCCGGTCAAGGTTTTGATCAGTGCTAAAAATTTTTTGTCTGATCATTCGTTTGATGTTGATGAGTTCTTCAACTAGGATAGGAAGAAAAAAAACTATGAATGAAGTATTTTTACTTTCAAATAAACCATTTTCTCGAGTGTTTATTATTTAATAATAAAATAGATTTGAAAATTATATGGCATTTTTATAGCATATTTATAAAATAAATTATTTAAGTATTTTCTCATTTAACAAAATTCGTTTAATGTTTTTTTTTTTTTATTCTACACATTTACAACAGACATAAAATAAAATGCATTACAAAATTTTAAAATAAAAATTAATTTGTTTGTTTTAATTTCGTTTTACAAATAGAAAATGTTATATTACAGAAGAGGAATAATATACTATTTTGTTTATTAAAAGCAGGGCATCGGTAGAACCAGCCGTATGCGTATTAAATTTTTATCCCTTTCTCGTATCGAAAATGAGGTCACAGATCATCTTAGGTTTATATTTCGGTCAAATCAACCATTATTAAAACATATCAAATATCTGTAGCTGGGTATCTAGACTGCTGAATTCTTGAAATGATCAATCTTTCTTAATTTAGTACTGTCGGTAACAGACTTTGCATTCAGAATTTAATGAAACTTGGCATAGTTGTCCATTATTATATCATAATTAACCAGTTAAATTTTTAGGGGCCTTCAGAGAATTGAAAAAAAGATATTTTAAAGATATTTTAACATTGATCCTTATGGGAAATCACAGATTTTATTTTATTTCACAAAACTAGACTTTCAGATTCTCAGTTCTCTGAAGGCCTCTAAAAATTTAACTGGTTTATTATGATATAATAATGGACAACTATGCACAACAATAAGTTCCATTAAATTCTGAATGCAAAGTCTATTACCGATAGTACAACCTTAAACGAAGAGATAATGGCAATGGCGTGAATTTTTTTTTTGTTTTAATAAAAGTTCATTAATGTATCAAACAGTAGATAAAATTATTTTTCTAACTAATAAAACAACCAAAATAAATAAGAAGCCATAAAAAATTTGTTTGTATCTTATTCTAGCAAAACAGAATTTACCATGGATTTCTTATGGCAAACATAGTTTGTGACGTCAAATATATTATGTCCGATCTTTCTGTCTAATATCCGTCTAATTAGCAGTTTAAAATGCGTATATTTTCCATATTTCTTGGCCAATTTTAATTTTATTTTCACTTTTTGTCATCTCTTTTACGGTATTTTCATTTTTTATTAAGAAATGCGAAAATAAAATTTCATTAATATTCTCGATTCTCCAACCTCATTTACTAGCTATAATTTTGTATCTAGAGCAAGTATGTACCTACTTAAGGTAGTACCAGCATGAAATCACTTCTCGACAGATTTGGCCGAATTTTTTTTCTCGGGTTTATAATAGCTTTATTTATGAATTCCTAAAATTTCATAATTTTTGACCGTTTAGATCGCAAGATATTTAAAGACAAAGTTCGCGATTTTGAGGGTCATGTCCCATTTAAAGCATGTAAAATGTCCGGTCTTTCCAACTATTTTTTATGATATTATTATATATTGAAGAAAAAGTAGAAAAAAATGTTTATACAATACAATTCTAAAAAAAAAATTTAGAAATTAATTTTCACTTTCGAGATATTAATTTAGACGTAAATTGATCGAAATTGGGACGTTGGCATAATTATTTCCCATTTTAAACGGTCAAAATTTCTGAAACTTTGGGAATTAATAGTAAGCATTATTAAATTCTTAAATTTAATTTTTCGTTAAATTCTGTCGAAAAAAAAATTGTACCATTGCTTTAACATAGAAACTGCAAATACCATGCTGGAACATCCTTAAAGTACAAGGTCGGTTTGGTAGATGCCATATTAAATTTTTTGTCCTATGTGTAAATGTTTTCTATTTTGAACAACGAAAAATGTCAATACTTTCTGATAATACTCACTTATTTGCTTCCTTTGTGAATGAGACTTTGATTTGAATATGATATTTAGGTACCTGAAACAAAAACAATACTATGACTCTATTATGAATTTTTGAAAATTTCATGCCAAAAATTTGTGATTTGCACCTCTATGGACCAAAAATGCTTACATAAAGTCTTTTGAACCAGCCCTCAAAGATATGTGAGGGTATTGTTGTCCCAAATTTCTATTGCTAGTAAATATTGAATTATAATACACTATGGGTCATTTTAATCTATCCACCAAAATCTCCAGAAACGCTTTCAAAAAAGTCTCAATAATACTTATAGCATGCTCAGGGCGTATAAAAAGTGAGTTTTAGTTCATAAATGAAAAAAGTAAACAACTTTTGTATGAAACATTTTATCGTTAACATTGTTTGACGTTATGCGTCACATGGACATTTTCTTAATACTATTCTATATTATCATGGAATAACTTCAAAATTGATGTTTTTGGTCTAATTTTGTTATAATGATGTAGGAATTAGTTATTGTTAAGTGACAATTTCTGCTGATGTATATCTGTTCTTGTTTCATGAATCTAAGAAATCACTGTATAGTAATAATATTTTCTAAAAATAATTTTCTTTTGTGTGGCCTCAAGTAAATTCAAGTATTCTATCGAATTATGTAAAAAAAGTAGAAAAATAGAAAAGAATGTAAACAAGGTGGCCCACTGAAATGTGACTGCTGAAAGAATCATGTTTACTTAATATTGAAATAGTTGCATGAAATTGTAAAAGCTTGCCTTTAATTATAAAGCGGATGAATTACGGAATGTGAAATAATAAACCAAATTATGGTGTAGCCTTGCCCACATTCAAAGGATAAAACGAATTATTCCTTTTAATAAAAATCGTAGCTATTGTCTTTCATCTTAAAAAGGATTTGTCATCAATTTTTCTGTAAGTCTTATTTACATAGATATTAAAGATTTAAATGTGCTAAGTACTTGGAATTACTGGGAAGTTAACGGTGTGGTCTTTAAAGTTCGCAATTATTTATACGACATGTTTCATTTTGATTCACAACAGATATTGGATACATATAAGATACAGGTCAATATACGAAACACGATCATGTTATTTATCTTCATTTATGTTCTTCTATTATTGGAAAACTTTTCACATTACTGTATAAATTTTCATAAACATAGAAGATTTTTTCGGGGAGGAATCCTGTATTTATATATGATATTGTGTGAAGTACAAAGAAACTATATCTATTTCTTATCCTTTTATTATTATTTTAATACTTTCTGGATGTGGCTTGGAAATTGAATGTCACTATATGAGGGTATAGATAGGTATATTTACCCATATCTGAATTTACGTGGTATGTCCTTTGAATAATACTTTGAAGATATAATACACCTGATATAGGTATGATACGAATGCAGCAACAGTGTTGTAAATAAAAGAAATCAAATAGGCAATTTATTCTAGCAGAATACTTTTGGCTTCTAACAACGTCAAGCTGTCAATATAGACAGCCTTAAATCATTAAAAAAAACGTAGAGCAGGAGCTGCGTTACCTTAGCGAATTCCATCAGAGATTGAAAAAAATAACTAATTTTTATAATTTTTCAAGAATTTTTATTTCGTAAACTAAGCGTCTAGAGAAAAAGTCACAAGAGTATTTTTGTGACTTTCTTTTTACTATCGTTTTTTAAACTAAAAATTACTTAGATACAAGTAAATATTGACCATTGTTGGAGTAAATAAACAGTCAAAATAATTAATACAGCGGTCAAAATGATAACCTTATATTAGTGTTGATAAGTTTGTATCATTCAAATAATTGATAGTAATAGATTATTTTACATACAAATTCACAAAAATTGAGTCACTGTAAAACGTAGTGCAAGAAGCAAAAGTATCAACTTTTAGCAACTGTTGTGCTTTAACAAAATTCACAACTATAGGAACATTTTTTTTACTTCTTCCTATGAAGTGATGGAGATACTGTAATTGCGGAAAATTTCAATTTTCAGATTTCAACGGAAATATCCATTTCTATCACTCTTCAGAATATTGAATATTGTGAATAAAGTCTACTATGACTGGTACTGATATTGGCATGCATTCATCAAAAATATTTATTGGTATTGAAATTTAAGCTCCCCGAAATTTATATTTTAGACTGTTGTAATGCCTATAGTTTTACATATTTTATGATTGTTGTAATATCTAGTTTTACCTCTTTTGATTACATCTAATTAAACGGAAAATTTAGTTTTTGTAATTGTTGTTAACTGAGGTAATAAATTTTCGCTTAGAGCTTTACAACGACAATTGCTACTTCTATACAAATTTGATAGTCGGGAAAGGTGAAGTAGGAACATAGAATCAAAATTTATGTTCCATGGTACATTATCATAATGTAACATGGAACACACCCTATAAATCTTAATGTACCTAACCAGAATCACCTCCAACCATTACACCAAGGCAAACTCTTTAATATGTAATTGTTCACACTAGGGAACAAAATCATAGAATATGATTGAAAACCCGATACGTTCCAGACTTTTTACTTCAACATATATTTTTATTTCTTAAGCTGACTGAGACCTCATTTTCCAACTTATATTTCGCTTATCTATACTTGGCAATCCATTCAAAACAAGAATACAGTTATGGAACAATTTAGGGTAACAAAATTACCACGTATGAATGCTGAATTATATTGGTTCAAGGTACATGACTTTTACGTTTAAAACTGGAAAGGTGAATAAACTTTAAAAATTTATTTACGAATAAGCAATGATTTCCCTGTTTAGCATGGTTTATAAAACAACCAGCTTAAGCTAAACGTAATGGTTAACAACCAAAAGAATCAAAATTTTACTTTTGTCAAAAAAAAAAGTTTCATTTCTAGGAAATAAAACCACACTCAAAAACAATCAGTAGCCCACCTGCATTCTGATAAAATACTCATACTTAAATAAATATGCTCTTCATTAATATCCTTTTCTATTACAAGCAACACGAGTAAATATTCACAATATTAGCTCAGTTTATTAAGGCTTAACCAATTCCGTCCGCGGTATGCTTAGGGAAGCGGGTTCGATTCCCGCCGTCGCAACATAATAATTAATTAATAATTAATTAAATTAATAGTTGCGATGGGCTGGTGTAATGCATCGTATATGCATGAAAGAGGGACACTCAGCCTCCGAAATTGAGGAGCTGATAAATGAAATTATCAGCGGAGAGGTGGTAAAACACATATATGGTATCACAATGGGCTCGAACCTAACACGAGCAAAAAAAAAACATAATTTGTAAGAATAATCTATGTTATTAAACAGCTTACATCCTTGATAAAGGCTACGTGACTATATCGCATTTTTTATTGAATGAAACTGTACTAATTGTTACTTTGAAATAAATTGTGCTCAGTCATTTACGTTACTAAGTATGAATTAGTTGATAACTAGTATTAATATTAGGTTCGTAATTAGAATGTCTTGTGTATTGTTACAAAGTTTTGAGTAAAAACTTACTTCTGTTTTACAAAAAAGAAATCATGAAGTTTTTAAAAATAAACAATTTATTGTTGATTATTATCAATATACATATTTATAATTACTGTGATGGTGCACCAATACAAACGGCTAATTATATTGATTTAACATGGGGATTTGATAACAATACATTATATTGGCCCAATCAAGTGCCGTTTAGTTTCATAAAAAAGACGGAAGGCTATAAAATATATAAGAATGAAACATATTGGTATACAGCATATAATTTTTGTGCTGGGGAACATGGCGGAACACATTTTGATTCACCGTATCATTTTAATCGAGAGGGTTGGAAAACTGGTGAAGTACCAATATCTAGATTAATTGGTCCAGGTAATACCTACATTTTATTCTTTTTGCACTTGATTCAATAATTTTGATAAATATTATTAAAAAAATTCCCCCAAAAATCGAGCTTTACGCCGTAAAGCTTCGTTTTTTGACAACTGTGGCTTACGGAAAAAATTTTATAATTTTTAATAGTATTTGTAAATATTTATTACTTTTGGTATGAAAATTATAAAATTTTAAGAAACTTTGTAAAAAATTGCATGTTTTGCAACAATTACAATAGGTAGGTGACGGTTTCCCATAATGATCACCCTAAGAAAACGTGTAATTTATAGCCAAAATACTCGAGATATGTAAAACGTCGAAATATTTTTGGTTTCTTTATTCAAGTCTTCGTGGAGCGATTAATTTGATTACGTGAGTGTCATCTATCGAGAAATATACTACATGGCTTTAATGGTTTACTCAAAAGAATGAGGGATCATTTTACCCTGAGGGATTATAACATTTAAAAAACATTTAAAGAAGAAAACTTGATTTCATGTTTGAATTTTTATTCCTCTCTTTTTTGGAATTTTGGTGATTATGTTGTTAAACAAGACCGAATATATTTTTAACAGGAGCAACTGTTGATGTGTCGAATGAAGTTGGAAATAATCGTGATTTTACATTAGAATCTGAGCATTTGATAAAATGGGAAAAAGAAAACGGTCCAATTGAAAGTGGTACCATTCTTTTATTACGTTTTGGTTGGTCATCGCGTTATCATTCACGAGAGGATTATTTTGGTTTAAGTCCTCCCGATGAAAAATTACATTTCCCCGGTAAGTAAATATTTATGTTACACATAGAACAAGTTTGATAAATTGGTAATGATTTGCCTAGGCCTAGGCGAACTTACGCCGATCCATCGATGACTTCGGTATTTATTTTTTGATAATATTAAATCAAAACTAATGTATCTGACAAGTCAGATGTGACAGTGACACTGTCTGACAAAATATTAGAGTTAAACGTTCATTTTAGGAGACTGGCCATTCAAGTCGACCACATACAATGGTTTGAAAGAATATCATTGAATGTCTTTTAACTTTGAAGGGGTGCTTTCTTACAAGCTTTTATTTAGTTTCACCTTTCCATTGTTTGTAATCTTCCAAGGTAAAGACCCAATTTCCGAAATACTATTATATATTAAATCGGATGAAAATCTAGGGTAAATGAGACCTGATTTTCCCAACCCTTTCACCATATGATAGGTATACATACTTAAATTAGTTTTAAATTAAAAATTTAAATAAAAAAACTTTTTTCGGAGCTTTTATCTTACTAACTAGTAGAAAATATTTTTTCTTATGACTTACTCATACACGAATAAATGTAAAAACTTGAGGCACACGGAATTATCCTTGATATCTTACAAACTGAGCGCGTACAGCTTTTACAAATGGTCATGTATGAGTGACAAATAAGAAAAATTTTTTTTTACTTTTAGTACAACAACATCTTGCCCCGAAAAAGTATATTTATTTAAATTTTTTTCAAGATTGGGTATAAATCGAACTTTTTTTTTCTGAGACATGTCGATTTGACAAAAAACCAGTCTTCTATTTATTTTTACTCAAATATTTTATTTTATTATTCAGTTTACATCGTCCTCTTTAACAAAACATCATCCTGTTGAGTAATTTATAAACATATGCTTTTCTACAGGAATTGGACAAAGTGCTGCTGAATGGATTGCTAATAATAAAAATATTGTGGGCGTTGGACTAGATACACCATCAATTGATACTGGACATGAAATCATCTCACATCGTACACTTTATGCTAAAAATATTTATGCTATAGAAAATGTTAAAATACTTGAATCATTACCGGGTAATTATTTTCATTTGAAATTATAAAACTTGTATACAAGTATAAAAATCAGGTTAATTTAATGATGCAGAGTTTCTGAGATATCGCAATGTTTGGATCGATTTTATTCCGAATCTCAAAAACTATTTGACCAGTCATCAAGTACACTCGATTTTGTACTTTTGGGGTCAAAATTACCTTATTTACTGGGTTTTATCGAAATTGGATATACAAAAAAAAATTTCGATTTTTGCAATTTTTTTAAATACCTCTTTGAAAATATCGAGAAAATTGTTTTGGAATTTAATGAAACTCGCTGGATGAGGTAATTTTGATCCAAAAAGTATAAAAAAACAGGTTAATTTAATGATTGTATGCAGAGTTTTTGAGGTATAGCAATATTTGGATCGATTTTAGTCGGTATCTCAAAAAATATTCGACCAGTCAACAAATACACCCTATTTCTGCACTTTTTGGGTCAAAATAACCTTATATACTGAGTTTTATCGAAATATAGGTTAAACAAATTTTTCAATTTTTGCAAATTTTTTAAGGGGTACCCCATTGAAAAAATCGAAAAAAATGCAAAAAAAGTTTTGTTAAAAAATCAGGTTGAATTCATGATTGAACATATAGAAAGTTACAATGTCAGTATCATGGGCAAAACTTTTTTTCAAAAAATCCCCACCAAAAAATTAAAATCCATAAAATTGTGAACAAAAGGGCTTAATGAGAAAAAAAAATATAAATGCAATTGGCTTAATAATATAAATGGCAATTGGCTTACTTTTTTACAACTTTGAAAAAATTTGAACGCAAGGTTTGAACAGCTCCACTATAAAATATAACGACTCTTAAAGTCAGATTTTGAATTGAAATTATTATACTAAAATTCTGCTGTTAAATAGCCAATCAAAATTATGTTCCTAATCTCTTGGCCTATCTACAAACTCTTCACGATTAATGCTTTTATTGCTTTTTATTTTCAGCTCGCAATTTTACATTAATCGTTCTACCAATGAAAATAAGTGAAGGTACAGGAGGACCATGCCGTATTGTAGCTGCATTAAATGGCAATTGATTATTTAAGTCATTGATCGAATATAATTCAAATGTATGTTTGAATAAATAAATGAACAAGAAATATGAATTAGAACATTTAATTTTATTTGTTAGTTGTCATTGTCAGCATTGGCGCAGCTAAGGATAATCAAGGATGGGCAATGCTCACACTATGCAGTTCATTGTCCACCCTAGAAAAATCAAAGGTTTCTACCAGAAGCAAGTAACTGAACAGCAAATATTTAAATGAGAATATTATTTAAAATTACATACATATGTAAAATTAAAATCGATTAAATTTAGTTTTTATAAATAAACAAGTGAAAACAAATAATTGACTGAGGTAATTGTTGAAATACCATGCATAGTCAGTGTTGATTTGACACCTATGACAAAATTTTTTTCCTAGCATCATTATTTTTTAGCGTTACAAACTTGGGACTAAACTTAATATACTATATATATTTCATATATACATGGTATACAAATGTGTTTAAACTTTCAATATCTATTTATATTTATAACTCAAAAAAGATTATTTTTTCATATGCACCGAAAATATTTTAGGCAATTGATCGCCCTCTCAAGGAAAAATATCTAGCTAGGCTAATAGATATCGGATGTGCTATTTTAAAGGACATTAGCAGATATAATATGTATAGTATATTATCACTTTATTGTAATATTATAAAGTGAATACAAAATAAAACATCTTAAAATCAAATGGGAGTATGTTTTAATTCGGAAAATGACAGAAAATTCAGGAAACTGTGGAAACGTTATAAAATAGTTGCGGAATCATGTTTAGGGAGAATCTAATTTTTTTTTCAAATAACTTGAATTAAGATTTGCTTTGTTTTTGATCATAATTTTAATCAGTTCAGTTCTCTTATTTACATGTTATTGTCAAGGAAAATCACTGCACTATTTTAATTGCCACCATGAAAACATACTGTATACAAAAATATTTTGATATTCAACACGAAAATCACATCGTACTGTGGAAATTATATCTAACCTCATTCTTGTATTTGAGTTTGCATATATTTGTGTGGTAAAATATAATTTTATCTAAATTATCATAGTCTTTGTTACAAGTCTAGAATAAAAACTATACCCGGCTATATTATTCGTATACATATAAAAGAAGTCACGTTGTGTTCTTCTATTATAAGTAGAATAATGTAAAGTGGAACCTCGTCAGGCCGTATGAAATGATAAATTTGAAAATTTCGGTCACTAGAAAGTTTTAAAGCAGAAAAAAAATTAGAGCAGAGAAATAATTTACTCTTATGTTATACTCTTATAGAACTTACGAAAGTATACGAACAAACCCGAATTTAATATTTTTTTGCTTACATCTTTACTTTCCTGATGAGAGAAATTATTCCAATTTCTGAAGTACGGGAAAAAATATACTTATAAACTTTAGATACGTATGAAGACAGAAAAGGTTTCAACCACATATACCATTTGTAAAATAAAAGTTATTTATGTGTTAAATCGATCGTGAGCAAAATGCCTCAGATTTCTGAACACACATTTCAATCGATACATCAGCACGATAACTATGATATTTAATTAAATATCCCAAATACATTATAAATATATAATTTGAGAACCACTTAAGTGACTGGATTATGTTCTTATACTTGCGGCTTCAAAACTTATACATTTGTAGGCAGATACCTACAGAAAAAGATAAACTTAAAGATGATCTACTGTATTTACTGAAGAAGTAAAAGATACAGAGAATGCAATTATTTTATACTCATATGGTGTTTGAAGAAATTGGTTCACAAGTATTATTTGTTTACGAAATATAATAGTGGAATTATATACACCTAGTTATGCATTTATATGAAAGAATTTTAACTAAATATTTTTTAGTTTTCTTGGATAAATATATTTATAAACAATACAAGTTTATTATATAAGGGAATGCATTAATTTGCTTGAAGTAGGATAGCGTCCATTAATTATTATCAATTAAACGACAATACTACTTAAACGACAAAAAAGTTAAAAACGATTTTGATATAGGTCTCATTACTAAACCACACATACAAGTGGAGTAAGAGCATTATTAACATACGCATGCGGATATGCACTACGAGTGTGTAACACGAGTAACCGCAGAAGTACTTGATTAATGCGTTAATAATGCGTTATCACACATATATCGTACAAAATTATCGTTATTCATTTGTGCCATGAGTTATTGAGAAAACTAGAAGATTAAAAAAGTTACTTTAGTAACTTGTTATTAGCTTAGATTTTGACAAAAAGTTGGCTAATTTGATTGTTTGAAAATGCATGCGGTAATATACTATTTATCGACGTGAAATCCGTGGATTAAGCAGTTCTTATCTCACGGACGTAGATAAACTTAATTTAGGTACTTCATGGTGTTGAACTGTTAATGGTGTTACTTATTCTCGTTCTTCTTGTTTTTTTTTTGACGGTTGTAAAATAACATACCGTTGCCCTGGTAACTCAGTTGGTTAAGTTGTAACCAATTCCATCAGCGATATGCCCAAGGTAGCGGGTTCGATTCCCGCCGTCACAACAAAAATTATTTAATGAACAGTTGTGGTGGGCTGGTGTAGTGCATGGTATATGCATGAAGGAGGTGCACTCAGCCTCTGAAACTGAGGAGCTGATAAATGAAATTAACAGCGGAAAAGGTGGTAAAACTCATATATGGTATCACAATAGGCTTTATAGCCTAAGTGTATCCTTCGTGGGCAGCCAATATAACCTAATGAAGTTTTCTTAACGATTTTATGCTATTGAAGGTTGTATCATTTTTGTCGCATATACTGATATTAAAGGCACGTTTTTCAAATTATTTAAAGTCAAGGCTTAAAAGGCTTTGTTGCTCTTTTAAAAGCTTTTAACGAATTTTCCGCGTCTAATTATTATTTATATCATGAATACTTCCATATTAACTAATAAAATGATTTAAAAACTTTAACAATTTCACAACATTTGTTTAAATTGTATTTGGTATTTAATTTAGTAACAACTATCTTCAATTTAAATAACATAAAAGTACTTACAAGTTATTTACATTTTATACTTTTATTTGTGGCTTGTAAACACGTTAGGTATTCTTCATACTAACAACACACAAATTTTACGAGAGTTGTAAATTTGTTTGGTTGTGTAAATGTAAATTTAAATTTAAATTCTTATATTATTTAATGGAAAATTGTATAAATTTTACATCAGATTAGAATTTGAGTACTTTTAAATTCATTTATATAGTTTTGATAAGCGATAGGTAAGTGTTTCAGGCCATCCATCTAGCGCATACAATCCGTCAAGATACCTAATAAATATGTAGGAAAATATACTTTAAAATAACGCACATTGTGTGTTATTAATTGGCCGATCTAACGAATCTACCATTTTTCATCATATATTTATAGAATTTTAAGTTATTGGAAGTTAAAATATGAATTTTAATTGGTCCCGACTGTGAAAGCCGCTGTGTAAACTGCTGGATCTGTCTTTTTATTTATACTACTATATTTGACGCACTCGGGTTTTTTGATATTTGTAATAATTTGTTAAAATTTAAAATTTTCAATATTTGTGTTCTCGATTCATTGATTTCGAAAATGACTAAACACTATCAAAGTATATTCATAAAATTATTTGCATTTAAAATTACATTATCCCTACTTAATTTAGAGCTGAATAATAAACATCGGAAAAATAGTGAGCTACTTTTGACGATTGGACTGACCCTATACAAGTTTGGAGTCTAATTTTTAACCCCCAAACTAAAAAAGGGGTGTTTAAATGGATGAACCGATTTTGATGTTTTTTTTGTTTCGTTTGATAGGTAATTAAATGGAGAGTGTTCTTAGCTATGTTTCAAGTACAGCTTTAGTATTCCACACCCGGCAAAAAAAAAATGGCGATGATCTTTAAAATTGGTTCAGCTTGGAAAAGGCTTTAGGTAAAAAAGTAATTTAATGGAAATTGTTGTTAAATATGTTTTAAATGCGCATTTAGGGTTCCGTACCTGAAAAATTCATCGGGGTTTTTTTAAATTTTCTAAATTTCACTTGTATTTAGAATACAAAATATTAATCAATCTAAGGAGAAGCGGAATCTGATTTTATTCATATTATTTTGATACTACGATACAAAAACTGTCTTCTAAGGATAGTTGAATAATAATAAATTGAAAAATAAAATATCCTTTTAATATTAGAGTAAAAAAAAAAGAACCAGTAGGTATTATCCTTAATAAAATTGACTTTTATTTTAATCAAACGAACATATAATATTAAAACCTATGTGTAAGTAAACGTACAAGTTATTATATTTATGTTGGGTGAGAGTAAGTGGTTCGTGTTCAGTACGTACGTCTAAGTACCTATAACATGTTTTGGTAAATATAACCTTTTGGAACCCTCAGAGAACTTTCTGATCCACCAAATTATGGTGTATTTATTAGTAAATTTTAGTAAAATTTAGTATCTGCAACATTACCAATAATCAATCATGCGCACCGGTAAGATGGGAAGAAAGGTGGTGTACCTACTTGCACCTACCTGTCTTAAAAGAAAATACAAAGAAAAAGATAACAAATTTATTGTCTTCCTCTACTCTTTTCCCCATCAGTCATATACGAAAAAAATTATGCCTCACCATTAAACGTACAGTAAATACGCTCAATAAAACCACAACTCCGCTGCTTCCAGAAATTTTTCTCCTCTTGATTTTATGTGCACATCTTCCGTCTTCAACTATAAGACGGAAAGGTATAATATATATTGGTTCACTTGTCCCTACATGGTGTTATGAATTCTTAATTGACATTTGGCTTTTATTTGCTTATCATTGCACTTTGTCTTACTTGAAAACTTGAATTTTTTAGAAATATTTCCAAAAATAAATGACTTAAGAATTGAGTTTAAGAATCTATACAACGCTAATAAGAGCTTAAAGTAATTCAAACTCTTCTACAATTTAGCTTATTGTTAATTTTTCTTTTTGCTTTGTATGAACCTAGGAATTGGGTACCCTATCATCTAATCTCTAATATTAGAGATCAGAACACATAGCATATAATATATTCGATTTCGAGGGGAAACGATACCTTTTTTCAGAGAGTTAAAACTAAAGAAATATCTATGTTATTTCTCACTTGGAACTAAAAGGATCTGGTTGTATTATTACATTTCTGTTATATACAATTTTATAGTGTTCATGTTTTGTGTTGTGGTCACCATAGGTAGGATATTTAACCCAAAAACATTTCTATATGAAAAACTGAAAATATATTACATTTACTATATGTTTTTTTTTTCTTCTATTAAATTATTGAGTTTAATTTTTCCCTTTTTCAAATATAAAATATATTACTTAATTGAAATGAAATTGTTAAAAAAATTTGATTCAAGCGACCAGTGGGCAAAAAATATTAAGAATATTTCTTAAAATATGTCAAGCATATTATTCGCTTGGCGGGCTGTAATTCTGATTTGCAAGGGTTTCCCACACACTGACGGATTCGTTGAGGAAAATAGACTTCTTGTAAACTTACTAAGAGGCGTAAATTTACAGGAAATTTTTTTGAAATAAAAATACTGTAGCCTAATAAAAGAGATCAAATTGATCTTACACTATAAAGACTTCATTTTAGGTCTTAAGGGCATGGTTATGGAGATATAACCCAAAACGGATTTCTTTAATATCGAGGCACTTCCCCCGTCTATTTTTGTAAGGATTTTGTGCACTTACATTCAGTACGTGATACTGAATGTATGCAAAGAAAAAAATAACTCCTGTAATTTAATGTAGAAAAAAATTCTCTGTAGTCTGGAGTAAAATAGTGAAATAAGAAGACAACTTTAAGTTCTATTCAAAATGAATTGATTTATATGTGGGTGTAATCAGCTTATAGTATTTAAGTAAAATATTTTAATTATACATATTATTAATAAGAACTATTACTTAATTTTCATTCGATAATCTTTCCATTTCATAAAATAAAAGTAAAGACGATAAATTGACTATGCAAATGATGGATTATGTATTATATGAAAATAACTTCTTTGAGTTTTCTACTATGTACTATGTCTAGTGGTAATCAATTATTCTATTTATTTCAAATCATTTACGTCAAATGAATTACATAATAAAACTATATGCATACGGCACTACGTAAACGATTACCTAACAATCAATTTAAATGGTCTAACAAGAATCTTAAAATATATTTTCTTTTACATTTAACGTTAGCCTTCCATACACCAATTTTTGATCAGACTTGCAGAGAGTGTGGTAATAATCAATAAATAGTATCGAAAATTTATGAAAAGCAATTTTGTATCTAATTTATACTCTCGATCTGTCAAGTAAAGATGAAAACATTAAAGCTACTTTTGCAGATGATACAGATACGGCAATCCTAGTAGGTATATATTGTTTGCGTTTAATTGTAGTTTTACACTGTGGAGAAATTATGTCGAAATCCCCACATTACCCTCTCAGAGCATTTGCAAATAAGTTTTGATCTTAATTTCTCTTCTGAAAAGGTTTTTACAGTGTTGAATGCCTTTCAAAAGATCAAGATAGATATGTTTATTCCACTCTTCATAGTTTTAGCCAGTATATTTCACTGTGATTCCATTCCTCTCGAAGTGTTTTACTTCTCGAGTTGGGTTATATTTAAAAAAAAAAGCCTTTGGAATTTCTTACATCTATTTGAATAATATCGAAACATAAAGTTATAAATGTAATTAACCTGTTTATTTAGTTTGCGTCAGTTTTTAAAAATCTCACAATATTTTTGATACACCCTGTAAAACTAAGATGTTAATAATTCACTTCTGAATTAATAATTCACGTCTTTTGTGCTATGGCCACCGCTAAGCACTTTAAGTAGAAACATTAAATCTTGATAAATGGAATAAAAAGGTAAGTTTTTCTAATAAGATTTTAAATATTCTTATTTGGTGAATATAAATACTTACATGAGCTAAAATATTTTAATGAAAAATCGATGATTTTTCTTTTAAAATATGCAGATAAGTGGCAGTATTACGGATTACAGAAAAAAAACTTTCCGCTTGGTAGTATACGTAAAACGTAATGGACTTTTTCTCACCAAGATTGTAAATTTCTATATTTTGCTGCATATTTTTATACCTCGTGTATATGTAATGTATATCAAGGTATACTAAGTTTAGTCCCAAGTATGTAATGCCTAAAGTATTGATGCTACGAACAAAATTTTGGTATAGGTGTTTATAAAATCACCTAATTAGTCCATTCCCGGTAGTCCGTCTGGCAACACGATAACTCAAAAACGAAATAAGGTATCAAGCTGAAATAAGTACAGCGTGCTCAGGACGTAAAAGATACCATAATTGTGTTAGTTTTTTAAATTCTTCTAGCCTATGATGTGGCTATTATAGATAATAAAAACATGGATAGGTTAATTATTAGTAGGAAAGTAGTACCAAATGGACCATGAATTTTTAGAAAAAAAGGAAGCAAGTTAGCTCTCTGAATATGACAAAAAAATTCCTCCCAAGATTCAGTTTCAAAAAGAATCTACCATCGTTTAAAAATGCCTTAAAAAGTATATTTATTTATACAAAAAATAGAACCTTTGATGCTATGGTGAAACTTACACTTGGTATGCTGGTTAATTGACGGGAATAATTTATCATTATACATATTATAGAAGATATATTCACAGTTCACTTACAATGGATATTTAAAGATTTTAAGTTGAAAGATTTCATTTATTACTGCTGTTATATTAAAGGATTACGTTTTTATTACCATCTTAACTTCACACTAGATATTTCTTGAAACGTCAGTGATTTCCTTTTAGAAAAAAAATTGTTTAATGGATAGACAACATTTTTTAAAACATCAAGCCTTCCACGAGTTTACGTTGATCTTTTGATACTTCAGTAACCATTTCACAATAAGTTTTATGATAAATTATATTAGCTGAAAAAAATTTTCTGAGAATAAAAATTCTGAAAATATATGTCAAGGAAAATGAAAATCGAAAATATAATTTTCGTCTATATTCAGCGGAACCCAGAAAAGCTTATGAAATCTGTAACTTAAATATTTTGTCTAAAAAAACACATTGCTAGGCCACAATTAAAAGTCTCTGACGCTAGGCAAAATATTAAGAATCGGACCTATTTGTCAGTTTGTAGTAGGCTCAGATTAAAGTTCCGATTTTGGTTAAGTATCTTAAATAATGTGTTAAGTATCCTCCACCTTGTATGACTGAGAAAAATTTCAAATAACAAAAATATGACGGTGTCTTCATTTTAAATACGGCGCATTGTATAAACATTATTTTAAAGAATTTTATTTCCATGGTTGTTATCCAGTTTTATCCTTTTGGAGAGTATTTCTTAAAGAAAGATTTTTGGAGAAGACTAACTAAATTAATAGAAAACTTTTACATCTCTTAAGAATTGTTTTGGAAATCGAATAAGTTTAATATTTTTAAAACAGCTCTGTAGTGTCTGCTTACTGATACATAGACAGGCAGACACATTGAATATAAAAAGTTATTAAACTATACATTGATGATAGATAGAATATGATAGTAATATAACATTGAATCGTCATGATAGTAAACTGTAGGTGATTGGAAATATGTTGAACTTTAATAGAATATTATCGTTAACATAATATAACTATAGTAAAAATATAAAAATGCTATACCTCTAGTAAAAAAAAAAAACAACCGAGGTAAAATATACGATATCGTAAACATGTATCATAGGAAAACCATCTTGGGTTTTCACCTGTCACTTTTTGCACGTTTGGTGGTGTACATATTGCGTTTGACGAGCAGAATTCAATATATTACTAGTGAAAACTTAAAAATGTACTGGGTTAATTGTTGAAATATGCTATACAAATGTCAACTTGATATCTCTTTTTGTTTTTGATTTATCGTCTCGACAGACAGACAGGCAGACTGACAACCGAAAATGGACTGATTGAATGTTTTTATGAACACCTATACCAATATTTTGTTCGTAGCATCAATATTTTTAGACGTTACAAACTTGGGACTAAACTTAGAATATCTCGATATAGTTTATATATACGCATGGTATAAAAAGTCTCTACGTGAGCTAAAATTTAAAAAAAAATTTGGTTCCTTTTATGCGAAGAAAAACTGTTGGACTCATGTTAGAGATGTAAATTTTTACTTAACAAATTTTATAAGCTACTAAAAGTTTACCTTGTAGACAAAAAGTGACAGGTTGGTGGAATAATCAGTTTTAAATGACTGTGGTATCAGTGTTATATTCAATGTTGACAACAACTTCAATAATAACTTTTCATTCGTTTATTTAAACTATATCAAAACTTACAGTTGAATCTGTACAGAAAATAATAATCTTATGTAGCACCTAAAGAGTTTAGCAGCATTGAGACGTTAAGCAACGCGACAATATATATTCTATTTGATTAGCGCTTCAATGAAGTTGAGCCCTTAGTCAAAGGAAGATGTTCAGTAGGCCAGGGCCAAAGAAGTATAAGATGGCTAAAAGCTAAAAGAGCTAAAATATTTCGGTGGTTTCAATATGTGTTAGAAATAACTGCTTTTCTGTTATTTCCTCGATTAATTTTGATTATGAATTTTGTAAAAAAAAAAACAAATTTAAATATTAAAACTATGTTCCTAATCGCACGTTATCGTTCTGATTTGTTTGCTGTTTGGGACGTTAACCTAAAGAAAGGGTAACAAAATACGACAACAAAAACCGACTATTTTCATATAGGTCACCTAGGAAACTAAAACTTTCTTAGGAAATTCAGGTTCCCATGAATTTTGAGAATATGCTAAATTTTTTTTATAATTTGTCAATTTGAATTTTTTATCAAAATTTTTTGTTTTTTCCTTTAAAAAATGTGGAAGTGAGTTATCAGAAGTTAAAGATAACAGAGATAATTTAAGGTAAGTACAAGAAAATTTTATGTTATGTCATAATAAATATATCCTGATCAAAGTAATATTACAATTGATTGATAATATGAGTAAATGAGTAAAATACAATGAGTAAAAAGTAAAAGTAGCTAAAATTAAATTCTTGAAACAATAAAACAAGTATTCTATAAAACAAGAAATCTACATGTCAATCTTACCAATGTATTTGCGAATATAAAAGTTCGTAAGAAGGATTTTATTTATCACTAATCTAGAACGTCTTTTCAATGTATAAAAATCGAAAAAATGCATTGTATATGAATAAATTAGTTTCTGTGCAAATATAATATTAGTTTTTTTCCTTGTTGTAAAACAGGTAGGGGTGGAATCTTATAGAAGAGAGGGGCCTGTTTTTCTCTGTGGGACACATCTAAATCGACAGTAGTTACGCCAAACCATGGTTTCTCTTATTTGAATTATTTTTGGTTCTAATGTCTTGCAATTAAATCTGTGAAAAAGAAGATATTTTGGTAATAGATCAATTAAATTCAGCTTTAAATGCTTTTATTATGTTACTTCATGATATTCTTATATAACAAACCGTTTTGATGTCATTAAACGAGATAAAAACATTTGATGACATAAAAAACGTAATGAGATTTTTATTTAAATGGAAAGACTACTTATACTATTTTTACAATTTAGTTTCAACGCAAATATGTAGAAGGTATTCTACTGTATAATAGTCTGGAAAATGCAAGACATCTATATTTTATAAACAGGGTGCTCTAGATATATATCTTGAAAACAATCTTGAATAAAAAAACTTTTAATAAAAAGAAAACCGACTCCAAAAAGAAAAATTAACTTGGCTGACACCGACTCCAAAAATAACAATAATTATGACTACATTATATTGTCGTTATTTTTTTACTTTTTCGTGCATTTTTATTTTTTTATTTTTGAAGTCGGTTTCTTTTTGTTAAAAGTTTTTTTATTTTGTGATTTTTAGTGATTCTGAAATACACTAACTAATTTGCCACTAAAAATGATAATCGAAATAGGTTGGCGAGATATTGCGTTATTTGTCCATTTTTCGCAAATATTTAATGCAAATTTAAGATTTATATGGTTTTCTCATGGATGCCATTGTCAGAACTGAACCAAAATGAAATGGGACCTCACGAGCTTTCAAATAAAAAAAGATTCATCAAAATCGGGCCACCCAGTCGAAAGTTTTGAGGTAAAAAAAAAATACAGTCGAATTGAGAACCTCCTTTTTTGAATTTGAAGTCGGTTAAAACTTTACGGAACTTTACATTAAACTTATTAATTGGATAGAAATATTTGACAATATGGTATATAGTTTAGGAAAACATACGGACCTACCCGAAGGGAAAAAATTTGCCTTAAATTTCGTTGCATATTACCATTTGTAAGATTTCCCTTAGTAAGGATCAAGAGCTTGCTAACCAAAATCAGATGTCATTTTTTTCCAATCAACTGTCTTCTTGATAGCTTCCAAATTTCAATTAAAAAAGTAAAGTCATTTTAGATAATTTAACGTTCAAATTATCATTTATGCGTAACGCTCCTTGTGTAAGAAATTCAAAAACAAAACCCGGACGTTCCAAAAAACTCTTGTTAAGGACTTAAAAAAGAAAATAAAAACTGGGTTGGTTCTATCATAATAACGTTGGGCATTGGAAAGGGCTTTAACGTCAGTACTAGAAAAAAATTACGTACCATGACCATTTTTTTATTTTAAAACCTTATCATCATGTATATCGAAAATAAAAAGTTTAAGACCATGTTTTTTCACTTTTTTTTTGCCCCACTGAAAATCAAAAATTTTAGACCAATTTTTTTCTTTTAATTCAAGGCCGCGTGGATTCAAAGTTTGTCAGTGTATTTTAAAATCAGCCAGTATACATACTCTAACCGACATAGTTTCATTTAGTTTTTTTGTATTTTTTTTTTAGTCATCGAGTGAGTTTGTTATATAAATTGCGTTTGTTGTTGCTAAAATAATTAAATAAAGTTTTATGAGAGAATATATGGCAACTCTTCTAGTTTTAAAATATACATTGACTCATTTAAAACTTCAATTTTTGTATAATATTATTAGCATTGTTTTATTATCAAGCGAATTGTCATTTATTAACAATAAACTTATACCAAATTATTAACAATAAGGTAAAGAGGGACAAGTTTCCTGGTCGATAACCGATCTGACCTACTGCCTACAATGGATGATGCCTCATATCAAAGAGGAAAGATTTGGCATTTTTATTTCAATGAAAAAAACTAAAGCAATAAAAACTGAAAATAATACAATTATAATTTGCACAATAAACTTTTCTACAAGTTCGCAGGTTGATCATTAAATCTGCTCGAAAGTACTCGAAAAAATAATATGTTGAAAATCTTTCATAATAATTAAATTTAAGAAAAGAAACCCGTTAAGAAATTATCAATTGCTTTCTTCTTAAGTTTAACGGTCGAGACACATTATTGGGAAGATTTTAGTCGGTCTGGATTTAAATGGGTCCAGACTGTAAGATACTGAAGTTGTTTTTTTCTTTCCAATTTTTATTGATCGTAGTCGGGTTTTTTGATTTTTATAATTCGTTTTTTTTTTTATTTAAAATAGGATACATATTTTGATTTCTAAATTAATTTGGTTTCGGAAAAGTATATAATAAAGCAAAGAATTTAGACAAAAATAGACTAAAAAAATAAAGGGCTTAAAACTTTAGAACTATTTACGGTTCGCTGCCATGTGTCTTGCCTATCTTATTTTATAGTCGTTGATAAAACTGCATAAATTAAATTAAGCAGTTTTTGGCTATGCGATGCTTCATTCCATAGATGCTAAAGTTCAAGATATCTAAATACAGGTTGTCACAAAAGTTCAGATTGGTATTTTTCAAAATACCTAGATTAGAAACTTGGCAAAATTGGGAAAATTTTTATGTGCGTGCTTGGGAAAATTTTTTTAAACAATATTCCATTCTTTTAGATAATCATCGGCGCTCAGAAAACATTGACCAACGGATATGAATGATGATTAAATTTAAAATAAATGGTGGTGGTGTAACACTGTATCATTGGGTATAATTTAGTGCCTTGCATGAAGTGTACTTGGAAGAACTCTATAGTTTCTTGTAAGATAGGTACTGTTATTTATGAGATATCAACTCTAGGAAGACAGAGTTTTCTTATTAGAAAACAATATCTTGAATCTAACAGTTGGTGTTTTACCAATTATACGCGTTAATAGCCTTGAATTTTACAATTATTATCTTCTCTGATGTCGCGATCATGACTAAGACTGTAGGTAGTTCGACTAGGATGTTGGAAGTAGTTATATTGCAAAAAGTGGTTTCAAATGATAATGACCATAAACAATGGTTGTAAGTCTGCTGCAAACGAAATATGGACGTATGATGGGGTTGCATTGGAGAATGTAAGATACTTTCAATATTTTAGAGACACCTTGGCCTATAACGGTAAATGAAGTATGCGTGTGCAAAATATAATACAAAAGATCCAAAAGAGCTCTAATGAATATCTATGGTGATTTCTATATATAGCTGCGAAGAATTTAAACTTTTCAGTGCTTTGATTCTATCCATAATCACAATTTGGGGTATTAGTTGTAGCAAGGAATCGGAACTATAAATACTTTTGAATTTAACTTTTATAAAGAAATTCTGTGTATTTAAAAGTTTATTCCTAATTCTGCTGTCAATATGGAATTGGATGTGATGTCATAAGCTTAATTATTAATAATATGTAACTTAGATTCTCTTAACTTCATCAATATATAATAATAATAATTACCTTCTTTGCTTTAGGTTATCATATATAGGAAGGTAAGCGTAGTACGAGTCGTAAAAAAGAAATAACAGATAACGTCGTTAATGGACTCTAATAAGATATCTGCACGAGAACTTTGTAGGGTTTTCAATATTACAATTACAAACATTTTACGATGCTGTTTCCTACTGTAAAAGATCAATCGGTGTTGGTGGTCATAGATAAATTAAGATGTAATCTATGGTGCATTATAACCTTGCACCATGGATCACAAAATTTCGAATAGTTTTAGAATTTGTTATATATTTAAATTCCATTAATACAATACCATATGTTAAATTGAGAAATGTCTGGTTTTCAAAAGCACATACATGTGAATTTTGATCCCTGGGTCCATACTCTCTCCTATGGAGTAACCATGTTCATGTAATAATATAGGGGAGAATTAATATAGAGGTCAAGTGGTTTTGTGTAGGTAATAATCAAGATGGCAAATAAAGAAGAAATATACACGAAGATATTTATATAGTGGAATAAAGGCGGTATTCATGGAATGCTTAAATATCTCAAATGAAAGTCGTCGAATAATATACCAGTCACCACCACCAACATCATCATCATCATCATCATCATCATCGGCACTCTCTGTCATTTAACATCATCATCCGTTCATCCATCTAACCATCTATCTATTTCCCATCATACCATTTCAATTAAAACTTGCTCTTCTATAATGTATAAAAAAAACTGTTTTATAATAAATATTTATACCCAATCAATATTTTTATATACAGTGTGTCGCATTATTGATGAAGACATCCTTATACTTTCGTTATTTAATGGATTATCGATTTGAAATTCACATTTTTTAAGATAATTAACCGAAATATGAACTTTAAATGCAGCCTATTACAAATTGATAAACAGGGTCGATTCTAAAAATTTTGCCTAGCCTCAGAGATGGTTAGAAATATCGAAAAATTTATTGGAAAAAGTTATTTAGTTTTTTATACCCATATACCGATTTTCATGAAAAAAATTGCATTTTTACATTATTTTGATCGACATTCATAATTATAAAAATTTTATTGAAATATTGAAATATGTATAAATGGTTATGGGTTTAAATGGTTTTTTTTCGATATCTCTGACAGTAGACAAAATATTAAGAATCGGCCCTATTTGTCAATTTGTAGTAGGGTGAGCTTAAAGTTCTCATTCCGGCTAAGAATCTTAGCTAGTGTGAATCAACTGTATAAAGGGTAACTTATTGATTTGCATGTATTCAGTATGTATGAAGCATAGGTGTTAATCGGGTAAAAAAAATTTCACAGGCGTACATTGGAGCCAATTCTCTAATACATAAACGCAGTTTTTAATTTGAAAAGACGCAAATTCCTTACTCGAAGATTTTTACGAATTCTTATAAGATTTTAAACTTAATAAGATGGACATAATTGAGATTTAGTAGTAGTTAATTAATTTGAAAGTATTGCAATTTCCTACAAATTGGTATTTGAATAATGGAATAGTTTTGAGTTCAGAAAGTTACTGTCGAAAAACCATTTGAGTTCGTTCAACAGATCAAAGTTAATAATTTTTTTTGAACAATAGTTTCGAAATAGTTTACGGAAACAATTGCTTCGTTTATAAGTCTCAAAATAGAAAATATTTTTTTAAATAACTTATTACATATTTTTTTGCTTAAGATGAAAAGTACCTTATTGTAACAGAATAGGTATGAATTTGGTTGAATTTGTCGAGTAGGTGAACATATAGTGGTTTCCATGGATATGGCACACAACATATCTCATATGCTAACGTGACCATTTCTACCAATTGGCTCGACATGACAAACGGCCTTAAGGAATTTTGTTCCAAAAACCTTTGATTGATTTTAAGTAATACTATAAAAACTTAACATTTTACTTAAATATAACAAGTTTAATTTCGGTATGTTAAAATTTAATACTGAAAAGTTTATATTTTAAGTTTATAATTCTATTGAAGTAAACTTTGACGGTTTGTTTTACATCATCTAGTTATAAACTTAGCAATAGATATCGAATAAATTTCTTAATCGTCAAACACCTTTGACGGCACTCCTATAGTTGCGGAGGTTAAACAACTAATCTCTTCGTTTTTCGAATTGTTTAATAAGTATTTTTAAAAATGTAAACATTCCTTAAAGTAGTAGGTATATTTGGATTATTTTTTATGCCGGAAAGTCGTAAAAGGAAGGCAACTACTTTTCTTTGAATGCTATTCTTTTCGAGAAAATGAAGAAAATTTCAATTTCTACTCCTTATTGATCCCCGCGTGATTTCCACGGAATCATAAACGAGAAAAATGCTTTTTTCAATAAACATGAGTTTATTTTTATCCCATAATCAAGGAAAAAGCCTGCACTTAGTCTTTATATATTAACCTCCATTATTTCCAATCTTTTTTTTTTTTGTGCTATAAAGATCAAGCTGAAAATATTCCGTTAAAGCTATCAAGCTGTCACAGACTGGTGACAATAAATGAGGCTTTATTTATCTTTCAATGATAGTTTTTATTTTAAAACTATTTATTCATGAAGATAAAACACATGTGAATTCAATTTATTTAGTTATTAATAAAAATATGCTACATAAAAATGAAATGCATTTCACGGTCAGTGATTTTAAGACAGTTTGTGTTTATTAAAGTAAATTTCTATAGGAATTTTAAGAAATAGTAATAAATAAATTAATTAGCTTTAACTGAACTATGTCACTTTTATGACCTCCATATACAAATTTCATTGATTAATAAGATTAAGCTTAATCTTATTAATCAATGAAATTGTGCGAAAATCTTTTATACTGTATTTGCTTTAGAAATCTGTTAAAAATTCAACGTTCTCTTCGGCGTTGAATTTTTTAACAGATTTCTAAAGCAAATACAGTATAAAAGATTTTCGCACAAAATCAAATATCATGGAATGAATATTTGTACACAACTACTAATAGTTACGTTTCTATAAAATATCTACTAAAGTTTTTCCTTTGTGTCATGGACAAGTAATTCTTTCTATTCATGAACAATCGAATATTTTCAAATATACCCAAGTGGAGGAGTATCAAATAAAAGAGTATGTCGTGTATATTACAAAAATGTTATCGCGGCGCAAAGGGATAATCTCTATTTTATCGGGGGTTTATCAAATTTCTTATTTGCTGGATATTTCTCACCAATTTCATGCAATCATAGTGTCCCACAGCGAAGTGTGGCGGATTACAGCAATATGGTATAATATCAGTAGCAACCACATGAAAAATCGAGACGGCAGATTTTCTCTTGACCAGGAACACATGCATTAACGTCATCTATTGATGCATAAGTGAACAAAGTAGATAAGTATGGGATCGATCATATCATAAAATTGCCATCTGTTTGATCATTAGCATAGTTTTTGATCATCTACAATATCGTCGATTAGCGGTGGACGAAAAGACGCATCCACGTAAAAGTTATGGCTGTATCAAGTATATAGCCACCCAGAAATTTTGACATTTATTGAAATATTGGATACGTGGTACTTGAGAACGTTTGCCTTTATCGCGATTATGCGTACATTAAAAAAAAAACAACTTTCAAATCATTTTAGTGTTGCTTTAACTTTGATATGATATAGTTTTATAATGAAAGAATCTAATTTTAATTTGCCAGAAAAAAAATTAGGCTGCTTTAGTAGCACGAAACCAGCTTGTTATAATCAGTTCAAGTGTGAGTACTATTTCGTAAAGATTCCCAAAATAAATTTTAGTATATGGGCCTGTGAATATGTTATACTTACATGGTGGTTTTGCGGATTTCAAACCAGATTTTTTATTACTGTATACCAAGAATATTCGATAAAAACTATAAAAATATGAATGCTTTTAAATTTATACGAATATATATTTACATTTAAAGAACTCTCGATCATCATATTTTCTTTGAAATGATTCGATGAGTACAAACATATAAAACGATCAAAAATGGTTGTTGTATAAATTGTTGTTTTGAGTGGAAATATTTGAAAATATACATATTATTGTATATAATATGTAGAAAAATAAATACTGGAATATAATTACACAATAATTATAGATTATTATAACAAATAATTTATCAAATTAAGAGGTCTTATAACCACAAAACTATACTGTAATTTTCTCTCCCCGGAAGCTCGATACAATTAAAAAATAACTGCAACATTGAGTTTTTCTACAAAAACAATTTACGAGCATAGTTTTCCAAATATATTCACAACATCTTATATATAAAAATGAATCGCTGAATGTGTTGCTATTTCGAGAGCAGCTGAACCGATTTTGCTAATTCTTTTTTTAAAAATATTCCTTGAAGTACGAGGGTGGTACTTTCGGAGAGAAACATTTAAAAAATTTCCTGAAAAAGTCTAAAAATAACACTTTTCTATATTCCCATACAGAAGATTCGTAATAATAATTAAAAGTCAATTTGAACTTTAATACCATACCATAAAGTTTTAGTGTTAGTAGAGGGGTTCCGGATTTGCAAAACAATTGAGTGACGTTAGTATCGTATAAATATTAATGTCAATATTTATCAATATTTATACTATTGTAACATTACTCAAAAACAAATTGTCTATGGTAAAATGGAAAATATCTGTGGTAAAACGTATACGTCTCTCTGACCCGGTGTACCGATTTTCAATGCTACGAATAACTAAAGTTGGTTAAGTTTCGAGAAATGTTGTTATTCTATTTTAGGTATAGAGAAACAGAGTGAGTATCTTCTTTTTTATGTCGGTTAAAAATATTATAAACGGTACATATTTAGGTCAGTATTTAGTATGCTAATTTATTCAACAAATTTTATATTTAATTAATTAATTTTTAAATATAATTAAAGTTTTTAATTTTGTAAATAAAATATATTTTAATAAAAAATGATTATGATAAATTGTTTTATATAATATTAATTCATTTTTCTGAATATAGCCATCCCTGTTTAGACGTATATTAAGTTAGCGGACCACTTTTTGAATTTTTTTTTAAAATTTATTTTGAAACTTTTCCATTTGGAGAATTTGCCGTTTTTATGAGTAAACTATTCATAAAATTTTTAATTTTGTCTCTCAATTATTTTTCAAAAATCGAGTTGGACCGCTAGCTTAACATTCAGCTAGAGTTAACTATTTTCGCTTATTATTCGTGAAATTTCTTATTTTGCAATTACTTTTTGAAAAAATAGGGGTTCAACAAAGACCAAAATAAAACTTATACTATGCTAGCAAACCACTTTTCGAACGTTTCCTCACTGAGAATCTGCCCTTTTTATACCATGTATATACGAAATATATCAAGTCTAGTCCCAAGTTTGTACCGCATAAAAATATTGATGCTATTTGAACATAATTCGGTTGGGTCTTGGGTCCGTTTGACTCATCTTATTAACTGTAAGCTAGATAAAACAAAAATTTATGTGTAAAAAATATTTCTTATAAAAATTAAACAACTTTTGCTTGAAACAGTTTTTCGAAAACATCACTGTTTAAACAGCAAACAATTTTTTCAGCAATTACTGTTAAAAAAATAAGGACCCACTAACTGAATAAAAAGATAAGCCGGCTAACCTTATTTTTTTAAAAGTAACTGCGCTTCCAAATAAAAAATATAATGAATTATTTACGCATAAAAATGGGCAGATTCTCAGTACGGAAAAAGTGGTTCCCTAACTTAATATAAATTTTATTTTGGTCTTTGTTGGATCCTAAGGGCGTCGACGTCGTGTGATTTACAATTTTACTAGGTCATATTTCATCATAATTATAATGATTGTCGTGATAAATTTTTTTTATACCATTCCTATGATAAATAAATTGTGTTATAAAATTTCGATTTCTCTGATCATTGAAACGTACCCCGACTCTTCCTGAAAGTTTGTTTACTGAAGCATTATTATTTGTAAACTTTTTATGTATGGTATTTTAAAGGTTCTGGTTCTGTTATGAGGAAATATTTCAGATTTAGAAAACAAAAATTGCCTTCCAATTTCCAAAATAATATTTGTGTTACCAAATCGACTATAAATATGCTGAAAAAATTCGTGAACAATGAAATATATAACATAATCCATTACAGAAGATTGTCATGGTAGTTTTAGGAAAAATCTTTCAACAACCAACCAAAGTTTCCTTTTAAAGTCGATAATGTTATATTTGTTTCAATAACAGTTTCATCCAGGCAAAAGGTAAAATGGATAGAAAACCATACAGAGATTTTTAGGAGGGTTTTAATAAAATAAAAGAATAAATAAGGAAAATTGGATTCAAAAAAGTTTGGAAACTGTATATCAATATAAATGGTCCAACAGAGAAACAATGACGAGATCTGTGAAGCCTTATTTAAATTACTAATATTTAAACATAAAACATTGGACAAAGGATAATTTCGTAAAATGAAACTGTCATTATAAGAAAAAAAGAATCAATCCAAAAGAAGAGAGCATATTATTAAATGTGATTGGAAGATAAAGGAAACAAATATAGAGAAGTAAAACGACCTCTTAAGGCAGGCAAGGGCTCCCTTAGTAAGTGTCATTGAATTGACACTTAAATTGATGTATCAACATGAATGACTTCGATGACTTAGACTATAGAATATAAAGGGTTTCAAAATTTATCGGAAATAGAACATCACCACAAGATACTTCCTTCATATTTAAAGTTCAACACATTCCTATCTCTGTTTTTAAAATTATAAATTCTGTAAACCCTCATATTTTCACTTGAATATACAAAGAAGAGATACTTTTTGTTACTGGTATCGTATTCAAGGATAATATCATTGTTATTCTATGTTACTGTTGTTAAATTCTTGGAATGTTTTGATAAATAATCCCTGGTTTACTATTCAAACTATTCTAGCGTGAAATGTGAGTAAATTTCAAACCATATTATAAACTATTAATGTGTATACATATATGTTAAATTATTAAGGACTAGATTGATACCCGCCTGCTTCACTGGGCTTAAAAGTAAAAACAACCGCTTTATAGTCTTCACCCTCTCTTGATGTACACAGTTTTCAATTTTGATAAATGTAAAATAGTCGTAATTCATTGAGTATATAAGAAAAGTTGGCCATGATTTGTTTGGCATTTACTATTTTAAATTTTTACAGAATTCTTTAATTTATAAGATATATTTTTTAAAAATATATCTTTATAAATAATAGTTAATATCTTATTCTGATATGTCAGCTATATGGCTGTGCAGTTTCATTAAAAACAATTCGCTAGTTTTAGAGTGAAATCGTAACAAACAAACAAACAAACAAAAAAAAAAAATGCTTACTTTCACATTTATAATATATAGGGATGTTCTGGTTTTGAATAGAGAATATTGGTGCAAAGTCTATCTGTATTATTAATCATTACTTAATATTGCAAAGTCTACCTCTATTATTAATCATTACAAATGCGAGCATAACTGTTTGTCTCTGTATGTCTGTCCGTGTGTTACGCAATCATGCTTAAATTCCTGAACCGATTAAAATTTTGTACAAAGATAGTCTAGGGACTGAGAAAGGACATAGAGGATGCAATTTCGTATAGAAATTATTACATCATTTTTAAAACTAGAAGCTTGGAACTTACTTTTTGGGCTTTTGATTAGATATAATTAAATACGGCATTCAGAGTTTGTGAAAATTAGGTGTTCATGTTGAATGGTGAAAGTAATAGAGGATATGAACTTGGCCACATTCTTTAAGATATATGCCTTCAAGATACAGCTAAGGTACTAGGTACTTAACCGATTTGAAAAATTATTTCACATTTAGAAAGCTTCATTATCAGCGATAAACATGCGCTTAAAAAATAGGGTTCTGCAAGAAAATAGTAAAATCGACGAAACAAAAGCAGGATAAGTGGCGGGATATGAAGTGAAGATTATAACACAATAATCTTTGAATATTTAAATACAATAATAATAATCTTTGTATTTAAAATGGAAGTTGTCCAGCGAAGCAGGTAGTTCACAGCTAGTTGTGTATAAGTATTTTGTTTTGAATTTTTCTAACAGAACTGATTTCCAACATAGCTCCCTTAATTAATATAAGGTGTAAAGTACTTTTTTTAAAATAATTTGAAGCTTATAGAAATTATTTTTTGCTTTTTAGTTAGTACAGCTTTAGTCACAAAAGCATATTTTTTAGTTTTTTTTAAATTTTTATTTATTTTTTACTTTTTAGTGTGCTTTTTTATTTTTAAACTAGTACTAATATTATGGAATGTTATCTGCGCTTCCACCATCAAATATTGTTTTGTTAATCGTTAATCCTGAAAATCCTGATCAGAATAGCCGCACAAACTTAAAATATTTTTGTATTATGGTGGGTTTTGATAAGTGTGTGAAGTTTCAATTGAATCCGACGTTTTGAAGCGGTTGAAACTCACGTTCAAAGATTTCGTTACATGGATACATATAACATGCATGTGTGTTTGCTTTGTAAATTAAAAATAGGTACTACATAGAAAAATATAATTTAATATAAATCTAGGTTAGTGTCCTTTTTATAAACAAGTAAAATAATTATATACTATCGTTTACATGTAAAAACATATTATAATAACATTTACATAGTAGGTACAATGTACAGACTGTAAATATAATATCATGCATAAAATTTTATTTAGATAGGTAATAGGTATGTATAGTATTTAATATAGCGTGAGCCAGTTAAAATGCTATTCGTTGTGTGCGTAGTCATGGCAAGGACGCCAGCGCTTCCAGTGAATAATTTTGGCATTAAAGGGGGCTGTTATGACTAATTCACAATTCTTTACATTTAAATGTTATAATAAATGTCAAATTGAAATTATTGAAAAATAACAATTAATTAAACTTGTTGCATTAAAAATTATGAAAATAAGACACCAAATTGTACAAATATTATTTTTTAAATGTAAATTAGCATAATTTTTATTTAAATTTGTTGAACAATAATATAAGATTTTCAATATAAGCCATAAATGCAATGTATACAATTATATATGCATCCATACAATTATATAAATAGTGTATCGTTACCATGGAACGCCTCCAATTATACTCATGCGCGGTGCGAATAGCTAGAAGTTTATAATGCGTTTAAAAATACGCTTCAAATATCATAAATTAATTTTTTTTATTATTTCAAAGAGATATTTTATAAAAGTTTTATGAACTAAAGAACTACTAGAGTCGGTATTTTATTAAGCGTAACTTGGCTGTAGTGGTTACATTTGAACCTGGCGAAAGATCAAAGCACCATTTGCAGTAAGCTTTATTCTCTGAGCCTCTCATACAAACTATTGGTGGTGGAATCATAATGACTCTAGTATCGTTTTTTTTAAAATATCAATTTTTGCCCGTTGGCACGAAAAAAACTTCACTCTTTCATGCTGCACTCATTCAAGAGAAATACCAGTCAAGAAATTTTTTTTATCAATTTTTATATCAAGAAAAATAAATTTTTTTATGTGTAAATGTTGATTTTCCATAAAAGGTAAATATTCATTTTTATAAATATTAATCAATAAATTAATATATATATTGCAATCTTATGGGAAATGTAGCCCAAACACAATATTAAAACTTCCACAACTGGCTAGGGTTCTATCAGACAGAACATATGTTGTCGTGATACCATTGGATGGGGGCGAGTATAGCTGTAATTAAACTGCATACCTTGTTTCACTAAAATGTCGATTGTATGCAGTTTAGGCTACAACTGCATGTGTGCAGTTCATTAGATATAAGCTTAAGCCTATTAAATATAACTACAATTTTGATTTACAGCTTTTAATGGAAACATGAAGGTGGATCTCCAGTCGTTCTTATTTAATGTTGATCAAGAAATGCAAGAAATTGTATAATTGTTCATGCTACTTAATGTCGAAGTAAGTAAACGTTAATCATATTCGTTAGCAAAGTTTAAATCTTATAAGGGCTCGTTACTAACAATGTATGGGTAGGGATAGCTTTACAAAAATAATTTAAAAACATATTATTTTATACTCGGAGTGAGAAACTGATTACTAATTAAATTAAATTAAATAGACATGTTGACAAAACTTTTTTTATCACTTAATGTGAAGAATTCTCACTGCACGGGCAGAAAAGTGTAGTTGGTTTTTGAAAATATTTAGAAGTACGTAACATATGAAAGTTTAAAATTTCTTATTGAACAAAGAGGAAAATATAGGTTAGTGACGATATTGTCCGATATCACTATAGGATTCAAATAAAATACTCTTGAAATGTTGATTTGCTAAAAGGAAATTGGCAACAATCTTTGAATGCTTATAACTTCTTCATTTCAATCAATTGTAATTTCACTTTCAAATTTTGTCATGGTATCAAGTCTAGTTTTACATTTTTATGCGTAATATGAAAATTTATGACAGTATTACGAATATTTTAAAACTGATTCATTTGACAACTAAATCCTGCTAGCCAAACTATAATCTGAAGATATTAATGTTTTTACTTCATGGCTGTAACATGAGGTAGCAGTCAGTATACGATCGCCACCCGCCAAGAATCTACGTCATATAAATACCGCAGTTAAAACTTTCTGAGTAGTAAATACAGTATAGTAAGGTTAACGATATATAAACGTTGTTTGTTATGACGTACCTATGACGTTTAATCATAAAATTTATTCTAATTATTATATATTATGGTTTGCGGTTGTTGTCGTATAAACTGAATAATAAAATTGTCTTTAGAAAATATGATTTATTGTATATGATAACGATCCAAAAAGTTTCAATTAATTACCTCGAAAATTGTACTTTATTTAATTCTAAAATAACGGGGCTTAGTTCGATTTTTTCCTCGTTCTGCTGTCCTGTAATCATAAAATAATACGATTTCTTAGACCGTAAGAATGGTTTTACGATAGTAACATTTAGTATAAAATCTTTTCAATTTTCAACTAGCAAAGGATATAGGAGAACCCGGACTTCTAGGATTCATGCCAAGCGCCCTACTAATCCAAGAAGTCCAGGTTCTAGTCCTGGTTCGAGTGTATTTTTTCCAATTCTTTTTAATTAAGATTCCTAGACAAGACATTTGTCAATATTTAGTTTACGCTGTATGTATCATATTAAAATTGTCAATTATAATCGAGAGACTGCGAAGTAAATAAATATCGTATACATGATTAAAGTAAACAAATAATAATAGTAAAAAATAAGTAAATAAACAAAGTAAAAAATAAAAATTCGACGAGTTGAAAACATTGCACTCTGTGTCTAGAGCTCGAATGGCCCAATTGGTAAGATGCTTGGCATGAATACAAGAATCCAAGGTTCGAGTCCTGGTTCGAGTGTATTTTTTTCAGTTCTCTTTAGTTAAAATCATAATTATGTGAAAATTAATTTTGGCAAAAGAGACTCTATATAGCATAATATATGATACACTTAGTGAATGGAAACTTTCATTCATGTTTATAATAAATAATAATATTGATGTACATAAATTGAAATATATTTCAATAACATTAAAGTAAACAACTTTCATTATGAAACAACAACAACAATAACAATGATTATTATATATCTAATGCTAATTATAAACAAACTATATTTATGTAGGTAATATAATCTCATGAATTTTAATACCTTTTATAAGGGACTATCAATTAAGTATAATATAGAGCATGTTTGTTTGTCTGTGTTTCAAGGCAAAATACAAGGAGAATCAGATCAATATGGTTTTTGGCACGGAAATAGTTAGAAAACAGAAATAGTGTTATGAATTTAATATAATATAATAATGTGGATCGTGAGCCTATAATATATCGAAATTCCTTGATTCTTTTTATCTGCCTTTTTGAATATTGATATAAATAAGTTGGGTTACAAACTCTATTTTTACGTCCTGAGCACGCTGAATCTCCGCACGATATCTATTTTCGTTTTTGAGTTATAGTGTTTCCAGACAGACGGGCGACCAGACAAACGAAAATGAATTCATTAAGTGACTTTAACACTCACACCAAATTTTTCTTCGCATCATCAATATAGCTAGACGTTCCAAACTTAGAACAAAAAAATAATATACCTTGATATATATTTCACATATAGAGAGTATAACGATATATTATTTTTTTGGAAAAATATATTATTTTTTACCTTAAATATATACTATCTTTTTGGAAAAATATTTTAATGTTCAATATATTAATACGATTTTTAAGCTTTTATTAGAAAAGACATAAATTAAAAACCTGAAATTATCGCTGAATTCGGTCACAATAAATTCCTGAAACCTAAAATTTCAACATTGATAAATAATATCCAGTTTCTTACGCAAAAGTTTTATTCTATTTCAATTTGTTTTAATCGCGTTCATTCGTTTCAGGTTGTATATAATTATTGTAAATCCCGTTTTAAGTATGTCTATACTTGAATAAACCCATTAAAATAGATTTTACTGATCAAAGAGCACAATTTATATAATATATACATTACTGCTTATATCCGACGTGTATTTTTTTGAAAATAATATAAACAAGTGAAAACAAACAATTGACTGAGTTAATTGTTGAAATACCATGTTAAGACAGTGTTGATTACTCTATAACATTAAACATATACCTATATATGTTACACATGCATAACTGATAATCCCATATTAATACATACTAAAAATTTGCATCTAAAGCGTGTCCTCGTGGGTACACAGTGATGTTTACAAAAAAATGTTTCAAACAAAAGTTGTTTTTTTTTATAACATTTTTTACATTTAAACTTTTGTTCTATCTCTAACGGTGTACAAGATGGATCCTACGTAACCAAGACCTAATTGACCTTTGTTGTCAACCTCAACTCAACCAACTCATAATTACAACAATACTCCGGGTATATACAATTTTTGGTTTATTTTTTCGATTTAATAACATGTAAAATTCTGCCTGCGTTTGTTTCGAAAAAATTCCGGTATAAATTTTCAAAACCCCGTATTAATCAAAATGTATATGCTGTTCTTTAATTTCGTAAACTTGAAAGTTCATTGACATAATATGTATGAGTTTTGTATATAAAATAATGTAAAGTTTAATTACTTACAATAAATAAAGTTTTGTATTTGTTGAAGAATTGTTTTGTGTATTTACTAACCTGAAACAATTAAATACATAATTATATAGATAAACGATTAAAATATTTTATGTAAATAATATTAAGTATAAACATTTGCTCAGTTTGGGATTTTCTAATTAAAATAAGACACGCAAAATTAATTGAAATATGGTTTTTATACATCATTAAGGATAAAGTTATTTAAGTAGAGAAATAATATAATAATAGGCTAAACTACAAAATATTTTATGACTGATGCACATGAAACATGATCAAATTCAACTTTTATGGAATCACATATCTTGTATGTTGCAATAAATAGGGACCCAATAAATAGTTTTGTGACATTTGGAATGATTTTGATTAATAATTTAATTTTCTATCGATATTGATTTATTTTAAGATCCCCTCAATAAGAATTTAGAAAATTTTGGAAACCTCAAAATAAGTATGGCTAATTATAGTTGATTTATAAAAAATATTTATAAACAATTGATGCTGCGTTTAAAAGTGTAGCATTACAAATTCGAAATTAGCAAAGTCAAAATAATAAGAAAAAGCTTGGGTGGAAAAAGATACTGTTAATAAGGAGTGAACCACCCATGGCTGCTGTACTAAAAACTGGTGCATAAAGAGAAGACTTTACTCACATTTATCAAAAATACGATTTAATTTTATAACTTTATTTTAATCTGCCGAACTGATCCGTCTTTGATCTGCCCGTTTTAGAGGTATTTTCTACTGTGTAATAATTGTTTTAACTGCCGTTAAATGTTAAATAAGGTTACCACCATTAAACTATTATTACTTAATAATACTAATTTTCGATTGATTCAATGTGTTAGAAACCACGTTTTTAAGGATAACGCCGTCCAGGGCCTAACAATATACTATATTATTTTAACTCCAATTTATAAATATATTTTGTGGTAAAACCACCTAGATTTTTTATTTTCTTGGGTAGAAATTCTATAAACTTTATCGTTAACATTAAATCAACAATCGTTATAGTGGTTATAAATGGTTGACTTGTATAATATCATGAATTTTGTAATGACTTGTATTTGTATTATAAACCTACTTTTATCAATATAAAAGAAACTGTATCGTCCCCAAAATAAAGAAATTTTGTAGCTAAATCTAAATGTATAGAAATATAGAAGGTATAAGGGCATTATACAAGGTGAACTTGGTAGTAGTTTCTGAGTTTCTTAGTGTATTATAAATTTCATTATAAAATGTTTTCTCTATCAATCATCAAGAGATCGAAACTTCACTTTCTGAATATTGTGATAAAAAAAATAAAAACCAAAATAAAATTGGGATGTCGCTCCACATCCCCGCAAGATACAGCGCAATAATTAAGGCTCATCTAAAAATTAGCCTTTTATAGAGTTTTCTAAAATATTATAAATCAAAATAAAGTATAAGTCTAACAGTATTACAAGAACCATATTATTGAGTTGTCTTGATTAAAGTAAGCAAATCTAAAAGTTTCAGGTATTTGAAGCTCAGTAATTAAGAAGAGAGTAGTAATTTACTCCTATCGGCTTTCCTTATATATTTTAAAAATGTAGATAATAATATTACGAACATGGTATAAGCTTGTCTTAGGTAAATAAAGAAAATCTTAGGGTTTTCGCGGTTTAATTCGTTTCAATTATTGAAACTTATTGGAAATGTGATAAGATTTCGTAACTTTTTCTCTTTGAATTACACCCGGTAAATTTACCCTCCATAAACGCTTTATAGTAATCGAATACTTTTTTCGTGAAATAAAAAAAATAAAAATCTATTTAATTTCTAGCCACATTAGAGATACATCGCTCGTAGAGAGTTATTTGTTAAAATGTAAAAAAAGTATCGTATACATAAACTTTAGTAGGTATATATATTATACAATATACCTACATATGTTTGTAATGTAAGAAAATGATGGAAAAATGTTTATATCTGATAATAAAATTTGATTGTAGACGAAAAATGAGGAAAATGGAAATTTAAAAGGTTTGTGAGATACATTCTATAAAAAAAAACCTTTTATAAACATTGAAAAACTTCACGCAATAGTACCTTATGTATAAACGCTGTATATAATATTATGAGTAGGAAGTAAATTACACCAATACTATCTTTTATCGCATATTGAATGTGCAATCTCTTTGATTTTATTTCTGATCTCAAGCTTTTACTATCCTGGTCCCACTTTTAACTGCTGTTATTTTCCTATACAACTGAAAATAATAATTTTTAAATTCTATTTTCTTGTTGGATAACTTAGCTGTCTGTTATGCATACACAATTTCGTATATAGTTAATACAAATTTCGAGCCCGCATAAATTCTGAAGAATCACAAAAAAGTATTGAAATCTCATGTGACATGAAAATCAAGAAACGTATTATTCAACAAAACCAAACTTGTAACTATAAAATTTTCAAAAATTTGACGGTCATTTTCATGATTATTAAAACTCGAAAAAAGTCTGGTCAAGAGAAAAAATTTTAGTAGTAGCACAGATAGTAGATTTTTGCAGATAGGGGACTAAAGAAGTGAATTAAAATACGATAAATCATTTAAAATATTTCTAGAAAGAATTATTATAAAACAGAATAGATAAGCCAAAATTTTAGATAGTTTAATATTTACTTCCTTACCAATATTATAAATGCGAAACTAACTTTGTCTGCGAAGCATGGCAGGCTACAGCTAGGACTTTTTCCCTAAAATTAGGGTTCCTCACCAAAATAATGAAATCGACGAAATTGTGAACAAAAGCAGGATAAGTGGCGGCATTTGAAGTGAAGGCTATAACCCATTAAGTTGCCCAGTGAAGATGGGTAGTTCAAAGCTAGTATATTTATAAAAAAACTATTAAAAAGAACACTTAAAAGTGGATAATAATTTTAATTGAAATGTAAAATTCTAAGTGCTCTCTGCATTCATTCTTTAAATAAGCTGATTTGATAGATATCAGCAATAAAGCGTCTTTTTATAGTTTTTTAAACTATAAAATATATGGTTATTTTTTAGTCTCGATAAGTTAAAGATTGAATACTCTTTGATCAAAAAGTAGAAAATCTTTTAACGCTGTTGTCATTTTCATTCGCGTAGTTTACGACATGTTTTGTACATAACCAAACTTCAAAATCCTCATAAAAACTATTTTTTTTATATTTATTGGTCGTATACAAGATCTTTATCAATATCTATGTGTTTTCGAACATGAATTATTTACTAGTAAGGTGTTTGAATTCTTATTAGAACTAGAACCATTATAAATTTTCTCATCTTGTTTAATCAAAGACAAAAGTTTGAAAGGTGATTGTATCCTCAACCGTAAGTCTATTTTCAAATTTGAAAGGGTTGAACTGATTAGTCAGGGCTGCTCAATCTGAGAACAGTGTTATGACGTAACTTTGAAACTGCTGTTTCTTTTCTTGATCAAATTTATTGAAACTGGCATAAATTAATCATTAGCAAATTTTTGAACATTTACGTTGTATACCAAATTTCGAGATATTATGAAATTGTCTCGTTTTAGTCAATTCTCTTTCTGTTTCCTAGTTTCCTAGTTTCTCGTCTAGAGTAACACCCTAAATTTATACTCTGCACACAATCAGATATTTTCAATTACTGAAACTTAAAAACTGTATAATACAAATAAAGTATACCTGTCGTAAATCAATTTTTTGGAGCGTAAATGAAGGTAGTTGGGTACTCAATAAACAGTATATCTTCAGAAAGTTATTAATATAAGTATGCCTTTAATGATTATTCAAACAAATCACATCTGTGTTAATATTACACCCTTCAAACTTCCATAAATAGTCCCAAAAACATAAAATTAAACGTTTCCTCAAACTAAACTCAAATTTTCCATTGAATTAAAATCAAATAAGTGTACAAATTCAATAATACATTTTACTTAAACTGTTTGGTAAAAGTGACATGATGTCGAAATGTGTGTTAATACTGATTTCATGTTTTTTATAACTCCATGAAAATGTGATACTTATGGATACATTGTCTACATAATGGATAAACAACTAAACTATATGTTTTTTGATAAAATACAGATGTAGCATATATATGTTGCAGTGGATGTGTCTCACCATCTGAACCAGTAACTTTCTGGTTAAGTAAATAGGCCATTTGGACGTTTTTTCTAAGAGAAGTGCAAGCTAATAATTATATAGTAGTATCTTAACGGAGGTACAAGTCAAGTTTATGAATATTCATTTGTCAATTTCAAGTGTAACTAATGGTGTCTTGGTTTTTAGAAATATGAAATTGAAATAAATTTTGTTTTGCAAATTTCAGAAAAATGGCTTATTACTGGTTCATTACATTAATGGCTCCTTTCATTTTGCCTTAGATTTATTGTTGAAAATAACTGAAATATGACCTTACCTTATTAAAGAAATGGCTCTGGTAAACAGAGTATCATCTTTTCCTATACTTTAGGGGGGTTCCTTTTGACCTCCATGGGACCTTTAATGTTCATTTCAAGGTCATACTTATATGAATAAGTGCCTGTTATTCTGATGTATACCTCAAAACGTAATAGGGGTGAGTAACCGATTGGGCACCGAAGGTTAATTTGTAACTCGCAATTTTTTTTATAAATGATGGTGTTTTTGCATAGGTAAATTTGACGATCTGTTCATAAAAGATAAATCGGTAATATTGACAAAAAAAAATTTTTATGCAGCGATTTGATGAAATGTATAAAGACGTCAAAAAATCAGATATGTTTGTTACTAGTTTTAAACAAAAAGGGTAGAATTTAAATTTTGATGGCAAATTTATTATTTGCAAACAACCAACGCTAAATCTTGAACATAAGAAAAATTAGTTACCAATTATGGCTTCTGTCCCTTAATATAAAATTGTTCCCGATTTTCAAGGTTAAAAAAAACTTTCTATCAGAAGCTTAACAATATTTATATTATTGATTTTATGGAAAAATGTGGATAAATATTTGATAAAACGGAAATTATATGTAGTTGAGATGAAATCAAATCTTCAATATTTAATAACCACTATATTTTTTTTCTGGTTTGGTTTTGACATGAGTGTACACATAAAAATTTGATATCTACACAATAAAATAAAATGGAATATTTCATTAATATATTTATTTATTTAAAAATATTAAGACCGTGAGCACATAATGAACTTAAATTTTGATTTGAATAATTCAAAACAAACAAGGCCAGCTAAAATATTTCAATACAAATATATCCAAAAAATTGTCCAAAAAAAAAGTAGCTCTCTAAGTACCCTTTTCATTTCATCTGATGTTCTTGACCATCACTTTGATATTGATTTAAGAAGGAATGTTATAAGTTTAAAGAGTTTTTCTGTGCATCTGTGTGTTTCTCAGTGGCATCGTAGCGCCTAAACGGTCGAACCGACTCGATTGACAACATTTTATAGCTAAGTTTTCAAAAATCGGTTTACAATTGTGAGAATAAATAATCCATTATTTCTTATCACACTACGGCAATTGATTTTGAAAATCCATAATCTTTGCAGATAATAATAGTTATGACATTATTTTTCAATATATTTAATATATTGTAGTTATTTATTTTGTATAATATATACAAGTGTATAGCTATATTACTTACAACAAGAGCTATATTGCAGTTTTATGTTTATTTTTGTTAATAAGCAATGGGTTGTGAAAGTGATTAGATAAGAGTTGAGGATATATAGGTACCTAAAACATGAGTGCAATATACAACGTGTTCTGTTATTGGCTACAGAAGAAACTTAGCTTCCGAAAATAAGCTCATCAAGAGCAAGAACAAAAATCTTTTCCAAATTTGGATCTGAGGCCTAATTTGGGAGATACGTTTATGGCAAAAATTGATACATTTGTTCATTCATTGACTATCATTCGATAACCAGTAGGCAATGATAAATAATCAGTAGATATTTGTAAATTTCATTTAATTTTATTCAACTAAGGATGGGATTTTTAAAAAGTATAAAATGATTTAATTGGATTATATTGTTTTGAAAAAAACATGAGATTATAGTACGTAACAAACGAACCATGCGACAATGAGTGTGATTTGTTTGTTTATGTACAATGATAAATTGTTTACTTATAATAATTTGATACTTTTTTTTAAATCCCTTCCATTATTAAGTGAAACTTACTAATATCTACTGATTATCATTGGCTACTGGTTATCGAATGATAGTCAATGAATGAACAAATATATCAATTTTTGTTGTAAGGGTATCTTCCAAATTAGGCCTCAGATCTGTAATGACATTGTAATTGCGTTTCTATCGAATGTATGTACATTCGATAGATACGACTTTGCTTTGTATACAAACATTACCTTAGCAACGCCTGTTGTTTGTACTCCAGATAATGATAATGCACCAAATTGTAAGAGGTTGCTCTTACATCTGAAAATGCTGAAATAAAATACGAAATAAAATCAAAAGAACTATGTTTGAGAATTTATTCCGCAATTATCTGGAGTACAAACAACAGGCGTTGCTAAGGTAATGTTTGTATACAAAGCAAAGTCGTATCTATCGAATGTACATACATTCGATAGAAACGCAATTATAATGTCATTACAGATCCAAATTTGGAAAGGAGTTTTTTTGTTGCTCTTGATGAGCTTATTTTCGGCAGCTAGGTTTCTACAGTCAATAACAGAACACGTTGTATATCGAAAGGTTCTTCGTTCATACCGGGTGTTCTACCACACCTCATGAACTTTTTTCTATTTGCATAATACTGTAGTAGTAGTATTGTAACGAATATTAAAATGCACAGTATGTTCATGAATGTGACATGAACATGTGTTCGATGATCATATGTCATGTTATATAATGAATTATACCTACCACCTACAATAAAACTATAATATGTTCTTTTTGTATCCTAGTGTTTACACTATTTACACTAAGTGTAAGTTGAAATTGATATCTTATTACATGATAATAGCACTATTATTTTCTGTAGTACTTTCACAAAGAGTGTAATACACCAAAGACAAAAAGAACAAATTTATAATGTAATAGGTAGAATATTAATAATCTAACAATAAGCTGTCATAATCAAACTTGACAATATTCGTTCATGTATATGGTTAGTTCAGTTCTACTTCCCTTGGGAAATAGCTATTAACATTTTTTTTCTAAAATATAAATTTTAAATAGAAAGTTTACTATAGTGATGAGCAAATTAATCTCCGTTTTACAGTCTTGGCCTGTAAAGACAAAGACCAATATAGTTATCACTTCGACAAGACCAATACCAAGCAGAGCAACCAAGAATCAAGGCCATCTCCACCACCAAGACGCAACTCGATAAGACTGAGACATGACTCTGCAAGACTAGTTGAAAATAATTAATGAACCGCCTAGAGAATTTTCTTTGAGTTTTTTTATTATACTTCATAAATTTTTCTTTCGCATTTAATACCAGAGAAATAAGAAAAAACAATAACTAATCTAATTACTAACTTTGGGTATAATACAGTTTGGGTGACAGACTTTGATTATGTCGTGGTAGTCTTCCTAATTACAAACTACAAATTTTGCAATAAGTGAAGACATGATTTTGTCAATTGACATATTCCAAAATCAAATACCTCTAGCTAGCTTCTGCTCTTCTAAAGCAGGCTTATTTATAGTTATTATAATCAAGGATAGTGAGATAATTTGGTAATGATGCGATAATATATATAATTTGATGCGCGATTTTATGTAAATATTTTTTGGACATGTTAAGACAATAAAAGAAGCATCTAAGAAGGAGAAATTAACGCGGCTTGCCATGGTAAGCAAACTGGCGGAGATCGTCACGTAACATTGTGAATATGCTTCGCGTGTGTGTGTGCCATATCCATAGAAACCACTATATGTTCACCTGCTACTTTATATTATTTTATTTAATTTAGTACACGAATTTTGCATTTTTGTACAATTATGTGCGTATGGGATCACTGCCTACTTGACACCAACCAAATATTTAATTTCTTGCTATTCTGTTAGCTATCAAATGAGCATCAATTTATAAACGTTAATTATTTATTAAATTATAATAACTAATTAGGTAATAACTTTATTTAGGTGAGCAATCAAAAACAGATTTCCGATATGTATTTATTCAACTTCGTTCTTAACGGGGGTCCCACGACTCCAATTTTTTTTTGTATCAAATAAAATTTTAGTTCAAAAACTAATTTAGTACTCCGTTTCATTATAATAAATTCTATATACAATTATAAAATATATCGTGTTTTATAGACATAAAATATGCCCATATACAACGTTCTGTAAAATTACTGAAAAATATAAATGTAATGGGAAAAAAACTTCGTAAGCAGCAGAATTCCATCACTAAAGTTGGATTTCTCCTTCACTATATATCTCTTATTGTAAAATCCTTTTTATTTATTGATTTAATATCGTAATTAATTAATGTCTATGATACAAAGGCGTATCATAAACAATGGCAACTATACAGCAACTTGTCGAGTTAATCTTCAGTAAAGAGAATTGAAAAAAATACACTTATACCAGGAATTTTGTTAACGGCTGACTATACCATTAAAATTTATTAGAATCGTAAATCGATTTTGATGTTTAAGTTTGAAAAATTTGCCAATATTTTCAACTCTCAAGGGAGAGGGGTGTTGTGAAATTGACATCCCTACAAAACCGATTTTCAACCCTCTGTCTCAATTCTGGGAGGCTGTACTGAAAGACATAAAATTATTTATTTTGATATTTCAACACTAAAAAGGCTAAAAAAGAGGAAGGTGACTGGTACACCCAAAAAGGATATCCTTGACATTGACTCAACCTAAATACTGACTTTCCTCTCAATTTGGGTAGACGGGACTGATGTTTAAAGCAGTAAAAACGGTGATAAAAAGGTCGATCTCTAAACATTCTTACAGATTTTAAAAAAAAGAGTTCCATGAAATGGAACATCCAGAATTATGGAATTATTGCCTAGGGTAGTGCTTATGAGAACTTAATATCCAAAATATTGCAAAAATAAAATAATTGACAGAATATTCATATTCAAATAACTGCCCCGCTAAAACTTAAGGAAAACTTTGTGGATAGTGCCTTAACTAATTATTTTGAGGTTTGTAAGTATCGAAAGACTCTTATGTAGAAATAATACTTATATAAAAAAATTAGGGATAGATGTAGTTTCAATTGAATCTAAATTTTTTCTTGTCTTGTTTCTTGTGTAAAAATTTATGAATAACTTTTTGTATTCCTTCTGGATTCTATGCACAGGTGCAATAGAAACCAGTAATAATAATAATAAGGTGCCCCCGCCCTCCCTCATTAATCTCCGATATAGTGTATAAGTCTATATTTTTGGAGAAGTATGATTAAAAATACTACTGCTGCCACTAAATTCTATTCGAAGTAATACTACAGAATTAATTATTCAAAAGTTGCAAAACTAATCGTATGGCTAAAACCCATTATAGTTTGAATTATTAAAGTGTATGTATATTATAGAAACATAGTATTATATATTTCTTTAACTCCAGGTATATTTTACTAGTTGTTATAATTCCGGCGTGTTACCTATATTTTGTTTACTTTAAATCACAGATTAAAATGCATTTAAATATACTTCAGTCATATACTGTGTGGTATTCGAGGAAGCGACTTTCTTACTTTCTCTTTTACTTGAGTCCATATAAGTATCTTTGTCTCCTCTATACGAATTTATACTGAGGAATTCTATATGGCGTTTTACTTAACCTTTGGTCTATGTACTAGATTAAGATTTAGCTCGAAAAAAGTTAAATTACTTCTTACTAGCCTCAATATTGTGGCCACCTGGTCAAAGCTCGGAATTTAAGTTATTTGGTATCAAAAAACGAATCAGATACTTTGGCCTTACATGGGCCTTACATGGTTCCGGTACTTTGGTTAATTTCAGAGTTTCCATATTGATTTGATTCAACTCCCTGTGAATTCAAAAACATACTAATCGATTCAACATACTTTAATTTTCGATGTGGCAAGTTTCAAGTCATCCTAATTCCACTATTTCACACTCCAAACAGCTGGGTCCATATCTGTAGTTGTTAAAGACTAATTTTTAAACTGCATAATGAATAAGAGTAAAAAATCACTAACGTGGTCGGACGAATTTTTATGTTTTCAAATCAACTTTTATCTCAAGTAAATGTTAAAAGATAAAAATCAAATGAATTGTCAATTGTCTACGAGAGAAGAGTTAGAAACAAGTGAGTGCTTTTATCGATCGACTGTCATGGATAAAACTCAATTCAAGCGCGTTACAATTTTTTTTACAAGAGTGTGGTTGTTTCTCCGTTGTATACGTGTAAATATTAATAGATAATTCTTCAATGAATGTGAGCCTTTCTGTCTGAGTAACAAAAATTTTAGAGATCCTGATGTGGTTTATTTCCACTCCCAAAATACGCATATGGTTTATTTAAATACAACGTGTAATTGTTCATATCGTATAAAATAAACTGGAAAAATTGAATACCATAAAATAAATTTTTAAAGATAAATTTCATATACTTCATTTATAGCAGAAAATTTGTTCCGAATGATGTAGAAAACATAGTTTTTGTTTTTGTTTTTTATAATATTTTTATTCGCACTGCTATAAGTATCATTAAATTTTATTATATTGATGACGTACAATGACAACAAAAATAAAAAGGACGTTGTTCTGTTTTTTCTTTTTAATACTAAAGTTTGTATTTAGTTCACGTTATAATAATAAATTAGACAAGAATTTTACGATTTCAATTTCTAAAGTTTTTTAAAAACGGTTGCTTTATAAACGCTTTATAAACTCTTATAACTAATTCTAATCTTATCTTTATTTGAAGAAAAGTTTAAATGTTAAAACGTCTTCGGAATTGAGAGTTGTTTATTAAATTATTTCCTGAATCATTGTTTCTAGTTCAAATACAAGAAAATTTTTCACGATTTAGGTGTCAAAACCTAAATCAAAACAAAGCAAAAACCGAAGAAGGTTACGTTAGGTTTTATTGGATGTTCACGAAGGACACATTTAGGCTATAGAGCCCATTGTGATACCATGTATATTTACCGCCTTGGCGCTGTTAATTTCATTTATGTTTTGTTAATTCAAAGATGTGAATGCAATATTTTTTAGTCCAATTTTTTCCGGACGACATTTTTATGGCTCTACATATTTGTACAGCCCCTTCCCCACGAATTGAGTTTGAGGGTATTGAAAATTGGTATGTAGAGCTAGTGTCATGAATGTGCCTTTTGGAGATATCAAAATCTCAGCCATTACCCCCTATTTTATACCACAAAAATCACGTTTTTTTTCGTGATTTTTAATATTTCATACATCCCCGCAGACCCTCCGAGCAATGCCAGATGATTTATTAGACAGGTATGTGAATTATATTCAGTAAGTGTCAAGTATGTACTTTTTGAAACTATCAACTTTCCAGCACTCCTTTGCCGCTTCTGAATTTTGTTTTTCATATGAGGGGAATGCTATAATATAAAAATATTTAACCATCAAAATTACATCTGGTTGAAAAAACAGTAATTTTTATTGACGTCAATACATTTCCCCTCACCTATCAAGTATTCATGAAAATACTACGATCCTGAACTCTTTAATTTTGAATTTATATCCTAAAAAAATACCACATTTTTATGGAATTACATTTTCTATTATGCCTATACATACTAAATATATATAATTATAATATATTTAATACAGTCTTTAAAGTGTATTATTTTTTTAACTTGCGGAATTGAATATTAAAATTATTATTATTATTATTATTGTTATTATTTTCATTAAATTTAAAAGCTTTTTGTACTGTATACATACTTTTTAATTAATTAAACTTTATAATGAGTAATAAAGCATACAATTTTATTCACACATTATGTATTTTACGTAGAGAACATAAATAATATCTGACGAATCTGACGATATTTCCTGGAACGTGATGTTATATTAAATCGTACGTTTGCTTTTCGTTTGTCTATTAAAATTTCAATGTTACGAGAGTTGAAACAGTGTGAACTGGAAGTTCATATACTTAATTAATAGTGCCACCGTATCCTTTAGATTTATGTCAAATATCTTTGACTAGCTATGAGTCAGTTATATAATTAAGAACCTTATACAGCATGAACTAAAAGTCCCTTACTGATTTAAATCGTTAATAATTTGTAAGCACTATAATATTTTCTAAAAATTTTATAAATGTATTTTAATTCTTAAATCAGAAACATTTTTTATTGATTACAAATACAGTCAAACCTGAGTAAGTGAGAACTGGATAAGTGAGAGTAATAGCCAGGACCAGTCATTTTAAGCTCTCAAAACCTCTACTAGCGAGAAATAGAAACTTCTTTAAGAGAGACTGCTACTTATCTATACCTCTATAAGCGACAGTCGAGCTTTATTTATTTATATTATTTAGGAGGAATATTTACTACATTCGTACTTGCTGTGACGTACCTCTATAAGAGAGAAACGCTATCCATGTACCTGCATTAGACAGAAACTCGGGTTAGTGAGAAACCTCTATAAGCGAGAATGAGATTGTTCTCCCGTGAACTCTCGCTTATCCAGGTTTGACTGTATACTATTGACTGCTGGGCAACATATGGGTCAAATGTTTCCTGAATAAAAAATTTAAAAAAAATCAGTTGAAAAAAATTCAAACGTTTTTATATATATATATATATATATATATATATATATATATATATATATATATATATATATATATATATATGTATATTAAAGGTGAAAAACTAATACCATAAGAAGTGAAAGTTAAAAAAAAAGAGATGAGTGATTAAATAATTTTTCTTTAAATAATTTATTTATAATGACACAAATAATTAATTAATAACATACGTATATAAATTCTAATACATTTATGTTTCTTTAATGCGTTGGAAATCATCCATTACAAGTTCAAAACATGGATGATGCAAGATCAAAAACAAGACTCGATTGACCAAGACTAATACTGAGATTATTTTGCTAATATTTCGTCGCTTCTATATTTTGAATTGCTACAAATCCGTATGGGTAATCGAATAGTAACCGTACTGTATTTAATTATATGCCAAATAAAATGAAGAAGGAACGAACTGGCTTTAAAAAACAATGATAGTCAAAATTCCTAATTTTCAACCAGTCTTTCTTTTTATTGCTATAAACCAATATTATTCACTTCACATGTACATTTTCAAGGCAAATTGGTATTTTAATTGATAAATGGGCCAATTTTTTCATGCAATAATATCTTAAATCATTAAATAATTCATTCAGTTTAGCTCTTGGAAAGCAAAGTTCTTCACGAATTTGTTGATTAATAACAAGATTAACTTTAGCCAATAACAATTCCGCATTAAAAGTCGTAGTTGACTCGTATAGTCGTTGTGTGCATGCCATGGTAGGGACAATAAAAACGATGCTAGCGCTTCCAGTGAAAAATTTTGGCGATAAAGGAGGCTGTTATGACTAATTTGCAATTCTTTACATGTTAATGTTATAGAAAATATCACTTTAAAATTATTGAAAAACACTAATTAATTAAACTTAATGCATTAAAATGTAAATTATCATAATTATTTTATTTATTTAAATTTGTGAGACAAAAATATTAAATTTTTAATGTAAGTGATAAATGAAATCCATACAATTATATATGCATCCATACAATTCTATAGTTAAAGTAGAGTATCGTTACCATGGAAACGCCTCCAATAAAACTCACGCACGGTGTGAAGAGAAAGGAACCATTGCTGATAATTACTAATAAAAGCTGGCAGTTTTATAACTCGTTTTTGAACTCTTGATTTTATCATATGCCAATTTTTCCACAACAGTATTTAAAAGTCTTTCAATGGCTGACGAAATTAATTTTTCCTGATAGTATCCTTTTTTCCAGGTTTGAAGTCTTTGAAAAACTATTTTAAATATTTTACTTGTTTAATATAAATCCATTATATTTTTTTAAGAATGATCTTCTCTTGTCAATCACCATTTATATTGCATGTACTCTCGAATTTTCGATTGCGTTTGCATAGACCTCTAGTGAGTTCGCCTAGATGTCACTTTGGAAATGACTGCACTAGATAGAAGATCTTTTGCTTGAAAAATTTAACACCAAGCTAAATTGGATATTCATTTTATTTGACAAATATAAATTTGAATTCCAAGAAATCGACAAGATTTATCAAATATTATTTATGTATGTGTGAATTAAATTGTATGCTTTATTACTTATTATAAAGTTTAATTAATTAAAAATTGTATATATGCCGTTTGAAAACATCAAAAACTCTTATTAAAAAAACATAAATATGTTTCATCAATTTACTATATATAATGAATAGCTTTATTGACAATTTTCCATTTCGGTCCTGATGCCTGGTGGTTAAAATTCTAACTATAATAAAGTTGCTGTCAATACATAGAACTCAGGTAAGCAAAACGTGACTTACAAAATAGTAAAGCTAACCCGAAAACAAAACTAAATGAGTTACAACGTTACAGAAATAATTAATCGAATTATCAATAAATGGTCCGAAACATCGGACAAGACTTTATTACATTATAAAATTGATATATTATTCTTCATGCTTATTTTGGGTAGGGTTGATTTGAACACGATTTCATCCCCTCCAGTTCCACAGTTCCAGGGGGAGAGGTCCCAAAGGGGAGTTATATCAAACCTAGGACCTTGTTGAAATAAACCCTGATACGAAGTTTCAGTGCTGTCCCCTCAGCCTCTCCCTAGAAAATCCCATTTTCCTTTATTTGGAAAGGTTTCCCCTAGGGTGTGGATCCTCGAATTTTCCCGGATATGTGGCTTATACCAATTCTAGGAACACCTTGAGGTCTAGCCTTGTGCCAAGTTTAATCGAAATCGTTAGAGCCGCTTTTGAGAAAACCCCAAAAATCCTGTTTTGGCCTAGAGGGAAGTACCCTTGAAAAAAAGCCTAGGAAAAAAATGAAAAAATCGTGTATAATTATGACCAAGCTGAACCTATGTACCGAGTTTGAGAAAAATCGGATGAAAATTGAAGGCTCCAGCTTGGTAACAGACATAACGACATACCGACATACCGACGGACGCAACATTTTTGAAAACCACTTTTTTGGATTCAGGGACCTTCAAAACGTGTATTTCCGTTTAAATCCGAAATCGATTTTTTTTTCGATCGCCATACTTTATTATATTTATATTATAATAAAGTAAAAAGTTGCAAAATAATATCATATCTCATATAATATTATACATATATTGTTTTTAAATTTGCAACCTAAAGTCAACCATATTTATTTGGCCTGTCTTAATTATTCGGTTTTCAATAGGAATTAAAAGCTTTAATTATGTATAGAGAAGAATGAACTTACAGCACGATTAGGGGTAATTAGGAGGAAGTAAGCTTTACACTTGTCCGAATTTACGAAAGGGTTAAAAACTTTAGTTCTGATGAAAAAATTTTCTGCGATTCGAATTTGTTTTGGCTAGTTTGAATATAACTGTTCGGTTTGTACGTTGTTTATTTGAATGACTTCCACGAATTTTGAGAACTTATACATTTTTAGAAGCTGATGTGAGTTTTTGTCAGAAATTCTTAAACAAAAGCAAAAAATATCAATTGAACTAATATTCTTCATAAAAATACCTACTCTGTGTACGTATGCAATTCCTTTGGGTCCCAAATTTCCAGGAATTAAATCACTTTACATTACAAATATTGAAAAGTAAAAAGTACTTACATTTATTAGAAAAAGCTTTTTATACCCGGTTAATTATAAAATACATATCAAAGTATACTAATATTAGTCCTTAGTTTTTAACGCTTAGAAATTTGATGATACGAACAAAATTTTGGAACAGTTGGTGTTCATTAAATCACCTAATCAGTCCATCTACAAGATAACACAAAAACGAAAAGAGATATTTAGCTGAAATTTTCATAGTGTCCTCAGGATGTAATAAGTAAGTTTGAGTTCGTAAATGAGCGGCATAGATCAATTTTGGTAAAAAAAATGTTCCTTATATAAAAAACAACATTTGCTGTAAATATCATTGTTATCCCGTTGAATTTTTTAACTTTTCAAAACTAGAACAAATGGTGGCCGAAAAAGGCAGCCATAAATGTATTCGTTTTTTAAACTTTTCTTATTTATTAAAAAATAATACAAGCACTGATATTAAACATATTGTCTATATAGAGTTTTTCTACAACTAACTCAGTCAATTGTTTTACTTGTTTTTAGTCTTGTATTAAGTAGAACGTAATAATATTTCTGTACACAATACATGCAAAATAATTGATGAACTTTTTAAGCGCCAAGTCGAATTTATGTGCGCAGGTGGTTTTTTGTGAATTTCAAGTTTTTTATTCTTTTTAGAATTATATACGAGTTGTTGGTTTACGTTTTACAAAAACTATGATTCCCTTGTGGTATAAATACATACTCTACCAATATGTACAGTAGAAGCTCTTTATAGTACAAACCAAAAGTCTTTTGTTACCTATACTTCGTTACTGATACTTGTCAAATACAGGCTGTATTCGCTTTGTGAAAGCACCCAAAACAGCCTGTTTTTTAACAACAACATGGTGGCGATATTTTTTAAAAAAGAACACTCTTTACAAATTACATACAGGGTGAGATTTTAAAAAGTATACAACTTTATATTTCAAAAACAAAATGTAAAATAAAAAAAACGAATATATATTGGCTTATTTCTAAGACGGATGAAAATATATAGTACTAGAGTGATACCCACCCGCTTCGCTGGGTTTAAAAGTAAAGATTGATAAAAAGTAAAAAAAAAACAACGATAATATAATGTAGTTACAATTATTGTTCTTTTCTGGAGTCGGTGTTAGCCAAGTTAATGTAGCAAATTGAACAGTTTTGTTTCCTTGGCGCCACCGACTCCAAAAATAGCAATAGTTGTAACTACATTATATTATCGTTATTTTTTTACTTTTTAGTGCATATTAATTTGTTTTGGAATAGTTTTTCTTTTGAAGTCGGTTTTTTTTTTTGTTCTCTGTGCGTTCTCAAAATATTATTTTTTTTAACTTTTGCCCACAAAATTATTTTCCTATACTGATCTTACAGTTTTAACCAAAAGAATCTGTTATAAGTATATACTGTTTCTTCATTCCACATAAAAACAAGTCGGTACGTGCTTTTTTTGTTTTTTAATTTTCTTCTCTTTTTTCGAAACGAAATATAAGCTTGGAATATTTCAACATTATTTCACCACACTCTCTGCATACAATATAATTAGTAAAGAGTTTTTACTGTATAACGTTTATTTAATACGTAAAAAATAAAAAACTTATTTTTGCTCCACCATATTTTCATTCCATCTTACCAGTTTACTACCATTGGGAATAATTTGTGGTATGGAATTTAACTATATTTAACATTACATTGTCTTATTGTTCACTATAACATTGAAACTTTATTACATTGTAAAAAAATTATATGTCTACTTTATATTATATGTACCTATATAGATATTATATCTATATTGAATCGTTTTTAAAATAATAATTTTTTTATTAGAAAAGAAAATATGGAAAATAAAAAATAAATTGGATAAGTATGATAATTTCATCGTCCTACGCAATCTTTCAAAAGGTATTGTTCTTGCAGTTAAGTATTTAAAACGTTTTCCTACAAATTAATAATAATAATTTCAAAATATTTTCGTTTCTAAGTTGGAATTGATAAATTTACCTCTACATTGACTTTATTATGCGTAGCCTTATAATTTTTTATTTTATCTGTGAAAATTCTTCTTACTGCAGGTCTTTCAGGCGGTTTAGAAGATTTTCAATTTCTCCCACAAGCTTCAAGTTGACGAATATCCACTTTTTTTAATCTATTAAAAAAAGAAAGCGCCACAATTACAAGAGCTTAGTATAAATAAGCCACATACGGTATAAATAAGTCATACAAGGTTGATGACTTTAGATTGTTAATTGCATTTGTCGTTTGCTTTTTATCGAGCTGGAACAAAATTTATTATCTGATTTTATCTTTATTCTCAAGCTAAAAGCTCACAGAGAGATTAACAAAAAATTATTTTCCTAAGCATTTATAACAAATGAATTTGTAATGAAAGGGCAAGTCATAGCGTCCTAAGCAAAATTCGTAATCTAATTTTAAGTGTGAATTTTTGGAACGTAAATAATAAGGATCGTTAAAATTTTTCCAAGTATCATGTAACATATAAACCGAACGACAACGTTATGAGGTGACAAACATGGTTTCCACAAACAACTTTGGATCAAATTAATTATAGATGATTCATTGTAAAATACTTTTCGTGGGAGTCTAGCTGGCACTTAAACAGTTATGTCATAATTTTCTGTCTGATTCAAAGTATTATAATTTTCAAATACAAGGTTTGTCCCGTACTGAGAAACAAACAAGAAAGCGGGTTAATAAAAACTAGGTCATAATAAAATATGGCTCAAACTTTCTACAAAACTATAACAAAAGTACGACAAATCGAATCAAATTAACTTTATCGCACATTTATTACTTGAATATTTCTTAAAAAAAAAAAGCTTTTTACAAAATGAGGAAAATTTTTATTACAAAATAAATAACAGAATAAAAGTGACAATTTTAATTAAAAGGTTGAAATTAAATATAAAAATAACAAGATAAATAAAAACGAAAAAGCACAGCCTATTTTTTGTATTCAATTTATCTATGTATGGACTAAAAAAAACAAAAATTAAATAAAGAAACGCAAATCTCTTTCACCTGTAGGTATTATTAAAAAAACAAAAAACACATTTTTTCGTGAAAGAACAACACTAATCCAAAACTGAATTATTTAAAAAATAAAGCAGGTAAATACCTACTACAATCAATAGTATTTTTCTATTTAATTATATTTTTAACCAAGTGAAAACAAACAATTGACTGAGTTAATTATTGAAATACCATGTAGAGACACAGTTGATTACGCGATCGCTTATACTCTTACGTCATGTATCTAAGTAAAGAATGATAGTCATTCTTACACACAAAGTAATATGAGTTTTTTTATTCTCGCCTCCCTCAGTGTACATAGTAATAAACAAACACATACATATGTACAAAACATGTATACTTTGTACAATACAATACATGGATAATACATATTATATTAATTACTAATTTACGGAGTTAACAGTGATGTTTTTGAAAAAATGTTTCAAACAAAAGGTGTTTATTTTTTTTTAGAGGAACCTTCTTTACATTTAAACTTTTGTTCTAACTCTAACGGTTAAAAGATGGGCCCTACAGACTCAATATCCAATTGACTTATGTTGCTAATTTACTAACAGGACCTTACTTTTTACACCTTTACACCCTGAGTACGCTATAAAAATTTCAGCTCGATATCTCTTTTCGTTTTTGAGTTATCGTGTTGACAGACGAGCAGACGGCCAGACAATCGGAAATCGACTAGTTAGGTTATTTTATGAACAACTTTACCCAAATTTTGTTGGTAGCATCAATATTTTTAAGCGTTGCAAACTTGGGACTAAACTTAGTAAGATATATTTCATATTTACATGGTATTAAAGCTGAATTTAAATATCGTGTTCAAGCTCGAGTTTCAAAGTTAAGAATAAACCCTAAAATTGGTCGCAAAAACTAATGACAAAATGTATTTTACATTTAAAATTTTAAATGTACGCCTTTTTGAGGTGCATTTTGACTTCAAAATTTCCCCATTATCGGTTTTTTACGTAGACATTGCATATTGTCCAAAACTGGAAAGGATTTAAATTCCATTTTAATAAAAATCATCTTTATATGGAATATATGTAAAAAGAAGGAGAATGACTATAGCCCTGAAACATTACTACTCGAAAATTTTTACTATAATTTCGATTATTCCTTAAAAAGACTCATTTCATGTTTGTACTGAGATAGAAAAAGATCTCAATTTTCTTGTTAAAATTATCTTTGGTAGAAGTAGAATTTCGGTCCATTTTTGTGACTAGTAACTTTTTTTAAAGCAAAGTTGCGCATTACCACATGAACATACATGTATTATAATTTTTAAATACACAAAATCAGAGGTTTATTATGAGCGTCATAAAACGTATGTGTATGTAGTTTTGTTTATATACGTATGTATGTAAATATATAAACAATTTTAAAATCATAAATTTTTTGTGAAAAATTACAAAGTGTGCCATTTTAATCGTTTTTTTTTTTTTTTTAGTGCACGGTGTTGAGTAGAAAATCGATGTCCCCACCTTTCTGCACTGCTTGACCACTAAAATTTGAGATTTAATGAACATACATACGAAAATTCGTTAATCATAAAGTGAAAGGTTACAAGAAAAATGATTATTATTATATCGAGATCACCCGTCTTTTCGAAAGAAAGTAAACCAGCTACAGAAAAGTCGTTTAGATAAAAGTTAACAATCTTTATCAATTTTTAAGATGATTGTTTTTTTATTTAACTGGTTTATAACTGATAGCAGTTCTTATTGGGATTATTTAATTCAAACTAAACGGTTCTTCTATGTCCAATTGATTAGAGACGGACTATTAAATGGTTCCAAATACCTTGCTCAAATTAGACACAAAAATAAAAACACACCAAAATATGAATCTTTTGTTTGTATCAATTAAAATATCGCCTCTTGTATATAGTGCGAGTATAAGTATATATTTGTATACAAAATTGCATGTTTATTAATAGCGCTAGACAGGTGAAACGCGAATACAATATGACAAAGCAAAATGAAAAATCCATATTTTGTACTTCCGTGTACCCAGATATGAAAATCATATGAGGAAATAGAATATAAATGAAATTTGTTTCATAAAACAAGTGAAAACAAACAATTGCCTGAATTAAAGTATCAATTTTCCACAGGAGTAAATGAAGAAGAATAAACATACAGTTAATACATTTACTATTCGAGTGATTAAAGACACTACGTACAAGTTCCTCAAATAATTAGTTTTTACAAATACTGCACTAGTTCTCCCTTTGTGCACTATTTTCTATGCAACTAATCATTTAGTTGCAGTTCGAAAGAAAAGTCACCTTTAGTGTAATTATGCGGGCGGATAATGTGTGTCTTTTACGGTTCTGAGTATAAAGGTCGCCAAAAGATTATAACAGTCAGAAAAGAGCCCTTTTCTAAAGAAAATAGTGTTGAAATTTTGGATACAAAGGAATATTTTGTAAAATTTGTCAAAACACCCGCTTAAAAAACAGAAATTTGACAATATGAGCTACAATTTATTCATTATAGACATATAGTGATAAATTACGAAAACCAGCGATAGAGATGTGGGTGTGCCATCACTCTGTTTTGAGGAAAATATTTCGAGCGCTATGCCTCTTGCCTATTCCAAATTTCCATTTTTTTCTAAGCCTAGCCATTTTTCCAATATTCACAATATGATTTGTTTAAAATAAGTTTTAACACCCTGTATCAAGCAAGCAATGAACACTTTCCCGGCTATAAATATATTAAGAAATTTTCATTATTTCAAAGCTATTTACCATTTGATTTAAAATCCAGATATTTTAAGTTGACCATTTTGTATCTTTCCATAAGTCATTCATTCCATCTCTACACAATTGGAAAAGAGCTGAAAAATTCCGATCTGTTGGACCATAAGCAATAAAATATTCTGAAAGCAATAATGCACACGCGGTGGAAAAGTGTTTGATACTGTATTTTATATAATGGAAGTCGTGGTTAACTCACACCCGGGTTTTGTTTTGTTTCACTATTTAACACGCAGCTCAACTGAACTACGTACAATAGCAGTAATTGGTACTACCACCGATTATTCTGTTACTAGATTTATGTATAATAAATGTTTATGTTTCAGGTATAGTGTCAAATGCACACAATAATAGCTCTCGATTTTAGCTTAAGATTTGCATTCAATATATCAAGGAAGACTTTACAAAAACTAAATAAAAAGGAAAAAATAAACATAAAAAATTCGAATGTTAAATATAATCTGAAAAGAAAGCCCAGTAGTTTACATAGCGAATATAACAGTCGGGGCCCAATAAAATCTAGACCATAGATAATAAATATTTATATTACACCAATCTAGACACTATCTATATAGGGTATTTCAACAATTAACCCAATCAAGTCAATTATTTATTTTCACTTGTTCGAGACTTCACTCTATTTTTCAGCTCTTTTATTGCAAGTTTCAAACTGTTTGCCAAATTTTTAAAAATTTTCCAATTTTTTACGTATCGTGTTATCGATAACTATACATTAAAATAAACGACATACAAAGTAACTGTAGAAAAACAAATGAAAATCGAAAAAAATGATTCTGGAATATGTGTGATGACGGCCATTCAGTTAAATTCAGAGAATATATCGGTAAAGTAAATTGTACTAATTTGTACTTACTGAGTTACGAGTGTTTTTCAATGAATCATTGTTTTTTTTTTCTAAGGCCACTTAATGTTTAAAAAGCACAGTAATGATAATAATTTTCAATTTTCAAGTAGACTGCAAGTATGTAATTATTATACATACTTGGAAAGTATATTCCTATAAGTAATGACTAATCAATAATACTGAAATAATGGATTAAGAGCCAGGCCAAAAAAATTCATTGAATTTACTAAAGCTGAAAATTTGCGAATTGGTTATAGTAGTTGTGTACACACACATACTGCGGTCAGTCAAGTGAACGATAGAACAGGGGTCAGATCTATGCTTCCGAAACGGTGTAGTTTTACGTGGTACTAAAATGAATTAACTAAAGCTGAAAATTGTTATACAGCTTGTATATTGCATATAGATAACAGTTATGACAGTCAGTCAGTTCACCGCTAGAACAGGGCTAGTCAGTCAGCCCTTATTTGTGAACAATAAATAAATAAGATTCATTTATGATTACCGTGGTATATACGGTACGTAGGATTATTTTTACTTATATACCTGTACCAAATGTACGTTTGAATCAACTTTCGTCTGATCTCAGTTTAAATCGTTACTGTAAATTTCAGCTTTGTCTACAAAGGACTTATTGGTGTATAATAGAAGATTTAATGTAACATAATGGTATAATGAAATAAGCAATGTGACATATTTAAAATCGTTCTTTACGAATCGTGAAGTTTAGCGTTTATTCTGGTACAGGTGTCCTTGTTATCTGAATATGACGTCTGAATCATTTTTAGTCATATTTTTCTCAAAACTATAGACTTATGCACTGGATCGAAGGTCAGCGGAGGAGGATATGGGTGTGGCATCTCCAAAAATCTATAAATTGTGTTTCGTAGGAGCATAAAATTTCGTAGGGATTTATGACAAATCCAAATCTTCGATATAGAGCATAAGTCTATGTTTTTGGGAGAAATATGATTAAAATTTAACTTTTTTCGGCTTTTTCATGGCTTTGAACAGCTTCCCCAAATTGAGTTAGAGGATTGAAAGTCTATATGGAAGTTGGGCTAGTGTCAAGATTATTTCAATTGCCAATTCAGCCTAGCTTATCACTCTTTTATGTAGATATTGCATGTTTACAGAAGCTCGAAGTGCACAGAAGTCCCATTTCAATAACAATCGTCGTTTAATACGACGGAGGAAATATGACTTTCATGATAGAAATCTACTACTCACAATTTTTTGTATAAATATAACCGCACTGCATTAAAATAAAACACAAAATATATAATAATATCTTTTGCTCTAAAAATAAAATAATTATAGCATTTTTATGTATTACGTATTCATTGCATGTTTGAATAAATTTAGTAATGTTACAAATGAATAATTTGAGACATATAATAATATTAACTACAAAGGACTATTTATAATCACTAAAATAATGCCATCAAGAAGTGCTATAATATTATTTAAATCATTATTACTTCTATCAGCATCACCAAAAAATTGAACGAACTGTAGCCGCTTAAACTTTATTATTTTTAAAACCTTGGAAAAACTGTGCAAACGCGTTGCTTTTCCATCGAGCCCTCCATTTTTAATAACCATAAACTGTCAGCTATCACGCTAAAAATACAGCTATTACGCTGTCGTTGCTTTTTCATTGTCAAAACTTTACCATGTAAATTCGCAAACATTCAAATCGTTAATTTTTAACCCATAGTAAATACATTATACAGAAAAAAAATGAAAACAAGCAATTAACTGATTTAACCGGTGAAATACCATTTATAGACAATGTTGATTTCGAAATCGTTTGTTTTTTCACGTCATGCAAGTAAAAAGAGATAGCCAGTCTTAGAAAGCCAGGCATACATACATGTCACACACACACATGACTGATATTCCTGTATAAAACAAAACATACTAAAATTGCCTATATAGTTTGCGCCTAATATGCGCCTTCACGGGTAAATATTGATAATTACGAAAAAAAATTTTTATGAGAAACATTTTTTTACATTTAAACTTTTTTTGAGTGATCGGACGAGAACCATTATTTTCAATGTCGGATGTTATGGAGCGTGACGATTACACGAGTTTCCTGATTTTTGTTCACCTAAAAAGTTTACACAACGAAGAAATTTGGTATAAATGAGATATTGACAAGAAAAATAGAAAATTTTGTTGATTGCTAGGGTTTGCCGACTTCATTGTACACAAAAAAGTCCTATACTTTTTTCATGCCTACTTTCGCAGGTATAAGAAGCTATGTCTCGTTTTGGCTTAATAACTTGAAAAATTTAACATTGCCCGAAAAAGCTATCATGATTAAATTATCGGTAAATTACAAATGGAAACAAAAATTTACTTTGCCTAAACTGTTTATGTGGGTTCTGGAGGCCCTATTCAACACAGCTTATTTTGTTAAACAGACCACAAACATCCCTATTTCGATTATCAGCGTATTGTAATATTTTTGAATAGCTAGATTAATACATATAAATGAAATATAACATGGATACAGGTCAACTAATGCTTAATAATTTATATTTTAAGCTATTCATATGATTGTAAATGCAATCAATCGAATATACAATTTTAATGCATTGAGTAGGAGGTAATCTGTTGTATATACGTGCATATCCATTGAAATTATATAAAAACCATTTCAAATGATTACACAAAAACTTCTATTCACATTTTGCATCTTACTTTGCAACTTGTAACACGCCTTCTTAAATCAATATCAATGTGATGGACAAGAAAATTAGATGAGATGAAAAGGATACTCAGAGAGCTATCATTTTTTGGGACTATATTTTGGAAATATTTGAATTGAAATTGAAATATTTGAGTTAACTTTGTTCTTTTGAAGTATTGTTTTGAATTAACTAATTATTCCATCATTTCACTTTTCGAAATGAATTGGGCCAGGTTTATTTGGCCATTCATTTCCATAGTAATTATTTAAATGTTAAAATTATATGACATGCCTTTTCCAAACTGAATCGATTTTGATAATCATCGCCAATTTTTAGTTTTTTCGGGTACTAAAACCTAAGCTCGTACTTGAAACATAGGTAAGAACACTTTCTGTTAAATTACCTTTCAAATGAAACCCAAAAAATTTTAATCGGTTCATCCGTTCAAGCGCTACGATACCACAGACAGACAAACACACAGACACACACACACAGCGGTTAAACTTATAAAACACCCCTTTTTTTAATACGGGGGTTAAAAATCCATTTACAGACACAATTTTTTATGGAATAAAAAATTGTGTCCATCCTCACATTTTTTCAAATTATTAGTATTATCGGATGGGATTCGCATGAAATAAGAATTAATAAATATTTTACAGCTACGTACCAATTTACAGCTATATCCATCTCTTTGATAAATTCCTAAAAAACGTCTGAAAACTGAAAAAAATTAGTCACCTTACAACATTCATTATCTGTTTATTTATTTTTTTGTAACAATGAGAATACAAATTAAAATGATTATCATATTATGTTCAATAACCCTTAATACAAAACCTCATTCATGTGTATTTATTAAATGAAAAAAATATGAGATTATTATGTGATTACTAAAATAAAATATTATTTTCTCTTTAGACAACCCACGACATCAGTATTATAACATATATAGTAGAGCGTAGATTTCAAAAGGGCAAAACAATTGTCTTGCGTTAGGCTACGCTAGTGACTTAGAAAAAAGGCAGCTAGTGACTCCTTTTTTGCGAAAGGAACAAGAATCTATTACAAAAATACGCCGTAGAAAAAGATGCGTCATATATAACCTCTCTTTATGAAATAATTTTATAGAAATAAATGTTAATTTTTGGATGATTTAATTGTAATTTTTAGTTACGTTCCTACCGGTCTAATAAAATAGAAATAGGTAATATCGAACTGATTGGAAGATATCATAACTTTCAATTTAAAAGTTATTGATTGAGTTAATAGAATTGAGTAGGAAGTGATTTTCTCAGAAATTACCTGCCATTAGGTTGTTTTGAAATCCACAGTAGTTTTGAAATCCACAGTTTCTCTGATCAAAATTCAATATTCACAGGTTCAAGATTAAGAATTAATTTTCAATCCTGTTAATAATTTGATAAACTTAACAAGTATTTATAAAATTATTTCTTAAAGCTATCATATATTTGACATATCGTGTCTTTAAGAATGCGAATTTGTTTGTACGCACGTTCCATTTAAAAAATGTGACTTGTGTTAAATCTTGATCAAAATCAGTTGATTCGTTTTTTCGCGTTTATAATTTCCCATTCCCATTTGGAAATATAAGGGGCGAAATAAAAGCTTGTTTTTTAAAAATACATAGCTGTATATTTTACTCATAATTCTGTTTTAATAAGTGACTATAGATTTGAATATTTGCGACAAATAATGTAATCTCTTAGCGTAATATGTTAACTCGAACAAAGCCAGGTACTAACAGTTTGAATTATTATAATTAATATAATTATATTATTTCATACATAATATACTATTAATACATAAATTCTATTTTAATGAAATACATATTTTACAGTTGTTAGTTACTGGTAGTGTATCTTTGGGAGAGTGCTGTATCTTGGATCACAGTGGTTCTTCCCCCCTGCAAATGTGAAAAAAAAATAAAATGCTTCTTTTGTGATGTTTATCTTTTTGTTAAAAATTTCGTGTTTTTATAGTTTCATTCAGAAAATAATACTTAGGTATACTTTTTTTAAGAGGTCATAAACTTTTTTAAGTTCTTTGAGAATTTTACAGATAAAAACAAAGAAGGCAGCAAAACTGAGCGCTTAGAAAACCTCTTATGGTAATAAAGCTCAATGCACAGATTTTCAAAATATCTCTCACCTTGCATTGCATTGCAGAAATCACTTTGCATTGCTTAAAATATAGTAATGGAAAATGTATCTTCTTATATTATTTTTGATAGGATCTTTATTTTGGAGAAGTTTTTTTACCAGAAAGTCAGCAACAATGTTTTGGATATTTTCGGCTCAATTGACTTAAGCTCTGTCTCGTAAGTAATTGTTCAAAAATTGATATCTTAATTGGAATAAAACTAAAATTTAGGATAAAAAGAGATTTTGAAATATTTAATTTCAACTTAACTGTTTTTGTCTCTGTCGTTTTTTTAGAGCACCAAGGCAATTTTAAATAAAAAGCTTGATTTAAAAAAAAATGAAGTTGGACTAAGCCTTAATCAATTCTGCAAATTTTAAGGGAGGGGGTATATTTTCTAGATATTTTTCTTTTTCTTTTAGATGCGATATTTCAAGTATGTTATAGGACGAAGCGGGGCTTCAATTGAGTCGATAATATCCGCAACGTGGTTGATTGCTGGCCTTCTGGTAAATAAACTTTATCTTCAAATCGTTGCTATCTCATAGATAGAAATGTCATACAAGAAACTGACGAGCTGTCCAAGGTACATTTTTTCCAAGGTATCACATTTTACCTGGTACTATTCGTATACGTAACTGTTTGTATCGCATGCGGAATATAAATGCGTACGACAATCACAAGATTTATTTGATTATATATCATGTTCAGATTATAATAAACAAACGTTTGTGTAATATGTATTTTTACTGTCGTCATGTGTAAATTATGCATGAAGTAAATAAAATAAACTCATTTTTAACCCCCGTTAATAATATGCATTAATATTTTAGTGACGTAATTGTAAAATAGGTAGGCACTATTTTAAACCAAGAGCCGCTCTTGTCAAGTTCTCGTCGTGTTGTGGACTTTGTATAATCCATTGCTCTAATGGTAACATCAGCAAAAAGTGTATGGTACAGAAACTAGAGAGTATACGCTATAAAAGCTAGGATTGAAGGCTTGGGGGTAGATAAAAACAAATACATCAACAAATCTAAAAAACTAATAGTAATTGCAAAAAAACTTTAGAAATTTATTCTGCGAAGACGACGAATACCAAAGAAAAATTTACAATATACCTTTTTGCTGAATATAGTTTGCGGAATCTAGACAGTTTTTGGTTTACCGATGTTTTAGCTGAAAACTAATAAACGTATATTTCTAAATTATCCCAAAGTTGTTTATATTTCTCAAATATTAAACGACTGACTGTGGTCAAATTTAAGAGATAGAATTTTGGACCTACATGTACTCTCTTGAATTCTGGAGTTCCAAAAATTAAGGATAAACAATTTTTGGTCAAAGGGCTCCTGCTATCGGCTAGTTTTACTACACTATATCCCATTTTAAAAAACAAGAAGATCTTGAAACAATTGACTTACTCAAAACGAAAAAATCGACTGATTCGAAAATCCACCCTTTGCGATTGTTAATTTCGTGTAGTGTCATTATATAAGCTCTGCACTATCAATATACATATATACTAATGTAAGACATCGTTGAGTTCTGCGATAAAAATTTAAAGGTACTGCTCTTGAAATATTTTTGCATTTAAATTCATACCTTAGTTAAGAAGCTGTAGCGAGATAACTGAAAGTATGCCATTTTTTAGGGATAAAGAGAACATTTGGAACAATAAGGCTGCTTGAAGTTAATTTATTGAAGTGTGAGAAATGGTTCACCTAATAGACCAGTTCCGTTACTTAAAAGCGATTGAGGTTGTTAAATGATTGACGAGGTTTAATCCTTGATATAAAAAACATGTGTTTAAGAATACTGAGAAGAAAGAAAACTGTAGAGAATTGTTAAGCGATTTGAAAGATTCTTATAATAAATACTATTAAATTTTTCTGAATCATATTGTATTCTTACATAATACAAACTGAAATAAAAATAGTAATTCTAAAAGAATTTAAGAAAATGAAAAAATGTTTCTGTTTGAAAAATATATAAATAGAATTATTACAGTTATTTATAAATACATTATTATGATAACATGGTAAAAACGAGTTGATAAAAATAGTTTCAGATGAGTTACATTCTGGAAACAAATAAAACGAAGTCTAATTTTTAGTGGGAGAAAGAATTACAATCACATAGAAATTTAAAATAATAAAAGTTTGTGTAAATATTAATGAAAACGACCATGACGAGTTTCGGAAGGAAGATATTTTGAATTTTGAAGAGGAGCGTTACTTAAAAGTCTACATTTTACCACAACTACAGCACACAAAAAAATATGAACTAAAATGTAATGATTTCTTTGCAGGGACCTATAAGGTATAACTTTTGAGCATTCTTGTACATGAATAGTAATGCACAGTTTATGAACAATATGCTGTGTAATATAACGCCTTCAGCTAAATGTACTGTTCGAATAGATTAGGTATAATATAATAGTTTTTACTACCTTATAATGCGATTATTCTTATATTACTTTATCAAATGAATTGGAATGCACATTTGGTAGTCAGAAGTACTAACCTGTGTAAAAGGCAGAGAATTGTACTATTTTGAAAATGCTGTAAAACGAAAACTTATCAATTTTTCTAAATTATATTACCATCTTAGAATGTATTAAAAAAAATAGATAAACCGTTTTTTAACTACTTCCATTGTTCTATTGCATAATAAATTAGTGAATGGTAGCTGAGTTCAAAAAGTAGCTTCTGTGAGATGGTGTCCATTTTTTCAGACGATCAAGTTAGGTTAGGTTAAATTATATTGGTTGTCTACGAGGGATACACGTAGGGCCCATTTTAATACCATTATGTGTTTAACCACCTTTCTGCTGATAATTTCATCTACCAGCAATTTTTTTCAGGGGTTGAGCTTTCATGCTTATACCATGCACTACACCAATCTATATCACGTTTCGCAGCAACCAACTGTGCCGCTAGGGTCGACCTTTCTTCTACTCTTGTTTTCAGGTAAAAATACAAGAAAATTTCGCAAGTAAGCATATGACTAGTTTATAACTAAATTAACTTTATCTCGTTAAAAATGTAATTTACAATTTATATAAAATTCAATTTATGTCATTTGCTTAAATGGTTTTCTATGAATTTTAAAATGATAAAACTTGATGCATTTATGCTGTAGCACATTTCCTTAATCGCATACTCCTCTGCCCCACTTTTGATAGCTATTTTTATTAAACTGTATTTGAATCACTGAAAACCTAAATTTTAAAAATTGCTCATTTCTATACAAGCGTTGTCGTTATTTTAATGCTATTATTTCTAACATTTACTAAAAATATTGAAAAATCCAAGAAATAAATTATGTTACAGACATGCATGAATAATTTAAAATCTTATAATCTATTGAAGTTGAAAGTTTGTTCAATTTTAGGGTATCACAATGGGCTATATAGCCTAAGTGCGTCCTTCATGGATAGTCAATATAACCTAACCAAACCTCACCTTGTTTAATAGATGGATGTCTGGAACCGTAGCTTCACTCGTTTAATTCACAAATTTAAAATTTTAATTTAGCCATTATTAATCTAGTAACATCGAGGTAATGTTTTCCATTTGAAAATTCGATCCTGAGTTTTTAACAACCTAACATTTTAAGATACTATAAATCCAGAAATAGCCTTTTTAGGCGATAGAGAAGTTTTAATTGAAAATAATACCATTTTTTTTAAATTTATAAAATTTGAGTGTCAATTTCAAGCAAATACATGTATAGGTACCTAACGATATCTAAAACTTTAAAATCTCAGATTTTATATAATGCCGAAAAGTGCACTATTATTTCAACGTGTTTTATGAGCCAAGGAATCTTAATCTAAAATTTAAGTGTTTGTTATTTCATGTTTGGACTGTATTAAATTTTGCAATATCAATTGATAGGGTTTTTCTCATATCTACAGGTGATTAAAATATATACCTTCTAAAACTAACAAGTATATACTAGGTACACATATTGAAATGAAATGCCTGAAGCAGTGAATTTATGAGTTCTTATTTCTACAACCGAAATTTGTTCGGTTCATGTTCAAATGAAGATTCGACTGTATGAATGTTTTATTTTAAATTGTTGCCATGAATGATAAATCACGTACATATGAGGTAACTAGGACTACTTATGAAAAAGTATAGGCGTGGAAAACTTCAATTAATTCTTTTTTGACGATTAAAAAGTTTGCTAGTTTTAACAATGCTAGTAGCAATCAACACATTTTAAGTAATGTCACTAAAATAGAAACATGGAAGCAATATGACAATTGTTGTGAATGTATAGTGGAGCCCATGATTTTTTACTTTCATTCAACTTTAAGTTTAATTTAATTCAACTTTTAACTTAATTTTCACGCAGCTTTATAACATTTCTGCTTAAAAAAATTACGTGATATTTGCCAAGTGAAATTTACCCCCCCCCTCTCTCCGAAGTGAAATTTAGTAAGGTTTGGCTCGACCCCCTTATGTATAATTAATTTTTATGCTATGTATAATTAAATATAAGTTAATCAAATTGAATGAAATATTCAATAAAATTCACAGATTTCAAACGTTATGTCCCTAGGCATAGTGTGTTATGTTTGTGACGTAGAAATGTTAAAATACATTTCTCTTTAGAAAAGTCTTTTAAAACATTCAAATTATCATGTAAAACTAAAAACTTTGTTTTAAAACTTATATGCGATCTTCCAATTTTTGTCACTAAAAAAATGTTGTCCAATCACTCAATTATGCACATAAGTCAAATATGACCGTTATTGACAACCTTCCCATATGGATCGGTTTTAAGTGCATGTAAGAATATTAAAGACCCATGATAGAAGTAGGATATATTCGTTTTGTTCCATATCTACTGGTTGCATTATATACACAGCTATATTTGAAGCATTAAAAATGAGAAACCATTAAATGTTCAAGAAGCATAAATGTAATAACGAAATTCAGTTTTATTTTAATTCAATTAAACCTTGAATATCATGTTTTTGTACAATGAAATATAAAAATACGACGGTTTTTTTTAAATACATCGAAACTTTTCTCAAAACTGTCATCTGTTCCGTTCTATGGCGCAACAGAGCAAGAAAAATATCTTCAAAGTTTCGTACTTACGTAGTTGAATCAGATTGAAGCCTTTTGTCATAGTAGAAAACTTGGAACTTAGTTTTCATTTTAATTTGAATCTCTTAATGCTTATATTTACTTTTTCGAATTTATCTAGGCAAATATAATGATGAATTTGTATAACATTAAAATCAATTTTTTTCAAGATTAGGGATTTATTCACTCTCAGTAAATAATTAATATTAATAAGCCTTCTAGGTAGTTATAGAATGGTATTTTAGGGTAGGTCAGGTAATATTGGCTGTCCACGAAGGACACATTTAGGCCACAAAGCCCATAGTGATACGATGTGATTAACCTCCTTTTCCGCTGATAATTTCATTTACCAGATTCTCAATTATTTTGAGAGGCTGAGTGCACCTTCATGCATATACCATGTACTACACCAGCCCACCACAACTACCAATTATATTAATTTTTGTTGTGACGGCAGGAATCGAACCCGCTATCCTATCCATACCGCGAACGAATTGAATTGGTCATGCTTTAAACAACTGAGCTACTAGGGTTGAGCTACTAAGGTATTTTAGTATTAGTGAAGTAGAATGTGTGAGTCCTTAGAGTCACAATCGCATGAACGGACTAGAGATTCTTCTTAATAATACCATTTTACATCGAAATTGAAAAAGAATAAGTTCTAAAGCGTCATGTCTTGTCCAAAAATATACTCTGTAAACCATTTGCTGATTTTATTTCAGTTTTTTATGCTTAATCATTGGTATAAACGGCGATTCGATCCAATTTGGTAATAAAAACATTGTCAATCCATTGTTTTCGAAGTCAACGTGAATGAAAAATTTCTAGATAAACTTAAGAATTGTTGTTTGAAAGAATACAAACAAAGCCATTCCACCATGACATTACAACATTAGTCTTCGTGAAATGTAAAATAAAAGTAGTTAAAAATAAATAAGTAAAGTTTACGGCTTTCGGAATGCATCGTTATCTTTAATAAATTTTGTGACTCAGCAAGTTTAATCGTTCTTGACAATGATGAAATGATAGATTTCTATTTAAATTACTTACTTTTTACGATTACTTTTATAATAATTCTACGTAATTCCATTATTTTTTAAAACCATAGTATTAGAAACGTGTATATGCAGTTTATTCTTAAGATACCATAAAAATGCACTTTTCATATTTTCTTCTATAAATAATAGCTTTATTTTTATTTTCATGTGAATTCGTTAAATTGGAAAATTTTCCATTTTCTTAAAATATATAACATTATTAACTTTACAGCTTCAAATATTATTTTATATATGTAAAAATATATTTGTTTAAATTATATTCTCGTCTGCTAAAAATATACGCTCGAATTTTTATTATCCATTTAAAATAAAATATTTTTAACAAAACTAGTTATCTGATTTTTATTATTTTTTTAGACAATGGAAATTTGTTAAATATGTATTAAATTGAAATATTAGAAATCTAAGCACGTAAGTTGATTTGATGCACAAGAATAATTTAAAGGTCATGAAATATGTCTAGATATACCTTATAGTTCTATCAAACCAAAGTGGTACTGAGCTAAAGAGAGTGTAGATATGAGTGCACATACATATATATCTCTTTCTCAGTGCCACTGTCGCTTGATAGAACTGAATTAGTTAACATTTTGATGTTGCAATCACGAAAAAGGCGACTTCAAGACGGCTGAAATAAACTGCCCCTAGAACCTGAAAGAAGCTGCGAAAATTCGTGATTTTAAAATAATTTTAAATAATTGGTAATATAATTCCTCGATAATTTTGTACTAGTTATAAAAACAAAATATTTTCAAATAATTTTAGCTTGGCTGTATTAGGAAGTGGGCACTTCTTAGCTCCTCTTTTCAATTTTTTAGCATGCATTTACCATTCCTTGACAAAGGACAAAAATTCTATTTCGATGAAAATTGTAACAATGAAACCGTTAAATGAAGGATAAATATGACTTTGGGAAGGGAACTCTGCTATATCACGAGTTTTTGTAGATACTACTCAAATAAATCGCATTATGATATCTACTATGTTATCTTAATTACAAAAATTTTGCTTAATCTTGTAATCATTTATGTAATGAAAATTTATTATATTAAATAGTAGACTCTTGTGAGTGATTATAAAGGTATTTTTAACAGAAAAATTTCATTTGTATAACCGAAAAACTCATTAAAAAACCAGAAAAAAATAACATTTTTCTTGAAGAAAAAAATAAACATTTTAGGTACTATATAAATATTACTAAAATAATAATATTCTCAAAGGGACTCCAAGGAAAAATCTAAACCACAATAAAAAAGTGTTCACATAAAACTAACGAAAATAAAGAAATTTCACCTAAGGTATCTAGGCCAAATTGGACGTTTAAACAAAATAACTATTTACTATAATACCCTGCCTATGATTTTATCACATACAATTTTTATACGACATCATAGTCAAAGGCAGAGTCTGTCAATGACTGAATTGTCTAAATTCTAATAATCAATGATGGTGATCTACAAAACGTTCAAATAATCTATTTTTTTGTAAGAATTCTCATGCTTTTAAGAATATATATTATTAAGAATTAAAAGTAATTCGTTTATACACGATATATTAAAATCTACTAAATCGAATTTATCGAAATTTCCTGCACTTTCTCATTAGAATTTTATTTTAGGTCGAAGTAAAAATTTTTCAGATCGATGTCACTTTTATAATTTAATTTCAAACAAACAAACAAATATACAAAACCAACAAACATACTAAAAAACGAAATCTTTTAAATTTATATAATTAGTTTAAATAGATAGCATTAATTTATTCCTAAAATGTGCCTTTAATGTGCCAAAAAATTCTTATTTTTATATCTCGCATTTCGTGCGCCTTACTACACTCTACAGCATGCATGCCAAACTCAAACGCTATCATGGAATAAAAATTTAAGAATGCGTGTGGTACAACAAATTTCTGGTTCAACCCTTGCTCAACAGGGACTTCGTTGTTTAAGAAGCCTCATAAAAAATGAAACGATCAAAAAAGATGACTTTAGATTATACCGACTTGTTTGGTGCTAGTGGCTCTTGTAATTACAATCTACACATTTCATTTCTTATTAGGCTGTCATTTAATATTTCAAGCATTCAGCCTTTTCTGTATAATTACGTATATATGTCAAGTAGAGATGTAGCGTACTTGGCAAATTGTTTAGCTAGTTGATAGTCTCTGGCCCGAAAAATCATCAGACATTCACGTTTACTTCAAAATATAACGATTACCAATTTTATTTTTACTATATCTGAGCGTTTTCCTACATTTATGCCGAAACAAGTAAGCGCTTGATAAATTTCATTTAGTTTTAATAATTTGTTTCGCCCTAAAATATGTAAAAATCCTGACGCCATTTATCTTCATTTTGCCTTTATCGATTGTATAAACGGCGTCCGGATCCAATTTACATAGCAAAAATAAAAAGCATTTGTTAAATCTCAATTTTTTTAAGAAAACATATGGTTGACAATTATTCGGGTATTAAATGTCTTTGCGGGAATTACAGTAATTTATGCGAGTGACGTTCAGAGCAGAATCCCGATCCATGTTTCGGGCTAGGGGCTGGTTTATAAACATTCCAAGTAAATTTCAACTTATTTCAAGTAAATTGTGATCCTATAAATCCTTAATGTTTCTTCATTAAAAAGAAAAATACAAATTTTTACTTTCCATTTTTTAAATTATATTTCATTCGACGTGCCGCTTTAAGATCTAAGCTTATTCAAATTATGTTATTCTTTGATTTCACAGAAATGTTTAGTATGACTAGACATTTAACTAGTAGATATATTTCAAATTTATCCTCAACAGCATAAATATTTTTACAATGTAGGTATTTGTTTAGTTTCGTTAAGGGATTTCACTCAAGGATCGTTATTTTTGTTTCCCATTGGCGAGAATACTTTTTTTGTATGTAAACAATAATTTTTTCTTAGCAACCATATCAAAAACTTTACCAAAAAAAAAAAAAATATTAAAAAAAAATGAGAAAAATTATTTTTAACATTCCTTTGAAGAATTTATCTCTGTGAGTTCTCGAATACAAATGAATGAAATGTATCAGAAAATATGAAATAATCCGATGAACAAGGATTTCCTGTAATTTCTTCGAGCTTGACAGAGGTTCGTTGGCCTCGTTGTGTTGTGTGTATGTTATGCTGGCTGTCTCGTCCACGGGGTTTAATGATACCACCAGGAAATATACCCTCACCATTATCATCATGAACGAACGAACCAGCTGAATGACTGGCTCGACGTGTAATGGTGTGCGGTTGTTATTGATCGAACAACACCAAGTATATAATATATAAACATCTCTTTCTATACCGTTATTATTATTATTATTATTATTATTATTATTATTATTATTATTATTATTATTATTGTGACTGACACACTGACTGGGAGATAGTCCAGGATTCGCCACGTTTGATTCTTTCTGTAATCCTGTATAGATATCATATACATATACATAAAGGGAGTTGGGCAAAGTAAAATTAGAGGCATAAAAAAACAGTCGCCATATTTCTATATCCAAGAAAATGTCGGAACAAGGTTTTTAAGAATGAGTGATTTCTGTAATATTGGCACGGCTAGTTTGCAAAAAGCGCTTTTTATTATTTACAAAAAATAGTTTCTCTTTCATCTTCTTCCGAAAGTCCGAACAATCTGAACTTTATATAAATCAGAATACGAACCCAAAGTGAGACTCCAATTTTTGTCTGTTACTAAAAAAATTTGAAACTAAAACTATCCAAATGTAATTAAATTTAGAATGCACAATCTTAATATATAAACACTCCCCAAAAACTAGCAAAAAAAATTATTTAGCGGAAAAATCGAGAAATGTTATATACAGAATAATTTCAAAAAAAGTTTCCACCCTTATTTTTCGAAATGAGTTGAAAAATAAAAAAGCGGGTCATTATTAAAGGGATCAAAAATACAGTATTTACTTTTTTTATATGTGGACATATAAATTCAAACAAAAGTCAACAAGTTTTTTTAAATGAAACTACATATCTTTTGTAAAATATTCTTGTTTTGTGCCGCTAGATAAGTAACTTTTCAAAATTTTCCACGATTTTTTAAATATATATTAATAGATTAAATATTTTTTTTTTAACAAAAGCAGTTGTTGTTTCACGGTACTCCATTTTCCCTTAAACATTCATAGATCATGTGTTGTGGGTACAAATGCTACCAGTATTATAGATAGCTGGATAATAAATCCTATTTTCACGCATATGATAAATATTTGAAATATCACTGCACATAAAGTCATTTACAATACTAGCAGACACCCAGTCGCTTTGATAGGCAATTTGAACTTTCAAAACAAAGATTATCGCGTTATAGCCCTCACTTTTCTTGCCCTCACTTATCCTAACTTTTGTGGAGGTCTAACTTTTTTTGAGAATGAAATTTTGCCATGTAAGAAGAACAATTATTTTGTAAATATTGTATCTAAATATAATATATCGCAAAAACCTTAGTTACAATAACATACGTTTATATATATTTAGTAATAAAATTATTAACATGGAGTTCCCATATACAAAATTCACATCCCCTTTTAAAAACTTTAGGGGATGAATTTCCAAATCCCTTTTTGCTCACTTATGTCAATCAGGGAACGTGTGTACAAAATTTCAGACTTCTAGATCCAGCGATTTCAGCTGTGCGTTGATCGATCAGTCAGTTTTTATTCTTATATAATATATAGATGTGCCATTTTATCAACCAACCTTTAATGTGAAATATCTTGTGCCAAAATTTAATTTAGAGTATTAGCTAATAAGAAATAGAAAACCACTTCTAAATATGAAATATAAGACCTGCAAATAAGAAAGTTATCCCTCATTTTTGTTTGAAATATTTTTCATTGAATTATAGATAGGTGGATAATATACATTATTTTATACTATTTATCCCATAAAATATTTCTTATTAAAGGATGGCTAAGGATTTATGGAATACTTAGACACTGTATTGTTAATTTGTCGAAGGCTAAACCCAGGCGATTGAATTGTAAAAAGCACGAAATACTATATAGACAAACAAAAAATTGAAGATTTTGACCTTTTCACTTCCCTGAATCACATTTGAGGAAAGGGATGCATATAACTTTGGACGAAAAATTGCTTACTACTGTCCATATAGTGATAGAAACTATTAGCATTTAAAAGTTTAATTTGTAAGGAAATCGTAATTATTTTATCCTTTGAGTTCATTAAACTATAGCAGCTTCTATTTTAATTAGTTTTTTTTTTTTTTCAAGAAAATAAAACTTTTTTTATATTCATTATACGTCCATCATGTTGGGTTGTGGATGCCGTCACACAGCTCATCGTTTTTTTTTCTTATAAAATGTTTCGTGATTTTTAGAACCATTTTCAATAAATAGTAATGCAAACTTAGCTATACTGTAAAGTGGGTTATTTTCTACTTCCTATTTTATAATATTGTGAGTTGATGTTTTACAAAATGCTGTTTGGGATGCATTCAAAGATATTGCGGACCGCAGTTTGGAGAGGCCTGGCCTATAACATTATTTATAGCAAACAATTGGGTCATGAAAATTTTCCAAACACGAAATTAAATTAAAAATCAAGTTAGAACAATTTCAATTTATTAATGTTCGAAATATTTCATATTTGTTATTAAATTCTTTAAAGTTTTACCATTTACCAATCAATTTATATCAAAGATATGCATGCTATTAACCGTTTAATACGGATCATTTCATAAATAAATGACAAACATGCTGCAATATGACAATAAAAATTGGCACTATTCCCATTTTATTTCGAGTGCAAGAAACTGAAATTAGAATTTCAACAACAATGTTGTTTTGTATTGTGAGAATACAAAAATTTAAGTGACAGTGCAATTAGTCAATAAATTTCTTCATTGTTTGTTTGTACAGTTTACAATCTAGTCAACTTTTTTACAGAAATATTTCTTTTGTGTCTGACTCAGAAATATTTTATTTTCATGAAAATATGTTGTAGCTATTTAAAAATTACTAATAGAATAATAACAAAATAAATTGAAATTTGTGCACGTTTCATTAAACATAAAAATAACATTAGTTCATATACTTAAGGCGGTTGGTGCAGTAGAAGAACGATTCATTAATAATTTTTGGTTAGGCTATTCTTTATAATTAAATACAAAAAAATTACCAAAACTTGAACTAGCGCTACCTTACGATTAAAAAATCAGAGGTAGTCATGAGGACTGCCGACAGAAGTGAAAACTTAAAATTTTCAAACTTATTGTAATATTAAAAATAAAAATTTCACAATTTTTTTTATTAAAATTATTAATTAACATTTACCTGATTAAAATTATTAATATTAATCTTATACGACACGTGATACCAATTTTTTGTTTTTGTACCAATAGACTAGTAAGAATTTCAGAAATTCGAATTTTTAGAAGCATTTCATATTACTTTTGGACAAAATGTCTTTTCCCCCTATTTCGACCCTGCTGAATCCGAATATGTCGTTTGCCTAACCGAAATCTCGACCGGAAGTGAGATATTCAAGATGGCGGACAGATTTTTGCCCCTTTTTTTTAGCTTTCAATACAAGTCCAAAACTATGCATTTTTTTAGAAAATATTTCCTATTAGTTTTTAAAATAGAAGAAAATTCTCCAAAAATTGGCAATTTTTTCGAAAAATTTTCATACTTGGTGTACTTTCGACTCAGATATCAAGGAAAATACGATATCTATAGGCCATATCGTTCACTCACAAATCTTAAAAATCCAAAAAAAGATGCATTTTTCGCCAATTTTCTCTGTTAAGTTCTCATAATTGTTTGAAGGCAGTAATTTGTCTATTATCTTATGCTCTGAAAATTGTAATATTCTCTATTATTTTGATGTTTTCCGAGATTTTACAATCCTACTATATGTATTGGCTAGACCATGAAAATCATTAATCAATCATGAACAGAAATATATCGCATTCAAACGAAATTGTTTGTGCGATATTCAATAAATATTTCCTTTCAAATTTTCTTAATTGAAAATGTAATAATAGTTACCGAAATAAATAGCCAATAAACAAAGTGTATCTATAACTAACTATAAGTATGCTACAAACAACATCCTGGTACAAATAAGTAGAATAAGTATTAAAGCATGTGAAAGTAGCACCTTCATATGAGAATTATGCGTAAATATTTGTCCTAGATATCGCTCGCAACAAGTTTTTTCAGGAAATTAAACCCTTTTTTAAAGTTACTTCAACCACAAATTCGAAACAGGATGGTTTCCATACAAGAATCACTTTTTCATCTGAAAAAGTAATAAAAATAGAATGACCAGATCAAAATAAACTTTTTGCAGTGGATCATCAGACCATTAAAAATTCAAAAAAATGACTTTTGTAACCGATGTTAGTTTACTTATCGCTTTATGACTGGGGTATCTCTATAAGTAAAAAATTAAACAAGTCTAAATTAGAAAGTTTTAGATGATAAAATAACGCTGCATACATTGTATTGAAAAGTATTGACCAACAATACCATAAATTTCAAGAAAAAATAAAACTGTATTGGTTAGGTTAAGTTAAATTATTTTGGAAGTCCACTAGGGACACGCTTAAGCGACAAAGTCCATTGTAATACCACCTTTTCGCTGATCATTTCAGTTTCTGAAATATTTGGAGAGGCGGGTGCCCTTGTACAGTAGCTATCCAGCTACACCAGCTAATTACAACTATTAACGAAATTAATTTATTTTGTGATGACGAGAATCGAACCCACTACCCTAGGCATGGATTTGTTACGCTTTAACTGGTTGAGACAATAAAAGAAAAACTGTGTAACGTGAGATCAATATTTAAGTCGATCTTTGACACATTATTTTCTTCACTAAAATTTCTTTTCTTTTTAATTTTCGAAATATCTCAATCAAACCGAAAACAGCTTTAAAAAAGTCTTTCTTTGAAATTTGTAATGCAATTACTGATAACATCAAATGCAAATGTGGTACACAGCAAAAAGTTTCATATTTGTTTATTCATAAAATTAATGTCTCAATAAATTGATTCAAAATATATATTGTTCTTGTTAAATAAACAAAAACCGAAAACATTCATTTTTTGAGGGAAATCAAAATGTTTTCATAAATAACAAACTGGCAAAGCTCGACCAATTTTTGAATTCAATCATCTGGTTATTATTCTACATTTTTATCATCTACAAATATCTCAAAAAATTTATCGGTTGCTTCAACCAGCCCTAATACGCTACAAATAAATTTCCCGTCATGCCAAAAACCATCTATGGCCACTAGAGGTAAAAAATCCTTTATCATTATTATCTTCCCATTGCATCCTTTATTCAATAAAAATTTATTTATTTATGGTAAACTAATAATACCATTTATTGGTAGTAAAAGAACGATTGATTATGTTTTGGAAATACGGATTTCATGAAAGTTTTTTGGAAAATTGACATTTAGGGGTGCTTAATTCACATACTTTAGGTTTATACATGAAAATATTTAATTGGATTTAACTTTTAATTAGTTTCGTACGCATTCATTCAAGAGCTATTTATTAATTCTATACTGAATGTTTTCCTCACTTGATAAAACCTTCTTAATAATACCAAATTTTTGAATTAATTATTTTATAGAAAACATATAGGGCAAGGTGAAGTGCCTAGATTTTATCTTCAATCTTCCGTAGTTTGACGATAGATATTGTTATTTACTAGACATTGTTTGCATTGAAATTTGAGCGTATTTTATAAGAAGGCAGTTAGAAGATTGTTTCTCAACGTTTTGCGAAAAAAGTTTTAAAACATTTAATTCTCTTGATTGGTTGTTTAAAAGCAGGCCATTTTTTATAGATTATATGTAATGAAAATGATTGGTTATTCGTAAGTAATTATTTATAGTACTATACAGAATGTTCGATTTATATCTAGGCATATAAATATCACGAGTATGACAGAGTAGATGCGTTAAGCAATGCCTCTAAGCCAGAGGTCTTATAGGTGTTATATGAAATAAGAAAGTGATTTGTATCGTGGCTTATCTGTTGTAGTTCATCTATTCAACTAAGAAACTCCCGCTTTCCAAGCATCTTACAACTATCTCAACGCATATCGAAGTAATTGTTATTTTGTATTTTACGAGTTTCACGTTTACCGTGGTTCACATGTTTTAACCGATAGCCATTTACTATTTAAATTTAAATAGTGTTGAGGAATAAAAGTTCTACAAACGGAGACCATTAATATTGTGATATTTTTTAATGTAAAACAGAAATTTAATTTTTATTGCTAGGTACTACACCTTTCCCTACTATTTGAAAATTTTGTTGTTTTTATTCAATTAATAAAATTTAACTAAAATTTTCGTTTATGTTCACAAATTTTGGAAAAAGCGTTTTAATAAGAAAAGCAGATTATTGGAAAAATAAATTCAGGTAAAAAATACTTTCTAAAGACAAGCTTTTATTTTATGGATCAGAAACATTTAAATGGTAAACAGATATGTTTTCGAAACACCCGGAGTGCTCATTCTTAAAGGCGATTTATCGAACATGTTAAACCACAAAGTCTCAGGTTAAAATAATAATAATTGAAGAAAAATTTATTTACTACTTTTTAATTTCTAAAGACTAAAAATCAGCTTAACTTCTTAACGCTCCCATTTCCCTTATGCATGAAAAGTCGTAGTCAATATTATGTATCTAGTAACATAATTTGAAATCTTTTATATAATATATACCTTTAATCAGACCACGTTTTCATAATTTTAGTATACAAAGGCGACAGGAGAAAAAAGTATTTCAATTTTCCAATGTCTATACTTGGTAATTATTATTGTTTAATATTAGTTATAATTAAAGTAAATCGTGTCAAAACTCTACCATGGATTATTGCAGATATTTTTATTAATCTTAAGGTTGAATTATAAGACTCTGGTTATGTTAGGTTAGGTTATATTGGATTTCCACGAAGGACACACTTAGGCTATAGAGACACATATATGTGTTTTACCACTTTTCCGCTGATAATTTCATTTATCAGCTCTTCAATTTCAGAGGCTGAATGCACCTCCTTCATGCATGTACTATGCACTGCACCAACCCATCACAACTATTAATTAAATTAATTTTGTTGGGACTGCGGGAATCGAAAATGCTACCCTAAGCAAACCGCGGACGAAATGGTAACGCCTTTACCAACTGAGCTAATAGGGCGATAAGACTCTGAAGAAAAAAATATTTTTCTAAAATTTGATCTCTTTAAAATAATAATTTGATTATTTTCTAAAAATGAGTGACAGTTTGTTGATAAAACACACTCTATACTAAGTACATACTGTTCACATTATCTTAATATATATATTTCTTGTGTGCGTGTGTATGTAATTGAACTCCTCCTCGACGGCTGGACCGATTTTGATGAAATTTTTTGTGTGTGTTCGTGGAGATTCGAGAATGGTTTAGATTTACAATTTGGTCCAGTACAACTGTTTTTGAGGGCTCCGTACCAAAAAAATGAAATTTCATTAAATGGTGGGAGCGCATATAAATCATATCACATTATGTATACTATGTGTACTATGTATTTTTAATAGTATTCAGGTATTGTCAATAGGCATTTATTAGAGCCATATGCGAGCGCAGCGAGCTCTACTATCAAAGGTCAGGCCAAAGGTCGAAGGTCAGGCCACTCCAATAAATAGGAGTTAAATTGGGGTTTAGCGGGATGGGTTTAGCGGACAGGCTAAACGTAGTATAGGTATTCATGAATTGGAGTTACGTTTTTACGGGACAACGTCCGTCGGGGCCGCTAGTAATATATAATAAACAAATAAACGACCCATTTTAACAAAATGTAGAACAGATATTTTTATCAATTGCGAAATCAAACACTTGTTTTAGATATTAACTGATATTATTCATACTTAATGTATTAATATCATAAAAATATTATGATACATTTAAAAAAAAATGTAGGTAATATCATAAAAAATAATATTTTTATTTTAAATGTATTTTTGTTTGATTGTTATTAATAGATGAAAAGTTCATTTGACCACAAGCAATAGAGAAATTAACTAACTCTGGCCCTAAAAATTTATTGGCCATTTACCTTAACTTAAAATCAAAATGTTACATATTGTAGTGAAGTAAAATATAATACTCAAAATCTAATCTTATATGTATATTATTTAAGCCTTTTTTTCTTGTCCAAGCGATATCTTCCTTATTCCTTTATCAAATTTAATGATTAACCCCTCATTTTAATGAGGGGTTAATCAGATACACCTTTCTCTGGCTTATACCTATTGAATAATAAATTAATGGTTGATAAAAATAAACAAGAAACAATGATCTATTCATTCATTTTTTGTTGTTGTTGTCTTAATGCCTTATAGTAGGCTGTAACTCCTAGTGATGACTACAGTTTTGTTTTAATTATAAACAACATCATCCAGTATGGCTTACCAATACATATTACATAGTGATCGATATCAGTGTAAAATAAAGATAATCTGCTTCTGAAATTAAGAGATTTGATAACATTTTTAGATAATTTAAATAAAACAAGTGAAAACAAACAATTGACTGAGTTAATTGCTGAAATACCATGAATAGGCAGTGTTGATCACTCTATCACATTACACATTTACCTCTACATGTCACACATACATTACTGATATTTCCATATAATTCATACTATACAATTTAGCCTAATTTGTGCCCTCACGGATAAACAGTGATGTTTTCGAAAAAATGTTTCAAACAAAAGTTGTTTATTTTTTGATAAGGAACATTTTTTACGCTTTAATTTTTGTTCTATCTCTTACAATTTACAAGATGGGTCCTACGCACCCAAGAGCCAATTGACCTATGTTGTTTATTTACGAACTCGACCTCACTTTTTACATCCTGAGTATACTGTAAAAATTTCAGTTTGATATCTTTTTTCGGTTTTGAGTTATCGTATCCACAGACGGACGGATGGACGGACAGACAACCAAAAATGGACTAATTAGGTGATTTTATGAACAGCTATTCCAAAATTTTGTGCGTAGCATTAATATTTTTAAGCGTTACAAACTTGGGACTAAACTTAGTATACCTTGCATATTACATATATGCATGGTATAAAAAGATACTACTTTATTTATTTTAATGATGAAAATGACTTGTTTGCGTAAATATTGCCTAGAATATGAAGAACATACTATCTAATTTAATTGGATTTATTTATTTTCAGTAAAAATACGTCTCCTTTTGAACTCTTTTGAGCTTTGTTTGAAAAATTTGTTCTGCATAACAGTTACTTTAATAAACTTTTCGATTCACCTTGACATTTTTTGAAATTGATTTTTTTTTACATAGATATCGTTAAATCTTCAGATTATTACCCTAAAATTTCGAAAAAAATAAAAATATATGTTTTTAAATTATTCGCATATACAAATTGTATATGTATAGGAAATCATAGGTTTATTTTTCCTTAAATGCGTTTTTCTCATCTTCACGTTTTTCAAAATTACCGATAAATCAAAATTGAAAAACTACTTTTTTGGAATTTTTGTGAAAAAATATTTTTAGACGCATGTCGTTAGAAGTAACTTGAATGAATTCTTAATGTAAGCGCAATCACATTACTTTAAACAGACGTAAAACAAAACGTTTTGCTGTTTTATGGAAGGGTTTTTTTTTAAATATATTTTTTTAATTTTCTTTTTTAAGATGAAAGGTTTTCCTACAAAATTCCTACAAAAGTTTAAAATTTTTGATCTTCTATCTGTTAAAATATCATTCCGTAAAACATTTTCCCAAACATCCTACTTCATATTATATATACACTTATTGTTTATTATTGTAAGTGTTATTGTTACATAGCAAGGAAATAACAACAGAAAACAAGAACAAAAATAAAAACAAACAAATAACAACAAAAAACTCTAGAAATATAAGAAAAGTACTATTTACTAGTGTGGTAATGATAAAACTATTGTTGTATATAAAATTATTTTTACAAGTAGTGTTTTATAAATGTTAAGCAGAGTATTATTTATTATTGTATAGTCAGGGCTACTAGACTATATCGTAGCACGAAAAGACTATATCGTAGCACGAAAAAGAAGGTAATGTTTTGCGTTATCGTGCTCATGGACAGGCGGACAAGCGGAAATGAACTTATTAGGTGATTTTGTGAACACCTTTATTAAAATTTATATGAAAAGGCATAAAGTTTTAAAACTATTTTTGTTCTTTTATTTTAATTTTCGACGTTACCTACTTGATTCTAAAGTGTAGCTAATTATCATAAATAATTTTTATAAAAAACAAAGGAATTTGATTTTTCTGGATTTTATAAGTATTTTTTTATGATATAAATTGATAAAAATATCTTGTAAATTTTTTCTATAATCCATAGTTTTTAAGAAAAATTCGCAAATTCGCAAAAGGGTAAATAATATTTTTCTGTCACCGTTACTGTGTTATTTGAATATTCAATGATCATTACGAGACCAGTAGCAGTTTTCCAGTATTCAAATGTAGCCACAAAAAAAGGTTATTGAAATTTTTAAACCTAATAAAATTTTTTTTGGACTGATTCTTGAAGTAAGGAGTAGTCGGAAGTCAGGAACGAAATGTAAAGGAAACAAAATCTTATTGGCATTATTCGAGATATAGAATTTTAACATAAAAATGCAAGACAGCTGCTAGACTATAAACTTAACTGCGCTACGGAAACCTAAAGTCATTAATATGATAAATTTAAATGTATTTTTTAAACAAAACTTTTTTATTTTGTTAAAAATGTTTCTAAAGTATAAATTACGTCAAATATATGTAGTTTTCATTTTAAAACAGAAGAAATTTCGAATCTATAACATACCTTAAAAAGCTTAAAATGCCTGAAAGTTTTAAAAAGTTTAGGAAAATTTTTGTTTGATTTTGATCCTTTAACTTTTTCATCATTTTTATTTCGTAAAATGGAAAGTGAATGCTAAAATCAATAAATTTTGACCTCTGAAAAGCCAGGTAGAGTGAAATATGAGTAATTTTTTTGATGGAATTATCATTTTAATGGTGAAAGTAACTTGACAATCTGTATGTCGATCTCATGACCTGAAAATTGACGAATCATAAATATTATTTGAAATATAAAAATAATGACAAGAATTGGGAAAAAATAAATTATATTATATGTCTATTGAGACATGTACATACATACCTGCTTCCGTTTCAGTTTTTTTTTTCCTTCAATTTTGTTAAAACGACAGTATAGAAGCTATTGTAACTTAATTTTTTAAGAAAAATAAACTCAAAACTTGAGACGTTTATCTGCTCGGCTTGATATATTCGACTTGAAATATGATAAACGAAATTGTACTAGCTGTACAATGCAACGCTTCGCTGTAGCACATAATGATTGTATGGAAATAGATGAGAAGTTAAACAGCAAATAAATTTTATACAATTTTATAAACCCTTGATAAAAGAGTTCACAACTTTTAAAGGTCTGAACTGATTTTCATTCAACTTTATTTAAGAATTGATAAAAACCACCGCTATATGGGTTGTATATCGTATAAAATTTTGAACTCGTTCGAACATGTCTAGGTACCATTTTTTAACTTCCCCCTCGATATCTAAATCGACGTGTTTTCACTCAAAACAATAATCACATCAGGTCAGAATTATTACGGGTGGATCCTTTGGAAATGATCCTACTGTATAAGTATATCAATTTAAAAAAATAAAGAAATATTCTCATGAAAAACCCGATCTGATTATTTTTTAGTTTAGAGATAAATGCACTATTCAAAAAAAGATCCGATCATAACGGAAAGAAAATGTTGGATTGGAAATCTATATCCTACGGTTTCTTGGCGTTTATTGATCCAGCTTTTATACCAATCTCATTCGATAATATTACGAAAGTTAATTCGGAGTCAAACAGAGACTCAAAATTTAGTATGATCTCGAACCATGTATATTCTAAAAACCAAAAACGAAAGTTTTCCGTCGAAATTTTATAATTATTATATTGACAGTACGTTTCAAACTTCAATGAGGAAAATATCTAACTTTTTGGGAATATACTTTTCCGAATTTTTACATATAAACTGTTAAGGCTTAAATCTGAATTTAGTCTTGGAAGTTCTTATTAAGTCCCTATTTACCAAGTTTAATTAAATTTATATAAGCAAAAACTGTTAAAAAAAAAGAATACAAGCTGTTATGGAATCATTTGGAGAGTATCTTACATAAAATAACATCATCATATTGATGCTTTTGAAAACAACATGGTTTTTTTTTCTTTTAAATTAAAATTTGAAATAACATTCGTTATAATATCACATATTTTTTGTTTGATAAAAATTTATTTCGAATAGCACAAAGGTGTATATTTATAACCTTGAGAGAAGTACGAAAATACAATTTAATGAATTTTGAAAATTTAGTATTTCTATCCTATGATTTTTCATTTTATTTCAAATATTTTTTATAAGAAATCATGCAATCAAATTTCAATTGGCTCGCATTTAACTAATTTGAATCATACGAATTTCTTTGGGTAAAAAATACGGTTTTTACAAATCAAAATCTATATCAAAAATTGATGAATCATTTTCGGTTGTCTAAAATATGCAAAAATAAGTTTAAAAAATGTATATTATATAAATATATATTGATGCTTGTGTCCGGCAGCATTATGCCATTACTAGCAAGCTCGCCGGCTTCACAATTTCCAGGAATGTCCCTGTGTCCCGGAATGCGCCCGGGATCCATACCAGGTTTACATTCATTTGTTTCGCCAGCTCATTTAAGGACGCACAGTAGTCCTGTGCTACCTTCAAGGTTAAATAGACTGAGCTGAAGGATTTGGGACCTGCTTGGCTGTCGGTGAAGATTGCAATGTCCCTGCACCTAAGGGTGTTCAGTCTCATAATTCGACCGACATCCAAATGTAAATGAATTTTAGTAGCCAGGACTGGAGAAAATTGGTTAAAAAATGTGTTATAAATTACATTATATATAGCACATAGAAAATATAATAAATAAACAAAGGCAATTCAAATAAATTTAGTTTTTTGAATAAAATATTTATTTTCACAAAAAAATGAAAACACAATAAATATAATACAATCAGATAAATTTTACCACATTGGAAACAAATGAAATGAACAACAAACAAACGAGAAACGGGCTGAGAGGACGAGGTGAACAGGACAAGCAGGCATATTGGAAAACAAGAAAAATATAAAAACATATCGTAGTTTACTTTTTACCCATAAATCATTCATCTTCAGATGAAATGATGATGAAGTTAGAATGATGATATTTGTTCTGGTGCCAAAATCTATTGGGGATCGGATATACGAGAGAAATGGTAACGATAACACTTCATTTTAGATATGATATACTTTGTAGTAGTGTGTATATGGTAGACTGTTGTACCATCATAATTTGCATTTTTATATTTTTTTTAACCATTGGAAACATTGGAAAAAAAGTCTCTTCTTACTAACCGCGATTTCCACACACTATTAATTGGAACTATGTTCCTTATGCGCTCGATTATAGACATTAAAATAATTTTTTGGCACCGACCAACCTTGCAAACGAAGCCTTTTTTATAGTTCATTATCTTGAAATTTTAAAAATAACCTTAATGGGACCGGGATGTTGTGGTTACAGTCTCTGCTAAATATGCGGAAGGTCGTCAAGTCAAAAGCCATCCACATTAATAGATTTTATTTAATTTTTTTTTTTTTTTAAATTGAGAATAAATAATATAAAGAGAATAGAACATGGTATTATTTTTCGATCACCCTCTATATCGATTGAATCTAGAACGCTCCATTCAACATGTATTTTAGCAGTTCACTATCTAGAACAGTACCATACGAAATATATGAATTGAAATTAAAAGTCTTACAGTTCTCAATATAACAGCTACAACTAATATAGACTCTTTCATGCATGCCGGCCTATAACAATCGATACCCCAACTGTCACATTAAGCACTCATATTCATTGATGTTCGATGCAAGCCTATGTTTAGATTCATGGTAGATGATGTGATTTAAAAATGAAATATGACCTAACAAATTTCTCACAAACAACAGTGATAAAGCTAAAATACGAGTTCAAAAGAGAAACACAATGATAGTCATTTCGTGGATAAATAATGAAACAATGAAAGCCTAATTTTTTACTTTTACTTCGATTTTACTAAGTATTGGACACACATGAATAAATTTGGTCTCAGTTACTTTCCCTTTTGTTAGTAAATGTTGTCTTCATTCAGTTGCTATCTCACTCAGAGGCAGCATTGCCTATCAAGAAACTGAAGGGTGATCCTAGGTACATTTTATCTGAGGTACACCACTTAGCCCTGTATATTTCGTAACAATAAGAAAAATTATTTCTAAAAACTAGGCCAGCCAAGTTATCAAATAAAATTAATACTGCTACATTTTTATAATTCGGTGACCTCGATTTTGGAGGTATGCCTTTGTGGCAATCATAATTTATATTTCTCTTTTTGGTATTACAATAAAAAATTTAATTTCATACTAACAAATTTCTTCATTGAATAAAATTTCAGTTCTTTCTTTCCTTTCAATAATTTCTTTATCAACTGTACCTCAGACAGAATCAAAAATGTTTTCGATCTTTTCTAATGGAATTATCATTATTTTTTATCATCGAGTTTCTTGTCTATGGTGGAAAAACAAATTCATTTTTAACCCCCGAACTAAAAAAAGGAGTGATATAAGTTTGACCACTATGTGCGTGTGTTTGTCTGCGTGTCTGTCTGTCTGTCTGTGGTATCGTAACTCCTCAACGGATAAACCGATTTTAATTTTTTTGGTTAGCTTGAAAAGTAATTTAACGGAGAGTGTACTTAGCTATGTTTCAAGTGCGAGTTTAGGGATCCGTATATGAAAAAATCAAAAAAATAGGCGACGATCTTCAAAAAGCTTTAAGGAAAAAGGTAATTTAATGAAGAGTTTTGCAAATGCACCCCACCCTCCTGAATGTAATCCATGCCACTAATGCAATCTTGTAAATAAGGTTCATGGCAATTTTTTAGATAATGACCATCGATAAAAATTCGCGGGTTTCTTTACGAATATTATTAAATTAATTTTTTTTAGGACAAAAGTCTTATCTTAAGTTACCATCCTAAAATTTGGTGGAGTTATTACGTTACGATGCATCATTTAAAAAAAAACCACTCCTGTTGTTCAACCAAGTATGGCTTCGATAGAAGAATAATTGTAATTGATTCATTATACTTAGAATTTTAATAGTAATTATGTTCTACAAGCTCCTGTAAAGGATCTTCAATTTTGATGGCGACGATTTCAAACATGAACGTTATTACAAAATCAAAAATTCCTTTACATTGCATATCCCGCTGGAAGATTGAATAGAGACAATTGTTCATTTTTATTAACATAATAGAGAAAACCAAATCGCAACAATGGCCACATCCAACAGTCGTTCACTGTCTTACGTTCTGTGAAATGAACCGATCCACTTTTCTTCGTATAAATAAATCTATAGATATATATGAGTTGTTATATTATTATTGAACTTTTAACTAAAAGCTTTTTACTCACATTTCTTTTGATAAATTGCTATGTCAATTTTAATAATTTAACTCAAGCCTGTGTATTATACGAGCCTCGTGTTTTATTTGTTCTTCAGGTATATTACAGTTCATTGAACTTTCAAAAACACCTATTTATTTCAATCTGTATCAGTGATTTTTTACTTATTACTTTTTTGAAAAAAAACTTCAAAAGTTATTTATAATACAAGCCAAGCAAGCGTGAGTTAAGCATTATCATTCGACGCTGCGTATAAATTTTAAAGTTAATAAATTTCGAACTTCAAACTATAGTGTACAATCTCATTTTTTGTTTATTAATGTTAGAAAAACTTGTATAAGCTCTACTGTACAGCGATATCGTGCCAGCATTTTCTAAATATTAGCTCTTCAATGTCTTTTTTCATCATTATCTCAGATGTCAATGAAGACTATTCAAAATTTTTGTTTAAATTCCCTAGAGGCTGTCCATTTTTTTGCAGTTTCTTTAATTACACTTTACAGAAATCATTTGACCAGGTTTTCGACATACATGAAAATGAGCAGTTATGGATGCCGCGGAAATCACAAATCAGTTCTCTATGGACAGTCATTGTGAAAAGGTGACACTACAGTGTAGTGCTACAAGTAGTTGTTGACCTATTTAATATTAGTTGTTAAATATATTGTGTGAACATATTTGGAAATCAAGATTTTATCTGGAACTAGCTTGATACCCACCCCGTTCACTGGACTTAAAAGTAAAAACCACCGCTTTATAGCCTCCACCTCTCTTGATCTCACTTATCCCCCTTCCATAACACTTGAAGGGCTTGTTTTAAGCAGCTAAAAGATATGCACAGTTTTCAAATTTTAAGTTGTAATATAGTCATAATTGGTTGAGTATATCAGAAAAGATGGCATTTACTGTTTTTTTTGCTGATGGCATGAATTGTTTGACATTTACTGTTTTAAACTTTTACAGAAATCTTTAATGTATGGTTCAAAATGATGAATATTTTTCTCCATCTGTGATCATTATTTTGAACCATAAATAAAAGATTTCTGTAAAAATTTAAAATAGTAAATGTCAGATTAAATATAATTTTTTTAATTTCTTTCTTTTTTAATATCTATATCTTTATAATAATTTAATTTATAGCTCATGTGTTATTCTGATGTATTGCTGTACAGTTTTATTAAAAACCATTTGCTAGTTTTTGCGTGAAAGCGTAACAAACAAACAAACAAACAAACATCCTTACTTTCACATTTATAATATATAGGGATAACAAATTATTTAGTGGTGTTTTATTGTATCGAACTTACAGGGGAGAGAACGCTACAGTACTTTGTTATACTTATCGATAAATTGTCTATTGAACTGTCTAATTTAACACTAAAGCGATCATTTGAAATAATAAAGAAACTGCAAGGTTGGGTTTAAATTTTACTAGGCAAATTGTTACAATTTGAAACGGATCTCTAAAAATATAATTTATAACGAATATTTTCATCAAAGTCATTTGATTTTTATGTACAGGAAAAAAATTGACAAAAAATAAACATAAACGACTAATTTTCATAAATTATGAGTGATTGGCAACAGCTGTTATAAATTAGTTTTTTCATGTTGTAACATTTCAAAATCAGGCAAAGTTTTTTTTTTCATTTGATATATGAAAAATATAATTAAAAATGACTTGAATAAAATAATTTTTTTGGTATGCAGAGGACACGAAATATTTTTGGCCAGATTATTTTTGGTTATTTTAATAAAATATTGTTCAGTTTAAATTCATTAAAATGGCAGTGCTAGACATTGAAAAATGCAATCAAAATTTAGTGATTTATATTATGTATTTGGAAAATACAATACGATATTTTTAATTAGATATTTAATAAAATTGAGACTTGAACCGTCAACAAAAGGTTGCTCTATTAGATATCTCAACTGAGCCCTTAAACCTTAACTTTGCATTGTATTTTTAAAGTAAACTATTGATGTGTGAAATCAATTTTTGTATAACATCAGTAACTACGAAAATATGAAGGATTTAAATGTACGAATAGAAAGATAGGAAAATAACACTTAGTGACGTCATAACCATGAAGGATTTAAATGTACGAATAGAAAGATAGGAAAATAACACTTAGTGACGTCATAACCTGCAATTGCCATAGAGACTACATATCAAAAGCTGTTTTGCAAGAATACGACAAAAAAATTATTTAATTGCTTATATCTTTTATGTTTATCAATCGATTTTAATTTTGACTTCAGATGTCGTCATCTATTCTCCTACATTTGCAAATTAAACTGAAACTGAAAATTAAAATTTATATTAATAAGACTGCATGAAAAATAAATTAAAAAATTATTAATTTCTCAGAAACCAAACATACTTTATTTGAATAAAAACAGAAATATTCAAAATCTAGCCTTCTTAAAATCAAGTTTTTGTGTGTCGCCTATCTCTTCTACCAACAAAGTCAATTTTATATAAGCAATATTTACGCCTATTGAAAAATGGTTACAACATGATACTAGTTATTGTCAGTGATAAAATATTGATGCTAAATTCTATTTATTTTGTATGAGCACATTTGCATGAAATAGTTCCTTCACAACTAGGGTTGCCAACTATACTTTATACTTTACTAAATACTTTTGTATAAAAAAAAAAGTATGTGAAAACACTTTACTTCCAATCTTTACTCTATGTTTCATGTGCGAGCTAACAGTTTTGTACCCGAAAAACGTAAAAAATTGGCTATGATCTTCAAAATCGATTCAGTTTGGATAAGGCATGATATATAATTTTAACATATAAATAATTACTATGGAAATGAATGGTCAAATAAACATGGCTAAATTCATTTCGAGCAGGGAAATAGTAAAATAATTAGTTAATTCAAAACAATACTTCAAAAAAACAAAATTAACTCAAATATTTTAATTTCAATTAAAATATTTCGAAAAATTTGTCCCAAAAAATGATAGCTCTCTAAGTATCTTTTTCATCTCATCTGATGTCCTTGACTATCACTTTGATATTGATTAAAGAAGAAGTGTTATAAGTTTAAAGTGTTTATCTATGCGTCCGTGTATTTCTCAGTGACATAGTAGCCCTTAAACGGTCGAACCGACTGGATTGAGAACATTTTATAGCTAAGTTTCCAAAAATCGGTTTACAAAAAATAAATCGCATTTGTCGGGGGTTTTTTACATTTTGTAAATTTCACTTGTTAGTCAAAAAATGTTGGCAGTCCTATTCACAACATAAGTATACTCACATTATAGTGATATATCATTTTCTTATTGAAGGAGATTGGAAAAGGTACATTGTTGTTGGCTACGAAGTTATTTATATTCGTTATTATGGAGTTTGTATAAAATTTTAGTTATCCAAAGCAAAAATGATTACACGTTTCAAGTAAAATTTTATTTCAGGGAGGCAAATTATTCTTGTTATTTGAAATCGTTATTTATTATATAAAAACATAAAAATGGTTAATAATATCTTAACTTACCATTTAAAATGGGTCATTTTTTAGATCTTTTCTGAAAAGGGTAGTATATAAAACCAATAAATAATCCAACCAATCTCTGGAAAAATATCTTGAAATATCCGTTGAATCAATATGGCTAAGTTTATTTAGATTTTTACTTTGAAATCTTTTTCGTTAGTTTTTCCATGACATCTTTATTAACTTCCCAGAGGAAGTTAATGTGATGGGACCGATTTTGAAAATTTCCAGTTTTACATATTTCTGCGGTTTCAAGGCCGCAATATCCGAATCAAACCTTTTCAATGTGATGTCTGTGTGTACAAATGTGCGTTTTTTCGTGTGTTCGTTCGGATTCTTTCGCCTCGATTATCTCGCGAACCAGTTATGACAATAACACGTAACTGGGCTTATTTGAAGCGTAATCGCGTATTTAAGAACTTTTCAGCAGAATTAGTTGAGCCGTTTTTTAATGGAAATAAAAAACTGGAAAAAACTGAATAAACAGAATCTGAAAAGTGGATAAAACACATCAATGTCTATGGAAATAATGAACCACTTCGCATCATATAACTTTTGATCAAAAGTGTGAACAAAGCATATTCCCATATTTTCATCGGAATCGGTGCTATAAAGGTCAAAATTTAGACATTTCGTCTTTTTTTCTCCTCGTTTACTGGAGTTATAAGTCGACGTTTTAGGGTACCCATTTATAAATTTTGTTTTAAAAAATGTTTCACTCGGTATATTCATTTATGTATATGTTATGTATAAAAAAATTAACCTGAGGGAAAAGTATATTTGAACAAAAACTAATTTTTTAATACTTAATAAAATTGAATTTTTTTTAATACCTTTACTTAATTTTTTTTCTCTTTTGTAAAACAAAAAAACTTTTTCGTACACACTTAATACCGAAAAAATTTATTTGATAAAAACTTTTATAATGTTTCTTTATTCGTTCATTAATATTCTAAAAGGTTTAATTCTTAAGGGTATTACCAATCAGTTAATTGGAAATATATGAGTAGGTATAATTCTTTCTATTTAAATTTTATCCAAAGTGACTTCCAAGATACACTACTGGAAATTAGTAGATTGGAGTCACTAGTTTAAATAAAAGTAAATAATCGTTAAAACCAGATTTAAAGAAACAGTTACAGGCAAATGGGAGTTACCTCTTTTCATGTTTTCGAAAAAATAAAATAACTATATTAAATAACCTCCCCCTTAGCAATGTTGTTGTTACTATATTAGTTTAATATAAAGAAGGGGGTAGAGGTTCTAGGAAGTTGATGCCTTCACAACACTCTTTCTGGGTACTAAATTCTAAGAATTACAATAATTGTACAGAGAAGCAATAGTACAAGTGATCAGATGCGTAAACCTGACGTTATATGCATCTACAGGGTAAAGCATTGGAAAACTTTTATTTTTCAGAACCTATTTAACTTTTTGAAGAAGGCCTCAATTTTTATTTTTATGTGACATGTTATATGACGTCTCATTGGGTAGGTCTTTGGAAAAAAAAATGTTTACGCGATTGTCAAATATAGGCTCGAAAAAAATTAAAATTTATTACATTTTTAGATTTCGGATGGGGATCCGATTTTTTTTTATTTTGGAGGAAAACATTATGTGCAAATTTGTTAGGAGTTATCTTGACAACCGTTTCTCAAAAAAAAAATTTAATTGATCGAATTCACTGAATAAAACCAAATTTTCTAAATAAAAAAGTCATGGTTTACACCTCTAAAAAAAAGGGTTTTATTCAACACGGGCTGTTTGTTTTTGTCTTTTATTTGTATGTTTAGAGCCAACATAAAAAAGAAACGAATTTTTTTATAGTCAATGGGATACCGTTTACTATATGAGAAGTGTTTAATAAGTTGTACATGTACGTACATTGGTATACCAAATAAGAGTTTTCAAATAAAATTCTGAAGACGTTGAACTAACTTATCAACGTCACTTATTTTATTAGGATTCGTTCGTATGTATCCACCCACCTACATATAGGATAGATGATATTCAATTATCGTTTTAGAAAGATATCCTACAATTTTATTCGATACTTATCTATCCGTATGTTCATCACGTTCAAATAGTTAAATGCTTTTCAGATCGAATAGAAACAGACATAGGAAATTATTTATGCAGGTACTTGTTTGACTGTAACAAATACTTATTAATAATTTCTTCATATTAGGAAATTTCCTAACAATTTCTTCGTTTACAAATAAATTAGCTAATTATACAGACAATTGCATAACTATTTTTTTGTAATTGCATAACTACAATTACTATTTAGGATCAATTTTGTGGACATCACAAGACTGTCTTAGTGTTATACTTAGATGATCAAGAGAGGTTCAAGGACACAATATGTAACATTCTACGCCATATAATGTATTTGGATAGCTAAACGCCCCACTCAAGCTGGAGTGGGATGTTGAACACTGGTCACCGATTTTTTTCATGATTCTTTTCTATTCTTTTACTTTGTACAAAGAAAGGAAAGAGCATTTAGTCTGCAAAATATTAAAATTTTTCCGAGCATATATTGTTGGGATTCGTTTGAGCATATTTATAAGGCTTTCAACAAAAATTATTTTAAACGCGAGATGTTAATTGGAAGGAGAAACATACACTACATCAATAAATATAAAATTTATATTTTAACCCATCCCAATGAAATAAACAAATATTTACAAGAAATAACTTTCATCCTTAAGTAAATTTTGCTCATGGTTAAACGTTCAAAGTTTTAAAACTTGTGAAATTATAAGAGGTTATATTTTTGCTATTTGGTAACTCAATTCTAAAAAGTCTTACTCTTTTTCTATACTGAATTTCAAGGGAATATTTTCTTACATAGGCTGTATGAGATGCTTAAAAAGTATCTCAGGCGAACACGTAACCTGTTGGCGTGTTCAATTTCATGTAGAGGGTTGTATTTCTAGAGCTAACTGCTTGTATCAAATATTGATGGCAAGATATTTGAAGTCATGAATGATAGCAACCCAAGTTGCACATCCTCAGAAGGTTCAAGTTTTAATAAATTTTCAATTCGTCGAGTTTCTTACAAGGTATGCATACCTATACCGTCGTTTGTGATAGAAATAATATAAAAATATCTTTAAACGAACGGATTTATTTCTCGAATATTTTCGATCTTCATTAGTTTACTTTAAGCTGAAATACAAACATTCAAACCTACAGCTACGTCCTACATGTTACGCCATAATAAGGTATTATTAAACTATAAATAATATGAAAAAGGACATTAAATTTATATGAAAGGAAAAATTTATATGAAATACTGTTATATTCATAAAAGAAAAAATGTTAACAAGAACGTATTGTTAACAGATATTTTTATACAAAAATATAAGATGTTACGGGAAAGAAAACCTACGTACATTATTCCATGTGCTCTATTTAAACCATAGAGATAAGAGAAAAATAACTTAAATTTAAAAATGGGTCAAGCTGAAGTCAAAACGTACCAAGTCCAAAATTCCATAAAAACTAAATTTATCGTTTTTTACACCTAGTGTCTGTTTTACACCTAGCGCAAGCGCTGGCAAGGTTTTTCGAAATATATAGTCATTAAATAATGGTTTTAGACTCATCCACTCAGTTAGGTCATCCTCCACCAGTTCTTAATTAAACGACTTCTAAAACATCCTCTATCTGGCCTACAAATTTGTAGGTCGTGCAAAAAATCTATGTTAAAAGTATAATTCTAAAAGTGAACTTCCGAACGATATATATCTAAGCCCAAATTTGAAAAAGAATTAGATGAAATTGCTTAGCATCTTGCTAGGAAAATGAAAAAAGAAATAGAAGTAATAACCCTAACAACCTGCATTCGAACCAAACAAACTAGAGTTTTGAGAGAATTTGGAAAGATTAAAAAAAATTGGGCTCAGTCTCAGTCCCAGTTGAACCCCATATTTTATTTTTACTAATCTGAATTATACACAGCTTGTGTGTGAAATTTGATTGATATAGAATTGTAGATAAACCTTCTCTCTTCAAACGAAATAATGAAAGGTAAAACAAATGACTATTTTGTAGTGACTATTCACTATTTTAACTATTGAAAACTTAAGAGAGTTGATATAATGGCTATGTAATTTTGGAATCATGGAACTTTAAAACATACGAATCCATTTACAAAAATCATTATCCAATTTTCAAAAGGTAAATTATCTACTGGTAAGTGTTTTCTGTTACATCCTGTTCAAAACAGTATATCACGTGAGCTGTTGTTGGATATATAACGATGTGATACATCAAAATATTCTTTTTTCCGATAAAAAAGTTTTATTAATTAAATCATTGAAAATTTTATGGATGAGAAAATTTTACTTCTTTTCACAACTAGCAGTGATTTGATAGAATTTTTATAATTTCATACTTTTTTTTATTACACTTTGCTGAAAAAGTGCTTAGTTTTTATGATTTTTTTCATGAATTTTCAAATGCATTCAATAAATGCATGTAAAAAACTCATATTAATATAGATTTTCTCCGTCAGATATACAGAATATTGACATGTTTATAAACGATTTCGAAGTCTTCACTGAAAGAAAAACTAAGCGTTAGAAGGACAACAGTTCTTGGCTAGTAATCTATAAGTATTTAAATCCAGCCGTACAGCGAATGAAATCGGCTAGTTCAGCCTATCATGATGGAGATGATAAGTTGAACTGTTGAATTGAGAAATTAGACGATGGATTTGTCTCTAAATAGTATTCTTATTGAAGATTTATTTCCTCGACAACAGTAGCGGAGTTCACAAGTTTTATTCTCAATGTTTCTTATAAATCGTATGTTCTTAGAAAATAACGAAGTTTCCACGTTTTACGTATTTCAAAAAACTTTAAAGTGTTCGAGCCATATTCGAACTTTAAGTGTAAAGGGTGGATTTCCACTCTTAATTCGCATTGAGTGACATAATTATCTGGCGGATCGGATAAAACGTTAGGCTCATCCACGTCTCGTATCCATAACCCTGTCTAGGTGATGCTAGTGTCAGATTTTGACATAAGATTGGTGCGAATAATATCTTCACAGCAAGCTTAACTTCGGGCAGCAAAACTATTACTCTATTCAGAAAGCTCGCGTTATACTAAGAAAGATGGAAAAATGATTAATCAATCATTATACCTTAGAATATTCTATTGATTGCGGAAACGGACGTAAACATCTAAAGCTAAAAGACCAACATTTTGAAAACCAAATATATTTTGCTACTCGGGAATCAACATTATTGGATTAATCCAATAATGTTGACACAGGATGTTTTTCAAACTATAAACGAAGCTTGAATTACTCTTAACACTATACTAAACCTATGCAAGACTGTAATTCAAAGAAATTTTTTGTTTGTCTGTTTCAGAACCTGGGTTTAGAATCTGAAAAACAACCTACAACACTGCTAAAAAAACCCAGACTTTGTAAACAATTCATTACATATTAGTGGCACCAATTTAATAGTGGAGAATTGTGGACCAAAGTCGATATGGCTAATTAATTTTGCCCATAATTTATTTGAAGGTGGAACTATCTATAAAAACTATAGATATTTTAAATAACTTACCACTATTGTTTTAGTTTAAAAAAATGTTTAAGATGTTGAGAAAATATCGAATCACCTGTAACAAAAAAAATTCATCATAAAATTGCATACAAATTTTTAATATATAAAAACACATAGAACGAACGCATATAAAAATGAGATTTTATCACACTTTTGTGATTAATTAAAAAATTTTATCAACAATATGTACCATCTATAAGGTGGTCCAAAACTATTGCATTAGAAGAGCAAACCGATATAACAAATACAATTTAAAGTAGGAAGTTCCTTGGTGGTTGTTGGATTCGACTTACGCTTAAGGGGATGCATCTTCGTCAATTATTTTTTGCGCTAAAGCTAATACCTCGATAATTACTGAATATACATTCCCCTTTCCAGATGATGAAATTAACTTTCCCTAATTGCCTAAGACATTGCATTATTAATTATTCTATTAGAACACAGATGTGCTGCTTAAAGGGTAAACACGCACTTTCTAAGCAAGGGGTACTGAAAAATTATTTCACTTTACAATTATAGTACTTTACTAATTGGAAAATTTTCTGTTTTTTAATATTAACAGGAAAATTTTAATTTAACTTTTTCTCCTCCCCCGCTCAACTTTTTAGCACATCTTGATGTTATTATGATTGGCACAAATTTGATATCGCTCTTACCTTTCATTCACGAGAGAAATCATGAACGAAAAAAAGTAGACGAACGAACGCACTAACATGCGTTGGAACACACAAGCATCAATCTTTTACTCTTTGGTGCTAGTACATTGTCCTGGCCATGAAACGTAAAGATGCGCTGAAAATTTTGATTTGTATTTTAGGACCGATTCCAAGACTGCAGGAAAGAAATTTTATTGATTTTTAAGCACTCGTATCATAGTTTTTAATCGAAAAGTATTCTTGGCTATTTTTTATTAAATTAATTATAATCAATTTTTTCCATAAACACGGTCTTTTTCAAGCAAACCAATACTATAATTTTCGTAATAAAATTATCTTTGTTCCGACCCAATTTCGATTGGTTAACAGATCGGTGTAAATCTGTTCATACCATATGAACAGGAGTCAATATAGCTAACTAGACCGATTTGTAAGATCGACTTTATACCGTCTCTTAGACCATTGCTACCATTTTTTACTCATAAAAATATTTGGAAATATTCTTAAAGGTACACACGACAATTTACTAAAAGATTACTCGGTAATAATGCTTCCAAGCCAACAATTACAAGAGGCTTTCTCCGTGGTATTTCATCCTCCATATCACTTTGCTCTTCTAATGCGCTAGTTTTGAAACTCTCAATTTATACGTGTTCATTTCTGTTTCTCTATGTTCGTTTTAAGTTAATTTATATATTCACAAATCAACATTCAACTGCAAATCAATACGACGACATATAAGGAAATCATCATACAATAGAAAAATTATTATTTGTTCATAAAATTTTACAATCACGTTTATATTTCCATATAAAAAGTTTTTCATACTAAATCAAAAACAAAAATAGTTTATTCAATTATTTTTCTAATTACGTTTTAAAAATAAAAATAATTTTTTTTTTAATTTCCTGCCATTTTTATTACTAATCAAATTTTTTTTTTATTTAGTTATATAAAAAAAATTAATTTAAAACAAATGAAAACACACAATTGATTGAGTTAATTGTCGAAATACCATGTATAGACAGTTTTGATTACGCAATTGTTTGTTTTTTTACGCCAGGTAGGTAAGTAAAGAAAGCTACCCAATCTTATGTTGCTCATTTACGAACTCGACCATTCAGCTTGATATCTTTCTTCATTTTTGAGTTATCGTGACGACAGACAGACATCATGTTCTGACATCAGACCTAGAACACTTTAAATGAGAAAGTTGATCCTCATAAAAAAAAAACAATTTTTGTTCAAAACATTTTTTCAAAAAATGTAAGCTTTCGGGAGAGATACGAATAAAATTATGTTATAGCTTAGGTTATCATAATAATAATGGACTTTTTACGTCCTAAGCACGATATAAGTATTGTTGAAAATTTATTTTTTTATCGGGAATGGAGTTATTTATTTGTATTAGATTAAAAACGCCCAACCTGTATACATATTTTGATCTATAATAATGAAAACTATATATTAAAAAATGAACAGGATCATATTAATACATTGGAAAATATATTTCATTCTATACTTGTGAAAACAAAAATTTCATAAAACATAAGGGGACAGTTAGTCTTTCATAAAACTATAAAAATCCTACAAATTGGAGGGTGTCTTTTTGCGGAGGAAATTATAAAATTTCAAAATTATAGAAAAATAAATTAAATTAGTCAATATACTAAAAAAAGTTTCATTTTTTTTTCGTATCAGTCATCGTTTTTTAGAAAATAGTTATTAAAAAATAAGATTTTTTGCTACGCGCAAATTTAGATATTTTGAAAATTTGCATTTTTGAACGAATTGATTTGACGATGAAAAATAATAATATAATTATTAATATTATTATTTTTTTTTTTTTTTTGTAAATTGATTGTACTTTTTCCCCTATTGTTAAATTCTGATATATACTTACTATGGTTTTGTAGATATGTGCCAAAAAGCTCTTTGGGGGCAAAACACCTTTGCTTAGAGGGAAACGACCCTTCAATTTGACGAATTTATATGATTTTATAAAGTAATAGCTTCCTATAAAAATTGAATGAAAACAGATTTCTGTTACAAATTTGTTGGTTTACATACATAGTTTAAATATACACGTACAAAAGTCAAATCATACACCTTTAGCGTGACAATGACGAATGGATTATTTTATGCTGAATAGATTCAAAAACCGGTTGATATGGAAAATACAAGTCACGTTTTTCTGAGATATTTCTCTTTTTATATAAATAATTTACTGCATGTATTAAAGATATATTAGAAAGGTTTATTTGAAAAAAACCATTGGTTTTATGAAAACTGTTAAAATCGCTTTGTTAACTACTGAACTTTCTTTCTTTTCAGTATTTATTTAACGCAATCGGATTTTTTGATTTATATACCATGTATATAAAATATACCAAGGTATACTAAGTTTAGTCCCAAGTTTGTAACGCTTAAAAATATTGATGCTTTGAAAAAAATTTTGGTATAGTTCATAAAATCACCTAATTAGTCCATTTTCGATTGTCTGTCTGCCTGTCTGTCGTCTGTCCGTCTGTCATCACGATAATTCAATGACGAAAAAAGATATCAAGTTGGGTCGAGTTCGTAAATGAGCAACAGAGGTCTTGAACCGTAGTACCAATCTTGTAAACCGTTAGAGATAGAAGTAAAGTTTAAATGTAAAAATGTTCCTTATAAAAAAATAAACTTTGGTTTCAAACATTTTGTCGTAAACATCACTGTTTACTCGTGAGGGTGCAAATTAGTTGAAAATTGTATTGTATGTATTATATGGGAATATCAGTTATGTATGTGTGACATGTATGTATGTGTAATGCTATAGAGTCATCCACACTGTCTATACATGGTATTTCAACAATTCATTCAGTCAATTGTTTGTTTTCACTTGTTTAAATTTATTTTTTATTTTTAGTATTATGGTAAACTTATTTTGAAATTCGAATGATGTAATAATTATTTTATCCATACTAATAAAAAATATAACGGCTCTTGAACTTCGAATGAAAAGCCAAAGCGTTATACACATAGAAATTTAAAAAGAAAAACTATTACGTATCAAGGTGAACATAATATATAGGTGGATGTAATAAAGAGGTGAAAATAATATCTAATTTTATAAGAGATATTATAATTTATTAATAAAATTTCAAAAACGTATTCAAAGACATTTCATTGCTAGACTTAATAGTATTTATAAAGGAATCATCCCATATAATAAAGCATGATCTTTCGTTGATTATAATGGAGAAATGCACTTAAAAGGCTTATTGGCTAGCTTCTAAGTTTATTTTACGTACGTAATATTCTCTCTATGTGCAGCAGTCTAGGGACGGCAAAAAATTAGGAATATTGATATGTTAAAAATATCGTCCGATAAATATCGTTATCTTAAAATATCGATATTTTATGAAATATTTTAAATAATGATAAAAATGGTGAACTAGAAAAATCCCAATGTAAAAGTTATACATTGTATCCAAACAAGAAATTCCGACTTTTACGCACAACTACTGACTTATATGGTGAATTAATGATACAAATACTATATTAAAAATAAAAATATATATATATATTAAAAAAAGTTAATCAATGAAAAATATAAACTTAATAGTCATCATCAGATTCCTCGCCATTATTCTCCCATTCAGTAGAGTCTGACAACAAATAATCCTCCTCATTAAATTCTGATGATCCTGTTGATTTTGATGGTATTGAAGGTGAGAAAATTAACTTGAGAATCTCCGCTAACAAAGTAAACTTGCTCTGGGGTAACTCTCAAAGTGTATTGATTACAGAATCGGAAGTAATCAGAAGTATTCTCAAAATACGTGACCGCTTTCTTGTGTGTCTCTCACGGAATCCACGACTAACTTCAACTGTAGAATGATGAATACACTGTATGTCGTCGTTTGAATAAGAACGATGTAACTGAATCCATCCACATCATAAAAATTTAATTGTATGTATACGAATGAAATTTAAATAAATAAAGATTCAAGATATTGATGTGGGTGGCATCTGTTAGAGATCTTTTTGAGAAACGGAGATTAAGCCCCATTATTATTATTAGTCAATACCAATATTTCTTAGGCAGTATCAGTCATCAATATATCGGAACATCTAACATCGATATATCTTTGCCATCCCTTATTAAATGTACAGTACCTACCTACCTATACATAGAATATAGAAGTGCTTTTATGTTATTCTTAAGAACTTCGTATTTTGATTAGGTATAGAAGTATATGATGATGGTGATGTGAGTGTAGTTTGCTTGTGCACTTACAAACAGGTATTTGTTTTAATATTATTAAATTTTATTCAACATATCTCAAACATTTCATAAGTATTTAATGCTTTATTCCATCATTATTATCTAATACAGAGAGGAAATAGATAAGAATGGAATATGATGTATAGTAAAATTTAGCGTTGTGAAGTTTGGGCGTTATATATATATTTCTATAGAAAATCACCCACTGATCATGATATTAAGTATAAAATATTTCTTCGTAGGTGGTACTACCTTTCAAAATGCTCACTTTAACATAAATAGCTAAATATCTCAAGACGGTAGAAGCCTTATACAGGGTCAGTTAAATCACCACCCACGTCTTTAGCCACCTAAAAAGTTTGTATGCATGCATAGCTTTGAGCCGCATACCAAAGTAATGGGAATAATCCCGCGTGGTATTCATACTGACGGTCGATAAGCTTGATTCAGAATGTTCGGGTCCAAAACCTTGGATCCATCAATCCCGGGAGAGATGAAGACAGGAAAGCTGTGGACTTGCTGCGTGACGTTTGACCTCGACCTATTACCCAGAGACGTCTCAAGTGACAGGTCGTTCCCAAAACGGGCTCAGTACCCTTATTATTATTATTATTATTATTAAGTTCAACCACTATCAGATGCAAAACATACATCATCATTGCATAATTTCATTAAATAAAGAAATATCAAAAATCCAATCATCTTGAAATAAACTTTTTAAACTTTTTCGTGTGACGTTACTAGTAGCTCTTATACAAGAAACATTTGGAAAAATCACAATGAAAACAATGTTAAAAACAATGAATACAATTTGAATTTTTTATTTCATATTACTTTTTAACTTCCTTGTCAATTTAAATAAGCTAAAAACTCTTTGCTTAATATGTAAATATAGTTTGTTGCAAAATAAACAGACTGTATGTACATTACATATGGATGCTGGCTGGCCTTTATTCACAAATATCTGCCCTTTTCAAATATATTCTATATCTAACAACTTCATTCACTGTTACTACTATACTTTAGTATTAGAGATATAACGAGTGTTTCTTAAAAATTATAGAATGAATAGAAAAAGTCTAAAGAGACCGAAACTAACCATCCAAGGCTGTGTTTTTTTATATGTATATGTTCATTTAAAGTATTATCATCAAGTAGTTAAGAACGTTCATGCTTCAACGATACAAATGGAGAAATAAAATAAAATAAAATAAAATAATAGAAAAGTTTAAGTGACTTTAGTTTAAAAAGTAACGAAAACCAGGTTCTAGTTTATAGATGGGAATAAACAGACAATATAAATCGATATCTCTCATAAAAAACCTTCGATAACTATACTTGAAGTTAACAAATATTATCTTAATTTTCAGAAATTCCAAAATTTTAAATTTTCTATTCATTAAAAATTAACATACTGTTTTTCTTTACTAATATTGGTGGCACATGAACGTCCGTTTATACGGACATAAATATGTAATAAAATATATTTTACAAAAAAATTCCTAGCGCAAGAGCTGCGTTAGCAAAGCGATTTTCCTCAGCGATTGAAAAAAAAAAACATATTTTTCTTAAAATCAAATATCGCATTTTTTGTTTTCAAAGTATTTTTATTTTGAAAATCAAGCATCTAGAGAAAAAATTACAACAGTAATTGCTTAAAACTGATAAAAAAATACAAGTATATTTTTTATTTTGAAAAAATTCAAAATTTTGTACTTTGCGCATCCCCTCACCCCCTGTTTATCTGTCAATTTTTCTCACTCACAAACTTGACCTTTCATATACCAAAACTCTTCTTGATACCAAATTTGATTCAAATCGGTCTTAAATTGCGACCGCTAGAGAGTTTACAGGCACAAAAACGTACATACATATGTATATAATCAATTTTAACGATGGTCATTTTTGACATTTATTGGGTAGGATCGATGAACATTTGAAGAAATTCTTTTAAAATTCCATTATCAGTACAAAAACAATAGCTCCATTTCCTTGAGCAATTCGCTAAAAATTTAATTTACATTAGAAATTGGAGAACTTAAGGGGATACCACCTCAAGATGGTGTTATTCTTCAGTTCTGCGTGACGAGTAGTAAAAGTATGGCTAAAATAAGATAACTTTTTTATGATTAAATGAAAAATCACATTTTATTCACACTGAAAAAAATTAATTTAAAAAATATGGTGGGAGCGCAAATAAAAGCGTATTACATAGTAAGAGTTGTTATATTGCATAATTTATTGGCGATTCCACCATTTATATAAAGGTGTTCGTTTATTCAATTAGATCTTATAAAAAACATAATGTAGTTTATAATTATTCGATATTGTTTGTTCAAAAAGTATTGTTTGCTCAACATGTTCAAAAAGTTCTAGCAGTTTAAGATATATATTTTTTGAAATTTTGGAATTTAAATGTGAAAAAATGTTTCGAAAAAAACAAAAGAAATGTCTTTATCGTTAAATAACTCGAAAAATAAAAAAATGTTACAAAAAAAAAATTTTGAAGGTAAAATATTCTACGGAAAAAGGTCTAAATTTTTTCCTCCAAAACTTTTTTTATATTTTTCGAGTTATTTAACGACAAAGAAATTTTTTTTGTTTTTTTCGAAAAAATTTTTTGCATTTAAATTCCAATATTTCAAAAAATATATATCCGAAACTGCTAGAACTATTTGAGCATGTATTTTCGTTTTTTTCTAAATTTTTTTTTTTTTTGTATTTAAATTGGAATATTTTGAAAACTCTGTACCCGAAACTGTTAAAAATTTTTGAACATTTTGTCAGTACCTAAATAAAGTAAATTGGAAAGCAGCGAGCATTAATTATAGTTCCCGTGATAAATTCATCAGTTTTTGTACTGAACATTAAAAAAAGATACGAGAAACCATCTTTTCATTATAACTCCGTTAATTGTTGTTTTATTAAAATTTTTTTATGAGAAAAAATTATTTACTGGTGAAACAGAATTTCGAAACAAGTTTTTTGCTAATAAGGAGCATATTTCAGACAAACGTGACGTGCTGAAGCTATTTTGCGTTCAGGTTCATATTCAGCACGTCAAAATCGTTCAAAAAGTAATTTCATTCTTCTGGGACAAAATTTATGTTGACTAGAGGGTTACCAGAAATCAGTCAAAGATTCTATTCCATATTGAATATTTAAGAAACAGTTTGTATAAAATGAATGTATGTATTACATGTATTTATGGTGAATGTCGTTCACCATATTATATATTCTTTGTTCCTCTTCCCACTATATATCGTTTTACATTTAAATGCAATGAAAGCATAAAATATATTATAAAATCCTACAGACATGTTATATACTACATATACAGTATTTTATACTAAAACTCACTATAGTTCACAAAATCAACCAACTTGTTTTATATTCTTCTAAAAAGTGGTGTGTGTATGTCCTCTGTCAACTCAAATGAAGTGGCTTAGTAAATATATGCATACTCGACTATATAACCAATTTAATAATAAACGCTTTTATTTTCCAGTTTATATAATATTACATGCATTTAACTTGTGATTATTTCATACAGGATGTGCTTGAAGGATTATTACTAAGCGTAGATAACAAAACACTGCAATAACATATAGTTTTCACAATGTAGACGATATATTTGAAAAGACAGCTACAGATTTTTGTGAGCAACACCACTCAGGTAATTTTTTCTAAGTACGTATTTTCTAATTCCAAATTCTGTGTGCAATTAAATACGGTATAATATCCTGGAGAAACAGTAGCTTTGTGCAAAATATCTTTAAAGCATAAAAAAAATGTTTACGTATTATTTTTAATTAAGGAAAATTTGAACATTGCAAACCCGTATGCATCCAAAAAAAAATTCCAACGCTATGTGTCATTTTCGTTCTTAAAAATCCTGTTTTCGTAAAAAATATTTCCAATCTATTTCATAAAAACGAAATTTATCACAAATATAAATCTAACAATGATTATAAAATTGACTAAACAGAACATTAGTTATGGAGAGTCCCTATAACAATAGAGAATTTATATATAAATGAAAGAATATTTCATCTAAAGTATACTTATGTAGTTTCTTTAAAATTTTGTTATTAATAAAAAAAGTTGTATTTTTGAATAAAAAAACAGTAGTGACGTATTTAAATTCGTGGAGGCTGTGAGCCAATCGGAATCGCGCTAAATTTACAATTTTCATTTTTTTTTTCTATGGAAAATTACGTTTAATTAAACAAACATTCGGGATGTTACTTTATCATTTATCCGTGGTGACGTTGTTAAAACGATGTGTTGACGTCACTGGCGTTTGAATTTATAGTTTAGCAAAACCATTATCAATTGTAAAATTACACGAAGGATCAATTTTTAAAAAAAATTTATTAGTAATTTTTAGTAAACTTTCGAAAAAAAATAAAATTTACTAACATGAAACTTCTCTATTTCATTTGGATTTACAACAAAGTACCAGTTAATCTATGTAAGATGGCAAATATATATTCATTTAAAAAGAAATTGAAAGATTTATTGATTGCGAAGTGTAGCTATAACATTAGCCAATTCTTATAAGACTCCATATGACAATTATTATTCTGACTTTCGGGATGATGGTGTAAGCCTTATTTTAAGTATGCCAAATAGAATATGAAAATAATTGTAAGCTAGCTACAATGCGATAAATCACTCGTCAGTTGCTTAATTTTTGTAAAATGCTGACGTATAAAGTATTACCGTTTGAAGTCATAAATGTTTCAGGCGGACTTTAGATCTATCCAACACTTTTTTAATCTACTTTCGTTTGTAAGGTAGGAAACGAAATCCCCGTTAGAAGGTTAAGATTTAGGAAAAAAAACTATTTTTTGTTTCCCAGTGGAATATAGTAGGAAAACATTAATATATGTATGTCACTTAGCTCCTTTAAGTAATAGGTCTCCGAGGATCGTGAGTGAGTTATTAGAATGTAAGAAAAAGTATAACCCAATTAATTTACACAGAACCAATTCTCACTGAAATTGAGTTACATATTTTAAAACTTCTATCCCGTCAGGTTTTCTTGCAAAACATTTGAAAAATCGAAAATCTTAGGAACTTGGGGGGATAATAGTGTGGATGCTGACTCAAGAGGAAACCTTGAGGTTTTTGAAATTGTCAGTAAATCATATCATATCGTACGGAAAACAGAAAAAAAACCAAAAATTTGTGCGAAAAAGATTCAAGAAGAAGAAGAAATGTCAAAAATGGTACAATTCAAAATCAAATTTGGTACAATTATTTCAGAGACATAAATGGTGAACTGACAATTCAAGAATAGTATCTTTTCTAGTGTAATCAAAATCAATTTTAAAGTTTCGTATCATCTCTACTAGCTCCTTCAAATAATCAAATTTTATTTTTTAATTAAATTTTGCAAGTAAATGTAGCGTGACAGAAGAAAATGGATATTATTTTGGACATAAATTAACAAAAAATATTTCATATATTAGAAAAAAGTTTTTTTTGTAGATCTGAGTAATTAGAAATATTTATCACATGGAAACTGTGTGGAAAAAAGAAAAATTGTATTATAAATCATACTATAGTATCCATATTATAACATTCTCTGCGCTCCAGAATAATATATTATTTTCAAATACATGAAATTAATATAATTAAAATTAACTCGTTATGTAAGAATTTATGACTAGTATAATAATTAATACTTCCATTTCATTATATAAAATGTAATATGACCCTTCTATTCTACTATATTGTAGATTTAAGAAAAAAAAATTATAATTAGTTGTTTTATAATAGTACACCCGTGTTTCACAACGAGAAAGCCATCGATGTTCAAAAGTCATCAACTACAGCGAGATCTTAACTTTAATACGAATCTTAAGCATGTAAAAGCTTGATTTAAAAGTATATGAAGTAGGATTAAATCTAAATCAATTCTTAAAATTTAAGGAGGAGTTGCCCGATTATTTAAATAAATAAATGACCTCAAAAGTAGGCATATTTAACATTGGTTTTATGGTAAAACGGTGAAAAAAATAAAGAAAAACTATTTATATTAAAATTAAAACCTTAATAAATTATTGAAAACAAAACAAACTCGTTGTGTCCGACTAATTAAGGATGTAGGAGCACGATAGTGTGGACTCATAATTAAAAAATATTTATTTTCTCTTTTGATGGTGAATTATGTCATAACTTGACAGTATAAGACGAAAAGTAAGAATAAAAATGTTCGATATCTGGAGTAATTTTCGAAATGTCGCCAAATGAAAATTTTCTTTCATTATTTAGCTTTTGATATGTTAGAAACCAAAGCAGATTTCGAAAAGTTTTACTTTCATCGTCAAAGTGGAAAATAAAAGGTTAAAGAGCAATTGTACTGTTGAATAAATTCGCAAATTCAGTCATATAACAAATTAAAGCAATAAAGTCAGTGATATAACAACATGCTTCTGAAAAAAAAATACGAAACGCTGGAAGATGATCCAGTTTTGTGTTTTTACAAAAGTCTTATAATATTATATGAAATCAGTTCTCAAAATTTTCGACCAATGAAATTTGAGTAAATTTATTCAAATTTTTTATTTTTTTCAACGTTTTCCATATGGTGCCAACTTAGTTATTACTGACCCATCCTGAAAGAATAAATTATCAAAAGATAAAATGTTTTTCCATAAGACGTTTTGCTGCATCATTATTGAGTCATACAAAACATCAACAATCTCAAAGGTTGTTTTTCCTTGAAATCAATGAAAATTTTAAATAATATTTTTTATTCAGAATCATAATGATAATACTATTAAAGTTTTTATTATGCTTTAATATTTTAATATTTTATATGAATTAAAAATGCTGACTAAAAATATGGATATAACATTATTATCTTAATGTTAGTACTTGCAAGGTAAAAAGAAATTGAAAAATTTAATCCTAACAGCTTTTTGATACAAATGTAATAGAAAGTTGTCTAGATATACCTTCAATCTTGGTCATCCCAATACTGTTTTCAGGATTCCATCATCAAAGATGAAAAAATGAATCTCTTATAATTTCTTCATGTACGTGTCTATGATGGACTCTTTTCCATTTGTTGTTCAAATTTCATAAATAGTATGTATTGGGTTATTTTGAGCCTATATAAGGTCATTTTGACTCAAAAAGTACAAAAATCGGATATATTTGATGACTGGTCGAATAGTTTTTGAGATACGGACTAAAATCAATCCAAATATTGCGATATCTCAAAAACTCTGCATTGTAACTTATTATACTTCATAGGTGAAATAATTTTTAAAATCGGTTAGGTAGTTCATTCAAAACTGACGAATTTTCATATAAACAATCATCCTTTTTTCACCACTATTATTACAGAGTTTCATATAAACTTTCATCCCCAATTTGACCCTCTTAAAGAATGAATTTTTATGAAAAAAGTAAAATAAACTTTTGTCTCTAATGATGGTCTTATATATCAAATTTTACATTTCTAACTTCAAAAATGACATAGTTTCTTATAAACTTTCACCCCCTTGAAGAATGAATTTTATGAAAATAGTAATAGTAGTAATAGTAAATGCAATAAATAGATATACACACAAATCCATATCGATCTATTCCAAAAAATTAGCTACTTTGAAGCGTACTCAGCTTGTAGTAAAATACACTAGTACGTAAACTACCAGATATCTTTTAATCTAAAAAATCAGCCTTAGATTTCCATCCAGCATATCTAAATCCATCCCGATTAAATGAGTCTAAAATAAACACAGCTTTATACTGCACTTTATTCGATGCAATAAACAGATATACACACAAATCCATAAAAGATCTATTCCAAAAATAATTACTCTGGAGCGTACTAAGCCTGTAGTAAAATTCACTAGTACGGTAAGAACCCCTGTTTGTATTTCATAAAAGATACTTTCTATTTATAAAATGGTACTGACTGATTTTTGTAAAAATATACAAACATAAATTACTGAAAAAGATAATTTATTAAAAATATGCCGGAACTAAATAAAAATTGTATTTCATAATATTATCTTCTTTTATTTTTTTATTTCGATATTTTAACATTTTAGCACTTTCTAAATTTTCATTATGACAAAAGTCTAAAATTGACACATTTCCAACGCTTAAAACATTGCAAAATATTACCTCTATGTGTATATACCTTGTGATCAATATTTTATTATGTATACAGAAGTCGTTAGCATATTTCACACCATAAATTCGCGAGCACTGAAATAATTTTCTATTTTGCATAACAATAAACGATTTTATTATCAAAATTAAATTAATAATAATATTCAAATTAAATTTTGTTGTATACATCTCAATTTCATAAACAATTCAATTCTTTGAATTTCATATAATTTATAAGTTTACTTCTTTATGCATCATTCTTCTTCTCTTTCATTAAAAAACAACTATTTTTCATTAACAATATGACAAATTATACAATTTTAAAGTATATATATACCCTGCTTATTATAAGAATATATATCCTGCTTGGTATTGATTCTTTTATTTTAAAGCACATATAATCTACAATTTTCAAATTTTTGTTGTACTGAATTGATTTCCGCTTTCGTCGTTATTATGATCTTGGTATGATTCAAATTAATGATTTCACTATATGATCGTCACAAGAGACATTCGGAAGAAAAATATCCCCTTCAGTCGAGCAAAAAGGACGCAAGTAGTAAGAAACAAAGGAATTGTGATAACCTGGTGATTCTTATTTCTTATTAATCTTATATATGATCAATTAAGTACATGGTTATCATGCTGAATATACTACTTTAGTTCCGCTAACAACCAATTTACCTCAGAAAGTGGACTTTAAATCATCAATTAAGTTGTTTTCATTATTTATCAACGTATTTATCATCATATGCAGAAACAAGATCCTACAGATGCTAAGCAAAAGTACTGATCAGTAATCTATCTTCTCGCTCTTCGATAATACCGCCTACTTTTCTTTTCGTTTTTTCATTTACCCAGCAGGCAATGAAAAATTGAACTGTCCTTTATTTTTATCGCAATATTCAGCTTTGAAAAATGACAATAATTTTTGAATTTTTCTTGAATATTAATTATATTAAATATCGTTAGAGCTGTACAGTCATGCCGAATTTCGAATAGTGATCATTCAGTACAAAATCATCTAGTTCATCCAATACATCAGACAGGATAGCGATAAAAACTGAAAAAGAAATGAATCGTGCGAAAAAAAGAGACAATAGTGGGATTTTTTTGGGACTTTTGATACATTGCAGATAGTGAAATTCTACGTAGTAATCAATCAAAAAATATCATGAATTAATTTTTTATAGGTTTTGGCAATATTTTTACTATAATTCTGCATCAGATAGTATAATTATCAAAATTAAAATAACTGTCGAAAACAGAAGTGCCAAAAAATAAAATATATGTTTATTTTTATACACCGTTGTGTAATATTATAAAGAGAACAAGGAATTCACGAAAATAATATGTATGGTGTATACTTAGAGTATACTACATGTTTTAGGATAGACGATAGATCTTTATATATCTCTCTATCCCTATCACTATAAATTATAAATGTGAAAGTAAGGATGTTTGTTTGTTTGTTTGTTACGCTTTCACGCAAATATAGCTCATACATCAGAATAACACATGAGTTTTAAATTATAAATAGATGTTACTTAAAAAAAATTTAAAAAAAAATTTAATCTGACATTTACTATGATAAATTTTTACAGAAACTATGGTTCCAAATAATGATCACAGAATGATCATCATTTTGAGCCATAAATTAAAGAAACAGTAAATCTCAAACAATTCATGGCTACCTATTCTGATATAACTAATGAATAATGACTATTTTACAGTTTAAAAAATTGAGAACTGTACATACAATCCCTTCAAGTGTTATGGAAGGGGGATAAGTGAGGTCAAGAGAGGTGGAGGCTATAAAACGGTGGTTTTTTCTTTTAAGCTCAGTGAAGCTGGCGGGTATCAAGCTAGTTCTTTTACAGCCTAAATTGTTGTCCATCAGCATTACTACAACTCAAAAAGTAAGCATGCAGATGTTAGCTAAGTTACTACCCAGGAAAGCAGATATTAACTGTCAAATACTTATTCCATTATCAACACACGCCTATATTTATTCCATATACATGTCAAAATTTATTCCATTTTGGGATTGGGACATTAAATTAGTCAAAAAGAACAATTCTATTGAAACATGAAAATCGAAAATTTTTCTGCGGCTACGTAAGGCGTTTAGTAGAGGAGATGATTAGCTTAATGTCCTAGATCTAAAATTATATGTAATGAGTACACTTAGAATATTTTAACTGATGCGATTTTAATGAAATCGAGTATACCTACTAACTTTCAATAGTCACATATAAATTTGACAGATCATAAAATTAATTTCAAAATAATATAAAATGCTAAAAATATCCTGAACTATCCCACGCTATCACTTAATGATATATCAACGATTTCTATTTTAATATGTGGTAGATGTATAGACTTTTCAAATTTTATACCGCATAGACTATTTAAAGTCCTTCATACTGCTTCACAAATAATCCTTTTCGTTAGTTTTTAATCCCATTAAAGGTCTGATTTGTCCGACGAATCATTTATGGCTTACTTGTCAGCGTTTAAATCGGATAGTAAATGATAGCAACGAATAAATCTATAGTTAAGCATGAATTGTGAGTCAGTAAGGTGTCAACCACGAACCCATATAACGCCTACCCTACATAATTCAAACAAATGTGTATAATCTTATTCTGATATCTAATATCATTTATCTACGAGAACTATCAATAAACACAACATTTTAACATCATACCTACATCATTATTTACTCACCATGACGATGAACCAAAACCAACATGCAGTATTTTTGATTATAAATAGCTTTTAAAAATTTCTGCCTACCCTGTCTAAAAACACTGTAGACGCCACTGTATATGACATATTTGACAATATTTGATCTTAGTGAAATAAGCCTAGAAATATTATTATTAGGGGTAATTAAATCAATAATAAATTTAATTTATGATATTATCATGAAGCACACATATTTTCTATTAATTTATGAACATAGCACTAACATTACTAATCTTTCAAACATTTCAATTAAAGTTGGCATGAAATATATAGTTAATTACTAAAATTTATTAGCAATTAATATAATATGATTCCGTAATCTTCGTGATAAACAACTCGTCAAAAAGTTAACTAAAAGTCAGAATTTAGGAATTTAATGCTCTCTATAATATCATCGGAAAATTTTCAATATTTCAATAAATCATGTTTTAATTGCACTACATTACTCGGTTTTGTACATTGAATAATATTCCATAAAATTGACTCAGCAGAACATGAATAGAACAACCTTTCTCTATCGAAAAAGTTTATATTTTAAAGCTTTGAAGTGAAATTATTTTCTTGTAAATGTAACTACATCGCCAGCTACCTAATGCCTATTATTTAAGTGAATATAATTTAACATTTTATACAAAAACATAATGTAATTTTAAAAATTTATTATAATAAAAAATACATATATATACAATAAATTGTTTTATTTTAAAAATCAAAATAGTTGTTTGTTATTCCAGCTTCTTCCAATAAATTATAAAATGCAATCGGCCATATTTGCTTTGTGTAAGTATGACTGAAATCTGGTATTTTCCATGTATATCGTACCATTCGATTAGAGAATTCTTCGTTGTTAGGAAAAGGATCGTTATTACACGTGACAATAATTGGTGTTTTTTGAATTTGTGTTTGGTGTTGATATTTTACATTGGCTCCACACGGGTCTCCTGAGAATAATAATTTTATATCTTCCAAATATTCTCTACTGAAATTTGGTTCGTCCCAAGTTAGTATTCGTCTGTCAGTACAGTCATCCAATGGGAATGATGTATTTTTATTCATATTGTGTATTTGACCTTTTATTAATAAAAACGATGTAATGATGTGTACAAAATATGATTTCATAGCATTACTGGGACCTTTAATTAAAATTGTATTTTTTTTGCCATTTATTTTATTTAAAGTTTTATATAAATTTGTTAAAAAATCAGTATATGCGTCGTAATTATTGTCACATTGGAACAATAACAATCTTTTAAGTTTTTCGGTCGAGTCGGTTTCGTCGTAATAATACATATATTTTCTTCCGTCGTAACAATTGAAATTCGGATTGCTTGTTTTATAGAATTCATTAAACCATTCTATTGTTTTATGCTGGAACTCTCTGTTAATTCTATTACAAGCAATCTGGAAGATTTTATGTTCTCGATTAATAGTTGACCATTTCGAATCTAAATATTCCACCGTTGCACATGTATTATTTATCGGACAAGTCGCTATGCTCAGCATAAATTTTACCAGTTCTTGAATTTTCGTTGTTCGTGGTGCACTTCTGGATCCTCCGTTATCTGTTTCGTCACTGTGCTCGTTAGTTCCAGAAACTTCTGAGAAATTTCTGTTGTTCCTGTTTCGTTCACGAAAAATTTCAGCTCTTGCCTCGCATGCATCCAGTACTGCGATTTGTCGATTTTCGGATTTGTAACCACATGTAGTGGAATTGCACGCAGGTGGATAAAATAATCTGTCCCTTCTCGTTTCGGTGCCGTATACGTATCTAAATGATCGTGGTCTCTTATGCAAATACTCGTAGAGAGCATGGAGTCGTTCGTCTGTAACGTTGTAGGTTGCGATATTGGCGTTGTCGTTAGGTTTCGCAACATCGAATCCAGCGAGAATCCCGCACCTACATTGTTTTTTGTTGAAAGAGCAGTCGTGGACCGTGTGGATGTGTTCCCATCCACTTGTGTCGTGGACTGAGACCCACAAAATTTGTCCCATGTATCGGCTGACTCTTTTTTCCAACTCCTTAAGAATGTCACTAATTTCTCGTTTATTTCGGCATCGAAGTATTCTGTGCAAAATAAATGGTCTTCTAGACATTTCTTCTCTAAATTTGCCCATCCATCTACAGTTTCCTTCGCTGGTAGGTCCGTCCATAAATTGTTCACCACTTGTATTGTTTTGGCTATTATTCGTTTGACTTGAAGTTCCGGGCTCAACTTCTTTAAAGTTGTTAAGGATTTCTTCCAAAAGTTCTGGAAATCACTTGGACTATCAAATACTCTTCCAAAACATGTTGGTAAAAACCAACATAAGAATACACGAAACATACCGTCCAATTCAGGTGTATCCACACGATCAATCGTCAATTCCATTAATGATTCGCTTCGTTCACTGTTTTCTTCGTGTGTTGTTTTTTGTTTTTTAGTTGGTGGTTCATCTGCCATTTTTGCACTTTTAATTGTTACTGATTCACTGTATAGTCAACTATACTTGCTGCTGCTACTCTTTTCTATTTATATGATTTTTTCCAGCTATTTTTAATGAAAATTTTTATAATTTACCTACCTCTACCGTCACCGCCGCACCCGAGACGGGTTTGACTTGTTGTTGTGTTTTTCTTTTAACCTTGTACACATGTGTTTTTCTTTTAACCTTGAAGAAACTATGGTTCTGATCATGGCCATGGCCGCAGCCGGCCGATCAACCGGTTTCTTCAAGGTTAACTATATCTGAATAAGTTTCACTTGAATTATAAGCGTAATCATGTTCCCTTGCTACTTCGTCTATACTATTCACTGGTGTACCATTATCTAAAGAATTGCCAGGTCCCAAATAATTATAACCTGGCCAATTCATAACACACTAACAAAACAAGGCCAACCAGTGCTCTTTTATACTAAACAAATCAATAAGAAATGAAAAATGTCTTGAACAACCTAACCGGACCCGCAAAAGACACAAGAAAAAACAACTTTTTCTTTCAACCTTGAAGAAACCATGGTTGCGATCATGGCCATGGCCACAGCCGGCCGATCAACCGGTTTCTTCAAGGTTGAAAGAAAAAGTTGTTTTTTCTTGTGTCTTTTGCGGGTCCGGTTAGGTTGTTCAAGACATTTTTCATTTCTTATTGATTTGTTTAGTATAAAAGAGCACTGGTTGGCCTTGTTTTGTTAGTGTGTTATGAATTGGCCAGGTTATAATTATTTGGGACCTGGCAATTCTTTAGATAATGGTACACCAGTGAATAGTATAGACGAAGTAGCAAGGGAACATGATTACGCTTATAATTCAAGTGAAACTTATTCAGATATAGTTAATGCTGACAAATTAGCTATAGAAAAGTTTCGTATAGAATACGAAAAGACTGGGAAACTCGCTGCCAAAGTTGGTCAAGTTGGTCTCCAAGTTAAAACTACAGTCGAGAAAGGCATTGGTCGGACCTTGTATCCTTGGAATATGCCAAAGCGTGGAGCATCAGCCTCTACTAGTGCAGCACCGTATGGTCTTTCAAAAAGAGGAAGACCTTTAAACCGTGGTCAATATTTGTATAAGAAACGGGTTCAAAAGAGACCTTCTGCTTTGCCACCTTTAAATCTTAGTGAAGGTTCTGACGAAGAAGTCGTTCAACCAGAAGAAGGTGGTGTGGATACTGTTGATCAAGCAATGGATCAAATGCAAGGTGATGAACCAGTAGCTGCTACTGCAAGTTCTCATCCAGGAACAGGTAAATGTAACCAGCCCAAAAAAAGAAGATTTTTTTTTATGATTTCAAAATTATGTCCCAAAACAGTTATCTACCTATAAATCTTGTAGATAGAATGGCGTTTTTTCTAAAATATAAAATATATGAAGTACTATATAGAAGTCTATATTATAGTTCAATATGGACACATCTAAAAATGGTCAGAGTTGGACTCATTTTTAGCAAAAAAAATATAACATGCAAAAGGGAAAAACTTACCTTTGATCACCGGTCTGATTAAAAATGAAAACAATGTTTCCAACCGCGAAATAAAATATTTAAGACCTCTGACCCCATATTTACCACTATTTTATTTTATCTATGCACCATATGCTTCTCAAACTTTAGTAAATAATTTAATTTAATAACAAAAACCAGAAAATAACTAAAAATATTTCAAAGTGTAGTAAAATCAGTAAGATTTTTGGCTTGTGAATAAATCACTCTAATTTCAAAATGAATTATGTTACGCAAAGTCATTTCTCATTTTTAAATCTAAAGAATTTTTTTTAATTTGCATAGTTGTCTGACTCAATAAATTCATAAATATCATACTAATTTATGATATTTCACAAAATACAAAAATAAACAATTATATAAAGGATATTATAATTCAACTTTTTTATTCACAAAGTACCAACGTCTTTTATCCGATATTTGTATCAATGGATCTACAAAATATTATTGGGTCTGGAAATATTGATGTATCGGCTAAAAAGAATGTAGAACGATTTTTAGAATAAAGAGTCAATCACCTTATTCGGGAAATATATAACTTAAAAATAAAAAATTAAATAAAAAATGTATCTTCTAGTAGTTCTGATATAAAAAAGTAAACTCCCAGTTTTTCCCAGTAAATTCCTAATCCTGCTAAAAAAACTGATTAAGGGTACTTTTGAACATATTGCGAAAATAAAATATGTAAGATGGACGTGATCTGCCAACATTTATAGAGTAGTTGGACGTTAAAATACCTTTTACTTTTAAAGTTTTGTCAAAAACGCTATTTATGACAATTTTTTGCGGACGTATTTTTGCATTTTTAAATGTTTGCGTTTTTTTCAATTCCGTAAATCAAAAATGTTAACTGTCTAAATATCTGCCAAATATAGGTACTTTTGTATTAATGATCCAAATAAGTTTTTACCAAAAAAAGTCTTAATTTTTATGCACAGTTATGCAAATGGTAACATTTTTTTAAGAGTGCTTACTCGCTAAAAAACCAACATTTAAGTATTACGACTTCTTCATATACCACCATGTAAAAAAGGCTGTTTTTAGTAATTAATTTAGAACTTCTATGTAATTACTTCAGTTTTTTGGTAACATTTTTGTTTTGGTATCAAAACGTCTTAAGAAATTTTCGTCAAACTTTTCACCTTATTTCTTCACCTCGTTTCATCATCATAATTGGAACTATATTTTTACTTCCTATTTATTATGATCCTGTTGTAATTATAAAAAAAGTCGGGTAAAAATAGAAATGACAATTACATACATTTTAATGGAAAAAACTCTTTCACAAATTATTACCCTACTTCTTAAGGATTTACATTTAATTGAAAAAAAACTGTATCATTTTTGAAACATGTTATTATTTCAAATATGAAATAACATTCACAAAAAAAAAAGATAATACAAAATGTGTTCTTTTAAAAAAATATATTAAATTTTCTTTTTTATAAAAATATAATTTATATTTTTATTATAATAAAAAATGGTGAAATTCGTGTAGATAATCCATTTTGTCTATACCTATAATATAAAGCGCATTTTACTAGCAATAACCGAAATCGTTAAAAATTAATCACAATCTAGAGTTTCGGGAATGTTACATGTTGCTGATCAGATGATTATTATTATTGAAATTAGAAAGTCGATAAATGTTGTAACAATTCTAAATCAAAAAATACCTCGGATCAGTTTATATAAAAAATGTCTTTCGGTTAAATATCGCCCATAATTTACAAAAATATTATGCTTGTCATTCTGAACAAATATCTCAATGGACACAAGTTTCACTAACCGTTTTCGGGATATTCCATGTCAGAGTTCCTGATTTTTATTGAATTTAAAGAGGTGCTATATCAAATAGAAATTATAATCATTCTTAGAGTTTCGAAAAAATTACGATACTCTGAGAATGATGGTAATCTCATCGGTAATTTTGGTAGAAACCAATTCATTCCTTTCATCGTTTCAAGCGTAAATAATGCGATTGTATATGATGAGCGTTGAAATTCAATGAAAATCAGCATCTCTGACATGGAATATTTTGAAAACGGCACATTGGCAAGACTTGTGCCTTTCAAGAAGAATATTTTCCCAAATTCTGACGACAATTGACCGACAGCATTTTCCATACACTGTAGGCCGGAGTCCTTTCAACATTCTACTGCCTAGTAGACTTATTATGAGAGACATCGTAAATTTCTGATATAGCTATAAAACAAGGCAGTAAAAAAGAGAAGATAATAATAAGATGTTCCAAGAATTCTAAATACAATCATTCAACGAAAAATATTTTTTTAAGCTATGCGAGACTACAAAAATTGCGAACGTACGTACATACATCACGCCTAAACTGGCTAAACCGGATTCATGCATTCATGTATACTGAAATAGATTTTCTCGTAGAAAACTTCACTCCAATTCATCAAATTGTTTAGCGTAGAATACTTTTTGTAATTTGCACCATGACCATGTTATTATTATCCGGTAATTCTTCGATTTGATAAATCTTTTATAATTGGATTGGATAAACGTGTAAGTACCTATATAAATTTTTTTAAGGTTTCTCTAAGGTTAGAAAAATAGACGATGACTGATTCACCCATTAAATTTTCATCTGTGAACCAATTCTTAACTCTTCAGTTGACCTCATAACTATTTCATAAAAATCAGTTCCATGATTTTTTAGATAAGGACTAATACGTGTAACTAACTTTTTTCGGACGAAGATCTAGACAAAATAAAAAACCGAACCGCAGAATACAAAACCGAACAAAACACCCCAAAAAAATTCGTAACGCAGGAGCTGCATTAGCAAAGCAAATTCCCTCAGAGATTGAAAAATTAACACATTTTTCTTAAAATTGAATATTGTATTAATATTTTTTTAAGAATTTTTATTTCGAAAACTAAGCTAGATAGAAAATCAGAAGAGTGCTTTTTTTCTTAAAATGGTCAAAAAATACAAAATTTTTTTATTTTAAAAAAATTCAAAATTTTGTACTTGGCGCTTTATAGTTTCTTTTTTTTGAGTTAGTTGTATTTTTTGGAAAAAAATTTTATTTTAGCTTTTGGTTTATTTTTCGGACAGGGAAAGTTGCATAAGAATATTGGAGTAAACGTAAACCTAGTACGTCATTCTTCATTTTTGATGATAGTATTAATAGTTGTATTTCAGATATAAAGAACCTACCATATTTCAATGACGTCATGTTACGTTAGAGTATGTTTAATGCGATGTATTTTTCAACTTTTGAATAACATATATTTTCAAAATGAAGATTCAATTTTGAATCTCCATCCAAAACTTTCTTCATAAATATTTAAAGTATGAAAATGGTAAAAAATTCAACTCTGGGCAAATATGCTTTCTTATGAAACGTCTCTAATCCCCATGACAATATAAAAATTTGCCCAGTGAACGGAAATTAACGCTAAGACCCTTCGTCCGTACTTATTTATATTCTTATTTTTGGTAGGAAGATTAAGTTTATTGGATGAAAGCTTATGACCATAAATGAAAGATTAGAAGATTCATATCATCGTACTTACATGACTACCTTTCTTTACTTACATTTGTTTTCACTTGTTTATTTAAATTAGGTAGGCGTACTTCAGTACGCCTTGCACATAAGAGAGATTGAGTATTGCAAGATACTCGCTAGTAAAACAGTCGAATTTGTGCCTGACAAATTAAAATTACATTATTGGATTATAAAAGTTTCTAATCCAATAAAAGTTTCTATTAAAAAGTTTCTTTAACTACTAGAACAGTATCCAGCGCGAGTTGTGTACTATTTTCTTTATCTCCTAGTCCAAACTACCTACAATCTTTCCAACGCATTTAACTCCGGGAATCCACTTATGTGACGTTATCCAACTTTCTACTCGTGTGCCGAAGCAAAAAAAACTTTTCGTGGAGTTAAATGTGGTTTAGAAAACAGTACTTTTAGCTAGAGGGCCACGAAAAATGATTTTAAAATCAAGAATTTTCGCTTGTAGAGAATCTGTACGCACTAGTAAATACTACTGCTCCTAGTTCATCTCTTTAAATCAAAAAGAAAAGAAATGACTGAAGTTCAGTCGTATTCAAATCAATTTTTTCGTGACGTCGTACTCTAACTGCCAACAAAAATTTTAATCAGTCGTTCTTGTTTTCAAATTTTTCTGAGAATGCGCTTTGTTTCAACGAAGTATCATTTGAAGTAAAATTGTTTTTATAGTGTATTTGTTGTCAATAAAGAATTTATAATGATAATTAGTTATTTTAACCGCTAGTTAGATCTGTTTTAACCAGAAAGCGGAAAGTCCATTATGTAATAGTATAAGCTTAAATACATTGATTCGTAGAATAATACACATCATAATATACCTATATCGATGTATCCATTCGATCTTGACCTTTTCTAAGAGAACGAAACTTGATACATTTGATACTTAATTCTATATGTATTTATACTATTTTGTAAATGTAAAATTTATGTACCAGTTTCTAAAACTTGAAAAGTATTTTGAAAGAATTTTTAGATATCTATGCATACAAATAAATGGATAGAATCAAATTTAATTTATACTTTCAACAAAAATATTTCTTCCAAATGGATTTAGATGTTTGTGGAGCTATAGGGTGTGGTGTAAAATAGCCAATTTAGTATAACCTCATTTAATTGGTATCAAATTTCCAAATACCCTGTATATTAAATGAAGCCGTTAATTGACTATTTATTCGTTTTCTGGACAATAAATTCCTAACTTCAATACCTTAATTAAGAAAAGAAATTAATATAGAATTGTAATTATGATGATTTTTATTGATCTTAAAATTTTGAATCATATTTTTACCTAGATTTATGTGAACGTTATTTGACATACAAAAAAATGTATAACATAAAAAACGCGTACATAATAAAAAAAACCTAATATCTCGTTATTTTATTCAGAATACCAAATGAATACCATAAGAGTTTTCAGTTTTGACATTTCAATTTTCTCTACTCTTTGATATTTTAAGTCATGAATTATATAAAAAAAAAAAAAAAAAAAAAAAAATACCGAGTGTTCTAAATTATTTATTTGAAGGATTCCTATTTTTTAAATTTTTTTATTGCTGCAGTTTGAATTTAATTTTATAAAATTTATCATTGGATCATTTTTCTGCATGTCTAATTTTTTTTCGCAATAGTATTATTTTAGGGACATTACAAAGTTGACTATTTTTCTTGTAATTATAATATTTACATGGCCATTTGAGTATTCCAAATAGATTTAGGCTCGGTGTACATTTCAACGACTAATTATAAGTGAAGACCGTAAATTACAAAGGATGAGGGCTTAACAAAATAATTTTTGCAATAATTTTTGAATTTTGAATGAATCAATTGGATATAAAATATACAAATCGTGAGTATATGGTAGCTGTATTCGAGATGCCCCTATGGATTAAAAAAGGACTTAATCTTAATTGCAACTTCTTCATTAAAGATAACAGACCAATTAAATTAAAGTAAATATGAGTGGGTAATATTATTTCGTTGCACTCTGTAAGAGGAAGAAAGAAAGAATTGTTTCATAAAGGATTACGCGTCAAGTTTTTGTTTTCGTGTTAAAATTATTTGAAGATACTTCATCATGTAAGGATTTTCTCCATAAGCTATTGAATCGAAATACTTACAAAAAATAAATATATATCAAAAATAATATAAAATTCTCAGAAATACCAGGATACGTATGAATTATTATTAATATATAAATAAGCGTTGCTATAAATTTTATGTCAGAGTAAAAAACATTCAAACTACTTTTTTTATTTAATTCAAAATTATTTTTTTTTTCTAAAATTCTAATAGAAAATAGTCTAAACCATTTAAAAGCTCTTTATTTCATGCTCCTTTATTTCATGTTACAACATAAATTCAGATTTAAGTAACAACTAAAATTTACGCAATTTCAATATTTTCCTGATTCTTCACTTAGTCGAAAATAATAAAATCGACAATGAAATTTGCTCATTCGCTATATATGGAAGCAACGATACGATAGAATACAGAGGTTTCAAATTGATAACATCTCTTTTTAGTCGAAGATTAAAAATAGTTAATAAACTTCTATATTCCAAAAGTTCATAGAAAAATTCTCCGTTTATTATAAATTTTACACACAAATCAATGAAAAAGTTTGGTGATGTATTACTTAACTATTTTTCGTTTACATTAATGAATAAAAGTTTTTCTATGAATATTTCAGTGTAGAAATATTGAGATTCAATTTATACAACAAAGTTTTTGTCTTTTTTTAATTCTTTTAGACATTTTAATGTGAACATGTATTTTTACTTAAACCTTAAATTGATTTAAATTATTATTTTCGTTCTTCTTCCATTTTAACTGTCTATAATTTAATTTATAATATTCAATTGAACAAAGACATCGATATTCGTAAGACCAAAAAATATACATGGTTGCTCAATAAGATGTTACCACGAAAATGGGGAACATTTTGTTCAAAAAGGTATTAGCAGTTAAGTGGGAGAAACACATTTTCCAAAAAGATGTTACTACTAAAATGGAAAGGAGTTGCATATTATAAGAGTATATAGGGTGTCTACTTAAGTTAACATTCAGTTATTCACTTTTGGCATCGAATCTGCAAGGTGGCTACAAATTGAAATAGTTCAATAGGAATGTTAATAGTCGTTTAGAAATGTAGACCATTTTATAAGAGAAACGGTTCAAGAAATGGCTACTGAGATATGTAGGAGTATATTTAAACAATTTTGTAACATAACAATTACATGTATGGAACACGAAGGTGGATACGCATATCCTACTTATAAAACACGTTATCTGTTATCCAACTTAACCAATCATCGTACTTAAAATGTTAATTTGCTAATTTGAAACATTTATAACAAAATAACTAATACAGAACATTTATTTTTCGTACATTACGTTACAATTATTATTGTTGACGTATGTAAATACCGTTATCTTCAGTTCGTTTTGGTCCCAACGTTTCCACCTTCGCGTTCCATACATGTAATTGTCCTTTTACAAAATTCTTGAAGCACACTCCTGCATACCTCAAGAGCAATTGCTTGATCCGCTTCCCTTATTACCTATTCTAAATGGGCTACATTTCTAAACTACCTTTAACATTCCGAACTTCTTCAATGTGTGACTACTCTGCGCTTTTGATGCCAAAAATGAATAACTGAATGTAAATATTTTTGAAAGCAGAGACTTTTTTTTTGTAAACCTTATAATAAAAAAGTTTTCCAACCAACCAAGCCAACTTAATTTAGTAAAAAACACACTTAAACATTTAGTAAGTGGCCTATGTTTTACACGTCGATACACAGAAGTTGTGTATTATGTTTCAAAGATAATATTTAATTATGCATTCCCGAATTATTCCTTCAATTAAGGACGATAAATATTTAACAATTGGTTAGTGTCATTAAGAAAATACTCATAAATTTGTGGCTAAAGCAGAATACCTTTTGTAATAATTCAAGTTCTGTTACTAATTTATGAAAATTTATTTTATTCTTCTTACGTATACCTTTAATGACATTTAAAGAAAGTATTAATAGTATTTTGACAATATGTTGTATCTTTAGAAAAATTTTATAGTAGAGATCACATTTATGGAAATTTATTTATAAATTACTTTAAACACAAAACTTTTATAAAAAGACTCATATTTGACGGAAATACATTAGAGAGAGATATCAACAGGACCGAATTAACTAGTACTTTTAAGACAATTTATTGGTAGAACATATGATGTGGAAAAATAAATTTGCATTTTTAGCGGTTTCATCGACGTCCTGAGATTCTGCATTTCACGTTTCTATCAAGAGTGGTGTTTGTTTTGCGTTTGTTCTCTGCCACTCAGAACACAGCTGCTTATATATAGAGAGATTGTGCACTGCTTTATTCAGACATAGTTTGCAAATTTAATAATTTTTACCCCGGCTATACAATGGCGAAGGTTATGTGTTTGACCGGTTTGTATGTATGTTCATCTGTTCCCACCTAGCTTCTAAACTACTTATCATAATGTGACAAATAAGGTATCATTAAAAACGTCTTGATTGTCCGCTGGTTATAAACTATGTGAAGTCACATTAAATTGAATATTGCGCTCTCTAGAGGATATAAAGCTATAATCGAAAAAAAAATTTCGGTTTAATGATAGTGTGTTTGGTATTAAAATAAAGAGCGTAATTAGCTGATGAATTACCGACTGTAATAACGATTTTAATATTTTCTTGTTTTCATACTTTTAAGAGCACGATTTTGTTAGAGAGTCTGGGTTTTAGTTTGCGAACTTTATTTTATTCCAAATAATGTATAGACACTAATGCCACGAATATATAAGATATCGACTATAATAAAATAAACCACTTTATTCGACACGCAACCAAACTAATATAAAAAATTTAGTGGATAATTTTGATTTATTCGAACATTATAATACAAAAGGGAAAACTTCAACATGAAACTTAATACGGTTCTGAATACGAAATAGTAAGAAATTTCGAAGTATATCCATACAGAACTAGAATGGTTACATTAAACATCATCATATTATCAACTTTCTCACTTATTATTATACACTTACAGTCGTCTTATAAGTATAAAATATATACAAAACTTTCAATAGACTTTAAGTTCACTTAACATGTTTTGGGATTTAGATAATGACACTTTTATAAAGATAAATACGTTTCTAATCTGTTTATATTTTAACATTCATTTAACGTGACAAATTTCTTATAGTCCTGGGCCGATCAGGTATGAGCTTAAATAAAATATTCGGATAGGATTTTTTTGATACCATAGCGTTCAAACTATACCACTGCAAATGAAAAAGCATGGTGCTTTGAAAAAAAGTGATCGGGTATTTTTTAAACCATCTTTTTAAAATTTCAGGCATACAATTTTGTGTTTCCAAAAACATATTTTAATATTTTTTAGGACAAACAAAAAACAATACCTACCCTATCAAATTTTTTCTAAAGTTTTCGAGAAATTATTTTTCAAATTTTTTATACTTTGATAAAATGTTATTATGTTTCGGGCAAATATTTCTCTATTTTTAAGCTCAAGTTCTTCATTTCTAACGAAGGCTTATCGATAAAAGCGGAGAGTAGAGTTGAATGTGAAAATGCAATGTTCAATGTTTCACTAAAATTGATTTATGGTAGAAAATCTTTATATTAGGTAAATTATTCAACTTTTCCAGTTTTTGTCCTACAGAAGTTGATCTAGTCAAGTTGAGTCAATCTCGTTGATTAGCACAGAGGCTAACACGAACACCGCTAAGCCGAAAGCTCGACTACATACCCAACTGAAAGGATGTCTACCAAAAAATAAATCTTATATCTTTTACACAGCAAATTCTCTCTTACGTTTCTATCGATAGTCCTTCATTAAAAATGAACTACTTAAATTAAAAAATGGATAAATATCTCCACGGGACATTGTAATAATAATGAATAATAAATATTTGAATTTCCAGGGATGTTCTGTTTTTTTAAGAAAGAAGTTATATGTCTAGAAATATAAAAAAAATAGTTTAAAAGATATCCAACCATATTTTCACGTGGCAACACCCGCCCTTATATACAGTAGTATATTTCGAACGCGATGGTATAAATAAAAACCATTCAAATATTTTATCTAGTCTCATTACTGATCCGCCCGGGACTATTCAGGTAGACCTACATACCTCATTTTATTATTATTTGCACGTTTTATTCTTGCATCTTATACCGAACTTTTTTTTGTTGTTGTTGAATAAATATCATACAATACAAAAATGTGTGACATGGTTTTGTAAGACAAATTAAGTTTGAGTACCTACTGTCTTTTAATGTTGTTATCGATTAAGGAGTAAAATTATTTTCAACGGGCAGATTTTCTCACAAAATGTATATTTGTTTTTATTATATACAAATAAGGCATTGGGATTCTGGAAGTAGCTAAATTCGATTGAAATGCAAAGTATTAGGTCATTTCTCTTACCTTTGAAGTGAACTATCAAGTCCGTTACTAAAATATGGAGAAAATTGAGTGAATTAGATGGATGATAATATATCGATAAATTGGTTTTCCATTTACGACCCCAGGCTCGAAAGTTGGGTTTCCTAGCGTGTGTTAAAATAGGATTCTCCTCTACAGGACCTACCAATGTTGATATATAAATCTATAATGTATAAATCAAGCATTGGTTTGCTAAACCATGCTTATGAACCAATTTTGTTCTAGTACAGGGTTACTCAATCAAATGTTACTCCGTAAATAACCCTTTAGGAGAATGTGCCTGTCCCATTTAGCTGGTAACATCTTATAAACAATCCTGTTTGACATATAAACAATATTACATTTTCAGGTTTCTTGATCACAAATGCTTATCCATGCTTATAGTTTAAATACACAAACATGATTGTTTGGAACGTTGTAATGTCATTCAAGTCGCCATGAGACTCTACTCTGTTTTTGAAGTAAGGAATTGGTTTTCGAAAATGCAAAATACGTAATGAAAATAGTGTTTTTTTATACCATGTATACATTAAATATATCAAAGTATACTAGTAAGTATACATTAAATATATCAAAGTGGAGTCCCAAGTTTGAAATGCTTAAAAATATTTATGCTACGAACCAAATTTTGGCGCAGGTGTTCATATAATCATCTAAAGGGTCCATTTTTGGTTGTCCTTCTGTCAATTAATCCATCTGCCGATAACTCAAAATCGAAAAGAGATATCAAGTTGAAATTTTATAGCGTGCTTAGGACGTAAAAAGAGGTCGAGTTCGTAAATTATCAACATAAGCCAATTAGGTTTTCTCTTGCAAACCGTTAGAGACAGAACAAAAGTTTAAATGTAAAAATTATTGCTTCTAAAAAAATAAATAACTTTTTATCGAAACATTTTTTCGTAAACATAGCTATTTACCCGCGAGGGCGCAAATTTGGTGCAAATTTTAGAATATGTATTATATGGTAATATCAGTTATGTGTGTGTGTGGCTATCCAAGAGTGAATATCTTTCTTTATTTACGAGACGTAAAAAACAAACGATTGCGTCATCAACACTATCTATACATGGTATTTCAACAAATAACTCGGTCAATTGTTTGGTTTCACTATTTTTTTTTAAATACTTTTTTGGTGTATGAATTACTAGTGTACCTAACGTATAAACCAATTTTTCAAGTTTATAACAAAAGCCTATTCTTTCATGCATATATTTCAACTCTCACTGCTTCTTCTTAGTCGTAGCGGTAGCAAAACAATATTATGAAAACCTCATAAATTCTACCCAATATTATTCAAACTTAATATCTAATAAATCTCATCTATTTACGCATTGATTCGAAGAAAAGGAAATAATTTACCTTGTGTTGTCAACGACTACACAGGATTATTTTATTTTCCAAACAGTACAACATTAACTTGAATTTATTGTTCTTATATTACCCATGTTCATTCTGGTAAATAGTTTCAAAAATTGTATTATAAAAATCCTTATACAACGACACCTCTATGTGTTTATATTAAATTTATTTAATAAAAGATGAAATAATGTACATACGTATCAAAAAGTGGTGTGAGATTTACATATATACTTGTAATATGATGCCAGGTGCCTTCATACAATGAAATTTATCTTTTAAACAACGACTATAAATCGTATGTTAGTCATATAATGACACAGAGTTCTGATTATGATATTAGGTGAATTTCCTTCGTTAACTTTCCTAAACTTTGGAGGTTGAAACGCATCCTTAAAAATAGTTGTACCTATGATACTCAGAAAACATTTATGTCGTCTTCAAACAACTGACTTGTCTACTTGCTACAATCCCTCAGCCAAATCATGGAAATTTTTTAAGCCGGTTGTACTCGAATAAAATTTTAGATCAAAAGATTCATATTTCGCCAGCTCATTCACTCATGTGTGGGTGGGCTGAAAGTCTTAGATTGAGACATCAGTTGGTTGTCAAACTATTTATCGTCGTTTCCCACACGTTAGGTAGAGGAGTTGGTCAACGAAATGTAAACTTGTTTGACAAGGGAGCAGAAGAGGTCAAAAGCTCTGTGACGTCACATGCAAAAATGTAACATATTGAAACACGAAATTTATATGTTCTTTACCACTTAATACGTTTCATACAATTTTATGTTAATTTTATTAAAGATTATTTTGAATGGAAATAAAAAAATATTTGAAACTGCTGTTTTTTAGTTTAATTATTTCTAAATATAAAATTAAGAAATATTTGACTTTACATCAGGGTGGGCGGAGTCGAAATTTAACCACATGTCATATGTATTACTAAACCGATAAAATCATATCAGAGGGGCTTGAATGTGAATTGTCAAAAAGAAATTTTTATTTAAATTCACACGAAAAATCAATTGGTATATCTGTCTTAAATATTTTTATTAAACTGAACTTTTAATTTAAAAAATTAAATTGACAAATATGACTTTATTCTTAAAAACTAATTATTATACGAGGTATACTACTAAGTTTAGTCTCAAGTTTGCAACGCTTCAAATTATTGATGCTACGCACAAAATTTTGGTATAGGTGTTCATAAAATCACCTATTTAGTCCATTTCCTGTTGTCCGTCCGTCCGTCTGTGGACACGATAACTCAAAAACGAAAAAATATGTCAAGCTGAAATTTTTACAGCGTACTCAGGACGTAAAAAGTGAGGTCGAGTTCGTAAATGAGCAACATAGGTCAATTGGGTATTGGGTCCGTAGGACCCATCTTGTAAACCGTCAGAGATAAAACAAATGTTTAAATGTAAAAAATTTCTTTATAAAAAATAAACAACTTTTGTTTGAAACATCTTTTCGTAAACATCACTGGTTACCCGTGAGGGCGCAAATTAGGCGTAAATTGTATAGTATGTATTATATAGGAATATGAGTTATGTATGTGTGACATGTATGTATGTGTAAGGTGATAGAGTAATCAACACTCTCTATACATGGTATTTCAACAATTAACTCAGTCAAGTGTTTGTTTTCACTTATTTAGTCAATAAGATTTGATTGAAAAAGTCTTTTTAGAAACCTTATTTCAGAAATGTAAATCGAACTGGGATTCTAGAATATTATAGAATTTATAACACTATGTATTTAGCTTAGATATACCTAAGCTTTCTATTAATCAGTCATTCTAAGAATTGACGGATTTTCTCCTTGTCCTTAAAACTGGCATAGTATAGAACGAACTAATGTTTACAAGAAATACATTAATATTAAAGCAATATAATAAGAAGAATGTTGTAATATATAAAAGGTAGGATAATAACAAAAGGTATTATAACCTACATGTGTTTTTATATGTCTTTAAAAAATTTATAACTGAAGAGAAATTTGTTATTTTTTTTCATTTTTTTAATACTATTTACTTTTTTTTAATACATTTGGTTTATTATTATTTGTTATATTTCAAACAAAAAAAAAAGATTAGAAAAAACATTTTTAATAATGATAATAATAATAAAGAATTAAAGGGCGGATTTTAAGCACTAAAACATAGAATATCTGAATGTATAAAAAACCCGTATCGCAATAGGATACTATCGTTAGTCAAAAATAAATCATGAAATTTGAAAAAAGTTAAAATTTATGTAAAAATATACTTAAATATTCTGATTTCGAGTCATAAAAGCACATTTTTCTTTTAAAATATTAAAATTAAAAATCGTAATTTTTAAACTGTATATCACGTGAACTAAAAGACGGGTAAGCCCTGCTGTGATATCTTAGCGGTATGAGTCATAGACCATCAGTTAGTTCAATATAGACAGCTGGGTATAATATATACATAGATAATAAGTATTTATATTTATTATAATCAGATATCTATGAATATATCTGTCAAACTTATTTGTGTTATTTCGTATAGTGATACCCATATTACGTCATAAAATTGGATGCCCGCGTTTTTGACAGTTTAAAAAAGGTTTAAAATTTAATTGAAGTTTTTAGCGTGTGTATTTTCCCGAAATAAATTTTTGGTGGCTTTTTATTGGCAAAATCAACATTTTGAAGTACTTTTTCAAAAATTTTGTGTTTGGAACAAAATTGATCATTTCATATCATTTTGAGGTTAGGAAAAATAACAAATTGAACTTTAACCTTTCAACTGAAATAATTTATGATTAAAACAACGAGAAAAATAAACAAAAAACGTTAATAATACAACATAGAATTTCATAAATCCAAAATACACATAAAAACTGTTTTATTTACTTTAAAAGGTTCGTCTACAACCGTTTATTTAAATAAAAAAAAAACCTGACGTGACTGCAGCCACAAAACTTCTGTAAACAAGTTAAAAATAAATAAATTAAATAAAAACTGATGTCCGACCGAAGGTTCGGTTTCGGTTTCGGCTAGTTTCGTCCAAAATATCTAGAAAATCTGCCGAACTTTCGTCCACACCGAAACTCTGCATTCGTGAATTATCATTTTCACAAATGATTTTCACAAAAGAATGAGTGTCCATCTAGTCGCCGAGGCGATCTTTTCATATTAATTTGTTTCTCCCCAAACTGTTATTACAGCCTTACACCTATTCTAATGTTTTGAATATTCTCAAATTCTCTCAAAGTCCCTCAAAACATTTTGTATACGGAAGTATACAAGGAAAACCTTTATAAAATGTGATTTTGTGTAAAATTCAATTTGATTGTGGATTTATTTCTTTTTTTTAATAAATTTTTCTTTTTGCTGTAAGTAAGAAGAGGCATCAGACGAAAGAGACATTTTAAATTCTTTTAATTATTTTATGTGTGATACTTTTTCGTATTCTCACAAAATAAATTACACTTTACAAAAGCAGCCTTGAACCAACAACAAGAAAAATCCACCAATCTGATTTTTACATTCTGATACATATTTTACAACGTTATTTATTTATTGAAATTTGGGAATAAAATGGAAATGCACTTTCTCTTCCCAATTAAAACATTGTATAAAAATTCTGTAGAAGTATTAGAAAATGATTTTCTTAGTTTCTTTTAGCATATAATAATAGCATTGATTACTGCACCTCAAACAATTCGTTTGTGGCGTGACTCTGCTTATGTAACAAAATAATTCAATTTTTAATGCTTAATACCAAACATTTTCTTTTTTACTTGGAAGGTTTTGCAAAGTTTGGAAATTATTGATTGCATTTGTGATCTAATATTACTACAAAAACATTTTTAACAGGGTAACGAACAATATGCAGATATGTTGTTTATAGCTCACATCAAATTTCATTTAATTAAACGTTGAACAAATAATTTATTCTCTTTTTTCTCTTTTTTGAGAAGATCTAGACAACTAATTGTTTGTTTTAATTTACATTTTTTTCTGACGACAGCTTAAAGTATTTACAAGTTTCATTGTCAAGGAATACATAATAATATTTCTCTTTTTCCCTCGTATACATAATATACAAGTTTAGGGACAGTAATTATAATTTTACATCATCTGAAATAGATATACTTTTAAAAAATACTTGTGAACAGCATAGCACCAGTACGAAGGTCATGTTTCCTTCTCATTTTTTAAAGTTGAAATAGTCCAGCAAGGCGAGCGGGTCACTTTTAGAAGGCACTCTCTTTACATTAATTGAAGTTTAGATAAATTTTCAAGTCTCTAGATCATCTTGGGAGAGCATTGTAGATGTAAAAAGCCCTCAAGAGTGCAAATTCATGATTTTTCAACAACAAAATCGGAAGAAGGGGATTAAGAAGTTTCAATCCCAAAGTACACTTTATTATCACAAATTTAGCTCAAATACCGATTTTCAATTCTCTAGATCAATTTAGAGAGACTGTAAAGATGAGCAAAAAACTACGAAAGAAACTACGCAGAAACAATTTTTTACCCTTTCTCCTGGCAATATGCATAACATTGGTTCTGCCAAGTATATAGATTAAAAATAGCTTTATAAGATTTACACATATAGGGTATAAAAATACAATTAAGAACTTTGAACATAATTAATTTACTAGCATACTTGTATTACAATTAAAATAATGACTATTAAATTTAGACCATAAGCCCATAGTGAAGTTAAGTTTCTATCATTCTTTTTGTCAGCCTATTAAAGGATTCTGAAAGATAAGTTTGGTAATAAAGAAGAATGAAGTTTTAATCGTAGTGTAGGGGAGTCGGAAAGGTAGTTTTTCTATTTTAGTACTAAGACGGCATTTTCTTGCTGATCTTTTATATCAAAAGAAAATCATTGACAGCATAATAAGTGGAAAGAAAAGAAGAATTTTTGTACCTGTTGAAGAGATTGAAAAATAAAATGATATTTTTAGATGAATTTCTTTAAATAGAAATTTCAGTTAAATAAACATCGTCAAAATGCTAAATTCAAAAATCTCGATTTCCATAACTTCAACACGCTAGTCACTGTTAAAATTTCGTTTATCTTTGTTATCAAACTTCCTTAACTTATAAATCCGCGTGCCTTTTGGTAGACAAAAGGTTAGAGTAGCTGTCCTGCGGGGTGATCCACACTTAGACCATGGGGTCCGTTGTAATAGCTGCAACAACTTTGCGAACAGAGGCCCTTGGAAGTGATATAAGATCTTTGGAACGCCTGCGATTGTACTCAGACCATATCTGTCTTGTAGTACCACAAGTACGTTCCTCCCCCCATCCAAGATTGACCTTTTTTAAGATATCCTCTTTGAGGAGCAACTTGCAGTTTGTAAATGGAACTCCCGGATATTTATTGATGCTTGTGTCCGGCAGCATTGTGCCATTTATGTATTTATATCAAGCTCGTCGGCTTCGCAATTTCCTGGAATGTCCCTGTGTCCCGGTACCCATACCAGGTTTACATTCAATTGTTCCGCCAGCTCATTTAAGGACGTACGGCAGTCCTACCTGTGACGTTAGATAGACTGAGCAGAACGATTTAATTCCTGCACCTAAGGGTGTTCAGTCTTATACATTCACATACCTCATGAATAGCCAGCACTTCTGCTTGATACACGCTACAGTGATCCTGTAGCCGAAATGATTGGTAGATAAAATAATCATAAAAACTTTGTTTCATGATAGGCTTATGGTCTAATTCTGAACATAAATATTTATATTTCAAATTAATAGTATATAATTATTTATTCACACACATTTTCGGTTTTTTTTACTTTTAAAATTATAAGCGTCAGATAGCTTATAAATGTAATATGATATGCAAGGCAGAATACAGTAACTAATAAAGAATATTTTGGACATATTATTTTTAATAAGCGAAGGATTATAAAATTTATGAAATAAAAAACAATTCTTTTTTAGCTGTTGTATCACTATAAAAACGATATTAAGTGAAAAATAAAACCATAGCAAAAGCAACAAACTAATATGCGTGTAGCAAGCAATTTTCTTAGAATAAGTTTTAATGAAATAACTTTTTTAATTGCCTCTTTGACTGAATAAATAATAGTTGATAATTAATTGAAGATGCTTTGAATGTAATACAATATTCTTACTACACTGTTACAAATATGAATAATCTTTGTAATATACAGGAACATTCAAAACATCCGTACCACATTCGTTCGTTTTATACCTCTTACTTTGATGCATTGTTTAACGCATATATTCTGTCATACTCGTGATATTTATATGCCTAGATGTAAATCGAACATTCTGTATAGATTATTTTGCACAGTGTACGGTATGTGTATGAACATATATGACTAAGTTGGTGTAACTAATACCTATGATTTACAAATAATAGTAACGTTCAACTTAGAATCTAGATATATAAATTCTTATTATATTCTAAATAAGTTCTCGTATCGTAACCAAATAAACAGATTAAACGCTCTACTCCCTTAGTTTTCGTTCGGAAGTTTGAAAAATTGGAGATATTTTTTTTACATTTTTTTGTAACTCCTTTAAATAAGAAACAAATTTTTTTCGAATTGCTTTATGATTTTCAAAAATTATGACAATATGTTAAAATTAAATTTTGAAAAAAGCTGTTCAAACTTTTTTCCATTCACACTTAGGCAAACCTTTTCCTGAGCTCCCACGCTTGATTAGTAGTGAGAAAGAAATTAACACCTTGGTCTCCGAAATTCACTCCAATGGACATTAATGCATCAATCAAGGGCCTGACCAAGGGGAAGGTCAGGTAGGGGCAGCTTTCCATCTAGTGATGAGCCTCCTCCCAAAAGGTAGTGGAACGTTAACACGGGTCACCCTGTGTATGGCACATACAACAATTTAGCACGATAAAATGTCAGTTAGAAAGGAAGGATATACACATATCTGTGAATATATGTAGATATATTTATTGTTCTATTTCTAAATAGAAATTTCACTTGAAATTTAATTTCCATTTTCACAAATAAATTCAAATTCTTGAATAAATCAATTATATTTTCGATGGAACTGGAATTGAAATTAAATACTCATTACAAAATAATAAATTTCAATAAATTAATAAATTAATTCAACGTAATAAAAGTTAAGGTGGGTGCTACACCATATTGAAGAAAAGTCTAGCTAGATTATTAATTAAAAAAATTTTTTTTACTTCAAATCACTCATCTATTTGGCAAAAAACTTTACGACCCATTTTATAAATTAGGACTCGCCGCTTAATGAAATGTAAGTATAATACGCTTAATGAAATATAAGTATAATAAACAAGTGCAGAGTTTATTTTTTCGTTCTGACAGCAATAAGTAGGACTAAGAAAAAAGATATTTGTTATTCATTTTATCACATTGGTTATAAATCATTTAGTACGAAACAAATGTGAATCGTGATTTTAAAATGAAAAGCCCTATTTACGAGCCTTGTATCAAACAAATGTAAAATAATGGTGAAAGCGCAAATAAATACATGGTATAAGTATAGTGAGTACATTCAAGCACTGATTTGTCACTGAACTAATCTCTGTTTTAACTGATCAAATTTGTTTTTACTACTTTTATATTCTAAACTTAACAATTGAAAACAAACAATTGACTGAGTTAATTGTTTAATACCATGTATAGACAGTGTTGATTACTCTATCACATTACACATATACCTACACATGTCACACATACATAACTTATATTCCTATATGATACATACTATACAATTTTCTCTTAATTTGCGTCCTCACGGATAATTCGTGGTGTTTATGAAAAAATGTTTCAAACAAAAGTTGTTTATTATTCGAGCAAGTTGTTTATTTTTTCGAGGAATTTGTTCGAAAGTTGTTTATTTTAGGGAACATTTTTTATATTTAAACTTTTGTTCTATCTCTAACGGTTTAAAAGATGGGTCCTACGGACAAAAGACCCAATTGACCTATGTTGCTCATTTACGAACTCGACCTCACTTTTTACGTCCTGAGTACGCTGTAAAAATTTTAGCTCAATATCTTTTTTCGTTTTTGGGTTATCCTGTTGACAGGCGGGCGGACGGACGGACTAACGGACAACCGAAAATGGACTCATTATTTTTAAGCGTTACAAACTTGGTACTAAACTTAATATACTATGCATATTTCATATATACATGGAATAATAAAGAAAATGCATATTGGAGATAAACATTCTTCGCATTTGCAGTACAAAATACAACATTCGTCTCATCACTAATACAAACCCAATGAAATGTGTTTAGCTTTAAGGCCCTCTATGTAAGTTATATATTCATAAAAAAAAAAATTTTACAATAAAAAAAACTTCTTACTCTATTGATTAGTCATCGTTCTACAGATGGCGCGCTTTATTATTATTGTCTGCTGTATACATGAATAACATATTGCCACCTATGAATGAAAATGTTAATCATACAATTTTCCATTAAATCATTTTCTTCTTGAGTATAATATATAGATTACAATTATTTCAAAGAGTGTGCGGGAATATCGTTCATGCGTAAGGTTATATGATCAACAATGGCTCACTATTTTTCGGAGGGCTATTACCCAGCTCTCCAAAACGAGGTATAATGTTTTTATTTGCGATGTAGAGAGTGTTATTAATATACTTTCATGGAGAATTAAAAGTATAGCTAAAACCAGCAAAAAATTAAACTATGAAATGTTATTAATGATTTAGACAATTTCTGAATGAGTATATCAAAATATTTACCAAGAAAAAATATCCTCGTTAGTCACGCAAACAGGACGTAGATTGCACAAAGATCATCTGTAAAGCACTTTTAAATATAGCTCGTGTTTTTATGGGTGTATGTGCTAATTCATAAAACTTTATGATTGATATTCACCCAGAATTTCATACTCTACAGAATATCCTACGCATAAGTTCCCACGAAATCTCGCTATTGATCCTTTTATTTTCGAACTATTTTATGTATTTTAATGTCATGCTTCAATATAAAATTATCGATTTGAACTATTATATTGATAACCCGATCGTCTTAGCCACAAATAAGTGGTAAACCTCGGAATCTAATGGAATAAGTTGAATTTTTGTACAAATCTAGTAGTACATAATTTTTCATTTTGCATCTCAACGTAACTTTAAACACTGATGCGCAAAATATCTGTTTCTCTTAGGTTCAAAATCTTTCGAATGAGCAATCCAAAAAACATAAAGATTTAAACCTATCCAGCACGTCTTAAACCATGTACCCTACCGTCACATGCTCCTGCAGTGTTGGTGAAAGTACCGATAATATCGTGTCGGATACTTCAACTAATAAATGTTATAAAATCAAGAATGAACAAACACACATAAATTAATACAATAGCTATTAATAGATATTATAAAATCCATAAGTACTCATTCATCCAGCAATAATTCTTTTTTTCCACTTTTATCCTCGTGTGGTGAATTAAACCCCTTACATGTAATTCGATTACGCATGGTAACAAAATATTGTGTTAACTTATACTTTATCTATGCCGTAGAAAGTGATCTATACTCATGTAATTTTGTTTGATTGTTTCTTTAGGGCTCCATCAGAGCTTATTTTGAAGATAAAGAAGAACTTGAATATGCACCCCCCCCCCAGTAAGCTCTTGAATCCGAAGTGATGTCATAATAATCGAAACTTATAGTAATATAATTTCTGGTTTGGGTGAGAAATTTTTGTTTTATTGAAACCTTCTTTATCAGAAATTGGCAATTTTGTATTAATTAATGAGTGCTTAATAACATTTAAAAAAATTTTTGTCTTAATGTAACGTGAATATAACGCCATTTTAATGAAAATGGTTATACTCTTTAAAAACTATTTTCCGCCTGCCATTTGATATGATTTTTACCGTGCAATTTTTCATATTTTCCGTCCAATTTTTTATAGTAAACATATTAATGTTTTGCAAGCGATTAAGTGATTAATTATCTAATAAAATGTAAAAAAGAAAATAAAAAAAGGTTGGAAAATTGATTTGAAGAACTGAAAATTATTTACAAAAATGGTACTAGGATATACTGGCTATCCACGAAGGACACACTCATTCTAAAGAGCCCATTGTGATACAATGTTTATGTTTTACCTTTTTTTCCACTGATAATTTCATTTATCAGCTCCCCAATTATTTTTGGAGACTGAGTGCACCTCCTACATTCTTCACAACTATTAATTAAATTAATTTTTATTGTGACAGCGGAAATCCAATCCGCTACCCTAAGCATTCCGTGAACGGAATTGGTTACGCTTTAACCCACTGAGGTACTAGAGTTGACTTATCACTAGGACTAGGATTGGAAATATTTTCGTATCTCAAGAAAGACAAAAAAGCATTAAAGTGACTAACATAAACATTGAATTACACATTTCCTTGACCACACTTCCGATCCTAGAGTATACCATCGTCAAGTTCATTTCTTTACCTTTAAAATTAGTCGTTAAGAACAAAGACCAACTGAGTTTCGTTTTTTTATGGAGTATATTTTGTTAATATACATACAAGAATAAGAGTTAATAGTAATCATGAAAACTTATAGTATAATAATATAATTTCTGGTTTATGTGAGAAATTTTTGTTTTATTGAAACTTTTATCAGAAATTGGCAATTTTGTATTAATTAACGAGTGCTTAATAAGTCTTCTTCTGTTAATATTTCAAGTCGATTCTTTATACGGTTTACAATAAATTATTAATAACAAGTGAAAACAAACAATTAACTGAGTTAATTGTTGAAATACCATGTATAGACAGTTTTGATGACTGTGTCACATTACACATTCATACATGTCACACATATATAACTGCGCTCTCACGAGTAAACAGTGATGTTTACGAAAAAATGTTTCAAACAAAAGTTGTTTATTTTTTTAAAAAGAATATTTTTTATATTTAAATTTTTGTTCATAAATCATAAATCTCTAATGGTTTACAAGATGGATCCTACGGAGCCAAGACTCAATTGACCTATGTTGCTCATTTACGAGTTCGATCTCACTTTTTACGGCCGAAGCATGCTACAAATTTCGGCTTGATATCTCTTTTCGTTTTTGAGTAATCGTGATGACTTTCGGACAGACGACAGACAAACGACAGACAGACGACAGACAGACGACAGGCAGGCGACAGACATACGACAGACAGGCGACAAACAGACGACACACAGACAACCGGAAATGGACTAATTAGGTGATTTTATGAACACCTATACCAAAATTTTATTCATAGTATCAATATTTTTAAGCGTTACAAACTTGGGACCAAACTTGTAACCAAAGTAGTAGTTGGTATATTTCATATACATGGTATAAAAATTAACGTCTACATTACTGCGTAAATAGAAAAAAAAACACACAATACTATCCAATCAAACAGATCGAGCAGTAATAATTTCATAACAATTCATAAATTGTGTGTTGTTAGGTTAGCGTGAGTGTTTTATGAAAACGTGTGACAACTTTGGCATGTTGTTTCATCTTTCATTATATTATTTATTAAGTCAATAAAATCGTGTTAATTTATTTCCAGTTTTCGATATTTCTTCATGTTTATTTTATACGTCAGTAAGTCAAACTATACATTTTAACACGTGTACAAAACCTTTCTCCTTTCTTAACTAACAGATTATTCAATATTTTATAACGTGATATTTTATTAAATCACGTGGAACATCAATAAAAGTATCAATATCAAAATTAATTGAATCTTAATTAAGTTGGCAAAAAAACTTTAATTAATTTATCTTATATGACGAGTCTAATAAAATAATGTAATATAACGCTTGTAACGATACAAGCCACAATTTGTACTAGAGACAACACTTTAACAAAAACAGAACAATAGGGCATCGAACTAATTTTTTTTATCGCTTATCAGATGAAGAATTTTTTTTCACGAATAAAAAAGTGAAGTAGGTTTTTAGAAATCTTTACTAGTATGAATATATGAACGCTTAAAATTCCCAATTAAACAAAGAGAAAGATACCCATTAGCTTCATACATCGCCATAGAGATTGCATATTTGACCGATATGTGTGTGTGTCTGTCTGTCTGTGACATCGTAGCGCCAAAACGGATGAACCGATTTGATTTTTTTGGTTTTTTTTGAGGGGTAACTTAATGAAGAGTGTTCTTAGCTATGTTTCAAGTGCGAATTTAGGGTTACGTACCCGAAAAAGAGGCAAAATTATGATGCAGGTAAATATATCTCAAACTTACGATATAAATGGAAAGAAGATATAAAAAAGGTTGACTATTTGAAGGTTCATAGATTGTCAATCTCAGATAGATCTTCATGCAAACTCTGGACAAACTATCTACTTCTTAGTATCGAGAAATTTACAAATATTTAAGGGAATCAAAATTCGTTTTTGCTTTGATGATTAAATAAAAATACATATATTTTGATAGGGTGAGTGAAAGATATAAGAATAGTAAGTAAATATTATTTCCATGACCTCAATTTAAAATAATTTTTTACTATCAAATAATATTGTAAAGTTCCATAAAAGCTATGTATGTATAACAATGTCATGTCATGCAATTTACAATCACACAGGTAATATTTTGATTATTCAGAATATATCTTACATAAAATTATAAAGTAGAGGAGTTAATTGTATTAATCCTTCTCGAGCAGCGAAAAAGCTCAATTTTTTATTTTATAAATAGATGTGCACTATTTAAATAGGAGCATGGCTTTATACAACTTAGAAACTATTGGCATAAACATTTTTAAACATAAGTTGGCCGACCGTCCTTAAATAGGCTCGCTAAACGACTGGGCTTACCGGTGTATTACGGTTATTGCAAGAGCTATCATAGTACTGAGAAGGAGTAAACAATTTCTCATTTTCTCTGTCACTATCCAGCTCTTGCTATGAGTAGATTAACTACTTTTACTAAGCCTGTCTTTGATGATCTTCCCGATCTGTTGACATTAATGCACTCCTGCTGAAAACAGCTACAAATATTTCATTGAATTGTGGCCGGAGATGGGTCAAGCATCTTTACAGTATCACAACGAATCCTATGGTCTAAGTATGTCCCACCTAAGGAGAACGATTCTAACCTAACCTGGCCTAACCACACTGGTGCAGCTGTTCAGAAACAGGAAATATGGCTTACATTTTTGAATTTGATCAGAAATATTCTATTAAACAAAATAAATTACTTTTCTTTTGCGAACAAGAACACCTTGTGTATACTGCACATATAATTATTTATATGTGTATATTATTAGAAAGGTTAAATAAAGCTTTTTAAAAAAAAAAGAACTGACCTCAATAATTTTCGTAACCTAAATTTTCGAATACCTATTACATTTAATTACAAAACAAGTGAAAATAAACAATTGACTGACTTAATTGTTGAAATATACCCTGTATAGACAAAGTTGAATATCAGTACTTACATTAATAAATTTAAATTTAAATTTGTACTAGTTTTGAAAATTACGAACATTTTTCGCAGAATTTTTTGGAACATTTTATTAGAACCTTCATTTTTATTAGGTGATTTTATGAACACTTATACCAAATTTTTGTTTGTATTATCAATTTTTCGAAGCGTTACAAACTTGGGACTAAATTAGTATACCTTGATATATATTTCTTGAATAACAGCGTATAAAAATAATGAAAACAATTTTATGAATTATTTAACATAAATTAAATTCTTAATAGGTATTCTTAAAAAATATGGTATGAGCGATACACAAACTCTATGTATTTTCTTAAGGCGTTTCGATGCCAAAACGAAAGTTTTACCAAAAAACTGAATTTTTGTGTGCCAATTAATGAGTATTTAAAATATTTTAAAAACAGCCTTTTTAACATGTTGGTATATGAAGAAGTCGTAATAAATGTTGATTTTTTAGTCAGTAAGTGCTTTCAAAATTACTATTTACATAAAAAACTTTTATCAATAATATTTCTCAAGTTTTAAGCTTTACAATCATGCCAACAGTAAGAACTGTGCATATAAATGAAAAACTTTTCTGGGTAAAAACACTGACTTTGATAATTAATTTACCGTGCTGAGAATCGATTTGAATTTTTCACAAAACACGTATGAAAGGATGACTAATTGATATATAAAATTTTAAATTTTTTGAATCATTTCATTTTTACGGTATCGAAATATCTTAAAGAGTTAGATTGAAAATGACAACAAAAATTTTAAATTTCAAATATACAATCACCCTTGTATAGATAGGTCTTTTGTGAAAAATTCATATCGATTCTCTGTACGGTCTATAAGAAATGTGCCTTTTTTTTGGTATTAACACTGACTTTGATAGTTAATTTTTCATAAACCGTTCAGAGAATCGAATTTTTTACAGAAGACCTATGAAAGGATTATTAATTGATAAATAAAATTTTAAACTATTGATATGATTTTCATTCTTACAGTATCGAAATACCTTAAAGTTAGGGTTTGTATATATGAATATTTAGGGTATTGAAAAGACGAATCCAAGAATCAAAAAAAAATTCAAGTATCAAGAATTTCTATTACAACTCATTGGGTTTCTCTTTTTTAACACTGAGATACTTATATCGAAAAATAAGATACTTTTAGTTGTTTTTTGATTGACGGAGCTAAACTATTAAAATTTGAATGATCTAGCTAAGGGTAGGCTAGCCAATAAAGTAGACCTAATCAAAACATTGAATTTTAACATGGAATTCAGTTTCCTCTCACCAACATCTGAATGTACTGAAATTTCATAGATGTACTATGTAAACTGTTGGGCTTGTTTCTTTCTTTTCAGATTTTATTTAACTAAGTCGGTTTTTTGATTTTTTTTAATAAACTATTTTATTTTAGAGATTTTATATTTTAATATATAATTTATATTTATTTTTGTAATTCCCTTTTAATATACTTTATTCTGATAACCTTCTCAATAAGTTTGGTTAATTTTTTTTTTTTTTAACGTATTACTATTTTGCGGTAAAATTCGCTATTTTGTTTTTTTTTTCAAATACCTTTCTAAAGACTCTTGGGTTTCGATAGCGAATATAACAATATTTTGACTGTCGAAATCCATCGAGTCATTTGGGAGATACGAGGTAATAAAGAAATATTAAAACAAATATACATACATACAAGATACGCGAGAAAAGCATAACAACTCCTTGACAGTCGGGTAATAAAAAGACATAAAATAATCTTTCACATACGAAGTGGAATTTATAGATGAATTTTTCTTTGAGCAGAATATTGAACGTAGCTATGTTACAACGCTATGTATGTTGATATTAGAAATAAATTATAGTTTAAAAAAACTAAAATTCACAACTTGGGATTTCTATATTTTAAAGGAAATAATTTTATATAAATTGTCCGCACCAACTGGCAAAATTGTGTGTAGCTACATTTGTTACTCAGATTTTGAAATAAGTTGCATAGTTAATACTCAAACTTAATAGTCACTATGAGCTAATTTTATTACCCAAAGATTATTATTCAAGAAAACTAGGAAACATTTTAGCCGTGTTTCACGGGTTAAAAGCAATCGAATTTTTTTTATAGCTTTTTATTCGATGAAACCTTCGTTTTGATATACATAAATACATATGAGTGTCATACGGAGAGCTTATTATATGTTATAAATATAAAGGTTATATGTGGCGTTTGTACTAGATTTATTTTTAATGCTTACATAAATAAAATAGCATGCTAAATACGAAAGGATGATGTAGGTCTTGAGTTAAACCTTAATTTATGGTTTACATATTTGATAGCCATTAGTGCAGTGAGATTTTGCAGAGCTGCTTGTAATGTTGGTTGCTTTTGTAATTCATATAATAAATTATTATTGCATTTGTGAGTAAATGCTTGTTGTTCAGCTTAGCTACTAGCTAGAAGCCTTTTATCGGCATAGCTCCGGATTGGTACCACTTGCTGGGCTCAAACTTTCAGGATGGCTGTTCAGAATTACATCTAATGAACTTTGTGACAGTTTTCATAACAAACCTTACCACCACTACCCCCCCCCGGAAGAATATTCCACGTAGAAATTCGCAGACCCTTACAGAGCGGCTGGGGGAATTACCCACTGTCATATTTAAGGCTCAACAGACTATAACCATGACCATCAAACCATCAGTAAATCACACAGTATGCTCTTTAACTAAACTGTATAATTTCCAATCTAATTTTATTTTCCGAGAGCATCTTCTGGGTCTAACAGGGGACAGCTTCAATTAAATAAAACTACATAATTTTTGTAGCCATTTTTAGTTGTTCATTGGAAAAACAACTTTCTGAAAGAAATTAGCAACTTTTATAATAACGTTTTGAATAGAGAGATAAAACAACATGTCCCGTTTTTTGCCGCCACTATAACGCTCAAAACGACACGCTCAAAAATTAAAATTTCGCAACAAGTATTACAAAAAATTACATTTACAATAAATTTTTATTGTCTATAATAAACATGATCGATGTTTCCCGCTCTAAAATAACACGATAAGACAATGTCAGAAAAAATCAACAAATAATATCTGTAAATCATCCAAAAAACGACTTAAAATTCAAATATATGTAAAAGAAAATAAACAAATACATAATACAGTAAAACCTCGTTTATTCAGGTTTCGGTCAAGTGTTGTTTGAAGCAATGGACAGAGGCAATGGCCGAGCCCTCCTCATAAATTAAGGTGTATGCTTAGATAATACGGAAAACTTGTATAAAACTAATGAAGTCGCTATTCCTATGGTGCACGCGCGTAGTATTTTGCGATTAAATTTCATTCTATTATTTCAAGTAGGCAAATATAATTAAAATTTTTTAATTTTTTTTTCTTCCGTATTATCTTAGAATTCGCTTATCCAAAAACAACTGCTCCCCATATTACCTCGGATAAACGAGATTTTACTGTACATGTTATTCAAAATACTTGTAGATTTTGTTTACCTGTTGCAAAGATGCTTGGAAATATTGAATTGAACAACTTCCTTGTACAGCAATCCAATGATTATTATTAGTATTTGATTTTAAAACCATACATGTTGCGAATGGAATCATTTAGATAATTGTTCAAAAATAAATATTAAATATCCACGAACAATCCGATTATACAAACAACAATATCATAAGTAAACAAAAAATATTAACGTTTGTCACAACAATAAATAAACAATAACAATAACAATTACACACACTAAAATTTTATGATTATTGCAATATTAAAAATTTAATATTTTATTTTTAATTTTAATTTTATTATTCATTTAAATGTTTTTAATATTTTAGGTTCACTCACAATAAAAGCATGGCTTTTCAGTTACATAAATAATATATTAACCTACTAACATACATTTCAAATTGTATGGTATGTATACATCGCATCATACCAAAATATAACCAATCCGGTTTTAGAAAACCGGTGCTTTTTAAATTTTGTACTATCAATAATATTATTTTATTGGTAATGAATTTTTAAAAGCACAACAATTATAATATTAATTTTGTTTAATTGTTCCGTAATATTTATATTATGTTAGAATATTGATATGTTTTCTTTTTTCGAATTATAAACAAATGAAAGTTGAGAAATTGAGTGAGAAGATAAAATGTTTTGTTATCACGTTGTGTTCGATGAGAGTAGAATATTATAACCCGCGCGTCACCACTTTCCCCTGCCGCATGGCATAACGGAGAGAAACATCAAGTGTAATAGAGTTATACTATATTTTATAGAATGATATTGTTATTAAAAAGCGTTTAACTTCACTTGTATGCCCAGGAATTTTGAAATCAAAATTTAGCCCACATTTTCGATTGAGCTGAAATTTTACATGCACATGTAAATGAGATGGCGATGCATATTTATGGTAGGTTAGGTTAGGTTAGAGTGGCTGTCCTGGGATGGGACACACTTGGACCATAGGGTCCGTTGTGATACCGAAAAAGGGTTGGCTCATCCCCTACCACTACTCCTCCCGTCCTCCAGTACGTTCCTCCCTCCATCTATTGGCCTTTTTTAAGATATCCTCTTTGAGGAGCAACTTTCAGTTCGCAAATGGAACTCCCGGATATTTATCGATGCTTGTGTCCGGCCGCATTGTGACATTTCGGGCAAGCTCATCGGCTTCACAATTTCCTGGAATGTCCCTGTGTCCCGGTACCCACACCAGGTTTACGTTCATATTTATGTTAAGCATAACCTAATTTTAATGTTGCTTCTACCGCTTTTCATATACATACGTTTTTTGTTTTAAATTAAAAATTTAAATCAAAAATACTTTTAAGGAATAAGCTTTTAAAGCTAAGAAATAAAAAGTTATTTTTCCTGTGGGTCACTTATACTTCTAGACTATTTGTACGTTGTCTTCACGCTCTCCGAATCCTCCTTGATATTATAAATTGAGTTACTTAGTAAACCTGTAAGTTTCTCCCATTTTGTACAACACTGAAGTACTTTACTTTTAGTCTTCCTAGAGGAAAAAATAAAAAAATGATCGAGAGTGTTCTAAGTTTATAGTTCGAGTTTATGGTTCTGTATCCGATAATAACTAGGAAACAGGTGATTATCTTCAAACGCCTATGCAGATTTTTTAAACATAGCTAAGATAAATCTTGACAAATTTTCAATCAATCAAACTAAAAATCAAAATTTGTTTATTCGTTTAGCAGCTACGAATACATAAGATCATAAACAAATAGAACAGACCTAATTTTATGTCGGAGGTTTCTTTAAATTTTTTTAAGTAATATTATCTTAGAATTTATTATTATTTTTTTACATTTGCTTTTCTTTGAATTTATCTGAAAATGGATATGATTTGAATAATTAACAAATGAAGAAATAAAAATTCAAATTCAGGTGTTAAAAAAGGCCTATGGTAGACATTTGAACGTACAAAATAAACAAAATAAAACATAGTTTAGTTTAACGTTGATGATGATCATTGTTATTCAAAGACCCTATACTATTTAAGTAGCGCTTAAATAGTATTAAATTGCATAATCAATATTATTTCAACTATAAATGCTATCAATAACTCATTATCATCATTGTTCTGATAAATATTTTTATAATTGGAAAATTTTATAATGAGTTTTCATAACTTATTGTAAACATACGCATGTTTAATTATTTTGCATAGTGATTTTCAATCAGTGTTTTCCAACTTAATCAGAAAATTTCCCATTGTAGTGTCATATTTTTTCCATTGTATTGTCATATTTTTAAGTTTTAATTATGTTGGCTTTACTGTGAAATTTTATCGAAATAGTATACTTTTGTTCAACATGGAAAATCGTTTATGGATATACCTTGATTTTATGTTTTGCTGGTACCTTTTAAAATAATTAATAATAGGCGGCATCTTTCTTGGTGAAAATTTAGGATTCAAAAAATTTCTTCATGGAAGAATACCGTAAGTATACTTAATAGAAAGAAAATGCTACCAATTCAATACCTAGGGGGCGTCCATTAAATACGTGAGGCATTTTTAAGATTTTTTTTTCTTTTCACCGAAACTACCTGGTCTTCACTCGGCAATTAATGTGTAAATAAATTCGAATAAAATTCTTTTTCATTCGAGTAAAAATAGAACTCGACTCGCATAAGTAGTATGCGAAAAATAATAGTTACGAAAATGTTCATTACTGCTGATTTTATCCATAATATAATCAAAGCAAAATGAATTTCCGAAAATAATTTATTTTAAGTACTACTGATAATTTTTTATTTTTCAATATTATGGGTACTTATATTTCATTTTTTTATAGTTTTTATCATATAATCTTCTAAAATATATTGCGCTGCATAAACTAATAATTTTTAAGAAATTATCCAGTTATAGCCTTGATGATGAACTGAAGATAAAGGGAAAATTTTCGAAAACTTTTAGAAATAGGGGAAACATTTTTTTGGAAGCCCAACAAGGTATCTCCGAAGGCAGCTGTTTTAAGACCCATGTTTACATGAACTTTTGGTAATGTTTTGGTATCAAAAATAAACACCTGCAGTGAAGGGCACTTACCTATTTTAAATCAGTCTGTATAATTACAATATTAATAAGAATAAAATCATTCCAAAAAACCATACAAAAGGTCTGCCACTGATGTCTATGCACTTCTATCTAGTCAAAATAAAAAATACAAATTTCCTGATTTTTATCAGGAAATATATAACTTATCTATTTATAATAAGAACTAACATATCATATATTTCATAAAATACTATCCATTAATATAAATTTTATCCATTTATTTATACTGCAGGCAACATAAGTAAACAAATTCTTGCTTTTGAATTAAGTGAGCATTAGTTTACTTGGTGAATTGAAACTAGAAGGCACCATAAGACATCACAATCGTCTTGCCAAGTGCAATATTTCTAAGCGTTACAAACTTGGGACTAAAATTAGTATACGTTGATAAATGTTTCGTATGATACAAACAAAATTTTGCTATAGGTGTTCATAAAATTACCTAATTAGTTTATTTCCACCCGTCTACTTGTCAGCACGATAACAAAGAAATGTAAAAAATTTTATAGCTCCTTTTTATAGCATGCTCTAGGAGAGATCAAGTTGGTTTTTAAACCGTAAGAGATAGAAAAAAAATTTTGGTAGCCTATTTCTCCAAAACTATAAAAGACCAAAAGTTGAAAATTTGTGGGTGGCTTTAACTAGTAAGTCTTGTAAAATACTTTGGAAAAATAAAAATAAAAAATTTGGAATACTATAACAAATGGCAGCCAGAAACCTGCCATTAAGGGTTGGTTTTTAACTTTTCTAATTTATTAAAAATAATGCAATGAACTCAGTCAATTGTTAATTTTCACTTGTTTCATCAAATTAAATTATTAACAAATCATTGATAAATTAATCATTTTTGCATTCCATATTAAATAATCGTTTTGAAGTACCTAATAACAAAAATTCTATTACAAAAATTAAAAGTAGAACCTATGATACTGGAAGAAAATCGATAACCTAGTCACATCTACTATCCTATGGTAGTATTAAAGTATATGTATGTAATATATAATATACTTACTATTACAATACCTACATATACTATAAACTGGTACTACATACAACCAATCCCCTTATACATCTGTAGCAAAAAGGTGCTATACACTTGGCACCTCATTCGGAACGTAATTTTTTTACCTCTGTACACACAGCTATACGGGTTGATTTTATTTTCAAAGTTTACCCCCAATCCCCTCGAATGTCGAAAACGGTTTGAAAAAAAGAATCCCATTTAAAATAAACAAAGTCGATTCCTGTAAAAAAAGAAAACCGGCCAAAAAGTGGGCCGGTTTTCGAAATGAAAATCATATTGTATAGAGATAGCGTTTTCCATTCAAAAAATCGATGAAGAATTTTCATCAAACTATTTAAAAATATCTTTTTAACTCAGTCATTGACCTTTATGGAATTATGATCGATGTGTGAGCGTTTCTAGATTTCTCTCAAGAGGCCAACTAGACAAATTTAATTTAATACAGAAGATTAACATAATAATGGCTGAGAGGCAAGCATGCACAGTGCTTTGGTCTAACAAAGTATCACAAGTATTCCAAGCGTTGCCTCAAGAAGAAAACAAGTATAAACTTTTTCTGCCATCGCTGTGAGTCATTCTTTCGATCTACTGAAATCGGTCGACGTAAAAATTATTCTGCTAATTAATTTTTGATACCTACATTTTCATTTACTTCTCATCTCAGAAAAACCTCCTAAAAGTTACGAAAATTTAATGAAAGCTAGATGACTCTATAGGCGAATAAGTGGTACAAGCGACCTCGTAGAGTTTATGGCCGTACTCGGGCGCACGTACACCAAATTATTTGTTAGTCTTGTCCAAGCCGCAATGGATAGCTCCCTACAGCCCTACCAATATTTTCATGCGCACTTGTTGGTTAATCTCATCAATTCACTTACACACGTTAAGCCTTTACCTACCTACCTTTACAGTTCGATCGGAACGTCATGTCATTAGTAATAAAATAAAATTTATGAATATCCGTTATTTTGTTAAATGGCGACACTCACTACTAAAATAACCTTAATCTTTTGTCTATGGTCGCGACTACAAGTTCAAGAACTATGATACTATGGACAAGGAAAATTATCGAAAATGACTACTTAAACGAGTACATTTTTTTATCTGCTCCTTTTAATTTTATTGTTTTGAATCTGGCCTGTAAATGTGGAGCTTTATGAATGGACTTCGCACAAGCATGCGAGAAAAAACTTCATTGGTACATCTCCATTTATACACACGCGTTTCATTTACAATATATACTAGCTCAGTTCTGTATAACAATGTGAATAAACAAGTAAATCAAAAAGTCCGCATAAGTAACAACAACGATATATATTACAATTTCCTACAAAGAATTTATTTTATACAAAATAAGTGAAAACAAACAATTGATTGAGTTGGTTGTTGAAATACCATGTATAGACTGTGTTGATTACACTGTCACATTACACATACATACATGTCACACATATACATAACTGATATTCCCACATAATACATACCTTATAAATTGCGCCTAATATGCGCTCTCACGGGTAAACAGTGATGTTTACGGAAAAATGGTTCAAACTAAACTTCTGTTCTATCTCCAAGGGTTTACAAGACCCAGTTGAACTACGTTGCCCATTTATGAACTCGACCTCACTTTTAATGTCCTGAGCATGCTTTCAAATTTCAGCTTGATATCATTTTCCGTTTTTGAGTTATCGTGTTGACAGATAGACGGACAGATGGGCAGACAACCGAAAATGGACTAATAAGGTGATTTTTTTAAACACCTATACCAAACCTTTGTTCGTAGCATCAATATTTTTAAGCGTTAAAAACTTGGGACTAAACTTAATATACTATGATATATTTCATAAACATGGTATAAAAAGAGCTTTGGTGCTTAGTTAGTTACACTTTACCTAAGATAATTGAAACATTTAGAAATTGTTCTACGGAAAAACTAATACACCTTCTATACGCGTGGTACAAGAGAAAGTCGGTATCCACAACTATCGGTTTGTTTATACGCTAAGTCTTGCTAAACCACGAATTGATTTTTGAAACTGTTTTCACCAGCATATAGACCAGACGCGGATTCAAAGGGGGGGGGGGGGGGGTCACAGGGGTCATGAGATTAATTTCACTGAAACTACAAATATGCAAAAACATTGAGGAACATGTGTTCAGAAAATTTGGTCAATTTTTTCATCATTCTTTTTTTTGAATAATATGGTATTAATCGACCAAGAGTAAAATTGATAAAAGCATATTGATCTATTAAAAAATTAACATTGCGTCGAATATACAATTAGTTGTGTGATGTGGGTAGAGTCGATTACTTCGTTCTTATTCAAGCGACGACAGTATCATCTGCCTGGATTCGAAACCGCAACCTCCCATCCAATAGTCAATGCAAGTAAGGACGCCTTATCTCACTCGGTGCCCCCCTAGACAATTGCCTCGCGTGCCTAAGCCTAAATCCAGCACTGCATGTAGATAATTGTTCTCCGATAGATTTTATGTATAGTGAGTACATGCTAATGAAAATTTTGTAAATTGTATAAATGTGTAAATTGTATAAATATGTACAAATGTATACATAATAAATTCTAAAATTCTATACATTCTAAAATTCTATACATACATACGGGTAAACCGAGTGCATACTTTGCAGTTCCTGCTCGGTGGTGCCGAACCAGGTCGCTCTTTTTAAATACAGAGTCATCTTCATAATGTGAAATTGGATAGTCCATTTTTTGAATTATTTACAAGCAATTAAATGTTTATTAGCGGTCAAAAGTAAGACTGACAACATTGAACAGATGTGTTGCAGAAAAAGTTGCGAGCTGACTAAATTTTACAAGCAAAAAATCAATTTTGAGAATTTTTTTTTAAAGTGAACCCTTTTTTTGATAGATTATGCAAAAAAAAGTGTTTCATTTCCCTAAAAAGTGATTAATTAAAATGTGACAATTTCCAAACCGGCAACATGGACTTTTCGATTCCTGGTGGTCTCAGGTATACAAATCGGGCAACAAATCTCGTTTTTGAGTATGTCTTTCACACTCAATATCCCTCAGAATTTATTTTATCAGTATAATTTGAAAATTATGTTTAAATAGCAAATTTGGTTCATCGATGAGGTTTTGCCGACGCGACGGCTGGGCTATAATATAGGACATTTGACTTTAATATATTATATATATACAGTGTGTCTCAATTTCAGTGTAACCGTCCTCGTAGTTTGGAACATACATATTTTCTCTGTGTTTCAAATTACCTGGAAAAAATTCAAAAAAGATCGAGCCACTGTTTTATTTCAAAAACAAATAGCATAAGCTGTATACATATATCTTAAATACTCAAATATGCAAATATGCAAAAATAATGTTTGATTCCAATCATACAATTTTCATACTATCACAGGGTTTGTATTCTTAAACATTTTTCAGGTAATATATAAATTTACAGAGAATTTTCAAAATATAATTACCTTTCTTGGTTATCCTACACATTACTAATTAAATGTTTTCCTTTGTTTAAGACTCAAATAATTAAAAACTTTAGGAAACACCGGGTACGTAACTTTTTATTCTACCAGCTTTCGAAATAATACCTAATATACCTTAGTAATTTTAGCTAATGCATTTTGAATCACAAGAAGTCGAGAAATAATTACTCTAAATCGTCTCAGAGACCATCTTCTTATACCTACATCTCCTCGAGTAGGGTATATACTGTGACAAACAAATATTTAAATTATTCTCTATATTTCAAAATTCGACTATGGTTACATTTAAAGCGAAACACACTGTATATTATTTTGTGTTATACTCGACTAAGTTTAGATAAAAAAAAAATTTTGTTGTATATTGAATGGTTTGTTATTTATTAACAAAGACTTGCTCGAAGCTTAATTTATATTATGTAATTTTTATACCCTAATAAAAAGGGTATCTTGGTATCAATATATGCTTTTATTCAGTTATCGTATTTACTTTACAAAACCTGTACCTTATTTAATAATCCTATCGCGCAGATAGAAGTTTACCATATTCGACTACCCTACAGTGACTCCAACTATTATCAACTATTCTATCGGAGGTAGAATCAAAAGACAAAATTTAAAGCAATGCACAATGGGCGAGAAATAAGCATCGATAAATCAAAACAAATAATTTTGGGCCTTGTAATTTAAGCTTTGTTACAGGCTACAACCTGATCGACTCGTGGGCGGTTTGTCGTACCGGTCAGGCTTGCGTATCGTAATGACTTTAGGGGCTAGGCCAGCGGTAGATAGTATAACACTATTTACTATAAAGAGAAAAGATTTTCTTTTATTTTGTAATAGATAAACTCAAAAACTACTGGACCGATTAATAAAATTCTTTCATTTTTAGAAAGCTGCAATATCAACGAGTAACATAGACCACATTTTATTTTCAAAATTAGGATTCCGCAGGAAAAAATAAAACCCTTAAAGTTGTGTACAAAAATAGGAATAAATGTGAGCAAGAGAAGTGAATTCTATAACGCGGTAGTCTTTTCTGAGCAAGTGGGAAATTGCGAGTATTACTATTATGATTTTTACTATAATATTCTGGTAAATAATATGTGTAAGTTTGTCAAATTCTTAACAGGATTTAAAAATTCTTGACTTAAATCATTGAATTTTGATCAGAGAGAGTGAAGTTTGAATTGAATTATATAAAAATAAATACTGAATCGATTTGAATCTCTTTCCTTCGGCTTTACAATTTAAATTTAAACCCATGAATAGCCTTATGCAAATTTCAAAACGATTATTAGGAGATGATTTCCTTCCATAAATACAATTTTGCAAGTAATGTTTAATTGATTTAATTCTTATATTATAATTAAGATTTCAACATTCCTATTATATAGTCTAATGGATATACAATAGGAAATTGTATATCCATTAGACTATACTGTATATTCTAATGGATATACAATAATATGGATAGAATTCATGTCTAATGTCATCAATTCCCATCTTTGCTTATTTTCTCTACTTCCATTATAATTTCTTCATATTTATTACTCTCTTTTTTTCACATCCAGGTATAGTGTTCATTGTTCACATCCAGGTATAGTGGAATACGAAAAAGTACCTAAGTATGAACAATGCCAACCAGGGCAGATAGAATATGAGTACCTGTAACATATCCGAATTTCAAATCGATAGAGTCAGGGGTATAATCGCAGTGCTTGAAATTCAATTGTAACTTTAACCTTTCTTATCTGGAAAACCGCTTTTCTTTATAAACATTTTTTTCCACCAACGAATGTTTAAGAGGAGTCTAAAAAAATTATAAAATTTCACGCCAATCAAATAATGATTTCTCGCCGTTGAAAAATGTGTATAGAACCCTCTTAAAGTACTTATATTTGAGAGTTACATGTCGCTGAGTATCTTTCAGAAATGGTTTTAATGGTAATATCATACATAGATATTTCTAATGTAAACTTAAAGTCATAGGAAATAAAATTTCATCTGTTACTAAATATAATTTCCCTAAATATTCAGATTATATATCTTCTTTTTTTGCAATATTAATTCATTTTCAGAAATAACAGAAGAGTTGACGAATAACAAACATATAGTAATAAATTTACTTTCCTCCATATCAATTAACTTTAATGGAAATTGTTTATTCTGAATTTATAATTATTATATATGAGTTAAAAGCAACCGAAATACACCAGATAGAGTAAGATGGCCTAAATTAATCTCGAAAAAACATCTAAAATAATAGTCGTATGTACAACTAGTGTAGAAAATAAGGTTTTTCTAATAAGATATGAAATATTTGATCCGACGCTTTTACTTCGTTAAAATAAGTGCAGGTGTAAAGATATCCTATAGTGATTTTCAAGAACACACTGTTATTATTCTATTTCGTAGCCCGTTGGGTCACTTCTATACTATTTAGGCAATCATTCTTTTTTTAATAAAAATTGTCAAAATTTCATTTTAAGAAAAGCAAAATAGCAACTGCCAATACTTTTGTAATTAAAACTATTGTTACATAATCTCACTGGTATAAAAACTAGAAGAAATTAATTAATATGGGAGAATATAGTCAGAGTGACGAGCCTGATTTTCGTAAGTCTCATAAAAACTTTATGAAGGGGCTGAAATATTGTAGTATAACTGCTCCGAAGAGCCTGGTAGATTGAGTCATGGTCTACAAATATTGGTATTAGAAGAGTACTTTATTTTACAATCTTGCAAAATTTATGAGGACTAGTCCTTGCGAAAACTTGAACCACCAAGATACACCGCCTAAAATTTTAGAGCCATTAGAGATCATATTTGAAAATTATTGTCCAAAATGTGTTATTGAATAGTGTTCGAAACGTTTTTTTCCTTCTTTGGGTATAAAAAACACCCACATAATTTCCCCTTGTTAAAAAATTTTTTTATTTGGATTGTCAAACGGTTCATAATTTATTTTTATTTATTTTTTTTTTTTTGTGCATTAAAATTTTGTTTAATTTGCAAAAGTATTATCTTTCCCAAATACACAATCGTTTTGCATAACATATCCCCAACCAGACGAAATCAACAAATTATCGAAATAACCTAACGCTTGTTAAGAATTTAAAGCCCATATACCAAGACTACAGGAGCACTTTTGAGGGAATGGAGGTACAATAGATAAAACTGGCCGCAATACAAAAGCTATTTTAATCCAAATTTAATTTAATTTAAACTATATTTCGTTTCACAACATTCAGTGTTCCGTTTATTGAAGAGCATTTTGTATTCTGAAAAAATTGTACAGGCATAAATGTAATTACAAGCAAGATGCGGTTATGTAATCTGTAATATTCTGCAGAACAATTTATAAAACTTTACCCTATATTATGTACTTGACTAAAAATGATTTTCACATCCTAGGTTGAATAAACAATATTCCACACCCAAAAGCATAATTTTCAATTAACAAAATATAAATATTAAAATTAATATTAATTTTTTAAATCATTATCTTCCAAACCGTGTAAATTTATTTCCAGAGATTTTTAAATTTATTTCCAGAAGTAAAAAGCAAATTTTTGAATGTGTTACAGTTTCGAGGGTAGTTATAGACGAATCATTTTCCCTAGAAATTTTGGCCATTGCTATGGACCAAATAAACCAATTATTAGAATCCATTTCTGAGGTGAATAAATAGAGCCAGAAATATTCAACAAAATGAGCCAGAATACTTTTTTGATACATTTTATTTTTGGTACAGTGGAGGGCGAATTACCCCAGGAACCGTGGAGTATATTCACATTCTAACTTTGGAATGAATCGTGATCACAGACCCCACAAACCCTTGAGTATACGTTTCTGGCCCATTTTGTTAAATATTTTCAAAGTTTTTAAATTTTCAAAAAAAAACTTCAAAAATGGATTTTAATAGTTAGCCTATTTGGCCAACAGTAATGGCCAAAATTTCTAGCGGCACGAAGTTAGATGTAGATTTTGATGTATGGGCCTTCCTGAAAAATTTTCTCTTTTCACAAAAAAATTCTCTTAGAGATGCTAAAATGACACGACTATTAAGACCAAAGTAGAGTAATAGAGTAAAGTTTATGGAAGTATATTAATTTCAGCGCTGTCGATGGAGGATGCAAATTATGTGCAAGGATAAATTAAATTGGCTAAAATTTTGAAGCAAAGAAGCAGACTTTGTTACTAACAAAGAACGAAGATCATTGCTGCGGATTTTACCAAAACGTGGTGTGTGCAGAATCACGAATAACGGAGTAAATGAAGAAAAAATTATAATCACAATTAAATTAATTAATAATCTTACTTTTTTTTATATATATAATAAAAATTATAACTTTAAATTATTATTTAATAATTTTTTTTTATATAAAAATTTTAACTTAAAATTAGCTTATAAATTAAATACTAAATTAAAACATCAATTGGATGGAACCGCACCACCCCAAATTTCTGCATACGGAATTTTATCAACAATACCATTAACAACTTGAATAACAATTAATGCAACCGCATCTTTAATAGCTGGCGTTAAATCCTTTATAACTTGTTTCCATTCTTTGTTTAACACTCCATTTATATCATCAGAAATTTGTTTACTACTGTTTAATAAATTGGCAAAATAAACGCTTGCACCTTTGATGTCTAATTCTACATCAACTTTTTCCAATTTTGAAAATACAACACCACCTTGATCGTATAATGAGTATAAAATGTCGATATCGTAATCACCATTCACTAATAAAATTATTTAAAAAGAATTAATTTTTAATTTCTTCTTGGTCTAGAAACTAATTGTAAAATTATTAAAACACCAAACAACAATGGAAATACACAAGAATCAAGTGGGTATATAGCATCGCTAATGCATGAGTTCTAATCACTTTTGAGGTAATATGTTGTTTGGTAATTGACCATTTTAGTTGTTATACAGTATTCGCCTTCGTGTCTGGCCGTAGCTTTAGAACACATAAGGGTAGTTAATAGTTATAGATCCCTAACGGGAAAACAATGATATTTACGAAAAACTCATTCAAACAAAAGTTAATAATTGACCTATATTGCTAATATACGAACTCAATGTCACTTTTTATGTCTCGAGTACGCTATACAAACTGCTCGGTATCTATTTTCGTTTTTTAGACATCGTATAGAAAGACGAACGGACAAACAGAAATGGACTAACTATGTGAATATGTACACCTATTACACAATTTCGTTTGCATCATCAATATTCTAAGTACAAATAACTTAATTCTTACCAACTGTAATATTACATGGCCCTTTGCCTTTTAATGGTAAAACAAGTAATTGTCCAGACATCTCATATTCACCTTGAATATTTAAATTTGGGATAGTTACTCTTAATTTTACATGATGTGTTTTTAGATCAATGCTGAAAATAATAATTGATTATAATTTTGAGACACTTTACATATGCAAATTTAAATGTTCGCGCCATGAATTTTTAACGATATTTTGGATACGCATTTCAACGAGCAGTACAGGATTAATTGATCATTTTTCATAAAAATGGAAATTCCAAAACAAAATTCAAATTTTTCAGCTACGACTCTAAATTGCACCTTTTTAATAGAAAGTTATAGTTTCAATTTGATGTTAGGGGTTTAAGAAGAATCTAATCCATTGATTACTGCATTAATAGCCAAATTAGAGCTTAGCAAGTAAAATTTTGAGAGAAAGTTTATTAATACCAACTATATTAATATGATGTTCATTGGCTTTTATCATCAGTTTGAGTTGACCTTTCATTTGGTAAGAAATATTAAGTCAACTTTCTCAGTAATTAATAAAAAACCACACGAACGTCGTCGAAATGTTTAATCGAGTGCCATCTATACAGGTGAATTATCAAAAATTTGTTTTTTTCGTTAGAGAAGCTACGGGTTATATTTGATTGGTCGCGTATATTTTAAAAATTTCCATGAAATACTCTTTCAAATAAATAAATAATTTCAAATAAATAAATAAATATATTATACCTAATATTGTTTAATTTAAGTTTAAAATGATATCCCCCTTGTAGGGAAACCTTTTGTTTTTGATTCCCATCATTAAAAAAAGTATCAAAATAGGAGTAGGTAGTATCCAAGTATTTGTAAATTACATCAATTTTTTTATGCTCAATGACTACATTATTTTTGGTTAGGTACCAGGTCAACATTTCAATAAAATAAAACTGTACTTACTTAAAATTTGAAGCTTTAGTTTCGTCTAGCCCACGAACAACTGCATCATCAATTACAATATTGAACCCGCCATTTGAAACTTTAATTTGCTGAATTTGTAACGGTGATAAAACAGGAATATTTAGCGCAGGATAGCCTTTAAGTAAATCCGGTATAGCTTTGTTAGCCTCTTTGTAGGCACATTCATTCAAATTCGGATCGGTTCCTTTGCATGGTGTAATAAATTCAGCTAAAAATAAGAATATTCCTAAATAACAACAATCAACTAAAAATAAGACAAATAAGAATGCACGAGTATGGCCTTGCATCTAAAATAGTCACTTTAATTTTTCAAAAAATGCTAGAACTGAACACGATCTATTCACAAAAACAAAGGACCGTTCAAAAACTAAAGTTAAAGGAGCAATCCAATAGGCCCCAAGTCAATCACTGAAACCCAGCGTTCAATATTTTTTGGAAAAGTGAAAACTTCTTTAGGAACGTTGTACGTTTTGGGTGAAAAAAAATTTTGCAACTGGCATGCTCCATACATACCACATTGAAAACAACGATTCTCATTCGATCACTGGAGTTCAGTGACATTGAGGACACTTAATTCTAAGATGAGTAACCACTAGAAAACACCGTGTCTTGATGTTTTTTTTAATTATTTATTATAGTTTTTTATACGCACGTTAATAGTTTCAATTTACAAATTATTAAATTTTAATTATTGAAACTAGGTATAATTAATTATAAAATTTTTTTTAAAACACAGTTATTCCAAAGTTTTTACTTCCGTCGACAGTCCCCATGACTGACTATCTTTTTTAATAGTTGCTCTTTAAATAAATAACAAAATGAATTCAATAATCGTTTTCAAATAATTTATACAATACTAGGCCAGAATTTTCATGGAAATATAAACAACAAAATTATCCCACTTACGTAATGAAGCCGCTTGATTCAAGCTGGTATAACATGATACAATTAATAAAACTATTTGAATTAGATTCATTGTTGCTTAATTTTCTTTATTACTACTATTCAAGTCGAAATTGTTTCTGATATGTCGGTATAAGATTCCATGGCATTTATATACAAAATAAGTTTTAATTTGGTTTTGAATTTAAAAGAGAAGAATAATTTGCAAAAAAAGTAATAATCTTTTTTTATATGTAATTTTATAAATTGTAGTGTATAAATTGTATGAATTATTTATATTTATTTACTTACTAATTACTTACTAATTTAATTACTTAATTAATAATTATATACCCTGTATATAGAGTGTCCCTTAATAACCAAATTTGGATACCACAAAGATGTTTTGAGATTAATATGTACCTAAGTGACATTTTACATTCTTTTTATTTATTAGCAGTATTATTACAGATGTGATATACAAATTACATTATGAACAAAATTTATATCTTAACATTTTTTTTTCTAGCCTATTTTTTCCTAAGTGGTACATTCATAGACCGTGAGTCTATTTTTCGTAATTAGCAAACACAATAGACTTAAAAATGAGGAGTAAATCATGGAAATAACGTATAAGATTATGTGAATTGTATGTTCCAGAAGTCCTTAGCCATACTTTAATAAGGAATATCCTCCAGGTTAAGTTAAATAAGAAAAAAGGTTGAAAACAAAAGTTGTTGAACTCAAAAAGAAAATTTTTAAAAAGGCTTTGAAATTGACTTTGGCATTCAAAATCATCTGAAAGTCAAGCCTAGTTCGTATATGGTAATAGGTAGAAAGTCATTTTAAATTATAAAATTGTTTGTGACCAACTATTCATTAGAAACATTTATAATTAATTGTAAGGTGGCAGAATTTTGAGTTCAAATTCTGTCAAATCTAGACATATTACGGAAAAATATTTCAACCAAAAAATGTAAATTATTTTCTAAGGAATAACTTAGAAAGAATTTAAAGTGATCTCTTATCAGTTTCGAACTCGGCGCGTTAGTGGAAAAATCACACAATGTGCAGTGTCTGGAGGCCTTAAGTTGTTTTTAAGATATCACTCTTAAAAATTACTTATTTGTAACATTTTTCGTTATCCAATGAGAGGCTTAGTTTTTGTTTAGACGTTATTTAGTGCTTGTTCAGGCGGACATCATCATAAAAATAGGGAAAAATGTAGAAAATATTTTCTAATTAATGATATAATTTATTAAAAACTAATCGACTAAACAAAAGGTCCAGGGTGCAATGTTTTTTTGAGTAATATCTCAAAAATTCCTCTTCCCATTCTCTTTTAGTCTAATTTTAGAAGTGAAACCTAAGTATCTCAAAATCGAACTCTATTGACAAAGACAAAAATCCTACCGTAGCTGTAGGGTACGTAATGGATAGTTTTTTTATAAAGCTGTAATGCAGCTTTACTGCCAACACCTTTTTCTGAGTTAGCTTCCGCTTGAAAATAGATACTGTAAATAATTGTTACCTATATGAAATATGGTAATCATTTTGTTTATTTCCAATGAAAAATCGCGTAAACCTTGTAGTTTTTATATAATAATTAAACACAAAAAAATAGTACATATGCCTAGCACAAGAGTTTATTATAATATTCAGCTTTTTACAATCTGATGCATTATTCACAATCTGATGCATTATTTTTTCTTTATTACGCCGATATTTTTAGTAATTTTACTGTATGAAATATGTATTTGTAAGATTGATAATTTTTACAATTTATACAAACGCTATGCTATTTCATAAGATTAAATATTTATCGAAAATGGGAAATAAATTAATAAAAATATAACTACATATTACCTTCAATAATTGCCTCTGAAATGGGCACTTTTTATATCCTAAGCTAGGACATTTCATTAGCATTGACTTCAAAAAATAATTGCTCTTTTTGAGTTGGGCAAATTAATTGAAAGTAAAAATAACTATAACAGTGTTTTTCATCGAGAAATAATTAGTGTTTAAAATTTTCGAAAGGTGTTAGAATTTTTTATTAGTTTCGATTATAATACTTTACTATACATATTGTTTTTCTTATATGGTAATAATGAATGTATAATATATCTACTTAATAATTAAAATTAGCTAAAAACGCAATGATATTAACTTATAGGGGAAAGTGGTATATAATGATCTCTCAGGGTAAAATGATCCCTCGTCGTTTTAAGTGAACCATTAAAGCTATCTTATCTAGTATATTTATCGATAAATTGCTTCCGCGTAGTCAAATTAATCGTTCAACAAAGATTTATGGTGATGTATAAGCTAATTTGTGTTTTATAGCAAAAATATTAATTTTACTGCTTATGATCTATGGTAGGGCAAATTTCAACGTAAAATTTCTTTTTTTGTGTTAGCATTTTCCAGTTGGTTGTTTTACTGTTGGCTTCTATTGACTTTTAACACATTTTGATGAACGTATAAATAATTATAAGGTCAGTTTTTATGACGATATTCAATTATGTCGCTACGGGTAAAATGATCCCCTTTTTTAAATTATAATAGATAAAATGATCCCCCATTATGTGGCGGGTTTTGAATGTGATAATTTAGATGATTTTATCAGTGATTATTTTTTCATACCTACTTATCGTTAATATAATGTAAGAGAACAGGTAATATGTTATGTGGACTATTTGGTAAAAAATGCAATGGGATCATTTTTGAATTTATTCTTACAAGGTCGGTCAAAACGATCTCTTTTGGGAAATATTGTATATTTCTAAAAATTCGAATAAAGAAAAAAAATATTTCGACGTTGTACATATATGCCGAATAGTTTAGCTATATATTTCTTTTTTACTTAGGAAAATCATGATAAGCCACCTTCCCCTATTGTTTCATTAAATCAAGTATTAAACATAAATTGTATTGAAAAAATGATTGAAAAAGATAAGTAGCGTGTTTTTAACAACAACAGCTTGAACAGGGGATACAAAAATTATAACCTCCCGTTTATTTAAATTATTATGTAGCTGGTAATAATTTAATTATCTTATATTCATTAACATTCATATTTACCACAAGGTTAAATCCTGGTTCAGAGAAGTTTATTAACTTTCTGACAGAAAGTTAATGTTTTCGTCATGAAAATTGAAAAAAAAATTTTGTGCATAGATATATAAATTTTCAGAATGAAAAAGTCGAATCGATTCCATGAGATTTCATTTGTATTTATCTTATATATTTAAACGAGCAATTCTTGTATATATATATATATATATATGCAAGATTCCTATATCAACGATCTTGGAAATGGCTCCAACGATTTTCATGAAAATGAGTATGTAGGGGTTTTTTGGGGCGATAAGTCGATCTAACAAGGTTTCATTTTAAAAAAACGTCGTTTTATCCGTCTTTTCATGAAAAACTGAAACCGGCAACGCAAATTATAACTCTTCCTGACATCTATTGGTGTATATCGTAGTTAATGAAATACAATGCAAATTATAACTCTTCCTGACATCTATTGGTGTATATCGTAGTTAATGAAATGAAATACATTACCGGGACATTCAAATTGGTATTTGTGTGGAGACATTTAAAACGGTCTTCTATTAGTGATAAAATTTGTGTCTTTTTAAGAATACCGAGCAAAGCTCGGTCATCCAGATATTTTTATTTTATTTGTAGTTTTAAATGAAATGTGAACCTATTGATAAAGATTTTCAGTCAAAGTTCACTTTTATTTTACAAAAGTAATATTAATTAAATTTTAGTGATTTAAATTAATTTTTCTGAAATTTTGATATGTTACACCTACCAAACAAAAGATGGAGACCTTTCATCTCTATCGGTATAAAGGCCTATAGATAATATTTTTCAAGTTGCGTAGGCCTTAAGTTTAAAATTCTGAGAATTATATACCCACTTTTTTTATATTTAATATTATTAACGTAATGTTTCTGCAAAAAAAAAAACTAAATTGTATCTTTTGAGTAGCTACACACCACAATTGTATGTAATAGCTGCAATTTTTAATAGCAACATCTACATTACAAACTCACAACAAATTTCAAAAAAAATTGTTTAAAAAAGAAAATTCCACTTTAAACAATACGGATATCTTAACAATAAACCAAACACAGAAGCTTTAGAAAGAATTAATTTTAAGCTGACCTCATTGTTTTGTGTGAAACATGATATACAAACGTAAAGCTTTTATAACTTTTTCATATGCGTATTGAACAGTATATAACAACATATCAAACGAGGGAAATTTAACTTGAGTCGGTACGTCGCTACTGTGAACGTATAAGTGAACGTATAACAATAATATGTAAGTGGCAAAATCAGGCCACTGGGTTATTGTACTTTAGTGAACTTTCACGAAATTTAGTATATGTACTGAAGATGATGCTAGCCGAAATCTTATTAGAAATTAAAACTAGAAGTATACAATACATGTTAAATTCATCTGTTCTACATGAGAAATTCTGTCGCTCAAATGTATGTAGAATGCATTTACTCTAGCCAAGATGTCGCGGCTAATTAAATCGTGTAAAGCTGGAAATAGTTTTACTCTTCATTTGCATGTAAAAAAAATTGTTTACAATTTGAACCACTTTTCAACTTGTGGTATACGAAGAGTGTCCAAAAAAACCTTAAAAGATCCCTTGAGAGATTGGAAAAATAACACATTTTTCTTGAAATCGAATATTGCCTTTTTAGTTTTCCAAGAATTTTTATTTCGAAAACTAAACGGCCAGAGAAAAAATCACAAATACTTATTTGCTTCAAATTGATCAAAAAATACAAAAATATTTTTTATTTTGAATAAATTCAAAATTTTGTACAAAATTACTTCATCAATATAAAAACAATAGCTCCATTACCTTCGGCAATTCGTTAATTAAGTTACATAATTACTTAGCGATGTATAAAAAACTATGAACTATCGCAAAAGAATAATAAACAATGATTAAAGGCTGCGCTAAAATGAGTACATTGAATGAATTTTATTGATTGAAAGAGGGCTGAATGATATGAATGAAAAATGTGTGATAAAATATCAACCAAACCAGTGACTAAGTAGATTTCTGGAAGTCCGAAGGACATTAGAATAAAAGAAAGTCTGTACATTTTCACGATGCTTTATCACTACGTTCAAAGTACTAGATATTCAAGTGACAGGTAAAAGGTATGTGATTGCAATTTTCCAAATGTATGGTTTCAGGTGGAATAGTATGAGAGTAGGTAGTGTGAGAGTGTGTGTCATATGTGATGTAGTGGATAGCGTGTGGCATCTAATAGAACACTGTCCAAGAGTTGAAGAAAAACAAAAGCAAGAGATGCATAAAATTCGGTTGGTCAGTGCAATAGATATTTTAAATGTATCTGACCCTCAAATCATAAACACTGTAGTTAAATATATTCAGTTTGTCCTACAAAGAAGAGAACACACAATAAAAAATTAATTAATTTACTAAAATTATTTGTTTATTTTGAATTGTGTATAAATAAATACAAATTAATTTTCACATTTTAGTTATAAAATGGATTATAAGTGATCCAATGAGCTCTATCTTGTTTCTTCTCTGTTTGATGAGATGTAAATAGCGATTTAAATACTTCTGTAGCATTAGGATCCTTAGATACACTGTATTCTCCTTTCGCTTTTTTAAACAGTGGATCGTGAATTGGCTTTAAATCTGCACCTCTTTTAACCGGTTTCACCACCGTATGACTACTATTAGAAGTGGTAGGTTCTACTTTAATTGTAGATGTACTTGCAGAACTTTTGTCACTGGTGATTGTACACATATTTGTAGACTTATTTCCATCAGTGGCAGTTGTTTCTGTATTGCTTACAGATGTACTTGAGGCAATTTTCTTTTCCTTTTTATCTTTTTTCATCTCTTTTAGTTTGTTTTTACGTTCTGCCATTCTTGTCGACATTAATATCAAATCCTCTTCATTTCCATTTAAAACGACGACATTATTGTCTTCAAATGGTTGTTGGCACTGAAAAAAATGAAATTTTTTTAGTAATTTCATAAAGCACTTGATAAAGTAATTACCGGTTTTTTAAATCAAATTTTTCGGTAAGTATATACGGACACTATCGTATGTTTAGAGAGAGTCTCACGTTAAAATAATTTAGAGTAGATAATTAACGGGTACAGAATATTATCTAAGTTTTTTCAGTGAAAAATGGATATTTTTTCCTATGATTGCGTTCATTCACTGATATACAGGTTGGCCATACCTTTAATAGTATCGAGTTAGCACAAGTCTGTGGGTTTTTTGGCTTTTCGGTTAACCCTGTGATTACGTTCATTCAATTTTTAGAACTATTAATAAAGCAATACCTAGTTAAAATATTCGATACCTATAACAGTTAACAACCTCTATTTACGAGTACTTTTACATAGCGTGAGCAGCCATATTTCATCATGTAGAAAAAAAAGCTTTAATTTAAATATCCCCGGACACAGTGTAGTTAAAATAAACCAGTTTAAAATTGATATTTCCTGATAATAATGTTATGTTAATTGAGGTGCTTATGTTCAGCAGTTCTTTTGGTACCCATTTAATATTTTCGATTAAAAAAATTATGAAATAATTAACATAATATTTACAATTTACTTAATCTAAATTTCAATTACAATCTCACTCTCTAACTACACCAACGAATTAGTATGTCCTAATTTTGATATAAATTTTTTGTCGGATAACAGTATTTATATTTTGAAGTGTATTGTACAATGTAAGGAACACATTGTATAAAAAAATGGATTTTTTATAAACATCTACTTAACACAAAAATAAATATTTCGTTTTAAATATTCAAATTCAATAATAATTGTAAAATTATTTAATTACCATAACACACTGCTTCGTTTTTATTTCTTTGAACGCTCGTTCTGAGAAAACACATCCGCAGCTCCATAAACAAACAAAACGAAATCTTCCTGTCATTTCTAGTCCAATAATAGGGCAAATATAAGGTGAACTTTTGTCTGTTTCAGATTTGTATGCAGGATTTGGTGATAATTTAATATCTTTAACATCTTTTAAGTTTCGAATATGTGATGCTGATTCTGGAAGTGATTTTGAAAGTAAGGATTCAATAACAGCTTGTTTATTGTATAATTTTCCTAATCCACATGCTACAATAGGTTGAACTAATTTCTCCTGAGTTAGAGCACAATGTCTCCATTTATACGCTAATTCTGAATCTTTATCTTTCTAAAATGAAAAAAAATTGTATGAGTAAATATGATAATACATAATAACATTGAGAACATATAAACTTACTTGTTCGGGCTTTTTCTTCAATTTAACTAATTCATCTCTTCTAGGAATAGTTCCACCATCACAACCCATTTTGAAATTAATAAATCAAAAATTTTTTAACTGATTTCAAAAAAGAATATTAGAATGTTTATATTTTACAGCTTAACTTGAACTGTCAATTGATAACACAATAATAATGTGACAATATGATGAAATATTTTTTTCGTTTCTGTTAATGTCAGTGTGCTGCCCAATATGATGACATTCATCATTGGCAATGTTAATTGCATACTAATGAAAAGTCAATACGTGCTGTACAGCATCCTGGCATTAATAAAGACACGATGAGTGCGTTCATGTGAATTTGGTAAGTATGTACGAGGATTAGAGTACGCAGCTCAATTTGCATTACGCGGTAATTATAAATATTTTATCAAATATACTTAATTTTACTTTCAAAATGTTTATAAAGTTAGTGAAACAATTCAGAAATGCTATATTTGATATTTTTTTATGTTATAATATGTATTAAATATTAATTGATTGAAATTTGTTGTATAATCGTTTCAACTTAATATTCTAATCTTTGTACGAGGTTAGAGATTTCTCACTTCTCACTACCACGTTGTACAAGTAGCAGCACTATTGGGAGCTCCCATGACACACAAACTAACAAATAACAAGTGAAAACAAACAATTGACTGAGTTAATTGTTGAAATACCACGCATAAACAGTGTTGATTACTCTATCACATTTCACATAAATATATGTCACACATACATAACTAAAATAACTGATATTTCCATAGAATACATACTACGCAATTTACGCCTAATTTGCGCCCTCACGGGTAAACAATGATGTTTCCGAAAAAATGTTTCAAACAAAAGTTGTTTATTTTTTTATAAGGAACATTTTTTACAAGATGGGTCCCACGGAACCAAGGCCCAATTGACCTATGTTGCTCATTTACGAACTCGACCTCACTTTTAACGTCCTGAGTACGCTGTAAAAAGTTCATCTTGATATCTCTCTTCGTTTTTGAGCTATCGTGTTGGCAGACAGACGGACAGACAGACAGACAACCGGAAATGGACTAATTAGGTGATTCTATGAACACCTATACCAAAATTTTTTTCCTAGCATCAATATTTTTAAGCGTTACAAACTTGGGACTAAACTTATTATACCTTGCATATTATATATATGCATGGTATAATAAATGTAGGGCATTATAAGTAAGTCTACAGGCCTCCGCCTAAAAAAGTTAATGATTCCATCACCGTTGAGATGTCATTTGCTCTTTCTAATATCTTACATTAAAAAATGATCTTGGCTCCACATCAAACTAATAGATTTTTTTTATTTTAAAAGGGAGGTAATCGAATCATAAATGGAAAAATTATTTTATCTGCCATTGAATAAAATAGGTTTTTTTGGAAAATTTTTAACGTTGCCATGTTCCTTTGAAAAGGACACAAAATAAATTAGTTCCAAATTTGAAGCAAAAGAATTACGAAAAATAAGTTATGTTCATTTGAACTTATAATCTATATTATTCCTATCTTTTTAAATCGTGTTTTTAATTTTGTAGGAAACTAGGACATAAAAAAAAAGAATTTTAGAAATTGACATAGAAAATATCATCATAAAATATTTATTGTTAATGACTAATAAATGTATAATGTACAACATATTTCTTAAGATAACGCTTGTGTAGACTTAAGATTTTCATTAGCTTGTAAAGCCAACTCTAAAACTGCGCGATTCGATGCTGTTGATTCTAAAATGTATTTTTTTAATAAATCATCTGATGATAAATTGTTTACATCAATTTTATGTACGGTATAAAATAAACTTATTAAAGCAGATGCTTCCTCAATATACTTAGTTTCTAATAAATCTAATAATAAATTATCAATATTTTTATTCCAAACTAAATAAAAGACCAACGGACCAAAATGTCTGGTTGATCGTAATTTTTCAAAATCTCTTTCGTTGCTAATAGTTTGATAACAAATACTTGTAACTTTTTGATATTCTTCATCATCAGGTTCAAATTGAACACATGCTGAATCCAAAATAAATTCATATTCTTTACGTTCTAATAAATCGTTTAAAAATTGTTCTTCAAACATGCGTGGTTTTGCTAAACTACGTCCAGTCCTTGGGAAATATAATTGATTCATACGGTGTCGTGTGTTCCAATCTGATTTTTGTAAAGTACCATCTGGTTCTCGTGTTAAAATTATACGTTCACGGTCATCAATACCATAAGTGATATCGGTGAAAACAAATTTGGCTGTATCGTAACCTGTTAAAGCTGAATCTGTACTTAGTATATCATTAATTGGTTTTCGAACCTGAAAAATACAAGCAATACGTTAAGAGATAGTTTTTCAATGCTTTCTGCACTGCGAGTAAAATCACTTAAGAATAACGGTTAGTTTAGCCAATGATAGAATAGATTATACTATGTACTTGTACAACTGGTGGCATTTGTAGTTTTTCTTCAGCTTTTAAACGCATATCATTCATTAACTTTTCAACTTGTTCTGTTGTCATAAATTTGTACTGTGGAGTATGTAAGTATTTATCTTCCATTTTTCGTTTACGATATACTTTCTTTATGTTAATTCTGGTTAACAATTTTAAATGATTTTGAACTTTATCATTGATGAATGTTGGTCCGGGATCTTTATCTATAAAATAATTAAAAAAATGTAAAATGTAGAAATTTGTTTCATTTAATGAGACCATACCATAGAATGAAGGGATTAAATTTGTATGAATAGAAGAACTCAATATTTTATTTTCTTTATAAAAGAAAACATTTAAAATAAATTTCGTTTTGTTTAGATTTTTTATTAACGATGTCATATTTATAAGGGTCCTTTATTAATTTTTAAAAGTTATTCATATAAATAATATTTTTATAACCATACACTTTTAACCTCACTTTAGTTAGAACACTAAAGTAAAAGTAATAAATGATCAATCTGTTACCTCCATCTACTATCTATTTTTTTAAACTTTATTTGGTTGCTATCTTCACTAAAAATATTAGTAATTTTCTTATTGTTATATCCTTTTTCTTCTTTTTACACTTAGAAAATGAAAAAGAAGATTTGGTTCGTTTAGTCTTTCACAATTTGAAAATATAATTTCATATACGCAACTACTCACACCTACCTACTAAGAAAATTTTCTAGGATATGGCACGTACAAAAATCCATGAAACCTAACTTTCTGCCTAATGGTAAATAGTGGTAAATTTTCCACGGTAAGTTTTTTCAAAAAAAATGTTTTTACTTAGACGGTACTTTCTCCTTAATTTATATATTAATAAGTATCGTATGATATCAACCTAATAATAAAAAATCCAATTTATTTCTTCAATTGAATGAAAAAATTATCTGTATTTTCTGACGATTTCCTATTCATTCTGATAAAAGCTAAAAAAGTTTGTATCGGGAAAAAACTTCCTTTTTTTTGCCTATTTTGATTCAAACCAATTTATTATCTTTCATTAAGACTGAAAATTTTGAAACGATCCAAATAAAGTTTTCGTTACAATATCAAATTTATAAAAATTTGCTACCTGCAGATATTTGGGTGGTATTTTTCAGTTTAATTTGTTGAAATTACGTATCACTGGTAATAGTTTGAGAAGTAGAATATTTTCCCATTTTTATAGCTCTTAAAAATCCGATGCCTTCTTTGTATCATTTCCCATTTTTGTATCATTGTAATTTTTATAAATTTTTAGAATCCAGCATAAATTAAGGAAATTTTAGAATACCAACTAAAAGTTCTATCATTAAGGAAACAAGGATTGTAAAATACAAATATAAAACAGTTACACATTTCAATTTTTCATTATATTTTTTATTTATATAAAACATAAAATTTCTAATCTCTAATTTAAGTTATACATTTTAATTGCTAAATGATATAGCTATACATATTTGGCAAAAACTGTAACATACAAAAAAAATTATGCCGAAACAATTTTTCGTACTTAAATAAAACTGTACCATAAATATAATTTAATATCATTAACAACGAAAATATCAGTAAAATTATAATCATTAATGAAATTATATGAAACATTTGAAATTTTTATCATGAAAATGAAATTTCGAGATTAAGTATGAAAAGCTTTTACAGCCTTGGCAATAATTGAATATTTACAAAAAATAAAAATAAATAAATAAAGTTTTTAAAGTTCCTCGACGGCTATTCTACAATGAAGCGCTGCTACTCCAAAGCACCCTTCAAATTACGTTTCCATCATATTTATCGAATTTTCATTAAAAAAAGATGATACAAATAATAAATTGAATAGCAAAGGGTAAAATATTTTTCAGTTTTCTTGTTTTATAGACTTCGTGCTAGTAATTAGAGCTAAACCAATATTGACAACCGAAGATCGCAATGGTGTCAAAAATTTCCGAAACTGTTATACAAATATTGTAATAGGTTCCATTGATAATGTACTCCTTAATTTTGTTTATGATTACTGATTAGTATTTTTTTTTACGAATGATTAAAAACGTAGGCATACAGTGTGCCTGCCGATCGAGTAACCAAGAGGGAAACGACAATTTTTTAATGTTTACGACAAAACAGGAAATTTTTTATGAAAAATGAATTTTTTTTCTGTCCAAATTTAAAAAATTACTCTTTTATCCTTTTGGTAATTCCATCAGTGTAAATTGATTTCAAATATTGGCAATGAATTTAAAGATTCAGATTTTTTTTCCTTAACTATGATTCAAATTTATGTTTAATTTTTAACGACTTGGAATTTATGCTTACACACTTTTAGTTGCAGCTATTAATACTTATGATTTTTGTACTTATTTCTTCATAATTATAAATAAATATCCGTAGCTGCTATTAAAATGAATGCCATAATGTTACAACAATTTTGTTTCAAACTTCAAAAAAGTCTTTTTATGTAGCGAACGACTTTGCGTGTTCAATCGCTGATAACCTTAAAGTGAATCAGTATTTTACTACGTGTTACAAGAGTGATAATTGTTAGAAAGAAACTCATTGTTTTTCTCGATATTCGGGATTCGGTCATAAATTAATCAGGTGTTAATAGAGAATTCTGTTTGGCTGTATTAAAGCATCTGAAAATCCGTTAAAACGGTCAGAATTGTGAAACAATAATTCGAGAATTTTCTACAACCCCAATGCACCTTCGAGTAGAGTAGCAATTTGATTGACCAATCATCGTCTCACTTTTGTTTGTTTCCTCACTTTTACTTGGTTTCCGAAATTGAAATTACTATTTCGATGTATCCGAATGGCAAAATCTTTTAGAACTTTTGGTCATGCTGACATTGATATGTCGGATAATGCCTATAAAAAGTGTAGTAAAACCTTGTTTAACCAAAATTGTAAGTGTTATTTAATAATTCTGGATACTTTTTTGTGATGCAAAACAATAAAATTTCGATTTACTCTGGTGATGACGCTACTTGTAATGCACTAAGTTTATAAAATTTTAATATCTTTCACAGAATTAGCTGTCACTTTTATAATAAACATGTGCAAACAAACGAAATGTTACAGTTTCATAAAATTTGAAGTTCTTAAGTGTTCTCAGTCTCAGATTAAAATGCAACAAATTCAATTGACAATGCCAATTTCAATTTAACATAAATAATCGATTTTTTAAAATTTAAATTTTGCTGAATATTTTTTAATGAAAACAATAAATAAAAAAATTTTTTGAATGCATTTTTTAATAAATAACATATTTTTAAACCCACAATACTCTTAAAGGATCTCGTTTAGCTGATTCTACAGGATTCGAACTCCATCGTCTATGTATTGGATGAGTGGGTGTAGCTTTAGAGTCATGCGATGGTAATCCTATATCTTGATTTAGCCAACAAAGTTTTTCTTTAATTTTATCCGATGTAAAACTATTATTTCTAACAATAGGCGAATCATTCCCTTTTTCTAATGTTTCGATAATTGTTGAATTCACAACTGGTAATCCGATTTCTTGAAATGAACTCATAGATGAAAACCCACTTTCATCTTCTGCTGAACTGACACTGCCCATGGGCGGTGAACGCGATTTTTCTTTAACATTATCAAATGAGTAATTCATATCAGACTGTCGATTTAGTGTAGAATTTGGCGAACTTGTTGGCAAAGATTGATTTGAAGATACACTATGTCTCTTTTGTTTACCAGAGAATGATGTTTCATATTCAGCAGTAGATGGCAATACGGGAAAATCTGTTTCGATGAGACTGTTCCGTTTTGAAGAATTCGAGGATGTTCTTTGTAAAGATAATTTTCTGTTAAAAGCTGTAGAAATTTGTGGTGCATTTGAATTGGCAAGTTTTAGTGAATTTTGTGGTGGAAATTCTCGTGATAATTGTGTAAGAAATTCTTGATCAGCTTGCTCTATATCTGTTTTATCTTCTTTTGATATTTCATTAGTATTCGGTGAAAATGATGAATTACAATGATTTACCAGGTCTGGTTCTCGTGTGTTCAGTAACGACTGAGCTGTGCGCAGTAGTCTGAACGCTTCTTGGGATAAAGTTTCTGGTGAAATTTCTTCTGGTGTTGGTTCTTGTAATTTTTGTTTGCGCCTATAATAAATTAAAAAGATTTTTTAAATGCTGCTTCGACAATGACACTTTTAAAATCTTACCATGTATAATCTTTAAAGCCATTAAAGTTCGAAAAATCAGTCGTATCTTGTTGAATTTGTGCTGTACTATGTGCTCGAAGAACTGGTGGGGGCGGTGTCGACACTTGATGAACACTGCGAGATCTTGGAACACATGACTGTCGGCGTAATGTTGACGTTGAGCTATTTGGACTTTGAAGGCGTTCTTGTAATAAATCTAAACTTCTATGAGCTCTTTCAAGAAAGCACACCATCTGTTCCATAACTTCACGATACATTAAACGACTGGATTCAGTCTGTAAAATATTAGAAAAAAATAAAATTATTTACGTACTAAGGTTATACGACTACTCCCGTTATATTTTCATTAATTACCTACGTATGTATAAATTAAAAAGTTACATTCTTGTTCATAAAGAGTAGTCAAAAGAAATAATTTTTATTTTTTTTATTTGAACGATGTCTTTATAGAAAAGGAGCAAAAAACTTATTGGAACGGAACCTGAACTCTTGAAATCGAAATAACCTTAGTAAAAAAGTTTTCCATTATCTTGAAGCGGAAATTCATTTCGAATCGATAAACGGGCTTGGATTTATTCAGAATGAATAGGAAATTTAAAAAACAATTTTAGACTGTAGGCTTTTTATTTCGCAAATAAAATCTGAGACTTAAGATTTTAGAATACACTATAGGTACCTACTAAAGAGATCAGACCCATATCAAATTTATTTTAAACTGAAAGGCCATGTTATATTAATTTGTCAATTATATTTACCTGTTTCAATTGCCATTGTAAAGTATTGACTTGAGACTGCAACACAAAACTCTCAACGGGGAGATCATCAGTGTTTCCAATACCATTACAGGACCGATTGTTAGTTCCAAGACCATTATTTAAACGACGATTTTCTTCTACAAGATTTTGGCATTCCTGTAAATTCAAATAAAAAACATTATTTACTCAATTCATAATTTTTTATGATGGAGAACTAAGTAAAAAGCGCGTTCTTTGGGAAGGTAGATGCATTTTTTGTTATCAGTGCCTACAATTGGAGGCCTGAGGAAAGGATGACTGCATCTTCTTTGTGGATATACCATGCACTACATCAGTTCTTCACAACAATTTAGAGTTCTTTGGGAAAAAAATTCGAAAATTTTGACCTTAATTTAAAACGAAAGGAAAGTCTTTTCTTTCTTTTTTTTCAAATTTTACAATGAAATAGTTACGAATTTGCAATTTTAACTTATGTATGAACTCCTTAGTTTCGTTGTTACTATTGTGACCGTTGTGACGGTCAAATTTAGCAACCATGCAATATCTTAAACTGATAAAATCGTGTGTGATTAAAAGAATTTGCTTTCTTAATTCTGTGCAAGAAATTGCATATTCAGGATGTATGAGCATGGTAGTGGGGGCACAAATTTAAAAATAGATATTTTCAATTTTGATGATAAATTTATATTATTACTTGACGATATAAGACGAAAAGTAAGAATAAAATTTTTCGATATCTGGCTTAATTTTCAAAATATCGAAAATTGAAAATTTTGTTTAATTATTTAGCTTTCGATATTTCGAAAACCAAGACACATATCGAAAAATTTTATTCTTATTTTTCGTCTACATTCATGAAGTTATAACAAAATTCATCATCAAAGTTGAAAATAAGATAAAAATAATTTCAACCCTTAATCTACCCTGCTCTTACATCCCTTATATGGACGGTGACACTTAGTTTTTTTCTTTTCTAATTCATTGCTAATATGTTTACTTTCTATTAAAAAGTTTTTTTTTTTAATTTGTTTTCATTCATTCCAAATGAAAATTATCAAAAACTCCAAAATATGTCGTTTTTTGAGATTCCTCCATAATAGCCAATGTATTTTATATCGATTTTTAATGACTTCTTTATTAAAAATTTGCACGGATACCTAAGCTGAAATTTTAACCACATATTCTTTGAGTAAAAGACTACCTACAAACAAATTTTGAGCCTTTAAATCAAACATTGTTGTCATGCTCATACATCCTTAAATTTTTTGTACAATCCTAATGATACACTCTGTACATGTAAAGGTAAAAAAAGCACCATTGTAATCTATGTTATAATAAAAATAATAGTAAAATATTTTAAATATTTGTATATAATTATCATACAATGCTCTTTCAAACACCCAACATCATCTATCTGGAGATTATCAAATACAAAAGGAATTGCTTATTAATTCTCATACATAATGCACTCACATCATAAATTCAGAACAATGATCTTTGTTTTAGCTACATAGCAACTTTGTAATGTAGAATCTAGGTAGGAAGTATCGGCTGAATGTTTTCTCAGTACTTTATTATTAGTATAGTTAGATAGTTCTATTTGAAAACTATGCATTTTCTGGTGAATGCTATTCATAATTAGCAGAAATTTTTTTGTCTAAAAAGAGACAATCAGGAATTTTTAGTTTAAAAATAAAACAATATTTTCGCATGAATAAATACTTATCCAGCTAATAATGACCGATCCAGGTCCAAGGTGCAGTAGCTGAAACAACCCTCTCCCTCGGTATCCCCATGCTAAGTAATCAGTATGAAGTACCAAAAATGGCGGCACTAGATAGTACAAACGTGATATTTTTGATATGCACATTGTACCATTTTCTGTACTTTTATGTAAACGCGAATCGAATGGATATATATTTTAAGATTGATTTAGATTTTAAAAAAAGTCTAAAAAAGTGTAAAAACATTGGAAAAACGCAAAGCATTCGTACAATTAAAAGTAAGACTTTAGTTCAACAAAATAATTATCCTGGTTCTTAGAATACAAAATGATTTAAAACAAGAATTGTGTATTTTGAAGAAAATATTTTTCTTGATTCAAGTAATTTTTTTTTTTTATATTTGTGTAATTATTTAAACAAAAAATTATTATTGAAGTGTAAAAATAATTTTTATTTTAATTATATTTTATATGATAATAAAGAATTTAAAATTACATTCACAAATATAGAAACTGAAACAACTTATATTAATCAAATCAATTAAAGTAATATAAATAATCAATATTGTCGTATTGAATAGCTATCAAATTGGCCACCATCTTAAATGTGCAAAGACTGGCCACCATGTAAAATGTGTAAAATTTAAAAACCCCTAGAATACCTAAATACTTCTGTGTTGGTGATGGAATCCAAATCTATTGAATGTGCAATTTGTCTGAAGGAAATTTCCATCAAACATACCTAAGAACCATTCTGATTGAGTTTATCGTGACCAATTAAGTTTTGAACTCAACGCCAATGAATCGTTATCTTAATATCGAAGGATACAGAAGGCGTCGATTTCTACACGTAATTACTCTTTAAGAAATGATCTTTAAAAAATTTCTATGCCATAAAAGTGCTTCAATTTTAATTGCAACCACCCTCGAAATAAAAAATATTAAAATCGGTTCATAATCGAAGCTATCACGCAACCAAGCTATACAAGGTGTCCCAGGAATAACGGACGCCCTTGTTGCATCAGGTAGAAAATTCTAAGTCGAAAACCCCCCTTCCATTTGTCAAACACTTGTACACGGATGCTTACGAACATGCCAGCGTAACATTGTAACACTCGCTTCTCACCCTCGCTGTTTCCTACTATCCCCCCCCCCACTGCCTTACCACAGTAGTGCACTTCTGGTTGTTTGTCTATTTCAATTAATAGGTAATTATTCGTACATCGGATCAAAAAAAGAAAGAGGGCTTTTTTCTACCCTATGTATATAAAACCTGCATAGAAAAAAATAAACTAACTACAGCTTAATTGTAAACCAAATTTTTAAGTTTTTCGTCGGCTGAAAATGTTTTGTTTGGGAGTTTTATTTTCTGTGTCTGTCAGTGTATCAATTACCGTTATTTATGTTTAATCAACCAAAATCATTTAATAAAGAATATAAAATAAATAAACAAATAATCTTAAAATTATGTTTCCAAAATAGTAAACAGTTACACAAATAAATACAAAAATATCTTGATCTAATTTATTTTCTGTCGGATAATGACCGTGTCATATTTTTGATTTTTTTTTTATATTTTATACAAACAATTTTCAAATGTTTTAAGTCATCATGTCGTTTATAAAAATAATTAAATTAGTTCCTAATGGTAAATTATCTATATGCTGTAACATCACTGCACCTAATAATTACTAAATTCTATTTTTTTCACATGAATCGTTGTCCATCTAACCTAAATCATTAATTTCAAATAAGTTTGTTCATTAATTGGTATATAATTTATAACTGTCAAGCATTTTTTCCTACATATTAGACCAAAAGTTGATAATTTTAAGATAATTATGATTCTAAATTGAGAAGATATTTGATATATTAATATAAATAAATGTAGGTATGTTTGTCTTCTATGCGTTCTTAAACCATTCATCAGATTATGATAAAACTTTGCTAAGATCTTCTGAGAAGACGTTTTCTGACCCAAAAAATCTACAAAAATAAAAAACCGTCTAATTAAAGTAAGCACCCCCAGATGCAAATTTTCATAAAATTTAGATGCCATTCGTTTGAAAATTTTGGGTGGACAATGGACAAATAATAGACAAACGAATCCAATCATTATTTTATGAAAATTCGCATTTGGGAGTGCTATTTTCACGGGGCTAGGATATGGCTATCATAAACGTGTTTGCATGTACCTACGTGTCGATTTTTCTACACAAATTATATTACCGTGACTCGCGATTTTTATTTTCTTTAGACCAGTAAAACAGTGAGCGTGGATTTCCAAAATTCTTTAAAATTATGGTCTCAATCAAAAATATGTACAATCTTAACTACCTTCCCATAAAACTTAAATAAATAAATTGAAAATGAAACAATTAAAATAATGGAATGTTTTATATTTTTATTTGAAAAACTATTTCTTAAATTTACTTTTTAAACGTGCACATAAATTTTTTGTTCATAAATTCTCAGAAAACCACATATTTTTAAATTATTATTTTAGTCAACGGAAGAATATCTTTTTATACAGAATGGGTCCATTAAACTAACTATTTTTAATGCAGAGAAACGCATTTCTTCTTCTCTAATAAACATTTCTACAAATTTTTAAGAGGCAAAATGCCTCCTCCACTCTTTTGCCGAGTAGGAAGAAGTTGGACAAGGAACGAAAATGTGGAGGTGATACTTGTAGTGTCCCGTCTATCTTCTCCTCGCATTGTTCGATTTCGCTAAAAAAGCGGTCTTTTGTACCCCAGCCAATGCACTAAACTAGAGTTAAACATTCACGCAAGTAATACAAGCGCGTATTATCTCCACATTCTCGTGATTTTTTTGTGTAGTTCAGTAACTATTGTAACTTGTATACGACATTTTCGTACAAAAGTTTTCTTATAGTGCACAGAGAGCTACCGCAGCAGATGTTGCCAATTCGATGTCATCCATAGAAATGAGAATATGATGGTCAAGGTCGATCCTAGTGGTTCAGTTGGCTAAAGGATAACCAATTCTGTTAGCAGTATTGTCCAGTTTTCTTGGAAAATTCATTGCTCTAGTTTTCAATGCAATATCAGTATGGCAATGCTGCTGACAAAATTATATCTGTTTTAATGCCCTTCGGATCAGATGTCCTCTGTAATTGATCTATTTACTCTGGGCGTCTAGGTCTGCTAGTTTCAATATCATCTTTCGTAGACCCTCTGTATACATGCATCTTGGTTGTGCCTCAGTTCTATGTATAGAAATAATATTACTCTTGTGTTTAGAGATCTTTAATTATATTTTTAGAGTGGTGTAAGTAATCTTTAATAATAATTATTTTATCATTATTAATGTATTATAGCTTTGTTAGATTTTTTTAATTTTAAAAATCTTTATTTAGACTCTTCAAATCAAACTATTCTAAATGAATTGAATATTTGATAGTTCACTGACATTCAACTGTATTTAAAAAATACAGTTCTTATACAGTGCAATTTTTATTTTTATGGTAAAATAAAATTTGATTAACACCAAAATATTTAACACTGTTCTTTTTGTTTTAGTTGCGGCTAATGAACACTGCAAACAACTTAACGTTTTGAAATTTAAAATATTACAATTATGAAGATAAAATAAAATATGATGGTGAATAACATAAATTCGTTAATGCGGTAGGTAAGATACAAAAACTTGAAATTTGGTGAATGTGAGAAAATGGCGTTTGGTAAGTGGAAGCGCCGATAAATCATTTTAATATTTTATTTATGAATTGATTGAATTATTTGAAAATAAATAGAGACTAAACTAACATAACCATTTTATTCTTAAAAGGTTTCTTCACTGATTAAGCAAAAAGAGGACATTTTCCTTACGTTTAAATTCTAACACTTTCGAATTTTTGATAAGTTTTTCTTTAATAAATTTAAATCAAATACATAAGTTGACCAATTTAAGTAAAATTAGTAATTTTATAACATAAACGCAATCAATTTGTGACAAAAAATTAAAATTAATAAATTTTCTATTTTAATAATACAGATAAAATGGTAGTCATGTTGAGGTTGCTATTTCCTCTTGAAAATTTATTTCGAACTATTCGCAACGTGCGTGAGTTTTATTGGAGGTATATAATTGTGTGGATTGCATTTATGACTTACATTGAAAATATAATATTATTGTCTCACAAATTTAAATAAATAATTATGATAATTTACATTTGACAAATAATAATTGTGAAATTTGATTTCTTTTTTTCACAATTTTTAATGAATTAAGTTTAATTAATTAGTGTTTTTCAATAATTTTAATATAACATTTTCTATAATATTAACATGTAAAGAATTGCAAATTAGTCATAACAGCCTCCTTTAACGCCAAAATTTTTCACTGGAAGCGCTGGCATCGATTTTATTGTCCCTACCATGACTACGCACACAACGAATAGGTCAAACACTTGTTTTAGTGTCAGTCAAATTTTCAGCTTAGAATAGATTACAAAGAATGACTTTTTTGGAAGAATTACATAACAGTATTCAATGTCAGAATCATAACCGTATTTGTAAAATACGGTTTTTTTTGTGTGTCTATGTCGTGAGTTCGTGAACATTTAAACAAATAATAATCTGCATAACATTCTTTGAGATTTGAATAAGATATAAAGATCCAATAGTAAGATCCACGCAATAATATCTAAATCTAAATAAAACAATAAAAATTAATTCAATATAAAATGATAACGGTATTAGAATAAATTCTATGGAAATTTAAATTTTAGTATATAAAAAATATAAGTACTCTCATATAATAGCCCAAGAGTCAGATTAAGTTTTGATCGTACGGTGGACTTTTTGCATTATATTCTAGAGACCATTGCCCAAAAAATTTATTGATTACGACCAATATGGAGACTTTGTAAACATCCTCTTCTTATAATCTTCTGCTAGGCATCTTGCTTAAAAAAATTCGCGGTAGCGGTGCTTTCTTTTCCACCTCAATGAAACAGGGTGTCGTTAAATGACACCTTAAAAACACTCTGTTATATTGAAGATCGAACAAATTGATTTTTCATTTTTTATTCGTTAAAATAACAAAAAATCTTTTTCAATTTGATGCTTGAGGGTCAATTAAATCTTTTTCGAGGTCCGAATTGCTGTTCGGAGTTCGAATGATGACCATAAGGATACAAAGATCACTTTCACAATATCTCCAAGTTTTTTGGTCGTGGGCTAGCGAACGAGAAGTTGCCCTCTAAGCCCTCCAAATTATACACAAAAAGTCTTTATTTATGAATTTTGGGCCTTTTCCCTTAAATCCGCCACTGGGTATCCTGCTTGTTGTTTTGAATAACGAACGACATGATGAGTGATATTTTGCAGAGACAAGGAGTTATTCATTAAGCCACCCTCTGCCTGTAATTCCGCGAGGGATGAATATACGACCACCTTGTCTAAGAGTACCAATGCAAAAATTCAAGTGTAATTTCAAAAGCTAGTAAAAAAAGTCTTGCTTTTTGTATATAAGAAGATTAAATCATTATATAATTTCATAGAATCTTACCAGTAATACAAATGATCGCAACATCATTATTCAATGAAAAAATCACTTGTTACTTTTATTACACAACAATTTAAGAAATAACGTTATTTTATTTGTTTAATAAAATTAAAACCAATAAAACATTGTTTTGTGTTTCATTGTTTCAGAACTTTGAACTATTTTTAGTATTTGATATGTTTAAAAGTAACTTTTTTTTTTCTAGCTTTTATATATTATTATTTTTATTTAAAGGGCATTAAGAAAATATAGTGCGCAACTGTACGAACGTGTGTTGACGATTACGCTTGAAAAATGACCGATTTACAATGAACAAACACAATTATCAATGGTTACTTTTATTTTTCGAAAATCCTGTTAATTTTCCCAATTTTCATTGTTCACACCTAGATATAGTGGAACACGAAAAAGTATCTAAGTGTGAACAATGAAAATTGTGAAAATTAAGAGGATTTTCAAAAAAGTAACCTGGGCAGATAGAATATGAGTACCTATAACCTATCCGAATTTCAAATCGATAGAGTAAAGGGTATAATCGTAGTGCTTGAAATTCAATTGCACCTTTAACCATTCTTATCTGGAAAACCGCTTTTCTTTATAAACATTTTTTCCACTAACGAATGTTTAAGAGAAGTCCTAAAAAATTATAAAGTTTCACGCTATTGAAAAATGTGTATAGATATCGAACCGTCTTAAATTGTTCAATTTAAAATTGTGTAGTATACAAGTGTAAGTCGGGCTTTACTTGAAACGCAACAGTGAACAACAGACAACAACAATTCGTCGGTGTAGGGGTTTTATATTATGGGTACCTAGGTATATTAAATAAATACAGCTTAATCATTGTTTCATTTCAACCTATTACAGTTTTCCGGTCTTATCGTTAAAAATGAAATATTTTATTGTATAATGATTATCATTGTGAACATGACTGGGGGACGATATCTGTCTGTAAAAATGTCCAAGCATTTGAAACTTTAATGAACTAATAATTAACTTATATTTAATTGTGTTGTGTGTTATTCGATAAGGTTGAGAAGGCATCCAACACGACAATTTTTAATTTTTTTAAAAGGGAATTGACCGATAAGAAAATTTTGAATTATTGAGAAAGACGGATTTCAATGAAAATGCGTTTGTAGTGATTATTAATATGTTCGCTGTTCATTATAAAGTATCAAAAAGTACCATATTGGCAATTTTGATCAACGAAGTATGTAATCCTACTAAAATTGGGTCATATTTTTCAAATTCGTGATCAAAATTAACCTAGCTCTAATAGGTTTCAAGAATGTGGAGTTCTGGTCCCGCAATTAAACAGATAAGTAATAGTTAGGGAAAAACTGACATAACAGCTGAAAAGAATAGCCCTAAATTAGTGGGTTACAAAAAAAATTCCAATCAATTCGGATCAAGTTTGCTTGTGTTACCAAAAAAATCGAATTTTTCAACTTTATGACGTCATCAGAATCCAAAAAATTTAATTTTGCTCTATCACATTCAAATTTTATACAATTTTGATAAACCAAGTATGTAATCCTACTAAAATGGGGTCATACTGTAAATTTGTGATCATAGTTAACCTACCTCTAATAAATTTCAAGAATGTGGGGTTTTGATCCCGGAATTAAGCATATTTGTGATAGCTAGCGAAAAAATGACATAACATCTGAAAAGAATGACCCAAAATTAGAGGGATTCAAAAAAAATTCCCATCAAAGCGGATCAAATTTGCTTATGTTATCAAAAAAAAAATTGTGTTTAAACTTTATGACATCATCAGAATCCAAATCGTGCTGCTATAATTTAGACCATCCTGTATATGGAAAAGAAAAAATATAATTCTCACCAAAAAAGTAAACATTCAAGTGACATAAAATATTTGAGTAACAGGTGTCATATGAACATCATTACACTTCATTTATAAATTAAATTCTAGGTAATGTATAAGAAAAAATATGTTTAATTCACCGAAACAATGGTGTCATCTTTAATAAATCTACCTTACTGGAACCATCGCATCATCCATAATAACATATAATAATAATTAAACTATATATAATTAATAATGACACTAATTCAGTTCGGCTAGTACCTACACCATACTTTATTTTTTTAAAAGAGTTTTTTTAAAGGTATAAAAATTGATTTTGAATTCTAAATTGAATTACAAAACCCTTATTAATCTCTGGTTTACGAAACTTTAAACAAATTTGACAACAATTTGTTTCTTGTCTTACATTCAAAATTTCTGGTGGATTTTTTCGACACAAGTTTGTTTCGTTTTTGTTTGTCCGTTTAGTCGAAAACCGGTATTAACAACCCTTTGATTTTTAAGCCGGAATCTTTACAGTTCTATAAACAAAATTAAATAAACAAAGTAAGTACCTAGCACTCAGTGAAGTTAACCCGTATACAGACAGCTACCTACACATTTAGCTATTTCATCAAATTTTTGTTTGTTTTGCTGGAAAACCGCTTTTTTATAATATTACCATTTTCGATTGATTATTCGAAAAAAATAAGAGATACTTGAAATTAGAAAAATTATTATATGACAATGATTTTTAGTCGAGCTTTCCTTCATAGACAAAAATATTCTTTTTTTAGTCATATTTTGAGGTTGTTATAATAAAAAATGGTAAATTATTATTTATCTTCTACAACTAAGAACAGATCGAAAGAAATTATATATTGGTTACAAACGGTCATAATATGGTGTTAACTTCGCACCGTCAAAAAAATAAAATAATTCCTTTTTTTAGAAAGCAAAAAATTATAATTGTTAAAAAAATTAATTGAAAATTGTAATCAACACTTAATTTATTTATATTTCAATTAAATTATTAAATATTTTTGTAAATAAATCCATTTATTTATCTATATTTATTATTACGCATCTCACTTATAAATTCGTCATAGTTGTATTCTTTAAAGTTCCGGGAAGAATGAAAATAATTATATATTTCACTATTTTAGGTATTACATTATCAAGTTTGCGCGCTATTTGTTTTTATTTACAGGCTATAAATATTTCTAAATTTTTATTTGTCTGTGTTTATTCTAGTAAGCAAGGGAAGAAAATTGCGAAAGACGAGGCATTCAGTAAAATAAATTCTTAAAAAAAAACTTAAATTATTATACAAAGTTTTGTGGAATCATTTACAATATTTATACTATATTATATTTTTTGGATAAAATAAGTTCAATCTTAAAATTATTTACGTCTAATTATACATTATCACGACTGAATTGAATAAAATTTTTGGAAACTATTATACTTTTTAAATTATCAATGGTCTTCAATAATTTGTAATTCTGTCAACAAATTGAAAAAAAAAATTTTCAATGCCAAATGCTATCTGAATTAAATATTAAGTATGTTGAATTAAATATTAAAAGCATATTAAATATTAATATGCTTTTGATTTATGAAAAAATTTCTTAAAAATTATAGCACTATATTTATACGTACATTATTAAAATTTAAACAAATTTATCCGGTTAAGGATTTTTAACATTAAAAATCTAAATCAATCTAAAACCTAAAACCTAAGAAATTTAGCGAATCAGAGTCAAATATGCTCGATTCAATTGGCTCTTACGTTCAACCTTTTCTATTTGTGATGGCCACAAAAATATAATAATACCCGATGGAGGGCCGTTGACTTCTACTCAAAGTATCCGCAACTAATGCGACTTCTTTTAGCCGCCTTCAAACTAGCTCCTCTCATTTATATTGCACTATCAATTCCGACTAAAGCTTTTGCGAAACAATCAAGCAGAACGTTGATATAAAAATTCTTTTATCTAAAGACCAGGATCTCAACTAAAGATAAATGCATTAACCAACAATATTGCCAACTTTATATGTGCATATGTAATATTGTACAAATAGCATTAAATTAGTTTAATTTGATGAAATAAGCCTTTTTAGATGGTCTGGTGAATATCCTTGATTAGATTATCATTTTTGTTATACGATATGGTTTTGTGAATAAAGTATAAGGTGTAAAATGATTCTTTGCGAATAAGATGATAATGCAAAATATTATTTTACTATCCAATTAGTAACTACTTAAAAATTAAGTGTATAATTTCCTCGTTAACGTGAGAAATCTATACAGAGTAACCTGTTCAAGTAACTTTTATTAATAATTTGTACTTATATATCTTTTCACCACAACTTAGGCATAGGCGTCATCAGAAAAAAATTATTGAGGGGTTATTGAAGCAGGCATTAATTAGTTGGGGAGGGGGCATGACATTATTAGAGTGGGGATTTACATTATCTTTGAGTGTGAAAACTACTATTCTTTTAGAAATTGGCGGATTATAATTACTATCTAAATGTTTGTGAATATAAAGTTTGTGAATATAAATAACAGCCCCGGAATTAAAAGAGTTGCTTTAATAGATACCCAAATTTTCTTGGAATTTTCAAGAAAAATAAAATTTTCATTGATTAAATTAAGATGATTTCGTAAATGAACAAAAATGGTAACAATTGAATAGGCAATTTTTATTTAAAATTTTTCAGAAATTGATTGTTAAATTTTTATGATGTGTAGCACGTTTGAAAGAAGAATCATTAATGAATTCTAAGCATTTTTCTGAATCCAAATGGATAAAGTATTTTTGGAAAAGACATCTGACATTAATTAATTAGTTGATATTAGGACCCAGTAACTTTATATATATGGAGAATAACGTATGGTTTTTTGTATACTTAGTTATTGTATACAATGGCCAACACGTTTAGTCAATCAATGCGTTTTAAGTTTTTCCATAATTAAATATTTAAATAAATATTCTTAAAGTAATTAAAATATAAATATTTTTTAATTAATTCGGAATAATTTATGTTGATATTCGGAAGTCTCCCGATCAAATTTGGAGAGTTCGCAACCCTAACCTTGGCTGAAACGTGCTTGTAAGCTAAAAACAACTTGTATATTTTCAAATTGTTTTTCTATGTTGCGTATTTTTAACAACTCACACCGGATATAAAATAAAACAACGAACAGTATTAACAATAAAAACTAGTAAAGGATGTGCAATATTTTATTTATTGGGTGAAAAAGTAATGACTAACAGGTGTGTATTTATGTAAATTTTATAGTTCAGTAAACATTGTTTTCTTGTTTCACATACAGAGAGTATTACCAAACATTAAATCTATATTTCTAGAAAATCTACACGTACGTTAGAAGATTACTATCTCTTTTCTAGTTGTTATTGGGTACGGAACCCTAAATTCGCACTTGAAACATTTAACTATGTTTTAAGGGTGAATTTATGGTTCTTAGCTAAATACTCTCGATAAAATTATACTTTTCAAAAAAAAAAAATCAAAATCGGTTCAACTGCTTGGGAGCTACGTACCAAAGGAGAGAAAGCTGGGAATTAAAATACGATATAGAGGATTAAACCTGTGCCATTTTGTCCAAAACTATGTTAATTTAAATGAGGAGATACATTGTCCAAAAAGATGTTATCCCTTAAATGGGGAGACGTCAGAACATAATACACAAAATTTTACCAATATTTCAAACAGTGGTATCTCAGCGAAAAATTATCGAATCTACTAGGTACTCAAAAATTGTAATCACTCCTTGCCACTTTCACGGTTTTAAAGCGTATCAAAATTTTGAAAATTGTTATACAACAAATTTGTGAAACCACTCAACAGCTACTGTATTTTTCTTGAAAATATTTTTGTGTTCACTCTCCTCTCTCTTTTGTAGTATTTGCGGCAAAATTGCGTTAAATTGCTGAAAAAGCCACCCTGTACTTGCCTATAATAAATATCCCTTATCATATATTACACTAGTAGTAATAAAACATTAAAATATATTTACTCATATTGTTCATAAATTTGTGATGATATTATCGTGTGTGTGTACAAGTCCATGAAACGACCAGGTGTGCTTGGTTAAAATTACGTTACACATATGCCTTTTAAAACTAATTGAGGTAAAAGTTTATTAAGTCGAACCATACTACACAACAATGACCTCCGTTTTGTTTACTTGTGTGGTTCATTTTTGTGTTTATGTAAATATGTTACAGGAAAAGTTGATTCTCCAGTAAGAGTTGACTCTTCCTAGGATAAGCTGACTGTTACTGATCTTTTCAGTAAAAGTTGATAAAACCGAAAAGTGTTGAAATCAACTCTTACTAGTCAGAGTTAACTATTAGACCGTGGGACAGAAAGAGTGCTTTGTAAAATGATTATTATAAACTTGAAATCGCTTCCTTTTGCGAGTCTATAACCAAACTTCTCTCTACGACTGCTTTCGAATACGCTGCATTCTCAGATGAGCACGATGACGTCATATTTAAAATATCGGTCTGAAAAAAAGCAGCAGAGAATTTGTTCCTAGGACAAGTGTGTTTAATCATTTTCAATCAACTGCACTTTGTCTACGATGAGTTAACTCTTCCTTAAAATCGACTTTTCTTATAACACAAATCTATTAAATGAGGAAGTATTATTCTTAATCTCATAAAGATGTGATCGGTTAAATAGAAAAAAAATTTATTGTCGAATTTATCTATTGTCGAAAAGAACATCGAGAATGTAATCTCATTTGATCACGTAATTTTCGTCGCGAACAACAGTAAAAAATAGAGCTTTAATAATTTTGACATTAGATTTCTACAAAATTACTGAGAGAGCTGGTATCGTCAAAACTATTGAGAAAATCAATATTTAACTATAAGGGTTGATGTATTGGCTCTTGGAAATACATCAACAGCCCAATATAACCTGACATTTCGTTTATTTTCCGCGTGTATAAAACTGCATTAATTATTATGGAAAATCCTTAATGAAAAAGTGTTCACTTTTGTTCAAAACTTTTACTATGGTATTCAAAGAAATGAAATTTTTTGTACTTCATGCATAGGTAGTAATTTTTTACTGGTTCAAAATATAGTTTTTCAATTAATACTTAATTAATAAGATCATGACACTACAATTTAAATGATTTAAATTGCAAAATAGAACCCATACCATACCTGCAACAAAAGAATAATTAATGAATTAACAATGTGACATAAATTAAATATTTGAAAATAAATATAAAAAAGAAAATTTCAAATTTTATTAAGTCTCATGCGTAAAAAACCTTAGAAAAATAAAATTAATACGTATGGAACAGTAGCAATGGACTTTTTCAGTATAAATAGGCGGTCTATAGCGCGTTCAACAATAATTCTGTCAATCACAAAGCAAAAGAGCGGCAGATTTTTCATGCGGTTGCATAAAAGTGATCGCGTTGTCAACCGTAGATTTCTTCCGAACAAAGTCAAAATATTAAATCTTCAACTCTGCCAATGTGTCCATTTTTTTGGCAGCTTGCTACACAACTAAGAAAGCAGGTGATAATCTTCAAAAAGCTAAGTCAACCTTGAGATAAAATTCATTTGTATGATAATTAAATCATCTAAAGTTATCAGAGCATTTAATTTGATCATGTATTCTTTTTTTCCCACGGAAGTAAAGACAGAAATCAAAATAAATACACTTTAATATTAAGGTACTCTTGATTATTGTTATGTTTGAAGTAAACTTCGTGTAATCGTATTCTGTAATACATAGTAAAAATATGACTACATTATTACTATTACTAAAGTATGATTACTATAAGGAAGTTGAACAGAAATAATAGGCCAATAGAATAACGGAAAAATTTCTTGGTATTAGATTTGTGTTAAACTCATAATATATTTATTATAAGCTTTTAAAGTGCATTGATGAAGATGTTGTGGATTAATTTCCTATCGATATCATGTATTTTGGGTCTATACAAATTGGTAAAATCAATTTATAATTGATTTTCATTGGATAGACATTATTTAAAAATGATTATAATATAATAATTATAGTGAATTTTCATGTTATGTTATTTAAATTTTTATCATAAAATATTTAAATTAAAATTTTTATCCAACGACAAGGTTGCATGAATTCATGATGATTCATATTTTAAATACTATACACAGTATTGTTTTGTTATAACAAGTGGTATAATATCAATTTTTATAGTGCATATAGTGTAACAGGGTGGACTACCAATGCCGATCCGATCAGTATAGAAATTTAATTTCATTTAAACAAATCTATGCAATTTTTTCTATGCAAATTTCTATTAGCTTTAGGGACACATTTTTACAACTTATTTTAATAAGAACAGAAAATTGAAAGGCTGTTCTCAAGTTGTACCTAACAACTTTTCCCTCCATGGGAGGAGAATTGAAGTTTTTTAAGGAGGTCTTGATAGTTTTTAATTACGCTACAAAATTAAAATTAGTTTATATGCCTTGAGGTAGCTAGTCAAAATGAAAATAATTACAAATACAAAAATTATTATTTCCAATACTAAAAAGAGCGGAACATCCGTTGTCTGACATCGTAAAAATTTTCGGAATGTCGAATGTCCCAAATTATCTGGAAATCCTGCTTTTTTGCTGCAGTGCCCGGCAATTGATATAATTTATGATGATTTTTGCATTTTTCAATGTCTTATTTGAATATCGTCCACAAAATATATTCATTCATATTCATAATTTGTGAAATAAAAAAATTTCCGGATTTTCTAAAAGTCGCTGGCAATGAAAATTTTGTAAAGGAAAAACTTGTTAAGCGGGATTTTGACAACACAGGCTCAAAATACTTCAAAATTTACTTGGTTTTGTGTTACCTATTTATATGTTTGTTAACATTTTCACCGTTTAAAGTTGTAATATTTAAATATTACAATTCATTGTTTTTTCGTTAATTATTTATAAATAATATTAAATATTTAAAAAATCAAAATTTCAAAAGTAACGTGATCATAAACGTTTGCTTGTGTAGTAGAAATTTTGAAATAAATTTGACATTCATTTTGAACATAAGTAGGTACTTATTACGACCGTAAATACGTCCCGATTTATACCATAAGCGCTGGAATGTTTGAAATAAAGATTTATAACATTTAGTTGTTTGTATAATTCAGGTTTTTTCTTGCCTTGTATATGTGTTACAATTTCAGAAATATAGAAATATTCGACTTATAGATGAATATATTTGAAGTATTCAACGAAAAGTAGAAACAAAATTGTATAAGTAAAACATAATTTTGTGTTTTGCCGAATCAGAAATGTAAAAATTATATCATATTGAAGTCTTCACAGAAAGTTTTCTAACGTGGGTTCGCAGAAGAAGCGATAGTAATTCATATTGAATTCGAACTGGAATTAAAACCAATAGAATACTAATATGTTAGTAAAATTGCAGTCCTAGGCAATTAAGAACCAATCATTTTCAAAAACTGAACTTTTCAACAACATGGTTTTTATTGGAAGATAATTTATTTTTTCCAAATATAGTTATCTAACTGGAACTATTTAAATGTTATTTATTCACCACGGTAATTCTTCCCAATTTTTAAGTAACACTCTGTATACTTTGCATTTAATTAAATTCAGTATATGTTATTGACTCATCAAAACTAATTTACAGAAAAAAGGAAAAATATCAAAATATATAATCTACTAAATAAAATGTGAATAACCTTATAACTAAACAAAGATAAAAGTGTTTTATTTTAAAAACATAAGTTATTACTTAAATTACCTTCCATAACCTTGTATATTTGTTTTTATTGTTTTCAAGAAAAGTTTTGTTTTGTGATAATATCTTACTTGAAAATCAAACAATTTACAAAATAAATTGGATATAGGTACCTAAACGTACCACCATTTTTTTTCGGTGGAAACGAGGCTAAGTCTCGAGATCCAGAATATGGGAAAATTCAATATGGTAAACTAATTTAAAACAGTTTTATTTCATACTTAAGTTGTAAAGAGTTTTATTGCTATTCAATCACGTGAAAATTCTTCATAGGTTTTTAATTCTTTTAGGAACCGGCTAGTTAAAGAGCTAGTAAAGACACCATCATCTTTACCTGTTCAACTACTTCGACATAGGTTGCGGGCTTGAATCCAGGCAGCAGCAGTCTGGACAATTATAATGATAGGGGCGGTACCGTTGTAACAACTGAACTATCGACGGAAAAATGATCAATAAGTTTATTTCAAACTCTATGTAAATTAGTAATAATTATCTTTATGTAGTTGACACAACTGCACATTGCCTAGACATGACAGGTATGTGTTCGTAGTAACCAAATCCTATATTTAAAGCAAACGCAAATAAATTTTCTTTTAATTCGTCTTTTCGCTTTATTTACACGATTATTTATTCCAACTAAGTACAATTTTATCTTCCTTCAATAAAATGCATGACTTTAACTAAACCCAAACCTCTTTCATAGAAGTAACGATTTTCTTAATTTAACTTCAGTGATTTTGTAGCAATGAATTCATATTTTAAATTCAATCCCATTCTATTGTAAATACAAATATTAAGCTGTACTTGTTCTAATCATTAGGAAATTGTTTGAAAGTATTTTTACTTTATTTCAATATGAAACTGTCGGGATGAGGTTGTCATTTTTTTTTCAGTGTATGCTTTTTTCAATTTATTATTTACTTTTTAGCTACTTTAAACATTCTATGTGAACTTTGCATAAATGTGAAATTATGTATACAATAAACAGATATGCAAATTCTATCAATTTTATACAATAAACATTCATGCAAATTTAGAATATTTTTTTACAAACATAAACATTCATAGGCGTTGTCAAATAATGAAAGGAAATGAATATCGTTGTCATGAATAAAATAATAGTATGAATTATTATAATTAAATTTATAAAAAAAAATAAGGGTCAAGTGTGCGTGGAGCTTGAAATTACTTTTTAGAAACTGATAATACTTTTAGAGTAACTATAAAAGATAATTAGAATATATCACGAATAAGTACAAAATTTATACGATATAATTGATAAAGTCCAGTCAAAAGATTCTGTATTTTTTTTGGATCTTTGAATAAACCTTGACATGTTATCATTTAACTATTCGAACATTGATTATACAGTTAGATTGGACATTTAAGGTTTCGTACACTTCTTTTATAGTAAATCAATCTTATATTTGAAATGAAATATTTCAGTTCTGATCCAGATTTGTGTTATATGTTTAATAAGGGTACGCCCTGGAATAGTGAAAAACATGCAATACGATATTTGAATTCTACACAAAAAATTGAATCTGAAAGTACAGCAATCTAGCGAAGGAATGAGAGTCCATCGAGGTTTCAAAGATTTAATAATATATGTGACAAACTTGTCTACAAATAAGTTTATTAGACTTATTTTACCACGAAAATACAATTTTGGAGTATTTTCAAGAAGCGTAAAGATAACAAAGTTTTAAACTTTTGTTGCTGATTTTCTTTAATCCTCCCGTCTGTTGATATTCAAACTCATTTTATATATTTTAATCATCTTTCTTTCGTTAGATAATGGTTCTTTCATGTTCAGAACAAAATTTTTTGCTCAAATCTCAATTGTGACATTCTCTTACGATATATCGTCTTGTTTTTTTTTTAAGTCCCATAGAGCACTTTGCGACTGGCTGGCATAAATGTACCTTTTTCTTTCTGGTTCTTGGTGTAATATAGTTGAATTCAAATAAACCTGTATTTTTCTTTTATGTTGCCCATCTGGATCTTAACAAGTATAACATTTCGACAAAGTATTATTTATTTCAGCGGCAGTTGATAAACGTAACAATTCTTAACATGTGTTATTACTTAAAAAAATTTACACACGAAAGAATAATTAAACAAACTTACATCTTTTTAACATAAAAGTATCCATTACATCATTATTTAATTTATATACGAAGTTCTTAAAAACTTGTAATAATAAATATTATGATTAAATTATCTGTAATAGAATCAATCGTCAAGGGTTCTGTAAAAAATATTTTGACAAATCAATCCCTCTTTACTCTCCCGTTACCAGGAGCGATTACCAGCTTTGTAATTTTCGAAGAACCTTCAGAACTTCCAGATCAGACTCCCTGTAAATTTTTCAAGCTATGAACAGAATTGTTGCATATAAAAGATATATATATATATATAGATATATATATATATAGATATATATATATATATATATATATATATAGATAGATATATATATAAATATATATATATATATATATATATATATATATATATATATATATATTTTATATTTCTGTTCATAGCTTGAAAAATGTACAGGGAGTCTGATCTGGACGACGGTCACATCAATTGATTTAACGGTTGTGTTATTGTTGCTATGCAAATTGTATCTTAACGTTTCATCGATATAAGCAGCAAAACTGATAAATGGTGTCAGGATTTTTACCTGTTTTAGGGCTATTAAGCAAAAAGCATTGTAGGTAGGTATATCAAATTCTCGGCACCTTTTCAAATCGTTTTTAAATATAACTTAAATAACTAAACCATATGCGATTTAAGGTAGTACCAGCATGAAATCACTTTTCGAAAGATTTGGCCGAATTTTTTTTCTCGGGTTTATAATAGCTTTATTTATGAATTCCTAAAATTTCATAATTTTTGACCGTTTAGATCGCGAGATATTTAAAGACAAAGTTCGCGATTTTGAGGGTCATGTCCCATTTAAAGCATGTAAAATGTCCGGTCTCTCCAACTATTTTTTATGATATTATTATATATTGAAGAAAAAGTAGAAAAAAATGTTTATACAATAAAATTCTAAAAAAAAAATTTAGAAATTAATTTTCACTTTCGAGATATTAATTTTGACGTAAATTGATCGAAATTGGGACGTTGGCATAATTATTTCCCATTTTAAACGGTCAAAATTTCTGAAACTTTGGGAATTAATAGTAAGCATTATTAAATTCTTAAATTTAATTTTTCGTTAAATTCTGTCGAAAAAAAAATTGTACCATTGCTTTAACATAGAAACTGCAAATACCATGCTGGAACATCCTTAATAAACATTTTCAATTTTGTAGATAGGTACATAAGTGGTGCTGAGATTACAGAAAAATTTTATAAAACGTTATATTTCTAAACGAATGAAAATTATCGGAGTAGAATAGAAACTTTTTTTGATTGGATTTCACACAACTCATTTTTCGAGCTAGGAACTTGTCTATTAATTTTAAACTCAAAATTCCTTAGCTCAAAATTAAACGGCATCCTATAAAATGTCCATTTAAATGTTTTAAGTACAAATTATTACACATTCTTCATTAAAAGCGGAAATTAATAAATGGCTTTCTTTAAGTGGTGTAAAATGTTATTAGTAAGGTGGATTGGATTTGCTGAGAGTGAATACTTTGTTGTAGTTTATAAAATACCATTTTATAAAATTTAAACTACATAATTAGTTTGTTGATTAATGCGTGTTTTGTGACGTCACCGGTGTTACACATCATCGCTCATGCGTTCATTTATTTATTTTTTTTTCCAAATACAAATTTTACCCCTTCCTCCTCCTTGTATGCACTGATATCATGTACGAACTGTATGTAGTCTGAATACATATTCATGTTGTCCACTTGAGAAGGTTTCAATTTACATTTGTATATAATGTTAATCTTTGGTTTTAAGAAAATAATATCCAATATTGCATTAGTTAAGCGAAAGTGTAAAATTATTGCATAATCTATTTAAGTTGATATCCATTTCTAACACTGATTCTTTTGTTTGGTAAATTTTTTGCTGCCAAATATAACAAATTATATTTGCTGTACACCTGCGGCTTTTAGTTTTGGATGTTCACAAGCTTCTAACGGCTATATGACCATATTTTATTTAATAATTAATTTTAAAGAATAAGTGGATCGAGCAAAATAAGCACTAAAACTATCAAATCTTACTATTTACGAGGACTAATAAAGAAAGAGAACGAAAAGAAAAGTGGGAGAAAAAAGTGACTCTCTCAGTCGGTGGCCCAAGGTATATTTACGAAGAATTAAAAAAGAGAAAAAATTAATCAGACATCCAACATCACACGGTATTTCATCAAAATTATTCTATACTTCCAGCCTTATTCTGCAGTTATTTGAATAAAATTGTATTCCGTTCCTAATAGGAAGGTTTAATCTTAGAAATTAAGTACTAATTATTGGGAAATACTTTATTTGCATTTAAGGTATTTCGATAACAAAACGAAAGTGTTACCAAAAAATGAAATTTTGTGTGTCAATTAATGAATATATTTATTTAATACGCCTTCTGTCTAAATTTCAAGTCGATTTTCTGTACAATTGTACAATTTTCTGTACAACGAGAAATTTACCCCTTTTTCCAGGGTGGTAAATGAAGAAGTCGTAATAAATGTTGGTTTTTTAGTAAATAAGTACTTTTAAAAATGTTACCATTTGCATAAAAAACTTATCAATAATATTCCTGAATTTTTAAGCTTTAAAATCATACCAAAATTAACAACTGTGCATAAAACAAAAAATGTTTTTTTTTTGTTAAACCACTGACATTGCTAGTTAGTTTCTCCTCAATCGCACGGAGAAACGATAGGTATGCATTTTTCACAAAATTTTATATCTTTAGTATCATTTTCAATTTACGGTATCGAAATACTTTAAAGAGTTGAAATGAATATGATAATAAAAATTTAAAATTTAACTTATCAATAAATCACTCTTGTATAGGCCTTTTTTGTTAAAAACATTAACTTTGATAGTTAATTTCTCTAAAACCGTCCAGAGAGTCAATATGCATTTTTTTACAAAAGACGTTAAAAAGATGATTAATTGATAAATAAAATTTCAAATTTTTTGAATCATTTCCATGTTTTCGGTATCAAAATACGTTAATACACATTTTAAAAACAAATCCGAAAAGATGTCTCATCCTATAGTATCGGAAAAGTTTCCTGATGACGGCTAAATTAAGGACACAATTGTGTAAGGGAACATGGCAATTTTCGGTTTTTAAAAATTTCTGCCCATCATGTATAAAGAAGTGTACTGTGGTAGAAGAACTATTGGCAGAGAATCTTTAGTTACGGAAATTTTTCGTTATTTTAGTAATATTTTTCAGCTTTCTCCGAAGCAGAAGCGAAAAAAGAGGCACCCCTGATCTTTCATTCGGTCTGAATGAGATGATATCTATAAAATGTCTTTGACCGGAACATTAAACAAAACTTGAACGTGATATAATCTGAATTCAAAAATTAAAAATGAAATTTAACAAAATTCAACAAAATTCATCAAAAATTATGTGATTATAATTGATACTGACTACCGGAAAAATTAAGATATTTTATTTAAATAAATAAATATTTTTTCAAATTTTATATATATAACTGTCAGTCAAAAAAACCATTTGATGTATACCGGCATAACTATTTAAAACAATTTAACACTGACGCGTTTTTTTATAATTATTTTTAACACCTAAAGTCATTAACTTTTCTTTAATGAGTAAAAAAAATTCTTAATATTTTTGTTATTATAATTTTTTTTGTTTACATTTTTCTTTTTTTGATAGTCACAAACAAATAAAAGTAGGTAACACAAAATTAATTGCTTAACTAAATAGTAAATAATTAATTCTTCTTCTCTGGTAATCATTATTAGTTAAATTAGTTAAGATTAAAAAAATCATTATTAAAAATGAATACAAAAAAAAAAAAAGGATTCAAATAATATTTGCAGGTTTCTGTTCCAATACTTAGACGTGTTAGTGATTTACTTAAGGACCCAAGTTGAAATTAGAAAATCAAGTCTTGGTGTTTCAAACCATGTTCACGTCTCACCCAAATTTGATAAATCAAGTCTATAAGTTTGCTAATTTTTGCCCAAGCCTAACGAATCGAAATCTTAGCCTGCCATTCTTTCACAAGTTTCAGCTAATCTAATGAAATCAAACCTAGGTTCGCCAATGATTGCACAAACTTCTCCAGCCAAGTCCAATGCACCAAGTTTTTTGTTAATTCTTATTTATATTTTTTACTGTTATAATAGTAGACAGGAAAACCGAGAATGTAATGGCATATAGCAAGTGTAAATATCGTCGGAATATAATCTGGGGGGTGTATTATATTCGTCATAGTAAATACCTAGTTTAAAGGTCTAATAATAAGTGTACTCAAAATCAGATTATCAAAAGAGCTGAATCAAGTTTTGATGTACTGAAGTGCTTTAAAGTGCTATCGAATTGATAACTTGTATCCGAACTAAAAGGTTGTCAGTCTAAAAAACTGATAGCGCCGAGTGATTCCACGGAGTGCTAATTTTTTTCTTTTGGTTTGAAAAATCTTATTAAAATTAGCATGCTTAGCAAGTTAGCTGTCAAAAAGTTTTTTCTTTAAAATATGCTATTTTGGCTGCTTTAATCCTTGTTGGATGAATCAGATTTACAATGAGGTATCTTTTTAGTAAGCTTTTATTAGCTTGGTTTGTATCTGTGTATCTAAGTAATGGAATTTATGAACGTAATTTTCACCCACTTCAAATCGTCGGATTGAATTCTTCACACTTCATGACATTTATCAAGAAGCAATGGCAAAACAATTATTTAATAAAAGTTTGTCCGATTATACTGACCAGAATCTTCAGAATAAACGATTAACTAAATAATCTTTGATGGTGGAAGCGCAGATAACATTTCATGATATTATATAATAATAGCTTAAAAAATTAAAAAACCCGCTTTTCTAGCTATCTGAACTAAAAAATACGCTTTAGGTACAATTTATAATTCGTACCAATAATTGTTAAAAATTGGTTATAGACGAACTATTAGCTGCGAAAATAATAGAAAAATCAATACAATACAATGATTTGATTTGTTTTTTGTTTTTTTTTTTTTTTTTTTTTTAAATTTTAAGATTGGTGCACATACTCTCCCTTAATTAAATTGATTTGTGCTCTATAAAAATCGAATCAAATAGATCTTATACACGCAACAAAATGCTTCATATAAAACAAATTATTTTTTATACTTTTATATTGACTTTAATTATGTTTATTATTAAATAATAATACCTATCATATGAATAATAAAGTGATAATTATTAAACAGCAATCTAAGCATGATTATTGTAGTATAGGAGCTAGCAACGTTTTCGAGAGAGAATTTATTGTGGCTGATTTTATGATGTTGTTCTTTTTGCTTTTTCAGTTAGAGCTTGGGCCATCTGGCTGGCCGTAGTGATTGCGTTTAGTTTTGCGCAGCCTAAATGTACAGGTAATAATCCTAAATTTTAAAAGTATTTTAGTATGTCTGTAATTTTAATATCATGTTATTTAAGTATATAAAACCCTAAAAATAATTTGCCAGACGTTAATTTGGTTGCTAAGCCTTGAATAAAAGCGAAAAAGTTATGAAAAATATTGCAATGCAAATGACATTATTCTTATATACAGAATGTTCGATTTATATCTGGGCATATAAATATCAAGAGTGTGACAGAATACATGTGTTAAGCACAGCTCGCAAGTGAGAGGTATTATATACATGTGTTGAAGCTTCGATATGCGTTGTGATAGTTGTAAGACGCTTGGAGATTGGGAGTTTCTTAGTTGAATAGATGAACTACAACAGATAAGCCACGATACAAGTCATTTTTGCAATTTCATATGACACCTATAATACCTCTTATTTAAATGCATTGTTTAACGCATGTAATCTGTTATACTTGTGATATTTATATGGCTAGATGTAAATCGAACATTCTGTATATCTTATGTTATGATTTTTTTCACGTGTGTTAGATGGCTGCGGTTGTTAATGCGCCAGTATTTTTTTAATTATTTTAATGATTATTAGAGTTCGAATCCAGCAGCAGTAACCATTTTTTTTTATTATCTTCTATGTAATTCTATTAAATTTTGTTAAAATTTATTTAATTTTTGTCATATTAAACGTTTCTTATTTTATTTTTCATAACTCTCTACGGTTTTAATTACGAGTTAAATTTAGGATTATTACCTGTATATTTAGGCTGTGCAGTACTAAACGCGACCACTGAAGCCAAGCAGATGGCCCAAGCTCTAACTGAAAGAGCCAGAAGAACAACATATCATAAAATTAACAATACCAAAATTATTGTTTTAGCCGACGTTGCGCGCTCCTGTACCATTCTTAGGTACTGGTTGCATTATAAAGAATATAGCGCGTATCTGGCCTGGTATGATATGATAATAATATAAATTATTTTATAATACGTATGTATAATAATATATAATGGGTAATCTTTATTTAATATGCTCTATTTATCTTAAAATTACTTTAACCACAAGCAAACACACTGATTTAAGATATAGAGAGATATTTTATAAGTAGTGTAATATTTGAATAAATTATTACATTTTGTAATTCGTATTTTTTAATCATATTATTATAGCGAATATTATTATTACACATATCAAATAATTGGTAAAATAATATAATCAGTAATTCGATTGATTGTTTAACAGAATGTAACAGAAATATTGTCAAAATTTATATATCGTAAAGAATAGCAAAAAAATTAAATAAAATACTGCAAAGATTGCTCTATATTATAACGTTTTCGGAGTAAAACGTACGCACTTGCTTCTAATCCTCGACCAAAAAGAATCTTTCAAATTCCCTGTTTGATCGAATTTCTGGTAATTTGAAGTTTTATTTTAAGATATTTTTCTATATTTGATAAAAAAACGTTTAAAGATGTTATATTTATTTTATAAACTTCCTTGAGTAAAGCGCTTCCAATATTTTAAAAACTTTCCACCAGTGAAATAGACCAGGAAGATAGAAATTTGTTTGACTTTTAAAACAAATATTTTTTGCAGAAAAAGCTAAGAAATAATCAATACAGGAGTCATATAAAAATAAACACTTATATCTTTTCTACCGCCACCTTTTTCACCATCTTTAATGCACAGTTAAGAAAAATATAATCCATCTTTAATGCAAAGTTAAGCAAAATACACACGATCGTTAAACGGCTTTGCATTAAATTGAAGAACACGTTTTTGTAACAAGCTTAACTAAAAAGTATAAAATAATTAAAAATTGAGTGAATAAGAAAATAATCATTTTATCGTAAAAACAATGGTGCTACACTTTAATTATTGTAAATATTTTTTTGACAGACATTGGTAAAAGTGGTATTTTATCGTAAAAACAATGGTGCTACACTTTAATTATTGTAAATATTTTATTGACAGATATTGGTAAAAGTAAAGTCATTATGAAATATTAAAAAAATCACCCCATGCTTTTATACAATGAAATGATTTTTTTCTTAAATCTATTTTTTTGGAACTTATCGAAATTATTTTCAACTTTTTAGTTCAGTTAGGTACAAAAGTGTGTTTTTTTAGTTTTTCGAAACTACTATTTATTTTCTAGTATTAAGTTCAGCTATTTAGAAAAGTGAGTTTTTTAATTTTTTAAACTAGTATTAATTAATATTATGGAATGTTATCTGCGCTTCCACCATCCTATATTTTACCTGTTGAAAACAATCCTTACCATTATGTCGAGTGTAATAGAAAAGGGATAATCGGGAGCAATCTTTATCAATGTTTACTTTTAAACCCACCGAAGCGATTGGGTATCACTCTAGTACATAATAAAAGCGTGTTAAAAAGATGCCTCACTGATATGTCTCCTTTTTTCGTGAGAGATTTTTACAGATAGTATTACATTAATTTATAGTAAATCCGAATCGTCCAACAAAAATTGCTTTTATTTTACATTCTGTATAAAATATAAATAAAATATGTAATATCTAATTTGTAAAATTATTTGATTATCAATAGTTATAAATATGATTGAAAATAATAAACAAATTTCATAAATTATTTATCGACAGAAATATATTTGTAATAATAATTGTATGTTTGCATTTTTATTTTATATATGAAAAAAAAAATTATGAAACAACGGCCTTGATATTATAAAAGAAATATTTTTGAAAATTGTTTCATGTATTGATAAAGGTATGATTATTGATTGATTATCATTTATAATTTGATACGGTATTTCATGATTAAAAAATAAATTTTGTGGTATGATTATAACTTGAAAAAATGTTTATAAAATTAATTATTATTAATAACATAATTATATTTAGTTAGGACTCTTTAATAATTTACAATTTAATAGATATTTTAGCCTATTTTTTGCTAAACTTTACTTTAAAATTTGATGAACTTAAAACTTAGCGTTAATCTAGGTGTATTTAATTTGTCAATAAAAAATCAATCGATTCTGAAGCGAGATATTTGTAATTCAAGTGCAACAGTCGATAAAATATAAAAATATTTTGTTCAGCGCTCAACAAAAACTCGTTAATTAGTTTTCGGAAAATTACAATTTTTGATTGAGTGTTGAGCAAAGTTATTTTTGCGTTTGTTTTTAATGTACCTTCTCGTCAGAATAATATAATAAGGAAATTTTTCGTTTAAGGCAACGCAGTTCAAAATTTTCTATGCACTTAAAAAGAATAGTTTGCACTTAATTAAAAAGAATACTTTCCGATTAAAATATATTTTAAGTTAACATGCAATTTAACTATTATAGCCTGCCTGGTATCAGGATATAAATTTTCACATTGCAGTAAGTTCATTTAAATAATTTAGGAAGTAATTTAAGTATTTAATTGTTTTCTAATTGTAAAGCATATTAATTTTCTGCTACATTTTATTAGTAAAAACTGTGTTTATCAAATGACTAATTTAATTATTACATGCAACAAATATATTTCAGATACATATACAGGGTGTTCTGTCATGGAAAGCAGAAAATTATACCAGTAAATTAAAACTCTTTATCAAATTTCGATCTGAGGTCTGAATTTACTGGTATAATTTTCTGCTATCAATAACGGTAGTTACAGACTGGAGTATAAGTAGATGTTAGTTGATTCGTAATGCTTCTTGATTGAATATGAAAGGTACTAGAGAAGAACATTCACGGAAATTGTGTTTTTTTTAACTTGAAATTTCATTTTATAGTATAGAAAAAATAAAATGCTACGGTCAAATATTTATTGAACAAACAAGGGCAGTCATGGAGAAATTGACCTTTAAAATTTCCATGCAATGTCCAAGTCAGTGTTAAGTCTTAAGAATAAAATAATCTGCAGTTACTGTTCAAGATTTTGTTAGCGCATGTTCAAAGATTAATAACAAATTTGAAAGTGAAAAATTTCATTTTTAGTTTGTTACGAAAAAATATCAAGTTAGAAGGCAACTGGCGTTTTTTGCGTAAAATAATCCCAAAATCCTAAAAATTTATGTTCCCTACTTTATTTTTTACCAGCAGTTTGTGAACATTTTATGATTAAAAGAATATTTTTAGGAGATTAAAAGCCTTAAATCACAGATATCGGAGTCTGTATGAAATATCATATTCTTTTCCTGTCTTTTTCATATTATAAACCAGCGTATTAAGAAAATTTTAAGAAATGAATCATGAAACCATTTGTAACGGGCAATATTTCTACGATATTTTATAACATTGGTTTACAATATTGAATCAAATGACATATAACAATTTTATATCCATTCATGCCCCACTCATATATAATATGCATTTATAATTATTAATATCTGGATGACCGAGCTTTGCTCGGTTATTCGCCAATAGATGTCAACAAGAGTCATATTTTTCACTTTAGACTACTCAAACGCCTCCTTTTTGTTATGTTATAATTTGCATTGTATTTCATTAACTACGTTATACACCAATAGATGTCTGATGAATTTTTCATGAAAAGACGGATAAAACGACATTTCTGATAAATGAAACCTAGATAGATCGACTTATCGCCCTAAAAAACCCCTACATACTCATTTTCATGAAAATCGTTGGAGCCATTTCCAAGATCGTTGATATATATATATATATATATATATATATATATTTATATATATACAAGAATTGCTCGTTTAAATATATAAGATTGATATTAAAACTTTTATTGACAATATTAGTGGGTACTACTAGTCTCCGATTAAGTTCTGTAAAATATATTGCAACGACTAGTTGAGGACACCGTCCTGTAACATGCAGTGCCCAGTCACATGTGCAGTTTCGATGTTTCATAATATACGTTTCATTTTAAATATTATTGTAATATTAGGTTCAGAAATACAAATACTTAAACGAACGACGGATTATAGGATTGAATTTCAAATAAGTTGGCTACCTTGAACAATTGCAAAATTAGAAGCATTGGAACATTAAAATAGAAAATACCATTCTGGAAACATCCACAAACTCTTCAGTTGTGTTATTTTTTGTCGCTTTTAAAATAACCGCCTATAACCTTCTCCAACAAATAACTACTATTATCGATCCTTCGTGGCGGATATTATAAAATTCAGTCGTATAAAAATTATGAAAAAAAACACATATGAAAAATGAATGATGTCCTCTTTAGTAGCATCGTCCCCTTTTTTTATTGTTTCCTTTTGTATGATGAATCACAGTAATAATTCAAAGTAATAATAATCGTTAGTACTTAAATTATATATCTGCTTAAAAAAACACAGTTAAAGAAATCACCATAAAAATCGTGTCTAGAATTACTTACAGCATCCGTTCTCTTATAAATCTCTACGTATTGCTTAAAATTAACGATAATTGATTGCTTATTTTATTTATTTTAAAAGGAAATGATTAATGTATTGACATGATATTTATAAGAGTATTACGCGCAAATTTTTTGTCAATTAACGTTCCATTTTATACACACTTAGATATAAATATAATAATAATAAAAAACAGTTAAAATGATTATTATTTATGGTAATATTAATAATAAGCTAACATTTACAAATCCGTCAACACTCAAATTCGTTATAGTAAAAATGTTAGTCGTTATAGCCCATATAAGTGACAGCTATTCTAGAAGTATTATCGCAGGTGTTGACAGTAATGACTGTCTTATAATAATATGATTTATAAAAATTAATTTGATTAAATTGAGGAAATACACTTGGTAACAATGAATCGTAAAACTCTCTCGAATGGAATATAGGTAATAGATATTTAAAAGCATATGAGATATTTATTTAAAACGATTTATGGGGTTTACTTCTCCAAGACAATAAATGCTATTTTTTTGTGATAAACATTTTTTTTCATGTAATTTTACAATTGAAAATGCTTTTTCTGACCTATAAATTCAAACGAAAGTGACGTCAACACATCGGCTTTAACAACCGCATGGAGAAATGATAAAATAACCTGCAGGATGATAAATGGTTTGTTTCTTAACATGCTTTCAGCACATTAAAACATAATTTTCCATAGAAACAAGTTGAAAAATAAACTGCCACAACGGGTGTAAATACGTCACTATCGCTTTTTTTTTTATTCAAAAATATATCTTTTTTTTAATTAATAAAAAATGAAATTATTAACTTTAAAAAAAGTTACTCAAATACACTTAAAAATGAATTATTCATTCATTTGTATGAATTTGTGAAAAACAAAAATTAATTCAAGTTCTCTATTAATACATAAAATTTTTTCAGCTAACGGGAAATGAATGACAAAGACTTGTAAATATAAACTTCTATAATTGAAGTAATTCAAATAAATACTCACATTAATTTGTATTTAATGGCAATTATTATATAATATTTATATTCGTGTTGTGTTAATTATTTAGACAATTCCCACACGGTTAAATCTAATTGCAAACAAATATACAAATTCATTAACACATACCTTTACAAAAAAAGTAAATACACAAAGTTATGTATACAAAGTTATGTATACATTAACTTTTTTAACTGTTTATTTGGTTATTATAAGTATTTTGTTGTTCGTTTAAGTGATGAAATGAATTCATTAAAGATGGTTTATAAGAACACCAAAATTTACGAAGCGTGTTAATATGTTATTAGCTAAATAAGTTGTTGATTTGCGTTAAATTCAACAATTTTAGAATCATTTAAATCTAATATGCAATGGTATGTAATCATTGACGCAAATATTGTCGATTTAGATACAGAGAAAAGTAGGCTCTTTTCTCTATTCTATTGGATACCCCCCACCCTCTTATCAATTTTACAGAATATTATTTTGCGCTGAAACCTATGTATTCATATAATGCATATTATTCCGATTTTTGTACATTTAAAAGGGGCTATGGATTAGTGATTACTTGAAATTCTTCATATTAGCAAATGCCTACATTGATAAGATTGGAAACGTCTTAAATTGGAAACCTCTGTTTCCAACTTAAGGAGGTCCTTTCGCTTTTAATGTTAATTAAAAATTATTAGATTAGAAGGAAAAAGAATTTTTTTTGATAATGGTTTATTTATTTATCTATCGTATAGTGATATCCTATATCGTAACCAATTCCGTCCGCGGTATGCTTAGGGTAGCGGGTTCCATTCCCGCCGTCGCAACAAAATTAACTTAAATAATAGTTGTGATGGGCTGGTGTAGTGCATGGTATGTGCATGAAGGAGGTAGCCTCAGCCTCTGAAAATAATTGAGGAGCTGATAAATGAAATTATCAGCGGGAAGGTGGTAAAACACATATATGGTATCACAATAGGCTCTGTAACGAAGTGTGTTCTTCATGGACAGCCAATGTAACCTAACCTAACCTAACCATAGTGAAATTTGCATTATACTTTATTTACCGCGTAAATTTATGTGAAAATTTTTTTCAAAAATATTAACATTTGTTGATGGTCTTACGAGAAAGTAAGACCCTACAAACTTTTATGGAATTATATTATAACCAGTAATCGATTAGATGTAGTTAAAAATAAACTGAAAATTAGTTTTTCGAAATATTCAGGTTTCTGTTTTTGCACTAAAATTTATAATTTACCGTGAAATTTATTGAGAAATAAATAATAAACTGACAAAAAAGAACTGACCGGAAAATTTGTTCTCAAGACAGCAAGTAAATACATACATTGAATAAGGATAATATTTTATAGCTATACTTCAATTTTTAATAAGTCAAATACTTATTTTATTGAATTAAGGAGCAATTTTATTCAATTTACTTCCAGCCAGTGAAAGGGCTACCTTACTTGGACACACTGTAGAGTAGACATCAAGAAGAAAATAACGAAAAATTTATTTAAAATAATATGTAAATTTATGAATCGTCAGTATATCAGAAAATGCAATAAAAATATGAAAGTACCATCAATCATATACAGTTTTCTTTTACAGATCATGTGGATGATATTAATTTTTCCATAATTAAATTAAAAAAATGTTTTAATTTTCTATTGTCTTTATTATTATCTCCTATACATATATTTAAGTAAACAAAACACTTAAAAAAAAGACTAATTAAGTGTATAAAACGAACAATCGCATTGCTTTTTGTATATGTTTTTTAAAGCAATAAACTTAATTATAAACTATGTATTGTCTTTTAATTGGAAATGATCAACTTTAGAGATAATAATTATTTAAAGATAATTGATTAATTAATTATATTTTATAATATTTTTGCATGTATTGATTATATTTTATAATATTAAAATTAAAAATGTATGTCAGATTACATCCGATTAAAATGTTTCTATCAAAAAATTTTGTTTATGAAAAGCCATGGATGAATTCTAAACTTTTCACTTGCGAATTTTCGTTCAGGATATTTCGAAACGTTAGTAAAACGACTATTCTAAAAACAATCCGAATGTAAAATATAGTTAATGCATCCGGCACAAGGCGATGGTTGCAGTAACTTTGCCACATAACACACAAAATCTTCTCTATGAAAAACAGTTTGATCACGATATATAAGTGGTTATTACAGCAATAAACCATCAATTTTTATCGAAACTGTGCGTCGAATTCTAGGACATTAACGAAATTTCGAATATTTTGGCGCTTATCGCGTTTTCAATTCAGAAATCGCTCCTTTTTAACAAAATTTTTTATGTTATTATTTTTTACCTGTGCCATACAAATTTATCTAAGAAAAATAATTTACTTTTTGTAAACATTTATTACCCAAGTACCTCCCAATGTACCATTTACTTGTTAACATTTAAATGAAACATTTTTATCACGAATGAAGATTATTCAATAAAAGTGAATACAGTGCGCTACGATAATAAATTAAATAGTAAGTGAATGTTCGTTTTATTTTTGCAATTTTAATTTATTGAAGCGAATGAACGACCTTTTTATAAACAAACCATAAAAATATACAAAATAATCATTGGCGTGATGCATGATATTTCAGAATTTATTTATTAGGTACTAACTAAAGGAAGTATATTTTCTTCTCAGCATGATGTACGTACACTGTGGATTTTCAAAACTTATTGAAATCGTTGATGTAATGTAATTTATTATGTAAATGGTTAAACGTTTAACTTAGAGTTAGCTCTAAGCGATCAAAGGAATTATCTTTATGTTTTCGCCGTTGATGAGCTTTAACTTTAAAAATTGATTTTTCAACGCTTTGTTTGAGTCTAAAACATTTTCAAAAATGGAGAAAATGTAATTTTTTCATTATTAAGTGCAATTTTATTACCATTCTTTACCATTTAACCAGTCGGTTAAAAAATTAAAATCAGATCGTTCGTTATTATTTCGGTGTAAAACCCTTTATTAAAGACTTCACTGGGATCATGTATATAGAGGTAAAACAATTTATGTAAATGAATTTTAAAGTCAACACCGGAATTTATGTACTTGGTATTTATTTTAATAGATACTTATTAAAATATCAATTAATAATATCGTTAATAAAAAAATATTTGCAAATATTTATATTTATATATTTTGTAATATAATATAAAATTAATATTTAAAGAGAAAGTAATAATCATGATATCATGGATTTAATAAATTGTAATTGTTATTTGTTTGTTATTATTGTTAAATATTATTACTTATTATTGTTGTTATTTTATTCATAGATGAATTGTTTGATTTGAGTGCACAATTATTATATTGTCGTCAACAATAATTTATTTATGAATAAATTAAATGATATAATATAAATGCCAATAAAAATTCTATAATCTTACTAAATCACACCCTTGTATTCTTTGATTTCCTGTAAATAATTAAGAATATAAGTGAAATTTACAAAATTAAAAAAATCCCCGACAAATGCGATTTATTCCTTTTAAACCGATTTTTTAAAACCGAAACTTTACTATAAAATGTTCTCAATCAAGTCGGTTCGACCGTTTAGGAGCTACGATTCCACTGTGAAACACACAGACGTACAGACAAACACTTATAACACTTCTTCTTAAATCAATATCAAAGTGATGGTCAAGGACATCAGATGAGATAAAAAGGATACTTAGAGAGCTATCATTTATTAAAAATAAAAGATTTTTTTAAGGTTAAAAGCGAAGAAAAATGGATAAAAAAAAAAAATAATTTACATGAAAAGTTCTCTTATTCTGCCATTTTCCTTATTCCTTTCAGAAAGTAATGTTTTATTTTCATTGCCTTATAAGGCCAACTCTGGCGAAAAATTTAATTGATTACCGATTTTTTTTACCAGTTGTCGGCTCTATTATAGATATTAAAAATAATGTGTTTATGTATAAACTGTACCTATTACATGATAGAAGTTCTTACAATAAAATCTAGTGATTTGTGATAACTGTTTCATTTTAATTACTGACGTTGACAGTTTTATATGCAAATGTAAGTGAATAAATGTATATATTTATTTCAATTATTATTTCAACTTGCACTTTCCATATTACATAAAAAATTGTTAGTATTGTTAATACAAGATGTACTGGGGCTTGACTTAAAATAATTGTATACAAAAGGGCAAGTTGTCACTTAATGTATGTGGTATCTTTGTGTCTTGTTTAGGGCTGCCAGAACTAAAAAAAAAAACTAAAATTATCTACACCTCAACTTTTATTTAAGCCTGCAAATGTTTTTGAAAAAAAGTATCAATTAAGAAAATAATTTGCTTCATGTACCGTTTTTTGACCAAATTTACGGTCTTTTTAAGGTGCTATTTACAGTTTTTTTGTGAAGCAACGCTGTATGTTTAATCTACCAAAACATTTGTTCACTTAATCAAATTACAGAAATTGAAACGTTCACAGTGTAGCCAAATAAGCCGCTAAAATTTGAAAAATTAAGTAATACAAAAAAAAATCGAAAGTTTTTCGATTTTTAACTATTGTTACGATTTAGGAAGTTCTTTGCTTATATTATGAAACCAAATTTTAACACCTTATACCACTTAACATATAAGGATGAGACTGTACACTTCAATGGATTATCCACAATACGTATTTGAAAAATGGAAAGAAACGAAAAAATTACACAGATTCCGAGTTATTCGCACCGTGCTGTTTGAAAACTTGAAGTTGCATTTTGAGTTATTCGCACCGTGCGTGAGTTTTATTGGAGGCGTTTCCATGGTAACGATAAACTAATTTAATTATAGAATTGTATGGACGCATATATAATTGTATAGATTGCATTTATGACTTACATTGATAATTTAATATTATTGTCTCACAAGTTTAAATAAATAATTATGATAATTTACATTTGAAAAATAATATTTGTGCAATTTGATTTCTTATTTTCACAATTATTAATGCATTAAGCTTAATTAATTAGTGTTTTTCAATAATTTTAATTTGACATTTTCTATAACATTAACATGTAAAGAATTGCAAATTAGTCATAACAGCCTCCTTTATCGCCGCCAAAATTTTTCACTGGAAGCGCTGGCATCGATTTTATTGTCCCTACCATGGCTACGCACACAACGAATATCAACAGTCAAAATCTTATGGGTAAATAGGCAAACAAGTTTTGTTTTTCTTAATAAATATTTTTGTTACAAATTAATTAACTGTCCAATACATCAGATTATTATTGAAAGAAATTATAACGACAATAACACATCAAATTCGTTATGATAAATGAATATCATATTTTTAAATAAACTCAACGTGGACAGTTTTGTTGATGAACGAACAAACTTAAATTAGTTTCTAGTCGTCAAAAATATTTTTCATCTGTAAATGCAACAAGATATTTATTTATATCAATGAAATATTTTGTTGGTAGAAGAATCAGTAAGTATATGCGTTGAATGGATATGCAGACGATTCTAGAAGTTTTTACTATTACAGTCTAATTATGAGATTTTATTTTTTATTTATGACAATGGCGTTTGCGTTTATACCAGGCATGGGCGAATTATTTTAAGTCGAAGTCACCATTGTTTCTGTAAGAGTTGCAAACTGTTCTGTCAGAGTTGTTTCCTTGACTAACACCGACTCCAAAAATAACAATAATTTTAACTGCATTATATTATCGTTATTTTTTTACTTTTTAGTGCAAATTAATTTGGTTTGGAATAGTTTTTCTTCTGAAGTCGGTTTTCTTTTTGTTATTAAAAGTTTTTTTGATCACATTTTACTTCACACATTAAAAGTTGTATCAGTGAGAAAAACTGGAGAAAGGAATTTTCAGACATTATTATTGTTGGTTTAAAATGAATAAAGTTATTTGTCCTCTAAAAGTTGCATTCTGTTATATAAATAAAAAAAACAATTTTTTTTCTCCATTTTTAATAACAATTTTTTTATTATAATAAAAATGAAATAAATTGTTACAAAGAATGTGTTAATGTTTTCTTTCTCTTAAATGCAGTAGGAATGAATGTTTTCTTGATATTTATTTGGAATGCAAAATAAACATTCTATTTTAAAAAGTTCAACTGAATAAAACCCACACATTTGAAATGCATTGAAAATATAAATCTCACACAATACTAAGAAAATTGATATGAATGTTTCAAAATAGATGAATCGTTGTTGAGTGTGCAAAAACTGATGAGTTAAGTAAAACCATTAAACAGTTTATAGCAGGCATGGGGGAGTTATTTTAAATCGAAGTCACCATTGTTATAATTTTATTGTGTGCCATACACTTTATTGCGTGTCTCTTTATCCAATTCTGCATTGCTCATAGAGGAGGAAGCGAGACGGCTATACGACTCTTCTACCTATGTCAGTTTCTCTAATAGTAATGAGATAAGTAGAAAAAAATGTTATTTCTCTAGTTTACTCGTATTTTTGGTTAGGTAATTACTGTATTACTCGTATGTTAGTTACAGAAGCCTGAGAGAGTTAGTTACAGAAGTCTGGATAGTCGTAAAGTTTCACGTTAATCGTTAATATAAAAAAAGTTATAGTTGAGCAAATATATTAAAAATAGGGAATCACAAGGATGTAATCGGTTCGTGAATCAGGTTTAGATCATTGCCTTCACTTTTCACCATATTACCTGGTTACCCTAATGCTACTGTCGTAGCAGCCTTTACGTTTTTCTAAATGGTAAGTTAGCAGGTGGTCTAAATTAGTACTACTGAAAAAGCGGTCCACTTCGTGTTTATTGGTACAAATTTTTATCGTCAGTTTGCGGGATTTATCTGATTCGAATTTGAATATTTTTATTGGACTTAAAAAATGGCAGGTACATGTATTTTCATCTGGTCGAAATTGTAACTACTGAATTCGGGTCTTCTTCTGATTTTAATTAGTATGAATTATTATCGTCAGTTGGCAAGTTGGAACTCCCAGTTATCAATATTATGGGAATAAGTCAATTTGTACTTATTTGCGCTTCCATCTAAATATGGTCCACCTAAATCAAATTGTTTGCTAAAAAATAATATATGAGGAAAGGAATATTCATCTCGTTTCTGCTTCTCTGGTTAACTCCAAATTTATGAAACCAAACCAACACATTCGATTGTAATTAAATTTTGTAAATTGTCCATAATTTCTTTTTCAAAAGCGATAGAAATTATAAAATTTACCAAGATTTATTTTGAGAACCTTCTGTAAAGAGTAAGAAATTTTTGTGTGGATATTACTCTTTCAGTAGCACTGTGAACGCTATGCCTTATACTTCAATGAGGTAATAGTAATACTAGCAATAGTTATGGCGGACGAGTCAATGCAGTATGGGTGTCAGGCCGACAATACTTCTGGTGGATAGCCCTATTCAACAGGGTAATATTACTTTTACTAACATACATACTATATGTATCTGTCTCTATACCATATTTTTCCATTATTTCTTACCGTGAATCTTTTGAAATAGAGAGTTTTCATATATTTCATTCTAAAACTAGCTACTAAGAAAAATTAATGAATTTTTCATACTCATATTCGACTAGACCATCGCCTAAGTAGCAGGATGTTGTCATTATAATTACAATAAAAATTTATTTACCTCATATATTAAAAGCCTATATTAAACACATTTACTTCAAATGTTATGTGAATTGATGCCAAAAAATTTTAAGAAAACATTATTTATTAGGAAAAGTAGTGTATTTTAACACAATATTATTGTCTTGATAAAGTATCTACTATTTTAAACAAAGGATCAGAAATCCGTCCACCTAAACTTCGATTGTCTTCAAAATTTTCTAGATATATCTGATATCTCTGTGTTTATTTTGTTAGGAAGTATTGGCTCTTATTCACCTTCTGTCAAAAAAGCTGCTTGTTAGCAAAATACTTAACCGAAATCTGAACTTTAAACTCAGCCTACTACAAATTGGCAAATACGGCCCATTCTTAAAATTTTGTCTAGCGTCAGAGATGGTTAGAGATATGTGACCCATCACCCTGATTGTCAAATTGATATTCCTATAAATAACGAAAATATGAGAGTGTCTTCATCTTAAATGCGACAAACTGTATATAATAATCTTAATATATATATTTCTTGTGTGTGTGTGTATGTGACTGAACTCCTCCTAGACGGCTGGACCGATTTCGATGAAATTTTTTGTGTGAGTTCAAGGGGATTGGAGAATGGTTTAGATTTACCATTCGGTCCACTACAACTGCTTTTGAGGGCTCCGTACCAAAAAAATGAAATTTCATTAAATGGTGGGAGCGCATATAAATCATATCACATTATGTATACTATGTGTACTATGTATTTTTAATAGTATTCAGGTATTGTCAATAGGCATTTATTAGAGCCATATGCGAGCGCAGCGAGCTCTACTATCAAAGGTCAGACCAAAGGTCGAAGGTCAGGCCACTCCAATAAATAGGAGTTAAATTGGGGTTTAGCGGGATGGGTTTAGCGGACAGGCTAAACGTAGTATAGGTATTCATGAATTGGAGTTACGTTTTTACGGGACAACGTCCGTCGGGGCCGCTAGTTTACATATAAAAATAGACCCCACAAAAATTGCATTGCCTTCAGTACATTAGCTTCTTTTACATTCGAAGGATATTAGAAATTTTGAGAAAGTTGCAGCGTAGAAATATTTATTGAAATGTTATTTTATTAGTAAAGTTTTTAAAGCCCTAATTTTGTTAAAATTATTCTGTATTTGTAACAGCTAGATGATTGTCTTTATCTTAAAAAAATACGGTAGATTTTGTAAATAAGGAGTTTATGAAGAGATGAGTTTTATTATTAATAGCTTATATTTACTATCATAAATGGCTTAACATGATTTCTGCATTGAACAATTATGCTTACAATAATTATTATACAATTTTATTAACCAATGGTTGTTGTACTAAGCCTATAAGTATTCCATTTTCATCTTACATCAAAAAAATAATTTTTTTATTTATTTAAATTTACTAATTAGTGAAAAAAGTACGCCTACGTATAATAGTATTATATTTATAACTACTAATTAAAAATTAGTATGTTATGTACGTATTATACACTAATTAAATTATAGTGCATATCACATAACATACATTTCGTAAATAATTATTCTGCAAATATAATATAAACCATAATTCTCTTCTCATGATGAATGTTCCTCATTACACGCCCTCCCCCTCCCTTTTCGCTAAGATTATAAATAAAATCAAAGAACTCATGGTTGAAACGACCTTCAAAAATCGGATCAATAACTTTCTTTTTAATATAATTATTTAATCAACTGCTAAATAAACCAAATGGCGAACTGCTATGGCGAACCAAAATAAAATTTATATTTGGGGAAAAATGTGGAAAAAAATGATTAAAATAACATTTATTTTTGATTTTCTTATGAGAAGATGATTATAAATCATCAATTGAAAAGAAAATTTGTCCGATATTTAAAAGACAGAATGTTGGGGAGCTGCCCTCTCATAAATTGCAATTTTTTGTGTTTGTCTATTAGAGTGAATTTTGGAAAATGTTGAGCCACTTCACTTTTCGTTTTGTTATTTAAAAACATTTTTGTTGAACTACGAAAAAAGTCACTCATTTAAAAGTACCTACATTAAATTCGACAATACTGCTAAATTTTCAAAATAAAACTTAATTTTCTTCTTTCTCCAACTGTATTTATGATCAATAGTTCCATTTTACTATAATCAAAAAGATTTCGATGTTTCTATAAGTTCCCGGTTTCCCGTAGAACCTTTCCTTTAATCGCGGTTAACTACGAAATTTCATTTGCCAAAATTTCAAATTAACAGCCATTAAACATACTAGAATAGGGTACTTTCTGTAGTGTAAAAAAAATTATGAAATTTGAAAAAAGTTAAATATATGTAAAAGTATACTTAAATATTCTGATTTCGAGTCATAAAAGCACATTTTTCTTTTATAATATTAAAATTAAAAATCGTAATTTTTAAACTGTATATCATGTGACCTAAAACGCGGGCAAGCCCTGATGTGATGCCATATCGGAAAGAACCACAGACCATCAGTTAGTTCAGTTGAGACAGCTGTGTATAATATACTCATAGATAATAAATATTTATATTTATTATAATTAGTTGTCTATGAATATATCTGTCAAACTTATCTGTGTTATTTCGTATAATGATACCGATATTACGTCACCAAATTGGATTCCCGCGTTTTTGACAGTTTAAAAAAAGTTTAAAATTTAATTTAAGTTTTTGGCAAGAAAGCGTGTGTATTTTTCCGAAATAAATTTTTGGTGGCTTTTTATTAGGAAAATCAACATTTTGAAGTACTTTTTCAAATATAGTAGAATACCCTATTATTACACGACAAAATTTGAAAAAATAGCCATAAATACACACAGACACATAATTTTTTTAACAGTACAATTTAATCTCAAAATGAAAAAAATATCATAAGATTGTTTTATTTAAAATTTAGTAGAGAAAACAGCAGCTTTCTTTCGAAGAGTTTATATATATTTCGTTATATTTTCAAAAAAAAGTATTAATTAATAATATATTAACAAAAATAACAGTAGAAGATCAAAGATCATCTATTGTTTTATTTAATTAATAACTAATTAACATTCTTCAATTATTTATGGTAATTTGTTTACTTGTTTTTAGTATGAGAAGGTTTCATATATAGAAATAATTCGATGATGTATGAGGCCATCTAATACATTCACATCAAGATTTATAATAAAACTATTTATTATTATATTAATTATAAGTCTTTAGTGTTAATGTAATCTAATTCAATTAATAAATATTAATTATGTGAAATATTATTGAGTTTAAAAACGATCTTGCAACAAAGAAATATTTTTGTAAAATATTTATGTTTCAAAAAATAGAATAATCGTACATCCTTAATCGTACACTATATCTATGCTAGATGCCTTGGTCTTGGTCTTGGTTCATTTAAGCCTCTGCTCAACAATATTTGTCAATCTCATTCTTTGAAAAAATTGTTAATATTTTCGGAATTTTAGATAAGGAAATTATTAAAAATTTATTATGAATATTTTAAATAGTAAGTTCACGTTCCTAAAAGTAAAAGGTCTATGAATTCTTTACGTATGACTGTTTGTAATAAAAAATCACAACCGATAAATAACTTCTAAATAAAAATTAATTACAATTAATAAATTTAATAACTGTTGTAAGTGTTTAATTATTGCAAAAAAATAAAAGAGAATTACATTAAGACAACTGCATAAATATTAAAGTTAATGAGTTAAATAATTTTATTTCTCTCAAGAACTCAATAAAATAAATCTTCCAAAAAAAATACACCTAATTGTTTCATAACGGGTTGAGTAGTGAATGTTTTTCAATAGATTATTGTGTACATATTCGTATATACCGTAAATATACAATTATGTAATTAAAAGAATATTAAAAATCTGTACAAATATTAATGATCTTATACAAAAGTCATGTAATTTACGTTTAATAATTACTTAAAAAAATAATTCTACTTTTTATAACTGTGTAGTAATATTCATAAAATATTTCAATAACCATTATTTTAATCAATAAGTAATTTTGTCAGTTTTAATTTGCACATTAATGTATACTATTTAAACTCCGGGGTTTTTTTCTATTGAGTGTATTATAGGTCACCAAGGAAAGTTTGTATGATATTTTTCGGAAAGGAATTTTTTCCATCAAGTCCAACTAAAACAAATTAGAAAATTAATCTGTTTTTCAACTGTTCCACCATTACTCTACTCATTTTAGGCTTCACACACATTGATGAACCAAAGCAATTCTATACAAAATATACATTTTATATATACTTATCATGCAAAAATATCGTCATACAAGACGCTTTTACTTATACAAAACGACAGCAGAAACTGAATATTTTCATTTAGGTTACCTAGGAAACTAAAACTTTTTCAATCAATTCAGCTGCCCTGAATTTTGAGAAAATGCAAAATTATTATTATAATTGTCAAATTTGTATTTTTCGTGAAAATTTTATGTTTTTTCATTTAATAAAATTGAGTTGTGAGAGTTATCAGAAGTTAAAGATAACAGAGAGATAATAAAGTAAAAACAATAAAATTTTTATGGTATGTCATAATAAATATCCTGATCAAACCAATCGTAACGCACGCACATATTGGGTTGACTACTAAATCAAAAGTGTGTCTTTTTTAAACTAATATTACAGTTAATTCATACAGTAAAAACTAAAAGTAGCTATAAAATTAAATTTTTTAAAGAATCAAACAAGTATTTGACTTGTAAAAGAAATACCTTAAATTTTCAGAAAAATATCTTGTAAATAAAAAAGTAAGTGCTCCACTTATAATGTACCAAGATACGAAATCGACGAGTGTCTCACGATACCTCCTGTCTTTTGGTCTCTCGTTATTTGACGCGGATATTATTCGCAATACCAACTTCGTTTTTAATTGTATATTGTTATTAAATGTAGCTTAAAATGAGAACTGAATTGTTATAAAGAAATTTAAAAAGTGATATCTTAATATCTTTAGTATACGAACTGATGGGGTTGATTTACGTGATTTATAATTTGTCAAATTTTTTTTTTTAAAGTGTTCTAGTTCGCTACGACAACCTATGCGATTTACAATTTTGGGTAGGGATCCTATATACAGGTTCAACTGTTAAAAAAATAGTTGGCTATATATCTTGTTCTGTAGGTACTAACAACAGAAAACAATGCTCAAGCGGCAGCTTCAAGTACCAAAAATTTGTAAGTGACTCTCCCCTATAATAAAAGAAGATTTTACTTTAATTTTAATTAGAGATGAATAAATAATTAATTAATTTATCTAAACATTAGACAAAAAAATTAACCATATACAGAATTAATTAAATATAAACTAGGGCATAATTTTCACATAAAAATTTACGCATTGTTCAAACATTTTCTTCATTCTTTCACTATAATATTTATAATAAGTCTGTGAAAATTATTTAAAAAAATAAATATTTGAATAAAAAATACATTTAAACTGTATGTGTACACAACACATAGGTATATATACCTGTAACAACTATTTCATTGTAATTTCAGGTTAATTGGAGAAATGAATCATATATTATAAATATATCTACTAAGTCTGAATAACTGAATATAATGGAGAAATTAGTTTATAATTTGTTTTATTTTTTTTAAAACATAGTTATAACTATAAGATAATATAATAAATTTTTTAATTGAATTATTATTATTTTTTCATTATTAGTAAGTAGCAAAAGGTTATATGAAAATTTATATAATTATATTATTTGAATATATGTAGGTAATTTTTATTCATTATGCATATATGTACACTTATTTTTCTAATTATACCGGGTGAGTCTTCAAAAATGTTAAAAAAGTATTCCGTTGTGTCGTACTATATAGCGGCTAGAAATTCCTCCAAATAACCGCCTATGTTGCGTTTATGTGTACGCCTAACACTTGTCCAATACTTATAATGATTTTTCAAATTATTTTAGATTAAATTATGTTTTTAATCTTTTTTAGTAATAGAAGATTACTATAACCCGCTGCCGGTTGCCGAGTGGCAATATACTATTTTGTGTACAAAAAAACTTTAAACATGCCTAAAATTTCAAAAAGATGTAGTTTTTATATTAAGTAGTCTGGTGTCGGTGGCTGTGAAGGTCGTTTTCCTAGAAAAATCAATGTAATTAAGTCTGGCTGAGGTAGCTGTGCGAATAACAAAAGTAAAACATGGTTTACATGGAAACAACATATATGAATGTGTATTTATGGTTGCTGTGGAAATAACAGCCGCAAATGATGTGGATGGTTGTTAAAACAGTTTTTTCATGAAAAACTGAAACATACATCGCAAAATATGACTCTTCCTGACATCTTTTGGTGTATATCGTAGTTAATGAAATAAACGACATTACCGGGATATTCAAAATGGTATTTGTGTGGAGACATTTTAAACGGTCTTATACAATATAATTAAATCTTTATGGATCTTATATTAGTGATAAAATTTGTGTCTTTTTAACTCAAAAAATATCGAGCAAAGCTCAATCATCCAGATATTTATTATATTAATTGTAAATATATTTGAAATCAAGATTGTAAATTGATTTTCTGTGGAATAATTAATATATCTTCAAAATAAATATTAAAGTATATCAAAGTTTTCAAATAATTCACGTAGTAGATCGTATGAAATGTATTTGCCAAAACAACAATTCGGTGGCTTTTATGGGACCTGGTTGATTTAAGTTTCGGAGACAACAACCGTATCATAAGAGTACAGATTCTTGTGATTCGGTCTTTACCGTGGCTGTTATTTCCACAGCAACCATAACTATTTGACTCATGGCGAATATTGTATTACAACAACTATCTTTCGAAAACAACTATAATTTCTACATAGAAAATGACGGATATTCATACAAACTTTCATTTGTCTTTTTCACCACTTTAGGAGTTAAGTTCACAAAAATCCTTTCTTAGTGCTCACTTCGGTATCAAAAAAAACCCACATGCTTTCATAGTCTACGCCCTAGGAATTTTGGCTGTGTGTTGGTATGTTAGTCTGCAGTAAGAAGTCAGTTATTATTTTATAATATACTAGCTGGGAACTACCCGCTTTGCTGGGCAACATCCCCACTTGCACCCCTCCCTCCACATTTCCTTGCGTTGGATAACAGTTTTGTAATGTACACGTCATGCTCTTTTATTTGATACCCCACTTAGGTATATTTGTAAATATTCGATATTTCCTTCCCACTTTCTCGCTACACCTTTCTACCCTCCGAAGGTTAAAAAAATTTCTAAATGTAATTTAAAACATTCTGACCAAGTTTTGAACTATTAAAAGCCATAATTGAAAAATATGAATTTTTTATTCATGAACACCCCCGCAACCCCCCTTGTGGGTGGAATTTCGTAAAATCCGTTCTTAGCTGACCTCTACTTGGCAAAAGGAATTTTCCTGCCAATTTTCAAGTCTCTAGGTCTTATAGTTCCAGAGATATCGTGATGAGTGACTATCTATATCTATAGAAAGTCTCCTATATATTTATAGAGATAGATATGCAGAAAGATAGATGTGTAACATTTTACGATATTCACTCGGTAGTTTAAACGTTGTTTGAATTAATATTTTAGAGAAAATATAATTAAATTAATTGAAAATATAGAGGGTTATATGTCATTATGAATTTTGTTGCGTGAAATGCGTAAATCTAAAATTTTAACATGTAATTATCCTAGTTTGCAAATAATACATTTTGTTAACAATTTTACGAAAAAATGTTGTTAACAAAATCGATGAAGAAAGTTTCTTAACACATTTGTTCCATTATAATATTTTTGGTAATTGTATTTATTATTTTAACAGATGAGAAAAATAAGTAGCTAATTCAAAAAGAAAATATACTATGAAGGGATCTGTAAATACTTTAAGAAGATTGTGATGGTATATAAGAGACTTAGATAATAACCAAATACTGCCCGCATCATGCAAAATAGTGTCACTTCAGTTAACGATTTATAAATAACACATTAATTCATTAAAGTATATCGTGCAGTAAAAGTTCAACAAAAATTTTTTTTTTAATATGACTTTATGGCGTCACAATATTAAAAATTCCTGCTATTCTCATGTCACATGTTGCCACAAATGACAAATCTCAAAATACCACGCTCCCTTAATGTGTCACGTAAATTATGGATATTGCCTACTTTTATTACAGGTTTATTACCTACTTTCTAAGCTATTGATTCTATATCGAATATATAATTAATTGGGAACCTTAAATCTGTGTTAGTGTAAAGTTTAACGGCTTCTAGATTTTGGATATTTCTTTCCTTATCAGAATAAGTTAGGGATGGAGTGCGTCTGAACTCAGTGAAACTTGATCAGCGTTAAATAAAGTTTGAAAAGAAAGAAACAACCCTAACTGTTGAACTAATCCTTTTGTAAACTACGGGGCTTGTTTCTTTCTTTTCAAATTTCTTTAAATTATTTATTTTAATTACAGAAAACAATCATCGAAAAACACGAAAATCAAAAAAAATTTTATTTTTATGATTTCGATACTCAAGTCACAGTTCAAATTTTCTTTATCGATCCTCAAAATACAGGCAGAAAAAAAATTTAAGAAATTTCAGTTTCTTCTAGGCTTACGATAATTGTTTAAATTTTAAAATTACATTACAGTACCATTGTAATATTTTATGCTCGATAAAATCTCAAAAAAAAAAAAATAAAAGTTTTTATAGCTGCAAATTATGAAAAATACGTTTGATGACAAATAAAAATGAAAAGTTTTTATGACATTAAACATGATATTGCTGATTAATATTATAACTTCATGTGCAAGCATAAGTCATGAAGTTCGAATGAATTAATGTCTGGAATGTAAATTAAAATCTTGTAGGTACACAAATAACAAAAATATTTGCATACATACATGTCTATTTATTATTTGATGGTTATTTTTATATTTTGAATGTCAACTAATGTCAAAAATTATTATTACGATGTGCTCAAGTCACAAGACATCGCAAAATATTTTAATGAAAAACGAAAAACTATCTAACACACGCACACTTTAATTGTTTTTAATCGTCTCTACTTTTTAATCAAGCCTGCCTGCAAAGTTTCAGCACGATTGGATCACGGCAAAAGGGTTTAAAAATCGATCCAAAGTTTTTTCGGCGGCAAAGCAGACACTACGAGTAAAAAGAAAGGGCATATTAATGATTGTGGCGCATTTATATGTTGAAATTAAATAATCACACTTTTTCAAAGAAAATTTTTATAAAAAGCAGGTTGTGGCTAGATTTCAGGGATCGTTTAAAGGAATCATCCAATTCTAAGAAAGTTTATACGAGTACTTGATTCACTCTACCCCCAATAAAAAGTACCAACTGGGGGTAGCTTAACCACTTTCGAATATGGTAGTTTTAATTTTCTTATACCTGGATAATTTTTCTAAATGACCCTAACGAGAATTTTCGTTCATTAAATTTGAAAACTCAAATCCAATCAGCAGCTGCTTAATAAATTTGTGCTTTATGAGAAAGGGATAGGATAGAAAAATCGATTTTCGATTATAAGCTGTTTCTGTTTGGTAATTATTTTATGCTCGCATACCAAATTGTGGTTAATCACGTACAAACAGGTTTATGAACATTACATTAATTATGAATTCTTTAATTAGCTGCTTTTATTATTGAGTATTAGAAGCATTTCATTTAATTCACGTGAAACAATCTTCTCGACATAATTTGTTTTATGCTAGCTTGTGAGTTAGTTCGGTGTTATTAAACTAATATGAATAAACAATAAATTCACGTTTTGCTAACATTTTTTTGTTACAATAAAAAAAAAACTTTAGTTTATTTCTTTATTTTATGATGAACAAGGGATGACAATTTTGTCTTGTAAAATTAAGTATAATTTTTGACTATGGCAGACAATTAGTATGAATTTTAGGTAGGCATGGATTCTATTATGTTAAAATATTTGTTTTATTACTCATATTGTTTTTATCCGTTGGACAACATAAATTAATATATAGCACACAATAGAAAAAGTCAAGGATATTTAATAATTCTGCGAATTTTAACATATCAATATTTGACAGCCCCGCGACGCAAAATTGCAAAAGATCTCATACATGTATATTATTACTCTAGCAAGTTTCTTTCTGCCCTAAACTTATCTTCCTTATTTCTTTATCAAATTCCAAAGCTGGTAATTGTTAAACTGCTGATTAGTTTATCTTTAAATATAGTTAAGCATATCGGTCAAGTCCAAAAAACTGTATTTGTATTGTAAATAGCCAATTTGTTTGGTTTTTAGTAATTTAAGGTGCCTCAGAGATGCCCCATACTTGAAATATAGCTAAGAACACTTTCCATTAAATTTCCTTTCAAACGAACTCAAAATTGGTTCATTCGTTTGGCAGCTACGATGTCATAGGCAGACAGACAGGCACACATAGCGGTTAAACTTATAACACTCTACTTTTTGGTTTGAGGGTTAAAAATACATTTTTAACCCTCAAAAAATATTTTTTCTCAATAGGACACCAAAAGCTATCTAACCTGTACCACGTCATGCTGTCATGGTCACAAACGTTCACTCGAATACACATTCTTTTTTGAGACTAAACTATTAGTTACATTTCAAAGAATTTGTACCGCCTTTTGCCTTTTTCGTTCTTTCAGGCCTTTAAATGTTGGTGGTCGGTTATCCTGATCTCAACCTTTCTTCTCCTTTTTTCAGTTAAACTCATAAGAAAAAGTAATTCGATCGGAGTAATTTATAACGTATGTGTGCCTGTCTGTCTGTTTGTGTGTCTGTCTGTGGCATCGTAGTGCCTAAACGAATGAACCGATTAGGATTTTTTTTGTTTCGTTTGAAGGGAAATTTAATGGGGAGTGTCAGCTATGTTTCAAGTTTCGAGTTTAAGGGTTCCGTACCCCGAACAACTAAAAATAGGCGATGATCCTAAATCAGTTCAGTTTGGAGAAGGCTCTAAGGAAAAATGTTAATGGAGAGTGTTCTTAAATACGTTTCAAGTGCAAGGTTAGGGTTTCATACACGAAAAATTTATCGGCATTTGTTTATATTTTGTAAATTTCACTTGTTTTATAGTTCAAGGAGGTAAAAATAATTTGAAAAAATTGATGCGTTTTTGTTTGACAACGTTTCAAAAATCCTACACTTTTCTGACCTAGTCATATTTTGATCGCTAGCAAGTAGATATATTTTAAATTGAAGACTTTATACAAAATACTTAAAAATTGTCAAAAAGTTATTTCAATATTAAAAAATTGATTTTTACAAACAATTCTTCATAGACTTCCTCATGTTGTGAAATTAACAAAATGGTTTTTTTTGTCGTTAAATAACAGTTCTTTCTATATTATTTATATTACACCACACATGAGTACAACAAATAAAAATATTTTTTAAAATTATTGTTATATTACCCAAGTATTTAGTCAAATTACAGATAATTTATAGTTGACTCGTGGGAAATATTTGTATCTTACACAAAATTTACTGAATAAAATAATAAATATAATCATTGTTTAATTTGTATAAACATCGCATATCTGATTCTACGTGATAGCATTTCAAATTCGTTACGTATGTGTGATTTTGATTTTACACGTATGTAAGGTATAGAAGGTGTAAATATCGATAAATTAATAATTGTTGTAGTTTGATATCACATTAGAAAATCGTTACATACATTAAATTATCAACACTATGTATTGAATTTTAATCGAATAATTTATTGAAAATATAATCGATAGTATCAAAATCTGTATCAAAGTCCAATTAAAACCTCTATAAACTGAGAATGATAGATTCCATTCGACTATTTTCCCGTTTATGTATCAATGAATGCTGAATGATATGTAAAAACTGTATTTATTCTTGTCGGAAAATTTGTGCAACCACCATGAGATCATCATGTCGAAAATTTCTACACAATATATAAAATATTTTATCGGTGCTGCCTCTTGTATTAATTCAACCTTTGTATATAAACACAAGCAATAGAAATTGAGGAGCATACGAGTTAATAGTAAAATCTTGAAAAATACAAAACTTTTTCATTTTTAACCCCCGAACCAAAAGGTTTGCTATAAGTTTGACCGCTATATGTGTATGTGTGTGTGTATCTGTCTGTCTGTCTGTGGCATCATAGCGCCTAAACAGATGAACAGATTTGATTTTTTGTTGTTTTGTTTGTAGATAATTTAATGTAGAGTATTCTTAGATAATTTTAAATTTCAACTATTTGATCATTATTGTAGGGCGCCCATAAATATCAAGTAGTTCTGAGTGATGTTTCGATATTCTGAGAGAGTGTGTAGTCCAAATAATATTGAAATGAATCGTGAATTTGCACAAAGACTTTCCGATTGATGTAAATTCCATATCCGCAAAAGCATTTTTAACTTTCAAAATGGCAAAAATTTTCATAAAAAATAGGAGGTGCCTTTGAACTTCTACTCCTATAGGATCCAAAAAATTTAGTTCCCCCCTGCCAGTAGATGTAAAAAATAACTAATGACAGAGCTTCTCAGAAAAAGTTTTAAAAAAGATAAACCCAATATTTAAAAATGATCAATAAACGTATTATTTTAGCTACATAATATAAAAATACACGGTCTATAATGAATCGTTGATACATTATATAATATATTTGTATTAATTTATTTAAAATTAATTAACGAATTTAATGATATGAAAAATTAGTACAATAACAAAAATGTTTGCGTGAATTCACTTGTTTTTAAATTAACATAATTATAATAATTCACAATTTTAATACATCAATGATTACTTTTGATTGTATATTATTAATTAATTATATCATATTATCTACACGATTTCTTCAATTTCAATGGAGTCAATTATTGAAACTGTAATATATTTATTTAAAACTGTTAATAAAATAACCTACAAAATATTTCTATGATTCTTTTTTTCTGTGATTTGATAAAAGTTATTTAGGTAATAAAAAGAAATGATTTTCTTTTACAGAAAAAATTTTTCTTTTTCAGAATTAAGATGTGTTTTAATTCGGTCCTATGGATGTTCATGATCGAACTCAAAGATCAGTATTTATAAACTGATGTTGGTCTCTGGTCTATGAATTTAATCTGATTGGTCTATGAATTTTCTCTGATTGGTCGATTGGTCCTCGCTGCGCCAACACCAAAAATACCCATTACATTTTTCCTGCAACTCCACAAGAGAATTGTTTATAGTATGAGTTTTATTTATTTATCATTATGAAAATAGGTTTCTAATAACTTATACAAATTCGCACCGTACGTGCGTGAGTTTTATTGGAGGCGTTTCATCGTAACGATACAGTACTTTAATTATAGAATTGTATGGATGCATATATAATTGTATGGATTGCATTTATGACTTACATTGAAAATTTTATATTTTTGCCTCACAAATTTAAATAAATAATTATGATAATTTACATTTGAAAAATAATATTTGTGCAATTTGATTTCTTATTTTCACAATTTTCAATGCATTAAGTTTAATTAATTAGTGTTTTTCAATAAATTTAATTTAATTTTTATAAGATTAACTTGTAAAGAATTGCAAATTAGTCATATAACAGCCTCCTTTAACGCCAAAATTTTTCACTGGAAGCGCTGCCATCGATTTTACTGTCCCTACCATGAGTACGCACACAACGAATGTAGTTAGTTTATACAATACAAAAATAATTTTGACTAATTAAAAAGTATTTTTCGGTTAAATTCACATAAACTAGAACATAATTTACGATATTGATGTTTCTGGTTATGTAACTAGATATTATGAGATTAATGATGAAAAAATCTTTTTTTTTTTAAATTAATTGCAGTGTATCTAGCTATAATGTTTCCTGTTCCGTATATTTTTGTTTTGTTGACATTATTAAATAATAATGATTTTGATCGTGTTTCATTACAAAATGTTGCGGATTTTGATTATTATAAAATGAAAGGTCACTAATTACTAAATACATGTACTATAATTTTGCATCATCATTTATGATTGGCATCAATAAATATAAAATGTAGTACATTTCATCAATAATTCAATAATAAAATAGTTTACAAAAAAACAAAATTTCCAAGTCAAACTAATCATACAGTATGTTTTTATAAGTTTACATAGGCTCGAAACTCGTTATGAGCTTTCAAGTTCAATGAAAAGCTCAATCATGTAACAAATTAATAATTTAAAGTATTCTTCTTATTTTTACCAGCTTTGAATCAGAGTGAGATTTTAATTCAACCTTAAAGATTAGATCGAATACAATGCATAATATGACCGACCACCTTTGATCCGAACATATTTTGTTTGAGAAGAATTTTCCTTTTTTAATTTATTTCTTCATTACGTTAGTACATTCACTAGACTTGTTAACAGACAAATAAAAAACGAAGATGAAATAAAAGTTTAGATGATTTTGAATGATTTAAGAAAAATAAAGGTACTGATATCGGATTCATTTCGTTGTATTTTAAGTTTAAAAAGTGACAAAAAGCAAGGTTTAATATGAGACTTAATGGAAAAAATATAAATTGATTTTTCTTTTTTTCTTTTCAATTAATGCCTAGGCTGCATACGCAGTAGCCCATTCTTACAATCCATTTATCCGTAATTTTTTAACGGTTTGAGCCCGTTTTTCACTTAGTTAATTTAATTGCGCCTTTTAAAGTTTTAATTGTCTGCGGGTTAGTATAAAATTTGATCTAGCCGATTAATAGCCCAACGGAAAATGTACGTTTTCAATATGACATTTAATACTTTTAATAACAGGTTTTCAATATTTCCCAACATTAATTGATCGTATATCGACTCATTTCACTCAACGTTCGATATAATACTGAATTCCTGTCACTTCCTGACAGACGATCTTAGAGCTTCAAGTAGCAAAATTCAATCGAGCTGAAAGTTTGCTGGCAGACTCGTGGTGACGATAAAAATGATCGAACAAATTTTAAAAAATTTTTTAAAATGTATAGTACGGGAAAATTTAGAAAGGGAGTATAATACAAATTTGGTTTTTATGGTTTATGGTTTATTTTTTTTTTTTTCATTTATAACGAGGGTTTTTCTAATGTCTTCTAGTGATTTATTTTTAACATTGTTTTATTACATTTTGCAAATCTTACAAATATTTTTTTCTTTTAATGGTGATTCAGAGAAAAATTCTTAATACATAATAAAATTATTATTTATCGGATTTATCTGACTTAAGATTTCTAAGAAAACATTGGAGTAATTGGAGTAATTAATAACATTTTTTTTTTTTTGTCTCCTGTCTGATTCCCGGAAATCGAAACGAGCTGGCACGCAGCCTATAAAATTGTCGTTTTTATATACCATAGAAAATTATAAATTAATGTTTTTCTTTAGCAATGAGACGATGATTCTTATTGTTATTACAGAGTACATTTAATAAATAATATACGGTCACGTGAAAAACAAAAACTATAATAATCATATTTATTTATTTATTTATATTTATTATTTATGATTAAATAAAATACGAACAATCATGTACAAATTAAAAAAATATTTATTTATATACTTTCTTTCCGGCATTTTTATATTTATTTATAACATTATATTAAAATTAAAGAGATTTATTGTATTATACCCGGTATATTTTTATTTTATAATTCAAGATCTAATTCTGTACGCAAAATGTATATCCGTTGAATTTAAAATGAGTACATAACAGGCCTGTACGCAAGGGAAGGGTTTTGGGGTCAAAACCCCTCCCAATGAGAATCTGACCACATAAATTTTGAACTAACAATATAGTCTTGTAAATGCACCATTTTATGAGACGCATTTCCACTGACGTATCAGAAATCCATGCATAATTTGATTTCAGTACATTCTTTGCTCCGTCTCTGAGTCGAGTACTTCAAACAGAAAACCTGAATCTTGGCGAGGCTATCGAACTGTCTGATGCTGCAAAATATATTTTGAAAGAAGAGGAAACGCAATTCAGGAAAATTTTCAAAACCATGGGCGGTTTGTAATTAGGTTGTAAGATTGTATCAAGTAGCTAAAATTTGAGTACAAGTGTAAGAAATATAATCATAAGCGACTATAAACTAGCAGACCGGCTTCTAAATCTGAAGATTCCTGGGAGTATTTTATCATCAAGGTAATGGCTTATAAGGTTTTAACGGTATTATTAGGCTAAGGATATTGTATGTTATACATGGATGAAGCGGGCTGAGGACGAAATTAGTTTTTGAATATCAATAACTGGTACCCTATCTCATCGGATATAGAAAAACAGTTCCTCTTTAAACATGTTGAATATATATACTATATACATTGGGTATACAAGAAATTAATTAGTTTCACTTATTTCTTTAATATTTTTATTAATTATTTTAATAATAAATTATATTAATAATAAAAAATAAAAGTGGACATAAACTAAATATTACTTTTATTTATTTATATAAATCATAAACATTTTATACAATTATGAAGGTGATAGCATGTGTTAAAATCACCTACACAAAAAATTATATACCGGGTACAATGAGAAATTTTTATAAAGGCGACTTCACACGCACAATATTCAATTGTCCATTCCAACAAATGCTGCTCTATGATCACGATAAGTCATTAAAAATAGACTTTTATCTGTGTGTGTGTGTGCGTGCGTACATGTGTTCGCGCGTGCGTGTGTATCAGTGCGTACGTTTACATTTTATGCTGCAAAATATTGCGTAAATTAAAAAATCGTGCATGTGGGATTAGTGCCGAATGTTAAGAGCTATTAATGAAACAAATGAGACGAACAGGGGGAAAGAAGAGGTATTTCTTACCGTGATGAAATATGAAATAGGAAAGGGTAGCTTCATGAAAACGCAACGTATGCAGTTTGTTGTCAATTTAATTTTAAATTTTGTCTAACCCTTTTTGTTAATTGATTATTGTAAATGTTTAACTATTATTCAGGGACAAGGTCTAGAAATTGTGTAGAAGTTTTTTTTTCAGGGAATTTAAACAAATGTGACACGACGCTACAACGGGATAGGACGGGGCTTAAAATGAATAAATTTGACTAAATATATTTTTTGGATATCCTAAAAATTTGACAAAATTGCTGAACATAAGGGCAAAAAAAAAGAAAATGGCTGTTTGTAGGGGAGGGAAACCATAAAATTTGAAATAAGTTACAATGAGATTGAGTCACAATGCATTAGTGAATTTTGCGGGTGTAGCATTTTATAGGATCCTTAAATTAGTTACTTTGGCATAAGCAGCATTTGAAACGAAAACTTACGTCAATTTCACTTCCCTTTGGCCAGTTTGACAAACTTCTGATACCGAAAAGAACCACTTCAAGGAGGGAGTCGATAAATAAGGACGTAAAGTCTTTTTGTAAGTCAGTGTAGAACTAACCAAGTGAAACATACTTTATTATTAATTATGCCAATAGTACCCATTAAGAATTAATTAAAATGAATATAATTCTCATACTTTGACATGTATTTTAATAAATCATACAGAAATAAATAATGACTTATTGAATTTTATGAAAATTTTATCTGCTATTAATATATTAATTATTATTAATTTTTATTGTACATATTATTAAATTAAATGCTAGTGTTCCGTATTTTTTCATTGTAAGAAAGAAAATTACTTCGACGGGTGCGGAATTCCGCAATGTGGTACCCGTTGCTAAAAAAAAGGCTAGAGATATAATATATAAATGATTATTTTTATTTAGAGGCAATTGCATTACAGATACGATATACAAATTACATAATAAACAAAATTTAATCTTTATATTTTATTATTTCTCTAACCTGTTGTGCCTAAGAAGTTCATTAGACCGTGAGTTTTTATTCGTCATTAGCCAACACGATAAGTTTTGAAATATGGTATAAATCATGGTATTTGATAAAGGAATAAGAAAGATATCACGTACCGAGTAAAAAACAGGTTAGGGAAATATTTAAGATAAAATTGATTAATCTTCCAAGTATTATTTTCATATTTTAAATCGACATAATTATTTTGTTTAAATCCTGATAGGTAATTATCTGAATCTACCAATGTTACAAAGAATTAATAAACTTTTTTTTAAATATCTCAAGTAGTTTGGTCCTTATATCTTATGGTTTTCGACTCAGATTCTAGAATAAGAGAGTCTTCAAAATTTAGCTATTTGGGAACCAAAAGAAGGGACAAGTAAATGAGGTACCTTGACCTGTCATCATTTTACGCTGGCAAAGACGTTTAAAAAGAGAAAACAGCACCTTTTGCAAAGTAGTTTTATTCTCACTTAAATAAAATCAGATTTCAACGAATTCAATTTTATAGAAAGTACTTTTATTAAAAAATTTCCAAAGCACTCAAGTACCTTGTCATTTTACTTGACCTTGTGTTCACGCAATACGATATGTTATCATCATGGCAAATAATCGTAAATAGATAAAGATGACAATACCAGATATTTTTTTTCTATGAATCATTATTTGAAATAAACAGTATGCTCCGTTAGTGTTGTAGGTTTGGTAAAAAATAAAATAAACCTGTTATATAACAGAAACATAGCACACGAAATGCATCATCTAAGCATGAGATATATAGTCTCCGCTTTATAAACAAAGTGTTTCAAAAAGAGCATATAATTTGAAAGAGTTGAAAATAATATATAGATCAAAAGTTCTTCTTTTACCGTACATCTTTAGCTGAAATGTCCAGCCTTAACCTGAAAATGTATGTCTTAATTGGTACATTTCGCTTGATAGCTAGTGGGTTTTAAATGAAGAAACAGTTCATCACTCCAAAATATTTGGAAACATTTTTGAGGCTTCTTAAAAGAAATCTATAAAAACAGAGATAGGTTAAACATAAAGCCCAAAAATACTGCTTCAAAACTCCCATAGCATTTTATTATCAATCGGAGATCAAGAGTTATCTCTAATAACCGCGCGTTGTAGCGCATTGATATTTCTTAAAAAGTCAAAAACTTTTCCATTCAGGAGGAAACCTTTTTGTGATTTCAAAAAGATCACTTTTTATATTTACTATCTCTAAATAATGCAGTAAACTATATCTAAATATTAAAAATTCCAATCGATCAAGTAATTATTATCGTTTTATATTAAGAATTTATCAACTTAAGTATCCATATAAAACGTTATAAACATTTTTAATAAGAATTATTTCTTGCAAAAATTTAAAAAAAATTACAACTCTTGACAATATAATAAATTCCATTCAAAACAAAATAATAATTTTTTTTTTTTTAATAAAAATAATTTTACCTTAGATTATTTTTTTAGATAATACATAAAAATAATAACGATTAGATACGGTTTATGTAATAAAAATTTGTACCCCTGCAAGGCATATAAATTTTACTGAAAGACAAACATTATTATTAATATGTGTGAGGGGCTGGTGGGAGGTAACAGTGGATAGACGGCTACCACCAAGATCATAAGATATTGATTGATCATTCAAACAAAAACTTAATAATAGTAATACATGCTTATTTGTTTACAAGATCAGGAGTATCATATTTCTTTCATGGGATTTAATTACTAATATTAATTATATTTACACAATACCAACATATTTATTGGTTTTACTTATTTTTTTCAAAAAATATATTTTTAGAAAGTATTTTTTAATAATGATTAATAATTTTTTATAATACAAAAATCCTTTATGGCGATATTGCTTTATTAAGATTTATTTTATTTTTTATTTCCAAGATTTTATAAACAATTTTAAAATCTTGGAAAAGTCAAAAAATCGATAAAATCATTCGATAACCATTTCTACTAATAATTTATCAATACTTAAATACAATATATTTATATTTAACTACAAAGCTTTTAAAAGATACTACCGGAAATCATCATGAATTGCAGCTGACACTTTAATGAAAAGATAAAGAATCATAAATCCACAAAATATAATTTTAAGAAAAAAAAAAAAACCTGGTTTATTATCAAACGTAGGCTATAAATATTATTTAAAATTCAGACTCTTGTTCTAATTTGTCATGGGCTTTTGAGTTTTTGCATCCACGTGCAACAATTATCTTCTTGTCAAGAATTTGGGAATCAGATAATAAATGAATGAATACCATTTTATAAGTACAATGTTATGGATACTATATTTAGGGATACTTAGATTTTTCCATCCAGAAATCATTATTGTCCAAAATAGTCGCGGTGGTAGAGCGCACTATTTGAAAAATTATAATAACAAAACCCATTCCATACCTAAAACAAAAAAAAATTTAATCAATATAAATTAAGAAATATATTTCATTAGAAGAGACAAAAATTAAATATTGCTCCAGGTGAGGCTCGAACTCACAACCCCGGCATTTCTCACATCGATTACTGTCTTATAAGTACCGTGCGCTAACCAATTGCGCCACTGGAGCTGTTGTATGAACTTTAAGGATTAAATCAGAATTCGTATAAGTTATTAAATTTTATTTTAATTATGTTTACATTATAATAAATACTATAGTTCAGTCGTTGTGTCAAGGTATTATGTTTTAAAAACATATCTCAAATTGGGTTTAAAAACAAACTCAACTGAATATAATTGAGACGTTTCAAATTTTTACGATTCTGTTACAACTTGGGGAATATTAGATGATAATTAAGAGTTAAAATACTTCGATAAACCATAGTTTTTGAAATAGTTGTGCCTACAGATTTAGAGAAAATCACTTATAGAAGAAATAACACACAAATACAATTCATTCCATCACTTTAAATATATTTTATGGAAAAACGAGTGTCACTTGTTATAATTTTCTTTATACGAAATTTTTTTCATGCTTTTAACTAATGAATATAAGTTTTCCAAATTAATCTTAAGAAATTTAGCCTTGCTATGTAATAAAGCATGCCTTTAAAAACACTTCTAATGTTTAACAACTCAAATCTATAAATTTAACACTGTATTAAAAAAATTTATGCACTTATAAAAGGCATTCATGAGAATGAATATTCACGATAGAACGATTTAAAGATGATCCGAAGAAAACGTGCTTGATTTTTTCTCATATTCAAATAAGTAGATGACTTTTTTTTGATAAACCTTGATATTTTTCGCACCCCACGATGGAACTAACATTAATCGTATTAAAAACTTTCAATTAAATTAGAATTTTTTACGAACATACCAATAAAATCCATCCACGTATTATCAGATAAAAATACTCAAATTTCCGAATCAATAAGTAAATTGATACACCTAGTTTTAATATTTGATATATATCAGTAAATAAAATTTGTTATTTGAACTTGTTTTTAACATTTTTATGGATTCAAAACTTATTTCTCTTTATATCATTTCAATTTTAATATTTTAATATGTATTGTAGAAGAAAAATATTTTCAGTTTATCTATGAAATTGCTCACAAAGAATTATTAATTGGAGTTGGTACTTTTTTGTGAATTTTTAGATCGGTTCTATTTTTTGTAAAAAAAAAAATTGTATAATAAATCTTTATTATACCTGTTGTTTACATAATTAAAGCGATTATTTAACAATTTGGGATACAATTGAATTAAAACAGTAAGAAGGGGTCATAAAATCCATAGACAGTGGCTTGTATTTATAATAAAACAAGTGAAAACAAACAATTAACTGAGTTAATTGTTGAAATACCATGCATAGTCAGTGTTGATTTCTTCATCACATTACACATACAAACATGTGACACATACATAACTGATGAATCAAGTATACTTAGTACATATTATAAAATTTCCGCCTAATTGGCGCCCTCACGGGTAAACAGTGATGTTTCCGAAAAAATGTTTCAAACAAAAGTTGTTTAATTTTTAATTAGGAACATTTTTTACATTTAAACTTTTGTTCTATCTCTAACGGTTTACAAGATGGGTCCTACGGACCCAAGACTCAATTGACCTATGATGCTCATTTACGAACTTGACCTCATTTTTTACGTTCTGAGTACGCTGTAAAATTCAGCTCGATATCTTTTTTCGTTTTTGAGTTATCGTGTCCACAGACGGACGGACGGACAACCGGAAATGGACTAATTAGGTGATTTTATGATGAACACCTATGACAAAATTTTTTCCTAGCATCATTATTTTTAAGCGTTACAAACTTGGGACTAAACTTAATATACTATGTATATTTCATTTATACATGGTATAATAATTTATCTCGCATTAAAAAATTTTTTGTAGAATTTTTTTTCTACACAAAACATAAAATATGTATTTAACCTAATTTCATAATGTATGTAAGTTATAAAATTTTATATAATTTTGTATTAAACGTTCATAAATAACATAATTTGTCATCTGATGTTTGGTGACATGCTATTGCAGTTTTTAATACCTATTAATTATTTGCAAATAGAAAATTTATGATGAAATTAATGATATATGTATAAAAAATCATAATTCATGCAAATAACGTCTAAATATACATCGGAAAACTTAAACAATTGAAAAAACAACTCGAAATGAATCGATAATTTGCCAACGTGAAGATATTTTGCCGTTATATTTGTAATAGAGTCTATTTTGTCCAAATTCGAAATATAAATTAGGCTCAAAAAGCTGGTAAAGAAAGTTGGAATCTTGAACAAGTTACAGTCGAAGTTAAAATTTAATCCTAATTTGTATAATAATTTGAAGGAGATGTAAGGAGAGGTATCTGTGAATAAGTTCTGCATCCCTACCTGAAAATTTATATGGATTACGAGAAAGAATGTAAAAATAATCCTGTGCAATTTGAGTTGCAAGTATTCTGTTAACAGGTTTTCGTGTTATAATCCAGATTTTCAAATTTTCGGATATATTTTATAAACTTTCTAACACTTAAGAAAAATTGTTCGAAAGATTATTCCTTAAAATTTACGAAAAAAGATTCGAACAAATTACGTTAACTTTATGGACTAATATCTCGAACAAAAGTTAATAGTTATTTTATAAAAAATAAAACGTTTTTATCAAAATTTGCCTCAATTTCTTGTCAAAAACATTCAGCTTATTTTTTAGATCTCTGCGTTATGTAACACCTATAACTGCATAAAATTTTGTATTCCACATTAAGGGCGTTCCCATAAATGAGTGTATGCAAATACTTGATACTCACGTCTCAAATTTTGAGAGTGGATTATGTTAGAACTTGAGAAAATTAGACAAAATAAATTAAGAACAAAATTGTTCGATATATACCATATAGTTTTCAAAATATTGATGCCTAAAGATTTAGAGAAAATCACTTATGAAATACTTATTTTCTTAACACAAATGCCATTCATTAACCACTTTAAATTTATTTTATGGAAAAACGAGTGCCGCTTGTTATAATTTTCTTTATAGGAAAAATATTTGTCATGCTTTTAACTAATAAATGTTAGTTTTCCAAATTAATTTTAGGAAAATTACTTTTGTTACATAATAAAGCATATCTCTTAAAAGACTTCAATATAGGATATGTTAAAAACCCAAACATTAACATCTCAAATCTATAAGTTAACAACGTAAGGGATATTAAAAACTTTACGTGTCTATAAAGTTCATTAAGTACTATTTTTATTAATATTGAGATGCTTTTTTTACCAACAAATACAGAACAATAACAAAATAACGAAGTTGAACATTAGAAGACATTGATTAAATCAGGTGCAAAAGTTCATTAGAGCGCATCAATCACATCAGTAATAAATAATATTAAAAAATAATATATGTTATGTTTATTGAAATTTCAATCTGACACAATCATCTCCGTGTGAATATAGTTTTATGAAGAACTGGTGTAATGAAAAAAATAATAGTTTTATGTTGCCATTGAAAAAAAAATCACTTTTAAATAGTACTAGAATATTTATGAGATATAGATATAACTAAGTACAATCAAGTGCAGCATGTTACTTATCCGTACACATCTTGGTGATTACTTCTATTGTTTGATTATTCAGAAATTTCGTGACCTAAAGTTAATAATAAACAATTTTCTATCTAGTATTTTTTTTCCACCATTTAACTTTTTTAAATATTCATGTATTATTGTTTATATGTAGTACCTGGAGCTCACGAACATCGTACAGAGGGATGATCAAGGTGATCTCAAATAATTATAATGTAAGTGTTGATAAAACCGAATTTTTTTTAAATTGCTTCCCAGTTGGTTAAAACGTAATCAATTCCGTCCGCGGTATGCTTAGAGTAGCGGGTTCTTATCTCACCGTCGCAAAAAATTAATTTAATTAATAGTTGTGATTGGCTGGTGTAGTGCATGGTATATGCATGAAGGAGGCGCACTCAGCCTCTGAAATTGAGGAGCTCATAAAAGAAATTGTCAGCGGAAAGGTGGTAAAACACATATATGGTATCACAATGGGCTCTATAGCCTCAGTGTGTCCTTCGTGGACAGCAAATATAACCTAACCTAACCTAACCTAACCTAACCTAATCTAATCTAACGTGTAACAGAAAACAAGAGACGAAAAAAGTTAATATAAAAGATGATCAAATTGGGTCTATACATTTTTAATTTGAAATAAATCAAAACGGTATGAGATATCAATATGATTTCTTTTTATACCATGTATATATGAAATATATTAAGGTATACTAGGTTTAGTCCCAAATTTGTAACGCTTAAAAAAATCAGCTAAATTTTCGAACTAAAAAATTTCGAACTAAATTTTGATATAGGTGTTTATAAAATTTCCCATAAATTGCATTTTCGATTGGCCGTTTGTCTGGCTGCTGTCCATAAACACGATAACTCAAAAACGAAAAAAAATATCAATCTGAAATTCTTATAGCGTGCTCAGGATGTGAAAAGTAAAGTTGTGTTCGTAAATGAGCTACATAGGTCAATTGGGCCTTTAGTCCGAAGAACCCATTTTGTAAACCGTTAGAGATAGAACAAAAGTTTAAATGTAAAAAATGTTCCGTGCGTTCATTTGCATGAAATCAGTTTTTGGTAAAATGCAAATTGATGCAATGTATCATCCATAAAAGTAAATAATTTCTGAACATCCAAGATGTTGACTAGACGAGAAGCAATTAAGAAATTATGTAAGAAATTAAAAAAACATGATAAAAATTTTAAATTATTGTTTATTTATTTTTATTAATAAATTGTCTTATTAATATTGTTTTATATTTTACTTTCTTTTAGTAAAAATATTGTTGTTTATACAAAACAATTTACATAAATTCTTTTGCAAAAATAAAGTATTTAACAAATTTTTGATTCTATATTCCTCCATTCATTAATATTAAATTAAGTGAAAATTTATAGAAATCATATTAAATATTGTTGGAATATTAATATAAAAAAAAGTCACGTATATCTTAGCTTTGATACATTGACCTTACGGAAGTGAAGGTTTTTTACTCCAATCTCAAGAGCGTGATTTCCTAGGTTTTGTATCAAACTTCACTCTAGAACCACCATGAAATGGTCTACCATATTGGTATCCGATAAAGAAAACTTAAGTGAATAGAGATGGTAACTTAATTTATTCATCACTTATGGTAGAAGGATTTTTCTTCTCGTACAGGATAGTGAATTTGATTTTAAAATATATTTAAATACTGATACTGAAGTTGACATCAATCAAATGGAAAAGCTATAGACTTCATATTATAACGAAATTAAATTAGAATTGACAAAAACAGAAGAAGTTGTAAACTTTCAAAGGCTGTTGTCCGTTTCTCTCTTGTAAAACGGAGTTTTACACAAAGGGTCTATGGCGATTTTATATAGTGGCTTCATTTTCTGCTAGAATAATGGCGATATTAGAATAAATCGCCATAGAAACTTTGTGTAAAACTCTTTGAAAGCTTATAACTTCTTCAGTTTTTTATAATAATATTAAGTCTAGTTTTACCGTTTTGATGAGTATTGTGGTGGCTATTCCAGCATCAGACATTACCCGTTCGTTGATTCCTTAGCTACCATTAAAAATTTTCAATGCAATCACCTAAAACTTAATAATTTCCATTCAATTGTCATATATATATTTCACGTGTATTATTTAAATAAATTAGCATGACGTAATATATTTTATTTATGGTTTTTAAAAATTATTTAGCTGTTAGATGATTGTTAGACGAACCATAATAATTTTATTACAAAATAAAAAATTACTAGACACAGAATTATACTCACAGTTGGTATAGAAATACTTACTGTTGGCAAGCATGCAGCAACGTAGAATTTATTTATTTAAACAATAATTTATTAGTTATTAAAGGTATTATTTATTAACCGATATCAAAAAAGAATTATAGTTTTTAAGAACCGAAAAAAACTAGGCTTTGTTAGCATGTAAACTAAAAAGTACAAAAGTATTTTAGCCATAATGTTAAATTGCATATTGAAAAGCGTGTGTGCTTTGCTCTCTACATGCATCTTTACACTTAGTAGCAAGAGCCTCGCCAACCGATGGTAAAAAGTTGCTTTATGGAGAATTGGAAAAGTATGAGGTTTAGATACATTCAACTAAAAATATAGGAGACAAAACGCGAAAATTTATTTTTATTTTAAAATTAGACCTATTTTATCATTAATTTTCCTGTAGACAGGCGTGGATCTAGAGTTAAATTTGAGGGATCACAGACGTGTTTTCATGGTGTGCCTTTCTACTATTCTTTTTTTATCGTATCGGCTCCTTTTCCTAAAACTTTGTTGTTAAAAATGATTTTACTTAGTTTTTATACCCTGTATATGAAATATATCAAAGTATATATTAATTTAATCTCAAGTTTCTAACGCTTAGAAACATTGATGCTACAAACAGAAATTTGACATAGGTATTTATAAAATGAACCTAATTTGCCCATTTCCGTTTGTCTGTCCGTGAAACGATAACTCAAAAACGAAAAGAGATAACAATATGAAATTTTGAAATATTAAGAAAAGGGATATCAAGATTCTAATATTACATCCAATATTTTGAAAGCTATGCATTAAATCGTCAAATGAATATATAAAAATTTTATTTTTGTGAAATTAGAGTTTCAAAATGGCTGGTTACCTTCTTTTTTTAAAGTTAATACAATTTTTTTCTCTCAATTATTAGTTAAGAGATTATTTGAACGTGTATTTTCTTAATAAAATGATTTATTAAACCATGAACAAGTCATAGTGAATGAATTCTACAAAAATAATTTTCTAAATCACAAACTGATATTTTTTCTCCATTCGATTTGATATGCATAACAAATTATACTTAACTGAGTATAACACCAACAGTTACAAACTTAACTTACTAAATCCAAGTAAATATGAGGGAATGCATTTAAATCAAATAAACAGAAATTATTATTTTTATTTAAATATAGTTTATCTGATGTAAAATAATAGTTCGCATGACCCATATCATAGACTGCCGGGAAAATTTAGAAAATGGAAATATAACATCGAACAAGTGAAATTTACCAAATTAAAAAATCCCTCGACAAATTCTTTGGGTATGGAACCCTAAACTCGCACTAGAAATATATTTAAGAACACTCTCCATTAAATTACCATTTTCCTTAGAGCCTTCTCCAAACTGAACCGATTTTGAGTTTAAACTAAACTCCCTAAACTCGCAAATTTAACATATCGTAGAACATTTTTCATTAAATTACATTTCACACGAAACAAAAAAATCCGTTATCTCGGTACATCCGTTTGAGCGCCACCATGCCACAGGCAGGCCCACAGACAGACTCGCATGGCGGTCAAACTTATTACACCCCCTTTATTAGTTCGGGGTTTAACAATTAATTTTCCCCAAATAAATCAAATATTATGCTTTAACTGAGAAAAACTTTTACTTGTTAGAATTAAAATTGACTGAATATGAAAATTGACCAAAAATCTAACATCAGTACAAAAGCAATAGCTTCATTTCCTTCGGCAATTCGCTAAAAATTAAAATTGATCAATGATTATTTTCAAAATAAATAGAACCTTCTTATTAATATTAGAAACAATTCATTCCGAATTCTTCCAAAAATAAAACTAAGTAAAGTATTTAAAATCTCTGCAAAAGTTTTAAGAAATAAAAAAGAATTTATATCGGAAATATTAAAATTCCAATGGTAATTAAAAAAGGATGTGTAAATGATAATTAAAACATGATAAAGTGATTGTCATAGTATTTAATTATTGTAAACTGATATTGTTTGTTTATAATAATAATGTATTTACCTGCTAGGCTACTTGTGTTAATAATTAAGTCATAATGTAATTGTTTAAACGCTTTAAGATAGGTAATCATTTAAATATTATACATCTAATATATGTTATTAATTTATAAGTACCTACGTATTTATTTAAGTCATTTATTATTTAAAAAAAAAATTTAATTCAAGTCAATCATGCAATGCGTTTAGTTAAAAACAAGGAACTTTTAAGTTCTCATTAACAATCACCTACAGGTATTAATAAAATATCGCTCAAAAATGAAAAAATATAAATTATTACTAACAGTCAGAAACTAAACTTTCAAATAGGAGTTTGTATATTTAGTAGGAAAATCAATTCATTCCCGGACGACTATAAAATTTGCTGGCCGGGGTTTTTTTTTTTTTAATTTAAGTACCTGACAAACATGCTTTCTGGCGCCAAAACGCTACTTAAAAGTATCTATTATTTAACAATTTCAGAAAAAATATTTTATTAAATTCATTGCACTATTGTACGTCAGTCACCTGCATTGAAAAATTTACCATCTTGATTTTATTATACCGCTTTGTTAAACAGATGCAAGGGAGGAACATAAACAATATTTCTCATAGAAATTATGGTCGTTTCTTTGGAATTTCCCCGTAAATAGAGTTTGACATATTGTTAAACATGGGTACTGTGACTAAAAATTAAAAAAAAAAATAAGTTAATTTAACCAAGAATCAATTTTGGGTCTCGTGACGATCAAGGTTTAAATTCCTTAAAGAAATTAACCTGAAGATTATATTATATTATACAATTAAACCAAATCGTTAGCCATTTATATTATATGAAGTAAGAAGAGTTCTTATGTATAAAACAAAGAGGGATTGTATGATTGTATATGTGTATACATGAAACCAGCCAGTCAGTGTCTTCACTTAAAGTAGTACACATGCAATACCAATCACACACATTAACACATAACCATAACACACCATAACACACAGTGCACATTTCCTCTTTGTTTTATACATAAGAACATCCATAAAAACTCTTCTTACTTCATATATTTTATATGGCTAACGAGATATTATATGGCTAACGAGCTTACAATCGGTATGAAAATACACATCCCAAAGACAAAAAAGTTGTCTTTTTTTTTTAAAACAAGTCAGTAGTTTTAACATAGGCAATGTAGGCTTTGTTGCCATTTTAAGTCAAAAGTTCAAAAAGTTCATATTGATTTTTTTAGTTATCGTCTTATTAAAAAAGAAAAACGATTCCTTAAAAATTTTTCCATGATGACGATCCGCACTCTGTAGATTCCCGACTCTACACACGCGAAATTTATATGCGTAGCTAGACATTCGTTCTTTAATAAAAATCAATTCGGTTAATTGAAGTTTTTCATGAAATACTCGTTTAATTTTGTATTGAATTTTTGAAAAACGTAAACATTTAAATTTCCTATCAAAGATTTTGCGTTTTGCTTTAACACTGTGTTGTCTTTAAACAATTTTTTTATCCTCTTATTTATTTTCAAATAAAAATATAACTATTTCTTAAAAACTTTTTTAAGAATTCACAGTTGAGTAAATATTTACTATTAGAATTTATGAAAAATTATATAAGTGTTAATAGACAATCCGTATTAATGCTTATATTTTGGCTGGAAGTTACATCGCTCCAGTGGCGCAATTGGTTAGCGCACGGTACTTATAAGACAGTAATCGTTGTGAGATATGCCGGGGTTGTGAGTTCGAGCCTCACCTGGAGCATTTCTTTTTTTTTAAATTTTTATTGTTCTGTCAATTATTACTTCCTATGTATACAACGCATTATTCAAATATTTTATACCTCCATGCACAGACAACAAGATTTGTTTGTGAAAAAGAAATCTACAGAATTTCGTTATTTTTTTCAACCATAGCCTTTTTCCACTTTCAGATAAGTGGATGCCAAAATTATACGTGTTTGACATTTTACGCCATTATTGTGTGCATGAAAATCTGAAGAGTGCAAACAATTATATACCTTAAAAAACGAAGATTATGTCGCTCGCATAAGTTTTCAATGTGTTAAACCTCAAAAAAAAGGAGAATAATGTTTCGGGCCTATTGTTGACTTATGTAAACTTGAAATTCGAATTTTCCGGCGATATCTATATAATTTTTTATTATTTCCATATGTATTATAAATGTGAAAGTAAGGTTGTCTGTTTATTTATGAAGCTTTCACGATAAAACTACTGAATGAATCAGACTAACACATGATCTATAATATAAAGATATATATATTTTTAAAATAAATAAATTAGTTAAATTATGTCTGATATTTTACTGCGCCATTTATGAGCATCATTTTTAACCGTAAATTAAAGATTTTTGTAATACTGGTAAACGTAAAAATACAATCCATGGCCATCTGTTCGGATATACTCAATGAATTATGACTATTTTACATTTAATACAAAAAATTAAATCTTTAAATATATTTTACCTGTATAAACAATGCCTATCCCTATTTCGAATGTTATGGAAGGGGAATAAGTGAAAGCAAGGTAGTTGAAGGCTGTCACACGGCGGTCTTTATCAGTCATCAGTTTAGAGATAGCCAGATTTAGAGCAATATTTGATATCCAAACTTAAGACGATGTTATTATTCGATGCTAATTCAATTTGTTTCCAAGCTAGGCTCAATGCTCAAAAGTTTCTTCCAGACTACTAAGACATATGGAGGTTTTGCGTACTGTTCACAGCAGATTTATTTATTTACAAAAGTTAATTAGCCTTGAAAATTAATAATACATATTTTTATTGTTTAGTTTTAATATACAAATCCAAATTTAGAATTTAATTTGAGGTGTGATTTATTTTGAATTAATTTTGATATTTATTTTTACAAAACTGATGAAGGTCAAATGTACTGATTATAATTAATTTTTTTTTCTTTTTTGTTAAAACATCCGTAATTAAATGTTATTCAGCGATATTATTTAATACTCATACAGAAACGAATTTACATAAGATAACGTGAAGAACTACTCAGCGTGGCAAATTTTTTACATTTCTGTACTATCTCGTGTTTCGAAAATCAGGAATATAGAAATTCGTCAAAAATTATTATTGTGAACATTACTCACATTTTAGTTAATTATACAGTTTTATGTATATGAAATTAGGATAATTTTCTTCAGAAAAAATATTTAGAAATAAAAAAAAAATTTCTCACCAATTTTATTGCTGTCATAATATACTCCTCGAAATGATAAGTATGTAAATATTTCTATCGGAAAATGATATCATATCCTAAAAATAGACAAATTTTAAAAGTTGGATTTGATCCTTGAATTAGCTACTTCTCAGTGACGTCATAAGATGTAAATCCGGTAATATTTTCAGGCCGCAAAAAAAAAAATAAATTTATGTCGTAATCCTAACCGTCATTCAAATAGGATTGTCATAGCTTTGATTGATATACTTCCCAAAGGGTTCATAAAAAGTAAATCCGGTCCTGAATTGTGAATTTTTATACGGATATTAGAAAAATAATATAATATCTGTTTATATGGTTTAATTATATCATATACACACATACAGCTGTATTTCCACAATTGGAAAATAAAAGTATTAATTATTGTAATTAATTTATGAATTAAATTTCCTCAATTTCTTTATTTAGTGTTTTTATTTGAATAATAAATTCTTATGATATCTTACAGAGCATTTTTTAAGAATAATAATTAACCGTGTATCCGACTTTATGACGCAAAATATTTTTCAATTAAAATTGAGAAACTAATATTTTCTCATTGGAAAAACTAAAACGTTGAAAACCTATAGGACGTTTTAAAAATGGTCTTAAATAATAGTGTTGAACATTTTTTAACCGGCTTCAAACAGAAAAGAGGAGGTTATCAATTCGACTGTATTTTTCTTTTATGTGTGTGTCACCTCAGAAATTTCGACTGGGTAAACCGATTTTGATGGTTTTTGATGGTCTTTATCTATTTAAAAGCTGGTGATTTCCATGTGGTCCCATTTCATTTTGGTCCAGTTCTGAGAACGGTATCCATGCGAAAACCATAAAAGTCTTAAAGTTCCATTAAGTATGCACGACAAGAGGACGAATAACTCAATATCACGCCAACCGAATTCGGTGATTCTTTTTATATGACAAATTGGTTAGTGTACTTCAGATTCACTAAAAATCACAAAATAAAAAAACTTTTTATAAAATGAAAACCGACTTCAAAAGAAAAACTTTTGCTAAACAAATTAATATGCACTAAAAAGTAAAAAATAACGATAAATATAATGTAGTTAAAATTATTGTTATTTTTGGGATCGGTGTCAGCCAAGCTAATGTAGCAAACTGTTCTGTCAGAGTTGTTTCCTTGGCTGACACCGACTCCAAAAATTACACTAATTTTAACTACATTATATTATCGTCATTTTTTTTACTTTTTAGTGCATATTAATTTGTTTTGGACAAGTTTTACTTTTGAAGTCGGTTTTCTTTTTGTTAAAATTTTTTTTATTATATCTTGTTGTTAATAACTCATCATAAATTGTTTTATCCCTCGGTTACTACAACACATAAGTTATTTATTGAAAAAGGGGATTTTACAACTTTTAATAGAGGTTAATTAGAATTAGAGAGGTTTGTTTAAAAAGAAGGGTTTCGAAGTCATGTACATGTTGTCTTTCAATAAGATTTAAGCTACGAAGAACGTGATGTAAAGGTACTCCTATCCTATTGAGTGATGCTTTCAAATTTGTAAAGCGACCTTAAAGATAAAGAATTCTAGAGTCAAAGCGCTGGTCTCCTGGGCATAATCGAAAAGTCATTAAAAGGACTTTATCTCTGGTGTTATTTTAATTAGAGCATATTAATTTTTTTTATAACTATTTTCTTTTTGCCATTCGCGAAATCACCCCCTATACATTTACGATAATTTTAAATATAGATACTATAGCGCCTCCAATAACCGTCTTTAGGGCGGTATGATGGCAAAAAAATTGTGTTTGACTTGTTAGTTTGTGAAACAATCTCTGGCTAATATAAGTAATATGCAACTATTATAAAATATTCGAATTTAAATTTCGTTTTAAGGATGTTCCAGCATGGTATTTGCAGTTTCTATGTTAAAGCAATGGTACAATTTTTTTTTCGACAGAATTTAACGAAAAATTAAATTTAAGAATTTAATAATGCTTACTATTAATTCCCAAAGTTTCAGAAATTTTGACCGTTTAAAATGGGAAATAATTGTGCCAACGTCCAAATTTCGATCAATTTACGTCAAAATTAATATCTCGAAAGTGAAAATTAATTTCTAAATTTTTTTTTAGAATTTTATTGTATAAACATTTTTTTCTACTTTTTCTTCAATATATAATAATATCATAAAAAATAGTTGGAGAGACCGGACATTTTACATGCTTTAAATGGGACATGACCCTCAAAATCGCGAACTTTGTCTTTAAATATCTCGCGATCTAAACGGTCAAAAATTATGAAATTTTAGGAATTCATAAATAAAGCTATTATAAACCCGAGAAAAAAAATTCGGCCAAATCTGTCGAAAAGTGATTTCATGCTGGTACTACCTTAAGTATTATTTTTATCATTTCATTGACATTAAAATTGTTTTTATAGCATGCACGGAGCATGTGCACGTAATAATAATTAAAACAAACATTAATAATTACAAAAATAACCGTTCATTATTTTCATTATTTTTATTATTCAAGTACAAAATCAATTCATAAAGTTTTATAACGTAAAAATTATAAAAATCATCTGATAACAACACCACATAACTTCCATATACTGATTCACACCACACCGGATAACTTCCATATACGCTTTTTTTTTAAATTATCCCAAGTACATCTAAAGAAAAATGAACGATTTGATTAGGTTAAGTTTATTCAGAGGTAAATGGTGTGCATAAAGTTCCTCCGATTTCATAAGATTAAGAGATCGCCATCATCTTGAATTTTTGGGATGAAGTGTGAATAAATCTTAAATACATTGTGAAGGGAGAATTGAGCCTTATTTAGCCTTTGAATTGAATCTTTAAGAGTGAGGTGTAAGTCCGCTGTCTCACCCTGGATAGAGGTGATTTTTTCCAAAGTCGTACCATAAATGGGTACTAGAAAAAATGTACAAATTTTAAAAAAAAAATTGGCAGTACATAGTCGGTGTGGTACTGAAGTCGTGTGAGTACGACCCCTGTAGTCTACACGACTAACTTCCCAGAGGGGGAAATGTCATTAAAAAAAAGTTCTTGTTAGCCTTCATAGATTATTCTTCGAACTGCAGCTTATGCTGGAACGATCATTATCTCCATATATATATAATATGTTTCATCCACTTTTCAGATTCTGTTTATTCAGTTTTTTCCAGTTTTTTTATTAACATTAAAAAACGGCTCAACTAATTTTGCAGACAACTCTTTCAGTTTTTAAATAAGCAATTATGCATCGAATTAGCCCAGCCACGTGTTAATGTCATAACTGATTCGCGAGATAATCGAGGCGAAAGAATCTGAACGAACATACGCTCATACGCACATACATACACACACACAGACATCACATTGAAAAGGTTTGATTCGGATATTGCAGCCTTGAAACCACGGAAATATATACCCTGGAGATTTTCAATATCGACCCCATTACATTTACTTCCTCTGGGAAATTAAAAACTATAACATACATATGTTTGAGGAGCAAACAATCTCTCTTTTGCAATAAATTCATTTCCTACGCTACATTATGTTGTCTGTATATAGAAGTAGTTGGGATTATTCTCAATAACAATAACAATAAATAATAAAATATAATGATATTATGATTGTAATATAAGAAACATACATATCGTAAAGTAAGTTATTTCTTATATTATTAGAGCTATAATATAAGTAAATGTTTTTAATAAAGTTAATAAGATAACAGTATTATCATGTTAACAACATTTTTATTTATTTTAGATGTTACTTTTCAATTTGTATGACGATCTATAACAAAATAAAAAAATACAAACAAATAAATGTTAGAAATACCAAATGTATATAATAACTAGCTGAATTAAATGTATAAATACCCGACAAGAAAAGAATTACTATTTTACCATGAATATCAAATATACCAAGGTATACTAAGTTTAGTCCCAAGTTTGTAACGCTTAAAAATATTGATACTATGAACAAAATTTTGGTATAGGTGTTCATAAAATCACCAAATTAGTCCATTTCTACCACCAATTAGTCATTTCGGGTTGTCTGTCTGTCGTCTGCCCGTCTGTTTATTTATTGAAGAATTTTCTTAGATACTGCGAGTTTAGGGTTCCGTTCCCGAAGATTTTGTCGGGGGTTTTTTTATTTTTTTGTAAATTTCACTTGTATATTTATCAAATGAATATTAATTTGTTTAATTTGCCCAATTTCATGAACATCATTAGTGTTATTATTAGCTCATTTGATTGTCTTTGAAAATTGTGTGTTGTGCTTAAAATTATTCTTTATTGTCAACTACGTATTCTCAATGTTTAAAAAACAAACAAACACACGAACAGATGAATAAAATATTAATTAAAAAACAAATATACAACTTTTGTTTATAATTACTGATTGTCTTTAGTGTATTTATAAATAAAATACATATATTCATTCATTCAATTGTTATTTTTTCAATCAATAACTTTTTACAACTACTGAAAGTAAACATGAGTGGAAGCAATAATGATCATGAAATATTAATAGATATTTTAATATTCAATTCACGTTGGTCTTGTTCATTACATTAAAATATATTGTTTTTATTAATAACTTATTATGAATACTAAAAATAATACTTAAACTTAAATACAATATGTCATTTTAACTATTAAATACCAAGGTGTTTGAATTAGTTGCTTGTTATATAACCAAATTCATTTGTACTTTAGAAAGAAATATCATAATTTTATCGAAAAGATATTATGGAACGAAGAATACACGAAAAAAGTCTAGGCAAGATGACTACGTGAAGAGTTAATAACAGATTAAGGTACATCAGATGGGATATATAAGGCTTCAAAATTGAAATATTTCGGAGGAAAATTTTTCGACATGGCTAAATTAGGAAACATGGACACGCAGGCTGTGATAGATCAATCTACCACTTTGCACCAAATTTCATCCTCCATATTACATAGAGGAAATATACGCCCCTAAAGTTTTTCCAAAAATCATTACTTTTATGAAGATAGGTGAACGAAATTTGGTGAAAAGTACCTATCTATATATTCATACTTCGTGACGGAGGCATGTCGAAAAAGAAACATGCATACATAAGAAACCTTCAAAGGGGATCTAATATATCTTAGCTCCTCCACAGGCGTAATTTGGTAAAGCATACGTTAATAACAATTTTTTTTAAATAACTATTAAGTTTGGTTTCCTTGACACAAAGCTTTGTCGATTTTCTGAAGTATTTTACACAAAAAAGAGTTTCTTGTCATGCTCTTATGAAACCGTTTTCGAATTATACCTACAGATTTTAATTTTCATATATCCTATCAAAGTTAATTAATTTATAAATCAAAGAAAAAAAAATTAATCAAGAAACATAAAAGTTATTCTAATATCCAAAAAATAAATCATATTCAACTGATAAAATGTCAAGTGGTTCTACCTAAATTGAAAATTTCATTTTAAAATATTCAAGTTAAATATAATTTACGTTATTTTACAAAATGTACTTAGTATATTATATAATATTCAAGAATTCATAATAACCTGGTATCTCTACTATCCATGAATATTTTTACTATAAACAAAACTACAATAATATTATTTTAATAATATTTTCATTTTGGAAATAAATGCTCTGAATTAACATATTTTTATTATTTATTTTTATAAATTAATGATATATTTCGACTTCCAAATAAAAATCATTGATTTTGAAATTTGATAAAAAAAAACAGCCTTTCTAAGCTTCCAGAGGAATACCTAGTAAAAAATTCAATATATCTTCGAATTTGTCATTATTATAAGTTATATGATTATTTTTAAATATTTGCATTCAAATAAATCCCCTCACAATTTGCAATTAAAATGAAGTATAGTAAGTATATTTACAACATCCTTTTGAAATTTGATATTTAAAAATTTTTACCATTTCGTTCAATTGTATTATGAGAATAAAATTTTGAGCCCCTAACTTATTTTTTTACATAAAAATATTTTAATCGGTTTGAACGTCCATGTACAGTTTTGAAACAGCTTTGGAATAAAGTAGCCATATATATGCCAATTATATTCTGCAAACTATTCAAGTTATAGGTGGTTCAAACCAAAGTGGCAAAAATCAACACTCACGGTGCCACTTTGGTTTGAACTATCTCCGCAAACCCTAGCACGATTTCTTTAATGAATAAATTACTTTGTATAAATTATTATTTTCTTTAGAAAATTCGATGAGAGCAGATCGGCCTGGATAAGTTGGGCAGAAGCGCCCAATTTATCAGCGAAATCTTTTTTAATAAGAAAAAAATGACAGTATCACACAGCATTTTATACAAGGACTAAAAATGCATATTATATAGACGTTATGTGGAAAGTTTCACACCAATTTTTCTTCTCAAAATCATAAAAATTCAGAAAAAAAAAATCCATCATACTCGTATAAAGTCAGTCAGGTAGATTCCATATATATAAATTCTTTTATGTTAAGAAAAAGAAGATTACTTTGTTCAACAACTGGTCACAAAAATGCCATTCATGTAAAATAATTCTTTATTTTACAAAGAGTAAATATCATCTCTATAGTTAAAAGAGTACATTTACCCGACAAAAATATGCTGTGTTATAAGAATTTTGTGTTGAAAAAAATGTAATAATATTACCGTAACTAAATTTTACAAATTATAATTTACATTGTATTATTTAAATAAAAAAATATTTGGTCTGTATATGGTTGCTACAAAAACCCAACACAAACGATTTAATTTTGGTTATGGATCATGTTTTTTAACTTTTTGATAAAAATTTCTTGTTTTTAGCACAAAAATCGAAATTAAAAATTAAATATACTTGAATCAATTTCCAAAATTCGCGAATTCCATAATTCGCCATCAAAATTGACAATAAATATTTTTTAAATTAGTGTCCCCACTACCGTGATCATACATACATTCCTAATTAGTCGGGCACAACGGGTTTTTATTTGTTTTTAATAATTTATTAATGTTTTAACTTTAATTTAAATAATTTTTTTTAATTTCCACCGACTAGTTTTGGAGAAATTTATGAAAACATATCATTCATCTACAGTTTTCTTATAAGACCAATGTTAAATATGCCTACTTTTGAAGTCAATTTTTTATTAAAATCATCAGGCAATCAACTCCCCCGCGCTAAAATTTTCAGAATTGATTTAGACTTAGTCTATCTAACTTCATAAAAAAAGGCCTTTTATCCAAAATTGCTCAGGCGCTCATACAACCTTAATGAATTTTATCATTAAAAAATTACTAGAAAAATATTTGGACAAAAATTGAGTCTAAATATTTTAAATTGAAATACTGGAGAGATATGAAATTTTATTAAATTTTACTGGCTTTAAAAAACGACTTTCACATTTTCGAAGTTATTTTTAAATAACTAGGACAATATAAAAATATCCTCAATATACCACCACGTGTAAAATACAAAAAAAAAAAAAAAAAAAACGAAATTTAATATTAAAAAAATTAATATATATTAAACAGAAAGTAATATAGTGCATCTGTTAACTACTGGCTGCTGTAGAATTTAGGTTGCACAAACAAAAAATTATTATTATACATTGTGTATCTTGTTTGATGATACAAAAACAATAATTAAATATTTAGTTAAAAAATTAGTTAAGCACGAGTTAATCCAAGTAACTCCAGAGATACTTGATAAATATTCGCGTAGTGCATAATAAAACGTTACCCTATTCGCTCCGTGCGTGAGTTTCGTTTCCATGGTAACGATACACTACTTTAATTATAGAATTGTATGGATGCATATATAATTGTATGGATTGCATTTAAGACTTACATTGAAAATTTAATATTATTGTCTCACAAACATTTGAAAAATAATATTTGTGCAATTTGATTTCTTATTTTCACAATTTTTAATGCATTAAGTTTAATTAATTCGTGTTTTTCAATCATTTTAATTTGACATTTCTATAACATTAACATGTAAGGAACTGCAAATTAGTAATAACAGCCTCCTTTAACGCCAAAATTTTTCACTGGAAGCGCTGGCATCGATTTTATTGTCCCTACCATGACTACGCACACAACGAATACAGAAATTATTACAACTTCACAGTATAATCAATTACGTATAATATAAAACAATATCCTTTTATGTTATCTTTTATAATTAACTACTAGATTATTATTTAAATAGAGTCTGTTCGAATTTTGTCCAGTGTTCCATTTAATCATTAAGACTGACAAAATCTATTAAAAATTAAAAAAAATATTCTAAATATTATGAACTTCTACATAACAGTTGTTTTATAACGCATTCGCTCTTATCATTAACCAAATATATGTATTTAGGGCGGAAAAAAATTTTTGAAGGGAGCCTTTTAACGTTTGATGAAAATTTGATCAATTACATGAATATCAAGAGCTCTTTTCCTATTTTTATAGTAAAATGTGAAAGCGCTGATAAATTGAAAAGATAATAAAACCTAAAAATTATTATTTTTCTATGCTCTCACAATAATATAACATTTTTTAATATACGAAGCTCAAAAAATTGTTGTAAAATTAGCCACTTCTGAACATAGAATAGGTTTTTTAACCAGCTTATTTTCGAAAGACCAATATGATCAGTAGACTTAAAAATTAGGTCCTCGTTTTTTATCTACAATTCTTAAAAAGTAATTCGATTGTATCATTTCAAAAGTTAAAACAAAGAGATTTTTAATTATAAAAATTAACAACATATGTGATTTATAAAAATGATTGACATTTACAATGCTGTTCAAAATTAAATTCAAAATTAATAATGATGTCAATGAATATAGAAAATCTCTATCACTCAAGAACAACAAATTAGATTTTCATTATTTTGTTTTTGTAATATATTATTGGAAACCAGCGGCCTGTATACAATTATGCGAAACAAAAACAAAAATTGAATGTGCAATGGCAATTATGGCGTGACGCTGCAATATATTTTATCCGAAAAAAACCAGTGGAACTTTTCTGCAGAGAACGGTCGGTAAGGATGAAAATGATATCGATACGTATATGAGAAATATGCTATATGTTTATCCACGCATGTAATACATCATGTACCTCAAGTAAACAATCCAAATTTTTAGTTTTTAAGGGAATGCCACAGCCAAGAAAAGAATAAAAACTAAGAAAAACAAGTGAAAACAAACAATTGACTGAGTTAATTGTTGAAATACCATGCATAAATAGTGTTTTATACACACATCACATTGCACATACATATACAATTTATATAATAGATACTATACAATTTACACCTAATTTGCGCCCTCATGGGTAAACAGTGATGTTTACGAAAAAATATTTCAAACAAAAGTTGTTTATTTTTTGATAAGAAACATTTTTTACATTTAAACTTTTGTTCTATCTCTAACGGTTTACAAGATATGTCCTACGGGCCCATAGGTCAAGACCCAATTGACCAATGTTGCTCATTTACGAACTTGACCTCACTTTTTACGTCCTGAGTACGCTGTAAAAGTTTCAGCTTGATATCTTTTTTTGTTTTTGTCCACAGACGGACGGACGGACGGTAGGACATCCGGAAATGGACTAATTAGATGATTCTATGAACACCTATTTCCTATTCAAAATTTTTTTGGTAGTATCAATATTTTCAAGCGTTACAAACTTGGGACTAAACTTAATATACTGTATATTTCATATATACATGGTATAAAAATGAAGAATAAAAATTTTTATTAAATTTTTTTTATTTTTGTTTTTAATTTTTTCCAAATTTCTTTTTCAACTTTTGTGCAAATGGTAGAGAATTTTTCTTTTTGGCGATCTACATTCAGCTGCCTACTCTACCTATACATAAGTTTGGCACTGATAACATTATACACATTCAAATGAAATAAATTATTGTAAAAGTTAAATATTAATTTTTAATTAAATAAAATAATTATTCCATTTCAAAGTTTTGATATGAATTAAAAACAATTATATCTACAATATACTCAAGGTACATACAATTTAATTGATTTACATATAAGTAGAATAATAGTTTACATCTAGAATACCCGTCTATATGACCTAGAATTATAAACTTTATTCAATCTAATATCCATCTAAGATTCTAAACGATCATAACATAATAATAAGTTTATTAAATATGGATATGCATATTATTGTGTAACTGTAAATATGAGTACAAGATGTAACAGTTTAATTTCATTACAGAAAAATCTACTTTACTAGCTAACCAGCTATAAGTTTTTTCTCCGTTGAAATGAGATCGCAATTTTTAAAATTTTTTTATCCATCTATACCCTTAGAATCTACCTTGTTGTATTTCCGATTGAAATAAAACTGAAATCAATCCAAATTAATCGAAAACGGAATGAATGATAAAAAATCGGAAAAAATAACTTTGATTTCAATTTTTTTGATTTCCAAATCATTCCGTTACAAAAGTTAAAAAAATTCGTATCGCAGGAGCTGCGTTAGCTAAGGGAATTCCCTCATAGATTGAAGGAAAAAAAACACATTTTTCTTAAATTCGAATATTGCATTTTTAATGTTTCAAGAATTTTTATTTCGCAAAATTAAGCGTTATAAAAAAAATCACAAGAGTACTTTTTTGCTTAAAACTGTGTGTAATTGGACTATCAAATAGTATATAAATTGTAACGATGGTCATTTTTGACATCTATCTCCATTTCCTTCGGCAATTCGCTAAAAACTATTTGTTTACCGAAATTTTAAGGTTTTTTTTTATAAAACTCATATGCGAAGTGCCTTATTGTTTTCATAGATTATAATTATTTTAATTATTCAAAACTAATTTTGACTCAAATCGAATTTATTTGAACGTATTGCTCTGTCTACTTTAAGAAAACTTGAAATGAATTTAAACGGTTGTTACCGAAAAGTATAGCCACTTTCAACAATTGCTTTTTCATTTCATCCTGTAGTTACTTTCAAGCATTGGTCCCGAACGTCCTAGGTATACGATTCTGTTGACTGAGGCAGGATTATGTTTAAATAAATCCGATTTCGTAATTTTTGTGTCAAAATCACTTTTAAATAATTACAGTAATTTTCATTCATGAAAACAAAAAAACACTTTTCATATGAGTTAAATCTTATTGTACGCTTTTCCAATAATGATAGATAGAAATGAATGAAAAATGAGTAAATTACAAAGGAAACATACAAATTATTGGGTCAGAAGGTATTTAAGAAAACGTAAGGACTTCTTGTATGACTACGGAGCCCTAAACAACGCTTCATCGATTTCAAAAAATATATAATATTTTGCTCATAAGATATTTGAATGATAATTACAAAATTATACTTCATATACATTTCAATAATGACTTTAATTTTAATTGTAATACCATTTAAAATTAAAATTAAAAAAATTAAATCATATTTCACTAGTTCAGAAAACCATTTAATCACTAAAAAAAGCGATACGGCCTTGAATTTTTACAATTTATATCAAGTATTGATTAATTTTAAAATCATTCAGTGGTGGATTTACACTAGGGGCAATCGGGGCTAGTGCCCAGGGCGGCAAATTTTCTAGGGCGGCAAAATTTGGAAAGTGAGAAAACATTTTCTATACAATATATAATCAACTAATTCTTTTAAATAAACATTTTATCTTTCAAGAAATATAATTTATGCATTATGTATCAAATTAAAATTTTGTATATTATAATATAAGAAATTTAAGTGAAAGCTATTAAAATAGTTTAATTAATTTATTTCTAATAAGATATCAAAACTATTAAAATAAAATTTCAGTCAGAGGGCGGCATTTTCTTCAGTGCCCCAGGGCGGCAGAATTTTAAATCCGGCCCTGAAATCATTGATTATTGTGCAATATAGTTTTTTCTTAAATGTCTGAATTTTGAAAATATGTGTCATTACCCATGACAGATTCATATTAAACCATAAATGCTTGACTGAAAGTAAGCAATCAATTGAAAATATGTTTCTGCCTTTTTGAAAGATGTTTTATTAGTAGGTCGAGTATCGAATTCATGAAAGTTCTGTTTTCCGGAGACTTTTTTGTCTGACATGGTGAAGGAAAGTTACTGACAACAAGAATGTGAAAAATGTGCAGGCAGTTCAAGAAACAAAACACTTTTTAAACACATTTGACATTTTTTTTTCCTAAACACGTGCTGTCAATAAATTTCTTTCAAGACATACGGTAGACAAAAGAAGCTGTTGATAAAAAGGGAAATCGAAAAACTCGATTTGAATTAATTCGAATCACTGTTAAAACTTCAAATTTCCTTATTACCAAGTTTGCCTTTTTGAATCCTCAAAAAGGCAGTAAAAGATTCATGGAAATTTCGCTTCATTATGAACTCACAATCTAATATTTTATTAAATCAAAACCAATAAGACGAATATAAAACTAATCTTTCATCTTAAATTTATTTTTAGTACAAGAAACAGTTATATAATAATCATAATACCAACACGATTCAATTCTTTTTTTAAACTTTTTAATAGAAAGTTTCTGTTTTGATCCCGCAAATCGAAATGAAATAATTTAAGATATATATCTATTATAGATACATGTTTTGAGTTGTTAAAATCTTCTCTTCTTTAAAAACGTGCTTTTTCTTTAAAAATGTACGAAACTTCGATTCACAATCAAATTGGAAAGAGAAAACGAAAAATTGAAAAATTTTTTTTAAATAATCTTAACAAAAGTGATATTCAATAAAAAGTTGAAAAAATATTTTTGAAAATTTAAAAGAAAATATTTATTATGAACAAAGTTGAAGAAAGTAACTTTTATTAATTTGGTATACAATAATTTATTTTAACAGAAAATTATTGATCTCTAAAAGTCAAGTCCACCATAGCTTGTTATTTTTTTGAAAGTATTGCAAACATATAACAAATATCGAACATTCATCAGCACATCGAACATTAAACAATAAAAATACATTCAGTTATATAAAAAGAATATTTTAAATTCACTTCTTCTTAAGATGTAATAATAATACACTTGACCCAGTTAAATGTGATCAAATTACATCATATCTATGCATTAACCTGCTATAGTAACAGCAACATTGTGATGGTTAAAAGCTGCATAGCCTATGGCTAATGACTTTCAGACCTCTTTTATAAACAATATAAAGAGTACCAAAAATATTGAAGGTTAAAATACTTCCAATGCTAAGGATGTATAGTTTGTTAAAGCTTACCAAATTATTTATCAGCATTATGTCCTTATACGAAATTAAACGCAGGGATTGTAAATTTAAAAAAACATTTTAATTTTCGTGAAAATATTGATGGCAGCCCTCTACACCAATAGGAAAACAACTATTTTCCAACAGCTTAATAAATTTCCATTAAATATAGCTAAGATATCGCAGAACAAACAAATGAAATAATAATATAGATCTTGCATTAATTTTTTTTATTAATTTTTTTTGTCACAAATTCACATATAAATAAAAAAATAATTCAACTGAAGTATATTTAAGTAACTGTATTAAAAAATTAAAAATTAATAATTCCATTTTTTATTAATTATAAATAAAAATAGTTATATTTTTGAATAATAAAACGGCAGTGACGAATTTACAACAGTTGAGGCAGTGAGCTAATTGGAATCACGCTAAATTCACATTTTTCAGCTTGTTTCAATGGAAAATTACGTATAATATATTGAAGGTAAGTTTAGAAACAAACCATTTATCATTCTGCATGTTATTTTATCATTTCTCCGTGCAATGGCGTTGCTTAAAACAATTTAAAGTAACATGAAAAAAAATACATGAAAAAATAATTTAAGTCATCTCGAAAAAGAATTCGACCCCTAAAAAGATGACGTGACGATTATAAAATATGCAGGTGCACATTGGTCTTCAAAAGCTAAAAGCAGAAACTCTAGCAAGTGGACCAGATAAGTGCTATATTATTATTATTATTATAAATTAATGAACTTATCTTTCAGGAAGTTGCTAATCATAAAATGATTGAATAAATTTTCATCAAAATAATGCAATCGAACAACTTAAGAAAATTGAAATTGGTCCACCTGTATGGGATTAAGACCACAAACACATACACACATAGACAACGACATCATTCACGGGTGAATGACTCTTTAAAACGACCCAAATAAAAATCTACTTTCGATATCGTACATTACCTGCTCTGTTAAAGAACTCTCATAAAATTTTAATAACCATATCATACCTGTAACCAACAAAATAAAAATTAATCAACATGTTTTAATAAAAATTTTAAAGTTTTAAACTTTGGTATTGAACTTTTTTAAGGGTTTATAAATTGTAGCTATAATTTACATCACAACATGAAATTCAGTTAAAATTTTTCAATCAAATCAGTTTCTATTATTTTATTAATTCTATAATAACTTTCATTACCTTTTGGCTTTTAACTTCTCAAAAAAAAAACTGCCGGAACATAAAAATCGGATTCCAAATAATGCTTCAAACAAAAAATGTCTATTTCAAAGGCACATATCTTATACTGGTATTGAATTCAATCTAAGTTTTCTGGTTCATTTAAATCCTCACTCTAATTTATAACTGGCAAACATTAGACAGGCACTTTAAATTAGAAAGTTGTTCTTTATAAATAAAGAACTACAAATCATAGTTTTTTTGCGCGTTTCTTCATTCAATTTGAACAAAAATGGTCTTTATAGAAAAACAAACCACCTTTATTGGAATTTTCTTTTTGAAGATTGCTTAGATTCCGCAGAAGTCATACGAAAAAACTGTGCCTCTGCGGGTCGGGTCGCTATTATATTGGCTGAATTCTCTCCTGAACAACTCTAATATTTAACAATTTGTATTCATTTGTGTTCCTTTTAAGCCAATGATATTCGCAAAACCATTGGCTTAAAAGGATCACGAGATCGACGCTCATTGTTCAAACCCTAATCACCTGGTCTAAGCTGACCGGCTGGCGTCACAATTTATCAGATACTTGGAAAGTAAATATAGGATACACACAAAATACCAGTGAACTAAATTAGCAACGAGTAATATACGCTATTAAAAGAGTAATTACGATTAAATAATTCATACTGATGATGACTACTTGGTAGTTGAAAATTGGGGCAAAAATGAAATATATTTTTCATACCATGAAATAGCCTATTGTGTCTGCCTTTCATGACTGATTGCATTATCAATATTTTAAAGCTCTCTGTATTCAACTAAAGATTCATTGATTATATAAAAATATTTATTTTAATTATTTATTATTGAGAGTCTTTAACTGAATCAATACAATCAGTTTTTTGGTGGTACTTTTTTATGTAACATACATAACTCAAGTAACTTGTTTTTGTAACGATGTAGGTTAAACAAGTTTTTTTTTATCAATTCCGTATTATAGTTATAGGTATAGTACACTTAAGTGTCTGTGTAACAGATTATTTAATGACCTTCTAGGTATACCGTACGTACACACCTGGAAGACTGTGTGTATTCTTCTATAGTAAGTACCTGTAGTAAGCGAAATACCGTTTTGAAAAAAAAAAACAAATTGAACAAATAAAAGATGGATGGCATGGTAACATAGATCGTTAGTTTGTTTTGATAGTAAATAAAATGGGGAATAAGATCAGTTTTTGAAACTGAAGGGGTCCATAATAAATGTGTTGTCTGACTTGTTTCTCACTTGCTAAATTTTTCTCAAGAAATATTAAAATCTTTAACGTTTGTATTTAATATATCAATTGCAAGAAGAACATATCGATAAAGCAGGCGAACTTACTGTACAGGAAATTGTGGCTCTAGGAATTTCACTTTCGTTTAGATAAGATATTTGATTCACAAGATATTTGATTATTTCAAACATTTTTATGTTATTACTTTTTGTTTTTGTTTACTTTTAATCATGTATACGATATTTATTTACATCTTGGTCTCTCGATTATAATTGACGATTTTTAATATGATACATACAGCGTAAACTAAATATTGACAAATATCTTGTCTAGTAATATTAATTAAAGAGAATTTGTCTTATCGTTCGTACTACCTTAATATGCCTAAATTATGTGAAATATGGGAATAAGCATTAGACTTCTAATCCTGATAATTAAAAGTAGTAAAATTGAAATTATAGAGCGTTTTCTGAAATGATATCGATTCGGCTCTGTTGAATAATTAAATCAAATAAGGAATTCAAGTAATCTAGTCTACAGGTTGGTTGGTATGATTATATTAAAACAATGAGATTAAACTGTATAGGTAATAAATAATATTAATTACAAATAATTGTTCATATGCATATTTTATTCAAGGTAATCGACTTACTATAAATATCTCCCACGATATTGTCTTTATAATTTTCATTAAACTTTTAAACTAAATTGTATTATTCATGAAAGTTTTAAATTAATATTGATATTTTTTGAATTATTTAAAATTTATTCTTTCATTTAAACTTTTACTTCATCTCTAACAGTTTACAAGATGAGTTCTACAGACCCAAGACCCACTTGACCTATGTTGCTCATTTACGAACTCGTGTTGACAGACAGGCGGGCAGACGGACAGACAACCGATAATGGACCAATTAGGTGATTTTATAAACACCTATACCAGTATATTGTTCATAGCATCAATATTTTTAAGCTTTACAAACCTGGGGACTAAATTTAGATACCTTGATATATATTACATATATGCATGGTGTAAAAATCCATTCGCCAGTATCAATCTTAACTTCTTTATCGTTGGAACCAGACTCAATTTATGAATCCAAATTTAGAGAATTAGGGATTTGCACAAGCACTTGACAAGAATATTGATTATTTCTTATGGCAAACATAGTATATGACGTCAAATACTATCTCTCTGTCTAATATCTGTCTAATTAGTAGTTTAAAATACTTATATTAATATTATTTTCACTTTTTTTCATCTTTTTTTACGGTGTTTACTTTTTTTGTTAAAAAAATCATCGATATTCCCTACTCCAATAATTCAATAGCCAATCTTAAAAGAAACAGCATGTGAATTCAATATTTTTATACGTATAATATTGATAAGAATATTTTTCTGCGTAAATACAATGAGTTTCTTTTTTTCCGCAACGTTTATGTTCATTGTACTGTTACATGACAATTAAAAATCATCTAACTAGAATTATAAGATTTCATTTTTGTTTAATTTTCACTAAAAGTGAAAATTTATGCCACAAACTTATCAAAACAATCTATAAACAATCAAAAAAAAAAAAGTTTATCACTTTTTTATATCAGAGTTTTTGTATTAATTGGTAAAATAAAATTATAAATAAATTTTAAAATATGATAAACTTGTAAAATAATGTCAAATATGCGTAAATTAATTAAGATTTCATTTCTTTCAATGTAAATTATAATGAACATGAATCTTTATACTGAAAATGAAAGGTGGCCAATTTCAAAAACATGAGGTAATACAAATTGCTTTCTTCGAACAATTACCATATTAAATCAATGACAATCGTGACATCTTTTTATTAAAAATCATTAAAAACAATTCCTCGTTAATGAGCACAGTTTTTTGGGTTCTCACAGCCCATATGCCCTTACTTTACACTATATTTAGAAGCATTGGGAGAAACAATGGAAAGTAGTATGTTACACATCCATTGTGACAAACATAAGATCTGAGTCATTTTTAACTTACTCCCATGGTGTGTATTCTATTTTTCTGCTTGACGGAGGCGGAAGAGAGAAAAATAACTAAAAGAGAAATAGGTATTCCCATTTTTTTGCTTTCAATTTGTAGGGAATCTTCGAATACGATAATATTCGGTTTTAATATAGATAGAATTTACATTGAATTTCTACCCAATCTATTTGACTTACGAAAAATGGCTTTCAACAAAAATATTAGCTTTTTTTACTTTTTACTCAACAACTTAATATCTTAAGGATGTATAAGCATGGTAGTGGGGGAACAAATTTTAAAAATATATATTTTCAATTTTGATGATCAATTATTGTTTAACTTGACGATATAAAACGAAAATTAAGAAGACAGTTTCTCGATATCTGGCGTAATTTGTCAAAATATCGAAAATTAAAAATTTTGTTTAATAATTCAGCTTTCGATATTTCGAAAACCAAGGCATATATCGAAAAATTTTATTATTATTTTTCATCTACATTCATGAAGTTATATCCAAATTCATCATCAAAGTTGAAAATAAGATAAAAATAATTTCAACTCTAAATCTACCCTGCTTTTACATCCCTTATATGGACGGAAACGCTTGGTTTTTTTTTTCCATGCCATTGCTTATATATTTACTTTCTGTTAAAAACTTTCAAAATATGTTATCTTTCGAGATTCCTCCATAAGAGCCAATGTAATACTCCCCCCCCCCCAAATTTTCAAAATTGATTTAGACTTAGTCCAACTTTCTATAAAAAATATCAAGCTTTTTATTTAAAATTATCTTGGTGCTCGTACATCCTTAATGTGAATAATTATAGTGAAAGCGCCAGGTACATTCTATAGATATGCCCTTCTCTGCACTTCATCTTGAAGATCTCTTTCGTAATCTAGAACGGCTCTATTAAAAAAAATTTTGAATTACTGGTCAAAGTTTTTGGGAAGCTGTTAAATAAATTTCTGTTTAACTAAGAACCTTTTCATTTTTAACTCGATTAAAAAAAGAAATCAGAAGCTACTACAATCATACTCGCTTACACTATCATAAATAACAAATTAAGACAATCATCTTATATAGATGTTAAATCAAACAAAAATATTATTTAAAGGAAATAATATGCTCATTATGTCGTTGTGAATGTTAATGAGGCGCCACATGAATAATTTACCATAACCTGTTCGCGTATTTTTTATTTTTAATACAATATTTTACAATCAATAATATAAAAATGAATATTTAAATGAAAACATTTCTTTGTATGCAAACTATTTTTATTATTGAAAGTGTTTATTGAATTTTAAGAATTTTATTCCAAAAAATCTGGAAAGTTTCACAATTATGGTTTTCAAATGTTTTCGAAGAAAGGCAAATTTTGATATATATTAATTATTTTCACGAATTCATCCAATAGATAATTATTCCAAAATAAGTTTTTCGAGTGCATGACAAAATTTTATTGCAATAGTTTTTGGTGTAGGTTAGAGTGGCTGTCCTGGAGTGGGACACACTTAGACCATAGGGTCCGTTGTGATACCGAACAAGGGTTGGCCATCCCCGGCCACTACTTCATGAACCATTTGGAGCTGTTTAAGAACAGCAGGAGGGTCGTCAAAGAGAGGCTGGCTGGCTCAAGTAAGTCCATTTCCTCATGACAAGAGCTGAGCAGTGACAGAGAAGATGAGATATTGTCTCCTCCTTCTCACCAAGGTGACAGCCCTGCAGTAGTCGTGATACACTGCCAGGTCCAGTCGTTCAGGATTCCTGCCGCCCAGCCAGTGTCCTGTAATAGCCGCAACAACTTTGCTAAAAGAGGCCCTTGGAAGTGATATAAGATCTTCGGAACGCCTACAATTGTACTCAGACCTAAAGTTTTTGGTATACCTTATAATAATATTGTACCTTAAATTTGTAGGGACTCCCTCCGCTATTAAAAATTCGACCACAAAAGCCCCCATATATTACAAATTGTAGCCCCAGTAAACACGAATACTTAACTATTATTCAAGTACCAGTCATCGCCCTCATTTGTTCACTTAACTGGAAAATTCATCATGGAGATACTGCTTTCATCTTGTTAATCTACAGGTACGATCATTAAAATATAAAGCCTAGTATTTTCGCAATCTTAACATCTCAGGTTAATTATAGCTACAAACAAAAATCACAGGTTTATGAAAAACACTCACACGACTTCCACATATAAGGCATACTATTTTTTTTTTATTAAATTAGGTTTAAGAGCTTGCAATGCTGACCCTCACTCGGAGATATATTATCAAGTTTATTCGTTTCTTGATGCCATTTTTGCCACCTCTTCCAAATTGCTTAGAAAAGTTTCAACAAGTTTAATTAATTGTTATTTTTCAATCATTTTAATTTTGTGTTTACAAATTTTTTAAGATAACAGAGCTGTGGTCGATTTAGCTGCCCCATCCATCAACTATGCTCCCTGTAGCTCTGAACATACGATTTCAATTTAATGTTCGTGTCTATCTCAAGTTTATTTATGTTACACCTGTTAAAGAACAAAACGAACTTCGTTAGATGGAAAACAAACAAATACGACTACACGGCAGCAAAGTGCAAGATAAAACTTAACTGAGCATAGAGGTAAAAACTAATTGATTAAATCTAAAAAGTAAAACGAATTATAATGCAAACAAAAAGAATAAAGATGATTTAATACATGACTTTTATTTTTCTAAGTTTTCGATATTAATAATTTTTACAAAACATTACAAAAATATATATATATATTTACTAGATGGCGTGACGACTGATGAATTGTATACAGAAAATATAATTGTTTGTTTCGTCCATAATATATTATACATCGTTGAGATTTTATGGTACCTGGTGGTGCTTGACGAGCCGTGTTTCCGTTCCTTCCATATATACATACATACATACATACATAGATACATACATTCATGTTAATAATATGTGTACATAATCATATTTTATTTGTGGAGAAGATGAGAGTTCACTTGTCTCTGTAGTATACTGTGCATTTACTTATACAGATTGTTCGATTTACATCTAGGCATATAAATATCACGAGTATGACAGATTACATGCGTTAAGTAGTGTATCTAAGAAAGAGGTATTATAGGTGTTATATGAAATTGCAAAAGTTACTTGTATCGTGGTTTATCTGTTGTAGTTCGTCTATTCAACTAAGAAACTCTCACTCTCCAGGCGTCTTACAACTAGCTCAACGCATATCGAGGTTCAACACATGTATATAATATCTCTCGCTTAGATGCATTGCTTAACGCATGTATTCTGTCATATTCGTGATATTTATATGCCTAGATGTAAATAGAACATTCTATATGTTTTACCGACATGATAAGTTTATTAAGAAAAACAAATCAGCTTTCTGGCTGTTTAAACATATCGCCATTTAGTTTTTGAATTTCATGTACTATTTCTCAACGTTTCCAATATTTACATAATATGCTACAAAAGTCAAGTATTTGTGCGAAACTAACGATGGTGGGAGTGATGGGAAGTTTCAACTTTGAATTTTTGAGCGACTTAATGAATAAAAAAAAATAATACTTAAAAGTCTTAAGTGATAATAAATTTAAATAATTTACAAAAATATGAAAGTTCTAGAATGAAACTCAACTAGATTTTGGGTTGAGTTAGCACGGCTTGACCTTTTTGATAAATCACATAAAAATATGACACACATTTATAATTCTATTTATATTATATAAAACAACGTCTGTTGATCGGTCTTGTAATATGAATTTATCTTGACCAGTGGATGTGTGCTTAGTACAACTTTTCGATCTATTTTGTTGTTTACAAATTCAATATTTTGATAGATTTCAATGTACATTTGATTACTATGGGTTAGCTTTGGACATTGGAAGTAACCATTTTAGTTCGAAGGGGCGTTTTTTAATTTCATTTAAATAATTTTATCTAGATTATATTTCCTTCCTGCCTGAGAGAGAAAAAGCCAGTTAAAGGGATGGTCAACGATATTGTACGGTGTTATTTGTTTATAAACTTGTAATTCTTCAACGAAGCGGACAAACAATTAGCTATAATGTCATATTGATATAACTCGACTTTAGGCTTCAAATCAAACTTATTGGGACAACATCTACCGAAACGGCAGATAATAACCAACGTAGTCGTACAATACTAATTCAATTCAAGTTGTGTCAAAACTTATGAAATAAATAAACAAAAGAATGTAATGACCAAATTGCCGAGATGTGCAAAACTAAATGGATTCAAGTTTTCAACATTCGTCAGTTTTCTTTTGTTTTGAAATGCATTCACGCAGATAAATAATTTCTTTCAGAGGCTCATTATGGTAGAGTATGGTTAAAGAATAGTGGTTTTGTTTTTAAAAAAAATTTAGGTTTTTGTAATTATGTGTAATTAAAATGAGTTAAATAAACATTCATCATTATTACTCCGTCCGTCTATTATGATAAAAAAAATAAATATTCTTGTGTGATTCGCATAAAAATGGAAATTATTAAAATCAAGGTTCATACAAACAAAACAACGGTTGATGATGGTGTATTTTAATTCTGAGAAGAACCACAGTTTTTAATGTGCAGTATTGAATTTTTGTTTTAAACAAAAACAATCAAATTATCATATTTTCTAAATTATACAATAATATAATCAGTTGTAAATTATATTATTACGGTGTTTTTTTTTTTCAACTGTTTGCTAGAGTTGTCAAATAGTTTCAATAGACCGTAGTTCCAAGCTGGGTCTAACACGAGTACGGGGCCATGACTGTGATCGTGAATATATTGACGGTCAATTTAAATAATTACAAAATAGGGTATTTGACTGGGTTTTGGAAACCATATCAGATTATTAGACCCATAAAACGTGATTAATTTTAATTATTTTATTATTTCAAAAAATAACACGGTATTTGTAATATAGGTGTTATAACGCATTAAAATTTGCGATGCCATAAACAAAACATATTACATTTATTAGAAAATATGAACTTAAAGTAAAATTCTAAGGAATTAAATTTAACAAGTGAAAACAATCAATTGACTGAGTCATTTGTTGAAATACCATGTATAGACAGTGTTGATTACTCTGTCACATTACACATACATACATGTCACAGACATATAACTGATATACCCATATAATATTACAATTTGCGCATAATATGCGCTCTCACGGGTAAACAGTGATGTTTACGAAAAATGGTTCAAACAAAAGTTGTTTATTTTTGTATAAGAAACATTTTTTACATTTAAACTTTTGTTCTATCTCTAACGGTTTACAAGATGGGCCCACGGACCCAAAACTTGACCTCACTTTTTACGTCCTCAGTACGCTATAAAAGTTTCAGCTTGATATCTCTTTTCGTTTTTGAGTAATTTTGATGACAGGCGGACAGATAGACGACAGACGACAGACAAGCAGACAACCGGAAATGGACTAATTAGGTGATTTAATAAACACCTATACCAAAATTTTTTTCATAGCATCAATATTTTTAAGCGTTACAAACTTGGGACTAAACTTAGTATACCTTGGTATATTTGAGATACATGGTATAATAAATCTGATTTGCTTATCAATTTGGCGTTGGCCTGTATTAATCGAGAAATCGAGAAAAATTACGAAGTAGTATCTCGTTATCTTAACTGATAAATGAGATTCAAAAACAACAATATAACTTCTACTTTCATTGATATAATCGGCTTTTATATCCTTTACAAAGTTAGACTACCTATTGATGAACCCACACAAAAATTATACAACAGACATTTATTTCAAAACAACATAAAACGACAGTCCAATTTTATTCATAGATCTATTCAATAAACAATACATTCGATGATACATGTACAATAGTAGGATTTCATCTCAATAAAAATAGTCTTACATAATCCATTAACAAACAATTCCTGAACACATATGATGAATATTAATTTGATACATTTCAATAAAATAATATTATGCAATATACCACCCATAACGTGTTGATGAAAATATGTACACAGCACAAAAAACCATCTCTAATACCAATTCTATTGTTGTAAAGTTAAAAGTTAAAACAAAACAAAAACTTAAGATTCATCAACTTTTTTGTAGTTGTTTTTTATTCGTCTTCTTCCAAGCTGTGAATGCCCTTTTACTAATGTGTAAGTTGATTGGTCTCTGTAGAGAAGGAGATGACTGTTAACATTTCCGGCGGAACTCAAGTATATAACAATATATTTACATATTTATGTTTACTACTACTACTGCTACTCTGTTCATTATAATTAAAGTTTGTTCTTTTAGTGTCTTTTAAAACCATTTAGTACTTTGATTAATTAAAAATCAAACAGTGATTGAACTTTGTATGTGACAAATTTTGTGGGAATTTATTTCAATTGCTAATTGTAAGGCTGGGAAAGATATATAAAAACTTATAAATACCTTTTTTAAAAACCATCTCCGGTGTTCAATAAGTTTTGTAGTCTAACCTCTAGTCTAAATTATATTAAGGTGTTTCTTTCGACACACTACAGTGTAGATAGAGGCTCCACTATTCAGAGGCCTTTGACTACACAGCTAATCACACACCGAAGTCGGTTTTTTTAAACGATATTTAAAAATTTTTATAATCGGAGTTATAATTGGGCACATATATACAGTGTGTCCAATTAAGTCGAAACCATTTGGGAAACTTTTTTCATAAAACAGATAAAAGTTTTTCACCCATATTGTGTCGATTTAATGCCATGCTTTATTATTTTGCACAACTCTGAATACCTAAGTTTTTCAAAAATTACGAGAACATTTTTTTTGATTAACCAATAATTAGCGTTAACTAATGCAAGGAATAAGCGGGAGGAGATGAAGTACGAGTCTCTTTTCTATAGGTAGATTTTTTTAAATATTAGATACGTATTTTTTTATTTCCCGAGATCTTTGGCTGATAGGATCAATCCAAAAAGTAACCCCTTTGACCCCATTAATATTACCAGATGCATTTGCGGATTTAAGGAAAAAGGACCATCCGACAAAATCTGATTAGCCTCCCATGGAATTTTGTGCTCTGCTTTCTAGTTTTTATTGAAAGTCATAGGTGATTATAACTACTAATACTAATTTATTGAGTACTGACCGTACACTTTTATACCAAGCACCCTCTCTTTCTTTTTCTTTTAATCGTCGGGGGGGGGGGGGAGTTTAAAAATTCTCCATTGTGCACCTGTGAATCCACCACTGATCAGATGCGTTTAATATGTATGCTCACTATTATATATGCTCACTATTTGAAGAAACCTAAAAATTTTTCACTCTAAACTTTTCATTTTTGTAGTTTTTGAGAAAATAGAAACTTAAATTTTGCCCTAATTGGAACCCTCGCAAAAAAAAAACAATATATTTACGAAAGAAAGTTTCAAACGGGACGACTAATAAAACTTTATTTTATTAAGCAGCAACTCAGACGTACTCTGAACAGAACATACTTGACAACATTTAATTCACTTTTATACATCGATTTATGTGTGTGTGTGCAATGTATTTATAGCGAAGCTTTTCTTTTAAAAAATAAGAATTCACCTTCTTTATACATTTTAAATGAAATGGGTAATAACACTTAGTTTATTGTTTCTTCAACGTTATATTCGACCTAACATAAAGACATTTAAATGACCTTTTTCGTCTTCATATTATAATCTCAAATCTGATAGCTAACTAACAACACTTGGATACTGTATGCTACATTATTTGTTTTGATGATACATATCTTTATAATAATAATTATTATTATTACATAAATAATTGTATTTTATTGTATGTATATAATACACACAATACTGGAAAATATTGTGTAATAATTTAATTTATTCTTAACAAAAAAATATAAAACATATATGATACAAAAAAAACCACAATATGTTCTTCTTTTTATATATTTTAAATTATTTTAATGATTTGATTTGAAAACCTCACACTCATCCTCTATTTACAACGTGTTCTTTTATTGACTGCAGAAACCTATCTTCCGAAAATAATCTCTTCAAGAGCAACAAGAAACTCTTTTCCAAATTTGGATCTGAGGCCTAATTTGGGAGATACGGGTATAACAAAAATTGATACATTTGTTCATTCACTGACTATCATTCGATAACCAATAGCCAATTATAATCAGTGGATATTCTGCAGTCAATAACAAAACACGCTGTATATAGACAGAAAGATCAAGTCATGGCGCCACGGGAAAGAGTATGCAATAATTTCAAAGTTAGCAATAATTTCAAAAAATTCCCCATATTTTAAGACAGCAACAAATTTGTGGGCAAAATTACGTAGTGAATTCCATGATAGAATCTATTCGGCTATTCCGAAAATTTGTGACCACTCGAGAGTCACAGAGAGTTTTCACAGAAGGGTCCGATTTCGATCATTCTTTTAATTGGGTAGGTTTTTTATTCTATGCATCGAAGTTATTCATCCACTTAATTTTCATCTATGCATCGAATCTCATGTACCTACACTCCTCTGTGTCACAAAAATTACTAATTAATATGTTTTTCCATTCTTACTGTCATAACTTTAACATTATATATGAATCACATGTAATGTTATAGAATTAACACTTAGAATGGTATAAGTTTTGCGTTTATTTTGGCTTAATGTGTATGTTCACCAATATATCTGGCCATTGTGAACCGATTTTGAAAAATTTGTTTCTTTGTTAATAATGCTCTCCAGGGGGTCCTATAATTGCTTCATCAAAATCAGCTTGGTTACGGATTGGAATCGGTGTACTTCAAAATTATTTATTTTATATTTATATTTTAGAGATCAGTGTCTTCATGCTATTTTTAATTGTACGCACTCGGCTTTGTCTACTAAATTATGAATAAAGCATCGCTATTTCTCTGTCCAGACACATAAATATACATTTATTACAACTATTCTACAAATTACATGATTAATATTATGTCTAATAAGCAAAGATTTTAGTGTATACAAACATTTTAATTTTATTTGCATATTTTAAGCATGTTTCATTCAAACTTACATTCATACAACCGCATTTGCATTCTAAAATTTTTTAAAGATTTTATTAAAATGTTTGAAATATTTTATAGTCTAAAAGTTTTTATACTATGTATATATGAAATACATCATAGTATATTAAGTTTAGTCCCAAGTTTTTAACGCTTAAAAATATTGATGCTACGAACGAACTTTTGATATAGGTGTTTATAAAGTCACCTAATTATTCCATTTTCGGTTGTCTGTGCGTCTGTCTGCCAACACGATAACTCTAAAAAAGAATATCAAGCTGAAATTACAGCGTGCTCAGGACATAAAAAGGGAGGTCTAGTTAGTAAATGGGCAACATAGGTCCATTAGGGTCTTGTTAACCGTTAGAGATAGAACAAAAGTTTAAATGTAAAGCTATTCCTTTTAAATAAAAAAATATATAACTTTTGTTTGAAACATTCTTTTGTAAACATCATTGTTCAATCATCAATTAACTCAGTCAATTGTTTGTTTTCACTTGTTTATGTTAGGCTTTATATATTCTCACTAGCTATGCTCGCAGCTTTTGAAATAGGGTTGTTCAATAAGATGTGATCACGTGATTGGGAGACATACTGTCCAAAAAAATGTTACCACTTAAGTAAGTGAGAGAGACACATTGTCCAAAAAGTTGTTAAGATAATACATAATGTAAGAGTAATAATTAATTTCGATCACATCATTTAATTGCGATAATATGCTTTTGAGCAAAATGTATTCCATTTTCTTGCTAACTTCTTATTAAACAACAGAGTAAACATTTCATGATATGTTCTTGAAGAATAAAAAAAACTTTATCAAACTTTTAATTCTTTAACGAAAGACAAATCAATTTTTTCACTTTCCAAGTGTCGTTTAATTTATGAAACAATTCGAAATGAATTAAGTTATGTTTTACAAACTAAATCAAATTGAGGACATAGAAATAATAAATTTATATTACAATGTAATTCAATTAATTTAGCCGATGGCTATGGAAGTTAACAAATCAATGCCAGGAAATCAACCTGTTGTTAGTAATGATAGTAAAAAAATTTTTATAACTATAATAATTTTCACAAAGCTATGTTAAGTATTTATATTAAATTACTTCTAGTTGACACATTCTGCTTGTGCTAATTATAATTATAATGCATAAAATAAAATTAATGAATGTAAAGCAAACTAAAGAAATGATTTCGGTTTATTAAGGCGGTTGGTGAACTAATACACAAGTAAAGTATTATTGGCGGATGACTTTTGCGCAATCTTATGTTTTATTTTTTGTAAACAGTGGTTTAACAGAAATAGTAGTAGAGATGGACATTTTTGGATAGGTGTTTGAGACATTCTGAAAATTCGTCAAATATCTCTCCCATAATAGTCTAATACTAAAATGAAGACCTGACTGAAGCGTAGCGGCATCTTATAAACTCATATTTTATAAAACATATAAAATTTTTTGTTGCCAAAATATCCTTGAGGCAACAGTAATTTTGTAAAGTAAACTTTAATATTGGAAAATGAAGAAAATAAACAAACCAGGCCATTTGCAAGGGATTTTCACCCTGCAAATTGCTTGCAAAAGTACTTTGTAAATAAATACAAAAAATATGTGTGAGGCAAGTTGAAATTTTTATAGGTGTTATTTAGTATTACAAACAAATATTCTAAAAAAGTCAGGTCGTTTTGATGCAATGTTTTACCTGCCAGGTGATCAAGAAAAGTAGTTTTGCAAGCATGTTGCAGGGTTAAAATTTCTTGCAATTGGCCTCGCTTGTTAATTTTCTTCACTTTTCAATATTTAAGGTCAGGCTGTGTAAGTTCGATATAGTTTTATACTTCCATAGATACCAAACCTATCTGGCTGAAAATATATAAATACATGTTTGGCAAAAAGCAATTTTGGGGTGGAAATTACCTCTAACTATTTGATGGCAATAACTAACGACTGCAGCGGTATAGGTAATAAAATCAAAATAGCAGGGCACTCCTAACAAAACTCAGTACAATACTCTCCTTAAGACCACCGTATACTTTAGTCAGTTTTACATAATTCTAAAATCTAAATCATAAAATACAAATAACACAATTGTAATAACTTTATTATAGTTTTACATTTCACTTGAACCTTTTCTACTTATTAAAAAAAAAACAAATAAGCATGGAGAAAGTAAGTTTATTGTGTTTTGTATCTTTAAAAAAAAAAATTTGTTCGAAGTTTATAAACAATTTTATTTATAATATATATCAACATTAAAAATAAGAAACGCATATTTTTACCATGATACATTTTACGAAATTTTAATAAATAAATATTCTCAAATTTAGTAAAATTATCTTGTAATTATTTTAATATTAGGACGATCCAACATAGAAAAAAAATGTTAAAGAAATGTTTAAAAAAATTTTCTTGCCACAAGTAAATTTCTTTTCGCTAGTACAGGGTGGCGCCAAAAGATCTATACAACGCTCTATCACATATAGCTTACATCAAAATAAGTAGATTTAGCTAAACATGCTTATAGTAAATATTGCTCCGTATTGGCGCTGTACACTCTTGGAATAGCAATTTTGAAATCGTTTTTCTTCCATAACTTTAAAACGGATAGCGCAATTTTGATAAAATTTGGTGTGGTTACACTGTTTTTCATATAAAATAAATCATGTCAACCTTATAATTAATATCAATTTACGGACGTAAAATGTGGGGTTTTTGGTAGCTAAAACCCCCCAAATTTTTACGGTTTACGCCCATAAAGGTAAGGAGTTTTAAGTATGGAATTAAGATGAAGTTAACTGTTTACAACAAAAAAAGGTGCTTAGGTTATGGAAGAAAAACGCTTTCAAAATTGCAACTTCAAGCGTATAGCGCCAAAGCATAGCAAACTTTTACTGGGGCATGTTTAGCTAAATCTACTTTTTTTTTGAGCTAAGCTACATGTGGCAGAGCATTGTAAAGTCCTTATAGAGACACCCTGTAGAATATTTTTGTCGTTCTTTTAAATTCTTGGTAAAGAAAAAATAAAGAAATAAATAGGTACCCTAGGATTTTTAAGTGAAATATAAATAAAATCTTAACGCATTAATTGCATCATGCTCATTAATTGGATCACGCTTTATAAGAAATGATCCTCAAAACTGGAACAACCATGTAGCTTGACTTCATTTTTCCCCTCTCCTCACGAAGCTCAGCGTAGTTATTGAACTAATTTTCCTCCTCTTTAAAGGGTCACGTGGTTTATGGGTGCTCCCTTAAGATGGATAACTCATTATTAGTCCAGATCAACTTCATATTGCTGTCTTAGTACAACATTTTTTGCTCTAAAGTTTTTGTTTAGAACCTTTTTTCGGGCTACGGCACAGTTTCAAGCATGAAGGTTATAAAGAAGGAGAACGATCGCTACGTGTTAAAGCATTAGCGCGTCTGTCCCTGAAAATTTGTAGAATTTATAGTTCATTTTTCAGCCACCAGCCGCGCTGTCATCATTAAGTAGTATCTGCGAAGTTAGCTGTTTATGAGTACAAGTAGATGAAGTTAGTTGCATAATGTACAAATTGATATATCATTTCAAATTAGCGCACAACAGCCCGCTTTTATTGATACAACTTAGCGATCGCAGCGCCTCACTTATTTTATCCATATTTCGGGGACAATATTTTCTATAGCGATCGTTCTCCTTCTTTATAACTTTCATGGTTTCAAGTTTAATAGACATCTTGTATATTTAGAATATCTACTCGTATATGAAGAAGAATAAAACTAAAATTTTTAATATTTTTAATTAAAGGTTATTCCTTCCTAACAGTAAAACAAATGCCAAGATATACATAGTAAGTAAATCATTGACTGACTGACTTAACTTACAAAATTTTAAATTAGATAAAATGTTTTTATGTAAAGTAATTTGTAAGTCAATGATTTTATATATTAATTAATTAAAAATTATACGTCTTGTAATTACTAAAGTCAATATTTAAAATAAACAATTATATTCTCATATTGTATGTAAATATATAATTATCCTGATTAATACCTGAATACAACCATTAAATAGATACCTAATAATTAAATATTACAATGTCGGCATCGCATATATGCATGATTAACTTTAACTTAAACTCTGAAGAAATAACAGTTGTTCATAACTCCGAGACTAAAAATATATATTCCTATATGGACAGAATAGCTACAATTAAGAATTACCGATATAATTAAATAACTTACCATAGAAGAATCAATAACTATAGAAGTGGAATTCCATAACTCTATAACGACTTCTTTCATTATGATTAATCTTAACTAATGGCATTAAGCTTGATTTTGACCGAAGTGTTTACTGTGATAATTGAAAGCAGTATCAACGTGAACACGGATTGATTACAAAAAATTTTCTCTAAGAATTTTTGTTTAGTGGATTGTTATTCTCAGGGTATTTTTTAGTTCAGGATACTATTTCTAGAAATCTAAATTCACGGCATCTTAAATATAAAGGTTTGAAGGATCACAGCCACTTACACCCGAAGTATTAACGAACAACTTTAAATACTACTCAAAAATTGTACTGCACTTTTTAAAAAAGTAACTTTTAAAGACTTAAACAGTGAATTTTGAAATTTAAGTTCAATGTTATTGGAGGGGAGGGACAACTTTAAGCTAAATCACCTACAACTCTCCTTCCCAAAGCATAATCATTGAAATTTAAAATATATTAAAATTTGAATCGCAAAATGGCTTGACATAGAAATTAGTTTATTTACCCATAGTTTGTTTTGGTCATATTATATTCACAGATATTCGCAAACACATAGCTTAAAATGTTTTTTTTATTATTAAGATCCATATTTTTAGTGGAAGACGTTTATCTTTAGATTTTTTTCACTGCGCTTCCACCATTTTTTTGTTTTGTACCGTGTATTGTTGAATACCATCATGCATAATTTTAGCATGACTGATCCGAAAATGTCCAATCGATTGCCAAATAATAACTCAGAAACAAACTTGATTGTGGTTACAGTGCGAAAGTATGGTAAATGTGCGGTACTCTGGCTTCATAGGCCAATAAATATCCGTAAAAATAAAAAATTATCGGGGTAATTTTGAAATATAAAATTTATTTTGTACGAAAGGTAGAAAAAGATCAAAAGTTAAGCCTTTCATCTTTAAAATTGACATCTCACGCCGGGGCACGTGCCAAAATTTATATATCGTAAATTATCGAAGAGAGAAGCCTTACAATTTATTATTTTACAGAAAATTTGTACAAAATTGAAAATAAACCCTGGTTATAAATTTTCAAAACGACATTCTGAATTATAGAGGGTCTAAGTCTTGTACAGATTTTTATACCATGTATATATGAAATATATCAAGGTATATTAGTTAGAAGGTAAATATTAAAAAAATTTTCATACTCTATGAGTCTATGGTAACAGATTAAATACCAATGTTAGCAGACCTTGTTAATAGACTTAATACCTTGTGAGATTAAAATTAAAATGATAGATTATAATAATAATATCATAAAATTTCTTATTTATAAAAATTTTAACGGACCCTTTATGGTTGTAATAAATTTTTACAGTTTTTTATAACATGCAGTTTATTAGCTTTTTTTTACAAAAATACAGAATATTCCAGCAGTAACTAATAAGTGCTATTCAATTCTACCATTCATGGTTTATAACTAAAAAGGTTTTAAAATCTTAAGAATCAATAAATGTGAATTTTGCATTCAGGTAAGTATTTTCATAAAAAATTGTATAATACACCAGTACATATTCAACAGAATATATTCTCAATAAGAATGAAAGTATCACCAACCTTATTGTATGAAAGTATCACCAACCTTATTGTATAACGTAAAGTGAAAATCGCTGATCTTTTATATCGATATTGCTAGAGCTTAAAGCTGTCTAACAAATATTCATAGGTTGTATGACAAATCATCATATAGGTTCCGTGACAAATCCCCTCTTAAGGCGGTAAACCGCCACACTCAAGTTCAATTTTTATTATTTTTAATGGTTTTTAATATGTTAAGAGACATATTTAGAGGGCTCTGCACTTTTTTATTGCCCATATTGAGAATTCCTAAACACACCCATTGGGGGTGTGAAGTGTCAGCGTGAACTCGACTAATACCAAAGGGTATAATAATCTGAATGCAACTCATATGGCCGCTGCAAGTCTAAAAAATAATATGTTATATTTTATCCATAGTAAAAATAAACAATGAAATTTGATTTGGTATAGATATTTATGAATTGTTTCACTTCCGAATTTTAAAATAGTTTTTCGAGATAAAAATGACCAAGATCTCCAAAGATTTCTGTTTCAAATACCAAATGGCTTCCTAGGTCCATTTTGAAGTAAAAGGAATAATTCTAGCTACGACACTGATTTACAACAATTAAAATTTATTGAAGTATGATTATATTTATTTTTCTATTGATATATCATCCAAAATAAATTTTATTAAAGAAAAAAAAAAAAACAAAAAAAAAACGTTAAATATTTTCAAATAATTAAATTTAATTACTTGAATTGTTCAGATATAGAAAACATAATATTAAATTTAATTTGTTTATTATCAAATCAAATTCAATTCAATAATAAAGTGCATACCGGCTGTTATCATCAAGAGTAGTCATTCATTTCTACGATTGTGATGTTATATTCACAGTCTTCAGTTATATATGTAAAACCATAAATAAGTTGTATAAAAATTTGTATTTCTTTGTAAAAAGGATAAAATATAAACAAGACACAATTTTTTAGATAAGATAAAATAAAATTTTATTGCACTAAAATATTGCATAAAACATAAGTAATATTCTAAAACATTTTTGGGTAGAAGATTACAAATCTAGGATGATTCATTTAATTGAATTATTTATCATACACATAGGATTAAATTATTAGACTGTTTGCATAGCCTAGAGTAAATATTAGTTTCGACCAAAAAAATCTGATTTCGGCATCAGTTTCGGTTTCGGCACACCGAAACTCTTCGTTCGTGAATTATCGCGCGTCGTTCGGCTAACTTTGGATGAGTACGTGTCAGCTGATTTTTCCGGCCAGTCCGGTGCAATTTTGTTGTGACTTTATGTGTTGTGTATGCGCTCTTAGATTTGGTTTTATTAATTTTAACCACCCAAAGTTTGGGTCCCAAACATTGAAACAACTGCCTGCTATCGCTATGATTTAATTGTGTGTGATATTGTTGTTGTAAAACAGTTACAGTTTCGGTTTCGGTCGAAACTGAGACAGATACCGAAGTTTTGGTTCGGTTTCGGTAGAAATTCCAGTTTCGGTCGGACACTAGTAAATATAAGCCCGCCATATGTCACTACACAAAGTCAATAAAGATTGGCAATCATCTGAATGACAGTCTGATTTATTGAATTTTGAATTTTTTCAATTAATTAATTATTTTCATAATAATACTCTTCAATCATAGATATATATACATTAGACCCGTTCCTAAACACAAGCCGCCATGCTGCCCATCACGGTTTTGTCATTTTCATAATTTTCATATATTTAAGGACAAAGAAAAAACCGTGATAGTATAATGGGATGTATTAAGGTACAAACGCATAGATCTCATTATCATATCACCATAATAAATCATTTAAATCAATCTTTCTCAAAGTGGGCGATAACGCTGGCGATTTGGACAGTTAAACTACTACTCACAACATCGATCATATAGAAAAAAAATCAACTAGTTTTTTACTCTCACGTTTACGACGTACTTTTGATTTAATGATCCGATTTAAATTTTTTTTAATTGTTTGTAACACGTTAATCAAAAATACTCGAAAAACACGTTTTCTTTTTTAAATTTTATACTAAACAGTAGTTTTTGAAGCCGCGTAAGATTAATAAATCGATTGGAAGAGATTTAACAATTTTCAGTTAGAAATAAAAATAAAAATTTTTTTAAATTGGTATCGTTAAAGTAAATGACCATAAACAGCGTTTAAAAAATAATCCTAGACATACAATTACAAATCATATATATAATTAAAATGATATTAAAACTACATATAATAAATAAAATAATTTCAAGCAAAAAAAAAATTTTTCTTACCTTTCTCAGTCTAATTACTTCAACTTCATTTGCCAATGTACTATTTGTTGATTCTTCTGGCACAGATAATATTGTATTATTCGAACGAATTACTGATTGAATACTATCATCGAAATGTTTTCGTTTTGAATTGATTGCAACCGATCGTGCAAAAGCACTTTTATAATTTTCAATATCAGTTACTTTTATTGTATCTAAATTATTATCACTACCATTCATTATTGTTGAATCACCCATAATTTTATAAATTTAAATATTCAATCAATTCGTCAATCAAAATATTTATATTACATATTACACAGCACACAAAATATCATTCACAATAAAATTTTATAAAAATTCACCAAAATTATTTTAAAGAGCACATTACATAAACGAAATCACAAAAAAAAAATTAACGAAACACAGTTTAATTAATTTTCATGGTGCGCGCAAATAAAATTCTTTTAAATTTTCATTGTTGATAATATCGTATGTGGTATTTCGATTTCGGTTTGATTTTTTTTTATTTTTTAAATCGATAAAATTTTTGAATTCACTGTTCGTTTGATTGTATTTAAAAAAAATAAAGTTTTGTACAAAGTATGTTATATTATTTGTAATATAGTACTGAAAAGAGAATAAAAGATTTGTTTTGGATGTTGCACGCTTGAGCGGCAAAGCAGCAATATTGCAGAACGCATGCGTTCTTCACAGGTATATGTATATCGGTATTGCATTCATAACTCTACAATTAATTTTAAAACTTATTTAAATTACATTGCCTGTCTACATAAAGGTTTTATTTTTTTTCTGGTCACAAATATCCAATTTATTTTTTATTCATATTCTGTATTCTTGTATTGGATTGCAGAAAACATATTTTGAAGAAATAATTTGTATTATTTTTTTAAACATTTAAAAATATTGCGATACGAAAATTACATTCAACCAACGCCATCTAATATCGAATGTATTAAACTCCCTGTAATCTGAATTTTTAAATGGACTTTTAAAACAATAATATGGTTCGACTCTTTGGGGGTTATAATGAATCAAGGACGATTTAGAGCAAGGACTCGATAGCCTTTTTCCATTTTCATAATCGCTATCGTTTGGTCATGATTGGTCACTATTTTCTATCGTTTGTCTCATTAATAGTTTTTAGTTTTTTGCTATTTTCCATCAATTTTTAGCTAACCCTTCTTTTTTTGGATTTTTGTAATTATCTTTATCAGAATGGATTGGGTATCGGTTCGTCACTATTGGTCACTAAATTTCATCGTTTGTACATTTTCCGTTTTCCTATTTTTTCACAATTTTCTTTAAGTAGTTCAGCTTCTCATTCATAGATAAGAGCACAGTATTCGCGATATAAAATAGCTTTTTTTTAAAACTGTATTTGTTCAAACTTTTTTTTTTTAAACTGTAACTGTAAATGATCTCCAAAGGGATAACATATAAAACTCTTGTTTTCCAACAAAGAGACAGGCAACAATCTTTGAATGGTTATAACTTCTTCGCTTTTTAATCAATTTTAATTTAACTTTCAAATTTTGTTATGGTATCGAGTCTACTTTAATATTGTGATGGGTAATGTGACAAATTCGGTCACAGTAAGGGAAAATTTACTTACCTGTACTGTTATTTGTTTCATTGCCGGTAACTACTTTAAATGCTAGGCAGATTTTCTGGCGTTGCCATATTAAATTAAGTAAAGCATACAAATTCAGTATATGAATTTATTTAATAAAATCATTTATATAGTTAAAATCCGCTTTATAGCTGGGTCCATTTTTAGTTTCTCAGATTTGTTGATACTTATTTTATTTTTCTGGTTGCCAGAAGAAATCATATTCTATAACAATTGCCAACTTTTATCCACTCAAGTCAATCAAATTATATTTATAATTCTGCCTATCCTCCGTAGTTTTCTCATCTTATAATTTATGAGTAACGAATAAGCTATAGTGAGTAACGAATAAGCTATTGTAATATAGCTCTCAAATTTATTACGCTTTAAAAAAAAATTTTAATAAACAAAACACACAAAAAAAAAGTAAAAATAAATTTATTTCTCTTTTACAAAAATAAAATATTAATAAAGAATTAACAAATTAGAATTGAACAAAACGGTAAAACATGTGATGTAAGGACAATATCAACATTCTTCCTCTATCAAAGACAATTAAAATTTTTAGATAAATTTCTTGGATATAATTACATTAAATAAATTTTTGTTTTCAAAATACTTTTTTCTTAGTACAAAATATTTTCGGGATTCTTATGAAAAATGTTTAATAAATCATTTACTCGAATAAAATGAATAACCGATGCATAAAATTATATTCTTTTTTAAATTTAATGTTGCATAAATTTTATTTTTCACCTTAAACTCATCTCGCTATTCCATTGCGCAATTTTATCATCACAATCACAAATAAAATCATTAAAACTCTGGAAAATAAATAATTAAAAATATTAGTGAATATATACAACCATATAATTCTGAAGCGTTCATAAAATCGAACTTCACGGATCTCAACAAGTACATTTTTACAGAAAATTTTAATTTTAAATTTGTTAACTTTTTGTTTAAAGAGACAGATTAGTAGCGAAATATTAGGTCATAAATGGCGTTTTAAAAACTGAAATAAAAACAAGATGTTTATTTATATCTCTCGAAAAAATTGAATCATGCGATATCAAGCATGCATTTTGAGCAGAACAAAATTACGAGGTATAATAGTTAAGAAATGTTTCTTACTCAACTTCATAATATATATTATTCGATGTCATCTACCCAAAAACTTGTTTATCATGCGACTAACATTTTCTCGAATCTCTTCAGAGCCAAAAACAAAGAAGTTAACTACAAATAAATGAAAAATATACATACCGAAGGTAACTCGTTATGTAAATATTCAATAGCTGCGGTCATATCTGGTGACTTAGACGGAGTTTTTGTAACATACGTTACATAATCAATTAATGCTTGAGCTTGACCTAGTAGACTTTTTGACAATTTCAAATTAAACACAGCAACAATATCACCCACATTAAATCCTTCAAATGCCAAACAATTGTTTGAATCCATCTTATAGACTACTCGTAAGAGTCTACAAAAAAGAAAGTTTATTTATTTGTTAATAGTTAAATTCCTCTGATATTTCCAAGAGATAATTCTCGGTTAAAACATAACCCCTGATAATTCTAGGCTTTACAAGTTTCACAGTTCCACTCAAGTTATATTTTAAATTAAAACTGATGGCGACATACCTAAAATGTGCATCTGCTAACCATACATATCTAATTAAATTATCTTCAGAACAAATTTTAACAATAACACCGACAGTATCACAATATCTAATTGGTGGATTATACTCAACGAGCTGCATTTGCCTGATTGGTGTATAATATCGCAAGCAAACACGATTCATATTGGTTTGTTGATTAATTCTTAAATAACGTGTTTGCTTTGTAGCTTTTAATGAATTATCACTTCTAAAAAATAAAAACAATATTGATAGTTTTTTTAGTACTGCAACAAACCCGAATAAAGGTGACTATTCTATATACTTATGTAGGTGTTTAAAAAGTCAGAAACTCATTTTAAAATGGAATAACTATCTACAACGATTCAACAAATTGAATTTTACTATTTTGTGTTCAGATTCTTAAACTCTAAGTATTCTAGGGCCTAGTGATTATTTTATGTTTATTAGGTTCAATTTGTTTTTTTCGGCCACGAAGAAAAAGTTTTGCTTTCTCGTAAATATGTGATATTTATTATCACCACGCAAAAATACCAAACAGCTCAATAGATTTTAGTTATTGAGCTTTTCGCAGATTTGTTACATTCGAAAGTCCTATCAAGACAATTCTGAACATTCCTCAATAAATAAAATCCATTCAGCAGCTAAAAACAACTCTAAAATATAAACGAGAAAAAACTCTTTAATTTTAGTGTACAAGAAGAAAACAAACCCATTAATTAACAAAAGCATAAAATTGATAAAATTGCAAAAAACAAGAAAGTAAAAACAACTTTCATATAAATTATGTCGTAACCATATTGTCATCTGGCTATCAAAGATCACCCGTAAATTTCAATTGTTTTAATTTTCTCAGAGTCAGCACTAGTTGGGTTGGTTTAGAGGCCATTTCTGAAAGAGAAATTATTTTGTCGATTTTAATTTCTCTCATTCTCTCTTAGAGTCGATTTTTATTTTAAAATCATTCTTAACAAAATTCATGCTTGACGAAAAAATAAATCGTAGTAGTTTTTTTTGAGATCTACAACTTTTTCATTTAATTTTTGGCATTGGATGTCAACTTTTTTTTTATCGTAAGAAAACCGATTTTTTTTACTTTTGCGAATTTTTTATGTTAACTTAGCCATTGATTAGCCTTAACCATAAAACGCTATGTTTCATAGCTTGTTTTCTATAACAACGTATTTTTTGTTTTCTGATAGCAATTTTGTACAATTTAACATTGGACCTCCGTAGATTAATTGGATTATATGTTGCTTATTTTAGTTTTGTGGGGATTTTTTAATATTTATAATTTAATAGTATTACCGAGCATTTGATGACATTAAATTCAAAAAGTCAACCGTTGCATATTCTGTTAAATTATCTATAATATAATTATCTGGATTCCATATTTCTACCATAAAATGATTCTTTAAATTAGGTTTATGTGCATCAACAATAATTATCTGAAGAACTGACGAAACTGTTCGTTTCGCAAATCCACGTTTATTTAAAATGTTTTGTACTTTTGACGAAATATCTGCTTGACGTTGACTGTTTAATTTTGAACGATAATCGGTAACAATTTGGAGTTGTGATTTCGACAATAATTCCTAAAATTCGGATTCAAAAATCTACAATATGCTTTTACAAATGGGTATATAAAAAATAATTACTTACACTAATACTACTGGGATCAGTACTAAATTCGAGCAGGGCTAATAATTTTTTGGGACATGTTAATTTTTGTATATCACTAGAATTTTTATTCTCTTTAATAATCGAAATAGACTCTTCATGCCATTGATTTTGTAATGTTTCGTATGCTTCTTGTTGAGCTTTTTCTATAATTTTTTCTTGTTCTGTTTGGAATGTTCTATCTCGCCGTGCCTCAGCTCGTTTGCATCTACAAACTATAAAATTCAAAATACATGTCATAATTTTCATATTTATCAAAAAATAAATACCCCATTGTTCATTGCTCATTTTTTCTATATATTTTAAGGGGAAAGATCGTGCAATAAAACCAAGAACACGACCAACGTAGCCACCGCTAGGTAGAATACTATGCACTGAAGTCCGAAAAGGTCCAGTTATTTTTTGGAAACCTAATTTTGTATCCCATTTAACACGCCGAGTAGAATTTCCATGGATTTTTAAACGTGCGTCCGATTGAACCTATAAAATAAAGATTTTATACAATTTACGAACAATTTTTAGTGAAATTCATTTTGTACCTGTAATGGATGGCATGGATGAGATACATTTATTAATTCAGCCCCATATGTCATTAGTTTAGTACCGACTTGTATTTTTTTTCTTCGGACAAAATTCAATAAACACAAATCAATATTTGCCTTCATACTGTACCAGCCGTCACATAGTTCTATTTCATAGTTATTTCCTGAACTCTGAAATTTTATTCAAAAACATTAAACAGTGAATGAAATTTTATTATTTTTTAAATTTTAATAATTAAATTACAGATTTGTAATAATTTGGTCGGAAATGTTTAAACAAATGGGCGTAAAAGGGAACTTTAAAAAAAATATAAGTCTCGTAGCCAACATTTGAATGAAATAATTAAAAAAAAATAAATAAATGGTATCAATCTAAGCTGGTGATCCTATTAGTCTTAATCAGCAAGGGCGTCATCAGCCACTTGACCAACAGGGAGCAGGGACAAATAAAAGTTATATTTGTAAAATGTAGAATAAAAAAAAAATTTTAAATATAAAAATCAAATTCAAGGGAACTTCTGGGGGAAGTTCGTCTATTCGATGTTTAAGCTAATATTATTTTAGATTTGTATGGTGGGGGGGATGGCTCAGGTGTTCGGGCCATCCAATACCTTTGTGCTTGGTCACGGGGGCTGATCATGGTACTGCCTCTGTCTGGTTAGGTGTTCGATGTAGATGTCGCGCGACCAGCGGATCGTGTCCGACACCATCAACCGAGCCATGGTCTGCGTATATTTGGGTGCTATTCCCAAAGACTTCGCAATCCTATAGTTATTAGCTAGCCAGGTCCCGAGCGAACCAACGACAAATGCGTCCAATGAGACCCTGTAGCCTTTCGTGGTTAACTCAGCAGCAAGTTGGTTATATTTTTCGAGCTTTTGCTGCCGAGCAACCTCTAGAGCATCCGGAGCACCCTCAAATGGAATGCAAATGTCGATGATCTTTACTTCCTTGCTAGATTCATCCAAGACCACCAGATCAGGACGAAGAGTACTCTGTACACCGGGTACTTGTCTATTGATAAATAATTAAAAAAAAATAAATAAATGGTATCAATCTAAGCTGGTGATCCTATTAGTCTTAATCAGCAAGGGCGTCATCAGCCACTTGACCAACAGGGAGCAGGGACAAATAAAAGTTATATTTGTAAAATGTAGAATAAAAAAAAAATTTTAAATATAAAAATCAAATTCAAGGGAACTTCTGGGGGAAGGTCGTCTATTCGATGTTTAAGCTAATATTATTTTAAAGTATAAGCTATTTTTACCTCAACAATTTTGCTGACATATAAAACCATTCTGCGTGATGGCACATCATCTCTTTCAACAATTTTTCTGATCGCCGAACGTTCATTCCCATATACATCTCGATCATAACGATATTTTAATTGTTGCATTATATTATCCGGTGTAAGAAAATAACCATCAAATTGATTCGGAAATTGTCGGTCCATACTAGCTAACTTCCAAACTATCCATCGAAAATGATTTTCAAACCAACCAACGATAACTTTTTGTTTGTCAACACCTGGCATTGTTTCAAATGCAATTTTAAATTCAGCTAAACCAGCCAAGTTTAAACTGGATGGCATTAATTTTGCATCGTCAGTCAAGGTAATAATAAATGAACTTGGTGGACTACAAAAAATTCCAAAATTTATTTTGATATAGCAAATAAATAAAATTATGTTGAAATAACCTCGGCAAATAAAAATGAAGATCACAAGCGTTTTCAGGTGTTATATCCCATAAATTTATTGAAAAACGTCGCACTGTTGAGCTAGGTAAATCATTCATACAACATGGGAGATGATTATTGACAGCAGCTTTCAACGGAATTCTGCGATCTCTATTTTTTTGTTTTTCCTTATACAATTTACCCGGAGTAAAACTAAAAAAAAATATAAAATAATATAATTCAACAGGGGAAACTTTCCTTCATTTTTCATAACAAAATAAGAAGCCAATTCTCGATGTGAAAGGAGCAAGAAAGGCGATCATAGACTCGTTCATGCAAATTTTTATTAACATGTAATAGGGAATATTCATGTATTTTTTTTATATTTTTAATTCATTGTTTACACCGATATAACAAAGTAAAAAATATAAATACTGCTTAACATACATTATAATTTTGAGATATTTAAACGCAGCTTTTTGGCACTCTCTGTTAGTACGTGATCTGTCAATTTTTGACAGTTCAATGTATAATTTACACTTTAAAAAAATGAATTTACAACACAGAATTTACACTCGTTATTATTAATAAGTTTTCTAATATAAAACCGTAGAATAGTATAATTTAATGAAATACCATATAAAATGTAAATAATTAATATCATACAGTATGTCAACAAATTTGACAAGCCCGTACTTTGATGTCACGTCCGTATAAAAATTTGAATTTCCGTTTTAGAAATTTTTAAATGCCCTCACTGAATTTGTACTTTCATTAATTAATTTTAAGTAATTAAAAAGATATTAATTACTAAAATAATGGTTTAGTTGAAATATCCAGTCATTAAAGTTACGGAAGAAAAATATTTGAACCAAATTTAAATTTCATGAATATTCCCTGTTGTCAATGCTGGAATTTATAAAATATTTATTTTACAAAAACTAACTGTCGCTTCAAATTAACTCATGCAGGACCCTAATTAATTATAAAAAAAGTTGATATTTGATAAAGTCAAACTGAATTAGTAAGTTGAACAAACGATCGTTTACCTGACTGACTGATTTTTCGAATCACAATTCATCAAATTTTCGATATGAGTTTTCTTTTTTTCTAATAATGACATTAACATATTCAAATCTGTGATTTGTCTTTTTACTTCTGTGTCCAATTGTTTCAGATCGCTAGAATTAGGTTGACGTAAAGAAATGCATGGTTCATTTAAATAATTTTGTTTTGATAATATTGCACCCAAACCAGGTTTTATTTCGCCCATATTAAAATCAAATTGTTTTGAATTAATTATATCTTTCCATAAAACGACGTTATCTAAATCTGATTTACTTCCAACACTCCCTGCGTCCGTAAAATCATCCGTATCTTCAATTAATGTTTCATCGAGATCACTGTACTCTGATTTTTTATCTTCTGTTGAAAATTTTGAAGACATATTATCCATTTCTTCCGTTTGATTTTCATTCATATCAAGGAATTGTTCGTTATCGTTTTCTAATAATTGTTCCATCTCTTTGTTTTCTAATTGTGGATTTAATTTTTCAATTTCATGAGATGCAGGTATTTTAAAAGTTTCATCCATATTTTCAAAACACATTACTGCATTTTCCAATTCGTCATAAATTTCTTTGTTTTCTTTATAATTCGTACCATAGTTTATATTTTGCTTCACGTTTTTATCATTAGCCGACGGTTTACCTAAGTTTGTTAAGTTTGTATTTAACTCGAATTCATTCTTATCACTAGCTATATCAGAAAATTCTTCGAAGATATCCTTAAACAGATTACAAGCTTTACTCATTGAATCAGTCTTAATATTCCCGGAAATCGATGGTAATTTTGGTTGTTTTTCCAAATTACCCATAGAACCTTCGCGTGAATTTATATTTTCATCAATATCTTTAAAAAGATTTTCTGCTTTTTCTAAAGCATTTTCTTTTAAAATTTCTAGTGTTTTATTTGATGCAGTAGCAAATCCAAAATTATTACAAGATGGTTTTTTAAAAAGATTGGAGTTTTCTTTATCAGATGCACTTATGGAAATTTTTTTTGAAGTAATATTTGTCGTACCATCATTTTCGATATCTTTAAACAAATTTTTAGCTATTTCTAAGGACTTCTCATCTGTCTTTATTATGTTACAAGATGTTATTTGTTTTGCCGAATTACGTTTAGGACCCTCATATGCATTTATATCAGCATCGAGGTCTTTAAAAAGATTTTCTGCTTTTTCTAATGCTTTTTCATTTTTAGCTTCCAGTTTTTTATTTGATGCTGTAGAAAATCCAAAATTACTACAAGCCTCAGATTTTTTAATAATATCATTTTCACGGGAATCATTGGATACTGCTATCGTATCATTGCTCTCGAGATCTTTAAACAACATTTGAGCTGTTTTTAATGATTTGTCATTGGTTTTTATTGCTTTATGAGACGCTGTTTGAAAACCAAAATTTTGATTTTTTACTTGAAGGATGTGAGAATTTTCAAATGTATTATCTTTATCGGGAAGAAATGTAGACAAAGATTTATTAGATTTTACAGTTCTTTTTTCAAAATTTAAAGAATTATTTGAGGAAGTACCTATTTTTGAAGATGTATGCGTAGTTTTAGAGCTACTATTTGGTTCAGTATTATCAGTTGAAAATTCATTTATATCCTTAAATAAAATATCAACATTACGCAATACATCTTCATTAATTTTACATTTTTTATTGGAAGCTGTTCGAAAGCAAATCTCCTCGTTTACGTCACTCTCTGATAGTAGTTTCTTTTTTGAAGAACTTTCTGAATCTGAGTTGCTTTCATCGACATCCTTACATAAAATTTGTACTTTACGCAACGAATTATTATCATTAAAGTTAACTTGTTTATTAAATGCTGCCTGAAAACCTAAATTATTCGCCTTCATTGAAAATATCTTTGATTCTTCATCAAGAGATTCATACAAAGCGTCGCCCTTATTTTTACCGGAAGTATTAAATGATTCGTGTAACTCGAAAAAGGCTTTTGAGGTATCGGTTTTTTTATTTTTATAATTTGAATCAGCATTAAATGCAAATACATTTTCAGCTGCCTTAAATGATTTTTCCATTTCAGTGAGATTCTGTAATGTTAACTCATGTTTTTCCATTCTACTTAATTTTGATTTAATTTTTTGTTTAGAAAATTCCGATGGTGAAGTACAAAATGATGGTTCACTAATTTTAGGATTTTTTAAAACTTCCTCAAATTTCCTGCCAATGTTAGAGTCACTTTTTAAAGGAATTTTAGATGCTTTTTTACTCAGTTTAGTATCATCACTTAATAATATTCTGTAATCGTCTAAATCGTCAAATATTTTAACTTTCGATAAATCCGTATTTTTTATTTCAATTGGCTTATTCGAAGCTGAATGAAATTCTAAATCGAATACATTCTTATCTTTTGAAGTTGAAGTATCGTTACATGAATCGTACCGATACTTTTTTATAAATTTATCCGAAATAAGTTCATCTTGCTGAAATCGTTTTAATTTATTACTTTGAATTTTAGGAAAAGTATTTTTAAGCCTTTCAATTTCTAAATTTAATTTATCTAAAATTTTATGACAATTATCCACTTTATGAAATCCTTTAAAATCTAATTTTGAGTTTTCAGACAAATCTAAAAATTCTCTCCTCCATTGATGTAAATGACTATCCCAATTTTCTTTAGCTTCTTGACTATTGTTTATAGAATTACTTTCAAATCCATTGAAACAATCTTCTACAATTTTTTTAGTTTTAGGTACCACAATTACTTCATCAACAATTTGGTTCATTTGGGTATCCGTAATATCTGAATGAAAACTAAAATTTTCATCCATTTCCGATTTCGTAAAGTTTAATGATTTTTTATTGACATTTTTTCTAAATTCAGCTTTTGAAGTTTCAATAATGGGTGATTCGAACATATCTTCAAACAATTTTGAAGCTGATTTTAAACAATCTTCTGAAATATTTATACTTTTAGGTCTGTATGACGTATTTAATTTTGGACTTGATTTTTTTTGGAATTTTTCTTGAACCGGTGTACTACTGTAAACTTTTGTTCCCGATATTATAGTATTTACTAAATTCGAAATTCGACTATCATTTCCGTCGTCTAACAGATCTTGATCCGATGTGCAATCATCTATAAGCATATCATTCTCCACACAAATAGAATTTTTTGTTGACAATAAATTTTGATTTTCTATTATCGAATTTGAATATTGAGTTACCTCCGTGGAAACATTCGTGCAAGCGTTTTGTTCTTCTTTAGATGTTGAAGCAACGTTACGAACATTAAAAGAATTGGTTTTCTTGCTTCTCTCTTCTTTGTGTGATTTCGAAGGTTGCACGTAGTTTAAAACATTATTTTGTTCCGCAAGAGAAATGTCTAATATGTCATTTTCCCTTTCAATTACATTCTGAATTTCATGTAAAGTGTTTATACGATTATCTAAATTATTATTTAAAATTTCTGCATCGCTTATTGTAAATTGTGACTCAGTTGATTTGACAAGTTGTAAACAATTTTCAATTTCTTTTACAGTGTTTGTAATAATGTCATTATTGTCCTCAATTTTTTCTATTACATTGTCTAAATGATTACTGCTTTTGTTTTTAACAACATGCGACTTCTGTTTTCTTTTTCGGGCTTGTAGAGATCGTGATAGTTTTGACACTAATACTGGAGACGGTGGTTGATCCATTTTTGTTTGTTTGTTCAAAATTCATATCACTTTAATATATTTCGATCCATCGATTTAAAATAACATTTAAACTACGATAAAGTGACACCATTGACATTTTAAATTTGAAATATGACATAAACACTAAAACGTGCGCTAAAGCACTGTTACCAACTGTGGAAACCATCAAAACAAAAAAACACAAAAAAATTAAAATAATTCGATAAAATAGATTTAAAAGTGACTTTTGGATCAATAAAACATTTTAAATATCGACTTTTATTTAATATTTAAGCTTCCTAAACTAAAAATAGGTTTTCGAGGTAATTCTGATTGAAAAATACTGTGGATTGAAGTCGCCATTTTGTATATTGAATTTAACCACCATTTTGTTTCGAAAAGGAAATCATTCCGGAGCCAGTTTTTAACAGAAGTCAAATCTAGACCCAAAAACTAATGAGTTTCACTAAACATTTCATTAAAATGTAATATAAATTGGGTTGGCATAAAAAATGATAAATTTTTACTTGATGGCGTTAAAGAGAAAAATTAATTTCCAATCTTATAACATAATTTTTTTTTTCCAATTTTGCAGAGATACCATACTAAAAGCCATTTGGATTTTCTTGGGATTACCATTCGGATTTTTAATACTGCGATATTTGCTCCAGAGAGTTCAGATGAACCATGGACAAAGGTTGTAATTTTCGATAAGCGATAGTCCATTTTCGTTTATCCGTCCGTCTGATAGCACAACTCATAAATGAAAAAAGATATTTAGCAAAAATTTTTATAGCGTGCTTAGGACATAAAAAGTAAGTTTCAGCAGGGCCGTAACGAAGGTACAGCCACCAGTATTTAGATTGCGACTTAAAATATATACCTAGAAACGTTTTTTTAGTCTTCGTTAATGAACTTGGTGCTCCCCGTGTAGTGTCCTTTCGTAAAATTTTGCGCCTCAATTTCTGTTGCCTGTATTGCCACGTTTTAGTCCATAAATGAGTAACATAGGCAAATTGGGCCTTCACTTTGTAAACCGTAAGAAAAATAACCAAATTTTAAATGTGAGTAGGTAGCTTCTAATATTTAGTCTATTGATTCTAATTTCATACCAAACCTGACGGATAATATGAAGGGAAGCAAATAGAAAACTTTCGAAATTTCGAAAGGGCGGCCAGAAAGTCACCAATTTTTTAACTTACCTTCTAATTTATAAAACAATCCAAGGTCTGATATTCAACACTATCTATACCGGGTATTTCAACAATTAACTCAGCCCAATCATTATTTACGATTTTATTCATAATTATAATATTGTTATATGTACATTTGTCGTTTACAACTTATCGTTTTTTTTTTTTTTTTAATTAAAAAAAATATATTTTATACAAATTGAATATTTTGTTACACAGTGTTATTAAAATTATATAAAATTAAAAGTTTAAACAAAAAATAAAACATATTTACGATAAAATTAATATATCGTTTTCTTAAAATTTTTCAAGAAATTTAAGCATGTCTTTACACAGACATTTTTTAAGCAGGTAACAGATCAAAATCATCACTAACGTGAACCATTGGTACATGAAGCTCATCGATCTGTGGAGTTGCATTGTACTCACAAAGTGACAATTCTTTTAATTTCCATTCCCAATCCATTCGTTGTACAGCATGTAAGGATTCTGCTTCGTTATGATGCCGTAACAGCATTGCTTCCTGAAACAATGATCGACATTATAAGAACGGAGATTAAATTAAAAGACGAAATTCTTATGTACGGGACAATTTTGTGGGTAACATAAAAGATATAATTTAAAAAAATTTTAAATTTGACCAAACTTTGATATTTATAAAACTGAATAATTTTGTTTTATTTTTTAAAAGAAGACAAGGAAAATGTTTATGAGACCATGTATATTTTATTTTTACCTTAATTTTTTCCCATTTATCATCAACATCTTGCAACCAGCTCAAGAATAAACGTCCGTTATACCTGGAACGTGCGTTACGATCTTTTTCTTCTTGTTCAGGTGTTATAACATTATACACTTCTTCATCACGTAGAACAGTACAAACGGAAAATGGTAAAGTTTGATTTGCCAATGTTCTGGCAGCTAAACCATGTACTCGTAAAATTTCTTGCTCAACAGATAAAACCAATTTCTCCTTTTCAATAACATGTTGCATTCGAAGTTTATATCTTTCTTTTTCTTGCTCAACATATATATCACGCATTGCTCCTGGTACTGTTGCCGGAGGTACAACAGTTGGTTGCGGAGGTGCGTTTCTTGCTAATACATATGAACATCGATTCATCAAATAATCTTTGAAACCTTGTGGAGGCTTTGGCTGAACGGGAAATAAATTTTTACGGCGTCGTTCAATCTGGAAAATAATATAAAATATTAAATCAATTAAAATTTATTCATAAATTAAGAAATGTTTGTCGAAGTTACAGTGCAAGATTAAGAAGTAGTACATAAGTTTTAAACACCAAATTCTTTTGTAGGTAATCCAAATAACTTTTTGAAGAAAAAAGCTAGAGCTATAAAAAATTAAGACCAATGGATCGGGCATGTCAAATAAAAAATTTAATTTTTTTAACGGGAAAGTGTTTTGATGCCCACCTTTGTAACAATTTATGAATAATTACACAATACATTCAATTTTACTAACCTGTTTTCGGATATTTAAGAACAGTTGATAACAATTTGTAATAGGTTGCTCATGTGGATGGACTGAAGTATTTGTTGACGAAGTTGAGTTATCTTGAGATGGAGTTGTAGAAGTTTGCTCTTTATTAGGCCGTAACTTTCTTTTACGTGGATGTAATTCCACGGGAGCAGATGGAGGAGGTGGTGGGGCTGGTGTGGGATTTGACACTGGATTATCATGTTCTGTATTTGCTACGGCTTGTGCATCAGATGTAGTTGATTTTGATGTGCTACTTGTTTGAGAAGTTGACGTTTGTGGTTCAGATACTTGTGTGGTCGTTGATGAAGATGGAGTAGCTGGAGATGCTGATGGAGATGGTGAATGAGATCTTTGTAATTGAGGTGAAGAATTGTTACTAGCTCGATCACTAGCAGTATTTCCGCCACTACCACTGGATCGATGCGAACTGCGTAGCACTCGTTGATGATGACCTGATCCAGATTTCTAAAAAATTACAAACATAATTTATTATTGTTTCAAATTTCGAAGAATTTTTTTTATTATAAATTTACCTGATCTTCACTTAAATTTCCTGAAAATGATTCCTTTTTTTCATCAGATGCTTTTCCTGATGTGCTATCTGTGGGACTAGTTGTTCCAGAAACTTGCCCGTCTTTATCGGTTGAATCACTACTATTATTTGAGCTCGCTACAACGTATGGTAAAGCTTGATGGGATCTTTGTGAACTGCTTTTCCCATTTCGGGAGCTACCAGATTCTTGTTCAGTAGTAGTACTTTGAGGTATCACTATCTTTAAGGGGGGTACTTTTAAGTCGACTTTCCCATCTTCAACTTCCACATCACTACTATTTGTGGGTTTCGGACTAGGACAAGGGCTTTTCGATGCCGCTGATAATGATTTGTTTGAATTTGATGAGCCTATATAACAATTTTCATTAGTATTTCTATATAAAATATACTTTATCTTAATTAAATACCTGGTTTTCCTGTAGAAGTTTTCGTCGGTCCAGTACTGCTTCTGCTAGTCTGTGACAAGGGCTTTGATGAACTGTCTTTACCTGCATCAGAATCTTTACGCTTTTTTCTTTTAGTTTCCTCATCGCCAATGTCCTCAAGTGGATCAGATAATTCAGCAAAAGGTCGTTTTGAAACAGCTGGTTCTTCTAATTGATTCTGTGATGCTGGTATACTTAATGGATCAACCGCATCACTTGGTATTTCTAAAGGATCCGTAGCTTTGGGGTCTGGTGAATTACTTGTTTCCTTCACTGATTTAAATTCATAAATATCTTCAGGCGTGGATGTATTTTTACTAGGTGTGTCCATAGTTTCAGACGGGGAAAGGCACTTTTTTGATTCTGATAATTTTTTTTCATCCCTTACACGACCCTGCTGTCTTTGGCTCGCTCCAGATTCTATTTTAAAAAGAAATTATATATTTAATTATGTTTTAAAAAAAGGATAAATTACACCAACCATATTAAGAAAATATAATCTGGACTTTGAAAGCGAAACATCTATTTGCGGAAAGTATATAGAAAAAGAAATACGTACAACGATAATAAGTAGAAACGAAATAAATATATAAAAATTAAAATTAGATTTCTTGTTTTATGAGTAAAAAAAAAAATTATGTTTAATTTTTCTAATAATGTAAATTTGAAAACTTTAAAAGTACAAATATAGATCAATATTCTAGAAGAAAACTAACAAGGTACGTATTATAAACTCTAACTAGATTTAAAGGTTATTACACGCTATCTTTTAAGCTAGAATTATTAAAGCTTGTTAGTAATTCTTGCTTAAGAAATATCGCGAAATTAAGCCTTTGAATCTAGCAACTGTAGCTCTTGTATATGTGCGTCTTTTAGAATTATATCGTATAAATATTATCTCTAGGAACCAAGCTTCTTTTCGTAATCGATGGATGTTCATGGTTGCACCAAAGATTTTTCTTGTGTATTTTTTTGTACTGGGGAAGTTCTCGAAGATGATTATTCACTATAATCGTGTCAATAATTGTTATAAAAATTTTAAGAAGCAAATAGAACAATTAAATTTTAATACAAGAAAGGTTCAATGTTTCGAAAAATGTGAAAATAGCAGTTTTCAAGAATAAAAATTGCAAAAAAAAAAAAATTGAATTTTTTGATTTTGCCGAAATTTGTAAATAATCTATGAACATTCTTTCACAAAATCCTAAAAAAACTATTTATTTCTTTATTTTTATTCATATTATCATAGTTGAGATAAAAATAATAACATATCTTTTCAACGCTTCTATTTATTTGCAAAATTATTTATAAAAATAAAATTTTTTAATAAATTACTCTTCAGAATTTTGAATATTTTTACGGATTATTTACAAATTTTGGCAAAATTTAATAGTATATTCTTTAAAGATATTATTCCCATACTCGAAAACGACTACTTTTGCGTTTATCCAAATATTAAACTGTGTATATAAACAATCAATTTTTAGGAAACAATTATTGAACGATTGAAATGGAATGCAATTTTTTTAAATACTATGAGCCAAATCTATAAGAAAATAGTTCGAAAAGTAGCTTGACATATAGATTATTATGCATTTTTATAAAAATTTTTAACACGTAGTTACTTATTCCATTTACAAATTGTAACCGGCTGAAGTTATGAAAGTAAAAAAACATGTTCGTATATTTTCTACAATCCTTTTAATTTTTTTATTATTGCGCATGCTTACATAATAATATTCTGGACAACTTATTACCCTATGTAAATGGAATCAAGTTATTTATATTCGTGTATTATATTATGTAGAATCACGTTCATAAAAAAGTCGTTATTTATGTATTTTAATAACATTATATATTTTTATCATCCATAATTTGTTGTTATTTTTTTCTGTTTTTAAATATTCCTTTTTTTTTCCTTTTATATATACGTCAATAAAATATGTACTGCTTTTTGAACGCATGCATTCAATTTTGTATGCACTGTTTGTTTTGATATATTTATGTGATTCGTTTAACAGGATGACAATCGATAAAATGTTATGAAATCCCTCAAATTTATTCGTTAATATATTTCAGGTATAGAAAATATTTTTGAAGTCCGGGGTTGAGGGTGACAAACAAGATTGCCTCATTTTCTCGCTTTTGCCCAGGAAGATCTTACAAAGAATTTCCCACTGAAGTCACATACAACTAGAAAGAGGATCCCATGTATTGGAATTCATACAATTTTTAATTATAACCTAGCGCCTTCAAATGAATGGATTTCATTACCACTGCACATCCGTATATTGGTTTCATTTTGTTCCCAGCCACTCATTCACTCAAAATATTACGCCATATAGATTCTTTATACAGTTATATAGAGATCAGTGGAATTTCCATATTGAATAGATTATATTAGTCAGATATAGCAGAGAAAGAGGAAGGTTTAACTTTTCGAATGAACCGCGTGGATATTAAAACGAAAATATCATTTCCAATATTTGGAAGTCGCTAAGATTTTGGTGACTCTGCAAACCAACAACGAAATGCATTATTTGAAGAATGAATGAATTGAAAACCGATTCGCATAAGCGATTCAAGGAAGGTGCGACCGTAAGGAAGTGATTATGTAAAAATCTCTGTCAATTGAAACTATGAAAGTAGATTTGGTGAGGCCCACAAAAATATCGACATGACGGCGAAAAAAGATCCAAACCTTGGAATTTTTACCCATTTACCCATTTTTATCTCAATTTAGTCAATACCGAAATAATTTTCAGTAAAATTTTGAACAAGTACTTATGGTACTTACATTTGCAGAATATCTACAGTTCTAAAAAATACATGCTGTATACAATTGTAACTTGTTTTTATTGATTGTAATTTGTTGTTTTGACTACTTCAATATGCTGTTTATAAAGATTTATGTATTATGCTACGGACAGACTTTTTTATGCTACTCATAAACTACAGGTACCCCGTATGTACTGCAAAAGTCTTCTAAACTGTTTGCACGAATCCAATCAAACAATCTGCGCAACAATTGTGTTTAAGCAATCATTTGGGTTTGTGGAAACTGTTCAAAAAATTCAAGTATGCAAAAAATAGTTTCTTCAAACTTTAGGGTGTAGAAAATAAAAATAGTTCAATTATATACAGGGATGGTCCAAGCCATAAACGCAACTGTCAACATTTGCCACGCTGACAACAAAAATTTGAATGCTATTTTGCTGATATTCAGTGTTGGGGAAGGTTTAAATTATAAATTCAAAGCTTCATTTAATTTTTTCTCACATCCTACTCGACACGTTTAGATGGACATCGATCCCGGCCACCGAAGTAATTAATAATTTATGTAAATATATATTTACAGCGTTAGTAGCCTTTGTTGTTCAAAATTTTATTTCTAAAATATTAATATTTAAAGACTTACTACTCATTTCGTATATATTTGGTGTCGTTTTTATCATGGGTTTTAAATTACAATTTCTTATAAATTTTAGTTATTTTATGAAATATGTCGCCAATTTAATAGACAATTGTTTATTAAAAGAAAAATTGAATATGTAATTAACCAATCAAAAAATAACTTAAACAAAAGTTTCAGAGCTTGATGGGGGACATCATGTTCTGACATCAGATTGAACTTAGTTCTTCGGGTTTCTTTAATAGCTAATTTGAATCCTAAACGGTAAGAGATAGAATAACACTATAAACTAGAAAGTTGATCCTCATAAAAAAACTTACAATTTTTGTTTAAAACTTTTTTTTTAAAAGTTAGCTTTCGAAAAAAAATGCTACTTAAAAATATGTAATTACTGCATTTAATCGAAAATTGTAGAGCAGTCATGGGTTTATTTGAAAACTAGTCGATTATTTTTTAAGATAGTGCTCGAAATTCTGTATGAAGAAAATCCTTAAAAACGATAGAATGGTTGGGTGAATAAAAAAAAGCATGAAACTTGCCTCTAAAACATGAGATGTGGCAATCCTGGTTAGAATATTACATTAATTTAGATTTTGCAATATTCAATCTGTTTGTCTGATTCGAATGATATTAACAAAGCAAACGATTTCATACACATATTAATTGTAAGCTTCATTGAAACAAATGAGCATTCCATTAATTAAACTCAATACGAGTCATTTCATTGAATGGAATGCAATGAAAAATATTTTATATTATAAATCACCTCACACCATCCATGCTTAAGGTTATTCGATTACCAACGCAAAATAGAGATTTTAAAATATGAGCAAATATTGATTCAAATAAAAACTCAAAATACTTTGTGAGTTTGGTGTGTAGAGAGCGCCATACAATTAATTTACTGTAAGAAACATTTGACGAACGATTAATTTGATACCATTAGAATAATTTCTCCGGGGATATGTAAAGTCGCTTTTCAATGCCGATAACACAGAATATATTGAGCGCTTGGATGACAACATTGGGGCGGAGGAAATATCAAGCGCAAGTTTTGAAACATACCCAACAGATTATGTCACATTTTGTTTAAAAAATCACTCTCTGTGATATAGTTTTTAGTGGTGTGCATAGAGAAGTTTCACTTCAAAAACTCTCTACTTTTCATGCTCTCCAAGGCAGGAGCGAGAAAATGAGACACTCAAATGTGTCACCATCTTACGGCGTATATTGGTCTAGGTTTATAATTTTAATTAATTGAAAGATTTTCATTTTATCACAATCGAATAACCTTAATAAAAATCAAGGTGATGCCCTATTTTAAATAAGATTGTACTATTATTGATGAACAGTCCTCTCCTTCCAATCAAAATAGCCAAATAATTATATTAATGATGTAAAAAAATGTATTAATAATTATAATAACGAATTTCAGATATATTGATAAAAAACCTATATTAGTTATCTTCGCAATGGCTACTGTCATTCTCTAGTCTATTGATCTCTTATTGCATTCAATGATGCAATCAATAGTGGATCAATTAACATGAGAAAATATCATAAAAGTATTATGAGAAAGAAATTATAGCTTCCTTTTAAATATTTACTTGATTTTAAGAATACTTTTATCGGGTAACTAAATAACTATTTTTTTAAGCATTCTACAAACATCCATTGGCTATAAAATTTATGAAGTTAAAATTAAATAATCTTAATCTTTATTTTCAAAAAAATTAACGTTCGCTTGGTTTCCGAGATTTAGCATTTTTTATATTTACAAGATTAGTATTTGATCATCGAGTAAAAAAAACTATAAACAAATTCAAATTTAGAGAAATTTAACAAGCGTAAATAAGATGATATTAAAACTTTTTATCAGCAGCTTCTAAACATAAAATTAAGATGATTTTACATATTAAATTTAAAAATCATTATTTCACGGTTAATGAAGCGAAAAATATTAATTATTAAAAAAATTAAAACAATTTTCAGTCTGGTTGAGGAAATAATAACTATTTATAATAAAATATACATAGATATTTAAATTCAATTAAAAAACTGTTATATTGTTAAAGTTAAAAGTACTATCGACCATTGGCCTATAATGAACAGAAATTAATATGACTCCTTTGTCCGCCATTTCCAGCTTTGATTGTAGCAATTTTGATAAAGAAAAATAATTTTCAATTGCTGTTCGTCTTGAATTCGTGGAAGTTGAGTTTTCCAGAATATTATTTAAATAAATAAAATTGAAATGTGCTTATCTGTCTTATTTCAATATCTATTTTTATACCATGTATATGAAATATATACAAGGTATGTTAAATTTAGTTCCAAGTTTGTATGAAACATTTTTTTGTAAACATCATTGTTTACCCGCGACGGCGCAAATTTTTTAGCATGTATTATATGGGAATATCAGTTACACATGTGTGGCTATAACGATTGGGCCATCAACACTATCTATACATTGTATTTCAACAACTAACTCAGTCAATTGTTTGTTTTCACTTGTTTATTATTATTATTATTGAGTTATAAATATTTCTAGAAAATGGCGCTATTTTGGTTCTGCAAGGTATTTAAGAAAAACTAAATTAAAAAAACTTTAAATATTGTTAAAGTATTATTTGAAATAATAGAAAGTGTATGCCACAAATATTTCATACTGATAAACTTTTGTGATAAGAATAACATTAATATTATTATAACAACTTGAAAAAAAAATTGTAAATTTTTATACTATATAATTTTTTTAATATCAACAATTTGTACAAATTATATTTATATTTAAACAGTATATCAACCTTACCTTGTTATAAAATATGTAAATATTTTTACGTGAAAAGAATATAATTTAACAAGAACTTTGTATAAGTGTATTAATAAGAATAAGAATCAATACGCCTATTCATACAAAGGTATATTCATACAGAATTGTTCGAATGGATGTTCCACTGTTTCTCATTCATGGGTACGTTGTTTTGTTTGTATTAAAAAACGAATTTACTAAAATAACCAAAATTTGAATATAAGCTTTAACTCTTTAAAAATCGAGATTAGAGATTTTGTACCTATATAGAAACAAGTGAAAACAAACAATTGATTGAGTTAGTTGATAAAATACCATTTATAGACAGTGTTGATTACCCTGTCTCATTACACATACATACATGTCACACATATATAACTGATATTCCCATATAATACATACTATACAATTTTCGCTCTCATGGGTATACAGTGATGTTTACGAAAAAATGTTTTAATCAAAAGTTGTTTATTATTTAATAAGTAACATTTTTTACATTTAAACTTTTGTTCTATCTTTAACGGTTTAAAGATGGGTCCAATAGACCCAAGACCCAATTGACCTATGTTACTCATTTACGAACTCGACCTCACTTTTTACGTCATAAGCACACTATAAAAAGTTCAGCTTGATATTTCTTTTCGTTTTTGAGTAATCGTGGTGACAGACGGGCAGACAGACGACAGACAGACAGACAACCTTAAATGGACAAAATTTTGTTCATAGTTATCAACATTTTGAAGCGTTACAAACTTGGGATTAAACTTAATAGTTTTGTAGGGCAGTGTCGGATTATCGAATTTGTCGGATTATAGAGTACTGCCCAAGACCCCTATAGTCCGGAATTTTTTACAAGAGTACCTTGTAATCCGATAAATCACAAATCCAATGATAAGATTCTATACGTTATATTCAATAATATGTAATAATGTTATATTCAATAATATGTAATAATTTTTTACCAACTATTAATAAAAAAAAATTGTTCGGATTACATGCGGCGCCGGATTAGCTAAGGGTCGACTGTAATAGAAAATACAACTTGCGAACTATACAAAAAAATACAGTTAAATGTAAATTTTTCTATAATTATGCAATATTTTTGCACGGTTTGTCGTAAATTCCTATTATTCGCGGAGTCGATTCTCTTCTAAAAAGTCCATTTATCATATGATCCATTATTTGAATCCATTTTGTATCGGTAAATATTGACTTGTATTTGAAGTAATCATTAGCACTTTTCTTAGGTACTAAATATGTATTATTTATATAAAGTTTTCTGTATAACATGACTGCATGCGTTTGTTGTTATATCAAGAGTATTAAATTATATTATTATTGAACACTTAAGTATAATTTTTTTATTTAAAATAATATTAAACTAGATGATGTGGATGCTGACATTACGGTGGAATTTCTTTGCTGTAATTCTTTTAGAAGATGTATGAAAATCCAAATTGCAAAATGCTAACTTGGGTGTTGTTTTAAAAAAGTAATTAAGTTAGTCAAAATGAATTAAAGTTTTGTAAATATGGAAAAAATTTCTATTGAAATCTGAAAATCGAAAATAATTTAAATCGCTACGTACAAGGAATTACAAGAAAGAAAACTGCACAACTAGATGTTACAAAATTTCCACATTCTACGGCTAATGTTAATTTTGAGTTATGCAAGATAACAACGAATTTTTTCGAGATTACAATACTTTTCAGATTATTAATAGTAATATAAACCTAATATTTCTACTTGCATATTTGAGAAAAGCTTTGAGTTCAACTGGAATTGAGAAGTAATCTGTACAATTCTTCAGTTTTTTTAAATTTTCTTCAAAATTGCGTCTTGCAATTTATTTAATTTCGCTTATCCGATTCATCAGTTTGAAACTCACATTTACAACTGCAATTGGGTTTTTAGGTGATTTTTATGAACACGTATACCAAAATTTTGTTTGTAGCACTAATATTTTAAGGGGTTACAAACTTGGGACTAAACTTAGTATGCCTTGATATACGTAAATAGTGAGGCTAAGTATATACAGGTATAAAAACACTGGAGAATAGGCTATCCAAAAAAGGTGTTTCTTGATTTTCATTCCAATCAAGCGGTTTTCCTGACGATTGGTATATATCGCAATATCGAGTTTCAAACTGAACGACGATATCAATCTGTAATTTTTTTAGCGTGCTCAGGACGTAAATAGTGAGGCTAAGTTTGTAAATGAGGAACATAGATCAATTGGGTCTTGGATCCGAAGGACTCATCTTGTAAACCATTAGAGATAGAACAAAAGTTTAAATATAAAAAATATTCCATATAAAAAAATAAACAACTTTTGTTTGAAACATTTTTTCGTAAACATCACTGTTTACGTGCGAGAGCGCAAATTTTATAGCATGTGTGACATGTTTTCTGTTTCTCAATCAATTGTTTATTTTCACTTGTTAATATATAGGGATTAACTTTCCAGAATCCATAGCACCCAATCTAAACATGGTGTGTACAGTCTGTAAGAGTCCGTTTACACCACATTATAAATACTTAATGCACCATTAAATAAAATCATTAATTTGCATTAAACTTCACTTAAAACACAAGAGTAGTTAGTTGTTACTGTTTGTAATGTAAAAAATAACCTTGATTAGTATAGATAGGTATAATAATAATATTAATTCAAAAAATATTATTGCATGGAAATAATATTATTGAGTCCGTGATTATTATGATGTTGTGATAACAGTGAAAATTAGTTGTGAATTTTACTGAAAAAATTCATAAACGTCTATGTTTTGGAAAAATAAAAGTATTCGAGTCCCAATATATCTTCAAAGTTAAAAACGAGACCCAAAGTTTTAAATTTTATTTATAAATTAATCAGACTCAAAATCTTTTATGAAAAATTATAACGATTTTCTATATGGCTTATGATAAATTAACTATCATAGTTAGTTATTAAGAAAAACTCTTATAAAAATGTTTAAAAAAGTGATTGATTAACCAGTAAAATTTAAAATTTTTGGTGTCGTTTTCAATTTTAATCGAATCGAAATACTTTAAGTAGAGAAAAACGTAATTTTAAAGATCAATATTTGTATGTGTCTTTTCTTAAATACGTTTAAAAAATCTTAACAATGGAAATACAATTTTCTTTTTAGCACTATTATCCATACACTCTATATATTTTTTGGAGAATTTAAATTTGAAAGTACTATTCACAAAAACTTGTGATTCACGGTACAACATGTCCTAGTCATTGTACAAGAGCATAATGCATCATTGATCACATCATGTACCTTAGATCAACTGCACCGATTCGCTAATCAAAGCATATTGTTATTATTTGTTAAGGTAATACGCTTGTACGCAATTTATCGAAACAAATAAAAAAAATTTTGGTGATTTAAAAAACTATAAAGTTAAAAATAATGATAAATAAAGTTAAAAATAAATAAGTTTTTGAATCATAACACTAACACTCCTAGGAAGAAAAAAATTACGTACAAATAGGGGAGGGATGCTGATAGGTTAATATTTTACTACGATTTGTTATATAAGGGGCAGGGGTTGAAAAGTCGTTCTAAATGCGTTACGTAATTTAAGTACAGACTCATATACTAATGCAAGAATCCAGGCTCTTGGAATATTGGTATTTTACAGATTCAGACTTTTTAGTCCAAATTGATTTATCAGATTGAAAGATTTTTATTACAGCGTTATAAATATTATTCGTTGACACTACGAATACGTTTTACATCTTCCAGCACCGGTCATGTAGACATTTCCAATACTTCTTATCTAATTAAAAATATTTTTATTTAGTTTAAAGAAAACAATAAAATTTCTACAATCAATAATGAAATATAAACTTCATTTTATGGCGAATATATATTCACTGAATAAAAATTTATTATTAATAAGAGTGAGAAACGTGAATTTTTTCTGCATTAAAATATATCATTTGTCTTTATTCTATAAAATTCAATAAAAAAAAACATTTTTTTTAATTAGATATTTTCAAGGTGGTAATAAATAGTAGGTATAATAATAATTTTTAATTATTTATTAAGATATTAAAATTTTTTTAAATGAACAAAAATAATAAATTTTTTTTAAAGCGAATTCTAAAAAATGAAGAATATTTTCTATTGAATACACGTGCTACTGGGTGAATTTTTTTGAAATGTAGTATCAAGATTGAACACACACTCTCATTACTATCTTCATGAACAGCTAAGCAGCGAAAAAATACTTCAGTACGGTCTACTTAAATAAGCTAACTTACGGGTACCGGAACACAAAGACATTTCAGGGAATTGTGAAGCAGACTAGAAATGGCACAAGGCAAGACAGCCGGACACAAGCATCAATAGACATCCGGGAGTTCCGTTTGCGAACTGTAAGCTGATCCTGAATAAGGATTTAATAAAAAGGTCAATCTAAGATAGAGGGGGGAACGCACTTGTGGTACTACAAGACAGATATGGTCTGATTACAATTTTAGACGTTCCGAAGAACTTGTATCGCTTTAAAAGGCCTCTATAAGGGCACTGGCTAGGTGGCAGTCACGCTGAACGTCTGGACTTGACAATGTCTCACGGATATTACAGGGGGCTGGGGAGGAGAAAATAACGACGTCTGACCTTTTCTGTCACTTTTCAGCTATTGCCAAGAGGAGATGGATTCTCTTGAACTAGCATTTCTTTAACGATCTGTCCGACCTTAAGTCCATTGATGGCAAGGCAAGTCTGCATTTGAACAGCTTCAAATGGTTCGTGGAGTAGTGGCTGGGAGTGGGCCAACTATTTTTCGATATCACAACGGACCCTTTGGTCTTAGTGTGTTCCATCTCAGGAGAGCCACTGTAAACTAACTTACCCATGGGTTATATAAAACATTTTTGCGATATTGATAACAGTTAATTTCTTAAAGACACACAGTTACAGTTAATTTTAAATTAATGTTGCTGTTAATTTTATGAAATAAATTACATTTATGGTAATGAACGTGAAAGTAATTATATTAGCAATCAGATGTCAGCATAGTAATGAGACTTTTGCGAAATAAAATGAGAGTGTGAGTAGTGAGTGCAGAGCTTCATTTCGGCAAATATATATGGCAATAATGTGGATAACGAATTCGATATTAGTTTAACAAAGAAACAATTAGTAGTCAGTTTTATTATTAATCAAAAGAATTACTGTTTTATTTCAGAATCATAACAATCATTTCTAATCAGTAAATGAAAAATGACTGAGCAGTGTACTAATTTTTTAACAAATGATATACTTATTTAGCATACAATAATAAAAACTTATTCAATAATTTGCTAAAAAAATGATAAAGATATATATTTTCATATGAAAACTCACACAACCTTCATGTACTGAATGAATATTTTCAAGGTAATTTTACAGAAATTATAAATTTTAATTAATAATAAAGAGTTAAAATGTTTGGAAGAGAGAATAAATTAATTTCGATGTACTGAAATTTCGTATTTTCGTATCTCACTTACCACCTACAAAAAATTATTTAATATTAAATATACCTTAATTTTGAATTGTCACTTCAAAAACTAGTCAGAAGTTTTTAAACAAAGCTATTTTTATCGTAAACTTTAGATTACTTACTCTAACACAGAGGATTTGAAGTTTTCTTCAAAATCGATCAGAATAAAAAAAACCCGATCAAATAAAAGTCAAACTAGTCGAGATGATTCAGTAAGAAAGTTAATCAATTGGAACTTATCAGTTAATTAATCACTGTTAAATTTAAGCAACACATTTCATCCGCCTTTTCTAATTACGAATATTTTTATTTTTTCATGGGAATTTAAAGACGTTTTAGTTTAAGTTTTCCTAAAACTATTCTTGCTCAAAAAGGAGATCCTTTCTCGACATTTAAGCTTTCTTGGAGTTACTATGGTTTTACGACAGATCTCGAAACCTTCTGAATAATTGTAGCGCAGACTTGGAGTAGGACCACCAACTCTAATCAACTTCCCGTTGGGGCGGTAAATATCCCTTTGTCTCCTGGTGAAAGTAAGGGAGTTTGGTTGCGGTAGGTGGTTGTGGGTGGCAAAAATGTGAAAAAATATAAATCTGTCCTTTTCTTACTCATATGAACTTTCGCAAATTTTCAGAACAAATGTCTAGAATGATCTAGAAAGTTCCAAAATGTGTGTAACGGTCAAAATCGATTCGAAATTTTCTAGAAAATTCTAGAAATGATCTAGAAAGTTTATTTAAACCGACAACTATAATCATGATCAACTTTAAACTGACCGCCGAGAGCTGTTAGCGCCATCTCTCGACAACCGATAGAACTATCAAGCCAGAACTGGACTCGAATTTTCTGTTTTCTGGAATTTCTTCCGAAATTTAAATCTTTCAATTTCAACCAAGATAGAAATCTATAATGTTTACGTTAAAAAATGGATCCTTAAATAGTATTTATATCATTAAACATGCGATGTATTTAAACCCGAGCAACGCCGGTTTAGGCTGCTAGTTTTTCTATAAAAATCAAAAGAAATAAATAAAATAAATATTTATATGTCGATAAAAAAAACTAATTAACATTGATATAATAATTAAGAGAAACTATATACAGTACTCACACAAATAATAATAATAAAAGCATCACCGGATGGATGGATGAATACACCGATAAATTTCACAAAACGTACACAATTATTTTTAAATGTGGAACGAACAATAAACTATTGATCAATAGTAGTTATAGTCGTAGTCGGGCAATATTATTAAAACAAAACATTATAATAAAATGTGATGTATGTACTTGTTACTCATAGTGTAGTCAGCTTAAGTTTTTAAGCCAATCAGTCACTCGCTCACACAGTTTATTTTATTTCATTAGAACAATGATTTTTGAACATGTTCTTGAATCAAGTGATTAACGCACAACAATTATTTATATTTTTCCTTCTTATATTTTAATAATCATAATTGTGTTTATACATTCAATTTTGTTATTATAATAACTGGAAGTTAATATACCTTTAACTCATAACTGAGTAACATAATACAAATGTTTATGTTTCTGTTTTTAGAACATGGTTTAGTGGCGTATCTTTACAAATTTCTTTGAATTCCATTCATATGAAAAATACAGTATGTCTGCCGATAAAGGTTCCAAGAAGTGATTCAAAAAATGATTTTTAAGTTGTACGACAAAAGTCAATTTTTTTAAAAATTTGTGCTTGTTGGTAAAGTAAGGTTTCCACATCAATTTACCGAACCATTAACTTTTTGTTCACACTGCCGATGCCTGGATTCGAACCCGCAATCTCCTTGCCAGTAGTCAAAGCAAGTTAAGATACCTTAGTTCTCTCGGCTACTGGCCGGTTTCGATGGTTAGTAATTAAGGTAGTTGGGTCACACAAGCGAAATCATAATTGTGATTTTATGAACACCTGTACCAAAATTTTGTTGGTAGCATCAATATTTTCAAGCGTTACAAATTTACAAAGAACTAAACTTAATATACCTTGATATATTCCATATACATGGTATAATGAAAGTTTATCACGCTAATGGTGACTTTGCTACTTAATATTTTATTCTTTATACGACTGTTTTTAATAATTTCGGCTTGCCCATGAAGTTTACTTGCCATATGCCAAAATTTGAGAATGAGCATGTCAGAGTCCAGTCACTGGTCAAATGTTTAAAAGATTTATTGATTTTTTAATTAAAAATATTTCAGAAAGTACGTATCAGATTTAAATTTGGCAAAGAGCTTTATCTCGTAGTATAGTTTTCAAGAATCAATTAAAGACACACAATATTTAATCAAAAATGTACGTTTTACACACTCTGATGATTTAAGTTCTAGGTTCTAAAGAAATAAAGTTTGAAAAATAGTTTCTAAATCTACAAAGTATGAAAAAATGTTTCTTGAAATGTTGCGTCAGTATATTCTATACTACTATATGCTTATCAGCAAAAAAACTGGTAACTACAATTGGTATTTTTGCAATTAGTATTCCGTACCGTTAATTGTTAGTTTTTTCCCGGAAAACGATCCAAATACCGTCAACATAAATTCGATTTCCATTTTTTGCTGATAATTAGAAAAATATACTCTCATGTGTTAACTGGCGATAATAGGATTGGATATGTTTATTGCAATATAAACAATTTGGGAAATTTAGTCACTTTGCAGAGTATCATACCATAGAATAAATATTTCACTATAAACCTTATTATAAAGACATCGCTGTTTAATACTGCTACGGTAACCTAAAGCCAGGTATAAGCAGGTAAGTAAAACTGGAAGTTACCGTAGTAGTAATAAATAGCGCTCCTGTTATATAATAAAAATTATAGTGTAACATCTATGGCAGACATGGGCAAACGTGACTTAAAGAAGTCCCTCGGACTCGTAACTTAACATACGAGTAAGACAGGGATACATTTTTTTGTGCAAATCTCATTACTATTAGAGAAACTGAGATAGGTAAAAGAGTCGTATACACCTCTCGCTTCTCCTCCTCTATGAGCAATGCGGACTTGGATAAAGAGACCCACAATAAAGTTCAAGCAATGGTGAGTTCGACTTAAAATAAGTCGCCCATGCCTGATCTATGGTATACTACTTGTGAAATTCTATTAACATGCAAAATGATTGATTATTAATTAATTAATATTAACAGCAGTAGGGATATCCTGGCAGAGATTGCGTTTCTAAATTGTTTATTTTACAATAAACCTATTCAATGATTTTCATCAATTAACAGATGGGGGTATATTTTTTTTAATACCGGATTTCGAATCAGTAAAGGTATATTGTGTGTTTATAAGATTTGTGCGGGATCCTTTATAAAATTTGATTAAGTAAAGAATTCTGTTTTTATAGTTTATTAGTCTAGAACTAAAATTAGAATATTATTTATCAGACCACTTGGTTAGGTTATATTGGCTGTCCACAAAGGACACACTTAGGCTATAGAGACCATTGTGATACCATATATGTGTTTTAACCACCTTTTCCGCTGATTAATTCATTTATCAGCACCTCTTTCATACATATACCATGCACTACACCAGTCCATCACAACCATTAATTTAATTAATTTTTGTTGTGACGGCGGGAATCGAACCCGCTACCCTCGGCATACCGCGAACGGAATTGATTTTAACGAAACGTATTAACCAACTGAGCTACTACGGCGACTATATGACCACTAAAGACCAAATAAATACACCATTTCAAAATTTTCGAAAACTTCAAAGTTTCTTCAATTAGGGAGGAGATATAAACCACCAAAATTGAAATAATTTCAGGGAGGTTTTTTTCGACATCTCGAAAAATTAACAGACAAGAAGCAATGGATCAATCAGTAAGTGTGCTTTAAATTTCATCAACCTACCTTCAAACAAAAAAGAAAAATACGCCCCCAAAGCTTTTCCCAAAACCACAAACCAAGGTAGAATGGTCAAAAATTTGTTGCAAAGTGACATGTAGGTCTATCGCTCCCTATCTGTTCATGATTCGCGATGCATGGATGCCGAAAAAGCCTCTTTGGAATTATTTTAACTTTGAGGGTTTTATGTAAATCTGTTTTCACTACCCCTTAATTGAAGTTTGATTCAAAACAGGAAATAGGACGAATTTTTTGACTGGTATTTAAAATCTCGAAGTAAAATTCTCACAAGGATTTTTCCCATATACAGCTCCTGAATCTTTCAGATTATTATCCAAGAAAGTTTGCATAAATGAAAATATTACAAGATATTTTATCTAATTTGTGTTTTAATTAGAATTGCAGAGATAAAGATATTAAATGAATCATAAAATTGAGATGCATTTATTCGTCATATTTCCGCTAAACATTAAAATTAATATAATTATTATGCTTGTTTAATTTCCAGTTATCAATAAAATATAATTATTAGAATTAATTTTAATAAAACGTGATTATATTAAACGTATTGATACAAAATTTAATCGCTAAATCAAATTCCATTAAATAAATATATGTATACTTATTTGTCAAGTAAACTGGTTTAATTTATATAAAATATCAATTAGTAATAATTATTATTTGTTCTGGGTAGTATTTAAGTCAAAGCCGTAATACATAAGGAGTAACAAATAAAAGCCTAGATATATCTTTAATAACGCCGAAAAAAAAAGTTTATTTTCGTAAACGGATTAATAGCACACCTATCACTGTTGTACTTCGATACAAAGCGTGGTGTGTATTTTCTGGGAAAATATGATCAAAATAACTGAGTAAGGTATTCCCAACTTGGGAATTAACAAATTTTTTGTAATAAAAATAAAAATTTTATTGTCATTAATTAAAGACTACTGCAAAATTAAAAGTCAGAATTTTGAGAAAATTGGAATTTACAAAGAATATCAATAAACAAGTGAAAAAAAAAACAATTGACTGAATTAATTGTTGAAATATCATGTATAGACAGTGTTGATTACTCAGCTGATATCTCATTTCGTTTTTTAGTTTAGTGTGGTCGGACGGACTGACAACCGGAAATTGACTAATTAGATGATTTTATGAACACCTATACAAACATTTTGTTCGTAGCATCGATATTTTCAAGTGTTACGAACTTGGGACTAATTTTAGTATACTTGATATACTTCATATATACATGGTATAAAAGTTTGGAAATCCTTATCACTACAACACGTATTTTAAAAATTACAACAAAAAACTTGTCATTTTTCAAAAGTCAATAAGTAAGTATGTTTTTTTAAATACAGGGTTGTTAAAAAAGATGTTACCATACATTTGAGAGACATTTTTCCTGATTTTAATACTTAAATGGGAGAGATGCATTGTTCAAAAATACGTTGCCACTTAAATGATCTGAGACATGTATTTTAAGAACAAAATTTAAGGCTATTATATTATTTAAACTAACTTATTATAAATAGTGTGCCAATTAAGTCGGCATCGTATGGAAAACTTTTTTAAACCCCAACTCAAAAATAGGGGTGTTATAAGTTTGACCGCTATGTGTTTCTGTCTGTTGCATGGTAGCTCCTAAACGGGTGAACCAACTTTAATTTTTTTGTACTGTTTGAAAGGTAATTTAATCGAAAGTGGAGCAGTTTGGAGAAAGTTGCAAGGAAAAAACCAAATTTGTCGGGGGGTTTCTAAATTTTGTTTATTATTTGTTTTATGAAAAAAGTTGCCCATGACAAAAAGGCCTGCATGACCTAGAAAGCAGTATGAAATAATCATAAATCAATTTTTGACATGCGTGTACGAAGTTTGTCGAAAAATAAAAATTTGGCCCATATTGCGCTTTAAAAACTTTTTTACAAAAAACATATAATAAAAAAAAGTTCTATATGGTGCCGATTTAATTAGACACACTGTATTATAAAATATTACTCTTATATTATGTTAAAAAAAACTTCTAACTTTTTTAAGTGGTAATTTTTTTTAGACAATGTGCCTCTATCATTTAAGTGGTAACATCTTTTTGGACAATTATCTCTCACCAAAGTGGTAACAACTTATGGAACAACTCTGTAAATAAAAATCAAATATCTGAATTAAGTAAATAAATTATACGGTGAACGAACTGAACAAAAACAAGATAATTAATTCTGAATTTATTTAAATAGTTTCATTATTTTGAACAATTATGTAAAACTATAGGAAAAAACAGCCAAATTTTATCCAGGCTAACACTTCTGTTGTTTCAACAAAAAGAAATATTATGTGTGAAATACTCACGCGACATCTATACGTACACAGTTAAAATAGTACCGTTTTTGAGAGACGTATATAATTGTTAGACCTCGGCACTAAATGGAGTATTGCAAAATACGAGGAACGAAATCTGTTGACTGACTTTTACACCAGAGAATCTCTTAAACTGGAACACGAACGTAACCAGGCTCAAAATTACGTCATTTATTTTCACGACACTTTTTAGAGGGTAAATGCTACGAAAAAAATTTTGGTATAAGTGTTCATAAAATCATCTAATTAGTCCATTTCCGGTTGTCTGTTTGTCTGTCTGTCTGTCCGCCAGTCATCACGATTACTCAAAAACGAAAAGAGATATCAAGCTGAAATTTTTATTGCGTCCTGGCGACGTAAAAAGTGATGTCAAGTTCGTAAATGAGCAAATAGGTCAATTGGGTCTTGGGTCCGTAGGATCCTTGGATCCTTGGGTCCATCTTGTAAATCGTTAGAAATAGAACAAAAGTTTAAATGTAAAAAATGTTCCTTAGAAAAAAAACTTTTGTTTGAAACATTTTTCGTAAACATCACTGCTTACCCGTGAGGGCGCAAATTATGCGCAAATTGTATAGTAATCAACATTGTCTATACATGGTATTAACTCGGTCAATTGTTTGTTTTCACTTGTTAGAAAATAATTTTACTATAATTAGGTAGGTATTTAGTCACGTGACAGCAAATAAAGATCAGAAAGTATTGGAAAACCACACCATAACAAACGCAATATAAACAACATAACATTTTAAAAGAACGAAGCAGGTTAGTTGATACAAATGCTGAAACTTGCATACACATTTTTTTTTTATTCCCAAGATCTCATTCTTCATATTTTCTATTCGGAATCCTTCTAGAATTTTTCTTTAAGTGGCCATACTGACATTATCACATTAAATTACAGTCCAAAAATCAGATTCAGGTACAACTTTAAAATTATTACACACACTAGAGAAATCGAGTTATTATCTATGAGTTTTTTCTATAGAGTGGTGCATTTTATTTGAGAGTGAGGAGTTTACATCATAAAAATTGTGATAGGTAGGGAATCCAAAGTTCATTTGTCATTATTAAGTCAATGATTTGATGAAATTTGTGCAGTAGTAAAACATTGAAACTTAAAATAACTAATTAATTAGTTTTTTATGAAATATTCCAAAACTTTTCATGATTAAGTTAGATACATTAGTTACGTTAGAATAGATTATAAGTAGAATTGTCAATATTCATGTTAACATATCTGAATAGACAATCAAATAATCATGATATTTGAATAATTCATTATTAAAAGCAGAGGCGGCTCTAATTTATATGACATTTTAATGCACAATGCTTATAGTCGAGTCGATATAACAATAAAAACGCTTTGAGATTGATTTTTTCGGACAAGACAGATCGAGATGCGATTTTTTGCATTCGATTCAAGAAGTTAATTATAAAATTCGTGACTTATTTTGATTAAATCCATGAAAATATATTTGTCATCGCTAGGATGCATTTTTATAAGTACAAATATTTATTATTTAGTAAAGAATTAACGAATTCGGTCCAATTTTGTAACAGGACGGTTTTTCGGGTCGCTGATCACGAATATGATGTTTAAAAGTTTTCTCGATGTACCTGGTGATCAGAACGACCTGGTTGTACCACCAGGAGTATCTCTAAATTGTTATAAAATGCATCCAAAATAATTACTCGGGGGTTTTCAAGATCGCGGAACACGAATTTGATGTCTAAAATTCTCTAAGGCGTACCTGAAGACCAGGGCATTCTGTTTGCAGAGCTCGTCTAAAGATTTTTCACGGTTCGCTCCATATTTGTTACACCTTTTTCACTCCAAGCGCTTTTTAGTATTTTGACACACTGATTCCGAATTTGGAATGCTGAACTTTCAAAAGTCGCAGCATCAATTATTAACAACAATTATTTAAACAGTTTTGTTGGAAAAATTTTGAGTTTAAATATTGAGAAATATATGAATACGAACCGAATTATCGATATAACTGCCAATTTTTACGCCAAGCGGACGGACATTGAAGTGAGTACTTAACTATTTTTTACTTAATTAAAATCAAAAATTTGAAAAGCATAAGAGTGCGCTTAGCAACTTTTTCCCCAACGAAAATTCTTATATCTAGGGATTTCTCTTTCAGTGCATTATTCCATTTATGATTTTAAAACTTTTCCCAGAAAAAGTTATCGGCATTACCTTAAAAAATCTTTTAAATTTTGGTATTTAATAAGTTCCAAAATGTACTTTTTTTAAAGCCTCCAAATTATCACCTTGCTAACATATTGACGTTTCATTTTTTAATTAATTAAAGCTATCGATAGTGAAATACTTTACTTATCTACTGCTCAATGTAAAGCCGCCTCTGTACAAAATCTAATCTCTCTGAATAATTAAATTTATAAACATTGAACAATTTTGATTATATAGAAATGAAATTCATTTATTTATAACATGCAATTAACTTTATTATAAACAAATTGAATTGCTTAACTATGAAAATTGTTCAATAATTTTTGAATAAAAATATACGGCTCTATTTTAGATAAGAGAAACTTTAATTTTTAATTCTTTCACTTAACTAATTCGACTTTATGACTTTTAACACATTTTACGACCATTAAAACTGAAATTGTTAAAATTTTATTAACGATTCTTTAATTGTATAAAAACAGAAAATGATTGTTTAAAATAAGAAATAATAAATATCGTTGCCAAAGAATTTTATTAACCGTAATTTTTAGTATTTTATTTGATGCTCTCTCGATGCCGAATAAATCTAGGAAGAAATTAATTACAGTGGAACCTCGATACCTCTTCCGCAGAGCCTTTAATTACGCGTTTCTCGAATTATTTAAAGTTTTTAACTCGAACAAAATGTTATTTCCCTCCCAGGTATTGACAGTACATATTTATACTCTGTAACTCGAATTATGTACTTGAAAATTGCGCCTTTCTTAGTAAAAATTTTAGCAATTATATCCTCTATTTATCGAACTACTTGTTAAGTCAAAAAATAATTAACTTAAAATTTTTGCATTTCCCTGGACGCTTGAGTTATCCGAGATTCCACTGTATAATATATAATACTCCTTTTACGAGATCGATAGAAAGTAACCTCGTAGCTTTGTTCGTTAACTAGAGAGCTGCCGATTAGGAATAAAGCCCAAAAGATTAAAAAGACTTGAGTAAGTATGCAAAACAAAATGCGAAGCATGAAATATGTTGACCAGTCTGTATAACTGAGATCCTCTCAGGAATCGAAAAACCCAGATTTTCATATTGAATCCCCCAAATATTTTTCGCCAAAATTGACTAATTTTGAAAAATCGCATTTCGAAGTTTGAAAAAACTATTTTACTTTCTTATTCTAAGCAGTATAGCGGATCAATCTGCTAAACTTAGGTAACAAAACAAAGTTCACCAACGAAATTTTCGAATATTACTTGTTGAACTATCGAATTACTCATTAGCTCAAGAACAATAACAATCCTCCAAAATTTGTACTGGTTAAAATTAGCAGCAATTTTCAATCTGGTAATACGAAATTTTCTGTTTTTGAGGGTCTAATCAGATAATAGTTTTCATTCCTCATATTTTGCATAGCCAAATTCCTTCAGAACCCGATCTATTAGTGCATTGAACTTAAGTTTTTATAGCTCTTAAATTAAAAATAATTTCTGATAAAATATAAAATTTGTTCTAAAATAATAAGTACAATTTGATAAAAACAATAAATATAAATTTACCTGTGATTGGTCTCATGAGTAAAAACTATTTAATTATCATTTAAAGTTTCGTAAGAAAATCATTTTTGTTTATAAAATATCAAATAATGTTTTTGTAAAAAATAGATAAGAAACATATTTTTGCTTTAAATAATTAAATACATAAACACACATAAATTTTAAAAAATAAAAACAAACACAACCATTCACAACTTTAAATTAGTAGAACATAACAGAAAATAATATCAAATAAATTTTAAAGAACATTCTTTGAATAGTTCAAAAACATCAAATTAAAACATTTAACGACATATAACACAATTTTTTAAATTAAACATTTCTAAAATAGAATTTCTTTATTATCGATAAGTCATCATCATCATCAGAGATTACCCGATACTTTTTTTTAATACTGATTTTCAAGTGTAATTAAAATTTTTCATTTTTCTTAAGCACTCACACAACTTTGTGAATAATTAGCTGGGAAAAATCACTGCTTTAACAGTAAAACAAAAATAACCTGAAACTAACCAACATAAAAATTGTACACAACAAGATGGTGTTGACATAAGTCAGAGGTCAATTTAGAAAGAAAAAAAGTTAATTATATTTTAGAAATGTTTATTAATGGACGCCGATTCTCTTCTGTCACTCATATGACGGAAATAAAGTGACATTATTTTTATTAGTTACCTTTGTTGATTTGTGAGGCTCTACGCATCTCAAAAGAGAGCCTAGCGGTGCACAGGAGACGAGACAAGCCGGGTCCACACAGCCTATGCCCCGCACACAACACAAATCAGATTTTTAATTCTTGAACAAACAACCGGCCACGGCCTACAAGTTTGACGCTATCTAACCCCTGCTACATCTATTATACATTCACCATTCAAACAAACCCGACACGTTTCATCTTTCTTTATAGTTTATACATTTTGAAATGGATATTTTAGCGGAATAAATAAACAGTTTAACTAGATGGAAACTACTCCGATTTAAATTATTTTTTTAAATGATGTTATCTTAAGATTTCGAGCCATATCATAGAAAATACATAATTAATTTTTTTTGTTTATAAAGACTATTTACCAAGTTTTACCAAATTCTGATACAAAAAGCAGTTTGTGATTTCTTCGACTTTTTTTATATCTCATAGGAAACTCAAAAATTTTTATTCCCGATTTCAATAAAACTGTATATCCATGCGGTAATTTTAAGCAAACAACTGGATTATTTAAAAATTGAAAGAGATATGGCTTGAAATATTGGAATTTTAAGCGATATCTCGGAAACCATACGTTCAATCGTAAAATGCACCCGATTCTTTTTATTATTGGTCTAATTAACCTTATGAAATGAGATTTAACAAATAATTTTATGATTTTTTCAAATATGCCTTCCAAAAAACGAAAAATATCGAGTTAATTACATCCGTGTAAAAACTTTTTCTCCTAAGAAAATTGTTGAAAGCAGGCAAGTTTAAAATTTGCAAGTATCAGTATTTTTTAGCACTTTTTGGGATGCTGCGTTTAAATTTTCACTTAATTTAACTGATCACAGAATTTTTCTTTTTAACAGTGGATAGAACTAAATGGTAAAATATCAGCTCTATGAAAATCATTAAGCCGTTAATTGTAAATTTAGATAATTAATAACAATGTCCCTCAAGTTCTTTCTTTAAATATTATTTCGAGAACAGTAAGAGATTCAGATAAGCAATATTTAAGAAAAGTAATTCTCAAAATCGGAGTAATTTCCACGTAGTTAGAAACAATAAAATGTTATTCACACAAATTTGTGAACAAATTAATATTTTAAAAATATATACTAAATGCTTCCCACCAATATTTTCATGCTTACCACCTAATCAAAAATATTGGTTACTTAAATACACACAAATTATTTTAAATATGAATTCAAATAATTATTTAATAGCTTTAAATAGAAATTAAAAAAAAAAATTAACGAAACAAAAATGACTCGTAATTCCTATACTAAAACTGTATTATGATATTTTGTCCAATTCTAAAATATAATACTGTATAAATGGTTGGTGTTTTTGAAGACAAGATGTCGTTAATAATCAAAGATTCAATACACGCGGTTGTTTTAAATACATGCTAGAAGCTAAAATATAATAATATTATTAAAACAACTTTATTTTAAGATTTTGTTATTTTTTCTAGTAAGAATGATAAAAATATTTTATTATAAATTTTTTTTATCGTTTTATATAATAACCGATTAAATTAAAATTATATTTAGTTATGAGCAAAAATATAATATAGCAAATATTTATTTTTTATTGTACAGTGGGTACAAATAGGGTACAGATTTTAAACCAAAAAAACCTTAATAAAACTTTCATTCAAATTGTTTGAAAATATTTTTCTGATTGTAGCATATAAAATTCTTTTCAATGTATTGTTGTGCTAAAAACCGACGGTTAATTAAGCCGTTAGAGTAACAAAATTACCCTAGATTGAGGACAGACAAACATTCATTTTATTTTGCCTGTTTCTTTGCGAAAATATTAAATTCATATTTTTTGAAATTTTTTTTCTACCTAAATTTAATAGATATTTTAACAATTACAAAATTTTCAGAAGTATATTGCTTCAAATTTTGTTATTAACGAGTTTGTTAGCATTTTTTTTAGAAATCTCAGACGTCAATGCATGTTATATTTTTTGTAATTAAAAGTAAACGGGGAAAATTATTAAAAATTACGATAAATGGATATGAAAATCGAAAACATAAATAAATTAGGATAGTCAAATTTTAATTAATTAATTTCTAAAATATGAATTGGATTTAAAGATTTTTTTGAATTAAAAATGGCTTAAATAACCTAGAACGAAAGATCGATATTTTAAAAATAATCTCGCATGTTAGAAAAAACTAAACATAGTTTTTTTTAACATTAAAAAAACTCCATACAATACTCTATACACAGAACTTTTGACCATCTAGAGAAAATAAATGTAATGCCAAAAATGACTGATCTAAAGATCTAATCTAAACTTTCTTCGAATATAATTTAGTTTTTATAGTGATTAATAATTGCTCAACGAAATGATTAATTGACAATTTGCAGAGGTATAAATTGAGTTCAATAATTAATCCAAAATTACTTTTTAGCAAGTTTTTAAAAACAAACATACTTTGTTAATTTTGTGTTACCATTTCAGTTGTTAGATATTCAATTATATGGTTATCATAGAGATATTTCTTATAGCATCTATGATGATTTTTCTGTATTTTACTATAGACTTTTATTGAAATAGACCGTATTCCTGATCCAACTAAATTAAACGTGGATTAGACAACTTTAATTCATTAAATTGAATTTATACCAGCTCTACGATTTATATTCAGGTTTTTTAACCATTAAAATGCTTTTAGGCATAATTTTTGTAATGAACTCTATCAGATTGTGATACATTAGAGGCTCTCAAATGTTTTTACCCTGTAGTCTACCCTTCGAATTTTCTTTTGATTGATATCATCGTAATGTTGGCTTTGATTGATTAAAAGGTACAAATTTAAACTGATCCGTAGAAAATAATCATGATGAATTCAATTAATAAAACAACGTTGTCTAGCCCAAGTTGGTAGGAACTTCAATCTAAAATAATTATTGTAATACATGGAAATTTTAAATTAATTGGTGCAAAAATGAATACCTAATAAACTGAAAAATTATTAGATATAAAGCTGCATACATTTTTTAAATTATTTGCAACAAATCATAAATTGATGTTGTCATAGTTCTTAGGTAGTCCAATAACAGTACCATTGAACCAATTAAATAAGTGCGCTATTGAGGAAGTTGCGCTTCTAAAGAACGATAAACTTTTTAATTCATCACGAGCTTAAAATTAATGAATGTTCCGTTTTTTCTTGAAGATTATTGAATAACAAATGCAAAAATTTATTGCCCTAAACCAAGAAAATTACAATTTGTGGGGTATCAAACGTTTTTCTGCAGGCCGGGTAAAAATTTTTACATTTATTATAATTCTTCTTATAAGAATCACATAAAAATTTGACGAGCTCTATACTCATTAAACCCACGGACTACCGTCAACACAAATTGCAAGTAATTTTAAAAAATGTACGCTGGCTTTAAACCTGTACTGATAATTTCGCTAATAAGCATCAGTAATGTGGATATATTATTGCCTAACATAAAATACGAAAAGAACATACCTCGAGCAGAATTAATTTGACTATTGCCATATAGAATAGAAAGAACACGAGGTGCAGCAACATCAACAGGTGATTTTCCTTTTTTATTTTTAGCGTGAATATCAGCGCCATTTTCAACCAATAATTTAACAAGTTTTTGGTGACCACCACTGGCTGCATCATGTAATGGAGTGTCGTCATCTAAACCTCTGGCATTTACCGATGCTCCAGCTTGTACTAAACGATTAGCAACTTCAAACCATCCATGATTACAAGCTTCGTGTAAAGGGGTCCATCCTACGATAATAAATTTTATGGGTACACAACAATTTTGTTTCCTGATTCAACAACAGGATCAAATTTTAAACAGCTTTAGAAAGTGCAGTATTCAGTAACAAGTCAATTATTTAAAAAAAGTATTTTTTATGCTAAATTTATAAAATTAATGAAGTAAGTTTCATGGATTGTAAAGGTAGATTTTTTAAATCGAATGACAAAGAAAGAAAAAATAATAACGAATCACCTCGTAAAACAAAACGATATGTAATAAACTGATGTGAACTTGGATGCTTTAGAATCATTTTAGAATTAATAGAACACGTTAATATTGATTTAGAACCCAGCATCCCAGAACTCAGTATAGATTCTAGTAGTCCTTGATGCCTAGATCAAATGTCTCATTGTGTGGGGTATCATTGGATACGTGGATACGTGTTTAAGCATATATTAGTGCCTATATTTAAATTTGGTTCCTTTTTATTTCAATAAACCCGATTTTTTTAAGACTTTATGAATTTGGAAACTTTTGGTCCATTCAACAAAGATTCTTTAATTTCAAAAAGTTTGATCGAAGGCAATTTTCAATAAGAGTCAACGATGTCCTTCATTATTTTAGTTATTGCCACAATTTTTTTTGTGGCAAGTATTATTCATCATAACATAGAATATATATTATTGTTTTTTCTGGAAAATGTGCCAATAATTCCCTATAATATCCCTTATATAGAAAGAATTTTACATCAGAGCTTTTAAAGGAAATATTTTCTAAAAACTAATTATTAAAATCACCAGTTACGAGCTTAAATTCGAATTACCGTAGTTTTAAACATTTCAAAGTCAAGACATGACCTTTTGTTAGCGTCTTCTGATATCATTTTCATGTGCAGAAATTGTCTCATCCGTAAAATGTGTAATTTTTAATAAAACTTAATTGTTTTCGTAAATATACGTTGGAATTTATCATTATAACAAAAATATATTCATATTCAGTCATGAATAAAACGCTGAAAACATAAAAAAACTCAAATATAACTATTAAGTAGTTACCAGCAAAGTCCGTAGCATTTGGATCAGCTTTATGAGATAATAGTTTGCTAACTTGATCAACATCTCCTTTTATTGCTGCCAAATGTAATGGTGTTTCACCTCTTTCATTTCTATCTCGAGTTCGTGATGTGGATCCACTTGGACTTCGACCACCCGCAGATGGATTTGCTGGGTTTGTCATCTGCATTAACAAAGCCATTTGTTGCCTTTCAGACATGGGCGTAACGGGAGGCGCTCTGCCTCCAGAACCTCTAGGTCTCATTTACGGTGATATTTATTAATGACATAAAATTTCCCGCTAGAAATGTCAAATCAAAAAGAAAATATGTCACATAACCTCAAATAAAATGATTACTGATAATAAAATAAATTCTTTATATAGGGTTATAAATACGTAAAAAATTAATATACTCAACAAATATTGAATTACTATTATTAAATTAATGGTAAGAAATAATGCATCATACCAGATAAAATAACTTTGTTTGTTTTAACGTGTTAATTTTTATTTGAAAAACTATTTCATTCCTATCGATAATCTCTACATTACCGACATGAAGTATCAGGTGTTATTTGCGCGCCAAATTCATATACATTGTTGATAACATTGTTGTAAATGCGCTTAATATGAATTTCATAAATATTTTATACAATATTTTTCATGATATAAGATATACATCTAAAATATTTTTTCAATTTATAGTCAAAATAATTTAATTATTTTTTGGTCAGATAAGTCCATTTTCTATTTTTACGATAAAATTAATAAGTAAAAATAATAACTAATTATGCTATAGAAAACCAATTATTAGTTATGTCTATTATTTTTTTAAATAGTTAGATCTATTATTTGTATTCTTATTCTAAGTATTCAAAACATATAATTAATTAAACCAATTATAAAATAGTTGAATACACAATATTAGAAGAATGAATAATTCAAAGTAAAATAAAAACCAGTTGAAAATATGAATGGAATTTGCCTAAAATGTCCTATGTAAAAGTCTAGACTACAGCGCCAATCAACCATATACATGAACCTTGGACTTTGACATTAACTAGTTAAAAATTGAAACGTAAGGTAGCAGTCACATCGCTGTGTACAATTTTAGATTGATTCGGACGAAGCATCGTACCTCGTGTTAAAGAACACAATTTTCTGTGTTGTACAGTGTGATATTTATATTATTGCCTCTGAGCCCGTTTGCGGCCGTAATAATAAATTATAGTGATAAAATAAGGTGCTATTCTAGTGCTATTATATTTATATTTTTTAGTGTTATTTATCAATTTAGCCATTTAATTTAGTGTTTGTAAGTGTTTGTTGCTCTGTGATATTGTAATAGGACTTTATATTATTGATACAAGTGAAAATAATGAATGACAGAGATAGAATATCACCAATTATATTTGAAAGTGGGCTCAAAACATTATTGGGTCAGGCTGGTAATAATTATCCTTTAATTAACGGTATGTTGTCAATTTTTTATATTTAAACATATAAATTGATTTTTTCATTTAAATTTATTTAGTATCATAGTTTATGTATATAAATATTTTAATAGATATCTATGTTTCTTGCTCCTATGCCAATATCGACTGCCGAAATATCTTTACTTACAATAGTTTTAGTCACATGTTTTCCTATAATGCTTATTCACTCACTCCTGCATAATAAATGTATATGACTATACTATGTGCATATTTTCTGATTCAACAATACTCCTAACTACTAGATATTATTATTAACTTATATTATACACTCAAAATTTTTAATTTATCATTGAGATTTGTAATTGGAGACATACTTTTATTGCGTTATCAAGTGTATAATATTTGATGCCTTGCCTAAAATAAAAAAATATATAATATGTGATAATATTTTACTAAGTAAGATAAAAAAGTAGTTTTATAGTATAATCAAAAAAGTCTTATAAATAAACAACTTTATTTTATTTACAAAATGATTAGTTTAAAATGTATTACTTATTACATTAAATATTTATCGTAATTTCATTATTTTATCATTAATAATTCTTCCTGTTTTTAAAATTATTGAAATTATTTTCATTCATATTTTTTTTATTTGATTTACTTTTATTAATTTTTCTTAAATTTAAGATTTTTAAATACTTGTTGTTTTTTATTCTGGTATACACATAAGGCATATCGGTATTAATAGGGAGTGATAAATATCACTTCTTTTGAGAAAATCTTTTCATTAAGCTTGAAAACCTAAATTTTATTGTTTAATGTCTGCATAATATTATCACTCGATGATTAGAAAAGCGTTTTAATTACCGAATACATTTTAATTACCAAGTATTTTATAAATAACTGAAAATAAAATATTAATAAACAAATGAAAACAAACAATTGACTGAGTTAATTGTTATATTCCCACATAATACATACCATACGATTTGCGCATAATTTGCGCTTTCACGGGTAAATAGTGATGTTTATTTTTAAACTTTTGTTCTATCTCTAACGGTTTACAAGACCTAATTGACCAATGTTGCTCATTTACGATCTTTATCTCACTTTTTACGTCCTATACACGCTATAAAAATTTCAGCTTGATATCTCTTTTTGTTTTTGAGTAATCGTGATGACAGACGGACAGACGACAGACAGACAGACAACCGGAAATGGATTAATTAGGTGATTCTACGAACACCTATACCAAAATTTTGATCATAGCATCAATATTTTTAAGCGTTACAAACTTGGGACTAAACTTAGTATACCTTGGTATATTTCATATACATGGTATAAAAATGGTGGAAGTGCAGGTAAATTTGCAAATCATATCAATAATTTATATGAAGTATCGTTTGGTTGAACATCCACCATTTGTAATGTATTTAAAACATATTCAGATGTTCTAGCAACAAACAAAAAAACGAAATGAACCGAGAAATATACATACATTTGATTTTTAATTGATTGATTGATCGGGAAATATTACGGAAAGCGGGAAAATCTAAATATTAAATAGGTCTCTAAAAAGTTGCATATCAAGACTGCATTTTAGATATTTTTTTTATTAATTAATAAATTACGTAGAAATGAAGTACATTTCTTCCCAAAAGAAACTGCGAAAATTTGCTGATTTTTAAAACGTAGGACGTAAAAAGTGAGTAAGTCGAGTTCGTAAATGAGCAACATAGGTCAATTGGTCTTGGGTCCGTAGGACCCATCTTGTAAACCGTTAGAGATAGAATAAAAGTTTAAATGTAAAAAATATTCCTTATAAAGAAATAACCAACTTTTGTTTGAAACATTTTTTCGTAAACATCACTGTTTACCCGTGAGGGCGCAAATTAGACGTAAATTTCATAGTATGTTTTATATGGGAATATCAGTTATGTATGTGTGACATGTATATATGTGTAATGTGATAGAGTAATCAACACTGTCTATGCGAGGTATTTCAACAATTAACTCAGTCAATTGTTTGTTTTCACTTGTTTTAAATAAACTTGGCATTTGTATAAAAACTTGTAAGTGTGAATGTTTAAAGTTTCAAATGTGAGAATTAATAGTTTTCGGAAATACTGAAAATACATTTGTAATTGTTATTTCACACATTGAATAAAACAAGAAACAAACTGATTCATTGTGAAAGTATGAAATAATTAATGATTATAGAGTATTTGTCATATTTTTGAGCCATTTGTTTTTTGAGATTTTGTATATGAATGAGTCTAATTTTTTTGTAAGAGACAACCGAAACTTTTACCTGAAATGAAAGGCGATTTTATTTCATTTATGTTTCGAAAATAATACCGTTTAGATGTCAACCATTAAAGTCTCTTTTAGAGGCCTGTCGAAGGTCTTATGTATATAAATTCTATAGCCTGAATTTCAAGTTAGATTTCTTTTTATTAACAAATACCTTGGCACTTAAACAGGCACAAACCAATGAGTGAAATGTTTTAGGCAATACTCCAACCCCGCATTAAATTTCCTTAGTCTTCTACTTAGTACAAGCTCACTATTTTACCGACGATATTACTGTATTATTAGCGTATTTGGTTTGTTAATGTGTGTACATAGAGGTAAAATTAAAAATTTATGGTTTTGATCTCTACATTTATCTTTAGAATACGTAATATAATTCAGTATGCGTAACTAATGCATCTAACGTGCTTAATGCTACTATACCGACCACGTTCGCACGTTCGACTTGAAAGATAAATAATTTGAATAATATTTTTAATGTATTCAAAATAATTTATTAAACTTATAATAAATTATAGTTTAAAATAAGAATAATTACGATTAGCTAATTCATACTGATGATGACTACTTGGTAGTCGAAATATTTTTATATATAATACAAAAAAATTGAGCTAAGAAATTGGGGCAAAAATCGAAATTTATTTCATATAAGCGTGTAAAAAGTTAATTTTTTATATGGCTTAAAAAGATACCTATTTTCATAGATTTTTTAATTTTTTATAAATTCTTATATCAATAATTGTTAAAAAATGAAATTTTTTTAAGGAAAACAATGATTAATAAAAGTGGGAATTATAATTGTGGTTAAAAATTTTCGATGTAGTAAGAATGTAAAAATAAGTTTTATAACTATTCTTGGTAATTTAGAGCCTATAAATTTTATATTCGGTTTTTTTTTTTGTAATATAATGTTTTAAAAAACAATGAAATCATTATTTATTTTAAAAATTACCATAGTTGTGTTTTTTAAAAATAATTAATCTGCCGTCTGAAAATAATGTCAATAAAGTCTGTAAAGTTTTAATTTTAAATAAATAAAACAGTTATACCTATCGATTACAATCGAGACTATTTAATTTGATTTTGGTAGTAATAGCAGTGGCATTTCTGGAATGTAGTAATAGCAGGCATTTCTTGAATCATTTGATAATATCTTCGGTGAACTCATAATTAAATTAAAATTTTTTTTTACATCATCGACAACCTTATATTTTTATGGTATTATTATAAACTACAAGATTGCCAAAATATTTTAGATAGTTTTTTATCACACTCTCTATGAGTCTATCTCACAGACAGACAGGCAGACACACACACATAGCGATCAAACTTATAACACCCCTTTTTTAGTTCAGAGGTTAAAAATGAACGAAAACTGATGAAGTATATACATCAAAAACTCCTTACAACTTAAGAACATTGCAACTTATATTACTTGAGTAACAGAATTAGAAAAAAAAGAATAACTCTTTCATTATCTGCTCATCAGTTTTCTGTCATAAATAAAGTAGAAATAAAACGATTAAAATAAAATCATGCTATCAATAAATTAAATGATGCGTGCGTATAAATAGCTCTTCTGATGAATGGGATATGGTATTATAATAAAACCATAATGATATCCTTGTACAGTTACTAGAAGTAATATTTATAATTTACGTTCATGATTTTACGATGATTTTTATAATAGAATGACTATAGACTTATAAAACTTTTCTGATTAAAATAGTACCATTTGTATCAACAATACATACAAGAAATACCATCTATACCAGGCGAGTTATTTTCAGTCGAAGTCACCATTGTTATAACTTTATTGGGTGCCATAAACTTTATTGTGTGTCTCTCTATCCAAGTCCGCATTGCTCATAGAGAAGGAAGCGAGGCGGATATATGACTCTTCTACCTACCAGTTTCTCTTATAGTAATGAGATAGGTAGAAAAAAAATGTTGTATGTCTTACTCTTATTTTTGGCTGTCACTGGTTAGGTTGTCACTGTCTTACTCGTATTTAAAATGCGATACTTTGTGTATATCAAATATATAAGGTGGTTGAAAAATACGTATTTAATGCCACCGAATATATCCGATATACAGCTTTGGCGCAATTTTATTGTCCGCAAGTATAGGGAATCTATTTTTGCCCAGTGTTAAAAAATAACACTAGGTAACATAAATTTTGCCCCATAAGCATGTGTTAACTGCTTAAATTTTCAACGTGCTGAATACGAACCTGAGCGCAAAATTTCTTCATCAGTGAATAATTTTTTCCCACAAAAAATTTCCGCCATCAGCAAATACTAATACCATTCATTCATTCCCTTTCAATAGCCATTTCCCAGGAAAAAGAAAAAATGTATAACTGTAGTTTTATATTTTCTCTAAAACAATGTTTACGATTACATTATCAGATTTTTGATAGTTTTAACAAATTTTTTGCCAATTATGTAATAAACAATATCCATGCTTTGATTGAAAATATATGCTAAATTTAAAATTACCATAAAATATTATTTTATCAAACAAGTAACTAAATTTGCCTCAAATAATTCCGTTTAAATTTGCATAAAATATCCATATAAAATAAATATTTGCACATATTTTCAGGATAAAAACCCCATGTCTAATATCTCTATGAATAAGAAATCGATTTATCTATTTATATTTTCATTTATTAGTTTTTCATAAATATAGATTGACATAATTTATTATTAAAAAATTGTATCGTAGATTTTTTCTACGTACTGCTTTTGTTTTTTATAAAAAAATTTTGAGTAGTTCCACTTTAACCCAACAACTGCGTTAAAAAATTCGGCAAACGATAGCCCTATACCTTCATAAGAATTTTATGCTCTTGTATACAAGACAAAGCCGAAACAAACTATCCTAAATGAGAGAGTCTAAATAAATAAAATTCAATGAGAGCCGTTTAATAAACAAATACTTAAATAATTCAAATTTTAATAGCCTTAATAGTAGAGGAGACGGTATAAGGTCGACCTTCACGCATCTGATAGCCAGATGAGACATATTTTTTATGAAATTTTATTGATTGATTATCACGCCTATGATAGCTTGTATATCAAAAGTGTTCATGGCTATTTATAATTGAATTCATTTTAATCAATTTTTAATCATAACGGTTTTTTGCAGGCCATCCTATAATATTGTTTTCGTTATTAAATTATCTTTTTTCTGATACCAATGCCAATTGATGTAGAGCTCGGTGTAGATTAGTTCATACGGCATGAATAGGTAAGTCAATGTATGTAACTATACACCGAACTGTTCACCAATCGAAATTGGTATTGGTTAGATTAGGTTACGTTATATTGGCTGTCCACGAAGGACACACTTAGGCTATAGAACCCATTGTGATACCATATATGTGTTTTACCACCTTTCCGCTGATAATTTCATTTATTAGCTCCTCAATTTCAGAAGCTGAGTTATAACTTTAAAATATCTTTTGTAAAAATTGAACCAACACTTAAATAATTCACAAAAATTATGTTAAAGTACTGATTTCAATTAATAATTTCCTTACGAGCCATTACGCTTTGAAATCGATTTTTAGCTAAGGATATGGTTAGCGTCGACTTCAAAGCGCAATTTTTCGCAAAAAGTTTTTATTTTATCCTTTTAAGCTAGTTTACGTTTAACTTCGTATGTAATAAACAAAGTCATTTGTTTATATCTTAAAAACTACTGAATGAATTTTGATGAAACAAATATGGACTACCTGTATATTTTCCATTCAAATAAAAAAATTTGTATAATCGATCGAACATACATTAAAAAACAAAATACACCCAAACATAAAAATTCCTCCTCTTTTTGAAATCGTTTAAAAATGAAAATAACCTTACAAATACAATACTTATTTCGGTAAAAGATTCTCTTGGGATTGACTCAACACTTTCGTAGATGAATATAAAAAATTTAGAAGAATAGATGTAAAAGCACAGAGAAGACAAAATGATTCGAACGTATTCTTCGATTTCCGTAATAAATTAAACAAGGAAATACTATATTTTGTGATTTAACCTAGTTTTTCTTTAATATGTGATTTCATGGACATTATTATACTTATCAAACCGATTAAATATTAAAACTATACCCACAAAATACTTATACATGTTAAATTTATGAAAAAAATATTATTTTATTTATAAATTTTTGGGTTATCAATTATTTTGAAAGTGTCATTTGAATAAGTTTGATAAAGTGAAGTTCATAAGTGTCTCCTCATGTATTTTATAGATAGATATATAATTATTAGAGTATCGACAATATTTGAAACCGATAAGAAATTAAAAATTATTTGAATACTTATTTGCTATAAGAATTTGTTTGTATAGAAAGATAAAGAAGGCTACTTGTGACGCACTGACGCAATAAACTAGAGCTGAGTTAACAAATATTTAAAAAATATATTTTTAGGGACGAGCCTTTGTTGTACTAAAATGTAAGAAATAATTATTTCTATGAACCACTCATACATGACTATTTGTAAGAGCTGGAGGTGCTCAATTGAAAATATCAAGGATGATTCGGAGCAATTTAAGCTTTTGCAAATTCTCTCGAATTTCTTGAAAATTTCAGAATATTCAAAAAGTTTCAGATTAGTAGCCGACGTGGGCTTATAACGATAACCAAATAACGCTCTAATTCTTAACCGATTGCATTTTTATACCATGTATATATGAAATATATCAAGGTATACTTAGTTTAGCCCCAAGTTTGTAACGCTTAAAAATATTGATGCTATGAACAAAATTTTGACATAGGTGTTTGACAAAATCACCTAATTAGTCTATTTCCAGTTGTCTGTCCGTACGGCAACGCAATACTTCAAAAACAAAAGAGATACCAAGCTTTTATAGCGTGCTCAGGTGAGGTTGTCAACTGTGTTGCCAACCAAATTGAATGTGTGTGAGGCATTTTAGAGAATATGTGTGTGGATAAAGTGATATAAAATAAAGTGAATTACCTGTGTAAAAATATTATATTTTTAATTAACTGGGTAATAGATAATTTTTATCAGGTTTTATGATTCATCATTTAAAACAACTCTATATTAAAAATACCTAATAATTAAAATATTTCAACAAATTCATTCCACAATGTCAGATTACGTATAATATGATGAAATAATTTTAAAAAGAAAGTTAAAATTGTTATTTCTAAACTATGCGTACGTACGTACCTATGTTAGTTATTAACTTACACACTAAAATTGTACGGTATGTCCATTTAAGTCAGCAGCATATGGAAAACATTTGTATGTATTATGCGTTTCATGAAAAAAGTTTTTATTGATAAAAAATTTTGCATGGCCTAGAATGCAATATGAATTAATTTTTGGTATTTGTTAAAAAATGTAAAGCCCAATAAGGGATAATCCTGATATTACCCACATTACCCATAAAAATGTTAAGTTAGACTTGATACCAGGACAAAATTTGAAAGTGTAATTAAAGTTGATTAAAAAACGAAGAAGTTAAAAGTTATTCAAAGATTGGATTTTATAGCGATACCCACGTATGACGTTACTAGAAGGCATCTTCCTATTTGTTTAATTAGGAATTTTAAACGTTTATATCTTGCATATTAGTAAATATTTTTAAAAATTAACTTTATTCTTTTGTTTGTGAAGTGAGAATTCTTCATCTGAAGTGTGAAAAAAATTTAGTCCGATAATAGTAGAAGAAGCCTAAGTGGCCGAGCGGTTTAAGGCGCTAATCTTGACCGTTTGCCTATTTAGACTTAGGTTGCGGGTTCGAATCCAGGCAGCGGCAGTGTGAACAATTTATAATTAGTGGGAGTGCAGAATTGATCACAATGTCGTCGCTTGGATAAGAACGAAGTAACCGATTCCACCCACATCAAAAATGTAATTGTAAATATGTTTGTAATTAAATAAATAAAGATTAACAAATAGTGATGTGGGTGGCCTCTGTTATAAGCGTATATGTCAAAGAAACAGAGGTTAAACCCTATTATTATTATTATTATTATTATTAGAAGATTTAGTAAAAAGAAACAAAATTTATTTTTTCATGATATATGGATAATATAAGATATCTGACCGAAGTTTTCAATTTTAATCAACCCTTTTTCAATAAATATTGTCGATAGTGTAAAAAATAAAGTTACTCCACTCTTGGTCAAAAATTGGCCAACAAATCGAATACGAATGCAAAAAATTAATATCTGATTATTTCATTTTGTGTTCTAGGCCATGAAAAACTTTTATCATAAAAAAATTGTAAAAAAAGTTTTGCATATGTTGTCGATTTAATTGGACATGCTGTATACAGTTTATATTTAGTTTAAACAGTATAACCGCGTATGTCTTCTTCGCCCGTCAAATTTATTATGCCATGTATATATGAAATATATGTGTAGTATATTAAGTTTAGTCCCAAGTTTGTAACGCTTAAAAATATTGATGCTACGATACAAATTTTGGTATAGGTGTTCATAGAATCATCTAATTAGTCAATTTTCGGTTGTCCGTCCGTCTTACAGCGCACTCAGGACGTAAAAAGTGAAGTCGAATTCGTAAATGAGCAACATAGGTCAATTGGGTCTTTGGTCCGTAGAACCCATCTTGTTATCCGTTAAAGATATAACAAAAGTTGAAATGTTCCTTATCAAAAAATAAACAACTTTTGTTTGAAACATTTTTTTGTAAACATCACTGTTTACTCACGAGGGCACTCATTAGATGCAAATTTTATAGTATGTATTATCAGTTATGTATGTGTGACATGTATTTATGTATAATGTGATAGTAATCAACACTACATGGTATTTCAACAATTAACTCAGTCTATTGTTTGTTTTCGCTTGTTTTTTGTGTAATATTTTCAATTTCCGTTATGAAAACTTTTATTACTTTAGTATAAATATAAGAATTAAAACATACATGTATGAATGATCAGCGTAAGTATATTTTTTGAAAAAGATCTTATATTTTGTGTTAAATTTTTTTTCCTTTATTTTATGAAATGTATCTCTTTAATGGGTAACCTAAAACTTACATTTTGTTTGACTGTTTTCCAGCGGATAACATCATTATTTTTAATATGTCTATTTCAAAATATAATTTACAAACAAGGTCAAAAATAATTTAATGATAGCTAAACGAATTTTTTAGTGAGAGTACACGCACATACAGTGTTATTCAAAGGAATTGAGCCTAATGAAATGCATTTTGATTGTGTGTACATCAACATTTTATGTAAATGCATTTTGATTATGTGTACGAAAGTAAGCATGTTTGTTTGTTTGTTTGTTTGTTTGCTACGCTTTTACGCTACAACTAGCGAATTTTTTTAATGAAACTGTACAGAAATATAGCTCATACTTCAGAATAACACATGAGATATAATTTATAAAAAAAAAAATTAAAAATTAGTTTAATTTGACATTACCATAAATTACAGATTTCTGTAAAAGTAGTCATTTGACATTACCATAAATTACAGACTTCTGTAAAAATAGTCAATATAAAATATTTCACGGCCATCTTTTCTGATATAGTCAATGAATAATTACGATAATTATACATTTAACAAATATAGAAAACCATATATATTTTACCTGTGTAAAACAATCCATTATTTCGAGTGTTATAGAAAGGGAATAAGCGAGAACAATCTTGATCAATCTTTACTTTTAAACTCAGCGAAGCGGGTGGGTATCACTCCAGTCTATCTATATTTTATGTAAATTCCTACCACACGCACAAAACCTCAGATTTACTTTTGTGTGTTTTTAAATTGAAAATATTGAAACTGTTCTTTGTCTTATACAAACGCTTGGAACTTTATAGACGAGGAAGTTTAACATTTTACAGCGAAACTTTTTAAAGTAAGATGGATCGTGATGCAGTTTTTGCACTAGGTTCTAGAAGGTATTTATAAACTTTGTGGTCATTGCAAATTATGAGGAGATAATTTTCCTTGTTTGTGCATTAAAAATGCGTTTTGTATGTATATCGATCCATTTTACTTTAGAAATTTTCGCGGTTTTGACGTTTTTTGTGTTAAATTTTCTCGTCGATTAGTTAAAATTTCTTACAGGGCAGTAAAATTTATACTTTTAAGGAATAAAGATTAGTCCCTCTCTCGAAAATAGGTTGGAACTTGGGTCTGAACGCCACTCACACCAATTGTTAGAATCCCTCAAAAAAAAGTTTGCCTACAATTTGACCTCTATTTGTTATTCTTCTTTCAAACAAAATAATGGAAAATAGGAAAATATATCTTCTATGATTGATTGGCTTCGATTTTTCTGTTTTGCATTTAGTTTAACATAAATTTAAAATTTAAAAATTTATTTAAAATGTTATAAATTTTTTTTTCGATCGGAAGTTAAGCACATATTTAACCTTGGTTAACATTGAAATAAATAATAAGTTTTTTTTTGAATGATCTCTGAGTCTTATCTATGTTATTTAATCAATCAATGTTATTCATGTATTTATTTAAATTTATACAGAGTATTGTGTGTTAATCTGCACTCAAATATTCTTTTACCAATAACTCTCATTCTATGCGTGTGTAGTAGTATAATTTTATGAACAGTAGCGTTTAAAATGGACAAATTCGTAAATTTTTAACCCCCGAACTAAAAAAAGGGGTGTTATAAGTTTGACCGCTATGTGTGTTGGCTGTGTGTTTGTCTGCCTGTAGCATCGTAGTGCCTAAACGGATGAACTGATTTTAATTTTTTTGGTTTCATTTGAAAGGTAATTTAACGGAGAGTGTTCTTAGCTATGTTTCATGTGCGATCGATTCAGTTTGGAAAAGGCATGGTATATAATTTTAACATATAAATAATTACAATGAAAATGAATGGTCAAATAAACCTGGCTCAATTCATTTCGAAAAGTAAAATGGTAAAATAATTACGTAATTCAAAAGAACAAAGGCAACTCAAATATTTCAATTTCAATTGATATTTGTCCAGAAATTTGTCCCAGAAAATGATAACTCTCTAAATATCCTTTTCATCTCATCTGATGTTCTTGACCATCACTTTGATATTGATTAAAGAAGGAGTGTTATAAGTTTAAAGTCTTTATCTGTGCGTCAGAAGAAAAAAATGAAAGTCGGCGTACGTTGTGTGGTTTCGTTGATTAGGTTTTTGAAAATCCTAATTAAAATGAAAAATAATTTAGAAAAAAAAAATCGACTGCGAAAAATATAACTTGAAATGAAAAAAGTCCAGCAGTTTACATAGCGACCTTAACAATAGGGATCCATTATAATCTACACCGTCTGAAATCTTCCCAATAATGGGTTCTGACTGTTAATTGATAAACTTGTTTTTTTCTTTTCAGTCAATGTCTTAGTATTGTACACTGTTTTCACAAATAGTGAACGAATATAGCAGCATTTTATATTTCATAAAAATTTTAATCCCTCTGTTTTAACATTTAATGACTGTTATATTTAGTACATGCTACGGAATCCTAAATTATACGGAACCTTATGTGAACCCAACACGCAGTTGTACAGTTTATTTTCATTTTGTACTTTATCTGAAAAGGAGTGTGATTTTAGAAATAATATTTAATTAATTTAGTAATTTAAATTCAACAGTTTTCAATAAGAAATAAATGTATATATTCAGATTGAAAACATTTATATATTGTACGGTGCATTTGTATACATTGATATACCAGCATAGTATGATATTCATTACATATATTGATTAGAATGAACTTTTGCCCTTTAACTATGAACCCACTAAGTATACATAACTTATATAAAATTATAATAATTTTGAAACATATAATTTCTTTCTAATGTTTAATGTTAGTTTATTTTATTTATAAACAATAGAGCTTGCAACCAGTGATAGTGCCGACATCATAAAAAGGATTATTCACACTACACGTTAAGGCTTCAGTCACACGAGCGTTTTAAAATAACAGATGACTGTTTTCAGTATAATTATGTGTTATGGCTGTTGTTTCGTTGTGGACATAGTGACAGAAAATTGTCTCTCTGCCACTATGTCTCGCTATGGACTTAGTGACAGAATTTGATGAAACTCGATGGATGGGGTAATTTTGATCAAAAAAAGTATAAAAATCAGGTGAATTTAATAATTGGATGCAGAGTTTCGAAAATATCGCAATATTTGGATATATTTTTGTCCATATCTCAAAAACTATTCGACCAGTCGTCAAATGCACCCGATTTTTGTAATTTTTGGGTCAAAATTACCTTATAAACTGAGTTTTATCAAAATTGGAGATACAAAAAACTTCTGGATTTTTTGCAATTTTTTTAAGGGGTACCCCTTTGAAAAAATCGAAAAAATCAGAAAAAGAATTTTGTTTTGTAATTTGGTGAAACTCGGTGGATGGGGTAATTTTGATCCAAAAAGTATAAAAATCAGGTTAATTTAATGATTGGATGCAGAGCTTCTGAGATATTGCAATATTTGGACCGGTTTTAGCTCGTATCTCAAAAACTATTTGACCAGTCGTCAAATGCACCTGATTTTTGTAATTTTTGGGTCAAAATTACCTTATAAACTGAATTTTATCGAAATTGGAGATACAAAAAACTTCTGGTTTTTTTGCAATTTTTTAAGGGGTACCCCTTTGAAAAAATCGAGAAAATCAGAAAAAGAATTTTGTTTTGGAATTTGATGAAACTCGGTGGATGGGGTAATTTTGATCTAAAAAGTATAAAAATCAGGTTAATTTAATGATTGGATGCAGAATTTCTGAGATATCGCAATATTTGGACCGATTTTAGTTCGTATCTCAAAAACTATTCGACCAGTTGTCAAATGCACCCGATTTTTGTACTTTTTGGGTCAAAATTACCTTATAAACTGAGTTTTATCAAAATTGGAGATACAAAAAATTTCTGGCTTTTTTGCAATTTTTTAAGGGGTACCCCTTTGAAAAAATCGAGAAAATCAGAAAAAGAATTTTGTTTTGGAATTTGATGAAACTCGGTGGATGGGGTAATTTTGATCAAATTTAGTTCGTATCTTAAAAACTGTTCGACCAGTTGTCAAATGCACCCGATTTTTGTACTTTTTGGGTCAAAATTACCTTATAAACTGACTTTAATCGAAATTGGAGATAAACAAAATTTCTGGATTTTTTAAGGGTTTTGATCAAATCGAAAAAATCGCAAAAAAATAATATTCATTTTTTGTTGGAATCAGAGGGATTTGATCTTGAACATATGTTGTCATCATTTTTAATTCTTTTGAAAGATTTAAACTTAAAAATGTGTCTATATACATGGAGGTTGGTTGTGTTCAATCACACGAAATTTATTTTGTATATAAAGAAGCCAACTAAAAATCACAAATTATTATATTATTTTACATAAAAAAGTTTATTTATAAAGGAAGTTTTATTTTTATTTGTTGTATTTTTAGTCATAATTTTCTCCTAAAATATAAACTGATGCACTCAACGGGGAATAGTGTGGCAGTGGTTTAAATTCGTATTGTAGCCTCTAGAACTTATGGCTTAGGAAATGTTTAATGTCCTCACCTTCATTACAAATGCAAAAGTAACTTTGTCTGCCTGTTACGTTTTCATGCCTAAACCGTAGAATCAGTTTTGATGAATTTTGGTAAAGAGATAGGTGAGATTTTAGAAAAGGACATACGCGCATTTTTGTCGCTAAGAAACACCCCTTTAATGTTGGAATTTTTTCCATTCAATGTAAAGGCAAACTTACAGAATATTTCGAAATATTTTGAGATCTATGTTACAACCCCCGAAAATGGAACAAACACGCTCAAAACTACCTTTTTCATTCTATGCATATTATAAACCTGGGGTTTTTGGCATTCAATGTGAAATTCAACGCAATCCGGTGATGCGGGGCCAAAGTCGCCGTCAGCCACACTGTTAATCAAAAGGATGAATCCTCCTTGCGAGAGTTCCGTGAAAGCGGTTGAAAGTGGGTTGTACGAAATAAAGTGTTGTATTTGTTTTTAAAGTTGGTTTTGCCTATAATGGAGTCGTATATAGAGGGCATAAGTGAGTACAAGGTACGTTCTCCAACTGAATCAATGATTCTTTAACTGAATAAATAATTCAATAAATGAATCATTTAGTGAATTCATTGAAATATAATAATTGAGCTAAAAGTTGCAGTTATACCAAATATATTTTTTCTGTCACTATGGTTAAAGTTTAATTTATATAGTCATTTCGAATAGGGTATTCCACTATTTTTGAAAAAGTACTTCAAAATATTGATTTTGCTAATAAAAAGCCACCAAAAATTTATTTCGGAAAAATACACACGCTTTCTTGCCAAAAACTTCAATTAAATTTTAAACCCTTTTTAAACTGTCAAAAACGCGGGCATCCAATTTGATGACGTAATATAGGTATCACTATACGAAATAACACAAATAAATTTGACAGATATATTCATAAACAACTAATTATAAGAAATATAAACATTTATTATATATATTATAATATCTATTTATATAATATACCCGGCTGTCTACTAATTGATGGTCTTGACTCATACCGCTATGACATCACAGCAGGGCTTACCCGCGTTTTAGGTTACGTGATATACAGTTTAAAAATTACGATTTTTAATTTTAATATTTTAAAAGAAAAATGTGCTTTTATGACTCGAAATCAGAATATTTAAGTATATTTTTACATAAGTTTTAACTTTTTAAAATTTCATGATTTATTTTTAACGAACGATAATACCCTATTGTGTTATGATATTAAGAAAGTGCCTCTTGTATCATAGTTCTAAATATATAAGTAAATTGGGTGAAAGGTGAGTACGTTAATAAGATATGTTAACATCGCTAGTTCGAATCGAAGCTCTAATTTTCTTAAATAAGTTCCCCGAAATAGAATATATGTTATATTTGGTTACAAATCTTTATATGTTAAAACGTCAATTATTTATATTAATATTTAGAACAAACGAATAAATCATAAAAACTATGTTGTTTGTATTTTTCTACATAAATATGAAAAAAAAAAAAAATTGAATGCTAAAAGAAGTAATTAGAATTTATAATAAAACATTATAAATGCAAACTAGAACTCAGTATTAATATATGTAACATCTAGAAAATACTACAAATACTCCAGATGTATTTAATAAAAAAAATATGAATAACTCTTTGTTGCCAATCTTTTAGTTTAGTCAAATTAACAACATCCAGTATTCTCGATAATCGGAACACTTTTCACTCAAAAATGATATTGTTTGTTTGTATATACATCTTATATCTTATTTCTGTAGTTTGGTTTTTCCTGTCCTAGAGATCTTCCTTATTTGATTATCAAATTTCGTGAATTACCCCTCAATTTCGAGCATATCCTGGGCTAGGCTAGAGAAATAATATTTAGTTTATTTTTGGTAATTCTGTAATTTATGTATCATATCTGTAATAAAATTGCCTATACATAAAAAAAAATTAGTAAATTACTGTTAATGTTTATCACTATATTTTTTTGAGCTGGTTATTAATTACTATGATTTTAAAAACACAATAGCATCACAATAACACATCTTTAATGCTGTGTGTACACTGTACAGTCTTAAATACATACCTTTCGATTTAATTATAAAATTGAAAACGGTACAATGATTTTAAAATTTTATTTATCAATTAATCACCCGTTTATTTTGCGAAATTTTGATATCGATTATCTTTGTACAGTTAATGAAAAATTAACTATCAAAGTCAGCGTTTTTTGGTACAAGAGCCCTTTTTGGCAAAAATGTTGACAATGGTGTCAAAATAGCTTAAGACATTGTGATGGTTCAAATTTGAAATTCATATAGCCCAGGAAAACGTTTGATAGTTTATCTTAATAATCATGTACATTTAGTAATTTTTACTACAATTTTATTTTGTAATTATTATTAACATAAGAATAATAATAATTAACATATCTATTTTATTATAACTAACTAATGAACTATTTAATTTTTATACGTATACTTCAAGGTGAACATATTCTTCAGAAAATATTATTTAGATCATACAACATGTAACTCATAAAGTAAATTGTCTATCTGTCTCTACCTGTAAATAACAATTCACATAGGAGTTATTACTCCGTTCGAAATATGTAGGTGTAAATTATAGAAGATAAAAAAAAGCAGAAAAACAGTTTTTTATGCGCAGGAAAAAATTTGAGTATGACAATTTTCTCAAAAGCTTCTTCATCCCTGAATTGCAGACAGCGAAATTCTCGTATGGATCTGCATATTATGGTTTTCGATTTTTTCGGAAAAATGTAAATTCCTTGGTAGAAATGATTTGGGGCACCTGATAGGGTTTCGTTGAATTTGCCCGGTTTGATATTAGGGCCTGACTAACCAAGCTTGGTAAAGTCTTTTGGCTGGTAGTCTTGTCAACATGTCTTGTGTACTTCTATTATGTATTAAAGAGAATGGATATTTGATGATCAAGCGATTGTATAATAAACTAGCTTGATACCCGCCCGCTTCACTAGGCTTGAAAGTAAAATCCACCGCTTTATAGTCTCCAGATATATATATATATATATATATTTTTTTTTTTTTTCAAAATAAAAAATGCTTTTATATTTATTTTTATTTAATGATCATTTCCTAATCTATGAGGGAATTCGCTTAGCAAACGCAACTCCTGCTCTATGAATTTTTTTTATATAGATATATATTTTTCTTTATATTTACTTTGCCTTCATATCTATTTAAAAATTTTGTATTAAATCACGGATTATAATTTATTATTATTACTATTAATAAAAGTTATTTAAATAATTATTTTTATTTGTTTCAGGTAAGCTTAGCAACTTTTTTATCCCTTGAGATCAGGTAAAAGAAAATTCGAATATGAGATTCTTCACGAAAAATTCACTTCCAAGCTTTCCTGGAAAATCATGAACATAATAGGAATTCGAATACTGAAATTGTATATCGATTAAAAATGTTTGGTTTTTAAACACACTCTTAAGTATAAGGGCTTCTTGCATTGCATGCACATAACTGTTTTTTTAATCGAATCAGATCTAAAAGAAGTCATTGACCTCCATCAGTTTGCTATTGGACCATTGAGATAATACTCGTTATATTGTAGTAACATCGTTTACTTCTTTTTATTTCTGTTTATAATAAAATTCGACTAATGATTAGGTTTTAAATACTAGTAGACAACAAACCCATGCAAAAAATTTTCGGACCCACCAGAAATCATGCCCAAAATTTTCTCTTTATAATGTAAAAGTGAGTTTAAGCACCATGGCGTCAGTTTTGCGCGGTACAGGCGCATACAGGTGAAAATATGAATGTCAAACCCCTTGATGTCTCACTTTTGCAGCAGGAAGTATGTACCGCGTTGCTGGATACTAATTCTGCGTAAGTATTCGAAGCGAATTGCATAAATACCGTACAGAAATAAATCGAAAAGAAGTTACCGGATTTATTTCTGTATGGAATTCGTGTAATTCGTTTCGAATACTTATGCATAGCTAGTATTCAGTAACGCTGTACATATTTGCTAGTGCAGGGGCGAGACACCACGGGATGTGACATTTAATTTTCACCTGTACTCACCTGTTCTGCGAAAACCTGATACCTTGTTGCTAAAATTTACTTTTACTTTTTAGGAGTTTTTTCAGGATTTCTGGTGGGTCATTTCACCCCAAAAACTTTAGCATGGGCTTGTAGTCAATAGATAGAAATTTGGGAAAACAACTGTAAAAATATAGAAATTTTGACTTATCAGAAAACTAAATTTATAAAGATTTCAAAAAATACAAAATATTTTTTAAATGTTAATGTGAAATTTCATGTACTTCTACTTACATTCTCATAATAAAGTCTACCTGCACCAACAATTATTCTAACATAAATCAAACAAGCAACAATATTAAATTATTGTTTTAAAGTTTTTTAACTCTAAGGCTACTTGATTTTGCACCAAATCTAAGTTTAGTGAAATAAATCTTTTAATTGAATTTATATTAGGTTTTTGGTAGTACATACTATATTATAATAAATAATTAAAATAATAAAAAATAATTTTATTCTTAGTGTATGATTACAAGTTTTTTTATTCGATCTCAAAATTTTTCGAACTTGCGTTAATTTTAAACAGATTCTTTTTTTAAATCTTTTAATCTCCTGTATCTCGCTAATATTATTTTCTTTTGCTTATTTTGAGCTAAAGAACACACACATAAAATAGTGCAACGCAATTTTGAACACTTTGTATACAATAATTTTAAAATTGATTAAGACGTAATAAAACTCGTCGATACATACGTTTTATATACATAAATTATGTACATAAAATATATATAATGAATTCAATAATCAATTTATTAGACAATCTGATTGAAGTTATAAACCATATTTTATTAATATTACAAAAAATAATATTACTATCGAATGGATTTGAATGAAACTGTACAACAATATAGCACATACATCAAAATAGCACATCATTAGCTATAAATTATAAAAATATATTTAAAAATAAAAATAATTAAAAAAATTAAATTTATTCTGGCATTTTACTGCTCTATCTATGATCACCATTTTAAACCTAATATTAAAGATTTCTGTAACAACTTATAATAGTAAATGTCAAATAATTCATGGACTTCTTTTCTGATATACTCAATGAATTATGATTATTTTACACTTACAAAAATTGAAAATTGTGTGCAAATATTTTGGCTGTGTGAAACAACTGCTTCGAGTGTTATGGAAGGGGAATTGTTTTCATATTTACTATTTTAAATTTCTACAGATATCTGTAATTTATGGTTCAAAATGATGATCACAGGTGGAGCAGTAAAATGTCACATTAAATTAAATTTTTGTGTGTGTTATGTATGAGCTATATTTTTGTTTCATTAAAATCCATTCGGTAGTTTTTGGATGAAAGCGTAACAAACAAACAAACAAACAAGTAAACAAACATTCTTACTTTCATATTTATAATATGTACGGATAATATTCATTATCTGTAAAATTGATGATGTTGACCATAAGAGTCATATTCACTTGAACAGCTTGCTATGAATTTTTATCATTTGCAATTAGGTAATATTATTTGTAATAGATAAATTTATATATATTAATGATACAATTAAAAAAAATACTTCAGTAAGTAGGTGTGTTGTTTAACATAATGATTAATTATTTTAAATCATGCAATCAATAAAATTACTCATTTATATTTATAGTCATTAATATCTGGATGATATGTATCCTGATAAATATACTTTCCGGATAATGATAAATCTGTATTTATATATGAATGTTAAAAATATTGTAAAAGAATTTAGTGACCAGATGAAATAGTTTTGGTATAAACTTTCATAGGAAGTAATTTAAAATCGGAAATTTAAGTATTAAATGGAAATTTAAATAGAAAAAACGTTGGAATATACCATTTTTTTTTTTTTTTAAATGGACTAAGTTGCAAAAAGACCTTTTCATCGATTTGCTTTTGTTTTGGACAGTTGTTAAAAAACTATTCAACCTAAGAAAGTTAAATATATTTTATCTTTTTCAAGCAGCGCTTTTTGACAAGGATAGAAGATATAAGATGTGTCTTTACTTGATTGAAAACAGTCCGAAACAAAAAAGAATCATTTTGTAAATGAAAAGCCCTATTATTAAATAACTGGAATATAAAACTGGTAAAAAGTATGAAGTGCTCTTTGTGCATTTTTATAATCGATCTTCTTAACACTTACACTGAAAAAAAATTCTTAATATCAACCGATATGAGATTGTCTCAACCTCACCGCGAGATCAAATATGGTGAATGGGGCAACGAATATGATACGACTACCGTACGGGTTTGGGTGGTGAAGTTGATACAAACGCATGAGTTGTTTGTATGAAAGTAATATACTGTCTTACAAATTTCAAATATTGTTGTTTTGAAATGCAACATAGTTTTAAACAATCTTTTTTTGATTGATCTACCACTAATAAATTATTAAAACAAAATAGTGATGTGAATGTCTCAACCACATGAGCAGCTATATTAGGTTTATTTAAATCGATCGACATATGGATTGTTATTGATTTTAGTGTCTTAAGTTCACTCATATACCGATGATTATATATATTGACTGCGCTACTGATGGTTATATATATTTATACAAATATACTATATATTATAAAAATGATCAATAAGTTTAGTCCGGAACAACAAAAAAAAAGGCGATGATTTTCAAAATCGGATCAGTTTGGAGAAGGCTCTAAGGAAAAAGGAAATTTAATGATGAGTGTTTCTAAGATATGTCTCAATAGCGAATCTGATCGGTGCATATTTTAATTTTTTTTTAAACAAAGCCTGAATTATAAAAATAAAAACATTATTTTATTAACAATGTCCTGTAAAATAAAATTTTCTTTTTGATTTTTTATTTTTTATACGTCTACTCATTTGCATCAGAACTTTTTTAACTAACCACAAATTGTATTTATTTGTATAAATACTGTTAAACGAACGCACGTATTATTTGCGTTTACATTCATTCTCATTACGTCCAACATCTTATCTTCCGCACATCCCACTCATTAATAATAATCATAATAATCATAGTATTATTCACTCCTTCGCTACTTGCTTACTAACCGTATATTAAAACTCACATGATATAAATTATTTTTTGGCGTGTATTATGTGTAAAATATTATGTTAAATAAACATAATAAACATTTTGAGTGTACAATAGTTAAGAATTTCAATAAATTTTGAAGACCAAAAATATTTTTATTGACGTATTTGTAGTATATACAATTTTAGTTTTATCTAATATTATGAATGTTCAATTGCCAGATTATTGCACTGTGTGTCAGGGGAAAGTGATAGCTATTTATAAAATACCCATGTGAATGAAGAAGATCGTGTCTTATTTAATGTGCTCAAGCTTGGGTAAAAAAAAATTCGTAGCGCAGGAGCTGCGTTAGCCAAGCGAATTCCCTCAGCGATTGAACAATTAACACATTTTTCTTAAAACCGAATATTGCATTTTTTATTTTTTAGAATTTTTATTTCGAACTCACAATCTAGAGAAAAAATCACAAGAATACTTTTTTGCTTAGAACTGATTAAAAAATACAACAATATTTTTCATTTTGAAAAAATTCAAAATTTTATACTTTGCAGAAATTTTTGGAGAAATCTATATAAAACATATCGTCCATTTACCGTTTTTCCGTAAGAAAAATGTTAAATATGCCTAAATTTGAAATCATTTATTTATTTAAATAATCAGGCAACTCATCTCCTCTAAAAATTTCAAAATTGATTTACACTTAGTCCAAATTCATATAAAAAAAAATCAAGCGTTTTATCCAAAATTGTCCTTGCGTTCGTACATCCATTTTACAAATTTGGTGTAAATTCAGCATCATTTATGATAAAAAATATTTGGAAAATGTGAAACAATAAAATTTTGGATTGTAGAATAGTATTAATTGGCGAATTTAAATTATATTACTTGTTTGTTCATCTATATAATTATCTAAATAATGTCTATTTATCTCAGCAGTTATTATAGATTGACACATCATTTTGACGTTAATTATGTACAGGGTTGTTCAATAAGATGTTACCAAGTATATGGTTCAGATTTTGACAAAAAAAATGTTACATCTTAAATGGTAGAGAAACATTGCAAAAAAATTTTACATTTTTAAATAGGTGAGACGTATACTTTCAGAACATTTTAAAAGTAATATTTAATTAAAAAAAAACTTTTCTCCTATATTATGTTCTTAAAATACACATCTCATCCATTTAAGTGGTAACATCTTTTTGGACAAAATGTCTTCCACCTACGTGTTCTTGAACATCTTATTATAATATTGTATAATTGAATGTCAAACATATATTTTTAGAAAAACAATAAAATTTTGTAATATACAACATTTTTTATTAATGCATTTAAAATATATGATTTTATATCGATCTGTATGCCAAAAGAAAGTATTTATAGTATTTGGAAACTCCAAAACGTGAAAATAAATTCTATTTTCTAATAAACAAATCAATAAAACTATATTTTATTGATTTGTTTAATAGAAATTAAAGTCCATAGCCTGGAACAATTAGAATATTTAGCGATGAACCATGTTAAAAAATCTATAATTACACTAAATTAAAACTTCTGGTTTTATTTAAACATACTTTTGAAAAGTATGATGTTTCTAGAGTTAATTTCTCCGTTAGAGTCCCAAAAAGAGCTACGAACATTGCTGATTTTTAAATCATTTAAAGATAATGGTTTTAAAATCATCACCGTATCAACTCTAGTAGCTCAGTTGGTTAAAGCGTAACCATACGTGATATATCTAGGGTATCAAGTTCGATTCCCGCCGTCACAACAAAAAATTAATTTAATGAATGGTTGTGATATGCTGGTGTATTGCATGGCTAATAATAATTGAGAAGCTAACAAATGAAATTATTAACGAAAAAGGTGGTAAAACTTATATTTGGTATCACAATGGGACCTATGGCCTAAGTGTGTATCTCATGGACAGCCAATATAACCTAACCTAACCTAACCTAACCTAACCTAACCAAACCTAACACCGCACCGATATTATTGAAATTATTTATAGAAAAACTTTTAAAAATCATTTTCGTGTGGCTGTAATTTAATATGAATTAGTTTTATAATTAAATGCTAACTTGTCAGACAGAAATTTGGTTGCTTTACTAGTGCAACAGTTAGTAAAGTACTAATGCTTATTTTCTCAGCTTTTCCTAATGAACTTAGGTAGCCAAAGGATGAAGAATCTCTCGTACCCGAGAGTGGTTGCATTAACTGCTTGACACATTAACATTACTTTTTTTTGACAGAATGTGTATAACTTTTGCCACTGTAACAACAACTAATAAAAATTGCAAATTTCAAAATAAACGCCATGAAACTTTAAAAAAAAATTGAATCATTATATATTATAACTAGCGGCCCCGACGGACGTTGTCCCGTAAAAACGTAACTCCAATTCATGAATACCTATACTACGTTTAGCCTGTCCGCTAAACCCATCCCGCTAAACCCCAATTTAACTCCTATTTATTGGAGTGGCCTGACCTTCGACCTTTGGCCTGACCTTTGATAGTAGATCTCGCTGCGCTCGCATATGGCTCTAATAAATGCCTATTGACAATACCTGAATACTATTAAAAATACATAGTACACATAGTATACATAATGTGATATGATTTATATGCGCTCCCACCATTTAATGAAATTTCATTTTGTTGGTACGGAGCCCTCAAAAACAGTTGTAGTGGACCGAATGGTAAATCTAAACCATTCTCCAATCCCCTTGAACTCACACAAAAAATTTCATCGAAATCGGTCCAGCCGTCTAGGAGGAGTTCAGTCACATACACATGCACACAAGAAATATATATATTAAGATAATTTTATATGGTAGCTTACTTATAATTGTTTATAAGTACTTGTAGTGTGTGTTGCATAAGTAAACATATATATTATATTAGATTAAAAGTTAGATTAAAAAATACATAGAACTTGTTCTCCGTACCATCCTACAAGATGGTGCGGAACCCTTTGTGTGCTAGTCCGCCTCGCACTTGAGCAGTGTTTTTAGCAATAACATAACATACAGAATGTTCGATTTACATCTAGGCATATAAATCTCACGAGTATGACAGAATACATGCGTTAAGCAATGCATCTCAGTGAGAGGTATTATATACATGTTTGAAGCTTCGATAAACGTTGAGATAGTTGTAAGACGCTTGGAGAGTGGGAGTTTCTTAGTTGAATAGATTAACTACAACAGATAAACCACGATACAAGGTACTTTTGCAATTTCATATAACACCTATAATACCTCTTACTTAGATGCATTGCTTAACGCACGTACTCTGATATTTATATGCCTAGATGTAAATCGAACATTCTGTATATGTTAAAACCAAATATAATTCGTATACATTGTAACTAATTTTAAATTGCATTAATAATAAATAAACAATTTATAATTAAAAGTAAATTTTTGATTTTAATGAATTTTTATAAAGTGCATAGTTTTATATATAAATATTATGAATATAAACAACACTTGTGACTTAGATACAAGCTGATTTCGAAATTATGTTTTGTTATTAATATTCTATCAAAGGTAGAACAAAATTAGAGATAGATGTATATACAGACAAACAATATGATTTTTGAGTGATTGGTATATAGCGGTGTGGAAAATACAGGCGAAAGAAAAGTGTTCTGGTTACTAGACGTTTCCGGTTATAGGGTGTTTCGATTATCGAGACTCTACTGTAGTTTTACTATAACCTTTTTATAATCGCATTTTTTTTTGCTGATTCACACCCAGACCTACGTTGGCTCGTTTAATTTCTGATGAACAAGCCCATTATAGGTGCATTTCTTGATTTAAAATCCTGTATCTTCTGAAATAATCATCGCACTGAAATTTGAATCACATCGTACCAAAGCTTGAACTGCCTTTTTTTAAGCCCTTTCATATACTTTTAAAAATCATACTCATAAGAAAAGTCGTTCTTCCAGATTTTGAATCTATCACTCAAAAGTTTTCATCACCCATTGCCCTTTTTGTACCTGAGATACTGTTGTTTGAGTAAAACTTTGTATAAAAATTTTGTTTCTTTAATAATTTGATTGTGCATATTTAGATTTTTACGCTTTGGTATAAAATTAGAAACAACATTTTCGACGTGAGAGTAGTTTCCCTATTTTTACGAAAAATTTGTCACCATCTCCCAGTTTAGCATCAGCTCATAATTTTTCAACGGGTAACTGAAAAACGAGTCACGAGATCCTAAACACATTAGTGTATACATTCTTTTATATGATTGTGTGCAGACGAATGAGTGGCATATGAGTGGTATTCATTTTAGAATAGATATTATAAAATTTTATAAATAGATTAAAACATAACAAGACGGGCGTCTAATGTTATATTCTTGTCACCACTAGCATTTCAGTACCAGCACGTCATACAAATAATGCAAATCCTTTTGGTAGATTGCCAACATTTGATAATCAATAAGAATTACAAATATGTTTTTTTTTTATTATTTTGTTTTTACTATTGCTCTTTTTTTTCTACCGCAACGATTTATGTTTATTGCATTTTATTGGAGGTGAGTTTTTGTTGCAATGTATGCTGTTTTGTTGGGTCAATCATAAATTTAGTTAACATATTATTAATAAATTGTTTAAAGCTAATTAAACAAAACAATTGTTGTGTGTGTGACTGATGTGATTAGTCGCAGAAACGATGCCATGAAGTTCGAAAAATTTGAACAGTAAGTCGGATTTGAATGTGGTTTCCGGCATTTGATTCGTAAGAGCGTCAAGAAATTTTGTGACGTAAAGTGATTTATAAGAAATTAAAAATATACAATTTGCATAAATAATATGGATTTTATAATTACATTTTAAATTAACCGTAAATATACTAAATTCACAATTCGGTTAATAGTGATGAAAATGATTCCAAACTTGTCACTCGAAGGTTTTTGAGTTCCCTGAACACGAATATCGCGATAGAATGATCTACGAGGTACTTCAGAAACCAGGTACCCCGGAGGGCAATTTTCGCGATATTTGTATTATATCAAGCTGAAATTTTTACAGCGTGCTAAGGACGTAAAAAGTGAGGCCGTAAATGAGCAATATAGGTCAACATCTTGTAGATCGTTAGAGATAGAACAAAAGTTTAAATGTAAAAAATGTTCCTTATAAAAAAGTAACTTTTGTTTGAAACATTTTTTCGTAAACATCACTGTTTACCCGCGAAAGCGTAAATTATGCGCAAATTTTATAGTATGTATTAATATGGGATTATCAGTTATGTATGTGTGGCATGTAATCAACACTGTCTATACATGGTATTTCAACAATTAACTCAGTCAATTGTTTGTTTTCACTTGTTTTCCAATAATACCTGACTGTGGTATAAACACAGTTAAACACAACAATATATAATGGATGCACCTTTTATTTGTTCAAAATATTCTTATTGATATGTTAATTATTATCATTAAAGTATGAGAGAACAAAATAACATGAATTAAATATAAATTCGAGTATATTTCAAATGCATGTTCTATTAATACAATAAATATCGATGTTATAATTGTTAAAGTGTAAAATCGAGGTCGAATTCTTACAAATATACACATTTATATTATATTATAATGGAGTTTAAAACACGGCACTTGTGATAGCTGTTTGTTATGTGTTATGTTATAACATGAAAATTACCCAACATGTTGTTTAGTTTGTGTGTTGGTTGTGTTCATCTTTGTAAATAAATATATTATTTAACATTGCAATTAAATAATAGTAAAAGTATATAAATAATATATTTAAATGCATTTTCATTTAAATTTTATTTTTAATAAAATTTATCTAAAAATTTTTTGAAAAATCAAAAAAAATAAAGTTTTTATTTTTATGTTGGAAATAAAATATTCATAAGTTGTTTATATTGTAAACTTCCATCGATATGATTTTAAATTTAATCCGTTTTCTCTTTTCTCTTTTCTGTTTTTACATTTTATATTTTGCGGTTTTTTAACGAATGGATATAGTTTCTTTTTCAATGTTACGGACAAAGCGGACTAATTTTAATTCAGCACATTTTCTCTCAATCAAGTGAAGATGTTATTTAATGCAGTTGGTTGTTTAAATATCCTGCGTATGCTATCGACAAGTTTTAACTATTTATGATTATTATGATTTAAAAACCCCCGACGTTTTTCGTGTACGCAACCCTAAACTCGCACTTAAAACACACCTAAAAACACTCTCCTTTAAATTAAAGGAGCGCTTGACATGAATCCAAGAAGTCCGGGTTCGAGTGTATTTTTTTCAATTCTCTTTAAGTGAGAGTGTTTAATTTAAAGTTTACTTTCTTTTAAAAGAAAGAAAAGCCTTTTCCGAATTGAACCGATTTTTTGATGATCATCGCTTATTTTTTAGTTGTTTTTTTTTTTTTTTTTTTTTTTTTTCATTAAATTAACTTTCAAACGAATAAAAAAAAAACAAAATTGGTTCATCCGTTAAGGCGCTACGATGCCACAGACAGACAGACAGTCAGACACGCACACAGAGCGGTCAAACTTGTAATACCTTTTTTTTTATTTCGTTGGTTCATAAATAGATGCACAGATGGACACGAAGGAAATGGAAAAATCCTATGAACATTTGATTTAAATTTCATTTCTATCATCCGCACTTTTAAATAAGCTTTAGACTAAATTTATGAATGTATAAATTGAAATAGAGAGCTCAAGAGCCACATAAAATCAGGATGGACACGTCTTGATTTCTCCCTTCTCTTGCAGTCTTTTAGGGAACTAAGCCCAAGTATATAGATATCCTATATATCCTACTTGCCTGATACCCGCCCACTACACTGGACTGAAAAGTAACAACCACCGCTTTATAGCCTCCAGCTCTCTTGATTTCACTTATACTCCCTCCATAACACTCGAAGGGATTGTTTTACACAGCTAAAATATACGCACAGTTTCAATTTTTTTAAGTGTAAAATAGTCATAATTCACTGAGTATATCAGAAAAGATGGTCATGAATTTATTTGAATTCATTTATTATTTTTAATTTTTAGAGAAACATAACATATCACATAGTAATATCACTTAGAATGGTAAAACTCGTGTACATTTTGTGACGCAGACTATTTATCACTCAATTGTGCTTATTTCTCTCAATTTCTATGTCAGAAATCTGAAAATTTATAGTGAGAGATTAATTACTCTAGTAAAACTAGTAAATTTGACGACGGTTTTGATTTCGTATAATAATATTGCAACTATATACAGCAGACTAAGTGAAGATAAAACGTACCTAATTAAAAATCAATTGAAATAGTTTAATTTGATTTATGCGTTAAAAATGAAGTCAAGGTAGTTCATTAGAATTATGAAAGAAATAATTTAAAGATTTGGCATATTGATAATTGAAATTTCTGGTATATAGTCATAATATGTACTAACTAACAAGTACCATAGTTATAGTCAGATATTTATAATAACACCAATTTATTTAGAATGTTAAAACTTACATTTACTAGTTTTATATTATTACTAGAGTGATACCCACCCGCTTCGCTGGGTTTAAAAGTAAAAAAATAAAAATTGCTCTCGCTGATTCCCTTTCTATAACCCTCGAAAAAATGGTAAGGATTGTTTTACACAGGTAAAATATATGTATGGTTTTTTATTTTTTTAAATGTATAGTCGTAATTATTCATTGAGTATATCAGAAAAGATGGCCGTGAAATATTTTATATTGACTATTTTTACAGAAATCTGTAATATATGGTGTTGTCAAATGACTACTTTTACAGAAATCTGTAATTTATGGTAATGTCAAATTAAATTAATTTTTTTTAAAACATATCTTTATAAATTATATCTCATGTGTTATTCTGAAGTATGATCTATAATGGTGTACAATTTAATTAAAAACCATTCGCTAGTTTTAGCGTGAAAGCGTAACAAACAAACAAACCTGCTTACTTTCACATCTATAATATATAGAGATTTGATTTTTACAAGAACATGTAAACATCTAAACTCTATCTAATAATATTATAATTGAATTCAATTATTATATTCTAGTTATTTATAGATACAATGTATAATTGCACCAATTTATATTTGTCATATATTTTAAGTAATTCAGGGCATTGTCAAAAAATCTAAACGTAAACATTTCGGCTTGTTCCCAAAGAATACCTTGTTTTCTTTATTGCAATTCAGCTCAACTTTATGGTGCGATGAATTTCTTGCATTAGTAAATATGGTGATATACAGGGTATCTATTTAAGTTGGCTACATATGGAAAACTTTTATTATAAGGTTTACGAAAAAAGTTTTTTATTCTTTCTCTGCTTTCAAAAATATTAACATTCAGCTGTTCACTTTTGACATCGGATATGCAAGGTGTCCTCAAGTTGAAAAAGGTTAAGAATGTTAATGGTCGTTTAGAAATGTAGACCATTTTGAACAGATAATTAGGGAAACGGTTCAAGAAGTCATTCCCAAGATATGTAGGAGTGTATTTAAATAATTTTGTAAAAGAACAATTACATGTATGGAACACGAAGGTGGATACATAACTCTTTTATATCCTTTCTGAAACTTTTTTGAAGCTTTTTGAATATCGTCCTTTTTTTATAAAAAAAAAATTACATACGTACATACCAGGATTTGACTTCGGGTCTCTTGTGTATTTTATTCAATTTCCTTAATTTCCTAATTAGTTTATTAATATTTATCAATATATATTTATTACTGGGTATATACTATTATTATATTCGATGTTTCAGGTAAGCTTCCAAATTTTGCAATCATCGAGATAACTGGAAAGGCAAGTTTAAATATTTAATATATTGTGTACTTTGGTGCCAAATATTTAAATATATTATGGTATTTGGTGCCATCTTCGACTATGCTTATTTTGAGTTCATTTATTTGAACTGCGTGATATTTTGAAATTGTTTCTTATCGCTCGGGCAAAATATTGCGAAGAATTTTTTTTTTTTGGAAAATGAGAAACAATAAAATTAGGAAAAGTTGTCTAAAACATAGCAAAATGTACTATTGTAGTCTAATAGCCTGTTTTACGATTTACATTTAAAAAGTAAATGCCTTTTATATAACATATACATTTAAAAAAATTTAAAGAAATCCCCGACACAAAATTAGGTATAATCAATTTGTTTGTGGAATTGTAGCTCCTATACCGATGAACCTATTTCGATTTTCTTTGTTTATTTGAAAATTACTTTGATCGAGAGTGTCCTTAGCTACTATGTTTCAAGAAAATTTGCTCAGACATTTAAAGATTATCATCTCTTTTCTAGTTGTTATCGAACTCCGCCCAGTAACAAGACTTTCGATTAAAAAAAAAATTCAAAATTAGTACATCCATTTAGTAGCTATAATGAGTCACACAGACAAACAGATACATAGATACACCGGCGCGTTTAACTTTGAACACCCCTCTTTGTTACTCGGGGATTATAAAAATACACGCTACTATCAAAATCAAAATTATATCGATTTCTACAAATACGCCATTAGACAAAAATTGTTTATTCTTTATGCTTCTCTGAAATCGATACTTTGTATTTCTTTAAAAAAATACATTAATAAATTAACCTATGTATAACATGCTTATAGAACTATTTGGTCATGCTTTTGGTATTTTCAAAACTAGTTTTAGAGAATGAATGAAATATAAAATTTATATAACATCAATCAACAGTGCAAAGTCCAAAAAAAACGTGAAATTAAATATCTTGAGGATATATAATTAGGATTTGTTTTAATATTAGTTTAATTAATTTCTTGAATTATTTTTTTCAATTTGAGTTTCAAAAACGTCTAATTTATGAAGTTAATTAATCAGGTGATAATTAGAATATAATTTGAATGATATTATGTTTTTTCTGTCACATAAAATCATACGTATGGCTTTTAAGTTTATGGAATACAAACTCTTTGATTTAGTACCTACCTGTAAGAAGGCATTTCTAAAAAGATTGTAGATGGCTGGGTAGATCGATTTTTGTACCACTCAAGGTTCGTTTTGTTAACAAGAAAATTGTACGACCACTAATTTTATCAGAAAAAATAAACATTCAAAAATTTGTGTGGGTTTTTAATTTGTAGAAATATTTGTAAAAAAAACAATTTTAAAACTAGATACGTTCCTAGTCAGGGCCGTAATTAGAAAACAGAATGTGGTCGATTGACATCTCTTCAAGATATGATTGAATTATTAAAATTGTAAAAAAAATTTGCGAATTTGCAAAATTTCGGGGGAGAGATATAACCGAATTTTTGGGCTCCTATTGACTGGATGCCGCTTTGATCCTGGCTCGCTTGCAGAATAGCATATTTTACAAGATTGTAGTCTAATTTTCGCCAAATTAATAATTATCTGTTAATGTTGATTTATAATTAGTAATCAATCGGAAAATATGAGTAAAATATTTGTTAGTTGAATATTTCTCTTTAGAATTATCATTTATGGTAATCCTTTCCAAAATATAATGGAACTTGACCAGAAAATATAGCTATGAAGAACTTAATAAAGAATAGTATAAATCCGATAACTTATTTTTGAGCTATAATTATTCGAAAAAAAGATCAATTTTTAATAATAAAAATTGTTTTATAATTTTTATTTATTTACATTAACATTCTACGATAAACAATTACTAGAGTCTAATCTAATTAGCTAATAAAAAGAAGTATTGCTGCTTTTTTTAATAGTTGAAAATTATCAAAATTTTGGTCTTGGAAAGACAATTTCAAGAAAAACAAAAATTGCAGTCTTGTTCACAAATAATGGTATCAAACTAACCAGAAAAACTGATGCACAAAATGAAAATTCATTATTTTTCGATTTTTAGAGGTAAATAATAAATAAACGGGACATTCTCACTTCTTCGCGTGTACCCTTCATGCAACATAGTTTATAAAAAATTCAATAAATGCAGACATTAATTATTTATTAATTATGCATAGATTTAATAGATAAAAATATAACAAGGTACATTTTCTACTTGACAAATAAACTTACATCTGATAAATACCTATCAAAATTTGTGTATACAGATTAGTAAGCAACTGCATACTTAAACACTTTCATAATAGAAAACTTGTTTACATTGAAAAACGAGATAAAATCAATTTTAAAAATATTATTAAAATACATCTAATTTCCATTTTATATATTATTTAGTCTAGAAATGTCTTAATGTCCCACGTTTCACCGCTAACAAATTATTCATTTGAAACATAATTGTTCATTTCCGACCATATCCTGTAAATCGTCAAAGATATTAAGCATGATTTTCTTTTTTTCTTGTTTGAACAAGTTTTTATTATATTTCACCTGTCTCATGTTTGTGATCAAATCTTGCAACTTAAATTTAACTCAGTTCCCGATTTCCGATTGAAAGAGCTGAAATTTTTATGGTATGAACTGATTTTCCCATCGCCTCCACCATATTTGACATACATACGTTTCTTAGGTTTTAAATTAAAATGTTAGATAAAATATACTATCTTAGAAACAGGTTTTTATTGTTCTAAACATTAGAAAATAATTTTTCTTATCACTCATAAATGAATATTTGTAAAAGCTTGAAGCTTTTACAAATATTCCAGCTCATCAATATTTTATAGTTGATTTTATAAAATTGGCGAATTAAGTTTGTTGTTGAGATCAGACTTTTTTTAAGACAGTTTTAAACAAATTGTGCAATTTTAATATTTCCGCTCTGTGCAGTTCTAAATAACTTCTAGTATCTTCCTTAAAATCCCTTTAAAAAATTTAAAAGACTGTAACTGCAAAAGCGTGTAGCGCTTGTTGTTACATTGTTTTTCAGTATATAATAAGTACTTATTAATAAAAAAAGATATTCTTATAACACTGTAATTGAATTTTCTAGTTTTAAACTTCTGAAAACTAGAAAATGTACTGGAAATTTTTGAAAACCCCCGAACCAAAAAAGGGGTGTTAAAGTTTGACCGCTATATGTGTCTGTCTGTCTATCTGTGGCATCGTAACGCCTAAACGGATGAACCGATTTTAAAGTTTTTCTTTTCGTTTGAAAAGTAATTTAATGGCGAATGTTCCTTTTTGTTGGGAGTTTTTTAAATTTTATGAATTTCAATTGTTATTAATGACAATTTTATCTCAATTCTAAATATGTCTGTTAAACATTTATTTTAAATACTTATTTATGCCAAATCTAGTATTTCAACTTTTGAGGTATAACTAATTTTTCGAATTAATTAAAATTCTTCATGCCCATATTTAATGTATAATAAAGTAATAAATTAAAAATATTAATTTTTAAAATTACTATCAAAATTAACTTACCAAACTACTCTTTGTATGAAAAAACATTCCTCCAAAATATACAAATTTTATTCAAAGATTAGATTTAGGTCCATTAAGCTACCAATGTCTGCCTGCCTGCAATAAACCTTATCAGGACTTTATCAAGTAAAATTTACAAAATTTTAAAAACCCCCGACAAATTTTTCGGGTACGAAACTCTAAACTCGAACTTGAAAAATAGCTAAGAACACTCTCCGTTAAATTACCTTTCAAAAGAAACCCAAAAAATTTAAATCGTTTCATCCGTTTGGGCGCTACGATGCCACAGACAGACACAAACACACACAGACGACTTTTTTTTAGTTCAGTGGTTAAAAATACATAGACTTAATAAGTTTTATGGTGGAAACGCTGTGAAGAATATATTTAACACTAGAATCGTTACTTTACAACGAACTAAAAAGTAGGAAATAACAATACTTCAAGCAGTTTAGTATGTTTCAACTAAATATGTTAACTCAATCAATCTGTCCCAAAGATGATTTTATTTTCTACTTTATAGTTTGTACTTAATTTTTTAGTTTGTTTTCAAAGAGTATTTTTACTTTTTGCAGTAAGAAGACTTATATTATAATTTTTTTACTATAACTTATATATAACTTATCTCTGCTAACTTTAGACATCTAAATACTCGATATATTTATCATAAAATTGTCTTAAGGTAGTACCTACACGAAAGTGATATTCCAAGAATTTCTCAAAACTCAGAATATTAAATATTTAATTCATAATACACTTGCTGTTAAAATTAGAAGATGATTTACCATGCCATACATGAGATATTAGCAATTAAAAGTGACGCAATTTGTACGTGTACATGGGAGAAGTGTATAAAAATACACAAATTTACAAATATTATATTTATTTACCAATGAATGACGTCCACCATCTCTATGAAAAACTAATATAATGTAGAATACTATATTTAGAAAATATATAAATAAAAATAAAAATTATTTACCATATAGTTTCGATAAAAAACTTAAATAAATAACTCGTTTTAGCGATATTTTTTTATGGAGAGGATATAATAACTAATGGTAAAGTTATATATCATAGTATGTGTGTGTATACGTATAGAAGATTTGTTAGTGAGGAACTACAGTCTTGTGAAAATAATATATGGTATATGTATAATAGTCATAGCACAGTTAATGCACTGAATGATAGTATTAGTCCAAAACTTTTTGACTGGACGGTCGCGGAGGAACTACCTTAATTAGAAATGATGTATTAGAATATTTGTTTTAAATACAGGAAATTTGTGAATTTTCAAACAAAATTTGAAAGCAGGTAATATTAAAATCAAGTAATAATTTGTAATATACCTTGTTATAAAATTTATTTAAATATTAATAAGGAAATATTCTTAAAAAATAGATGAGGTGGATGTTTAATGTTTATATGATTATGTATACTTTGTAAGTACGGCTGATATTATTGCATCTTCAAGATTTTCAAGGTCAAATATGGAATTATTTCTAATCTCGTATAATAAATAAATTTGCAGTAATTTTAATTAAAACACATATTATTATCATGATTCACATCGGGAATTAAATATGTTGAAAATAAAAAGGAAGGAAAAATAATTTTTTGGTTGATTAATTAACTCCAAATTCTTGGAATTATAGAAAATTAACAATATAATTATTTGAATTGCTTTGCACGAAAATTTTCGAATAAAATACAAATTTAGGATAGTAAAATAGTCGAATGGTAAAATATGTTTGACAAACATTATTTCAATTTTGCTTCTTCAATTTTACTAATAGCAATCGAAAAATTCAAGACGATAGCAAGTCATCTATTTTAGTTAGTAAATTGTCTCTTAAAATTCTGCTATCTACGTATTCTATTATATTTCACTTTTGACCCTTTAGAATGAAATAGAATGGATTTCTGTATATTCATTTTGAATGAAGTATTGTTACTCGCAAGAGTAGGTAATACCTAATTATTATTGATTCTATTATTCTATGCCCAAAAAATAAGGTGACATTGTATTTATTTTGAAAATTCTTTATTTATTCTTCCAAATTAATTTCATTCCCTTTAAAGTAATCCCCTCCCGATGCAATGCACTCATGCCAACGGATTTCCCAATCTTCGAAACACTGGTTGTAGTCACTTTCCAGGGTTGCTTTCATTTCCGTCTTCGCTGCAGCTTGAATCTCCTCTATCGTATCAAAACGGTGCCCCCGGAATGGTCTTTTGAGCTTGCTGAACAGCCATAAGTCGCACGGCGCCAGATCAGGTGAATACGGTATTTTTGGAACGATATGGGTGAAGTTTTTGACGAAATGATCACGAATTATGAGTGCATTATCGTGGTGTAAAAACCATGAATTGTCTTTCCACAATTCCGGCCTTTTTAGGCGGATAGCGTTACGCAAATGACGCATAACGTTCAAATAATACACAACAAACGCGCGCAGTTTAAATTCAAATGTCATTTTATTTTTTGGACACAGTATTATGTGAACGATTGATATCATTTAGTTTTATCGGTGTGTATCACTCAAACAGAATTAAGACTGTCGGAATTACAATGTAAGAAAAATTAATTACGATAAATGAATTATTCAAAAAAACAATAAATTACCGAAAACAAAAAAATATTGAATCTGTATGTGTGATTTAAAGATTATTGAAGGTTATTTTGTAGAATGTATTTGTTCTAAACATCTTCTAAACTAGTGTTGTACTAAGTACATATGACTTTGATTCTATGCCTTTGATTCGGATAGGCAATCATTCAAGTTGATTTCCTTTATTTTTTACTGACAATAATTTATGCTAACCATCATAAAAGTTTACTACTATATATTTCATTTATCCAACGAAAAGTTTTTGGAAAAAATAACTCAAGTAGAAAGTTGTTCTACTAGAAGGGGAACATCTCATACAAGCCTTAATTTTAATATTGCAAGGTCTTTTAAAAATCCAATCATGCTTAACATTTATGGAGGAAATTTTTTAATTGGATTATTATTCATTATCAAATAACAAACAACTTTTGTTACAAAGATTTTCTCGTAAACCTTATGAATGCAATTTTATATTTTTACGAAAAACTGTTTTGAAAAAAGAAAATCAATGACTTCTGTGAGATTCCTCTCTACAAGTAGAACAACTTTTGTTAGGGCTAATTTTTCCAAACTTTCTTCGTTGAAGAAATTTTCAGCTGGATCTTTTAAAATGACCTGCTGTATTTTGACCACTGAGCTGAAGTAAGCATAATTTATAACTTTTACAATTAATGTTTTATAAAAATCGTATGCACGGACCAGCTGTTTACATGTTCACGAGTGGATCAACATGGGTCAAGCTAATATAATCTTCTCTAACTTACGTCACTATTCCAGCATTTACTTATTGTTAATTATAAGAATAATTAATTTAATATCATATTTAATATAAAACATTATCCAGGACCGTAACTGTGATAGTACAAATCGGTTCTATCTTGAATTATCAAATATTTCGTAAGTAAATGATTTATCCTTTAAACCACATTTGCTATCCGTCGATAATAGAGTAGTAAAAATTTGGCAAAAGGTGTGATTCAACGACCACTTCCTCCCATTTTCGAATATCTTTAAGTGTAGAATAACTTATTCGAACTATTATGACGGATTATTTGCCTTGGATTATATGCAGTATGATGCTGAGTTTAATTTGTTATGTGGTTGGGCAACAAAAGTCAATAACAAGACAAAAATCGACCAATATTTTTGTTGTTGAAGTTTTGTGTTATCAAAGTCATTACGTCTGATCTCGCAAAAAGAAGAAAAACTTCGATAAAAGTAATGGACTTAGCCTTCGTTGCTAATCTTTTATTTTTACAAAGAGCTTTTTAGTGAATTCAACATATTTTAAAAATCGGCTAATAAAATTTGATGGGTCCTACGAACCTAAGACCCAAATGACCTATGTTGCTCGTTTACGAACTCGGCCTCACATTTTCCTCAGCACGCTATAAAAACAGCTTGATATCTCTTTTCGTTTTTGAGTAATCGTGATGACAGACGGGCAGACAGGTGACAGACGACAGGCAGGCAGACAACCGGAAATGGACTAATTAGGTGATTTTATGAACACCTATACCAAAATTTTGTTCATAACATCAATATTTTAAAGCGTTACAAACTTTGGACTAAACCTAGTATACTTTGGTATATTTCATGTACATGGTATAAAAACAACAGAATCATTTACATGTAATAGAAATAAATTCATAGAAGACATAATTCATAACAATAAAACAATTTTCTTTACTTTTTAGACAAAATAGTAATAATCTCGTTCTATGTCAATATGAATTCAATGAAATGAATCTTGTCTCTAAATTACTCAGTCCAACACTATTTTAAAGTAAATACTTAAATATATTATAATCTTAGAGTATACTAACTAATCACTATTATAACAAAACTACAAAAAATTACAAGCAAGGTCGTCAAGTTTGTTGTGCATCATTTTTTTTTTTTTGTAGTTAAGTTGTTTCAAGTATTACAATTCCAAGAATCATAGACATATCTATTTGAACTTTGGATGTTTATTACTATAAATATTGAATTGTTTTAAAATATTTTGTTTTAACATTTGAAGGTGGGTGCATACTTTGTGTTTAGGCAATTTTATAACAGATATTGCATACAAGTTACATATAGTAACAAATATTATATAAATATATTTGTGTGTTGTATATGTGTCCCAAAAACATCTAAAAAAATTATTTTATGGCTTAATTATCTACCTTTTTTGTTATTCTATTAGGTACATAATTGTGCAATAACATATGCAAAAATAATTTGGTCCAAATAATTTGATCCGTTGTCCGACATTCTAAAAAATTACAATTTTTGCTAGAATAACAGCAGATACGGATTTCCGTCAAGTTCGTAGTGAAATGTTGTAAGCAAATTCTAGGAATTTAAAACTTCAAAGTTTTTGTTTCTTTGTCATCGATTTAAATTCTCAAATATGTTTTGCCATCGATTTAAATTTTCAAATATAGAGTCTTAAAAGTGTGGTAATAATTTTGTGTGGAAACAACTGTCTTAATCAGAGTCTAAAATAGAGGTTGCTTAATCGTTATAAGATTGTATCAATTTTGATATTCTACTACATTTCATTGTGCAAGTTGTATGAAAATTTATTTTCTATTTCTAATCTCTCCTTATTCCAGACCTTATACATTTATCTAACTTATGATTTAGTTACATCGACCCATGTGTAAATAACATAAATAATCAAATTTTTTGTACATTAATCATGAATAGAAATAAATCATTGCAGTTAATAAACAAATATCTTATCAGTAAAATAGTTGCATTATTAATATGCTATTTGATATGTTTAAAAAGTGGCACGCAGGAACTGGTTACTCCTAATGAATTTTACGTATTACATTTTACATCTCATTGTTTGATTTTACTTATAATGAATTGATCACCATGTCAACAACTTATAGTACTTACTTATATTTAGAAAAAACTTTATTTGTATTTACAATAGAACTGTAATATTACGGCTGGTTATAAGGTTTATTATTTCCTCACTTTTACTTCGGATTGAACTGAACAATTTTGTTTGCTCAGCTATGTGTACAAGATAAAGGATTGACAACAAGTGACAAAATAAATGAAATAAGTCCGTGATTTTGTAAGGGAAAAAAGGCCATTTCCGTGTTTTAGAAGTTTCTGCGTGCCGCATAAACTTCCGACTAACCATTTGAATATGAATCTATACTTTTTTAAATTTAAATTTCATATTTATTGTAATTTTTCAAATAGGAAAATAGAGTACCAGTCAGAGAAAATACACATTTCTACATCACCCATGAGGTACTGTATATTGGGATGCGCTCCCGTTATTTTCTCGTTCCCTATGACGTAGAAATTCCGTAAAATCCGTTTTTAATGGACGTCTATGTCACGAAAGAGGTAGTTATTATGTCACGTATGCGAAATTTGAAGTTAATCGGACCGATAGTTTCGAAGATTTCGTGATGAGTCAGTCAGTGGAACATCGCTTATATATATATATAGATTAGCATAAGGTCGGCGACTGCTTAAGAAATATTAAGGCCCTAAAATAATAAATAAGGATAATAAACAAAAGGCCCATAATAAACAAAACTTTAAAATATAAAGGAATTGTTCGACAGGCACTTCAAGTGGTTTACTCACAAATTTCTCCTGATTGAAGTCAAAACTTTCGTGGCGAGGAAAGACATCCAAATGTATTACTACCTTATGGTTTACCCTTACTCTTACCGACCTTATGGTCTAAATAAAGGAATGATTTGTTTAAAGCTATAAACTTTGAGTTCATTGGAAAACAAATTTTATTCCATTTTGAAATATGATGAAATATGATTTAGAGTCTAAAGACGATGAGTAGAAAATTTAAATTATAATTATCTTTGTAAATGACATTTGAATGAAAAAAATGACAAGATAAATAACATTGCTATACCAAAAACAATTATTTGCTTCATTGATATTCGCTCAAAAGAAAACATGTCAATGAAAAACAGGTTTCAAAGGAATATCAAAACCATGTATAATGTATATAGGTACTTCATTTTCAATATAAAGTAACGATGCTTTTTACTAAAAAACATACCACATATTGATAACAATTAATTGTGTAAAGTGGTTTGCACTTATTTAATTAATTAATATTGAGAACGACCTATTATGACATTTTGTTGTTTTTATAACATAATAATTATGTTAATGTTGTCATTCGTGTCATCATTTTATTTATGAATGTAATGCACTTGTATTTAAATTATACTAGCTTGATACCCGCCTGCTTCACTTGGCTTAAAAGAAAAAAAACCACTGCTTCATAGAATCCACCTCTCTTGATCTCACTTATTCCCCTTTCATAACACGTGAAGAGATTGCTTTACGCAGCTAAAAGATATGCACAGTTTTCAATTTTTCAAATTGTAAAATAGTCATAACTCATTGAGTATATCAGAAAAGGTGGCCATGAAAATTGTTTGACATTTGCTATTTTAAATTTTTACAGAAATCTTTAATTGATGGTTCAAAATGATGCTCATAGATCTACCCCATCTGTGATCATCATTTTGAACCATAAATTAAAGATTTCTGTAAAAATTTAAAATAGTAATATATCTTTATAATTTATTGCTAATGTATTATTCTTACATATATTTACTAACGCAATGTTAATTTTTAATTTATTTCTCATCTGCATACGTAATTTACACTTTCCGCATGAAGTGTATATTCAAATATTATCAGATAAATAATTATAAAGATAGTAGATCTTTACGAAGTACTAAATACTAACTTACTCAAGCAGTGCTTAGTACCTTATACTAATTGATAGAATTTTAATAATCTGCCAAACAAGTTACAACATTCAATCATTGTTTTAAAGCTCTCTCACACCACGTCCGCTTGATTTCGATTAATATCTGACTTCAGAAAAATAAAATCTTTAACCTTCAGAATGTGTTTTTATTTCGTTTGTTTCGTTAATAAATTTCTTTCGGACATAATTTTATATAAATATTTTTGCTTATTTTGAGTTAGAGAATATGCACCTTAATAATGAGGTGCAATTTTGAGACACTGTGTATGATAAACACTAAATGCACTTTAAATAAATTTAAATATCAGTAAATATGACTTAATTAATCGAAACAAATTTTATCGTCTAATTCACAACATTTTGGTTTTTAATCAGTTCATGAAAAAACTTGGCACTAAAACAATAGAATTGTTGTAGAAGTAACCTTGACTTTCGTCTAATTCAGTTGTTTATAAACCGAGACATTAAAAAAGTCGTTGAAACAAAAAGTATGTTATTTCTATAACGAACTATGCAATAGAAAGTATTAAATCATCATGTACTCTTTCCTGAACTGGTGTATGAAGCTTAAATATTGGTGGAAGCGCAAGTTAGTTCAATGTGCATTTCTATTTGACATAAAATAAAGGATCGGACTAAATTTTTTTTCACTTCTGATGAAGAATTCTCATTTCATGAATAGAATAGTGAAGTTGGTTTTTTAAAAATCACTTATAACGTCATACGAGGGTATCGCCATAGAGCTTACATATAAAACTTTGTAATATTTTTGATTGCTTATAACTTCGCTTTTTATCAATTTTAATTTCACTTTCATTTTTTCATGATTATCCATTGTGTCCAGTCAAGTCAGCAACATATGGAAAACTTTGTTATTATTTGATTTAGGAAAAAAGTTATTCGCGATAAAAAGTTCTGGGTGGCCTAAAACGCATTATGAAATAAGCAAATATCTATTTTTGCCATTCGGAGTTAAGCATCTTTATTTTTTACAATGTTGAATATATTGAGAAAATTTGAGCCTAATTAAGAACTACGGTCAGATATCCAACATTATCCATCTGACAAGAAAGATTTTGTTATTTTTACTCACTTTTCTATGTATTAGCATTGATAAAATTTATGCCTACAGAAGAATTTCTAGTTCGCCATTTTCGAGTAAATAAGGACTATTAAGGACTTTTTCATGAAAACACGGATGACTGGTACAACCATCCGGATATTTTACATTTTTTGGAATAATTTGCGACCAGTCAACAATTTGTGTAGAAATAGTCTACGCTACTTTTATATCTGTAGCTGATTCTTTACCTATATTAATCTGTAAATCACTATTCAATAATTCAACAATAAAATTACAATTATTTTACATTTAAACATGCGATATTATAATTATATCGACATAAAACTTACATGTGCATTTTATAATGTAAATAAAATGAAGCGAGCAGAAGGACTTCATCACTATAATCATATTTCTCTCTCCTTACATTTTTTTTATTATTCGATTCTTTTTCTTGAAATGGGAATTTTGTCTCCTCTTTCATGTTTTTGAAAATATTAAATATGTATAAAAGAGGGACTGACGAGGAAACGTATGACCAGGAAAAACAAATGACAATCAAGACATTTCCTTAATCTTTAGTGCCCGGCATTTTTCTCTCTCTACAGTTTTACATGGCTTTCGTTTCAGCAAAAGAATCTATTATCTCCGTCTCAAGGGCAATTTTGTATTCAACATCTAGAATCGCGTGGCTAGATAGGCGTTTTTGAAGTCTAACTCATTCTTGATTGAATGCAGGTTTTTAGTATGATAAAGCTTCGCTCACAGCTTAGAGATGTCGTTGGTAATGTGCAGTACCTATATATTCTTAACTCTATATTAAAATTAGAAAACGATTCTTGCAAGTCATGATTGCACAGATGTTAAAACAGGTCGAATGCACTTGGCTTTTCTTTAGTTTCGGTTACTAGCTTTTCTTTGATTTCGGTCGCAACTACTGTATTCTAGTTTTTGGATTTTTTCGTGGTAGATCGCGTGCATTTATCTGCTGATCCTTGATTCCAAAATGGGATACGTCATAAATAAAAATTTTATGTGGGACAAATCTCGACACCCCTCCAACAGATCCGGGACTGCACATCCGCACTCTATACCGTTGATCTTCGATACAGTGCATTAGTCTATATTTGCGGTTAAAGTATGACTAAGAATAGGTAGAAACAAGTGGTAGGTATTCTTGTCAAGTAACTTGTTTGTCAAATATTTATGAATCGTATTATACGTTTTTGTTTCAATTTTATAAAATTCTACGTTCTCCATGTTTTATATTACTACAGTAGAATTTCGATAACTTAAACCTCGGTAACATAAAAACCTCTGTTATTTCAAAAAATACTATGTTCCCTTCCCATCAGAGCCCAAAACCTCTATAACTTAAAAGACGCAATCTCTATAACTTAAATAAATAATCTCTGTATAGGCCCTCAGTAACTACATAGAAACATGTACATACCTCTATATTAACTAGGGTACATAGAAACATGTACATACCTCTATATTAACCTTTACCTAACATAGACACTTGATAACTTAAAACCTCTATAACTTAAAATATTTTGTGTTTCCCTTGGACTTTAACTTATCGAGATTGTACTGTATATTATTGATGCAATAACATTGTGTAGAGTTACACTGCACTCTGTTAGACGTACCATAAAGTTTTATTCATATTTTTAATATATAATGATTATATTATTGCTAGTTCAAGTGTTTAACAGTAGGTGGACTGTATGCATTTGTTGTACGGTTTAACTTATTGTTACGAAATTTACAAATCGTGATTATAGATAATATTAAAAGAAACCGTACAAACAGACGATATTTGAGACCGAACTACCTATTAGTAGTAACCCACCTAAAAACATATTATTCAACAGGTAAATTAGCACATATGAAACATCAGGTCCGTGTGCAGGAATTATCCAAGGGAGGGGTTCAGACTTTTGTTTATTATGTTAGCTCATAAAGTCAATATAAACAAGAAACTCATTTTTCGAGTAAAATAATATTTGACTATTTTTGTAAATGGTAGTCGTTAATGACCTCGCCGTTATAAAGCGACTATTAAAATAAATAAATAAATAAATAAATAATAATAATAATAATAATAATAATATTTGAATAGGTCAAAATGTGATAATCTGTTACTATTTTTCAATAAGTTAATTCTGCGACGTACAGAAAAAACTTTTCCAAACCTCTACACGCGAAGTTTATTGAGCGTGGCTAAATCATTGAGCCGAACTTCAGACATTGTCGATCCAAGGTATGTTTTGAGGCAAAGTTGAAAAAGAGCCTCTTAAATAATATAAATAAATAAAGCTCGACTATCGACTAAAACGACTCTCCCTCACAGAGATTTCTGTTTCTCGCTAATAGATGTTTTGGGAGCTTAAAATGACGGGTTCTGGCTATTACTGTCACTTATAGCTAGTTTTCTCACTTATCCAGTTCTCACTTACCCAGGATTGACTGTATTTAAAAGTATTCTACCTTTCAGATACTTTTAGAAGTTTAAAATATACTACCTGACTGAGATATTTCTCGGAAAATTGCTTACCATTTTTTAGCTCTTTACCCAGAACAATACAGTTAATTAGATACGTGATAAATATCTGAATTACAGAACACCGCTATTTGCTTGTAATTTGTAACAAATGATTGACTGTAATTAAAAAAACGCATACGCATAATGCTTCTGTCTTACAAGGATTTTTGCTATTATTAATCATATAATTAATTTGTATACAACAACATTTATCTATTGGTTACTTATTATTTTTTAACGACAAGGTAAAGTATACAATTATTTGAGTTAGAACAGCATATACAAACTTGTAAGCAATATTATGATTAGTTGTTACTATTATTTATAAATAATCACAATATATAGGCTGTGTCAAAAATACTGAATTAGTGAAGAATTAAAAAAACAAGTGAAAACAAATAAATAACTGAGTTAATTGTTGAAATACCCTGTATAGAACATGTTGAATATCAATGCTTGCATTATTTTTTTTTTCAATTAGAAGAGTTTAAAAAATCAACACAGCTTTATTTGATTTTCGAAACTGTTTTCTAAATTTTTTTTTCATTTTTCGAGAATGTTTCATAAGATTATTATTTGAAGTTATCTGCAAACTTTTAACTCTCTATCTCTTATAGTTGTGGAGAAAATAGACACCAAAGTTTTGTCCTAAATTGCGAGCCGCACGGGTAAACAGTGGCATTTACGAAAAAATGTTTCAATAAAAAATTGTCCATTGTTTTATAAGAAACATATTTTATATTTAAAGTTTTGTTCTATTTTTAACGATTTAAAAGATAAGTCCTAGGCCCAACATCACTTTTGATGTCCTGAGCATGCTATAAAAATTTTAGCTTGGTATCTCTTTTCTTTTTTGGAGTTATCGTGTTTACGGATAGACAGACGAACTACCGAAAATGAATTAGGTGATTTTATCAACACCTATACCAAAATTTTGTTCGTAGTATCAATATTTTTAAGCGTTTCAAACTTGGGAGTAAACTTAGTATACCTTGATATATATGACATTTATACAGGGTGTAAAAACATTGGATAGCTGTATTGTATTGGCAAAGGGTAGCATTCATTCACCTATTAATTTCAATTGCATTCATACTTATAGTACTTTCATGACTTGCGTTAACATTTTTTGTTTATAATTTTACATAATTATTGTACAATTAATTTTAATAACGGATTTCTATGATATCGATTATTGAAACTATACAAACTACAAAGTAATAACTCGGTTCTTGGTGAGCCTGGGCGGGGTTACGGAATAGAATTAATTTCGTGATATATGTAGAAAAAACTTTTTTTTGGCATCTTTTCATTCATTTGTAAAGATTTGTCCAAGGCGAACAAAGTGTGGTTCGTCAAAATAAAATTTTTATTGGTGTTGATAATGTTCTCCTTCGCTAATGGCCTTATAATAATAATTACATGGCTAAAAAGTTTGAGGAAATACAAAAGATATACTTTGATTAATAATTCTTGTTATAATTTGATTATAGTTTGACGTTATAAGAAAACTTATCACCGAATTTTTTTTAACCTCTTCTTTAGGACACATAAACCTTGCAGCTAGATTTGCTATTCGAAAATTCATTGGCTGCATTTTAATAATATCTCTGAATCGGGCATAATTGTATGACTCCCACTTAAAACCGTAATGTTATACACTTAGTGGAGGATCATTTAATTTAATAGTACGATCACCTTTGTAGAACATTTTTAAAAATATGAATGAAGTACATAATTTTGAATGGTACACACTGTATAAATGACATTTTCATATGAGTGATTGAACTCATATCAATTTAAAGAAAAAACACAATAATGAACACAAAAAATTGTTTAAAGTACATATTACTTATTATAATTAAATAGGCATTGTTAGTACAAAATTACATTGAGTTGTCGTTCTTACATTATAGAAGCAATCTATGGTACAAACTAACCTAACTCAGAGATATTTAAAAACATTTGATAGTAAAGCTACACAACCTCTATGTATATAATCATAATACTAGAGGAAAAGTGAGCTTAAAGATTATGATGCTATAAACATTGATGACAAACTTATAGCTCCTCCATTTCATATCGAAAGAGATCAATTCATACAGAGGTCACATTATTACGTCAGACAGAGTTCTTAGAAGTCACAATTCATCTCTTATGAAGAACTGATTGATGCATTCAATTTATATTTTTAACAAATTTTCACGTCATGTAAGTAAAGATAACCAGCCAACCATACATGTCGTACACACATGACTAATATTCTCATGTAATACATATTATACAATGTTCGACAAATTTGCGCTCTCACGGGTAAACAGTGATGTTTTCGAAATGTTTCAAACAAAAGTTGTTTAATTTTTTATAAGGAACATTTCTTAGATTTAAACTTTTGTTCTATCTCTAACGGTTTACAAGATGGGCCCTACGGACCCAAGATCCAATTGACCTATGTTGCTCATTTACGAACTCGATCTCACTGTTTAAGTCCAACTTTATATCTTTTTTCATTTTCGAGTTATCGTGTTTACAGACGGACGGACGGACAACCTAAAATGAACAAATTAGGTGATTTTATTTTTTTTAACGCCTATACCCCTATACCAAAATTGTACTCGTAGCATCAATATTTTTAAGTGTTTCAAACTTGGGACTAAACTTAATATACCTTTATTTATATTACATACATGATATAAAAATCCAAAGAGTGTTTTTAGTTAGTTTTTGGAAATTCGACTATTTGGAAACAAAATAAACTTTGTGGAAACATTTTGTTTCATGTGTTTAATGAATCAAATAAGTTACATTTTAAGGGGGTAGAAAATTAAAATTTAAGGGATCCTTTTGCTCAGATAAACGTTGATGGCATGTATCTCTGAAAATATACAAGCTATACGAAAGTTCCGATCTCTAAACGCTTTTTATTAATTCTCTAAACGCTCTTTATTAACTCTCTAAAATAACAATAATGTTTTTTTGGAAGCTTGGATATTTTCGGAGATATAACCAAGTTTAAATGGGCAGCAAAGACTCGAAATCTTTTTAGTATATGTTTCATCAAAGTTCTTTTTTTTTTGAGGTTTGTGAAATAAGCTGTTTTAAACGACTATATTAATAGACAAACTTATCAATGTACCTACCTTCCTACTCGGTAGTCGACCAGTAACTGCCCAATAGAAGCCTAAATTGAAATGTAATGCAAAGGCTTCATTGATTTTCGATCGAAACTTCCCTATTAGTATCCAATTGGCCAAGGGTTCGAATGTTTATATTTTATCCATACCAGGTATGACTTAGCAGGACCTGATTTGTCCTGACATATATTAAAACTTATCGAATTGAGATAAAATCCTTTTCTGGAGTTAGTTAAAAATAAAATATTCTAATTTTGATATCAAAATGGTATCTCGAGATCCGTATTTTGTTGTTTTTGTGACGTTTATGCAACATATTATCACACAATTGGAATCTTCGTTGGATAATTTTGATGCTTGGTTGTGCTGTTAATAAAATCATGTGATAAAACATAACGTTTTATTAAACCTTAGAAAACAATCCTATTTTTTAATCGAGTTTCTTTCTCATTTTCATTTTTGATGCCACTTTCAACTCGTTAGAAGATCTTATACATTTAAGAATATTTCAAAATAACTGCGAATGACCGATCTTCGTACTTTTACATTGATCTACCGTTTATTCTTATTCTTCTTCATTATATTATTTTACACAGTATGCGTTATTCTTTGGAGTAAATTTTTAGCTTTTCAATTTTGCTATTTTTTCTGTGTTTTTTTTTCCAAATTTTGATTTCATTGATTGTGATTTTTAATCGCAAAAATGGGTCACTCATTTGCTCGCACTCAGTTCCTGCGATTGCTTGAATTTTTTTCCCTGTTCGCCACACGTTTTGGCTAGAACCTCCTCCTAGACAAACTCGTCATTCTGTATATAGGAGTAAAAATTATATATGCTAGCTATTAGTTAGTTGGACATGTCTTATTTGATTATCGTACATATATTTGTATATAATATGTATGTTATCATAATAATATAATACTTTCTGTACGGACAAAAGGATACCAAGGACATGTGTAATGAGTATTGTTATGTGTGGGAATAACCTTTATATATGTCACCAACATTTAAACATACATGATATTTTCTACTACACATTCTGTTGTTTAATTTTTATCCAAATATTTGAATATAACCCGATCATCTCAGTCTAAAAAGGATTCCACCTCGGAATCTAACGGAATACGCGGTAAAAAACCTTTATTTTGATAATACAAATGTTGCCTCAAAAATTACATATGATCATGTGTCAACGCCTTCAGGTAACCAAGGTCAAAAGTCGCACAAATCCGGTTTTTGAGAGTATTTCGTTTTCTATGCCTTCAATTTTCTTTACATTATAAAAGTTGTAGAGAATAAATAAAATTCCCTACAAAATTTATCTGATACTCTATTTCAAAAACGGTTCAGTGTGTGAAGTAAGGTTTCAGACAAAATTTGTAGAAAATTTTATCTCTTGCGACTTTTATAATAAATGTTAATAAGATTGAAGGCAAAGGAAATGTGATATTCACAAAAACCCAATGTGACCTTATGTGACTTTGGGATAACATTCCGTTAGATTCCGAGGAAAAATCCTAAGATGCTTAGACTAATACTGAAATTTGGTTTAAATATGCTTTCCAATTTGTTTTGTATTTTCTAATAGCTCATTGAAGAGTTTTTTTATTGGTTTTTTGCTTATATTTTCTACCATGGAATTAATTAAAATGAACGATTTACACCACAATGTAGAAAATTGGTGGAAACACTGGGAAGTATGCAAAATAATAGATAATTATTAAAAATTACAGAATAAAATTTATGGTACCTACATTCTAAAATAGTTTTTTTAGTAATACATTAAAAAACAGCCAAAGGTAATTGTAAAAGCGTGAAACGCTTTCTGCTAATTAATGTTATCAAATCCCTAATGAGTTCAAATTAATCTAAAATAAGCAATTCTGGCCTAGCGAAATATTTATGAATTTGATTAATATTTTTATTTATGCGTCGTCAATGGGTATATTTTAAGCAGAGAAGGGCTTAATAAATAGCAGAATGTAAAAGCCTGAAGCGCTGTATGGTAATTAACGTTATCACAATAAAAATAAATTAAAAAAAATCAAAATAATAAGCAATACCTTACGTGAAGAGACTTTGAGACTTTGGGCAGGATTTTCGACTGACCAAGCTGTGCATAACTAAAGCTAGGCTATTTGACTGAGCTTAGTTGAAACTCACTAGTACACATTTGATGGTGAGAAGACACTGTTGACTACCCACCTCCGTAACTTGTTGATCTACGAGTATCTCGCGTGTAGAGTCTGTATGGAAGATGATGAAACCTCCATACAAGTTATTTGCAAACCTGTAGGAAGTTACTTGTAGAATGTTTGGGTCCGAAAACTTAGTCCCTTCCTGAAAGCAATAATGACGGAGAAGTTGTGTGATTTCTGCGTCGGGTGTTTGGCCTCGATTGAATTTTATAGCTTTAAATGCTTAAAATAGCACCTCTAGCCCGGAGACGTCTCACATTTGGATGACAGCGCAGCGTTTCCTCAAGCACAGCACGTGCGATCCTTTGGACTGAATATAATTGACCCTTACTTGATTGAATATAATAATTAAATTCATATTTTTACGCTTAAATTAACACAAATATGTATACATTAACTAAAATGTCAATCATTTTGATAAGCATTGATCAGTTAGAAAAACGCAATAAGAAAAATGGAAATATTGAAGGTTGTTTATTTTGTTTTAGTATAAATCTATAATATCCTGGTGTGAGTTTTTGTATCGACAATAATGCATGAAAGGCGTCACAATTTTTTGTTGTTCTTCATCAACATTCTTTCAATAACAGAATATTTTAAATAAAAGTATTAAAAGCACAATTCGTTGTCTTTTCAATGTAGGATATCTTTAATACAGGGTTGTTCAATAAGATGTTATCTCGTAAATGGGAGATACTTTGTAGGGGAGAGATTTTATTATACTAAAAAGTAGAAAATAATTTTTTTAATGGATCACTCATCCATGACTATTTGCAAAAGCTGGAAGCGCTCAATTTCAAATATCTAGGATCATTCATAGAACCTCAAGCTACAAATAGTCATGTATAAGTAGTAATGCATAGAAACAATTATTTTCTACTTTTAGTACAATAAAAGCTTGTCTGCTAAAAAGTATTTATGATTTAAATTTTTTATTTAAAACTTATATAAATAATAAGCTTTAACATCTGTTTCTCTGAAAATATATGCCTATAACAAAGGCCACCTACATCATTATTTGTTAATATTTATTTATTAAACAACAATCATATATATATATATATATATATATATATATATATATATATATATATATATATATATATATATATATATATATATATATATATATATAAAATTATATTTTTTGGTGTGTATGGAGTCGGTTACTTCGTCCGTATCCAAGCGACGACACTGTGATCAATTCTACCGCCCCGTTAATTATAATTGCTCACACTGCCGCTGCCTGAATTCGAACCTAAGCCTAAGTAGATTAACGTTCAAAGTATAGCGCCTTAGACTGCACGACCACTTAGGCTCTTTTTTAATTTAAAACTATAAAATGTTTATATATCAAATATGGTTGGAAGCGTTGGAAATTCAGATCATAACAAAAATTTGCATTATCTCTGGTTAAAGCTTATAAAAATTGTATCTTAATTTTATATCATCATATCATCTGGATACTTTTACTTTGTATTTTAGATCGAATAGTCTTAAATTTAGCACACATGTCTAGTTATTTATGCATCATCTTATTAAAATCGTATTGCATATGATTGAAATCGAAAAGATATGCGTACATGTATCTACTAGTTGATCATGTGCATGTCTGTTCGCCTTGTTCTATGTTATGCTTCATGGAATTTTACTATCATTTTTAACGAATAATTAATTTTGTTTATTATAGCAATGGAAGCTGTAAGTTTTAATAAAAACAATAACATGTAAAATCTGTCAATGAGTGTGCCAATTTGTTTTATTATTATTAACAAAAGTATATTATGATTATTTCAATTATTAATTATGTAGAACTGTCATATTATGTGTCAGTAATAAAATTTTTGAGTTATTGGCATTTGGTTGTTTGCATCTTATAAAATACACTTAGAATAATACTCTAGCGGGAAAAACATCTTAAATATAGAATTAATTAAATGTCCGTATTGAATATTGATTTGAGTGTTTAATAGTTGTATGCACTAGATAATATTTATAAAAAAATTTATGCAGCGTAAAATTATACTTAACAAATTGCTTTAAATTATAAAATAATTGGATTTTGACAATTATTATTATGAATTATACTATTCTATACATATTTGTAATAAAATACAAAATTTTTTATTTTAAATGATATAATTTTAAATACTAATTAAATATTCTGTGTAACAGATATAATAAAATTTGAAAAAAAAAAACAAGCTGTTTTATTTTAATTAAAGTTCTTCCATTTTAAACGGGGAACCCTTCTTCTCCAAATTTCCTTAAGTAAAGGGAAAAAGATGTAACAATTGACAACTGATTTACAGCCGTGTCTTAATAAGTATGGCTTACTTTAGGTTGAAAAGAGTTTTATAATTATTTCTTTGAGTGAAATATGCTTTAGTTGTATCGGTAATAACATTAACTATTTGTGGAGCGCTAAGGAAATTGCGCAAAATAATATCTAAATTTTTATGAGACTACCACAGTCACTAAGAGTACAGATGTATCTAGTTATTTCCTTTTTAATTTTGATAATTATTATATGTTTTTATGTATAATTATAGAATGAATTCTGTGTATTGTCAGCATCCCACGCAACTTTATTGTAGTTAGTATTTTAGTCACCACACGTCATGACCAGAGTGTTTATTTGTCAATACCCTGTCAAACTTTAGAGGTCTTTGAGCATGCGTAGTATTTGACAGTCATTTTAGAATGACTATAAAATTTGGAAGCCATTGTCAAGGTCGTGTGTAACAACTTTTTCCTGTACGAAAATTTACATAAGTTTAAAATGAATAGATAAGCTTTTTCCTGTACGAAAATTTGCATAAGTAATTTTAAAATGAATAGCATAATTCAGGTAAGAAGCAAATTGAGTAAAAAATTGTTTTGTCCGATACTTGAAAGAACGAGATGTCCGTTTCTCGGGTAAAAATTGTAATCTTAAAATAATCAAACGACGGGCACCCGGTTTTGTTGAGTGTTGAGCAAAATGATTTTTCAAATTTTAATAAAATATTTTCTTATTCTAATATCGTACTCCCTGAAGAAGTTCAACAGAGCAGTGTTATATAGCTATCACATAGCCAGGTAGGTTTGTCTATTGACAGTGATCAGACTTTCTTCAAGGCATTGTCTCCTATGTGATATGATCGCTATCAATAGACACACCAAACCTGCCTTGCTATGTGATTGATATACAACACTGCTGTGTTATTTTCTTTGGTTTATACATAAGAACGATTTACTTCATATATTAGGTATACTCTTCATACTTGATATATTATAATAAATGGCTAACGAGATGGATGCTAAACTGTATATGACTATTTTACATTTAACAAAATTGAAAACTGTGCACATCAAGAGAGGTGGAGGCTATAAAGCGGTGTTATTTACTTTTAAGACCAGTGAAACGGGCGGGTATCAAGTTAGTATATATTAATTTTTTTAATGTTATTAAAAACTATGTATTAGAAAGAGAGAGAAAGAAATGCATTTATTCCAATTTGTGAAACAAAATATACAAGAATATTATTACATTGCGTAATTGAGATGTATAATATACGCGTATCTGTTTAATTGATGAGCAATTCACAGTTACATGCAATACACATTATCACGTGGTCCACATCGTGGTTCTATTTATTAACTCACATGTTCAACATGTTGGTTTTAGCGTGTTGTTGTCATGGCAACGTATTTATTTTCTTTTTGTTTATCTGAGACCATAATATCTTTGTAATATTCACCTATATATTTCATAGCGATATACTTTCTAAATTACTTGATGGAAATATCATTGGGTGGACATTATGATATGTCTCTGAGTTTTATTGATAATCGGATTCAATCCAAAAAAACTTTCATTAAAGTTTTGGATTTGGAGTAGGAAAAAAAGAAGTGTTTCTAAAGAAAAGTATAACATTTGGACTTTTTCGATTAATTTAAGTAAAATAGAAATATCGGAAGGAAAGTTGTAAATTATAAATTATGAATTGACATACCGACTGTAATTTTTGTAAAATAAATCGAAATATTTATCATATGATAATTAATTTTATTTTAAAATTTCTTGTAGAGAGTTTTGATGAAATTAAAACAATACTTTAATTTCAAGAATTCTTTTACTAGCTTTTTTCACTTGTTACATTTTTTAATATGTGACATGTTTCGGACTATGAATCCATGATCAAACTATGACGGATAATACAATTTTCGTTTCTTCAAATACAATTCAACAATTTTTGTTGTTAGGTATAAAAATAATTTCAATTATAAGATTGAAAAGTTTTAAATTTGTGTCAGTTTGATCGTTAATTAAGTATTTCGATTAGCTCTAAAATATTTGGTCTATATCCATTTCGTTCAATGTTTAATATTCGAAATTTTGGTTTGGGTTTGTGATTGTATTTCAGCAGGCGATTGACGTATGTTGCTTATAGGAATGTTTTTGTAGAATACTCCGAAACATGTCACATGTTAACAATGTGTAAAAATAAATAATATTTTCATCAAAATAAATTAATTTTTGTATAATTTATCAATGAATACAATAATTTAATTAATCAGAAAGGTAGTGAATAGACTCTCCTGACTTTAATTGGTTATATCTACCACGAATTGTTATTGACGTAATTATAATTAATGTTATTTATAGCGTAATAATTATTGACCAATGGGTGTTTATTATTGTATGTTCGTCATAAATAAATCACAGGAACAGGACAAAGTATTGCAAAATTGACTATGTGTGATGGAAGAACATATAAGAACGTGAAACTCGAGTGGAGAGGGTAGCAAGAAAAAAAGTGCCTATCTCGTTGAGTACTTTGTCCGGATATTCAGCCATGGGCCCTTGAAGTCTCGGCATAGGAGGTTTCATGTCCTTAGAGATACTAAAATGTGATGTGTTATGGCTAAGGCTCGAAAATATGACGTTCGCGCTGTTACAGAATCAATCATTTCCGCTTCATGCTTACAACTTCATGTACCATTTTGCCCCGGTCTACTTCACATCAACAAGAAGTGCGTATTCTTATGCGGTTTTACCCTACAAATCTTAGATTTCTTATTAAAACTTTATAAATTGTGAATATGCTAATTAAATATTCAAATATAATTTTATCGAATTATGATGAAATTGTTAATAAATATTTAATTATTGATCTAAATCATTTCTCTTTTTTTTTTTTGATTTATTTACATTCAGTATTTTAATTTACGTTTTATTTGTATTTTATTTTTTGGCTAATTGGGTACAAATTAACGTTTTAAGGATGTATGAGCGTTGTATGATCAAGTAATTTCAGGTAAAAAAATAAGAAAAATATATATTTTCAATTTTGATAGTGAATTATGTTATAACTTGACAATATAAGACGAAAAGTAAGTATAAAGTATTTCGATATCTGGAGTAATTTTCAAAATATTGAAAATTTTGTTTAATTATTTAGCTTTCGATACCACGAAAACCAAGGCAGATATCATATATTCATATTCAAAGTTGAAGTACGAGTAGGGTTACAACTTTTAATAAAAGGCTTGAATTAAATTTTAGTGAAAGGCTTGATTTTGACGGCTTGAATTCATCATCAATGTTGAAAATTTGATAATAACTCATTCTCTACCCTGTTCGTATTTTCTTAAAAATTTAGGAAAACAATCTGAGTAGGTATAATGCGAGATTTTATTTTGCCATAAGTAGCAAAAGTTGTCAATTACTCTCGTTATTATTTTTTTATCATTCAAGGAAGGGATAACCCCAATAAAACTTATTTATCAAGGTCCAATTCAAGATCCAAAGATGTCTCTCTTTGAGCCTTTACCATTTATTATTTGAAAAATTGCTCTGTATTTTAGTTACTCAATAAGGGTTTGGCTTATTATTTATTAAAATGATCCACCCTGTATATATCGCAGTTAACAGTAATAACTAGATAAAATTTCAAAATATTAAACTATAAAAAACATTCCCAACCTACCTCATCCCTGTACAATTCTACCACGCATTAATCGATTCAAACAGAAGTACCCTTGGATTTGTCTCTTAAAGCAACAAGATATACATTACGTGAAATATTTTAAAATGGAAACGATTGTATAGATTGTGACATGAACACTTTGAAATTTGATTATTAGTAGAGTGAAATTACGCCTTGTGTATGGATTAAAAGTTCGAGCAGCGAAACTTTGGGGTTTTTCTTTTCACATCAAAATAAGTATTTTTTGAAATTTTTTACTTTCCCGGAGTGGTGCAACATGTTTAAAAAACAAAATGGCGTCAAAAATGAAATTTTTTTCAGAAATTTTATCATTTTTATTTTATATTCGCAAAAGGAGGCATCGGTGCATATCCAAATTTGGTAGGTTTGTAGTCCATGTTAAGAACTACTCCTCATAATTTTTTGGTGGGGTTTCGTCCCTTCCCCTCCCAGTTATATATATATGTATACATACATATGGTAAAACAGTTCATTTGACTATAACTTGAAAAATATTCGATTGATTTTAATGAAACTAATATCAATAGTAGGTTTTATTACTTACAACTTTCGGTTAAAATTTTAGCGAAATCCGTTAAATAGTTCGGCCAAAATTTCCAATTTAGGGAATTGTTTAAAATGGCTGCCATTTTATGCCATTTTGTCCTACGAGGTTAAATTTTTTTTTAAATTGTAGCATTTTTTATTATCTTTCGATTTTATAATAAGTGGCTTACCCGTAAAATGACTCCTTGATCCATATTTTTGCGAAAAACGGAAAATTTAACACTTTCTGGAAATAATTGTTTGGGGGGTGGATGGACTAGCTTTGGGGGGAGTTTTTTGCTTTGGCATGAGAAAACTATTTTTAAAAGAGGTCTATATGGTTTAAAGCAAAATTTTTAAGTTTTAACCCAAGCGCTGTAAGGGGGAAGGGGTGTATGAAATAAATGTATCTTAAAAGATTTTAAAAAGAGGTCAAAATAGTTTAAAATGCTAAAGTAACCCAAAATTTGAGATGCTTTTATTAATATAGCACTTTTTACAACATCCACCCCTTCCCCTCCCGCTTTAATATTTTTTTCAAATTCAAAATTTTTATGACGTATAAAGGGGTTTTTGGGGTCGCTGATCTCGAATTTTGCAATAGATTATCAAAAACAATTGTAATATTTTTAGGGGGTGTACTTATTTGGGCCAAAAGTTCGAGATCAGCGACCCCCAAAACCCCTTTATACGTCATAAAAATTTTGGATTTGAAAAAAATATTAAAGCGGGAGGGGAAGGGGTGGATGTTGTAAAAAGTGCTATATTAATAAAAGCATCTCAAATTTTGGGTTACTTTAGCATTTTAAACTATTTTGACCTCTTTTTAAAATCTTTTAAGATACATTTATTTCATACACCCCTTCCCCCTTACAGCGCGGGGGTTAAAACTTAAAAATTTTGCTTTAAACCATATAGACCTCTTTTAAAAATAGTTTTCTCATGCCAAAGCAAAAAACTCCCCCCAAAGCTAGTCCATCCACCCCCCAAACAATTATTTCCAGAAAGTGTTAAATTTTCCGTTTTTCGCAAAAATATGGATCAAGGAGTCATTTTACGGGTAAGCCACTTATTATAAAATCAAAAGATAATAAAAAATGCTACAATTTAAAAAAAAATTTAACCTCGTAGGACAAAATGGCATAAAATGGCAGCCATTTTAAACAATTCCCTAAATTGGAAATTTTGGCCGAACTATTTAACGGATTTCGCTAAAATTTTAACCGAAAGTTGTAAGTAATAAAACCTACTATTGATATTAGTTTCATTAAAATCAATCGAATATTTTTCAAGTTATAGTCAAATGAACTGTTTTACCATATGTATGTATACGTATATATATAACTGGGAGGGGAAGGGACGCAACCCCACCAAAAAATTACGAGGAGTAGTTCTTAACATGGACTACAAACCTACTAAATTTGGATATGCACCGATGCCTCCTTTTGCGAATATAAAATAAAAATGATAAAATTTCTGAAAAAAAATTTCATTTTTGACGCCATTTTGTTTTTTAAACATGTTGCACCACTCCGGGAAAGTAAAAAATTTCAAAAAATACTTATTTTGATGTGAAAAGAAAAACCCCAAAGTTTCGCTGCTCGAACTTTTAATCCATATAACAGCCTTTTTTTGCGTAGATTTACTCCAGTATATATGTGTCCTTATGCTTTGCCTTTACACATGTTCTGAATTGAAAATTCTCTTAGCTAAAAGAATTTACGCATGTTTACTAAATTTAGTCAATGCGTATTTGTTGATACAAAATATTATTAGTAATAATATATTTAAAATATTATATTGTAAAATTGCCAAAAATTTGTCAAAAATTTTCAAAAAATCAAAACTTATCAACCAAAACTTGACATACATAATATTTTAGATTAGATTTTTAAATGTTTTATCTTTCTAAATTATCGTTTGTCAATAGATTTTTTTTGTTTTACCTACAATGTATTCTAAACATAGATGACAATTTCCGTTAAAATTCCTTGTTTTAAAAATAAACCAGGAGTTTATTATTATACGATAAATAATAAACTATTGAAATTCAATTTGAAAATTTTTACCTTGCAAACTTAAAATTTTGATGTTTTGCATAGACTTTTTCTAACGTGTAGTTGTATTTCCGATTGATGCAATTCTAAACTCTTTTCTTCTAAAAATTGCTTTAAAAAACTGAAGAAAATTGCAACTGCAATTGTGTTATGAACTTGGTTTTACACTCTGAAATCACAATTAGTGTAAGTACAGTACAATTGGAAAGTCTAATAATCAGAACTCTTTTCATCCGAAAGCAATTTTCCAGCCGCACTATCAAATACTAAAAAATATCGTCTATCTTGATAAAGACCGCTAAACCGCTAAAAACCACCATCTCACTTATCCACCTTGCATAACACTCAAAATATGGCATAGGGATTGTTTTAGACAAGTAAAATATATGTACAGTTTTTTTCATTAAATGTAAAATAGGTTTAATTCATTGAGTGTATCAGAACAGATGCCCATGAATTGGATTTTTACCATTTTTACATTTTAACGTTCACCATTTTGGCAGAAATATTTAATTTGTGGTTCAAAATGATGCTCATAGATGGCGCAGTGAAATGTTAGACTAAATTTAATTAATTAATTAATTTTTTAAAATATATTTTTTAAATTATAGCTCATGTGTTAGTCTGCAATATGAGCTATATTATTGTATAATTTCAATCAAATCCATTCAGTAGTTTTTGCTTGAAAGCATAACAAACAATCTTACTTTCACAATTTATAATGATAGGTATAGGGATAATAGTTCAAACGTTCAGGATAATTGCAAGAAAATGCGTTTTCTTGCGAACTGTCCTCTTGGCATCGAAATTTAATAATAAACCCTAGTAAAAATCATTTGTGGCATCATTTTCCTTTGATTCAAATAATAATAATATATTTTCTATTTTAAATATTCACATGATTTTCATGACAGTCATGTGAAGTAGACAACAAACAACTCATACTTTCCGTCCGCCCGTCTGTCCGTATTTAAGATGTATAAAAAATATTTTCAAGTCTTGTGAGTCAATAAACATATGATTTAAGAACTGTAGAATTCAAGTGTGCCAAAATTTGTAAAATGTTGCATCTGTTTGAATAGATAGATATATCTGTGATGTAGTTTAGAATTTTTTCAGGTCGTTTTGTTAAAAAAAAAATTGTGAAAGAGATTTATATTCATCAAGTACAGAGAAGTTTAAAAATATTGAAAGTAGAATTATGTTCGATTGACAAATGGGTTGGTTCAAGCTACCAAAGAAAGATACTTGTCATCAGGTCATGACTATAGATTTTTCTGAATAGATTTATTATGGCGATTATAAATGATGGCTACAAAATACCTAATATTAAAAAATATTTTTGAAATAATCATATTGAAACTACCTTAAGTTTTATTCAAATAGACTACTTTTATTTTAAATTTAGATTTATTGTGTCTGAAATGTATATACATCAATTTATGCAGGTACCATGCATTTTTATACTTAATAAAATTATTTAATAGAAATATTTATACATTTGTATTTCAGCCAAACTTCAAATTAATTGATTAGTTAAGACAGACTGCAGTGTACATAAACAAGTGAAAACAAACAATTGACTGAGTTAACTGTTTAAATACCATGTATAGACAGTGTTGATTACGCAATCGTTTGTTTTTTGACGACACGGAAGTAAAGAAAGATATCCACTTTTAAATAGCCACATATTCATAACTGATATTCCCATATAATACATACTATAAAATTTGCAGCTAATTTGCGCCCCCGTGGGTAAACAGTGATGCAAACAAAGCAATATTTTAAACAAAAGTTGAATATTTTTTTATAAGGAACATTTTTTACATTTAAACTTTTGTTCTATCTCTTAATGGTTTACAAGATAGGTCCTACGGACCCAAGACCCAATTAACCTATGTTGCTCATTTACGAACTCGACCTCATTTTTCACGTCCTTAGCACGCTGTAAAAATGTCAACTTGATATCTTTTTTGGGTTTTGAGTTATCGTGATGACAGACGGACAGACGACAGAAAACCGGAAATGGACTAATTAGGTGATTTTATGAACACTTATACCAAAATATTTTTCATAGTATCAATATTTTTAAGCGTTACAAGCTTGGGACTAAACTTAGTATACCTTGGTATATTTCATATACATGGTATAATAAATGATATTGGAAAACAATTATGTTACGCGGAAAATTTGAATTGACTATGTAATAAAACATAATCGCAGACATTGCACTCATTACGATTAAGATTATTAAATAAATTACTAAATATTTGTTTAATATGTATGATAATTAAATTATAAATACATATGTTAAGTTTGTTATTGTCTGTAATAAAATTTATTCACGTAAAATTGTTCAATTTATCTCCAAACAAATGGTTTTATTTGTGGTATTAGAAATTTGTCGTTGTGCGTTTAGTATTTACATTTAAAAATAAAAATATTTTTCAAAGTAGTGTTATCAAAACCAAACTCGTAGTTACTTAAGTAAAATTAACGGTCATAGATATAATTTGTTACCCCTTACGCATGGTTCACTTTCTGAATACAGTCAAACCTCGGCCTCGGTAAGTGAGGACTGGATAAGTGAGAAAACTCTATAAGTGAGAGTAATAGCCAGGACCCGTCATTTTAAGCTCCCAAAATCTCCATTAGCGAGAAACAGAAACCTCTATAAGAGAGAGTCGTTTTTCCTTCATGGACCTCCGAAAGTGAGACTGCTACTTATCTATACCTCTATAAGCGACAGTCGAGCTTTATTTATTTATATTATTTAGGAGGAATATTTACTACATTCGTACTTGCTGTAACGTACCTCTATAAGAGAGAAACGCTACCCATGTACCTGCATTAGTGAGAAACTCGGGTTAGTGAGAAACCTCTATAAGCAAGAATTGCTGAACTCTCGCTTATCTAGGTTTGACTGTATATAGTCAATGAATGTGTTAATGGCAGTCTTACAGGATAAATAGACACGGGATAGACTAGCTTCCCGCTTCTATGTTGAAAGAAGCTTACAATTGTTTCAGTTTTGATTATAATGAAGAATAATTTTATTTGTTTCCAAAGTGGGTTAAATATCGAAAATTCTATTTTGTCGACTCTGACATGTCTACAAAATGAATGTCTACCAAAGGAAGTATCGGATCCCGATATGTCTCGAAGTTGCAAATGACAAAGTAGTTGAATAAGGGTTTTCTAACGAAACATGGCAATTATCGTAATATTAAAGACCTGTGCCTTTAGAAAATATTTGTAGATCGCACGCGAAAACTTCCAAATTTTTACACATGTAATATTGAAAAAAATAAACAGTTATTCAGCGATTTCCTAATGTTATGCACCTTTTTTTAGTAGCAATAATTCCAAAGTATAAAATTTTCAAAATTATTGATTAAAAATATTTAGATAAAAGAAGAATAAATTATTTCAAATTCAAACTTTTAGACACTTCATAGTGTCACTTCCGTTTAGTTTTGGCAACAAACATCGTAAATAAAACTTTCATTATTAATCAAATACGGATGTCAAATTTCCGACTTGTATGATTTTTATTTTATCTAAAGTAAAATTTAAAAGTATTCGGATGTTTTGTATCATTAAAACAAAACCATAGATTGATTCCGATGAAAGTGATCATTCATGTTTAGATATTGATTGAGTTTTCATTACCCACGCAAATAAAAAGGTAATTTTAATGGCTTAGTACCTCCTCATTGGTATATACATTAAGTTACGAATCAAAAAAATTAAAAGATATTTTTTTTATTTGCTAAAGATTATATCAATTAGATCATAATTTTAAAATTTAATTTGACATTAATTTTATTAATAATGTGTTAAAAACTATGTTTTATCAGAATCAACCATTTCCCTGAAACTCACAAGAATTAAATTTGAAATAAACGAATGAAAACAAACAATGGACAGTTATAATTGTTGAAATACCCATGTATAGACTGTGTTGATGACTAAATCGTTGGTTATTTTACGCCATGTAAATAAAGAATCGCATCAACTCCTAGATAGCCACACACATGTAACTCATATTCCCATATACTACATACTAAAATATTTGCACCTGATTTGCGTCCTCGCGGGTAAACAGTGATGTTTACGAAATGTTTACGAAAAAATGTATCATTGCTCATTTACGAACTCGACCTTACTTTTTACGTCCTAAGCACGATATAAAAATTTCAAGTTGATATTTTTTTACGTTTTTGAGTTATCGTGTTGACAGACAGATGGACAGATGGACAGACAACCGAAAACGGACTAATTAGGTGATTTTATGAGCACCTGTACCAAAATTTTGTTTGTAGCATTATTATTTTCAAGTGTTACAAACTTCGGACTAAACTTATACCTTGATACCTTCATATTTTTCATATACATGGTATACAAATGGAATTTGATAACAATTTAAAAAATCTTAAATTAAAAAATTAACTATTTTCAATATAGTTACCGAAAAACACAAAAAAGGTTTCTTTTGCCTCCAATTTGTAATTCAATTATGTGTTACATTTTGCTCAACCAAAATTCCAATTGGCTTCAGATTCTTTATAAATTAATTAATTTGTCTATTAGAAAGCTTCTAATAAAGTAGGAGCCTGCACATAGAATTGAAAATTCAATAAACTTAACGTTCAAAGATGAAATGAATATCATATATTTTTCATGAGAAGTTAAACAGACATATGTTAAGTACACGTTTATGAACGCACACAAAATAATTATATTTATATTATCAAAAAAATATTATAATTCTTATAATAAAATTTTTTTATTATTTTATTCATTGCCAAATTTTAATTTTACTTACCTCTATGCACAGATTATAGTTTATTTAATTTAAAAATTATAATCTGTGCCTCTTGATACCTACTTAAACAATTTTTTATAATTAGTAAGGTGTGTAAAGGTTTTAACAAAGCCTATATTTTCTTCATTTAATAAAGAAGCTAGCAATAATACTAGGGATTTCAATAAAACTCAATAAATACATTTTTTTATTAACAAAGTTTCCAAAAATCCCAAAAAATTATTAGGTCATCTTGCTTTTTATTATTATTTCATCGTTCAAAGTTGGCTGAAAAAATGATGAATCATATAGGTAATCCTTTTCAATTGGATATTTCTATATCAAAAAATCTAGAGAGTCTGATGAGAAACTATCTAAAATATTTAGACAATTTTGTAGTTTATAATAATAACATAAAAATATAAGGTTGCCGATGATATAAAAACAAAATTTTAATGTAATTATGAGTTCATCGAAGATCCATCATTTGATGAACAGAGACGAGAATAGTTACGAGTATTGATGATTGAAGGGAGATATCTATATTATCAAATTTATAAGACCCACTTGTAAGTACCTACAAAATTTTGTAAATAAAATATATTTTTGTATTTTTTAATCAGTTTTAAGCAAAAAATACTCTTGTAATTTTGTCCCTAGGCGCTTAGTTTTCAAAAAAAAATTTGGAAAAATAATGCAATATTCGATTTTAAGAAGAATGTATTGTTTTCAATCTCTGAGGGAATTCGCTTAGCTAACGCAGCTCCTGTGCCACGAATTTTACTGTGTATATAGAGGTTGTGTGGCATCCATATCAGAATTCTTTTTGATTAAAAAGAAATAAAGTACATGTAGTTACTTAAATTATCGTCTTAATAAACTTTTGAAACAATAAAACAGTAGTGAAATTAAATATTTATACATTATTTCATTTGTTTTAATGTTTTTCTAACCAATTTATTTCTGAGATGGTTTTTATTTGGCATTGATTATTTTTTATGAAATACTTTGTTGTGCATTATTATAATATTTTTGAAATTTTATGTTTTCTTTATGTAGGTATATAAACATTAATAAACATACAGTGGGAAACTTTGTTTGAATGATCTTTTTCAAGTCTACTGCACAAGTCTTTACAGATTTTTAATTATTTTGCAAACAGTTTGCCTTAAAAGCCATCAGAATATTTTTCTTAAGTGGTGACTGCAATCTTGAATTTCAAAAAAAGTTATTTATCCCGATAACAGTTGATTTTCCGAAACGTTTTATCTGACATTCCCAAGGAGTAATAGTAATATTCAGACAGAATTAACAATATTTCGCGTCCTGAAAGAGAAACACCCTAGACTATGCGAAGAAAAGTAATTTGACGTGAAATTCACAACAACCTATCAGATGATCCTCCCTTAACATTTTTTCAAACATTAATCAACATAAGTTGCCTTTTTAGTTTTTCTGTTATAAACCAGATGTTTAAAGGTTTGTAAATTTCGTTTGATTTATTTACTAAAATTTTGTTTGTTTTTTATTTCAGGTAAGCTTTCAATCATATTATATTCTTCAAGGTGATAAGGCAAGTATTGCGAATGTTGTACATTATAAAAATTATAATATTTAAATTAAAATTTTAAACTTATTTAAAATAATTAATTCCTATTTTTGATATTTTATTTATTAAAAAAATAATTGCATTACATATAAATGTAATGTATACTCGCAGTGAATCATAGTGAAAAATCCATAATCATTTCCTGATTACTATCTTCAAAGTTTTTTTTTTGCTTCTTTTTAATAAATTTTAATTACTGCATAAGTAATGATCTTGCAATTTACCTCACCACACTTTATGAAGGCCATTTGTAATCATAATGACATTCAAATATTTGTTCAAATAAATATTAAATGTGTAGATAGGTACTAAAAAATAATAAATAAGTGCGTTAGATGTAAGAAGAAGAAGAAAATTAAAAAATCTATTCATGACTCACATTCGCAAATCTCGTTATTTGGAATTGAACATGTGCTATGACAGAAAGAGACAGTTAAATTTTGCAAGTATTCGTAAATCTTAATGGATCTAAGTATTCGATGATCGTATATACAATTCGATATCGACTTCGTTGAAGTGTCGATCGACGCGTATTAACAGCAACATGTTCCGAAAATTCGTAATAATAATTAAAAGTCAATTTGAACTTAAATACCATACTATAAAGTTTAAGTGTTAGTAGAGGGGTTCCGGGGTTTCCGGGAAAGCAAAACAATTGAGTGACGTTAGTATCGTATAAATATTAATGCCAATATTTATCAATATGTATACTATTGTAACATTACTTAAAAACAAATTGTTTATGTTAAAATATAAATTGTCTGTGGTAACATGTCAATTGAAATGTAATCAAACGTCTCTTTACTGTGGATCTATAACATTACTAAATTATAGATGCACAGCAAAGAGACGATTACATTTCAACTGTTAGGCGGTACGAAGTTCCCCGGGTTAGCTAGTTGTAAATACAAGAAGATATATTTATATAAGACAGGCATTAAGATTATTTATCCTATTTGAGAATTAATAATATTCTAATTTTATTATAGGTTCATAAAAATACAAAAACAAAAAAAAATTCAAATTAATTTCTATTCCTTATATTTTAAAATTATAATCGGATTGCGGTGCATATTTTTGAATACAAAATAATGTAATAGATAGGAGAAGGTGTAGCATCTAGAATCAAAATTTACAAAGGTATATGTGTATTTTAAAGCAACGCAATGGTTTGAAATACCACAATGGTAATTGTGTCTCTTTATAGCACTGTTATTCCTCAACATTATGTTTTTTTTTTTTTTTTTTTGAGAATTTAAATATTATGGATGTACAAGCAGCAAGGCAATTTAAAAAAAAACTTGATTTTTTTTTATATGAAGTTGGATTTAGTCTAAATCAATTCTGAAAATTGTAGAGGGGAGGGGGGCTGTCCGATTATTTAAATAAATTAAAGACTTCAAAAGTAGTTATATTTAACATGGATTTTATGGTAAAACGGTAGATGGATGACATGTTTTGATAGATTTCTGCAAAACTAAAAAATAAAAAATGAGAATTTTGTCATGAAACTCAGTTTATGGTTATAAAAAATATTCAGCAAGTTTTTCTTTTAATTTTTTTCGATATCTCTAACCATTCTGCCTTTTATAGGCAAAATATTATTAATTGGCTCTATTTGTCAATTTGTAGTAGAATAAATGTGACCCATCACCTTTGCAAAATTTGAAATCGATATTCGTATAAATAACGAAAAAATCAGAGTGTCTTCATCTTAAATGCGACATACGGTATATTACTATGTATCAAGGTACATCATGTTGTTAGATTCAAGGTTCATGTTGTTAGATTCACTTTGCGTATTTGAAACTTTACCTCTTCAAAATTTAAGTTCTTGTTTAAAACTGGAACATGATATAATAAACTTAATAACTCACCGAAAACCAACTGTTTACATTGAATATGATTTATAAAACAAAATGCCATGGTTATCTTGTAAATAGATAATCAGAAAAATAAATAATTTTTTTTTAGTTTACTTGTAAACGAAACCACATAGACAACCAATCTTCAGCTTACCTACATTCTGATAAAATACCCTCATTTTAATACAAATTCTTTCTAGTTAATAATCTGTAAAGAAACACTCTAGGTACTACATCTTACCCTTTAGTGAATATATTGGCAGTAGTTACCAAGAGATCAGAGAGCTAACTACTTAAGCGTGTGTTTGTTATTGTGGACAAATAAAATATATAATTATTATAAATAATTTTTTAGAATTTTTCATAAGGAACAAATAAGCAGTCACGGTCAAGGTCAACATGTCTGTCTATATATTTTCTACATACATATTATTATGATGATTACCATACGTCATCATTCTTTCCGCCAACATAATAAAATATATTTAATTTATCTATTTAATCTATATATAAATAAATAGAACATATTAACACATATGTTTAGATTTTCGTTTGGTGCAGAGCAGAGTTAGTACTGGAGGTAGTAAATTTAACTACTTCACACATCACACCAGTTAAAATATTTCCCATTCATTAAAAAATATAGGCAATGGTATTACATAAACAAACGTCATCATTCTTTACTCCAACATAATTAAATACTCGTATATTAATTACATTTATCTATTTAATATATAAATAAATAATACTTCAGACAACGGAGAATTATTTTCTGCATTAAATTTACAGGAGTTACTTTTTTATTTAAATAGGTTCAGTATCACGTACTGAATGTAAATGCACAAAATCCTTACAAAAGGCGGAGTAAGTGCGTCCATTTTAAGGAAAACCGCTATATCTCCATAACCAAGCGTTTTAGATCAAAAATGGTAATAACCTTTATTGTAGGTAAATAAATTACCTACCTTTTTTGTGAACTAATTTTTTTTTTGTATCACAAAAATTTTATGACTTATACGACTATGACGATTTACTTATTGACTATTTGACCGATATGTCTTCTAATATTTGTTAAAAGAAGAACATGATGATAATAACTTAACTTTTAAATCTACAAATTTTTTAAAACATTTACTTTGAACTTTTTTTTCTAAAATTAATATTTATGACGTTATAACGCATTTAATGTTGCATTACAGCTACAGATAATTGAGAATTTTTGCTTGCACTAAATAAAAGGAGTTATTTTTTTAAATAGGTTTGGTATATCACGTAAAGAATGTAAATGCACAAACTCCTTACAAATTTCTCGGGCAGAATAGTCACTATTTTTAGACAAACTGATTCAGGCTATATCTCCGTAACCGTGCACTTCAGACTAAAAATGGTAACATCCTTTATGGTAGATAATTAAATTCTTTCTTTTTTGAAAATTAACGGGTCGTCGTTTGTTTTATAAAAAGTTATAGGAAATGTGTAGATTTAAAAGTTAAGCTTTTATCAGTTTATTGTTTAAGAATTATTAGAAGAGATATCGGCCAAAAAGTCAATAAACAAATCTCTATTATCTGTATTATAAGAACATAATAATAAGTTCAATTTCTTTTCATGGAATGGTTAAATGTTTTATTAATTTTATGCACATACTGAAAGCATTACATGAAGTGGATGCATTTCACTGGGTGAGTATTTTAGACTCACCGCGACAGACAACAAACAACAGTCTTAAATGGGTTAATATATGTATGTATAATGGTTATACTTGACTATATGTATGCATAATGAATATACTTAATTATTGGTAATTTAAATTGATAATGTTTTCAATTGTTTACATAATTGTTAAATTTGTATAATATAGCTTCATTAAAATACGGAAGCTACGTGATTTTATCGAAAATATAAGAGTAATGAAATCAGAAAAAAATTCTAACCCCTCTCAGTTCACTAAAACTAATTAACTTCTTTTATTGATTGTAATTTTACACTCTTTTATTTAAATTATAATGTTTGTAACTATGTTTTTTTGGATGGAATCTTGCAACTCAATTTTTATCATCGCTTCCACTATATTTGATATAGCTACATGCCTTTTTATACCATGTATATATGAACTATACATAGTATATTAAGTTTAGTCCCAAGTTTGTAAAGCTTAAAAATATTGATGCTACGAACAAAATTTTGGTATAGGTGTTCATAGAATCAATCATCTAATTAGTCTATTTTCGGTTGCCCGCCGGTCCGACCTTCTGTCAACACGATATCTCAAAAACGAAAAAAGATATCAAGCTGAAATTTTTACAGCGTCCTCAGGACGTTAAAAGTGAGGTCGAATTCGTAAATGAGCAACATGGGTCAATTGGGTCTTGAGTCCTTAGGACCCATCTTGTAAAATGTCCGAGATAGAACAAATGTTTAAGGGTAAAAAATGTTCCTTATAAAAAAATAAACAACTTTTGGTTGAAACATTTTACATTACTGTTTACCCGTGAGGGCGTAAATTAAGTGCAAATTTTATAATTTGCATTATATATGAATATCAGTTATGTATGTGTGACATGTATAGGAGGTACATGTGTAATGTGATAGAGTAATCAACACTATCTATATACATGGTATGAGTGACTTTTGAATAGTCATATAGGAGTGACTTTTACAAAATTATTTTCTACTTTTCACTATCATAAAAGCTTGTTCTATATTAATATAATAATAATGGGGGTTTAACCTCCGTTTTTGTGACGCATGCCTTATCACAGGCCACCCACTACATTATTTGTTAATCTTTATTTATTCAATTACAAACATATTTCAATTACATTTTTGATGTGGGTGGAGTCGGTTACTTCGTTCTTATCCAAGCGACGACAATGTGATCAATTCTGCACTCCCATTATTTATAAATTGTTCACACTGCCGCTGCCTGGATTCGAACCCACAACCTAAGTCTAAATAGTCTAACGTTCTAAGAATAGCGCCTTAGACCGCTCGGCCATTTAGCTTGTTCTATAAAAAATATGATTTATTTAAATTTGTTTATTTAAAAAAAAAGTTCAATAACTTTATAGAAAATGTTTAAAAATGAATTTTTTTCACTATTTTAAGACTAATATTATAATTTAAATATAAACATGAATTCGGAGTAAAGAACTTAAATAGGTAATGAACTTGATCTGTCTGAAGAAAATGGTCTAGGTTGCATAATACTATTAAATTAGGTCATGATGATTTGGACTCGAAAGTTCTTTTTGGATCTAAAAATTATTTATATACCCTAGATATAAATCAAGGTAAATTAAATTTAGACCCAACTTAGTAATGCTTAGAAATATTAATGCTACAACAAAATTTTGGTGAAACTGGGAAAAACTACGGGACTACAAGGGTCGCACTCACACGACTTCAGTACCACACCGACTATGTACTGCCAATTTATAATTAATATTTTAGTTGTTGCTAATTGACATTAAATTGAAGGTTAAGAGTGTCATTTACGTATAGATAAAAAATATATGTCATTCACAACTATTATCCAGGTACACGTTTCTAATAAGAATGTAGTAATATCAAGTTCAAATTAAATCATCAATGTAATTATGCGCACTTGTTCACTAATGGTTTGGCCATAAGTTCACATTTTTACGAATTTACACATTTTAATGAATCGGTCCGGAACGGTAAAGTATAAAAGCACATAGTTTCATGTATAAAGTCGTTTATTCATCACCCTGTTTTGCTATGTACGTTCATATGTATGTAAATTTTAAATTATTATCAATTATGCTATATTCTTTTAAAAGAAAATTTGGCTGACAAATACAAAAATAATTTATAAATAGGTGAAAAATTCATGTTCCAAGGTAAAAATTTAATCTCCGAGTAATTAATTCAAATTAAATCAATTGAGTAATCCGAATGGAACGAAATATTTTTCGTTTAAATACTGAGAATCATCCGCAAACCAGAGATTGATGACTGAATAATTGGAGACTTCAATCCAAAATCGAAGAGATGGCAGCCTCAAATTCGGGATTCAAATGAAAGTGGACTTTATATTTTATAAATATAGGTTGTTTAGTTTTACTCAATAATATTGTACGTAGCATATAAAACAATAAATTTTCATTTATAGTTTGACTTTATTAAGTGTAAAGTTTTGAAAGGTTTCATCTCAACAATTCAATAAATTAATAATAATAAATAGTTTTACATTCAACATGTTTCTTGGAAACACTGTCTTTAGTGGATAGTTATTGATAGTCAAACAATTTATGGTTGGCACTTGTGGTATCGTGAAAATTTGTGTAATCCCCCAAAATCAAAAAACCTGGTGTTTGTGCTAGACAACAAAAATTTTTAAAAGAAAGATTTTTGAAATTTGTATATCTTAAAATTTCGTATTTTATGAACTAAAAAATAAAAAAGCCTGATTATTCAAATTTCAAATTTTGCCAGATCGTTCTGCCAAGTCAAATTTCGACATTTTATTACATAATACAATAAGACCAGATAAAATCCGTCATTGTGTATGAATAATTGTCGCATGGATCCTGCACCGTTAAAAAAATGTTCCTTCGTGAATGTAAAAGGGCAGGTATACGGTGGGTACCCCGTAGGATATTTTTTAAACTATTTTTGTTTAACAAATAAATACTATTGACCGAATCGCTTCAGAAAAAATTTTACCAGAAACTTGGTATCAAAATAAACAAAAAATGTTCTTAGAGATTTTTCTCATAACTCTCCAGTTTTAGAATAAAAAATTCGTAAAATTTGAAAACACGCGATTTTATTCCTCAAAAAGCGTTTTTAAAAATCAGATTTTTAATATGTACTTAATTTTTATTTGAGTAAGAGTGTAAAACTTACTCAACAACATCCCGCAAAAATCTTTGCTCTAATTTCATTTGAAATGCTTGATTATTAATTGTTAAGAGAGCTCGCGAAAAAAATAACAATTTTCTGTTCTATACATGTTAGAAAGATGGGATTATCTCCAAAAAATTCGAAATAAAGTCAAATTATCAGAAAACTCCGAAAAATTTCTTTTTCCACAACTCAACTCCCCCGGATAATGAAATTCTTTTTATGGCATGTAACGTTAAAAAAAAGCAACACCAAGAATATCGACATAAAAGAATTTATTTTTATAATTTCTATTCTCTTTTGTGATTAAATAATGCATAAAATAAAGTTCGAAAACTAAAACCCCGACTCTAGAGCACGTTTCTAACGAAAGTGCTCTTAAAAGTATGAAAACAAGAAAATATTTTCATCTGAAATTGTTATGATCAGTAAAATCGTCATTGCAGTCAGGGGATCTCTAAGATTAAACAGTTTTCCACAGGACGAAAAAGAGGTCCCCCAACTGTAATGACGATTTTAATAACAATTTCAGATAGAAATATTTTCTTGTTTTCATACTTTTAAGAGCGCGATTTTGTTCAAGGGTCAGAGTTTTAGTTTTCGAAATTTATTTTATTTAAACTATTTTGCGGTTACAATTTTTATAAGTATAACAATATATATATATATATATATATTTTTTGAAAAGTGTTATGCCCTTTAATTTGATACCAAACACGCCATCATTAAATCGAAATTTGTTTTTCGATCATAACTTTATGTCCTCTAATGGCCATATTCAATTAAATGTGACGCCACATAGCCTATAATCAGCGGACAATCAAGACGCTTTTAACGATACTTCATTTGTCAATTTATGACAAGTAGTTTCGAAGCTAGGTGGGAACAGATGAACATACATACATATCCGTCAAACACATAACCTTTTCCAATATATAGTCGGGGTAAAAATAAAACGGCTCAATCACTATTACATATTATATTAATATCTATAATTATAGATAAAGACGTCTTAGAAGATAATTAGTTACGATTACGAACGATGCTGATGATCAGTTCCATGTAGTTGATCAATTCAAATTGAGTGATTTCGTAATGGTAATTTGATAACTGTTGTATTGAGTATTAAATATCTAATACAAGTTATAATAAACAGCATTGAATAAGAAAATTAATAAATTTATATATAGAAAATGTTGTTTTGAGATTATGATTGATATTATGTCGAATGCAGTTTATTTACTTCCAATATAAGATTTACGAGTTTATAACACAGGGAATTTATACAAGTTACAATTTGGTGGAAGCGATGGCAAAACATGTTAACGTGGATTAAGCTCTAACAAGGTTCAGCAGATACTGAGAACAAAAAACCGACTTCAAAAAGGTGCAACTATTCTAAAACAAATTAATAGGCACTAAAAAGTACAAAAATAACGAAAATATAATGTAGTTACAATTATTGTTATTTTTACAATCGGTGTCAGCTAAGAAAATAACTCTAACAGAACAGTTTGCTAACAGTCTGATCAATTATAATTAATGGGGCGGTAAATTGATCACACTGCGATCGCTTGGATAGGAACGAACTCCACTCACATCATAAATTTAATCGTTTTTAAGTTTCTGGATGTAATTAAAATAAATAAAGATTTAAAATAATGATGTGAATGAACAGAGGCCCGTTATAGGCGAGTACTTGTGTCTGAGGAACGGAGGTTAAACTCCATTATTAATATTAATTGAATTCGGAAATTAAACAGCTCATTTGAAAACTTGCACATTTTACTTTTGGAACATTTGTTCAAAATTTTTATAATTCTTGACGCTTTGTAATGAAAGTTGAAAAGATCTGAAATGTTACCCCTAAATTGTATATGAACTTTAGAAGAGTATAAAAGTTCCAAAATTAACTTTACATCTGCTAAGTCTCAAAAGTTTGTTTATTTTTCTTCTGGACTTAAAATAAATCTTGTATCTTTTGAAATAATCATCACACTGAAATTTGTCTGATATCATTCGAAAATTTAAAGTACCTTCTTTTAAATCCTTACATATTGTTTTGTAAAAAATTTTAACACTTTTAAAAGTGCCAAAAAACAGCATTTTTCTATATTTTAGGCATTTTTTTATTTTTGAAATCTTCTTCTAGTTTCTAGTTTTGGAATCTATTGTCAAAAATTTTTTAAACCTTCTGCCGCTTTATACCGAGAGAAAAAGAGGTAAAATGATTTACCATAATATAGTTACCATATATAAAATAAATCTGTCATATAGAATGGAAATTTTTATATATATTAACGATAGATAGGATATATTATTTTATCAAAACAAAAAATAAAAATAAATATATATACAATATATATACTGACGTACAACTGTACTCTCAATACGAAAGAAGGCGGTAAATCAGGTGAAAAATATTTTCTTATAGTGGTTGGTATAGGGCATAAGAAGAAATTTATTGAGATGATATGTTGTACACACGGGGTGGATACACGCGCCACGTGGACAGTTAACGTGAATACTGAACTTGGGGTTGGCGTTGAGCACGTGGCTATAACAATGCTGTATCAGTATCTACCCTATTTGTACCATTTAAACACAGTTATACTTCGATCGTTGTGATGTTTGGGTGTTAAAATTAAAATACTAATTCATATAAATAATTATATATTTCTTTAAATATTTTTTTAAATAATTACTTAAAATAATTTAATATCTTTAATATTTTACTAAACATTTTTAATTTATTTTAAAATCAGTTTTAAAGTGCTTTAAAAACATCGTACATTGAATGTAAATGATAAATTATTTTGTCTTAAACATATTTTGAAGGCTATGCAATTTTAGAAAATACGATAAGAATTTTCAAAATAAAAGATGTAATTTGTAATCCTTTCTTTGATTTATAAAATTTGGTAATCACATATTTAGATTTTGAAACAAGGGCATTCAGAGTCAATTTTATATGTAGGCATTGAGATATTTTATTCTAGATCTGATAAGATAATAATAATTATTTTAAACGATCAAGTAAGTTTATTATTATTTTTCAAATTATTTGATTCAGTGTCATTTTTACAAAAATATTTGCTTTGCTGTTTAGTCTAACTAGGGAAATTATTTCATTGTTTTTATCTGTTTGTGTGTAATTAAATTTAATTTAATTATCGATTCTAGCTCAATGTTAAGCTTGAGGGTCATCATATGTTGATCAAAAATTCGATAACATTAAATTCGAAGTTAAATCTTGATGTTACCTAATCTCGGTTGATTTTTGATAGTTTTATTAATCGAATTTTTAAATTATAGTACGGTAATAATCAACAAAAATGAACTAAATATACGACTTTAAGGGAAAGAATGATCACCACTGTGCAATTTATAAAAAAAAGTATCAACTAAAATATCACAGTCAGGAAAAAATATTCTTTGGACGTTGGGTACGGTAAAACAAAGTTAAAAGCAAAGTAATAATAAACTTTTGAGAATCAGCAGTAATGGAAATGTTTTCAATTTATTAATATTTTTTTATTTTCTCAATTGATTTGAATCATCAAAATTAAATTTCTAAAATCTCTCTATTACTAAAACACTTTGTACAATAAAATATAATTTTATAAGGCTTAGAAGAATCATAGTAAAAAATTAGGGCAGTTCCTAAGTTAGAATGGAGGATGCATTTCAGATCATCCTAAGAAAATAGAAATATCATATTAATATCCTTACCATCGCATTTGGCTAACCAAATGTTTATTTACTAAATTATACTCCTGTTATCAAATAAAGGGTGTCTCAAGTTCATTAATTTGCATTTAACATAAAAAATATTCATGTATATGCCGTAGCAAACTGGCTTAATTAACCATTCAAGCCAACTGGTTTAATTAACAGTCTAGCCTTTTTACTAAACAGCCAGTCAAAGGATTTTAATCGATAACGTTTAACTGACTAATGGCATAACCTAGTAAATTAAATTTAGTACCAATTTTTGCCACCTGGCGCTGAAACAACACACTATCAATATGGTGTCTGCAAGCAACAATATCCTTGATAATATGCTGATTATCAAACAACAATATGCTTTTTAAATTACTAACACAATTTCCAATATCAGATATTTACTTATTTTTTTCAAGTGGTAACCCTATTGTATGAATAGCCTAGCATCATTCAGCTAATTCATTAAATGTGATACGGCTGAATATCATTCATCCAGCTAGTTGAACGGCGACGTTTAGTAAAAAGGCTAGACTGTTAATTGAACGGCTAATTTAGATAATTGGCTGCGACATACACTTATTTATTAATTTTTATTAACCTTCATTAAAATGCTTCATTATAATTTAAATACTAGCATTTTTAGAATAATTTGAAGTACGTCAAAAAGTTTATTAAAATATTTTCAAATAAAACCTGCGTTGTACTAGAATGAGGCTCTTAGTTGCGACTTTTAGAAATTATAAAACCTAAAATTTGACTGTTACAACTTAAAATTTCATTGGTTCCATATTGTAGAAGTATCGAAGTCATGCACCTTTTACGGAATAAATTATTTAAAATAATAGTTCTTCACAAGATTGCAAAAAAACCGACTTCATTATTATGTAATCGAAATTAACAGCATGGCGATAGAAACTTTGTTAGATAAATTATGTACCTATACAATTCTTAATTAAAATTATTACGTCACACTATAGTTTACAAAAAATTTTTCTCCTGACGTTTTTGTTTCCTGTTTAAAAACTTTTTCAAGTTTAAAAAAACTTTAAAATTATTTTGAAAAAATAATAACATTTATTTTTTTAAAAACTAAATGCGATCCATTTATGTAACAAAATATCAACAACTCAATTGAGTATCAGTCAAATTTAATCATATAACGGCTTTTTTGAGATCTTGACACCTAGATCCAAAGAGTCATTGGGCACGAGGACGCAAATGCAAAAACTTCTCTATCCTTCACTAACAACTCGATTCGATTTTTACCTTACTCTTATTACTTTGTGTTTGATGTGAACTTCCTTATCCTTTTCTAGCAAATTATTTTGATTTTTATCTTCTCTTTTTACTTTCTTTTTAAATTTCCACTTTTCCTACAGCAGCGCCACCAATTTTCTGATTTTTTGCTGGAAAAATTTTTATATACAAAGATGCTTCTCCTTATCTCTGCCCTCCATACTCAATACTGAAAAACTTTTGCATTTAGATTATCCTGCCCATTTAGACTTTTGATTAGAATGCCAAGAACTTCCAAATCCCTCATTGTAAGCAAATTTGAAAGGGATTTTATTTCATTAACTTTTTTAAGAATTTCCTTAATAGTAATTTTATTTAACAAATAATTTTTTTTTTCAAAAACTTGGGTACATTGAATTGAAGGCAGCTTGCCATGCCTATCCTTACATATATAAAACACATCTCTCTCTGCCTGTCTGTTTGTCCGTTTGTGCGATTATAACTCCAATATCACCGGTTTCATTTATACAATAGGCGTTTGTTCTAGGTTTGGCGTGACGTAACATTTTCTGATTGGTGTTTGTTGTCACGCATCTAAATGCTTATCCTTAAAATTATAAATCCTTTGTTTTTATAAAAATAATTTTGTATTTTGTTATGTAGATTTATTCTTAGTGGACAAAAGCCTATTTTTTGTTAGTTTATGATAACGGCTAGATCTTAATAAAGTCTAGTGTTCACGAATTTAATGTTCTTGTTTGATGGGACACTCTTTATTCATCCCACAAAGTGTCATTATCAGCTCTTATCTATTTATTATGTTCATTATAGCGCAATAAATATTGTGTTATTACATAACCAAGAAAAAAAAAACAATTCGAATGGAGAAGGTGATTCATATAACAATTAATAAACATTATTGATACAGAACTAAGAACCAAGAAAGATAACAATTAAACAAACAATATTGTTAAATAAACAAAAACAAAAGACATGATTATAAAGACTACGAATTTAATAAACACTAACAATAATATTAAATCGATAATAATAAAAATCATATCTGACGGTAGTGTTAAGTAGGAGACCTCTCTACAACTACAAAAATTTATTAATATCTTATTTAGAAGAAAAAACTTTTAAAAACAAATCGTCACAATTGCAGGCCAATTCTGGCCTCGGGATTGTTATGGATATTTAGATATCCGTATGACATCAAATAATAACAATGCATTAATTGTATCATCAACAAAACCGTCATGTAGTAATCAGACGATACCGCAACAATTAAATCCTGCCACGGCAGATAATAATAATGTGCAACAATCACAGCAACAACCGCCACAGCAACAAACACCGGCGCCGTCACAACAAAATTATTTTGATACAACACCTTCGCCGGTTACTACCACTCCATACCCGCACCCTTCTCAACAACAGCAACAACAACAACAACAACAACAACAACAACAACAACAACGGGATGCTGTGATGTGTGATTGTGGTGGAGCATCAGAAATGGAAACACAACATCAATTAACAACAGCACCAGGACAAATGTCTAGTGGTGGATGGACAACGCATACAATTAATTGGGTACAGAATTCGGCTACGGACAATAATTATAATTGTGGTCAACAATCGAACACTTGTAATAACGTTGTGACTGCCCCATATCCATTACCTAAACGACCTCTACCAATAGGTAAGTTAAATTTCATATGTTTTATTAATTTGCTGTCATCGTAGGTTTTTTCGAATTGTTTAGGAGGAACAAAAAGCTGTTAAAAAAATGGTTTGAATTTAATATTTTGTAGTTAAGGCGTTTATATTTTTGTATAAAACAAAATTTGAATGTTGTATCAGAGATTTGAAAGCTTGCGCAGAAGCTAATAATCATAACACATCCCGTTCAAGTTTTAAAATGACGCTATTAAAACATTTCAGTCACCCAAAAGAGTGACAAACCAGGAACCGTTTCCTTAACGTAAAACATATTGAAGTGAAGGGCATTAAAAAACGGATCCCAAAATTTTTATCATCTTACGGTTGGACATTTTGACAATGTACGGCGTATTATGTACAAAAATATAGTTTAGCGCAAAAGCTTAATTTTCACTTGTCGAAAAGAGTGATTATTTGAGTTATGGGAAATATTGAAGGGTTTAGTTTCGAAGATGGTCCCAGATAGACTCCCAAACGATAGACTCTCGACGATGGTCCCAGAACAAAGTTTCAAAACTGTCAATATTTTTGGTATTTTAGAAATTATTCCCAAATTTAGGATGTCACTTGCTGCGTTTTTTAAATACAAAATTTCAATCATATGTTAACGAGATAGATTTGATAATAACTTGTTTTCCCAATTAAATTGAAATTTTAAAAAAATTAGGAAGGGACACAACATTTGAATTAATTAATTTCGTAAAAATTTTATTTTTGGTTTATTCGAAAACAAATCACATTGACATCTTGTCTGCATTCTTATATAATACCCTCATCCAATACAAAATCTGTCCAATAAATATAATACTTGCCAAGAAACTACGAATGATGAATCTTTTTACCCTATAATCTTTTTTTGAAAACATTCAAAAAAAAAATAAGAATAGAAAATTGTCATCTATTATTCAGATCCTTCATGCAGGAAATTTAAAAAATGATATTTATTTTTGTATATATAAATTTAATAGATATAATAATATATCTACGAAAATATATACAATAATATAAAAATAATAATAAATATAATAATATATAAATAATTTATGATTAATTTAATATATTAAATGCAATTTTCTTGTATTTTTCAAAAAATATTCAATAATTTTTGTAAATATATACGTAGGTAGTACACCTATTCTCACCACCCCGAGCAGTATGGTGAAGGTAAGCTAACACTATGTAGTTTTATGTACCGTGTGTTAGAAAATATTTTTAAACATTGGGAAACTTAAGGCGATTGTTTCCCTACAGTATTGTAAAAAAGTTTTGGTTCATTGCACGATACATACATATAAACCAAATACATGCTTGCTGAAGTCAAGTAATATGTTATTTTTAGCTTTACAATACCACGCAACTATCAAAATATATAGGTAATATATTGTGTGCAAGTACTGCTTATAAATTTGATAATATAGATATCGCTCATCAATCATTAATACTCTAACTATAGTCGTCTCTGTTCATCAAATGATGGATCTTCGATATAGTATATTTATAAACTTTAAAAAAGTTCATTCAAGGATATAGATATTTATATTAAAACAGTCCTAATTATTAGCTAAAGCTTTACTCGAAAAGTTCAAAGCATTATGTTATGCTAGTACATTTTCACCACCCATCGGTGTGCTTGGTTAGTTTCTCTGTTAGTCTCCAATAGATCTCTTCTTTATTATGAAATATTATTGAAGAACCAAAAACATATTTAGTTAAATGAAAAGAACTCGAAATATCTCGAAATTGAAATAAGCATCTTTAATTCTTATTTATAGAAAATTGCAAAATAAACATTGCGTACGTGACAAAAAGCAGGTTTTTTACAAGAATGTTTATACTGTATCCAGATGTTTATTTTAGTAGTAACTTTGTTATGTAAACGGTCAAATTATGTCATCGACATGCTAAATTGATTGAATAATTGTCAATTTACGTTAACTTTTTAAATAACATAAGGAAAGCTTCTCTTTCATCAATTGGATAAGCTCAAACTAGTGGGTATTTCCTGTTTGTTGTGATTGGACGACGAAAATCTACCTATTTTTTCGAGCTCTAACACTTCAAAACTAGGTGTTTAAAAAAATATTAGAACATAAAGATTTCAGCGCCATAATGTTACAAATATCAACAATGAGCTTGTTTATTGTTTAACAAATTATTTGGCGCCTGACCACAGATTATAATTTATTACATAAGCGACTCTACTGAACATGAAATGTTGCCCAAAAAGCCCTCTGGAGTAAGACACTTACAGTGAACTATTCATAAAAAAATGGCGGAAATAGGTGGCCTTTACATATAATCCGTTGTGTAGAGCCTTCAGGCACCTTCAGAGAACTAAAATAGTAAAAATTTTTCAGGGAGTCGCAAATCTGTTTTAAATTAAAAACTATAATCTGCGCCTGATTAAGTAAATATTTTTATCGAATACATTTTTTTTAAGATCAAATGGCAGTTTTCTTTAACAAAATGTATTTTTAACACCATAGAAACAAAAAATTGAAAATTATTATTAGTTTATGTCATAAACGACACTATATTTATTTATTTTTATTTTTACGAATATTTGGAAAATTAAAAAATTTTGATTCCTTCGAAAAAAATAAAAACAATTTTGTTTAATCCAATCATAATCACGTATGGATCTAAAAACTATTGATATTGGTATCAACTACCGGTTGTTTATTGGAGGTAAAGCTCCTTATTTCCGCTCGTATTTAGATAGAGTAACTCTTTGTTGGAAAACCCGTTAGTTTAAGAGTAAAAACTCATTTGGTGGGTTAGGTTAGATTAGGTTAGAGTGGCTGTCCTGGGGTAGGACATACTTAAACCATAGGGTCCGTTGTGGTACCGAAAAAGAGTTGGCCCATCTGCGGCCACTACTCCATGAACCATTTGGAGCTGTTTAAGAACAGTAAGAGAGCTTTGACGTTGACGGACTTTAGGTCGGAGAGGTCGTCAAAGAGAGTCTGGCTCAAGTAAGTCCATCTCCTCATGACAAGAGCTGGGCAGTGACGGAGAAAATGAGACACTGTCTCCTCCTTTTCACCACTGTGACAGCTCCAGCAGTAGTCGTGATACACTGACAGGCCCAGGCGTTCAGCATGCCTGCCGCCCAACCAGAACTCATTTGCTAGTTTTCCAAACTTAAAAATTGATAATTGGCTTAGAAAGGAGGATGATTGAGGTGATTTCCTTGAGAAATAAAAATAAACATGGCAAAAGCAAGTCTGCTATCAACCGTTTAATAATATTTTAAAACGTATAGTATTTATCATTGAAATAATATTATAATATTGAAATAATATAAATAATAGTTAAAAGAAATTGTTTTTTTATTCCTCTTACCTACTTCGTACCTAGAATATAATACTTAGAATATCTGATGGTCAAGTCAACATGAAAATACTATTTTCTTAAAAGGTTTCTTTTTAAAATATTAACTTATTATTTACATATTATAATATTATATGAGTTTATATTCTATTTTTTAAGTAAATAGATTTTTTTATCATATTCATAACTTCAATTTTGTGTTTAGTTTCTATCAAGTTTTTAACCGACTTCAAACAAAAAAGGAGGGTATTATCCATTCGACTGTATTTTTTTTATGTAGTTAGTGTACTTTAGATTCACTAAAAATCACAAAATAAAACTTTTAACAAAAAGTAAACAGACTTCAAAAGAAAAACTTTTCCAAAACAAATGAATATGCACTAAAAAGTAAAAAAATAACGATAATATAATGTAGTTAAAATTATTGCTATTTTTGGGGTCGGTGTCAGCCAAGCTAATGCAGCAAACTGTTCTGTCAGAGTTGTTTCCTTGGCTGACATCGACCAAAAATAAGAATAATTTTAAATACATTATTTTATCGTTATTTTTTTTACTTTTTAGTGCATATTCATTTGTTTTGGAAAAGTTTTTCTATTGGAGTCGGTTTTCTTTTTGTTAAAAATTTTTTTATTACCATATAGGGGCGGATGTAGTACCTAGAATCAAATGAACCTTGAATCATACTGTGTTTCTCTCGCTGATATTCATATTAACCGAAGAGCATTTCTATTGTAAAGAGGGTTTTTTTCAGAATGCAGATAGGCTGAAGACTGGTTGTCCTCAATGTGGTTTTGTTTTCAAATAATTTTTTTTTTATTAATCATACTAAACGTAAATCGTTAGTTACTAGTAAGTAGGTTTATTTTGTCATATTCTAGTTTTTAATATAAGTAACGTTATATTTTGAAGAGGTAAAAGTTTCAAATACGCAAAGTGTTGTGTACTTTGAAACATTGGATTGATACATGGTAATACAATCATATTTTTTGTTTCTATTGGTTAAGGATACGTAAGCGAAGTGAAACTGAGAAAAATATCTCATGCACTCAGAGTATTAAAAATACCACGTTTACAAATACAGAACTGAAAACTAATATTTCTTAATTAAAACAATTATTTTTCTTTTGAAGACAAAAGTTAATTGAGTTTTTATTATTTGTGATTCCATTCACTTTTTATGTCATATTTATAATTTTAATGCTTCAATTTTTTGTTGATTCCGAGTGGGGCTTTTTTTTCAATCGATGAAAATAATTACCGAATATCGTATTTTATTGCGTTTATTTTTAACCTTCAATAAAATTATTATTGAACATTTCTAATAACATGAAAATAATAAAATCAATTAATAAATATTTGTAGCTACTATATTTATAAGTTTGTTTAGGGAATAATATAGGTTATAGCCGATTAAATTTTTATTATAAAAATACGATACCAAGTAAACCATTAAACTCTCTTGAGAGTTGAAAAAAAATATGATTTTTCTTGTAAGTTGCGTGTTTTTTATTATGCAAAGTATTTCTAAATGTAAACTAAATATACATGTCTTCTTTGAACTTAAGGGCTGTTATAATATTAAAAATATTATATTTTAGTTTAGTAAAATTGTCGGAAAAAAGGCTTTATTTAAATTAAATCCAATTCCGAGAAAATTTGGCAGATAGAGGTTGTCTTCAAAACACTTTTTTTCAATCTTTCAGTTTCTCTGCTGGGATTCCAAAAACAGTGATCGTTGGTTTAAAAAATTAAGGATAATCATTTTATGTAAAAAATGGTTATGAAAAAAATTGAATACAATTTTTTTTTCAAATTTTGAAAGTTATAAGCATAGATAATAAATATTTATATTATACTATAGATAGGCATCTCTATCATCACCAAGGAAACTTCAGATTTAGTTCTCACTCTGTTCACCAGATAGCGCTTCAATCAATTGACCGCCTTTTTAAAATACTCAATGCCAAATTCTAAATACAATTTAAATTTTTTACTTTTTTTTTGTTTTACTGTTTTAGAACATGTTTTGGTATCAAATTTTTATTTGAAATGCTATCAAATATCCTTTTTTCCAAATCATGTGCTTAAAACAGTAAAACAAAAAATAACTAAATATTTTAAAGAAAAAAAAAAACGCTTTTAAATTATAAAATAAATTTATTAAACAACTAATCTTTTATTTTTGTTTATACTTTTATGTCTAATTTTATATTTCTTATATTTACGTAAAGCTAATTTTTTAATCCTATCAGTAGCAAATCTTAAATCTATCCCCTCAAAATATTATTTACATTCCGAACCCAAACCCTTGTATAAAATAAAAACATTCTATTTACAAATAAAAATTTTAAATCGTGTTTCTTACAACTAAAATTAAAACTAATAAATGTTTGCATCCGTGTTTGTATTTTCCAATTTTTAAGATATGTTTTATTCTTATCTTTCAACTTTCGAGCAAGTTTTAACATATCTTTCGCAATATGGTAATATTTTCTTGCTGTTTTCGATAGTTCTTTCACCCTTCTCACATTTCCTTCTTTTAGTGAATGCATTTTTTTCTTCAAATCTATGAAAATAAAATATAGATATTTTTGATAAAATAGAAAAAAAAGAAGGTTGGCAACAAACCTATTTGAAACGCAGGTTGAATTTGTTCTTCTTCGATATTTATGGCCATAATCTTTCGACTCGTAGAAGCAATAGGCGATCCTAAAAATTGATTTCATTTAAATTTGCCGTTATTGATAAAAATTAATTAAAATTTTTTGAACAATAATTTAAAAACTCATGTTCTATATACATAATATTATGATTTTAGGTGTCAAATAGTGAAAAAGAACAAAAGCTCCTAAATTTCAATAACAATTCCATTTTTTGTGATTTAATAAAGTATAATTGAATCCAAACAGATTGTAAATGAGCATAAAATATGCCTTCTCATCATAAAAATCATACAGAATGGGATGGTGGTTCGCTATCAAAAGTTCTCCTTTAAAATAAACGCTAATAAAAGCTAAATTTTCCAAGCGTTTAAGGAAATAAACTTGTGTATCAAGGCGATTTATTCAGTAGACATAACAAGTTAAAAAATTCATTAATGAATATTTAATATCTCTTTAGGTTTTATTTTTATTCTCATAACTATATTGTTATATTTACTTTTTAAATTATAATTGTTAGTATCTAACAATTAAATTCACTCACCAGGTCGTTTTGATGCAGTTTTGTTCGAATTATGTTCGAGGTCTCTGCATGTAAAAATTGTGAACCTAAAATAAATAAAAATTACCTTATTATCAAATTGTGTCTACATTCGTGGTTCCTCTATAAGACCTACATACAATAATAAATTAAACATACGTTAGTTACATAAGGATTTTAACTTATTACTTAAGTGGAGGCTAGGAAAAGCATCAGGCTTTAAGTTAGTTCGCAATTTTCCTGTTGAAGCCTGGAGTTTCATTTCGTCGGCGAAATGTAAATCGCAGACACGATAGTTTTCACGTTTCGAGTATGCGATGTCCGTTCGACCAATCGCTATTGTCCAAATTTTAAACTTCTGAAAAATTAAGTCTTTCAAGAATATTTCTATCCAAGTTAACAATTTTTTTACTTACCTCAAAATTCTTAGCAATCACATGTAAACCAATATCGTTCTGTGTTTTTACACAACCTTTCACACAACAATGAAAAACCATCTTAATATTTATTTAATTTTTAATTAATATTTTATTTGACACTATTTCAGATAAATTTTTGTATTAGTCTGTCAAATTTGACCAGGCAACTATGATCAAAATGATTGTAGAAATTTAGAAAGTTTATGTGATACATACAACGTTTTTGTAATATTCATTGCCTATACTGTATAAATTAAAAACTTGATCTACAGTAGTGAAATCTTTTGAACAGAGTGATAAGTTCTTGGAACTCACATGGTAAAAACAGTTCAAGTTTCTTATCTATATTATAATTAGTTGTCTATGGTTATAAGTGTTTCCAATGTGACTCGTCGAAAGGTAGGAAAGCTGTCACAGACGATTAAACCATATGAAAAGTGATTGGAAACTCTTTGATTTTGTAAACTTTCTAAAAAGTGTCACGCAAAATAAAGTCATTAATCTCAATTATTGATTTCTACTTAAATTCAAAATGTAAAACCTTTCTAAAATCTGGGGGGAATTTAAGTGACGTTTTATAGCGAATCTTGTATTAAGTCTCAATTAATATGAGACTTTAGTTTGAGTTTTTAACGCAAAAGTCAATGTAGCTTTTACTGTACTATTTATATATTTTAATGATTCAAATGCTTTAAGAATCCATTATTTCAATAAATTTATAAATCAATTTAAAAACATGTACATAATAAATTAGGTTAATTGAAAAAATCTGGTATGAAATATTCCCACGACATCTATACACAAAAAGGAATTTTTCTCCATATATCATAGAATGATAAAACGTCTTCTTGATAAAACGTTTAAAAACGTCGTTTCATTTTTTTAAACAATAATATGTAAGCCACTTAGTCCGCGGGACAGCACCCTTTTTTGTTAAATGATCAATACATGATTGAAATTTCCTAAGGGGCTTTTGGAGAGTCTGCATTAAAATACTGCACCGATGAGTATTTTTGTTTTTCAATAGATACATAGTTCACTTTTACTGAATTGTTTACTAATTATTAACCTTATCAAATGGTCATAGTGTCCGACAAATTCCCTGCTGCGTTTTTTCAGAGCGATAGCTTAAATACGACGTTAGCATGATTATCACTTTCGAAAAGAGATAAAGTTTGGTAGACTAGCCTAAAGAAAGCCTCACGAAGTTTCAAGTATGTATTAATCATTTAACAAAAAGGTTACTTTTAAAGGCTAACTTTTGTAAAAAAAAAAAAAACCCAAAAAATTATTGATTGAATGAGTAATACTTAAATTGAATACAAATTTTCATTAATAATTTCAAATCTTAAGTTGAAATACAAAGTAAATTTAAATCTAATTGCTTAAAGAATGTTTAAAATTACTTTTTATAATGAGTTTCATGCGTTTTAATACCAATTATTAAAATTTTTAATAACCAATTGAATTGTTAATTAAACCCATATAAAAATGTACTTTACATGTATATAAACTACACACATAAAATAAATATTTCCGTGGAAAGATCGAATATACAGAGAGATTTTAAAAATTGAAATATTATTATATTAAATATTATTATTACAATATAGACTATGTGGAGAGTATATATTGTACCCTGGTCCCCTGGATCTGAATTTTTATGCATATGATATTTCATTTTCAATGAACTATAAGGCGCTCTTTCCTTTGGTTTACATTTTTGAAATAAAATAACGTATGGTCCAAAAAATAGATTCAAATCAAGGAAAAACTATTAGCATTTATTTTACTGAGCCTCTTAAAATTTACAGCCTCTACAAATACATACAAATTTAAGCCAGGAAAAGTCATGGAACATAATTCTATTACAAGAACGAGTGTGCTTCAATAAATATATGTTTTCAATTTAAAAAAATTAAATTGACCTTCGTTTCATTTTGAAACCACCCACTAATGAAAAAACTGATACATGGAATATATTTTTCACTTTCAAATAAACCTTTGGTACGAAACATTTTTGTCAAAAATTTAACCCCAAGGAGAATAATGCAAGATTCATTTAAAATGAAACACTTAATCTATAAACAATGTTTAATAGGAGAGCCAGGCCAAAAAAATTCTAGATAAGAACGAAGTAACCGAATTCATCCACATCATAGAAATATGTATAATTGTATATTGTAGTGGCCTCTGTTATAGATCGATATTTGAAAAACGAAGATTAAGCGACGGTGTGGCTTCTTTTTAAAAAGATAGATAGCTGCTACGACCAATAGAAAAACAGATCATGCATCAGCCCATAAAATCACTTGTTACACCTAATAGAAATTATTATTAAAATAAACTGTAAATTAAATTATGCCATTAATATAATATATTGCTTTTAAATTGAAATAAACCAAAGTTCAATTATTACAATAAATAATAATTATTTAAATTATAAGTGTAATATTAATTTGAATAGAGTATTATTACTATACGTGTACAATATCTCTGAGTGCGTTTTACTGAGTATGAATTTTAACATTTTAAACTTTTCTAACATCTACAGAGACTTTAAAAATCAGCAAGATCATGATACTATATATTTTAAAAATTCGCTTCAAAATAGTAGAAAATTCGCTATAACTTTAAAATACTAACAATTGTAGTTTTGGTAGCAATAAAACTTTAAAATTCGCTTCAAAATAGTAGAAAATTCGCTATAACTTTAAAATACTAACAATTGTAGTTTTGGTAGCAATAAAACTTTATGGTGGGGGCACCGTGAAGAATATATAAAAAAATGTCAAGATAACAAAAATTTACAAAGTAATTGAAAATAAATTAAAGAGAGGTTTATTCCTTCATTGTCCATTTTCTTCAATCTCAATTATCATTTCAGATAATAAACGTTCCAAACAATAATAGAAAAATGCTGAACTTTTCTAGATAATGATAGCGATAAGCTTGCGATTCTACAAATGTCTTGAAAAAGAAAACTAGAAAATAAAAACTGGAAGAAACCATCTATTGGACGAAAATATAACGTACTCGAAACTTGTTGACCATGGGTTTGAATTGTGAAAAAGTTGTACTTTTATGAGCGAAGGTGACAAACGTTTTTTTACTTTGTCATTAAAGGATATGAATCATTTTAACATCAATGATAGATATAGTTAGAAAAATTAATTAATAAGGAACGATACTGCAGTTAAAAGTCTGTTGAAAACCAAATACCAGATGTTTCTACGTTTATTTTTGTCAGATCAATTCTGTGCGATCTATATAGGCACGATACTGGATTTAAAAGAAAAATTTCAAACAACTGAAATCAAAAAGTTAAAAATAATGTAACTTTTGATCCTATTGAGTTCGTCATTTTTTATGAGCAAAAGCAAAGTTTCGCTCAAACGAAAATTTGATTAAATTTTTTACAATTATTTTCGTACAGTAATACAATATTCAATTCCATTGTTCTCAAAAATTAATTTAAAAACTGGGAAGAATCATTTGTCATTATTATTTTTTAAATGAAGTGTTACCACTATTTCCGTATTCTAAGCGTTTTGCATTGAATACTATAATAAAGTGAACTTAGGTCATGAGTTTTTCAACAATATAGCTATACTCACTCTTTAACAATTAAAAATTGTTATGGTAACAAAAATTAATTCTCTTCTAAATATTGTATTGTATTTTAATTATAACAATAAAAATTATGTATTATGTTTATTACAACATAAATAATTATATTCATAGAACAGATACAACATAGTTATCTATAATATTATAAAACAGTCTGTCTTTGCTATGTGCGCTAGTCCCTGAAAAACGGTTAAAATCCACACAGCGTTAAATAAAATCAGAAAAGGAAGAGTAGTACAGTAGTTTACATAGCGATTTTGACAGTCGCGGCCCCATAATAGGGATTTCAGTCGGTCTATATTTTAATGGGCTCCGGCTGTTAGAGTTGCTATGTAAACTACTGAACTTGTTTCCTTCTTCGCAGTCCGATTTATAATTTTTTTAAATATAAGTTTTTAAGTTTATCTTAGACTTTTTAGTGTCCCGACACTAAAAAAACTTTCTTATCGTATTTTGTTAAAACAATTTAAATTAATTTATTATTCCTAATTAAATTTAAACATATGACTTATATATATTTTTGTAATCCCCTTAACCATTTTTATCTGAAAAACCGCTTTTCTTTATAAATATTTTTTCCATCAATGAATATTTAATAGGAGTCTTAAAAAAATTATAAAGTTTCACGCCAATCATATAATGATTTCATCCATTTCCATTGAAAAATATGTATAGAACCGTCGATAAATTTCCAACTTGAATACAACTTACTTAATACTTGAAATTCGGGTACGAACCAGTGGGTATCAGCTAGTATTAAATAAAAGATGATATTATTTTATATTAGACAAAAAAAACATACAGAATAAAAAATATAAATATAAAAAATGTTTCACACTTTCTACTGTTAAATTATTACATTATAATATATTTTAAGCATAAAACAATTCGGTTCTAATGAATAATTATTTAATTCAGGTAGGTATAGTAGGTATAGCTGTATAGGTAGTGTTTTCACTTTTAATATGATGAATAATATGCTATACTTATCTATCTTTTTAATTATTATTTGTTATATAGTTTACTAGTTTAATAAATCAACCATTTTAAATTGACTTCATAATACATACCTGTACGAATGCTAAATTCAATAGGATACTTTCGGTAGTGAAAAATAAATTATGAAATTTGAAAAAAAAAAAATAAAATTTATGTAGGAATATACCAAAATATTCTGATTTTGAGTCAAAAAGGCATATAATTATTTTATTTTATTATAATTAAAAAAATTTTAATAAAAAATACTTTTTAAGGGATAAGATTTTATTGTACTAAAAAGTAGAAAATAATTTTATCTATAAGTCACTCATACCCGACTATTTGTAAAAGCTTGAGGCGGTTAATTTAAAAAATATCAAAAATGAATCGGAACGCCTCATCTACTCCACATGCCCAATTACTTTTCGATTTATCCTTGATATTAAGCGCCTCAAGCTTTTACAATTGTCGGGTATGAGTGACTTATAGATAAAATTATTTTCTACTTTTTAGTACAATAAAAGCTTGTCCCTTAAAAAGCATTTTTTATTAAAATTTTTAATTTAAGACTAAAAAAATGTATTTATATAAAATATGGTGGAAGCGATGGGAAAATCAGGACGGCGCAACCTTACCATGCATTGTCATCCAAATTAAATGTGCATGCAAAATTTCAGCTCAATTGGTTGAAGATATCTACTTCAAAATTGAGAACATACATACATACATTGCAAGTTAAATAAAAACTTTTAAAATTGTAATTTTTAAACTGTCATGTGACGTAAAACACAAGCGAGCTCTGATGTCATATCGGATAATTAACCATAGAACTTATACATAGATAACGCGAGGGATATGCTAGCCTGTAAGTGGATGCGATATAATGAATGAGAGAGAAAATTGCCTGTTAGTTCCTATGTATCCTTGTCATAGCCATATGTCATAATCATATGATGCAATATATAGCCAATGACATATAAATTAGACAAGGACACATAGGAATTAACTGGCAGTCTTCTCATTCATCATATCGCAAATTTTGAACCATGGCGTTCCCTATGTATAACATTCTATGGCATTAACTGTTAGTTCAGTGTAAACAGCTTGGTATATATCTGTCAAATTTAACTGTGTTCTTTCATCAGTGCATTTTGTCAGATAAGGCATGCATATGTTTTATTTCGCAGGCGTAGATAAACACTATTTTTGCAAGAATCGTGGATTGATCCTAGAACCTGTTGAATAGCAAGCCCGTGCTGATCCTCTAAGCTACACATCTTTGTTCTAAACAAATAATTAATATTAATATGTACCTCGAGGTTTTATTTGGGAAGTTGAAAATGTGGGTATAAGGGTCGCATTCACACGAGCAACTTGTCTATAAATACTTTTACATTGTATAATTTATTTCTTTATTTTTCTTTTAATAAAAATAATTGATAAATTAATAAATTCATTGAATAATATTGTGCAATAATCGTTATAATAAAATGTCAAGTTGAAGGAGAGAAAAATGGAATGTTTTGTTTGGGTGTAGTTGCAAATACGAGTGTATAGAAGAAAAACAAACAAATAAAGTGTACCTACAACTTGTTGCTCTCTGCATGCTTGCTTTTACAAAGATATATACAAAGTAAAGGAGTTTAGTTAAATTCAACCTTGATTAAAGATGTTAATTATTCTATCAGTTATTAAATTCCATCTAGTTAATAGAATCAAACACGTCTAACAATCAAATCGCCTTAATTAATGTCAAGGCATTTATTGTTTTTAATAAAATCGCATACAGTTAATTAATTATGTATTTATTTTAAGTATTTATAGATAGTTAATAATAATTATATGCAGAAAAATTATTATTGATTTCAATTAAAAATATTTATTTCCATTTTGTCATTCATTCAAAATTGTTTGTCTTTAGTGGTTATGATAATTATTTTGTTAATATACTGATATACATTTATGTAAAGAGGCGAGCTTTCATTATTTTCAGATCGTTAGAGAAAGAAGTGTGTGATTTTAAAAACGCTGTAAAAAAATCCCATCAAAAAAGATTGGAGAAAATTAATATTTCAACTTCTATAAGACAAAGTCCGCCTGGGTGTAAACATTTTTGCAGGCAAGTTATTCACCATACGCTGCAGTATTGTCAGTGGGATTCTTGGTACGCAACCTTTCTTTGGCGACCTCTCCGACTTTAAAGCCGTTGACTGATGTTACCGCACTCCTACTGTTCTTTAGGAGCTCCAAATAATTCATGGAGTACTGGCCGGGAATAAGCCAACTCTTTTTTCGTTTTTACAATTGACCCTCAAGTCTTTTACAAGGTCGAAGTGTGCCCTAGCCTATACTGAATGGCATAGAATAAGCCACGATTTAAAATTGCCGTATAGGAACTCAATGCAGCTTAAGCGAATATATTATTAATTTTGGAAGTAAATTTTTATTTAAATCACATTTCAGTATATTTAAAAATAAAATTGTCAAATTATAGTATCCCTGTTCAAGTTTGACGATTTGCATCTTTATCGATCATTGATATCTCCTTGATGAATCAAAATCTTTTGTATGTTAAAATATATTTCTCAGAAATTATTTAGTGTTTTTATTTTTAGATATTTATATTTAGTAAATGTAAAATCGATCAAGTACTCAGAAAATCAGCTAGCATTTAAGTGCGAAAATTTTTACCACTGTTTCGAAATCGGAATTTTTTTTAAAAACAAATTCAATAATATCTAAAAAAAAGTTTCCGTTGTTATCATGCAAGATCAATTAAAAGTCTCTAATTTGTGATCAGATATTCTGATTATTTTTGGTAATCTGATTGATACTATTTTAAAATTTTAGTGATTGGTAAGATTAATTATTATTGCATATGTATAAAATCAATTAATTATAAATTATAATGAATCCCAGTTTTCGGAACAGCCCTGGTTTGATTGAGTCCCGATTATCAAGATTATCTCTCTCCCACCCCCGCTTGGAACGGGCCATGCTACTCAAATGTAATTATATTTTTTTCCGGCACACTAAATTTCAACAAACAAATACATACTTAACTGTTAACTTTTGTAATAAAAATTCAATATTTTTGAATTAAAGACAGCATTACCAAATATTTTCCAATCGTAAATAAAAAATTTTGAATCGTATTTGTAAACCTATCAAAATTCTAAAGATAAAATTAATTATAAAAAATTATCACCATGGTCAGAATCATAAACCGCCTTATTTAATAAAATTATTATGAATATGCTAAGTTAATGTAAAAAGGTGTATTTCTATTAAGGAAGTTTTTTTTTTTGGCTCCAGCATACATAAAGAACCGGTTATAATAAATAATATTACTAAGGTGTACATAAATTTAGAAGTTTAGTTGATACCCCCGATTCTATTTATGGGAGGTGTATGCCATCTATATTGAATATTAAATTTTTCAAATTAATAATTAAAAAATTGGCCACGATTGTTTTTATACGCTTATACAAAAATTATCGTCATATTTGTTTCATCGTTAAAATAATAATCCATATTTCAGGTATATAGATTTTATTTTTGTGTAATCGAAAAATAAATAAAAAAATGATTACAAAAATTCAAAAACCTAAGTTTTTTGACTATATTATTACTGTAAGAAAAAATTATATAGGGATAATATCGTATTTCTTCTCTTGTTTCTCTTTTTAGTGATCTAAAAGACGGTATAAGGTCGACCTTCACACATCTGAGACTAGATGAGACATATTTTTTTTGAAATTTAAACACTCCTATCACAGTTTTTCTATCGAAAAGTGTTCATGACTATTTTTTATTAAATTGCTTTTAATAACTTTTTCCATGAATTGTCGGGCTAGCCTATACCATTATTTTGTAATTATATTCCTTCCGTTACCAATTTCGATTGGTTAACAAATCGGTTAACAGATGGATGGCGTTGGACCTTAGGTCTCTTGTACTATAGGCATTTCGTTGGATTTTGGAACTTGATATGAGTAAAATAAATTTTTGTAGCATGTGAAACTCATTCCGTTTAAAAGAAAGAAATAAAAGAAATTTGACGTATCGTCAAAACCTAGTTTAACGGGAGGTACTAGCCATGTAACTGAAATTTCTCCTCCTAAAATTGTATATGAATACGAAAAAGAGTCTCTACTTTATGCAAATCACATTATAAAAATTATAAATCTGCAAAAAATTAATTGTTTAAAGTAATTTTTGCATTATTACAATAAAATAATATTAATTTATTAATAATTTATATATTTACTTTCTTTTACGCGTGTTGTATGTACGCAGATATGGCTGGCTGTGAATATAGAAATAAATTTTAAATATCTTATTTAAATTTGATAAACTGATTTCATTTGCAAACATTAACTTACAGATGATAATATGATAGACTACTATTATAAGCTATTAATTGCTATGTTATTACAATGTATGTAAGTATAATTTTTTTATGATTTAATAATTATTATAATTATATTAAACTTTTTTTATGATGAAACAAGCGTGTTAACAAGGAAAAAAATTTTAGTACAAACGCCAAACAAACTTTATGTGTGGATAAAATAATAGAACTGGTTGCGTGTTTCAAATAAAATATAATTAGGAACTTGTAAACTTCATGCGCATGCTAAAAGTTTTGGGTGAAATGATTCACCCGGAATCATGTTGAAAATAACGCTCCTATGTAAAAGTAAGTTTAAGCACCTTGGCGTAAGTTTTGCGCGGTGTAGAAGAATATGTATGTCACTCCCTTGGTGTCTCACCCCTGCACCAGCAAATATATATGACGTTGCTAAATCCTAACTCTGCATAAGTTTTCGAAACGAATTAAATAAAAGTCGTAGAGAAATAAATCACGTAGGTGTTCGGAAAATGACGTGAAATCAAAATTTTTGTTAACTTCCTATACTGAAGTTACCGGATTTATTTCTGTACGGCACTTATGTAATTCGCTTCGAATACCTACTTATGCAGAGTTATTATGCAGCAACGCCATGCATATTTGTTGGTACAGGGGTGAGGCACAAGAGGTGTGACATTCATATTCTCACCTGTACCGCGCAAAACTGGTGCCATGGTGCTTAAAGTTACTTTTATCTAAGAATAGTCCTTTCCATTACCGCTCTAGTGCGCACTATTACCGCACAAAGTACAATACATTGATTTTTTTCAAAATAAAAAAATATTTTTGTATTTTTTTTTTCAGCTTTAAGCAAAAAAGTACACTTGTGATATTTCTCTAGGCGCTTAGTTTTCGAAATAAAAATTCTTGAAAAATTAAAAATGCAATATTCGATTTTAACAAAAATGTGTTATTTTTTCAATATCTGAGGGAATTCACTTAGCTAACGCAGCTATGAATTTTTTTCTATAGTATTGATCAACTTCGCTGAAGACTTAATTCGGCCATATGTTTTCAAATCCAAAATTGCCCTAATAAAATAGATACAATTAACTTTTGTGAAAGGAATTATTATAGATAATTTTTAATTTTATCATCCATTACTATTGTCTGATAACCAATTACAAATTAGTTCCAAATTAACAATTAAACTTAAGCCACCCACTATAATTCAAAATCAAAAAACAGAAATAATAATTTATGATGTTTAAATAATTATAAAAGTATCTAATCAATTAATTAACAAAAACAGAAGAATATTATTGAAAATTCAAACATTTATAAGGGGAAAGTTGTTAAGACTAATCAAATCTTGAATTAATAAATATAAATTTTTGGATATATTATAATTATTGCTTTAATTATTTTTGTAAAACATGTTTTTTTATTTTTATTTATTTTAAATTTATTATATTCAGATATTTTGGAAGACAGGAAGTGTTTTAAAAAAAAAATTTTCATGAATTTAATTCTTTCCTTCTTTGTATTATTTGCCTTTGCTATAGTATTCTTTCTTTCTCTTGTAAAAAAATATGAATAAAATAAATAGAATGTGGGTAAATTACGCGAATATTATATTTAAATTGAGCTTTTTAAAAAGGTTATTTAAGTGCAATCAAAAATTATGTATGGAAATTGCAATATGCGGGAAACGCTTTCTAAATCATAGCAATTGATTCGTTGTTCCAAAAAATGTGCTATAAATCTTTTTTTATCTTTTGGGATTTTCGATCTAGAATTCCTTTTAGGATAGGATGTGACTCTTTTTATCAAACAATATCATTTGCACTATCTAAATTGCGTGTTTTATAGTTATTCCTTCTAAATAGCTCTTATTAACTTTCTAGTATAGGAAGTTAATTTAATGGGTCTGATTTTTGAAATCGAAATTTTTAACAAAACTTTAGGTACGTTTCATGGTTAGGACAAGGCATTAACAGCAATTTGAAGAAGAACTATGTGTGTTAGAGTGTATGCCGAAACGTATTCTCGTCATAATGATCCGAAAAAAATTTCATAATATTCGGTCGAGTCGTTTACGAAAGAGAAAAGAGTCAAAAAATTTATTTAAATTTTTTTATCACTTTTATTATACTGGAAAGTTATATGTGTGGCCCTCGAGGGTCGCACCAGGCCCACCCCACGGCTTGTTTATCTTTATTTTCAAACTTGGAACACTTTGATTACTTACACAATTCAAGAAAAAAATTTTAAAAACTGCATTTTAAGAGGATACTTGAATTTTTATCCTTGATTTTAAAAAGTAGTGTTGACTTATTACAATATTATACGTGAAGATATTCGACTTGAATAGTAGAACAGCTGTTAAAATTTGAGAAAGCTAATATGTTCCTGGACTTTTTTATTTTTAATCTTTGGCGCAATTTACCAACGGCCAATATTAAAACAGGTTGCTCAATAATATATTAAGTTTGTTAAAAGTAAATTATTTTAACTAATTAAATCTATTACTTAATATTTAGAGAAAGAATGGCTGAAATAAAAAGTGTTTTTTATCTTTTCTTTTTTTTTGTTAACTACTTTCATTTATTAATAAACATGCGCTTACCAAAATCCGTACACACACAAACATACACAGTACACGCCATTTACACACAATTCGCACATTTATAAAATAAAATGTATATTTTTTGGGCTACATTGAATAAATTAGAGATCGGTGAATTTTGAATGTTATAATAAAATTAGTCAAACGTAAATTTCATAATATTATCTAAAATAGGTATGCGTGTAGAGGGAAGTTGTTTTAAATTGTATTTCCGATTTTATTTTATTTGTAAATTAATTTTTTTTTTTAATTAAAGAAATAGATTAAAAGAAACAGTTATTTATCATAAAAAGACATTAATGACGTCAAAATTTGGTACTTCAGAATGTCTTAGCCCGAATTGGCGTTAGGAAATTATATATCTTTTTCAGCTATAGAAATTTTGAGTTATAATGATAAAGGGATAGAAATTTTTGTATTTTTGATCGAGTTTTTGATAAAATTATTTACATCTTCAATCCTTCTCCGAAATACGAATTTTTTTTCTAGACTTCAATAAAAGTTGAATAGAATAATCTCGCTAGTTTCCCTCTCAAACAAGCCCGTAACTGAGTCCGTTTAAAAGTTACGGTTTAAAAGATGGCAAATACTGCTTAACATTTTGTGAATTTATACATTTGTTAAGTTACGATACCTTTAAATGAGTTAGATATCGCTAACAATTTTTTTGCATTGGGTCAGTACAATCTTCTAATTTTAAGCTGAAAAAATTCTGTTTCAGTCATTTGTTAATTATTTTGATATCTATGTTTTAAATAAATATTCGTAAAATTCAAGTTTAATAATTTTTCGATTAAACTTCTCAAGCATCCTTAAAAAAAACTATTAATTTGAAATGTATGTGAATGGTAAAATTTCGTGAACGGACCATTTTCATTATAGTACAAAAACCTTCAAAAGCAGTGGAATCAGAAAGATTGAGTTTGGTCTCTTTATCGTTATTAGGCTAACTTTAAAAAAAAGTCATGTTTCACCTTGATTTTGGCAATGAAAAAATTTAATATCAACTAAACCTAAAAATGTTCCATTTCAGTTACCTACATAAAAAATTCGATACATTAAAATCAATGTTATTGATACCAATTAAATTTTAAAAACAATAATCAAATAAAATTTTTCAATGATTGGCAGTTGAATTCAAAGATTTTTTTTGATTAAATTAAAGAAAATCAACATCGGTTGTCAGAATGACTAACCCAAAATTCTAAATGACTTTTGTAAACAATGAAAAATTGTGTATTTTATAGTCAAAAATATTATAAACACAAAAATTTCAGACTTTATTGTCTCTTAATTTTGTTTTACTATCTTTTTGAAAACTCATATCGTCATATATAATGTAATTCAAAAGTGTATTAAGCCAAAATTCTATTCCGTACAAAGACCAGGATAATATTTTGAGATAAAGAAGTTTCGGTCTCATGATTGGATGGATCAGTTGCGTTTTATTTTTAACTATTATTTAGCTATTTTTATTTTTAATTTGACACTTTGCCCCTTAACAATAGTTTATTTTCGCCGATCAAAGTTTATTTTCGTCGAAAAAAATATTTAAATTATTTTAGTCATTAAAAAATTTTGTCAAAAAACCTTCTTAAAAAATGTACTTCTTAAAAAACCAGAAAAAAAGTTAGTGTTGGTGTATTTTAAAGAAATTGGTGATCTGCAATTTTTTATCCGCCAATGAATGTCCTTTTACAGTGAATAACTGTGACAAAAACAAAACGAAAATAAATAGAAGCGATTTTTAAAAAAATACTCGTTTGCTATTATTGTATTTCCTACAAAAACTAAATACTTCACACTCTGCGTATGCTTCCAAAGTTTATAAAAATAATTATTTTTCAGGGATTAGATTCTTGGAATTAATCTTCTAACTGTTACAACTTTTGGCAGAAGAATGTGAAGAAAGCGCGTGACAAAAAAAAAGAGAAAATTTCAGAGCAATGATTTAAAAAGTTAGAAAATACAAAGTTTTCTTCACTTCACGCTCTTTAAGCTTATATTTTACATTAAAAACGTATTAAAACAAATTTTTTCTAAGAACAAATTTTTTGTCATCTTACTTTGATGACCTTGCGTAAAAAAACGTAAAAAAGCTTTCTTCACTACGCCATTTAAGCTTATATTAATCAGCGATTGTTTAGTTTTGTACAGAAGGTCAAAATTTAAATATATAACAACAATAATAACGCGAGATGATAAGAAATATAACAAGGCAATATAAAATATTAAAATTCATAAAAATGAGCAATTAAAATACAATATTCAAATAAATTTATGACACATGAGATTAATATCTGATAGCAAATTGAGAGACACGCTTTTAATCAGCTAACAAAAAAATTAGTATCTTTCTCTTTAAATAAATAAATGAAATCATTGAAAATGAAAGTGTTTTTACTGTTGATAGTGGGGATGCGATGATCATTGATGGATTTGAAACATGGAAGTGAAGTGTACACTATTGACGTGCACGTTGCACACACAGTGAAGTGCTTAGCTCGTAGTCGGTTATTGCTGATTTCCAGTACTATACAGACATCCGTGTATATAGCAACCAAACCACTCACTCGATCAGTAGGTACTCACACAGTCATAATTTGTGGTAGGGCTAGTTTATTCTTCTATATTCAACCAACACATTTTCAACTCCAACCACAATCCGCACTGAATTGACTCACTAAATGAAAGGTTTTATTCACTAAGCTTGTGCTTGTCTTTCGGTAATGTTTGTTCATTTAATTTCGCTCAGTGCTTGTCGTTGTTTCCAAATATAATTCGCGATAGGCAGGAGCACAAAATCCAAAATTTAAACATCATAATAACAAAGTGCGTGCGTAAAAAACTAAGTGTTTTTTTTTTTAAATTATATTTTTATTTTTTTTTTCTTGGAAAAATGGAACTATAATGTATTTTTTGATGTGCAAAAAATTTTTTGAAATTGGACTAAAATATTTTTTTGTTTGTGACATTTATTTTTGAGAAAAAATTTTGTTTTTTTTTTCTTGCATTTTGAAATGTTTTATTTTCAATTTTTTTGAATTATTTATAATAAAGAAATGACGATTATTAATTACTTGTATGATGCACGCCATATTCAACGTGACTTATACAGGTATTGAAATAGGTATTTCTAACAACCATCAAAACATGTGCATAATTTCTGCTACTTATTAGGTATATTTAGTGCTTTATTTTTGCAACAAAAATAAACTATTTTTTATTCATATATTTTGAAGTGATTAAATTTAGTTAGTGATTGGATATTTTTGAGTTTATTTCAATAGTAGAATTTTTTTGATATTTTTGAACAATTATGAGTTTTGCGATACCAATTAAAAGTGAGCCAGCAATGATGCAGCAACGTACAAATCAAATACACCATACAGATTTTCATAATCCATCACATCAACAAAATGGTCCAGTACCTGCTGCTATAGCGCCCACAGCACCAATAACATCACTTCCGGGTGCTACAACCGGTGGTAATATTGTTGCGAATCAACAACAACCACAACATCAACAAATTGTGATGCCTGGATTTGGTGGAGGTTTACCACCTCATTTACAAACACACACAAATAATAATGGCTCAACAAATCAGGATGATCAACAATCCCGATGGTCACAGTATCAACAATTATGGCGTCAACATGTTTACGGTAGGGAATTATCAAAAATAACAAAAAAAATTTTTTTTACAATTACAATAAACCTTGAAAAATTTAATATGTTTTTATAATGGCTCCGCTATCTTCAAAATTTAATCATACACACAATAAAATATTTTTCGGTCTGTCAAGGTTTTTTTGATATGAAAATTTTTCATATTAAATTACAATTTTTTTTTGACGTATACGCGATATATATTTTGTTTATTGTAATGCCACCTTAATCTTGAAGGGCATTATTTTATTGATTTTGAAAAATACAAATAAAATTATTAATTTATTAAAATTTTTTATTTATAATTAAAATCTCATTTTTGTAGTCTTAGAGCTAGCTACGAGTCTTAAAACCTACAGAGTCCTGCTAAACTCAATAGCTTATTTATTAATTCTTAAAATTAAGTAAAATAGCACCCACAATTAAATTAAACGAGAGATGAACTGGAAAAAGAGTTCATCTCTCGTTTAATTTAGGGAGAAGGGAAATAGGTTTAATTTAGAGGAAGGGTTGTTAGTTTTTTATAAGGAACACTTTGTTTTTAAACTTAGTTCCCCCCTAAATGTTTCTTGTTTTGGGAAGTGTCATTGATACTAGTCTCAAACGGTAGGGCAATTGGCATTTGAATTGTAAGTAAATTCGAAAAAGTAATATATAATATGTAATTTCGAATTATATAGTAATATATATTATAGACAGGTACTCCTAGACCATCACAATATTCGTCTACTTAGTAACAAAAGGATACTTCTTTCTCCTAAGTATGTTAATAAAATTACTATGAAACCTCTCAGCGTTTGGAAAAAGGAAGATTGAGAAAATACATGAAATGATTGTTTCAAACAATTTTTTCAGGAAGATCACTCATTTTTGAATTTAAATAATATAACACGGTTTTTGAAAAGGAAAATGATTTATATTTATATATATAAAATTTCTTCTTTATATTTATATATATAAAAGAAAAAACTGACTGACTGACTGATCGATCAACGCACAGCTTAAACTGTTTGTTCTAGAAGAGGATGCAATTTTTGTATAGAAATATTTGTCAATAATTTTATTGACAAATATAGCTCAACGTTTGCTATAATGTCATGTAAAATTGCAGTGTAAAGCGACTGAGTTAACTCCCAGTAATAAAGAACACTTGAACATGATTTATAAAATCTTGAAGTAAAGAAATTTTTCTAGTTAATACTTTTATCCAACCATGGCTCTCGACAAACAATAAATTTATATTTTAGTCATTAATAAATTTATTTATAAAAATCCTTGATTGAAATATCCACTTCTCTATTGAAGTAATCAAATCATAAAGATTATTTCAATACATTTTTCTCAGAATATTAACTTATTTGGGAAAATAAATGCTGAAAATATTCATGCGCAAAATATATTGGTGTTTTCTCGATTTCTTCAAAAAAATTCAAGAACGCTTGGAAAGTTTTTTGTTAATATTCGATTTAGAAACAATAGCTGCAAATTGTAATGTTTTAATAATTTTTTTTTACATTAATCATTGGAAAATGTAAAAAACTAAATATTAACGAAGTACGGTCTTTAAGAGTTCTTAAACGTAGGACCATCCTGTTACGTTTTAATAAAAAAATTATTTTTGGATTCACTAAAAAGCAGTTTTTTGTCACTGTTAGATGCAATTATTTGACAATTTCTTAAAGCAATACTTCAGAATTTGAAAACACCACAAAAATTAGTTCTTCAATGACAATATTAGCTCTTCTAAAGTATTATTCCAATATTAGCTCTTAAAGTTTCCTTTTACATTCCTGGATAATTAGTATAACCTACATTTTAAATGAAAATTTCTACCATGGAAATTGTTTATTTCTTCTCAATGGCCATTCATCTTTCATACATAGAAAATTATAAGATATCAAATTCTTACTTATTTTGAGGAAAAAACCTTGGAGAATCTTATGAAGTATTTGTTACAGCCATGAAAACTTTTTTAGAAATTCAATAGTTTTGAATCAAAACGCTGTTACAATTACTCTGCCATGACAGAACATCAAGTGTATCTGAGAGGTTGCAAGATATTTCTATATCTCTATCTCTATATATTATAAATGCGAAAGTAAGCATGTTTGTTTGTTTGAAACTGTACAGCAATATAGCTCATACTTCAGAATAACACATGAGATATAATTTATAAAGATATATTTAAAAAAAAAAAAAAATTTAAAATTAATTAAATTTGACATTACCATAAATTACAGATTTCTGTAAAAATAGTCAATATAAAATATTTCACGGTCATCTTTTCTGATATACTCAATGAATAATTACGACTATTATACATTTAAAAAAATAGAAAACCATACACATATTTTACCTGTGTAAAACAATCCTTACCATTATTTCGAGTGTTATAGAAAGGGGATAAGCGGGAGCAATCTTTATCAATCTTTATTTTTAAACCCAGCAAAGCGGGTGAGTATCACTCTAGTAAATTATAAAAGGAAGATTGAATTTATTTAGTGATTTCTTTTGCATCATGCACTAATAGATCATTCTGTAGATATATCATCTTTAATATACAATTCAAGGTCATTTTAATTGCAATTTATTTACCTAATCATAATAATAATAATAATTAATTTATATTCTACAAAATGTAATAAATTATTTACCTTTTTTACAAAGTGTATGCATGTGTATGTGATAGGAACTCGATACACAAAACAAGTCAAAACCTTTTTACACCATCGCATACCTTTTACGATAACAACATACCTTTACATTTTGCTTATACAAAAATTATAGTTTTATAAATAATAAATTATAAAAATATTTATTATTTTGTATATATATTTGTGTATAAGGATATTTTAAAACAATATTCATCGTATTTAGTTGATATTTTTTTTTATCTATTTATAGTTAAATTTCTCAAGGACATTGTAGGCTATTAATTTATTTTATATATGTCTTGTTTTGACCAACTTAAATAATATCAATTTTTAATATACAGTACAGTGCGGTAGTCTATAATTCATACGTACCATTTCCAAATTCCAACCTTTAAGAAATTGTTCTTAAACACTATTAAAAATCAGATTTAAAGTTTTTGTCCCATTTCTCAACAATTCTCAGTTAACCTAATAATAGTTAATAACGTATTTATAATTTTATTTATAAATTTTAATTTTTCTTGTCGAAAATTATACCTAAGGATTAGAATTTCCCACCTCTACGTGCCTGATATAAAATTTTGTTAGATTGATAAAATTTGTTATATAATAATATTTCTATAAATAACATTTAAAAATTACTATATTTAATCAGTTCATTAATTATTTTGTATCAAAATGATATTTTTAGACTGGCGTTTCATTGCCCTTCCTTTCAAAATGAAATTAATTGTTGAAAAATATGAAAAAAGAAATTTATGCAACCTGTATAGGTTTATAAATTTCCACTTAACAAAAATGGGTTCCTTTTATTATTATTATTATTATTATTATTATTTATTTTCACCATAAGATACAAACGTACATAGGTATAGTCAACATGAAAATTAAATAAATTAAATTAAACTATAAATAAATTAAATTAAACTGTATGGGCACGACGTTACAATATGCTTCTTCAGCTCACGTTTAAATTTTGGCATGCTCTCTATGTTTTTTAACTCTCCGGGAAGATTATTGTACAATTCACTTCCAATAATTTCCGGAGAGTTTTTGAACTTTTGCAATCTGTAGTTTGCAATATGCAAATCATTATTATGACGAGTGTTATAATCATGTATTTCATTTCTAAGTGGTAGGTTTTGATAATTTTTTCTGATAAATATTAATAGCTCGTAGTAATAAATGCCATAAAATGTTAGCAAATTATTCCGCTTAAAATGATTAACACATGATTCTCGATAATCAAGATTAAACATGAGCCGAATAATTCTTTTTTGTAGTATAAATATTCGTGTACAATCTGAACATTGTCCCCATAATATTACACAATACTGCATGGCAGCATATACAAACGCATAATACACAGCCAATAAAGCTTCAGTGTTATGAGTTTGTTTTAATTTTTTGATATACAAATAAGCCGTGCCTAACTTTTTACACACTGTATCCACATGTCGATTCCATTTCATACCTTCATCCAGAATTATACCTAAAAATTTCATTTCGCTTACTTGCGTAATCGGATATTTTATTGATGACGTAATAATTGATGCATCAATAACTTTATTTTTAAAAACTAAAAATGTTGTTTTAGTCATGTTTATAATTAAATGATTATTTTTGCACCAATCAGCAAATTGTTGTATTACAATATTCATTTCATTCATTAAACTATGTATATTATCTGAAGATAATATCACAGAGGTATCATCTGCATACATTAATAATTTACCATACTGTATAAAGGACGGAAGGTCATTTATGTAGGTCAAGAACAATAATGGTCCAAGATTTGAGCCCTGTGGAACTCCAATGTTGACACAGAGTGGGCTTGATTTTATACCTTCAACATCCGTTATTATTTTTCTATTATCTAAATAGGACCTAAACCAGGAAAGTGGAAGTCCTCTTATCCCAAGACTTTCTAATTTATTTAACAAAAACCTGTGATTTACCATGTCGAAGGCTGAAGTTAAATCAAAAAATAGTGATAAAACATATCTTTTTTTATCAAGTTCTTTTAGAACATGATGCGCAAATTCATTACTTGCCGAGCAAGTAGAGTGTTTGGGTCGGAATCCATGTTGGCATTTAGTCAAGATGTTTTCCGTTTCTAAAAACTCAGAGAGTCTATTGTACATGATTTTTTCTAAAATTTTAGCAAATTGCGGTAGTAAAGATATAGGTCGGTAATTTAAACCACGGGCCATATATTTCACTAGCCACTTGATGTCTGATATCAACAAACCTATCGAGTAGGGTATCAAAATATATAGGAAATTAAAAGGGCATTACAAAAATATATATAACTAGAGTGATACCCACCCGCTTCGCTGGGTTTAAAAGTAAAGATTGATAAAGATTGCTCTCGCTTATCGCCTTTCTATAACACTCGAAATAATGGTCAGGATTGTTTTACACAGGTAAAATATCGTATGGTTTTCTATTTTTATATATGTATAATAGTAATTATTCATTGAGTATATCAGAGAAGATAGCCGTGAAAAATTTTATATTGACTATTTTTTACAGAAATGTGTAATTTATGGAAATGTCAAATGACTACTTTTACAGAAATCTGTAATTTATGGTAATATCAAATTAAATTAATTTTAAAATTTTTTTATTAATATATCTTTATAAATTATATCTCATGTGTTATTCTGATATATTAGCTATATTGCTGTACAGTTTCATTAAAAACCATTAGCTAGTTTTAGCATGACAGCGTAACAAACAAACAAACAAACAAACAAACAAACAAATATCCTTACTTTTTCATTTATAATATATAGAGATTATATGTTCATAGTATAGAAAGAGTGTACCGAAAGATTTCTTAAGATTTTGTTGAAATGACTCTACCTTAAAGAAATGATACCTTAAAGAAAGAAACTTAAAAATATTATAACAAATTAAAAAAAGTGCGTATACTACTCTTAGACAATCTTATTATAATATTTAATTTATTAAAATAGGATGTAACATGTATTTTAGAAAATACAATTTTGTTTCTATATTTTTTTATTGATTTTACAAATTAATTTTATATTTAAAGGAAATTGCTTGCAATCTTGACTACAATGTTAGTATATATGTGTACGTTAACATACGCATTTGAAAGTTTATAATAAAGATTTATGATGTGAATTCTAATAAATAATCATTAGCAGTTTTAGGACTTCTAAATAAACTCATAAAACTAACATAATTAACGGTTTTAAATATAGATACGTATTTAATTTTATATCCTTATATTTTTATTTTTATTTTAGCTATTTAGCAACTAAATTTCATATATCTAAGCAATTTTTTAGTAATAAATATAATAAAATACGAATCGCCCATCGACCATAAATAACCATCAAATAACCTTGGTTAATTTTTTTCTATCAATATATGGTGTCATGCTATGGGTAAAAAAGTTTGAAGTTAACTAATGATTGATAAACAATTTTTGGATTTTTAGTAATATAAATAACTAATTACCAAATCTTTGAATTTATTTTTTACTCATTATAATTTTTTGTTATATATATTATCTTTATTAATTACTCAAAAATATATCTATAAGGCGCTGTATGCTTGATTACCACAGGTGATATGGTGGAGGGTATAAATAATTGAAGAGAAAAAAAAGCCAAAGGTGGACCTATGAAATTTATTTTTGCTATGATTTATATTTTTTAATTTTTTAATTAAAATTTCTTAAAAAATATATTGTCGTGGGTGTAAATATATATCGTAACCACAAAACTATGGCTCACAAGACCATGGCTGAACCAACGACGTTTTCATAAAGAACGAGAATCGTATCCACAACACCAAACCCTCATTGAGAATACTCGGATTCTTTTTGAAAGGCCGAGCTTTGCTAGTTATTGAGCCGTTTCCGAGATAAGATACCGAAATAAAAGGTCCAAAAACCCACTGCATACTAAATTTCATTAAAAGCGTTGAAGCTGTTTCCGATATAAAAATAATAGTTATATCGATTTTCGCCCCGAAACTCCCTGCATACTAAATGGCATGAAAATCTTTAGAGCCGTTAAAGTTTCCAAGGTAAAACGACGTTTTCTAAAAAATGAAACCTAGATAAATTGACTTTTCGCCCCCAAAACCCCTTGCATACTAAATTTTATTAAGATATTTAGAGCCGTTTCCGAGATTCCAAATATGTATATACAAGAATTGCTCGTTTGATTATATAAGATATAATACAGAGTAAATACACGCTAAACTAATGACATAAATGATCTATATACAAATAAATTCCCTATAATTGAATGAAAATTATCTCTGCTATTGTACCAACAGTATGTTAATGAGTCACTGAGTCAGGTTAACGGCGCAGCGCAATATTGAAGCAGTATCACGGGTTGGTACATATCTTAAAACATGCATTCAATTTAATCATTTTTCCCATTTTACTTTTATTGTATGTTATTGCGATCTTAAGTTGTGGCTATGTAATAATTTATGATTATGTTAAAGAAGTTGTTTGCATAGATCAATAGAGGGGGACCCCGGAACACAACACATACATAACATACTCGAGACATATAGTCGTCTGTTTGTCCGTCTGTCCGTGCGACTCTATGTTTGTTCACTTCTCCACCATTACATCAAACAATATATCAATTAATTTCATGTAGTTATTTATCCTACCTTTACAATTATTGTTTGTTTTTTAACGTTGTGTGGTTCTTGTCTCGAATGCGAATCTTTGGAGAAAGTAATTTTTATGTTTTCTTAAAATTATATATTTAAATGTTTGGTCATTTAACAAAAAGTAATGTTTTTTGTTTATTTTTAATGTGGCCTAAATTGTAATTTCTTGTATATTAATGTCCACTGCTAAAATTCGTGACACGATTATTTATCCAATATATACAGTGTATTCAATTAAGTTGGCACCCATTTGGAAAACATTGTTTAATGAACAAAAACGTATTCTACATAAAAAGCTTCTGCGTGGCTAAAACCTTTATTCTAATTGAAAACCACGGTCAGATGAAAAATCCGTTTTTTTTTTCATTTATTTTACTTACTATTTCTCATTATTACCTTGGTAATTTATGTCAACAGATCGACATTTACTCTAGGATGCACGGACAAATCTGTTTTTAGTTTAAGTAGATGGATAATATTGGATATCTGACCGTAGTTTTAAAAAGGATCAATTTTTCTCAATAAATATTTGATAGTGTGAAAAATAGACACTGTACACTTAGGAAAGACTTATTTTTTCCATCATAACTCGTATACAAATGTAAAAAATAGATATTTGATTATTTCATAATGCTTTCTAGGCCATGCAGGAAACAAATAAATAATAAAAAAAGTTTACATGTAAGGTGCCGACTTAACTGGACACACTGTATATGTTTTATCTCTAAACTATATCTCTATAAGGTCCATTAAACACGGATGCAGCAAAGACATTCTTAAGCAAAATGTTATTGCTTAAAAAATGTTGGTTTTTACATTCATTTTAAAGGAACAAATAGAAACAGAACGGTTTCTTGTATTAGATAAATGTTTTTCATCGCAACAAAAAAATTTGTTAGATCTGTGCCCGTTGAAATAGTTTTTATATAAAGTCTTTAACTTTCCTAAATTTGCTTTTATGATAAGTTTAAAAATTCACTGTCTAAAAATCATTATCTAATAGCAATTATCTAATTACAATATCTAATAAATATTTTCATTGTAATTAAATTTTGGTTTGTGGTTTTTTACAAATAAATGTACAGCAGCAAGCAACAGTTACAGTATGATTCAAAAGTCACTGAATATTTAAAAAAAAAAAAAAAAAAAAAACAGATTTTATTCAGGCAGAGGTCACACGAGCGTTGATTTTAAAACACGTTTTGCAAAAATCACAGAAAGTTTTCTTGCTTATGGCCTCAAGAGTCTATACATGCATTTCAAATTATTTGACAATACATGCATACTATCTTCGATAATACTGATACTATATATATATAGTATCAGTATTATCGAAGATAGTATGTATAATCAACCAAATTGACGTCCGTGGCTTTCATATCTATTTAACACAATGTATTGCGTAAACGCATGGTTGACGCATAAGTGAAGCCTTAGAAGAATTTACGTTTTTGATACAACATCTGAATTAGAGTAGAGTAAGGATAAAAAGTATGATAAATTTGAAAACAATCTGTGCTGATATAAAAAAAAAAACTTTTAAAAAAAATAAACGATTTCAAAAGAAAAACTTTTCCAAAACAAATTAATATTCACTAAAAAGTAAAAAATAACGCTAATATAATGTACTTAAAATTATTATTTTTGGAGTCGGTGTCAGCCAAGGAAACAACTCTGACAGAACAGTTTGCAACATTAGCTAAGCTTACACCAACTCCAAAAATAACAATAATTTTAACTACATTATATTTTCGTTATTTGTTTTACTTTTTAGTGCATATTAATTTGTTTTGGAAAAGTCTTTCTTTCGAGGTTGGTTTTCTTTTTGTTAAAAGTTTTTTTTTTTATTTTGTGATTTTTAGTAAATCTGAAGTACGCTAACTAATTTGTCACTAAAAAAAGTATCATCGAAATCGGTTGACGTGATATTGAGTTATTCGTCGTGCATACTTAATGCAAATTTAAGATTTTTATGGTTTTCTCATGGATGCTGTTGTCAGAACTCAACCAAAATGAAATGGATTCACACGGGAAGCACCTACAACTTTCAAATAGATAAAGAAACGTAAAAATCGGTTCTTCCAGTCGAAAATTCTGAGGTAACAAACATATTGAGAGAGCCTCCTCCTTTTTGTTTGAAGTCGGTTAAAAATGAATGAAATTTGCATTTCTTATTGCAAAATTAATATCAGTGTGCGGTTTTCCTATTTCAATTTATTTTTTTAAACATTATTTTATTTTATTATTTTCACTTTTTGCGATGGAATTTGTTGAATATAATTAACGCTTGTGATCAATGCGTTATGCTCTATTGATTAATAAGAAATGAAAATAATTAGATTTTTTTCACACTTAAGATACTATAATATTGTTATATAATCAAAGCGTTTGATTTTATTTCAAATATTTATGTAATCAGGGACTAGAACCATTATCTTTAACAAAAATTTGTTTACAAGTATTACAATTCAACCGGAAATAAAAAAATTGTTTTAGACTGATAACCAATCAATTCGAATATTTAGATAATAATCTTCACAATTTTTAAATTCTACTTTCTGATAGAATATGTAGATGAAGAATTCATCTTTTGCTTGCTTCGCTAAGATTACAGTAAGGGTCGAATAAATATTACATGTAAGGGCCGAATAAATAAATTTATCCAACAATACAATAAACAAAGTTTATTTCAGACCTTAAACTCCACTCACCTACCCATTATTTATACCATTTCTGGCGATGACGACACTCAGTAGATGTCAGTATGGAATTGAAATTATAAAAGTTACCTAAATTTTAAGAATAAATGAAAGTGTTACATCTTAGCTTAAAAGATATAATTAATTAATAATCACGTATATTTAAATGGTTAAATTGGTGTTTTGTGACAACTTACACGTAAAAAAACAAAATGTAAATATTATTGATTGAAATTTTTATTGGATTTTGCAATAGTTTGAAATGTTTTTGCTGTACGTACTATCAAGGTCAAATTGCATACTGGACAAGCATGACTAATGTACAGAATCTGTTGTTAAGAGGAATATTGGATTTAAAAGACCATTTGATTTAAAAGTAAAAAAAATCATTACTTTTTTAAATTAAGTTTTGCATTTGTATAGAGCAAAAACCTCAAACCGATCAAAAAATTCAATGTTAATAATATGAGGCTGTATTTTATTAACCGACTTCAACCAAAAAAAGAAGAGGTTATCAATTCAACTGAATTTTGTTTAATGTGTGTTACCTCAGAACTTTCGACTGGGTGTACCGATTTTAATGATTCTATATCTATTTGAAAGCTAGAGCTTTCCGGGTGGTCCCATTTCATTTTGATTCAGTTCTGACAACGGCATCCATAAGAAAACCATAAAAGTATTAAATTTGCGTTAAGTATGGAGGCGAATAACTCAATATCACGCCAACCGATTTCGATGATTGCTTTTTTAGTAACAAGTTAGTTAGTGTACTTCAGATTCACTAAAAATAACAAAATAAAAAAACTTTTAACAAAAAGAAAACCGACTTCAAAAATAGAAAAACTTTTCAAAAACAAATTAATATGCACTAAAAAGTAAAAAAAAACGATAATATAATGTAGTTAAAATTATTGTTATTTTTGTAGTCATAATTTTTTGTATCGCCTGTTCGTTGTTTTTTTAAGCTCCAAAATGAATGAACTGTTTACAATCCCGTTCAACATTTCGAAACTATGCCTTTCATCTTTTATTGTTCTCAAGATGTTACATCCTTGAATTGAAAAAAAGAATTTTTTTTCTTGCTTATTCTAAGAAGTAAAAGCTTTGGAATGGAAAGAAACTGCCGAGACAGCACTTACGTTTCATATAGCTTAGCGTGTCAATATAGCAAACCAAAAATCTTTTTTTTTAATTTTTTCACTTATGGCATATCTCAAAAATGGCTCAGTTTTCATGTTAGTGACAAAAATTGCGATTCAATTGAATTTAAAGAAAAAATGTTCATTGCTTTTCGATACTTGCTTAACTATATGACATCGAAAGTTTCTTATATGTTGCAGATTATATTTCTAATTTTTGATATAAAAAAGTTTATTGATTTTAATAAAAAAAAACAAAGAATTAATCAAATAAATTGTTCCATAGAAAATTATATTAAAATACCATAAATATTATACTTATTAAAATCTATTTAAACAATTTAAAAAATAATAAAAATTACTAACAAGCCTATCAAAAAAAAAAAAAAAAAACGTTCACACACAGGTAGACAGAGAATGGTGGGTCCACCAAATCAAATTTTTTATTAAAAAAAAATTAAATCACGATTTATAAAATTTAGTAGGAGTAGTTTTAAAGGTAAAAGTTGTATGCGTACGTAGGCTGCTTGGCACGATAAATAAACAAATGTATTTTATTCTTCCGGTATTTTAAGGGAAAGTTGACTTTATGAAATATGTATGTGTGTGTAAGAATTGTGTGTATGTCACTGTAAGATTACAGAATTTGTTTTTATATCTGGTTATTTAAGGTATCTTTAACTTTATACTCATTGAAAAAATCGATGTTTTTCTGATTGTCTTTTATACCATATATTCTCTTACAATTTCAAAACAAAATTCACAAAGATATTTGCATACAATTTTATAAACGTGTGCATAAAACAGATGTTTCATCACTTTCTACAAAACTTTAAATGGTAAGTATTTTCTCGAAATGCTGTTTTTTAAATCGGCTGCCATTATAAATCGAGTTCTATTTGATCGATTTTCTTACATCTTGTTTGTATTTATGCGTAATTAAGGCTTTTAAGCATCCACCACTTACTTTAGTAGCCTACTTTTTTCGTTTTCTTTTACGAGCAAAACAAGTTCGAAAATAAGAACCTATTTTCGGACATTTTTTAAATATACCTCTGTGTCACAAAAATGCACGTGTTTTACCATTCTTAATGTTATAGCTATAACATTATATGCGAATTACATGTACTGTAATAGTAATATCACTTAATATGGATCAACTTTTGTGTTTATTTTGACTTAAAGTATACACCATTTAAATAAAAGCTAGGGGGGGGAGTTGCTTAACCAAATATGTTATCTATAATATCCACTTCTAAGAAATGTCTATGTTGGCAGTGGATTGGGGCGATTTTTTATTAAGGCTTAAAGTTAGCCTGAAAATTTGTTATCCCCATTCTTCAAATATACCAATTTGATAACATTTGGCTTTTTAGCTCGCGACATATTGGAATTCTAGTGATTCTTAACTCTAAATATGAATTATGTATAAATTTATCGTAATTATATTTT